>NC_044309.1:110166579-111471713 GCF_007474595.2 Lynx canadensis | reverse complement strand
AAATATAACTCCATTGATCACATGGTGCCAAGATATGATATCAAGTCATTCTATCAGAAATAGTTCATACTTTGTGTCATTTAATCCTCACAGAACTTGCACAAGAAAGATATTAGTCCCATTTGATAGATAAGGAAATTGGGGCTCAGAGAGCCTACAGGACTGACTCAAAGCCACATGGGGAGGAAATGGTGATAGGATTAAGAGTCCAATCCAGGCCTGATAGATTCCAGAACTCTTGGGTCTTTCTGACTTCCCAGGCTCCTTCCTGCTTCTGAATGTTACATCATCTCCCAAAGGGGGAAGAAAAAAGAAGCTGGTAGAAAGATCCTCCCTTTACAAATTGGAAAAGGTGACCTCAGAGTCATATACAAGAGCAAGGGCACTGCCCCTCTCAAGCACAGCAGCTGACTTTCAGCCATCTCTAGTGTAATATAAGGAAAAAGTTAAAAAATATGCTCACATTCACACACATTAACTTTATATGGCTTTGGGCTGTGTTCTTTATTTTATTTTAAACATATCTTTTTCTCTCTCTTTTTAGTCATATTTCTGAAATAACAGAACGTTGTGTTCTGTATCAAATCTCACAACTGCACATAAAAAAGTGTACCTCAGAGTCTCCTACTTAAAAAGATATGGAAATGCAAGATTCTAGTAAGTCTAAATATTTCTTTATTACATTCTCAGGTTGAAAGAAAGTTTGTTCATCCTTTTCTTTTCCTAAGGCTGTTAAACACAGTAACCTTGTCCCTTCTTATCTTCATGGCTTTTCTGGAGTTTCAAAATTGTCCATGGAGCCAACCTCAGGATTGCCTGTCCTTCATATGATACATACAGTTAGGTACAGTTCTATTCTATTCCTGGAGCAGAAAAAGAAACAATAGGTATTTCCCATGAATTTAGCAAAAGAGGACCCTTATTTTCAGGGAGGTAGAGAAAGAGAAAGGAATGATGATGGTCTAGCCCTTTATTAGTGAGGTGCTGCTTTTTTAAAGCCACTTCCTTTTTATACTAATTATTAATGTTTCTCAGATGTTTATGTCTAAGACATATCCTTTGGACTGTGATACTGAGTTTATCATACTCATCAACAGGTAAATTGGTTGGTGTCTACATACAAAATAAGCAAACAGGTGCCCCGAACAATGCAAAAATAATCCTCTATTCAAAATTTAAAAATTAGTTAAAAACCAAATACCCTTTTATTCTCAAATACATGGGTTTCATTAAAAGTTCAAATTGGAGACTCACAGCTAAAGTCAATGCCATGAAAATCCTATTTTCAATCATGGTAAGGTATATTTTCAAAGGATTTCTTTTAGAATCAGGTGGATGTTTGTTCCTGATTGAGTCATGAGGAAATGATTTCTGTACATAACAAACTATTCCTTTTCTTCATTTCTTAATGAGTCAAAGAGCCTCATAATGTTAGCAATCAAATACCTTTTTGAGATCTGTTTTAAAGCAATTGGACAGTTAAATGGCCAGACATAAGTACTAATATGTTACCAAAAATGTCCATTTTATCTTCTCTTCAACAGATTATCGTCACCATCTGACAGTTATCATTGACCAATTATTAAACTTGTACAGTTATCAAAGGACCTGTTGGTGTTTGTATGCTCTATCATTGTTCCTCTTTCTTTTGTAACCCTCTTTAAAATGTTACTCCTCCATCAAGCATTTTATCAGAAAATAAGAAAATCACTCCTCCACACAATGTAAATTATTTTTAATACAGAAAAAAGTGAATGATCATTATTTGTTCTGTCAGCCTCTTTTTACTAAAACCGCATTTTGTCTCTGTTTTGCATAGTACTTGGCCAGGCACACAGGGGAGTTGAAAGGATAGTAGTTGATGATAATTATGATGCATCCTGTGCTTGTTCACAAGGGATATTTGCTAAGGATTAAAAATAAATTCACAACTAATTGACTACCAGCCATAAGCTATACTGCTGGGATACCAAACCACCAACTGGAAAGAAAATGGCTGAGCAGATCTTGCCAAGGATGAACCCAAAGATCAAAAATGACTTCCCTGCTTGCCTAAAACGTAGCTAATCAAATGAATGGCAACTTCAGTATTTCTGTGATTCTCCAAAGGGACCACCTCAGGATATGAATGTTTAGTTGCAAGTGTTGAAGCTCATCCCCCAAAGTTGTCCTTTGAAGCCATCGATGAAAAAATACTTATTTAACACCAAGTATGTGATTTGTGTTTGTGGACTCTGGGAGGCAACCATAAATAAGATGCCTATAATTCTTTCCTTTGTGGTGTTTACCCTAGCAAGAAAGGAAATAGTAAGAGACTTTAAGTAGTGCTACAGAAAGATGAGGAAGAGAGTAATAATGTATTCCAGTGTCAGAGACACCTCAGTTCCTTATTTTCTATTTGTTACACCTACCTCAAATTGAAGGCAGTATTCTTTATTCTTCTATACCTTATGCATGAGAGATAATCCAGGAAACCTTAGTGATTGTCTTTCCCAAGGAAACATGATTCACAATGGTGTAAGAACAATCAACTTTACTAACAAATCATGTGGACGAGCAATAGAGAAGCACTGAGAAGTTAAGATTGGTTTTTTTGAAGGCTTAATTCTACCTTAGAAGCTAACGCTGTCAGAACAACCCTACAGCTTAGATTTTTCTCTCTCCTCTACTTCATCCATATTTTGTTTTTTCTGGACATTCTCTTATCTTTCCTTTGACCTATTGTCTGCCATCTTGCCCCCTCTTTCACAAAGCCTGAGATCATAGATTATGGTTATGTGATAGGAGCTGTTGATATTCACCAACATCTAATTCTCCTCTATTTTTTGTTAGATATTTCCCTGCCCCCTTGAAGTTAGGTGTGGCCACATGACAGTGCTGGACAAAGGAATGTGAATTACTCTCTGTATCCAGTGTTTCATGGCTTATGCTTGACTCCCCAGCTCTTTCTCATCTCCTGCTGTGGTATACTCTGCAGCTTAGTGATTAGATGGCAGTGTCATAAGATAGTAGATTCTCCTTCAGCTTTAGTCCCTAAGTGACGATAATAGACAAAGCTCTTCCTGACATCATGGGTGGAAAATAACCTGAAATTTTGAGGTTGTTACCAAATATAACTTGGACTATTCTGACATATATAGATAGAGGAGGAAAGAGACTAACTAGCACATACAGTAATAGGGTATTGGCAACAGAATGCATTTATTTAACAAGTATTTATTGAGTTGCTGCTACGTAAGTACCAGGATCTAAGCTGGGAATATAGAGCAAGGGCAATGAAGTCACTGCCCTCAAAATGCTTGTTGTCAAATGAAAAACAACAACAACAACCTGACAAATATACAAACGATTATGATATAAGTCGACTGGAAAACCTTGTTTTTGTTTTCTAATTAGCCAAATACACTAAAGAAAAGTTTGGAGGAATTTTTGCCTAAAGGGTATGCAACTGAAAGTTTGGAGCTCAGTCCTGTCATGTTTATGTAAGTCATTACTATTATTATTATTACTATTATTATCATCATCAACCTACTTATTATTAAAGAATATGTGTGACTTTAGGTATCTTTAAAATAGAGGAAGGATATTATTCCTCCCTTTGAGACTACTGAAAGTGATTAATACCCAATTGTAGAGAATATCTATGTACTTCAAGTTTTTAAGGCAAGAAGAACATCCCAGGCAGAGTGTTTAGCGGAAAGGCCTCTGGCTGTGATGTTAGTAGCTGTGTACAATTGAGCCACGTCCCTGAACCTTGATGTTTTCATGTTAGTCATTCCACAGGTGTCCAGTGAGCATTCATTGTGCACCAGGTACCATGCTACGCTCTAGGGATAGGCCAGTGACCAGGCATGGTCTTCCCACTCTACAAGCCAGCAGAGAGCGTGAACTTTAAGTATTATCATTAATCGCCTAATTATGAATGTATTAAGAGCTATAAAGTGGATTTTATTGGACCACGTGGTTGAGGGACCTAAGTGGGAAGAGAGTCATCAGGGATAGCTGATGATTAAACTGAGTTTGGAAGAAGGTGTAAAACCAGCATCACAATATTTACCTTGAAGGTAGCTGTAAGGATTTAAAATATAAATGTAAAATTCCTGGAAAAAACTGGTTCTTAATAGATGCTAGTCCTTGAACAGTGTTTAAAAACTGGTGCATACATGATCAAAAGCAAAATACTTAAAGGGGAAAAAAAGGATGCAGCATTTAACCACATATTAATATATAATTTACTACTCTCATTGTCACTATCAATATTAAAACATTGCACTGAGCCATTTCATAATTGCATTTTTATGTTTCCCCTGACATCTCTCAATTCAACCACTGGGGAAGCCCCTGTCTTCCTGTCTGCCTTGTTTTGGTTTTGTTTCATGTACCTTTCCTGGCAACGGGGTCCATTTAGTTGACTGGTTACCATAGAAGCCTGCTTGCTCTGAAGGGTAGTAAGTGTTCTAGGGAAATCAGCAAACTACAGGAAAGGAAAGACTGAAAAACTCTTGCCCAGATTATGAGTCAACAGGTAAATTTGATTCATTTTATTCCACATTACTTCTAGGTGGGGCCTAATCTGGGGTGCAAATAGCAGCTTAAAGTTTTTATTGCTTCAAAATAGGTGTTCTATCAAACCATTTTATCTCTATTTGCATGGCTGTAAACAGTTTAAATAAGTAAGTCTCTTGATTTCACCACCTTATTTTATTTTATGAATAACTTTCTTTTATTGCTTCATAAAAAAACTTCACAAAATTTTTAACTTAGTTCCCATTGCATGGGGAGTGAAGGGGTATTATAAAAGTGTGTTTCATGGTGATAATTATAAATGACATATAGAACAAGACTAAAAACCTAGACTTGCTTGATAGTGGCATACAGAAGGAGAAAGATAGTGAACATCTGTATCCATGAGACTTTCAAGTTGAGTCTATAGGAAGAAAAAAGGTATTAATAAATACACAATTGAGGACTGAACTTAAACCAATATGGATTTCGATTGAACAAACTGTTTCATTCATTTATAGAGAGTGGAGACTAACATATACTTTGTTAAGCATGTGTTATTTCCCAGTGACCTCTGAAATAATATTATTATTTCCATTTTTTTGAATGAGGAAATTAAAGTTAAGTTCAAAGAGAAAGACAGAGATACTCTTATACAAGGACCCTACATCCCCTAGGAACAAAAACACAGTAACAGTAATTTCATCATTTCAGTTGAGTATATGAAGCAAATTAAAATTTAGATAGTACCTAGCATTTAGAAAAAGTGTGACTTTTAAAAACACAAAGACAACGACAACGGTGCCATCCACTGTGCCATAAAAGCAGAGTGACACAGAGACAAGAGCATGGAAAACAGGGGCTTTTGCTCTGTTGTTTGTTGAAAAGGAAGCACTATAGCATTGGCAAAAACAGCCCTGCACTTGCATTCGATGGAAAGAAGTCAGAAAGTCCTCTGGAACAGGCTTGAGCTTTGTGGAAAATTATGTCCTGGTGCAAAAGTAATAGCTGTTATAGATAAATAACCATTTATAGCTCTTTACCTGGGTTAAACTGTTATCTTCCAGTCTGTAAAAGATAATTTGGGTTTTTTGCAGAGCTTTTTAAAGAAAACACTCTGCCTCTTATGAAATCCGTCTCCCCAAGCTTTGCTCAAGAGTTTGAAGGCATTCTATGAATATCTTGGAAATCACATCTCTGAAAAGCAGACTGTTAGTCCTGAGTAACATCTCCCTCCATTGAATTATACTTTCCTTGCCTAAATAGCAGGTGGGGCTCAAAAGCAGGAGGATGTCCCTACAGAGAATTTAAGGGCTTTCATCCCTGAAATTTCAGATATGCTTTAGAAAACAGCAGAAGTTCAGCATCCAGATCAATTTAACATTTAACGGGAAAAGTGCAGAACCACTGGAACAAAACATTAGATTACAAACTTTCCACATGGTGAAATGGCCTCAAGACAGGTGAGTTGGAAACCACATGTTAAAACCCTTCCCTGAGATTCCTAAAATGAAAGTTTACTCTATTACTATTTTATCTTTAAGAGAAGAATTTTAAAAGTTTGCCAACTCTTGGGCTTTGCTAATGGAAAGTTGAAACAAAAACATTAACGTTAAATATAGGAAAACTGTAGGATGACATTTCTTCATTGTGTTAAAATACACATCACATAACACTTTCTGTCTTAATCATTTTAAGTGTGCAGTCAGCGGCGTTATGTACATCCATATCGTTGTGCAACCATCTCCACCCTCCATCTCCAGAACTCTTTTCACCTTGCAAAACTGAAACTCAGTCAGTACCCACTAAATAATAACTCGGCATAACATCCCCCCCTCCCCAGCCTCTGGAAACCACCATTCTACTTTCTGTCTTTTTTCTTTTTTTTTTTTTTTTTCCTTTTTCCTCATGCCCCACCCCTTGGTAACCACCATTCTATTTGCTGTCACTGTAAGTTCAGTTTCAATTTGGGATGTGTGTGTGTGTGTGTGTGTGTGTGTGTATTTTCATATGCCACCTACAAATGTGTAGAGAGCAAGAGGGAGTCACTCATCTCAAGCAGCGACACAAGGCCACTGCAGCTAAGACCAGATATTTCCCAAACCTGCACGGGTTGACAACACCCAGAACTGAGAAGCAACAGAAGCAGAGGAGGTCTGCAATGGCCCAAGACTGACTAAATTCCTTTAAAGGGGAGGATTCTGCAGCACACCGTCAGTGTCTAGACACTGATCATTTCACGTCTGACCACATCAAAAAGACAACTGCTATTGCCACTGAAGACTCTGCCCATTGATTTCTGAACAAAACAGATCTTCCATTGCTTGAACATAATAAGCAGCACATACTGAGAGCTGCCCTGGGACTAGACCAAGGCCTTGTGTCAATTCACAGACTGACTCTGAGTTTCCTTTGCTAACTTCCTACTCCTTGTTATATCATATTTGTTGTATGATTTTTTTATTGTGCTTTGCCTTGTGTGACACATAAGAAGCCAAGTTAAATGGGTAGTGAGAGGTCATTGAGTTTGAAATCCTGAACCTGCTTAATAATTATGTTAACCTTGCTTTATGATTGAGTAAAGCTGTATGAAAAGACACAACTCGTGTGTGCACCTTCATAACGTACTCACGACAAAATGGAATCAGAGCATATTTGTCTTTCAGCGTCTGACTTATTTCACTTAATGTAATGCTCTAGATTCAGTCATGTTATTGCAAATGGAAGATGCCCCTTCTTTTTTATGGCTGAATAATATTCCGATATATAAATGCATACATAAATATTTATGTATATTTCCAATATTTATATACACCATGTGTTCATTATCCATTTCTTTATTCATTCATCTGTCAAGAATATTTCATACTACAAAATGCTTTTCATCTGTAGAATGGCATTGTAATATCAGCTATCACTATTCTTATTGGCAATGAGTAAATGACTGGAGCATATCCACCACGGAGATACCCCTAGCAAAATGTTTTGCAAGAGAATTCTACCCACGGTAATAAATGGAGGCTTCACAAACCATACGGTGTACAACCCAGCAGAAAATGGTTGTGGACATCCTAAGATCAAGCATAATTATTAAACAGGCAAAACCTCCAGTCTCCATGCCTTTATGCACTTGGTAAACAGCTAGGATATAAATGGTCAACCCCAAAATTCTATTGTTTCCCTGTATCTTGCATACTCTGTGCAGTTTGCTCTGAATCACTGTTCAAAAAAAAAAAAAAAAAAAACTCCCAATGATTCATCCTCCTCTAATCTTAGTAGAAATCATTTCTACACCAAAGTGGACTTTATTTTCCCTTCTACTTTCAGTCAGCATGGAGTCAGAGAAGAACCCAGGGCCCGCTTGCTAAGCCCTTCTCTACCACAAATCACCTCTAAGACCTTGAGTAAGTCATTTCTCATCTGGACCTTCCTTCCTTCATCTGTAGAGTGCGGGGGCTGAGCTGGTAGGTTTCTAAAGTCCCTTCCAATTTGAAGATTCTGTGATAATACAGAGCTATTCCCAGGTGCCTGGCAAAACTCCTAGTTTCTGTCTTTGTTGTTTCCCATGTACATTTAAATTATGGGTCCCTCAAGTAAATTTCAATAAAAAGGCTCCTTACCCAGGGTTAATTGCAAGTTTTAAAAGGGGGAAGGGGAGAACCCACACAAAGAGTTGTTGAAAGCTCAGAGATTGCTACCAGGATTAGAATCAGCACTTTTGTCTTGCCAAAATTCCTCTCTGAAGTCACACAGGACAATCCTCTTAATAAAAGAGGCAGGTTTAGCTGGACGGGTCACACCCAGCCTAACAATGGTGGGAATTTCAAGACATTGTTAAGCTGCAGTCACATGAAATTGAACTTTTGTATCCTATCGGATAGTACTAGCATCGCTTGCTAGGGGGCAAAACCAGAAATAATAAACTTTTAACCAGAAAAAAATACAAGTGCTTATTGAAATCCAAGAACATCACAATGCTTGCCCTTGATATTCCCTGGGCTCAGGACCATATTAAATGCTTCATAGGCCACAGGCCCTCTTATTCTGGACACCAGGTCCCACATTCTTTCAAACATTAATTCAAGTCCACATCTCATCCTAAATACATTTTTTCTTTAAACTGCAAAAGGATTTTTCTTTTTCTTTTTGAAATTGTTTCATTTTGAGGTTTCTCTCTCTTATGTTCTAGTCTATAATTTCTTTTTTTCAGATCTTGAATATTTTCATTGGCTCTAAAATGTTTTATTGCCTCTGGTACCCAATGAATAAAAATCTCCATGATTAACCCAAGTTCAAAATTCTTTTGAAAATGAACCAAATCATCAGAACTGGGTCACAGAGTAAAGGCAAAATCTGTGACACCTCCTCCCGATACTCTACAGGCCAGCTACATCCCCTGAACCCAGACTGTACTCTGGAGTCTCCAAAGCCAATTCAGGCTGGGTTCATATTTGAGGCCAGAACCCCTAACTTCCTGGTTAACCAAATTCAGGAGAAGAAATAGAAGTAAATGAAAGTTTCCTTTCAGAATATGGCCCTAAGAGGACTTTATACCCTCCTAGAAGTTGGTTCTTCTGCCTCATTATAGACTGACCTTTGAAATGGAACTTTGCCTACATGTCATGATAGCATTGAAATGGTGCTCAGGTTCCAAGGATGGGAGTTTTCAAGGATAGCAGTTTGACACCTGGGAAGGCAGGGATTATAAATCAGAAACTTTGTACTGTACTTAGTATTGGAAAAATAGTCTGCCAGAACAGACATCGTCTGTATTCCGATACCTGGTATCTAATCTAGAAAACATTCTAATTGTTCTCAGTTTTTTCGTGACAAAATACAAGCTATTGCTTCAAGAGGGAAGAAAAAAAAAACAGATAATCTTGATTACAGGGTCAAGGATCTATTTAGGACAGCAGGTCTCATTCAGCATTGTTTTGGACATCAAAAATGCATTTCCCTAAAGCTCTCTCTCCTTGAGGGTTTGCAAATAAAATCATCTTGAATCTTCATGAAATGGAAACTGTCAGTCAATCCATTGATAACTGAAACAATAAACCTATTCAAGAATACACAGTTTAGAATCATATATATGAAAAATGTCCTCTTCAAATGTCTTAGACCTCTGGAAAACACTGCTCCCTTTCAGAATCTTCCATGCCCAAGGCTTGTTAGCATCCACAGATGCCTTGTGTACTTAGAAACTTTCCAAGGTAATTGGATCTTTTTTCCCTAAACCAGAACTAGAACACATTCCTGACAGTGGAACAGAATACGTAAACTCCATACTTTCCTGGAACATCGAAAACATATAATCTCCATCCTAAAGAGGATCCTCCTATGAAATGACATTGAGTGATAGTCATATTCAATTCCTAATAATAAATCTACCTTCTTTCTTCATCTAGGATGAATGGAAAATGGCAGAGAGGGGATGAGGATATTGAGAAAGGACTTTGCCAGCCCACACCCCTCTTCTCTTCTAAGAAGAGCATTCACTGAATGTGTAAAAGAAACTAAACAAATTTCTTTCATTTGGACCTTTCCTACCTACTGTTGAGGTGAAAGTCATTGCACATATATCCATTTATATATTTCAGAGGTGTGCTGCCTGGCCTTTGCCTAAGTTATGTATTAGTCCATAGGAGAAAATGATAAAAAATTTCTTCTTCTTTTTTTCTTTTACCATCATACTGTCATATGGTCCTGCTGACCTTATTGGACTTGGACCTGTGGGGCAAGCATGATTCCCAGGTGTCTGCCATCTCTTCTAGCCCTGCTCAGGCCCAGAATGGCCTGAGAGGGTGTGAGATTTGGCTTCAAAGAAATTAGTAACTCCATTCCAGAGCAGGATGGAATCCTGGCAGCCCAGGGTGTCCCCAAAAGTTCCAGCCTGTGGCCCAGCATATTCCTACATGGCTCAGACCTGCAGACCAATTCCAGGGAGCCTGGATGCCAAATCAGCACCAGGTGCACATGCAGTTCACACCCCTCCCTCCTGCACCTGCACTGAGGTATCCAGGAACACTGGGCTGGTGTGAACAGGGGTCTCTGACACAATGCAGCAGACCATGTTCCTGGGGCCAGGGGTTTCCCTACTGCACTCCTGTTGCAGAGTCAGGAGGGTCCTTTGAGCCAGATTTCTTATGACCCTATGCTCAGAAAATACACAGCGACTCGGTGGGAGTTGGGTCTCCAGGTGCCTCTCATCAGCAGCCTTCTGGCACTGTTAAGAAATTTCTATAATTTCGAGGTGACTGACCCAACTTCTCTTCTTCCTGGGATGGGTTGTTTTTGTTTTTGTTTTCAATTGGTAGCAAGCACCAGATAAAATAGTACCACTCATCCCTGGTTTAATAGGAAAGAGATAGCAGTCTGCATATCTAGTAAGTTATTTTTTAAATCTTTCTGTGCATACAGTCTATCTATGTAGGTGTTGCTAACTGTGTGATATATTAGCTGCATCGCCTCTTTTCTACTAATTGTACATTGGATTCGACAAAATTTCTGGTAACAGTAAAACATTGTGGTCAGGGTATTATAGTTTTCAAGTAGAATATGACAAAAAACAGGTAGGAATATTCTCCAAGGAGAAGCCTATGTTGGAACATAATCTAGTCAGGTGGCTTATTAGGATTTTTATTGAATTTTAAGAACTTGCTGATTTGTTTTACTCTTAGAAAGGGTGCATCCACTGTCCTTTGAAAGTATATTATGTACTCTGCCACCATATCTTCTGTGGTTAACATTTTTGAGAGAGTTTAATTTTTAAATGGACTGGGGAGCTTACCCCTGGGACCTAACTATTATGAAAATTTTAGCTGTTTGCTCTGGCTTTTGATTAGAACTATGGATAAAACCCCTCATTTAATAAATAGTTTTTCTCACTAATTAAGAAATTGAGGGTCCACGTTATGCAATGGCTAGCTACACTGCTAATTTAGTGGCAAGAGACTCAACTTCAAGTGTTCATCACATGGTGATACTTGGTTTAGTAATTTGTATTAATTTGGTTAGATCCTTGGAGAAATCCTAAATTCTTTTAGTGAAGCTATTCTTTTTAATCCTTTAAGAGAGTATTTGACAACCCTGAAATCAATCATCATACATGCATTCAACAGATATTGCTGAATAAATGCTACTTATAAGAGATTCTAAGTGGCTAAGGCAGAGGGAATACAAAGTACATAAGATATGCTCTCACCCTCAAGAAAGTTATGGTCTGACAGGGATCTTTGCAATTCTCAGAGCTGGTGTGCCCCAGTTACCACCTCAGAGGCTTTCTATATCTTCCTCTTACTTCCACCTCTATATAGCACTCTTGGGAATTTTGCTTCAGCCCCAAAGATAACTCAAGTGACTGACCAGTAGAGGGTGGTTTTCTTACTTTTGGAACCAAGTAGACTTTCTGTGCAGACATTTTAGAATTAAACCCAGTGACCTCAAATTTATGCAATTTTATGATCTTGGCAAAGTCTCCTAAGCAGACAAACTGAAGATTTTACAAACCATATGATGTTCCTAGGGAAAAAAAAAAAGGTTCTATGACCAAATAATTTTGGGGAGTGCTATATATAGTATATTCTGCTCTTGTTGATTATGAGTGTGCATGTTAAATGTTATCAGATACCCAACTGTAAAGAAATTTGGTTAACTTTGTTTAATCCAGCATTTTCCAAGCTTGTTTGAATACAGAGCCCTTTTTCAATAATGATTATTAACATTTCATGGGAAACTAATGTGCCTTGGAATATAATTTGGGAAATACTATTCTATTCCAGGCATTGGCAAACCTTTTTGTAAAAGGCCATATCATGAATATTTTAGAATTTATGGCCCAGATAGCCTCTGTCACAAATACTCAACTCTGCAGTTGTGGCAGGAAAGCAGCCATAGGCATTACATAAACAAATGGGCGTGGCTACATAGTCCAATACAATTTTACTTACAAAATAAGCAGTGGGCTGGATTTAGCCCAGAGGCCCTAGTTTGCCAACCCGTGGTCTATAGTTTCCACTAAAACTTTTCAGAAGAGCTAAAGCTCCACCCAGAAAGGTTCCAAACTCCTCTCGCTGTATGTAACATTCAAAAACAATCTATCCATTCTAAAATTTTATTTTTAAGGTATCTTTTTAGTCTGAAACTATTATCAACCTACATAAATAGCTATTCTTTCCATCAGAGGTTTGAAGTGTTTGCCAAGAGGCAGTTCTTTAGCCACTGACTAAAGAACAGTGGTTATCATGGATTGTGGGACAGCAACAGGTTTTTGTTTTCTTTGTTGTACTTTTCTGTAATATTTTTGTGATCAGAAACAAAAACAACAGAAGATATTTTTTAAATAATCCTCCTGGAGTTCAACAGTTTTTGCAATCCTTCTCTTGTCTTGATAGTAATGTCACCTCATATTGGCATGGCACTTGGTAATTCCCAATGCCTTCTATGGCTTTTATTTCATACCCACTTCCCATTTCTCCTTTTAAGTAAAACAGGACAAATACAGGTTCTGCTCTCAGATCTCTTCAGTCTCTTGTCCGTGTTTTCCACTCTCTCTCAAAATTTAAATTTTCACCTCTTTATGGCTGTTTCCTAAGTGTATATTCCTAGATCTAATTCATCTCCTCTTATCAGAATCACCTTGGAATTTATTAAATGTGCCAATCTCTGAATCCCCCTCAAGGATTAATCAAAATACTCAAGGATGGAGACTGAGTGTGTTTTTTGAATACCACATAAATCTAGATTTATCTTGCTGGTTTAAAAGGAAAAAACAGCAAACAAAATCCTCCTTTTGAGAGATTTAATTGTATAGTATATTATTTTTTCTTGGTTTGTCTTCTGTAGCAGACTTGTAAAGCAAGGTATATGGCTTATTTATCTTTTTATACTTTATATACCTAGTTACCAACTCTAATGCCCATTGACATAAAAGATGGATCCCATTTTAGCCATCAAGACAAATGAATATGCATTAAACATAAAGATAGTTATGCATTTGCTCATTCTATTTTCCTACTTTCCTCATACTTCCGAATCCACTACATTTGGGTTCATTTCTTCTGCCACACCACTGACATTGTTCTTTCACAGATCACAAACAGCCCTTTAGTTACTAAACCCAAGAGCCACATAAGTACTCATCTTTTGTGCTCTCTTTTTAGCTTTTGACACTGATGACCATCCCCTTCTTCTTGAAAGGCTGTCTACTTAAATGTCCCATATATACACTAATTCATACTCAAAACTGAACCCATCCTGTGGTCACAAATGGACACTTCCTGCTTTGTCTCCTCTCTATCCAAATGATACCACTATCCACCTCATTCCCCAAACAGACACCTGAATATCAATCTTAACTCACTCTTTTGCTTATTCTATCAACTTTATATAATTAACTTCCAACTATTTACCCACAGTTCCAAACCAAAAGACTCCAAAAACGCAACTATTTTCCACAACTCACTTGGCAACAAAATCTGCCCTGAAATGATTGAAGGTTATTAATAGTTTTAATGTACCTCATTTATGGTGAATATTTGTATGTTTTACTGTGGAAATAGAAATGTCTTGATTACTGCCCGGACCTTCCGGAGAGTAGTATGTAACATATTTTATGTGCATCATATGACCTTTCTGGAAGTATCCAAAAAATTCTTAAATCCAAAAAAGTTTGGTCTTGGCAGATCCTGGGGATTGTGAGCTCATACCTCCTAAATAGCTCCCGAGCTCTTCCGGTTCTCTCCATCTCCCTTATGTAAGGGGACTGCCATCACTTGCTGGATTGCTTCTCAACTGCTGCTGTGTCCTCACTCTTGCTTCTTCCAATCCATCCTAAAAAGAAAAAAAAAAAGGGAAAGAGAGAGAGAGAGCGAGAAAAAAAAAAAAAGATACATCTCTCATATTTTGCTTCTAGCATAAAGTCCAAAGTTTGAACATGGCCAAAAATTCCCCAGATGATCCGGCCGCTGCCTATGTCTCTAGCCATATTTCCATCACTTTCTACCCCCAACTCATACCAAACACCTAGTTCCTCCATGCCCCTACTCTCCTTCACATTCAGTCTTGGAATGGACTCCATAATTGTTTTGTTGAATGATTAAACAAAATATAATTCACTTTTTTCCTAGGCTGCTAAGAGAGAACCAATAGGTATTTTCTCTGAGCAGATTACTGTTATTTCTTAATTCCTCTCCTTTTGGTATGAGGAATGGAGGTGGAGGCCACAATAACTATACATAAGAGTATTAGTTAATAAAAATAATGTATGGACAAGAGCAACCTAAATTTATGTCCAGACACAAATGCCCTGTTGCCCTAATGACATTTCAAAAGTATTTCCTGGTATTTGAACCATTTTATATTAGTTGCTTCTCTACCTAACACTTAACATTTGCAGTAATTGTACCTCTGGCACCATTTATAATTAAACAGCTACCATGCACAGAACAATTTATATACATTGTATAAATTATTTCTAATCCTTGTATAAAACATGTAAGGTGGGTATTATTATCTCAGTCTTAAGGATGAGGAAACTGAGGCTTAACCTAGTTTCCCCAAGGCCACAGATTCAAGTGTCAGAAATGGGATTTCAAGCTAGTCCTCTTCATCTACAAAGCCTTCTCTACTCCTGCACAGTCTTGCAGCTCAGTAAAAACCCGTCATAGTATTAGGCAAGGCTGAAGTGATGAATCATGGGTGACAGGGAAGGGAAACTAGTGAGAGGCACCCAGGGGAGTGACAAAGTAAACAGGAAGGCAGGAAGAAAAAGCATAGAACTTATAAACTCCTTAGTTATAAAGATATCTGGCTAGACTGTAAATCCTATCAAGGAAGGGTCTAATCCTTTTACTTCTTTATCTTTTGCCCTGCCTAGGACAGGGCTGGGAAAAGAATGGACACTTAATGAGGACTTGTGAACTGACCATTTGTTAATAAGTAGTTGACTAAGTATCACCATTAATCACTTCCTACAATTCCCCCACCCTTAAGATAGTGTGTAGCAGAGATCAGGGCAAGGTGTGGTAGGTTCAGGGAGGCTTATCAATAGAAGGCATTTTAATACCTATAATGATCTCCTCATTAAACTCTCTGACCTAAGATAATATTTGAAAAAGCTCTGATTGCCAATAAGCCAAAGTCCTGTGTTTGACTGTCAGTGAAATGAGCTGATGAGAGAGAAGTTGGATGAACTGGATAGGTATATCAATCCAGTATCAATGAACTGGATAGGTACTGGTTTCTATATTCATAAATATTTACTAAGTACCTCCTGTAAGGAAGGCAGTGAATGGGTAGGTACTATGCATGGAAACATCCAAATACCCGGATGTATCCAACTGGAATAAATATGCCTTAAAATGCCATTTTGTTTGTCTAAAATGTCCAAACAGAGACCTACCATGAAGAGAAAAAAAAGCCACCTTGATTAAACACTTCCAAAAAAGCACTGTAAAACACTGCCTTCCCTGCACTGATGATAGTGTGTCTGAAATCTGGTTTTGATGAGAAAGCTATTATAGTCCCTCTCTGGGAAGAAAAGCCTCCTGTCCTCCTTCAGAAAATTTCAATGAGGGCAGAAGACCTGTGCCTTGAGTGGACATATGTGCACTTGTGTATGGTGATTTTTCAGGGGATATAGAACAACATGAGTCCCAGGAAAATTCAAAACTAAAGAAGTCATGGGGCACCTGGGTGGCTCAGTCGGTTAAGTGGCTCAGGTCACGATCTCGCAGTTCATGAGTTTGAGCCCAGCATCAGGCTCTGTGCTGACAACTCAGAGCCTGGACCCTGCTTCGAATTCTGTGTCTCCCTCTCTCTCTCTGTTCCTCCCTCACTCGTGCTCTGTCTCTCTCTCTCAAAAATAAATCAACATTAAAAATTAAAAAAAAAAGAAGTCATATAAAAAAGAAGGAAATTGTGAAATTTGGAGAAGGAGTTAGAATGGAGTCAAGGCTGTATGTTAAGCTGGTGCCCATGATGTGCTTAAACCAGAATTTTCACACAGTTGTGGAACCAGAAAGAACTCTTTGTATTCCCAGTCATCAGTGGGAATTTGAGTACTTTAGAAGGTATGTTATAGGCAACTGATCCAGTAGTTCCTGAGAACACCTGGGAAACTTTCTAAAAATTGGAGACCTAGGCCCCATAACCACCACCTGGATTTCCCGGTCGGTAGGAACTGGGAATCTGCTCTATCAGGCCCCTAGGTGATTCTGAAGATAAAAGATGACAAACAATGAGAAATTTCAAACAATGAGTATTTTCCCATAAAATAGGGCTTTTCAGAAAGAAGAATGCCCAGTATAGGTTGGAGAAGTAAACTCCGAGAAGAAGGGTATAACAGAATTTACAGCCTCAGAAACACATTCCTGTGACACAGTCAGAAGTAACAACATAGTGGCCCAGCTCATCAGATGAGGAGACCAAAAATCTGCGTTCCCCTCTTTCCCGGTTTTATGTACTAGAGGAAGTCACATGACTACCAGCTGACTCCTTTACGTAAACCAAACAGAAGCACCTATGCCTGAAACATAGGTGTGATCAGCATGTTTAAAGTTGTCTGCACCTCAATTTCCTCATCTATAAAATGGGAACACTCGCGTGAATCCGCTGAAGAGTAATTTTCTCATTCCAAAAGTAGAATTGAAAGTTCTTTCTCCTGTAAATGAGCCTTTACCATAGAAACACTGGTTTGTGGGCAGCATAATAAAAACAAGCAAGTCTGTCCCGCTCCTCTGTACCAGAGACCTTATGGGGAGGAAAGTGAAAGACCTCTATTCAGAGAGAGGGTTTGTGGTACACTTTCGTGCCATTCCTGGCTCACTTCGTGGTACGCCAAAGTGAGGGGTGAGTCTTACGGACTGAATTGGGTTGGACTGTGTCCCCCCAAAAGATATGTTGAAGTCCTACCTCCCGGTACCTGTGAAGGAGCCCTCATTTGGAAATAGGGCCACCGATTTAGTCAAGGTGAGGTCAGTAAAATGAGCCACGCCCGACATGACTGGTGTCACTACAAGAAGAGAGAAACTTGGACACAGGCACAGAGAGAATATCGCATGATGACGCAGACACAGAAGAATGCCACGTGATGAGAGAGGCACAGAGTGGAATGCCGCAGCTCCAAATGTAGGAAGACCAAGGATGGGCAGCCACCAGCTGGGCCACGTGTGGCAGCTGCACCACAAGGGCCAGACTCTACCCAGACTCCCAGGAGAGCCTGGCCTCAGTGTCAGACTTCTGGCCTCCAGAACCGTGAGATGAGAAATTTCTGTTGCTCTGAGCCTCCCCGTCTGTGGCACGTCATCAGCGCCACCCGAGGAAACTAAGACAGTCGGTGAAGACCTCTAGATCCTTAACAAAACCAAGTGTCTTCCTGTCCTATCGGAAGAGAGGGAGGACTTGCACCCATGAGTCCTGGCAGGCGCGGCAGCAGTGGTACAGCTCAGGGGACACCCTTCTGATGGCCAGAGAAGCACCCATGGGCCCTTCCCTGAGCTTACTCCTAACACCTGGAGTGGCATCACAGTGAGGGTTGCCAGGAGTTCCGAAGAAGGGCTGGCACGGATACAGTAACTCCGCAGTCATTAAAAGCAACACAAAACACAGTTAAAAGCTGTAACACCCATTCATTTTAAATTTGATCTCAATACCTGCAAGCCAACGGGCTGAATCCCACCCAAGCCTCCTCGGTTAACTTGCACGTAAGGCCCATAAGCTTCACATACTTCATGGGATAGTTCGGTGACTAGAAGTTTATTACAAAGTCACCTTTGCTTGGGGAACCAGGGCCTCCTAGAGGAACTTAGACCTGAGCACCTTTCTGAGATACTGCCTTGCAGAGTTGTTTTGAAGGTGAGAGTATCAAAATAGCGTCCTTGTGAGCCAAAAGCATTGCCCCGACATAGGTGTGGTTGCTGGTTCTTAATCACCGTACTTTTGCAAAATAAAAAAGGTTTATTATTCCCATTAGTTCACTGGTGGAAATTAAATAATAAAGCAAAGAAAAAAGGAATGTATGTTCTTGCTGTCAGAGATGCAAATGGAGTATGTGAAGAAATATCCCCATTAGCTTGCTGCCTGCCCAGAGAAGCAGGCCTTTCGTCTGACATCCCCTACAGGTTAATTGAGGATGGCTGCTTGTTTAAAGAGTCAAGCAATTATTCTGAGGAACCGACCAGCCAAATCTATTCCATATGATTATGAGTGAAAATGCAGAGCTTAACTCTTCTCTAAAAACAACAACAACAAAAAAGCACAATTTGAAAGTGGGAAGAAGGAAATCTGAATTCTGCCCAACGGCGGATGCTGGCATTTAATCCTGTCAAGAAATATTAAATTGTCTCATCCCAACTGCCTTTTAAGTCATATATTACAAATAGGTGAGCTAGGCACTCGATGCAATGTAGTTTCTGTAGTAGCTGGGGAATACAGTGATTCTAAAATATTCCAGGCTTGTGTCTATTTCACTGTCCCTGTAGAATCTTCTGATTAAGTGAGGAAGCCCAGGAATACAGTCATAAAAAGATTTTATTTTTAGTTGTTGCCTTTGGCAAAAGTTCTCTGCCTAAATGGAGAGAATTTATTCTTAAAAAAAAAAAAAAAAAAAAAAAGGAGTTTTCTTTTCTGTCGCATAGAGAAATAAAAATAGCAAAGGCCTCGTAAATTATCATTCCTCAGTGTCAGAATGTCTCGTTGTGGAGCCCACTGTTAGGTGAGGCTGTTACAAAGTCACTGCAAGCAAGAGTCCCCTGCCTATTTCCTAACACCAAAATGACAACTGGGAACAGATGAACAGGCCTTTGGGCAAAAACATTTTTTTTTCCCATGAACAGGCACAGGTTTCAGAGAAAACCAGAGGTGACACAGACTTCCTCATCACTATCACACACTTCCCTTCCACCAGCGAAATTCTCAACGTCAAAAAGTAGTCACACGCTTTTTGTTCCATTCCTCGAAGATGTCAGAATTGAAGGAGCCCCACACGTGTAAGCACTGGGGCCTTTCTCCTCACTCACCTGAGCCAACTTGACTCTGAGCCTGCCCAAAGAGGCTTTCGAATAGGTCATGGGTGGTGATTTGGCCACAGCTATCCTGTGTCCACAGGGCGATCTAACTGACCTGAAGCAGGAGAAATTTAAGAAGCTCCACACGCTAGATCTCAGTATACCCACTGTTACCTTCACTCTAATCCCACTGCGTGTGAGGGTGACGCCTACCATTTCCCTTTCTAATCCCCAGGGCTGTGAATAGGATGAGGTATCATGCCCAAGATTGTGTTACTTTACATGAAAAGGGGACTTACCAATGCAATGAAGTCTACGAATCAGCTACCTTGAAATAGGGAGATGTTCGAATGGTCCTATTCTGATCACATGAGCCCTTGCAAAGCAGAAGGTTTCATCCAGCTGGTAGCAGCGGAAGAAGCCAGAGAGATCCAAGGAGTGAGAGGCATGTGATGCTAAGGGGAGGGGCCACAGGCCAAACCTGAGAGCAGCCCCTAAGAGCGGAAAGGGGTCCGCAGACAATAGCCAGCAAGGAAACCACCCTCAACCCTTACAACCACAAGGAACTGAAGCCTGCCAACAACCTCCGTGAACCTGGAAGCAGATTCTCCCCCAAAGCCTCCAAATAAGAGCCCTGTCATCAATACCTTCATTTAGGTCCTGTGGGATCCTCAACAGAGATCTCTGTGAGCCCACCTGGACTTCTGACCGACAGAACTGTGAACTAATAAGTGGGTGTGGTTTCAAGCTGCTGAATTTGTGGTCATTTGTTACCACAAATTATACCATATACCAGTATACCCTGTGCTTGAGTCACTATCTTTGTGGCCTGTGGAGTAACCCAATTCCTCTGAGACTAGGATCCTACCTTCCTCTTACAAGATCTTCTCACCTCTTAACCAAAATTCCCAGCTACCAGGGTCCCTTCTACCTGCTTACAATATTCCCCTGGTTTTAAGGGATTAGGACTCTGCCTGAAACCCCTGTCCTCCGACCTACATGTTCTAGGGGCTGCCTGATCATTGGGCTCTCTTGTCTCTTTGTATTAAATACCTGCCCACACTGAATGCCTGCTATTCACATACCTTAAGAGTGTGGACTTTGAAAGCAGCCAGGATTTTGAATCTCATCTCAGCCATTTACTAGTTATGTGATATTGGAAAAGTCATTAAACCTCCAGGACTTCATTTTTCACTTTGTAAAATAGAGATAATACCATTCACTATGTGAGATTTTGTAAGGATTCATCATAACATATGTAAAGTATATAGTATCTTATCATTATGACTCTGTGTGTATGTGTGTTTTTGTGTGTGTGTATATCAATCCACACAACTTAATAATGCAGTCATTCTGCTGAAGTGTAATTCCTCCCAGAGTGTTCACCTGGATTTCTCCCTCTAACTTCAGCTTTGGCGTGTGAATCTAGTTCCAATTCCCCACCACTCCCAACTACTGTTAACCTCACTGTGACCTATTTCCCAATGCAATACACCTCTGTTCATGTATTCATTCATTCATTCATTCATTCATCAGGAGCCTTCCATATATCAGGCATATGTAAGAGGTATATGTAAAAGGCACAGGGATATAATGGTGATCCAAGCAGGTTAGGATCTCAGAGTTTACATTCTAGGGTGATACATACTAGAATCATTCCATAAGATGCATGAATTTATTACAGTTGTTAAGTTATCTCAAGATCTAGGTCCATGTTAACATTACCCAAAAAATGTGTGGAAATATGTATCAACATTATTTTTGCATCAAAGAACAGTAAGCATTGACTCTCACTTTTGACAGCTAAGACTTAGTATTTCTTGTGCAAGAGAAAAGAACAAAGGGAGTAACTTTTACATGGTAATGGAAGTTCATCTTACACTTCAGTGACTTAATGAAAAGAATCACTTTGTTTCAGAGATTTGGGTAATTTAGTCCACCAAGAGAAAGCAGGCTGTGGCCAAGACTGGGAGTAATGGAGAAGTATGTGAACAATTTGCTGGTTGGATCTTAGGCTAGCTGCTGCCTCCTGATTGAAAAGAAAGAAAAAAAAAAAAAAAATCCTCTTAACTTCCCATTGGAAGCAAGCCCTGACTCTGCCTGGAGGCCATTCTGTAACCCAAAAGAGCTCATTCCAAAGAACCACTGAATTTATCTCAATGACAGTTTATCACAGTGAGTGTCAAGGCTGAACAGCTTAACTGCATGAAAAGCCTGTCTGTGTTGGACCCATCCAAAGCCATGGTTTTGTAAGTGAGAGTCCTTCACTGAGGTGTTGGCCCAACATCATCAATATCACCGTTTACAGTTTGTGCTCCAAAGAAGTGTATAAAAAGCAAGGCTAAAAGGAAAACAGAGTCTTCATTGAGTTGCCTCCTATTTACCAGTAATCCCACCGAGTGTTTTTTTGGATTGGCAAAACTGAGCTCCACATGTTTATATTGGTAACATTTTCCAGTAGGTTCTACCAAAAGGTATCTGAGTACCTTGTGTTGTGACGTTCAGAGAAATGAAAAACATTAAAACAAATAAGCCTTGTCTCCCAGTACAGCCTCCTGGAAAAGAAATTCTACCTTTCTAAGGGCATCAGCCTAAATGAGGCCTCAGTTCTTAAATTCCTTAATCAGTTGCCTTAGAAACCGGGAGAATGTGGTGAGCACCTCCAGTCAGCAAAGTAATACCTTGATAGGTTTAATCACCTGTTCCTGGCCCAACACACACTTGAGTGAAGGTGAAATTGTTACTGTTCATTGTGACTGACATTCTGAATTTTCCAGGTCTCTTGGCACTTAAATAAAAAGTCTATCTCCTGTATCAGGAAGAAGGAGGGAATGTTAGGTGCACCGAGATTCAGAATTCTTGTTTATCACTCACTGATGAGTTATTGCAGCTACATAGTACTCAAAGTGGAATTCAATCCTGTTCAACAATTTATTGAAGTCCTACTATGTGCAACTCACCTAGTGAAAAACAGTTAACAAAAAATTGCATTCACCCTCATGCCAGGAGAGCACCATGAAATGTACAAAATAAAATATGATATGCCATAATCTAAATTTTAAAATGGCAAGAGAAAAAATGTTCTATCATTTATTGAATTTTACTGGAGGAAGGCAGACTTTGGGTTTATAGGTAAACAACAGAATCATCATATTTCGAAGTTTTTTTTAATGTTTATCTATTTTGAGAGAGAGAGAGAGAGAGAGAGAGAGAGCACAAGCATGCAAGCTTCAGAAGGGCAGAGAGACAGAGTGAATCCCCAAGCGGGCTCAGGGCTGTCAGCCCAGAACCCTACACCCGGCTTGATCTCATGAACCGTGAGATCATGACCTGAGCCAAAATCAAGAGTCGGATGCTTAACCAACTGAAGCACTCAGGTACCCCAGAATCATCACATTTTAAAATTAAATCTGAGACTTCCAAAACATTTATTCACACATATATCACTGTAAGTAAAGATCAGAGTTCTAGGTTCTGAAATTGGTCTCTAATTTCCTCTGCCAAGGAGATTAGATTTAACTTTTTTTTTTTTTAAGATTATTTACTTATTTTGAGACAAAGAGCATGAGTGGAGGAGGGACAGAGAGAGAGGGAAAGAGAGAATCCCAAATAGGCTCCGCACTGACAGTGCAGGGCCAGATACGGGTTCAAACCCACCAACTATGAGATCATGACCTGAGCCGAAGTCAGACACTTAACTGATGAAACCAGCCAAGTGCTCCTAGATTTAACTCGTAACTAAGCATCAATAATTGAAGGTTTTGGTAGTTTTATAAATTCTGTGTGCTCTCTATTCTGGGTTTATTCCAGCCCTACTTGTGGGAAGATAATAATGCCTTCTTCTATCAGGACATTTCATTTTGAACTCTTAGAGTTATTTGTTATATGGGGGTTTGTTTTTCTTTTTTTTTCTAGTGTTCTTGCTCAAAATTTGATTCTTTGTATCTTGTATCTTTTTTTTTTCTTATCCTGCTTTCTACCCCTCTTCTCCCTTTACCTCCCACCTAGATAACAAATGTCAAGCATCTAGTTTCATATTTCTCCATACTCATACCTTACACAAGTATGGGGGGGAGGGGAAATCATTGTTTCACCAAAATGGTATCATATTACCTGCAAGAATACATCTTACTTTTCTCAAATAACTGTGCAAAATAGCCTTTGGGGTTGAGTTGCTCAGGTCTAGCTTACTCTTTTAGCTGATTTGTAATATGCCATGTTTTTACCATACCACAACTTATTCACTCATTCTTCGACTAATGGTTACCCCTTTGTTTTTCAGCATCGTGCCTCTACAAACAGCTGCAATAAACACTCCTGTGGACCAACACTTCTGTTTCTTGGCACAGAACCACAGGAATGGAGCTGCTGAGTCAAATAGTATGTACATTTTTTATTTTAAAAAATACTGCCAGCTTACCAAAAAGTATTCTGCCAGCCGTGCATGGGAATATCCTTTTCCCCAATTTCCAACTTATTGTAGGTACAATCTTTATTTCATTTTTATTATAACTTGTGTTTCTCTGACTTGCACAAAAATTGAATATCAGTTTGTTTACTATCCATTTGGACTTGCTTCTCTATGAATTGTGAATCCTTTGTCCTTTTTCCTTTGGTGTGTTTATCTTATGGTTATCAGTATGCAAGCCCTCCTTTAATATCACAGGTAATGGCACTTTAACTGTCATTCATGTTGTCTATATTTTTTTCCGCTATTGATGTTTACATATTACTGCCTACATTTTCCTGTTATGTGATTTACATGTTGTGATTTAATCTAGCAGGAATTGACGAAAGTGAAAGATGAGGGCTTAATTTTATTTTCTTCTGGCAGGGAGAGCCAGTTTTATCAGAACGATTTATATATTTTTTTAATGTTTATTTATTTTGAAAGAGAAAGAGAGAGCATGAGCAGGGGAGGCACAGAGGGAGACAGAGAATCTCAAACAGGCTCTGAGCTGTCAATGCAGAGCCCAATGCAGAGCTCAGTCCCACCAACCGTGAGATCATGACCTGAGCCAAAATCAAGAGTCTGACGCTTAACCGACTGAGCCACCCAGATGCCCCTACCAGAACCATTGATGAATTAAATTATCCTTTTCCCATTCAATTAAAATATAATGTCCCTTTTTCCTGCCCCTGATCAGTTTGTCAATTTCCGTGCTAGTATCTCCCTATTTAGGATTGTGGTAGATTTATAGAAATGTTTTATTATCTATTATGCTTAATCCTTCCTCACTATTCTTGTTTTCTTAATTTTTTGACTATTCTAAACATTCTTCAATATGAATTTTTAAATCATCTTGTCAAATCCTCCCCTTAAAGTACTGTCTGGTTTTTAGTTGTGTTGTACTGAATTTTATATTAATTCTGAGAGAATGGATGCTTTTACCATTTTAACTCCTCTCATCTAAAAATATAGCATATCGATTGTTTGTTCAGAGCGTTTTATGTCTTCACATAAGAATTTATGAGTTTTGCTTTTGTTTTTTTTTTTTACCATAAATGTCCTTATCTTTCTTGATGAATCTTTTCTTAAGCATTACATAGTTCTTGTCACTATAGTGAGGGTTTTCTAATTTTCATTTCTAGATGATTATAATTGATACATAGAAAAACTTGTTTTTTTCATACCTATCTAATTTCATCAATTCTGAAATACACATTTTTATATCTTTGAAAGTGGGATTTATCCTATAATAATGACATCTTAATTACAATTTCAACATTTTTCCTTCTTGGGGGTACATAAAGTAATGGGATATCTTGATATCTATGGCATCTTAGATCCTTTTAAATATGATATACCAATCAACTTACCTCATTTTCTTCTTCTGTTTAATATTACCGGATTTTTTAAGGTTTTCTAATAATATAATCATATCTCCCAGAAGACATAATTTTATCTCTTTGTTTCTCAATGTATACCAATTATTTCATTTGCTTATTTTGGGGTAAATACTGTGTTTTTATGTTATGGAATGGTTAGCATAAACAATTTTAATTTCTTGCTATTGGTTTTTTATAGGTTTCAATCATACGTAATTTCTTTTCCTATTTCACATAGACTTGTTATTGGAATGTCGGGCAAATATTAACAAATGCCTTCTAAGCATTGTATCTTTATTGGTAAATGTTGCAAGCACAGGAAAAAGGCGCAAACACGAATTGTGTCTTTCCACAATGTCAGCTTTATTCAATCATAAAGCAAGGTTAAACTAATTGTAAAGCGGTGTCAAGATTCCAGACTCGATGACATTTCATTATACATTTAACATAGCTTCATATGTGTCACACAACACAAAGTACAATACTAAGGCACACAACAAACAAGATAAAGCGAGAGGTAACCAAATGCAAACTCAGTCCCTGAGCAAGTGGTTTAGATAAGAATCCATCTGGTCCAAGTCAGCTCTCAGGGCTCACTGCTTATTCAAGCAGTGGAGGGGTCTCAGTTATGTTCAAAGATTGGTCAGGCAGACCTTTCAGTGGCCATTGCCTTTCTAATACAGAAGACATGGAAGAGTCGGTGATGGAAAATCTGATAGTTTGCTGCAGAGGATCCTCCCTTTCTAAAGGAGTTTACTCAGTGTTGGGCCTTTGCAAGCTTCTTCTGGTTCTAGTGATTATCAGCTCCTGGCTCTTCCAGGTTCGCATGGCCTTACCAATTATCAGTCTGTAGCACTGCCACTCTGTGCTGGTTTGGGTGATATCTGGTCTTAGCTGCAGTGCCCATGGCTGCTTTCCTGATTATGTCACTCCTTGACATGAGTGACTCTCTCTTGCTCTCTGTAGTAAAAGCACGTGATCTTTCTCCTTCAGCATATAAAATCGCAGTAACAGTTCTCTGGATTTTGAACCATTCTTGCATTCCTGGAATTTATCCTACTTAGTAATAGTGCATTATGGTTTGCGTATTTTGATACAATGCTGGGCTTAGTTTGATTATATTTTAATTTGGGTTTTTTGCTGCTCTATTTGTAAGAGTTGGCACAGTTGTGTTTTATCATCACTGTGTTTAGTAAGTTTTATCAGCATGCTGGTTTTATGAAATGTGGGGGAGATCTACACCTTTTCCTGTGATTTGGAATAGTTTAAATACTTGGATAGATGATTTCTAAGGATTTGATTAAACTCAGCCACAAAGATACCTGGTCTTATTAACTTCTTTAATGGCTTATTTGTATTCACCTTTCCAGTATTTTCTATAACATTTAGCAAGTAGTTCTCCTTTTTGATCAATTGCAGTGATTTACATTTGTTTTAACATCAGTTTCCCCTAAGTTATGAAATGTGTTGCCGTAAAGTTTCATGAAGCTTTTTCTTAGATTTTTTTCATCTTTTCCATATCCACATTGTGACTCATTTCTCCTTTCTAATCATTTACATTTTTCTCCTTCTTTCTTTCTTTTCATAAGGCTTCTGACAAACTTATTAATTGTTTCAAATAATCAGGTTCCAGGTTTATTTAACTTTTCTAACTTTTTTGGTTTATTTTCTATTTCATAAATTTTAGATTTTATATTTATTAATCTATTCTGGTTGATTTTTTTGATATTTTAATTTCTTAAGATGAGTACAAGGTACTTTCATTTTTAGCCATCCTCTAATAAAGGTGCCATGCATAGCTATGAATTTCATCTGAACATAGCTTCTGCCATGTTCCTTAAGTTTTTAGTTAAAGCATTCTCATTTTTGCTGCCTTGGAGATAGTTTGCAATTTCTGCTTTTATTTTTTTTCTTTGATCCAAGAGTTTGTGAGGAATGTTTTAATGTCCAAATTTATTATATAGCTATAAGAGAACATGGATTGTAAAATCTCCTCTTTTGTTTTTAAAGTTTCTTTTTGGCCAGACACATGATCAATTTTTGTAAATATTCCAGGGAAAAAAATACCTGAAGGATGTAAAATTCCATATTGGGCTACTAATTGATTTTGTCGATTACATTATTCATTTCTTCTGTCATTACTTTTGTTTACCTTACTTTAATTTTAAATATGCATAGTGAAATCTCCTACATTTGTAGTTTTCACTTTATATACAATGCTATGCTATTTGGTAGCTATGCTATTTGGTACCTTCAGGTAAAAAAAGAAAGATAACTGAATAAAAATATATTTCCTGGTTTTGGAGATTTCAAAGAAGGTCCTGGTCACTGTTTTGACCACCATCCAGGTCTTAAATTCTCTCACAGAAAATACCTAATTGAGCACTGTGAGCAAGTTCCACAATATTCCCTGTTCTATTTGAACAATGTAATTTGTTTAACAAGAATTTCCTTATCCGTCCAATTATTTTATGATTATCTATGCACTGGGGAAGCAATGAGTTTAATGCTTAAGACTGTGGGCTCTTGGGGCGCCTGGGTGGCGCAGTCGGTTAAGCGTCGGACTTCAGCCAGGTCACGATCTCGCGGTCTGTGAGTTCGAGCCCCGCGTCAGGCTCTGGGCTGATGGCTCAGAGCCTGGAGCCTGTTTCCGATTCTGTGTCTCCCTCTCTCTCTGCCCCTCCCCCGTTCATGCTCTGTCTCTCTCTGTCCCAAAAATAAATAAACGTTGAAAAAAAAAATTAAAAAAAAAAAAAAAGACTGTGGGCTCTTGAGTCAGACTGACTTCTAAAATTTGGTGTAACTTTGTTCAGCTCTGTTTTTATGCCTGATAAATGGGACATAGTGCAGTGTACCTCAAAGTATTGTTGTGACAATCCAATGATGGACTCCATGGGAAGTTTGGAGTCAGACATGTAGCATACCTTCAATAAAAATTACCTGTTGATGTTATACTAAGTTTTTAAAGCTCCCCATAGACCGTGTGTGTAAATGTACTTTGAAAAGAACATAAAATTATATACAAATACAAATCAGCATAGTATTTTTTTAATATTTATTTATGTATTTTTGAGAGACAGAGAGAGCGCACAAGTGGAGGAGGGGCACAGAGAGAAAGGGAGGCACAGAATCTGAAGCAGGCTCCAGGCTATGAACTGTCAACACAGAGCCCAATGTGGGGCTCAAACCCATGAACCTTGAGATCATAACCTGAGCCAAAGTCAGACACTCAAACGACTGAGCCACCCAGGTGCCCCAGCAATAGTATTATTAAAGCAGACCAGGGAAATGCAAATACTTCAGAGATATAATTATGTTACATATGATTAAAGAAGATAAAATTACATGAAATAATATAAAAACAATGCCAAAAATTAAGTGCAAGTCCTTCAAGGACAAGGGCTGCACTCCATCCCATAGCAATAGATCCATGGTTCCAAGAACAGAGCTGGTCACAATGTAGACAAAAGCTGTTGCAGACTATTACTCTGGAGTTCTCTCTTGTCCAGCAAGAGAGTGGACACAGAATTGAGTACAAGAGAGGCTAATGTTCAGAAGGAGACAAGAGCCCCAAACAGGGGTTTTGTCTCCATATTTATTGAGCTCCCAAGATATTACCCATGTGGTGAGTGTGAAGAAAACAAGATATTACCCACCTGGTGAATGTGAAGAAAACAAGATCTTACACATGTGAATGTGGAGAAAACAATCAGAAAGTAATCATTAAATTGTGTGTGTAAGAAGCAAAGGGTCTGGGAGGCAAGTGGAGTTTATGATCAAAGTACAATAGTATATTGGCATAAGATGGAAAGTACACATGATCCCCTTATAATATCTTGCTAGCTAACCTCAGGCGTTTTTCACCCAGTGATGGCGGTTTTCAGCCCTAAGCTTTTTTCTAACCTGTTTATGTAAGTAGAACCTATTTCCCCACAAAAACCAAAATATTTTTAAATTTTTTTTTTATTTTCTATGATTAGGTACTGTTTTCAATAAATTCTTCTTAGTTAAATATAATAAAAATTTTAATTTCTTGTCTTGTATCTTTGTTACAAAATGGATGCTTCTAAAAAGTCTTATGAAAATACTTTTTAAAATGTAACTGGACTGGTATCAGAAAGATTAAACATTCAGAAGTTAAAAAAAAAAACAGTAAATTAAAAACCATGACACCTGACAAACTTTGAAAGACATTTAAAACTCTCTGCTTCCATTTCCTCATGTAAAGAATAGGCTTATGTTTTTAAAATATTAGGATGTCTCAATTTCCTTGGCACTTTGAAATCCCTATGAGTCAGTAATTTTTGTAGCATTATGCAAAGTGGTCTAAGGAGATTTAAAAAAAAAAAAGTGTTACATCTTCTGCCTTGAATGAGTTTAACTTTAGCTTCAGAGTCCTGGCACACCCTTAAAAACTTTTATAAACCAACATATAAAGAGTGCAATCTAATATAATGCAAATTGAGTACCTGAAGACTGAGGGGAAGAAAATTGAAGAAGCTCTTAGTGTGAGATAAAATTCACTAAACCCCCCAACATCAGCAGTTCTAAATCTTGAGAATGCTTACAAATCACCAGTGGAACTTGATAAAATGCAGTTTTCAAGTTCTAGCTCCAGAGATTCTGATTCGATAGACCTATGATGGGCCCTAAGATTCACGATTTTTCTAAAATTCATAATCAGAGGGGCACCTGGGTGACCTTGGGTTGAGCATCCAATTCTTGATTTCGGCATAGGTCATGATCTCTCATTTTGTGGGACTCAGCCCCACATCGGGCTCTGGGCTGACATCATGGAGCCTGCTTGGGATTCTCTCTTTTTTCTCCCTCTCTCTCTCTGCCCCTCTCTCATTCCTATGCATGCACACACACATCCTTTGTCTCAAAATAAATTTTAAAACTTAAAAAAAAAAAGGTTCATAATCAGAGGAAGGATGTAATGTCTCTTTTTCTTTCTCTGGAAAGTGAAACACAAAATGATGCTTGGTATGCAAAGATATGCCCACATTTCACTTGAATCTTCTCACCAGACAAATGGGAAGGGAGGAAGTAAAACAATCCATGAAGACTCTAGTAGCTTTAGGCATATATTTGTACAAAACCAGACCTTGTGAATCACACAAATATATTTAAATTGTGTCAAATATCTGTACCATCTGGATTTTCTACCTCTTTTTACCATGGATAAGTCTCCATTTATACTATGGAAACATAACTAACACCATTGAAAATTGTGTCATCTTCACAAATAGTTAAAAAATCTACCAAATCATGGGGCGCCTGGGTGGCGCAGTCGGTTAAGCGTCCGACTTCAGCCAGGTCACGATCTCGCGGTCTGTGAGTTCGAGCCCCGCGTCGGGCTCTGGGCTGATGGCTCAGAGCCTGGAGCCTGTTTCCGATTCTGTGTCTCCCTCTCTCTCTGCCCCTCCCCCGTTCATGCTCTGTCTCTCTCTGTCCCAAAATAAATAAACGTTGAAAAAAAAAAAAATTAAAAAAAAAAAAAAAAAAAAATCTACCAAATCAGAAAATATTTGCAAACAAGATGACCTTAAAAGCCAGTGTAATTAACACAGAGAAAACACTTATAAATCAATAAGGAGAAGCACTGATACTCTCATTAAGAAATATAGGAAAATAATATGAGTGTTTCCACAGTCCAAGAAATATCCTTGGCTCAAAGAAACCTATGCAAAGCATTCAACTTCACAAATATTTAAAGAGCAAGTTAAAACAACAAGGATTTCAATTAGTGAAGAATTTTTTAATGGTAACTCTATTAAAGTGTACTATTATGAAAAATGGACACTCATACAGTCCTGGTGTTGATTTTTAAAATTTTCTGAAAAATAGTTTGTAATAGATATTAAAAACCTTCAAAAATTCAGACCATTTTAGTAATTCTACCTAGGATAAAATGCTAAGAAGAAATGCTAAGATATTCAAATAATTTATTTCTAAAAATGATTATTATAGAATGATTATAAGGGCAATAAGTTAAAAACAATCTACACATAAAAATAAGATAATTGCACAAATTATGGTCTATTCATACTGTGGAAAAATAGCCAGTGAAATGGTTTGTTTTTTCAAGAACATTAAATAAGATGAGAAAATGTTCAATGTGAAATATTAAACAGGGGAAGAAGGGTTAAAATTACATATTTGGCAAATATCCCAAATGTTTATTTTGGCATATGTCTGTGTATGCGTGTAACTGGAAAAAAATCGCATCAAACTCTTGAGTGTTGTTTCCGAGTAGTGGAATTCTGGGTCATTTCAATTTATCTTGTCATAAGTTTCTATCATTTCTAAATATTCTACAATGTGTGTGTGTTCCTTTCATACCGAGAGCTTAAAAAATTAATACCATAGCATATAAAAGGTTAATAGGATATAAAATGGTTCCTCAAATAAATTAAACACTTTTATGTCCAACCAAAAGCAGTTCAAAAGCAGTTGTTCACATATATGTGTAATTGAAACAAGGACTAAATCAAGTAAAGTTCCTATGCCATTAAGAGTGATGCAGTCAGTGTGAAGAGTTCTATGCACTGTCAATATTTACGCATTCAGGGAAACCTCAAGTCAAAATTCTCTAAAGCTAATTTGTCTCTCTTAAGTACTGCGGAAAATTCGACATATAAAAAATTTGGAAGCCATCCAAAGAGAGATTTCAATTCCAGCCTGATTCACAAAATTGTCTTCTGTGGCTCAGATTGTCCTGAACAACTACTAAAAGAAGTATACCAGAATTTTCATCCTCCCTCAGAGGCTGGGAAAACAAACATGACCATAATATTTTAAAACCCCATTGGAAAAATCATGAATTTGATGGAGACTTCGAATCTAGAGTCAGGAAAGACAGGTGAAGACTCCACAGGCTTCTAAACCCAGCCATACATCAGAATCACCCATGGAGTTTGTTAACTGTGATTCCCAACGCCACCCCCAGAGATTCAGAAGACTGAGGTAAACTTCAGGAATATGTATTTTAAACACATATCCCAGGTGATTCTGATGAAGTCCAAATACAGATATTACCATATGAGAGCCACTGATCTAACACTGACAAGGCAATTTAGCCCAAAGAAGGAAAGATCAATTACTTAATTAGTAACAAAGCAACTGGACCTCTTGCTATATATGACCTAAGTAATAACAGAAAGGAAGGATTACAAAGAGAAATGGTCTTTCCTGAACATAGTCATTAGTTTGATAGGATGATGGGAAGGGCAATGGGAGGAAAACTTTTGTTGAGCAAAATACTGTGATAACTGCTTTATGAAGGTAATATCACCTATAAATTGGTCAGGGGGTTGTGTGGCTCTTAGAAAAATCCTGAATGTCAGAACATTTCCTATGATAACAGATAACTCAGAACCCAGCTTGAGAACTAAATAGCCACATATGGTGTGATTTTTTGATCAGTTCATACTTTCCATTTTCTTTTTTGAAGATCAACTCACCAAAAACCAACAAAAAATGTATTTGCTGTGTGATGTTACAACTATTCAAATGAAACAAATATTGACATTTTAGCTCTTCTATCCTTAGGTCATTTCAGTAGCTGAAGTTCTAGAATGGGGAGTCATTAAGAAAAGAAATCATAGAGCAATGTTATATGAACTTTAAATCTCTAGGCAAAGGGTTCTCCCTTTTTACTAGGCACCTCCTCTGTGCTAAGCACATTTAGTCTGCACAAACCTTGTTTAGTAGTCATTGTCATTCCTCATTTTATAGATCAAGAAATAAAAAGAATGAAAATCATATTAAATATTTTACTCAAGGCCAAGTGAGAGAATTTGAATCCAGGACCAACTTGTAAGCTCAAGTTGTTTCTACTTCCCTCTAGAGCCTCCTTCATAACTAAAAAAGTCTTTGTCAGTAGACATATTTGAATAAAAGGGCCAAAACATAGATGTTACCCTAAATGCTAAGTGAATTCTTGATTCACTATGTTCTTGCCCCAGAAGTAAAATATATATATATATATATATATATATATATATATATATGTGTGTGTGTGTGTGTGTATATATATATATATATACATATATGTAAAAATCTGATGCAGAATATATATGTACATATACATATACATGCATATACATATGTACATATACATATGTACATATATATTCTGCATCAGATTTTTAAAAGTTATTATATAATTTATGGGGAGACACTACAGATCTAAAATACCTCCTTGGTATTTTAGTCCTTGAGTGACAATCCAAATTGTGCACTTGTTCTTTTTAAATGGCCACTGATTACAGGATTGAAAAGGCTTTGTTATATCAGAATGGTCTAATTTTTTTAAATTTTCCCGGGGGTCACTGTATTCTCACATATGGTAAAACCTTTCTCGGAGGGTTCTGCTGAAATCACAATGGAAGTTACAAACAGGAGTCCTATCACGTTGCCAGTTTTCTTGGGTCCAAGAGCTCCCTGAGAAATTTTCCTCTTGAAAAATCAATCTGGTTTGGAAGAAGAATGCCAATGACACAGCAATGGTAACTAACAGTGTATGAAATGGAGACAGTTTGGATATGTTTTGTCTTATCAGACTGTTGCCTCTATGCAGTTTAAAGAAGTATTATGTTCTAATTAAAACTTAGGAGAATAGCATAGGAACAATTGTATCATCAAGGAGACAAATTTCTAACACGTAGAGTTATGATTTATAATTTTTGGCTTTATTATCATCATTACTATAGTCATAAGATATCTGAGTTCTAGAGCTTTCAAAAACATATTCCTTTGCAAAATCCAGTCACACTATATTAACACCAGATTCCATAGACTTTGAACTTATCCCCAATAGACTATTTTTACTGGAACTAAAGACAATAAGCCTCTTGTGCATATTGTGAAATATCCATAGATATTCATCCCTTGGGCCCTCCTGAGTTTTTCTCATTAGTCCTCAGTAGGTCCCTGTGAAGCAGAAGAAGGGGTGCTATCTTAAGTCATCAAATTAAAAAAAATAAAAGCAAAAAACAAAAGGTGGTGAGTTTGTCCAACTGAAGTCATATACTACCCCAATACAGAGGAACCTGAGGTCTTGACATGTGATTAGAATGAGAATTCATTCTAGATCTAAATGTGGAGAAAACAAGAGTATGAGGATGAGGTGGGGGAGAAGGAGGAAATACAGATGCCCCCTACTCTTCTCTCTGCCTTTCCTATTCCGCATTCCCTGGAGGAGGAATGAGGAATTCTAAAAGCCAAAGCAGAAGGAGAAAACTGTGGATAAGGAGGTTACATTTCCTGGTTTAGTGTCCTGTTAAGTTAACAAAAGAGGCTCTGTCTTTTGGGAAATTAGCATATAACCTCCAATTACCATTCAGATGTAACGAAATTTCTAAGCATAACTCAAGTGGGCTGTTAATAGGGCTCAGTTTTCCATCTTCAGCTATTTTCTCTCTAGAATTCCATTCTTAGGAGTGTATCCACTTGCATCCAATGCTAAAAATTCTCATACCTACATTAATCAGCACAAATTTGGTGTCTCCAACACTGATTTTGTAGTCAAGATTAGTTCCATATTTATTTTCACGAAGAAGATGCCAGCAGGACATTTCCACCAGAACATCCTGCTTTAATTCCAAGTAAAATCAAACAAAGGCACAATTCCCACCTGAATAGCTTTCTTTATATGCAGCTTCAAATTCTCTCCACCACATTTTCCAAATTACTCAATAGCTAAACCTTAGATTCATCTAGTCTCTCTTCCACCCAGCCCTAGTAATCAGGCTACCAAGTACTGGCATTTTTTTTGTTTTATGGTCTCTAGTGTTTATCTCTACAATGTCATTCCTTCAAATCTAGGCCTTTATCTTCATAAAGATTTGCAATTTCCATCAAATTTTCAGCAATAAACTCTAATACACTAACTCTACAATAATCTCTCTGATACAACAAAGCTACATTAGTCTTTATAAAACCTCTAATATCATATCATTTACTTGCTTAAAAATCTATACTCTTTCATCATGGCCCTTCTCATCAAGGCCAAACTCTTCAGCCTAGCATTCAAGATTTTCCATTATCTGACATCACCTTGCCACTGCAACCATATAAAAAACCCCATTAGAATGTGATTCCTGAACCCATGTCTTTTGCTTTGGTCAAGGTGTTCTTAATGCTTCCTTCTCTCCCTAAAGCACACCAAGTATCCTAATTCTAGGCATAGAACTTATTCATGAACTTCTACTTGGAATGCTTGACCTTCCATTATCTAGGTGCTACAACTTTCTAGACTCAATTCCAATGTCAACATTCAGTGAAACTTTTCCTGATAACATATGCACAGAATAGTTACATGCTTCTCTAAATGTCTACAATATGGACCATGTGAATTTGATTATAGAATATCCTGTGTTATTTTTTAGCTTATTTTATAAGCTTGTCTCCCCCTGGATTACAAGCAGTTGAAGAACCTTAATGACAAGAAGTGGTTTTGTTTGTTTACTTGTTTCTTAAAAGAGAACAAAACAGTTGCAAGCCGATACGTTATGTTTGATGTTGTCTTAATTATAAGAATTTAAAATCTCTTTTTCAAATGTTAAGGGTCTTGAGAAATTCTTTAACATTATTCATGATCATGAAATTTCATTGACTCTACATAAAGCCTGAGGTCATTTCGTTAGAAAATCACATTGAGACAGTCACAGATTCTCCCCCAATATGTCAGTCTTGTCCAGTTCTTTGTTTCCTTTTTACCTATTCCTAGATGTTTAGTTCAGGTGAGGGAGAGAATGCTAATGGGCATTGCAATTTTATCACTGCCCTTTCAAACACAAAAGAAAGTGGTGTTAAGTCACTAGCATTTTTCTCACATTTGGAAGTGACTATATAAAAATGTATGAAGATATTTAGGAGAGTTCCAGAGAGAGTACTGCAAGAATAAGTGCTTCACACTCCTGACTGACCAGAGAGAAAGGTTGGCTTAACTTATATGATTGTCCTAGGCTAGTTCTTAGCAGCCATCCCTGAGTCATTGACTTACATGCATGTGGCATATTAAGGAAGTGGTCCAGCAGAAACTGATAGAAAGTAGGGTAAGCAGGACCTGGAAGGCTCAGTCAAATAGGGTATGATTTTAGGCAAAGTCTCAGACTCAGCCTCAGTCTGATCCCAAAAGGAGTCTGGAGGTGACTTTCTTGTCTACCACTCTGTCATTGGCTACAGCCTGATCTAGTGGGTCATCAGCTCCCAAGCCCTTCCAGCCCTTTGTGTGAAACAAAGCTGCTCTGGTAGCCCAGAGGCAGCCTTCAGCAAGCACAGAGACTAGCCATGGGGCCAGAACTGTTAAGCAAGCTCCAGAGGATGTGGGTGGATCACAGACAACATGTTTACCAGATGCTTTCCTTAGTTCTGTAAAGGAAATAATATAAGTGCACATTTATTTCAAATGCTTGTGTGTGCATAGAAAAATAATGCTAAAGGGTATAAATCCAGTTATTAAGTGTGGGCTCTGAGATTGGAGAAAGGAAACTAACACTTTACTTTTCATACTTCTGTATTAGATTTTTACAATAAGCATTATTTCTATAAGGAAAATGAAAACTTTTAGCAAAACAGATTTTTCTACCAAAAACTCAATGATGTACTTTGTTTGATTTAATCACATAGTGCTTTTGTTGCGAGTACAAGTAATCTAGGAAAGTAACTCCATCTGAATAAAAATAGATTGCTTTGACTGTTAAAATGCTTGAGTCCGTTCATTAATTAACAAATTGTAGTGTCAACTATACTCAAATAAAAAAATTTTAATAAATAAATAATAAACATCAGAATTAAGGCTCATAAAAACATTATTTGTTATAAAATATTTAGACATAAATTATAAAAATATATACACACTTCTATATGTTCACATTAAATAATAAAATACTACATATACAGTTGTTTAAAAAAATGCTTTCTTACCAAGTATAAATGATATCCATGGCATGCCCAGAAAGAAATAAGCTTTAAGATTTAAGCCCAGAAGAGGAATTAACTGGTTTTGTAATCTGCAGGCACTAGAAGTATGGCTCCAATCATAAGATATGGTCCATCCATCCCATTTATCATCATCTATATCAAAAAACATTGCAACAAAAAATTTAAATTGCCTTTAGAAATGTAAAAGTACTTTAGAAATTCAGATGAAGAGTAGGATCTCATTTAGTTATAAGGAATGCCTCGACTGCTTTGGACATCACTGGATACTAGCGATTGGTCAGACCTGTGCCTTAAGGGAATCTGGTAGCGGGGCATCCAGCTGACCCCATCAGTGAAGCATGCATCTCTTCACTTTCAGGTTGAGTTCAAGCCCCACGTTGGGTGTAGAGATTACTTAATAATAAAATCTTAAAAAAAAAAAAGAGTAATCTGGTAGCTATATATAGTTTAAGTGGGCAAAAGAGTGGTAGCAGGAAGGTCAGTTAGAATTCAACTAGAATAACCCAGGTAAAGGCAATGAAGGTAATAAATAAAGGTAAAGCAAAAAGCACATGTCCTGTATTTCCTATATGAACTGTACTACTGGTAACCAAACAATAAGTGAGGACAGTGGTGATTTTAAAAATTAGAAGATGTACAAGAATAACTATGGAGATTAAAATTAGCAGCAACCACTTCGATTGAAGGGCTGAAGGAGAGACCATGGTCAAAGATGACTGGGAAAGATAGGGACTGTTATAGCATGACAATGTTGAATTTGTAAGGAAATAATGAATTTTAAATATAGGTGGATATAAACATAAGGATATGTTCCAGCAGGCAGTGGAAATATGTGCCTGGAACTTTTAAAAGGGTTAGATATATAAACTTGAGCCATTACCAGTGGGTGATAGTGGAAGCTACAGCAGTAGAGAGAGAAAGAACAGGGAATAGAGAGCTGCCTGGGTGGCTCAGTTGGTTAAGCATTCGATGCTTGATTTCAGCTCAGGTCGTGATCTCATGGTTTGTGAGTTCAAGTCCCACATCAGGCTCCTCACTGACAGTACAGAGCCTGCTTGGGACTCTTTCTCTCTCACTCTCTCTGCCCTTCACCTGCCCATGCTCTCTCTTTCTCAAAATAAATAAACTAAAAAACAAACAAACAAGGAATGGAATGAAGGGTAATGACCATATCTGGAGAGGAGTAGGATCCTGAAAGAGAGTGGGAGAAGAGAGAGTGGGGGATTAAGAAAGAAGTATCACAAAAAAAAAGAAAGGAGGCCAACCCTGGGAAATGTCAGGGAAGATGAAGGCAGAATATATTTGTTGATTTTCACTGTTAGAAAACGGAAAATTATAAAATAACCTTGTTTTCCATCAATTTTCACAGCTGAGGAATCAGAGTCCTAGATGAAATCAAAAGCATTGTTCATTCTATATAATCAAGAACTAAAATAACTCAAAAAATATTATATTTTATCTGGCTAAATTTTCCATGGAGAATATAACTCTGTTCTTATTCCATAATACTCATTCAAATCACCCCTTTACCCTTAATGGCAAAATAAAATATTCTTAAGTCTTTGAACCAGCCAGGGAAGGAATTAGACCTGTCCTCTTGAGTCACTAAAGATTTCATGGGCTTAAAGTATAAATCAGAATAAGCCCACCATATAAAGTAAGCAATCGCGATTTGGGTCAGGCAACCAGACTAGAATTGAACACACAACTGGGGTAAGCAAATACAAGAAGCTAGGTGAGGATTCAGGAGATGTGCACCAATTCACAAGCCATGGTTAGGTACAGGAGGTGATACAGGCTTGAGAAAGAAGCCTGTATCGCAGATGGGAGCATACTAAGTCTAGCACCTGAATGACAGTCATGGCCTTGAGAATATGGCACCCCGGTGCTCTCACTTGATCTACTTCTAGCTGAAAGGCTTATTTACTTCCCTGCAGACTCTTGACCTGAATTGTCCTACATCTCCAGCCACTACAGCTTCCAGGAGCCTTTAAATTTAAGTGCTCAATTTATGAATCATCTTCAAATTACTAATTTTTGTTCCTATTTCATGCTTTTTCAGAGCATCTCATACTGTCATCCAAAACTCATATTATATATACAGTAAAACCTTGGTTTGCGAGCATAATTCATTCCAGAAACATGCTTGTCATCCAAAGCACTTGTATATCAAAAGTGAGTTTCAGGAACCATTGGCTCAGTTGTGATCATGTGCCAGTCAGCAACAGGTACTAGTCGTATTGCAAGACATTACTCATTTATCAAGTTAAAATTTATTAAACATGTTTGCCCATCTCGCAGAACATTCATGGAACAAGTTGCAATCCAAAGTTTTACTGTATATATATATATTTTTTTTTCTTTTCGCACTTTAAAGATTGTGCTATTAACTATTTTCAGAAATCCGATTAAACCTTAAACCCCATATTTGAAGTTTATTTTTTTTTTACTGTCACCATTAAATGGTTTCTTGATATTAAAGTGACCCAGATTTTGAACATAAAATATATTTGTTATCCTGGCTATTTGCAGTTTGGGAAACCATTTTCACTGCTCAGCAACTTATATCATACGGGTGACATTTGTGTTATTTTAAGCACCTACACACATGCCTGTTATGATTACAGTGATTAGAATAAATACACTTTCTAAATGTCTTAAGTAACTTAATAACATTTTTTTTCAGAAAGAACGGTCCAAGCTGCTAGGCCCTGTGTTTACACTCCGTGAAGTGAGCCACACTATACTTAAGAGTTGAATCATGCCATCCATTTAGCTGCATTTTGTACTTGTGGAGTAATCATTACAGATGATCAGTTACTTCATTCTAGTCTCTTCATGCTGAGGTCACTACATTCTCCTTGTCATTCAACATCTTCAAGGAATCAGCACCAGTCGCTTTACACAATTTGTTCCCTCCTTTTAAGGAGGAGTAGGAGGAAAAATTAGATTTTTCCCATGGTATTGTTCTAAAATGAATAGAAAAGTAATTCTGTGTAGATCTGAGAATATGTATCAGAATACTAATCATAAGATTATTCAAATTATTAGGGTGCGTGGGTGACTCAGTCGGTTAAGCAACTAACTTCAGCTCAGGTCATGATCTCACAGTTCGTGGGTTCAAGCCCCACGTCGGGCTCTGTACTGACAGCTCAGAGCCTGGAGCCTGCCTCAGATTCTGTGTCTCCCTCTCTCTCTGTTCCTCCCCTGCTCGTTCTCTGTCTCTCTCTGTCTGTCAAAAATAAATAAACATTAAAAAAAAAATTTAAAACATTATTCACATTTTTGACTGCTTTGGTGATGACCATTTATTGTTTCACTGAACATATTGCTATATTACTGACTTATGTGCCAAACCTTTGTAATTTGAGGCCATCAAGAAAGTTCTTTGGAAAGTTCAAGGAAAGGAATGGAGGAGAGTATGGTATCAGAGTCTGCTCAATGAGTTAAAACTTTAGTTGATCAATTTCCAGGAGTAAAGTCATTCAGAGCAAACAGCAAATCTCTGCTAATTTTCTTCCCTTGCTCACAGATACCTTACACTCTCATCAACACATATTCTACCTTTGAATTTGTGACAAATTCAAGATAGTTCAACTTAATTTTGCAAACATGTATTGAGCTCTTTTTTTAATGTTTATTTATTTGGAGAGACAGCATGAATGGGGGGAGAGGCAGAGATAGAGGGAGAGAGAAAAGAGAGAGAGAGAGAGAGAGAGAGAGAGAGAGAGAGAGAGAGAGAGAATCCAAAGCAGGCTCCACACTGTCAGCGCAAAAACCAAAAAGGGGCTTGACTCCAGGAACTGTGAGATCATGACCTTAGCCTAAACCAATAATTGTACACTTAACTGACTGAGCCATCCAGGCACCCCTGTATTGAATTCTTTCTATCTATTAATTATGCTTTGCACCATGGAAAGGCAGAGACAATTGGTATAACCTCTGCCTTTAAGAAACTTATAATATTACAAAAGCAGGTGGATAGCCAACTGTAAAACCAACTAGAATAAGATAAATTTTAACACAGATCTAGAAATAATTGAGGGAAAAGTGGGTGATGGGCATTGAGGAGGGCACCTGTTGGGATGAGCACTGGGTGTTGTGTGGAATCCAATTTGACAATAAATTTCATATTAAAAAAAAAAGAAACAATATGCTGCCATGAAAGAAAGAAAGAAAGAGAAAAAGAAAGAAAGAAATGGAGACTTTAATTCTTAATGAGAGAAGGAATCAAAGGAAGGCTGTTTAATCTTTGAGGATTACTTACTTTCCTAGTAAGAATCAATAAGAACATTGATTTTTTTCTGTAAGTCACTGGAGATAATCAGAACAACTGAGATTTTACGTATTTCACCTAACATTTCACTGATCTCTGTATTCATTCATTCAGTGAATAAATATTGAGCATCTATTATGGGCCATGTCCCTTGGAAAGGACATGAAAATAAATATGATAAATATTAGAAGTTTTGGGACAGTACAAACCGAGGTAGAAAGGGAACAAAAGAATATAAGAGCCAATATGTTTTCCCAGAGATGCGTGGTTAGGTTAGGTCAGGGCCAATGAGCTGAAGGATATTGGAGACTCAGTTTAAGTCTGAGTTGGCTACCAAACCTTCAAACTAGCAGGACCATGATATGCACAAAACCAAGGGTACAATGAGCAGTGGCTGCTTCTAGTGTATTGCTTGTTCCTTAAGAAGTCCCTAAAAGTCACTGTGTTTGGTAAGAAGAAACTGTAGGGTGAGAGGAGACAGAACCCTAGGTTCTCAGATGTTCAGACTTTTAGGCTGCAGAAGGGACTGTGTCATCACGCATGAGTTCATCCATTTACCATCCAAGAAATGCTTTCTGGACCACAGCTACATACCTCCTAACTGTATCACCAAACGTACATCCGACTTGACTATGACCTACAACAGAGGTCAAAAAGGGGCTGATGGAACATCATAAATTGAGTATATGTATTTATCACCACCCCCACCTAAACTCATCTACAATTACAGTAAAAAAATTGTTTTAAGTTTTTTTATTTTTGACAGAGAGAGATAGAGTGAGCGGGGTGGGGGTGGACAGAGGGAGGTGGGACAAAGAGAGAAGTGGGCTCTATGCTGACAGTAGACAGCCCAATACGGGGCTCAAACCCAAGAACCATGAGATCATAACCTGAGCCAAAGTCAGATGCTGCATCAAGTGAGCCACCCAGGTGCCCCCATAGTAAGGAAATTTTTTAATTAAAAAACAAAAACAAAAACCACACAGATAAAGAAAAAGGGAACAAAGGCTGTAGTTGATGAGGCTTATCAGCAAATTTTGGAAAATGGAAAGAGAATAGATAGGAGTAGCTGACAATGCAGGTCAAAGAAAAGTGGAAATAGAAGCGCATATGGAGGATAATAGCAATGAAGAGGCCAAACCCCAGAAAAGCACAGGAAAAGAAGTGTCAGTTACCGCTCAGGAATCACTGAGCTGAGAGTGAAGATGAGACATTGTACTGAAAACAGGAGAATTCAGGGGATTTCCACATTGGGGATGATATTCCCTAACCCCCTTCCCTTGATCACCTCTCACTTTGCTGGCAGCCAGAATTATACCACCAGAATATCTCCTTTTGTGTTCCAAATATAAAAATGGAGTATTCCTCTCTAGGAAAAATAACTAGACCAAGGGGAAAAAAAACATAAGGACACTGATATCAGGCAGGTCCAATCACCCTACAGAGAAGCTCCTCATTCAACAGACCCAGTCCCCCAACATACACCCACAAACACACAATCACAGAATCTCGAATCAACTTTTTATAGTGTCTCATTCTAAGGAGTATACATTCAAGACACAACAGATACTGGAAAAGCTCCAACATGGAACGGAAAAACCAAAATAGATAGAAAAAAAATGTATCTAAACGAAACACAGTTCATGTTGGAAACATGAGGTAAAACTAAAGTAAACAGAAATAAAACTGTCCTTAATGTTTCCAGTGATATTCCATACATAAATTACAAACAAATGGATTTTTTTAATGAAGCATTAAGAGAATTATATATAGCTCTTGGAAATTAAAAATACAATTTTTAAAATGTTTTATACTCAATAGATATTTAGAAGTTACATTGAAGAAATCTAGAAAATAAATAACAAAGAGCAGGGAAATGGAACAACCTAGAAAAATAAATAGTAAAGAATGGGGAAATGGGAAAATACTAACAAAGATTAGGGTAGCAATTCAGGAGGTCTGGCATCCAAACAGAAGGAGTTTAAGAAAGTATGACTAGAGGGGACATCTGGATGGTGCAGTCAGTTAAGCCTCTGACTGGATCTCAGGTCATGATCTCGAGATTCATGGGTTCAAGCCCCACAACTGGCTCTGCACTGATGGTGTGGAGCCTGCGTGGGATTCAGTCTCTCCCTCTCTCTGTCCCTCCCCTGCTTGTGGCCTAAATAAATAAACAAATAAATAAATAAAGTTAAAATTTAAAAAGAAAAATAAAAATTTTTAAAAAGAAAGCATAACTAGGGAAAATGGAAGGGAAGGAATGATGAAAGAAATCATAAAAGAAAATTCCTTACATCTAAAGGAAATGAGTTTCTTAACTGAAAGAACCCATCATATCTCCAGCAAAGTGAAGGAAAAAAGACCCACACCAGGATATATCACAATGATATTTTGGATCACCAGGGATCCAGAGATAAAGGCCTTAAAAGCTGAGAGAGAGAGAGGGAGAGAGAGAGAGAGAGAGAGCGAGAGCGAGAGCAACAGAGAGAGAGAATGGGAAGGAGAGAGGGTGGGAGAAGAAATCCATTTATATACAAAGAATCAGAAGTCAAAACATCATCAAGCTTCTCAACTGTATCTCTAAAAGAGAGAAGACTTTAGAGCAATGACTTCAAAGTATTGAGGGGAAAAGATGTCCAACTTGGAATCCTATAGCCAGACAGATTATTAATGAAGTGTGATGGGGAATAAAGATATGTAAGAAGACAGGGACTATATTCCAGGCAGAAGAAGCAGTGAGAGCAAATCCCTGCAGCATGACTCATCATCATGGCTTGTTATAGATTTAATACCTGCAGAGGGAAGGCAAAGTCCTATCAGATGAGGCTTTGAGTCATGCCTAAGAGTTGTTCATCTTCCTGCCCAGCCCAGGGGTGTCGCTGAGGACTTCAAGAATAAAAGTGACATAATCTAATTTCTATTTGGAAAGCCTAGTCTTGGTACCGTTGAGGAGACTGGATAAGATTTGGGAAGTGTAGGGAAAAAATATAACTAAATGAGAGTTGGTATGGACCTAACATTAAGGCAATATCAGTGAGGAAGGAGACAAAAGGACTGACTTCCAGGCAGTTATGGAGTTAGAATCACCATGAGGTGTCTGATTGGATGTGGATGTTCATGAAAATGTCTGGGATGATTCCCAGGTTTATACCTTAAGTATATGAATAATAGTGCCTTTCCCTGGAAAGAGGGAAGGATTTAGAGAAAATAAAAGCTCACTTTGGGACATGCTGAGTTTGTATTATCCTATATGCAACTTTCTCTTTCACCCTTCTGCTCTACACTTGTTCTATATTCTACTTAGAATTCCACCTAACCCCTGCCTAAATTATAACAATAAGAAGGGAAAATCATTCACAGCCTCAACCAAATTCACTCTTTACATATTTTGTGTTCTCTTCCAATTCCAGTCTACCTACATAATTTTGCATGGTTATCGCCATAATAGAGATGCAATTTTACACTCTGCTTCTTTCGCTTAAAATATTTTTAAGTATGCTTCTCTGTTTTTCCACAGTCTTTATAATTATCAGTTTTATGGCTGCATCACATTAAACCAGGTAGTACTTTCTTATTTTACTTTTCATTTCCACTGTTGTTGAACATTTAGGCAGTTTCCAATTCTCTCACTATTGTGCTGAATAATGCTACAATGATAATCCTTGTGCACACGTCTCTTATTCCCCTGCCATTTGTCCCTGTGGATATGAGGAAACAGTGATTTTTCATTAGCTCCGATGTAGTTCTACAACTCAAAAATAAAAGAAAGTTGTATGGCTGCATTTTGTTTTGCATAGACTTGGGAACAGTTTTTCATGCCAAATTTATGTTCCTCCTGAGTTTTTCTCTGCTCGCTGCTGGTACCACCACATGATGAATGATAGCACTGCCGTCTACTGGCCCAGGGCCTTACTCCAGGCTCCTCTGCCGACCTCTGCCACTATGCCCTGGTATAGACCTGTATCCTTTGCCCCCTTAGCCCTTCAAACCAATGACACAGCTGAACTGCCTGGCTTTGGTTCTGGTGTTTACCGTTGGGGGAGGTGTGGGGGAGATGATCTACAGATTACCTGGACTGTCAGTTGCATGCAATTTGTCAGAAATCCTAATCTGTGCCCATGGCCAAGATATCCTACCCAACTCAAATCTAGCTACCTGGAACTGTGTTTAAAAGGAGGAAGCAGACATAATGAGTAGAGTAAGACTAAAATTTTAGCACAGTTGATCCTTGAACAACACGAGGGTTAGGGGTGCTGACCCTCCACGCAGCCAAAAATCTGCATATAACTTTTGACTCCCCCAAAACGTAACTATTAATAGCCTACTTTTGACCAGAAGCTCTTACCAATAATTATAAATAGTCGATTAACACACATTTCATATATATATTAGGTATTATATACTGGATTCTTACAATAAAGCAAGCTAGAGAAAAAATATTATTCAGAAAATCATAAGGAAGGGAAAATACATGCATGGTACTACACTGTATTTGTTGAAAAAAAAAATCCATATATAAGTGGACCTGAGCAGTTCAAACCCATGTTGCTTGAGGGTCAACTATACTTCTTCTTTAAAACTGCCCTCCCTGCATTTCCCTCTCTGCAGTGCTTAGAAGCAGCCAAATTTGGGGTGCCTGAGTGGCTCAGTTGGTCTGACTTTGGCTTAGGTCATGATCTCATGGTTCATGGGTTCAAACCCCACGTCAGGCTCTGTGCTGACAGCACAGATTCTGTGTCTCCCTCTCTCTCTGCCCCTCCCCTGCTCATTCTGTCTCTCTCTCTCTCTCTCAAAAATAAATAAATGTTAAAAAAAAAAAAAAGAGCAGCCAGTTTGAAGTTGTATCCCCTGGGATGCCTCAGCTTCCTCATCTCTAAGATAGGGGTAGATGTGTAAGTGCTCAGAATAGTGCCTGGCACATGGGAAGTCTTCATAAGGATCCACTATTATTAATCCCCTCACAACCCTGGGGAAATTAATATAATTGACAAGGCCCTCTAAAAAGGCATGAATCTTATTAGAAAATAATGATAGCTAAATATGTAGAGCATTTGTATGACATTGTCCTAACAATTCTGCATATATTGTTTATTAAAACTTCTCAACATTACCTAAGGCAGGTTCTATGAGCCCCATTTAAAGATGAGTACAGTGAGGTACAAATAGTATTAAGCACCTGCCTGTGATCACACAGCAAGGTCCAGATTCAGGGGTTCAAACCTGGAAATGTGGCTCCCAGGATGTACTCCTAGCCACTAGATATACAGGCTCTCTGAATAAAGCAGCAGAAATTTAGTGGTTCGAGAAGAAGGAGAGAGTGGCTAACAAATTACCTAATCTTTGGCAATGTGATTCCTCTGTTACCGCTCCAAAGGAAAAAGTTGAGTTCCAGGGCACTAAAAACTATTTACAGCCTCTACCTCTCATTTTACTTAGTGCTTTGAACCCAAATCCAAATTGAATTCAACCCTTATGGTTTTCTAATGCCATTGTGAGTTAATGGTTCTTTTAATCTACATCTTATCTCCCAGCTGTAGTCTCTGTGGCTGTTCCTAACTCTTAAGTGTCAGAGCAAGGAATGTGGGACTTCAGTAAATCCTTCAGAGGTTAAGATTAATGAAAAGAGAAAAAGTCTGATGTCAGTTAAATGATAATGTCCTGTAGTTCTGTTTTACATTTCAGGATGCAGAAATTTGTTTCTAAATAAAAAGAAAAAAAAATATTTTGTCTTATGCTCATTATGCAGATGAGAAACAGTAATGATGCATCTGTATAGTTAGAAGATGAGTGGCCAGGAAGGAGCTCTTTGAATAAAAGAATTGATAATAATATTCTCTATAGATATGAGTGTATTGCTGCTGGATCACAACTGGCATGGGCTATGTTGTGAAGTGTTTAATTTCTCATTGTGATAATGTGAAAAAGTAGGAAATGATATCCTGGATAGAGGACAAGATGTGTGAGATAAGTTTTGGAGGTCATGGCTCCTCCTGAAGAGAGCATCTCCGGAGTTCAGGAATATACATTAGAGGGGAAGGAAAGAGGAGAGAGCATGAAGTTGGAAGAAGAGTAAGGAGAGGCCAGATTATAAAAGGTTTGGAAAGCAATCCAAAAAGTTTGGAGAGCACTAAATGGTTTTATGCTGGAGTGACCAGCATTTAAAAAAAATTTTTTTTCTGGTGAAAAATGATCTTTCTGGTTTTCTGTATAGGATGCAGAGAGAAGAAAGGAAGGAGTGAGACTGTATGGCAAAAGAGGGTATGGGGATATTTGCAAATAGTACAATAGACCAAGGAAGCGATGCTGCAGAGGGACCCAGTACTCAAGGAACAGCAATGGAAATGGAAGGGAGAGTGATGAATATGAGAAAGATATGGAAGATAGGAAGGATGAGTTTTTGTGGCAGATTACATTTGTTTTTTAAGGGGTAGCAAAGTGTTTCTCCATTTTTAAGATTTATATATTTATTTTGAGAGAGGAAGAGAGAGAGAGACAGAGAATCCCAAGCAGGCTCCATGCTGTCTGCACAGGGCTCAATCTCATGAACCATAAGATCATGACCTGAGACAAAATCAAGAGTTGGACGCTTAACCAACTAAGCCACCCAGGCGTACCATGTTTCTCCATTTTTCAATCCATGGTCTCTCTTGAATAAATGTAAAAACCTCACATTGCCCCTCCAGTGAAATGTTTAGGTACCCTTGTAAGTGGAACATGTCCTACCACAGCACTCTTAAAATTCATTTCTCTTTAGTTTATCCCTAATGACAGGGAAATATTTTGTGAAACTTTATTTATATAGTTTGCATTACAAAAAAAATAAGGGTTTTTAAACTATGAAATTGCATTTATTTTATTTCTTAATTATATTTTATTGTAAAATATAAATATTCAATCTACAGAAAAATTTAGAGAGACTGAACACCCACTACCTCCACTAGAACCCAGGTACTAGACTGGCTCCTGGGTTTCCACCTTGGGCAGAAAGGTCAATTATGGTCCTTAAATAAAATAGTGAACATGAGAAAAGAGGTTTAGGAAAGCAAACATTGAATTTAAAGTGAATCAAATGATTCACTAAACCAAAGACCACTGGAAATCAGGGACCATTTCTTAGCCCTGAATGACCTAAACAGTGAAAAACAGTGAGTGACTGGCTCATACCTAAAAGAAATAAAACAAACAAACAAAAAAATCAAAATTAAAAATGCATGCTGATCTGATCTGAACTAAAATGCCTGCGGGACATCAGAAAGGAGACAGTAGGAAAGGTGAAGTTAGGGCTGTGGAAAGAGATCTGAAGGGAGATAGTACTTTGTGGTGATAATGGCAAAAGTAATGAAGGGTGTTGAAGGATTTTTAAGGTCATGAAGGATTTTGAAAAACTAATGAAAGCTGTCAATTTTTTCCTGCATACATATATATATAATATGTGCATACAGTTTTGGGGAGGCTCATTAACTTCCTGAAGTCTTACTTGAATTGTTGAAGAGCTCGCTAGAACCCAGATCAGGAATCTCTGTACCAGTAATAGTTGAATCTGGGCTTGGGTCTACTGACTCAAGGACAGGGCAGGGCAGGACGAGAACAAGGCTAAGAACAGAGCCTGGGGGGATGCCAGCATTTAAGAGGCAGAGGGAAGGAGATGGTCTTCCAAAGAAGAATGAATACAGTAATCACAGAGGTAGCAAGGAATGGGCACGAGTGGTGTAATTAAATAAAGATTCTTCCAAAGAGGAGCTGAGGTCACACAAGGTTAGACGATGATTAAAAGACATTATTTGGATTAAGTGGATATTTGCTGTTTGTTTGTACAGTTTTTATTCTTCTGCTTTCTGGGGTGAGAATCCCAAATTTCCTCTGAGAAATCAATCCCCTGTTCAGCCATTCTCAGCCATACGAATTATGTGGGATCGACCCCAGCCCTTAGTTCCCAAGGACAGCACCTTGCTGCCACAGGGCTGGGCACATAGAGGTGGTCTAGGCAAACCATAGGATTTTATTGGAAATTCTGGGACATGGAGGCTCTGGATGTGAACAAGAAAGCAAACGGGCTCAGGAGCTACTGGTGGTCATCCGGAGACAGCCAAAAAGAAGCCAGGTCATTGGTCACTGTGATAGGCCACTCAATCAAGCCTTTGCTAAAACTCATCTAGCTCTGAACGTTTTAATTTCAGGTGCCCATGTAAATCACATCTGCTGATTTCAATATGAAGCATCCAAATTGATACAGCTCTTTGCAGAGGCTGTTTCAGTGCAATGATGGTGACAGACATAAAACTGCTATGGGCTAATAAGTGGCTGGGAGGAGATGTAATGCTTCAGCAACCTGAACTACATGCTTTATTTAGTTCTGCAACAGATTTATTGTGGTCGTTTAAAATACAATGTAAGTGTTTCTGGTTATGTTTTCTTTTAAATTCTTTTCCTTATACGGGCTTTAGGAAACATCAAAGAATAGTGTGACTCCTTTTTTAGGACATAGATGATAGCTACAAATCTTGGAAGAAGAGTTTAAGTGATGCTTCCCCTAATATATTAATATACCTCCGTCAGCCAACATTGCATTTTACCCACCACTTTTCCTCCCCCTTAACATTAAGCTATGCAGTATAACTGTTGCTGTCAGATGTCCTCCTCAAAAAAGCAAACCTAGACATTCTGCTGGAAGCTCCTATCCAAATCTCATCATCTGTTGCCTAGACCATTGAAACTGCTCACTAACATGCCTCTTTGTTTTCATTCTTTAGTACTTTCCATCTAGTCTCTACACAGCAACCAGGAGATCAGACGCACCTGGGTGACACAGTCAGTTGAGTGTAGGACTCTTGATTTTGGCTCAGGTCATGATCTCAGGGTCGTGGGATCAAACCCTGAGTCAGACTCTGTGCTGAGTGTGGAACCTGCTTAAGATTCTCTCTGTCTCTCTGTCTCTGTCTCTGTGTGTGTGTGTGTGTGTGTGTGTGTGTGTGTGTGTCTCTCTCTCTGCCTCTCTCCCCTGCTCATCTCTCTCTCTTTCAAAAAGAAGAGAAAAGATGGGGCGCCTGGGTGGCTCAGTCAGATGAAGTGTCCAACTTTGGCTCCGGTCATGATCTTGCATGAGTTCAAGCCCTGCGTCAGGCTCTGTGCTGACAGCTCAGAACCTGGAGCCTGCTTCAGATTCTGTTTCCCTCTCCTTCTGCCCCTCCCCTGCTCACATTCTGTCTCTCTCTCAAAAATAAACATTTTTTCAAAATTTTTTTAAAAAGATAAGAAAATGTTAAAGTACATATGTGGGTCACATTGTACCTCTATTTCTACTGATCTAGAAAAGGTTTCCCAACTTCTTATGCATCTAACAACATGTTGCCATGGGCTGTGGTGCCAAGAATACCTTAAAAAGAGCTCTTTAGATGGCTTTTCCAACTCTTGTAATAAAGTGGGTAGAGGATTTGTGCTATTACACACTTGTGGGTACCAAGGTTACATTTTCAAGAAGGCTTGTGAAAAATACAGGGGTGGCACTGTGATAGTCAGCTAAGCTTGTCAGCTCACCCCAGGACTATACCCTAACATTGAGTTCATTTGCTCATTAATCAAATGTCTTTATTCCCTTTATCACCCTCCAAAGAATTAACTAGTTTCTCAATTAACCCTGAAGTGGAAATCAAGTCGCTTCTCCATTTTTCTGTTGGACATAGAAGTGAAAATAAGCTTCCTATGAAAGCAATGGAACAATGAGCTACAAGGGAGAAAATCAGTGACTCAGTGGTTTGAGCGGTGGAGGGCAAAATATAAGAACATACTGATGAAAGGTAGGGCCTCATCAGCTGTCCCTGAAATTCCACTGTAGAGGAATTATAATTTTTAATTAAAATGTAAGCAGAGAAGCTTGCCTGCAGAGAAACTAAAGGCATCTCAATGACCAAAGAATGCATGCTGTTAATCACCACTGTCATCTTATTATACCATCATCTGAGTAATCGAGGGAAAGAGAAAAATAAATGTAGTGGAAGACGAAGGTATGTGTTGGGTGTGTTTTGTGTTCATTTAGGTATGTATGTATGACTATCCTCATACCTGGGCCATTTCTTTCATTCACTCACTCAACAAATATTTATTAACATCCCCTACATGCCAAGGGAATATAGCAGAGAACAAAGTCGGTACTCCCAGAGACCTTACATTTTCTGGTAGAAATTCCCTGGAGACAGCTATGTAGCCCATGTGTGTGACCATTTCTCCTATATCATTGCTCCAGCAGCCTGCATTCCCCACCTTCCTATCAGCTCGATATCCACATGAGAGCCATATGAATTAACATATTATACACAGACAATCCATTTTTAGAATGTGGGGAGGGGGGAAAGAGGATGAGGGAGACTCAATTCTGGAATCCCCTTCAAACTGGCAAAGCCATAACTCCTCCTGAATGAAACCCTTGTTCTTTTTTTTATGGCTGATAAGAAAAGGTAGCCCCTTGTTACAGTTGGGTACACCGCAAGCCATCTTGCTCCTTATCTTGGTCCCTCCCCTCTGGTGTTGCCTCTCTGGCAGGGGGTGACAGGTGAACACAGTACTAAAAGATGCAGAATTGGGCTGCAGCAATGTTCAGGGTGGAGAGGGCTTTTACATGTGACTCCATTTCAAGGAGTCAGGTTTTGACCCTTCCATGAAGTAACTGTGTGACGTTGGACAAGTCACTGAACATCCATGGACCTGGGCTAGTTTTCTCTTCTGTAAAGTGCAGGTATTGGAGTAGAGGCTCTCTAAGACTCCTCTCAGTCTTGAGGTATTATGCCTTTAAATAATTTAGGTAGTACAAGAATAGGACCAAGAAATTAGAAATTAGAATAAAGGCTAGGAAGGAATTTATAAATATTTAATATTTACCAATATGGAAGATCAGTAACAAGAGAGAAAACTAGTGTGTCCTCTAAAAAGTGACTTGAATAAGGTCACTAGTGAACAGAGGGACAGAAAAATTTTTCCTACAGTGTCTTGTGACCTTATTTTTCAACAAGTTTCTACTTATTACCCTTGGCAGTTTCTCAAATGGACTTGTCATATCTATATAAATTAGTCTACAGCTGTAGCCAGCTGTTTTGTCAGAAGTAACAGAATGTCTAAACATATTTCCTATCAACAGTAAAAGCTCAATCTGGTATTTTCTAAAAACAGCTTTTTGCCTTTAGACCACAGACCTAAGCTAACATTCCTGCCCTTAAACGTAAAATACACACACACTAAGGGCGTTTACCTTGGAAATTTTGGGGGGTGTTACTACTACATGATGTGCCTTGTGATTAGTGATCCAAAGAGTGGGTAAAAATATAGCAGGAAAAATTTTTTCTACATTTTTTCCTTTTCCTCCATCCCAAAGTTGGAAAATATTCACATGGGGAATCCTTAGAAACCAGAAAAAAAAAAAAAAAAGCCTAATTTTTCCAGTCCTTTACACTTCTAATAATGGTGGGCCTGGCAGTTTCCACTAATGTTTTCCAAACACTACATTGACCACATACCTGATATAAATAGAATTAAGTCTAAACAACTTAGGAAAATAGCACTCCAGGCTCCTGCAGAGGCCATCTGGGAGATAGTCCCTTCCTAATGAGCCTGTGACTTCAGACAGTCCCATATTTACCCATTTTGGTCCATACACTTTTGGAAGACTTGAATAACACTTTTTTTTTTTTTTTTCTGGGGGAGAGGAGCTGAGGAGCTAGCAGAATTAGAGGCAGGGAAAGGGATGAGGACAAGAGAGCGGCCATGGCCAAGAGGAGGCATATGAAATTCCGAAGACTAAACCATGGTCAGCAACAAAGACAGTTTTGTGGTTGAATCCCTCTACTGCTGAAAACATTCAATTCAGTGGTCCCTTCTCCCTGGATTCTCAGTAAATATTTGACATTAAACACGTAGCATTTATTAAAACGTCTCATATTTACTTAACCATCAACTCTGTTTATTAGGTGCATTCCTGACAGAATTTGAGTGGCATTTTCCTTGCCATCACTGTTTATCATATCCAGCCACTAGCTGATCAGAGAATAAATCTAGGAGCCACAGGAAGGTGAGAGAAAAGGGGGAGGGGGGAGTTGCAAGCCCAGGGGTGGTTAGGGTGGAAGAGAAGCCAGGCGAAAGCTGCTTAAATTGGAGGTGTTCTCTTACAGTAGATTTAAATGGCCAAATCAATGGAGTTATTCAAAACTAAAAAGGAAAGCTTGAAACATCTTCACAACGGGATCACTGATTTAACTATCTCATACTTTTTCACCCATTTTGTTACTTTGCAAACCCTGAGAATTTATCATGAACAATCCCATATCAGATTAAGTGTACCTATATTAATTCTCCTGAGAGTGCTTAGCACTTAAGGAATCCTTAAGCAAATGTGTTTAATATCATCTTGTTAAATGTTTATTAAAATTACGTATTTGACTTTAAATGTACTAAGATGGAGAATGCCCATGGACATTTTCATAGGATTTTGAAACTATACACACAGAGACCCATTTATGGTAATACACATTTTAAAAAATCTAAAAATTATAAAACTCTACTAAAACATAGCAAATGGCTAAAGAATCAATGAGATGTACACAATAAACAAGTACTTTGTATTTCTCACTACCTTGAAAAATAGAAAAGAGAGCCACAGAGTTCCTCAGTAAAACCACATCCATAAATGTTAACCATTTAAAACCTGAAGAAAACTATGAATTCTCGGGGGGGGGGGGGGGAGAGGAGGGAACTACGAACAGCACTTCAATATTTTTAAATATTTCCATTTTAATTTTTTTTCAAAATTATAATTATAGGAGAACCTGGGTGGCTCAGTCGATTAAACATCTGAGTCTTAATTTCAGCTCATGTCATGATCTCACAGTTGTGAGATCGAGCCCCAAATTGGGTGCCACGCTGAGGGTGGAGCCTGCTTAGGATTCTCTCTGTCTCCCCTCTGCCCCTGTCCCCCACTCACATGTTCTCTCTCTCTCTCTAAAATAAAATGTAAAATTTTTTTTAATTATAATTATAAAAGTATAATTATATACTTTTTAAAACTGATTATATGGTAATCAGTGGATGTTTATAATTAGGACACCTAGGAGAAACAAAGAGATGAGAATTGCCTGCCCTAACCTCTGTACTAGCAGAGATATGGAAGGGGCCAAGACAAGCCCTGCCATGCTTTCTCAAGGGGTTTTGATAATGTAGTCTCAGTCGAGCATAATTATACTGACTTTTAATAGATGAAGAAGTTCTCAGGGCAAATAAGTTTGAGAAATGCTCAATCCAATGTTCTCTTTGATTCTCATCATACACATTACCAGCATGGGATGCATTCTAGGGAATCCTGCTTCGATAAAATTCTTTAATTTTGATAGATTTGTACATTGCTCTATAAAGTTCAAATATATCTGTCAGTGAACCCTCAAAGCACAGTGCAGAACACTGAGTTATAGAAAAATTAAGTGATTGCCTAAGATCTCTGGTAGTAAATGGCAGAATGATCTGGGACACGATTCTTTTTTTGTTTTTTTAACTGTTTATTTTTGAGAGAAAGAGAAAGAGACAGGGGGAGTGGGGGGAGAGGCAGTAAGAGAGGGAGACACAGAATCTGAAACAGGCTCCAGGATCCTAGCTGTCAGCACAAAGCCTGATGCGGGGCTCAAACTCACAGAACATGAAATCATGACCTGAGCCAAAGTCAGGTTCCTAACCAACTGAGCCATCCAGGCGCCCCTGGAACACAATTCTTTTGACTCTCCCTTGTCTAGAAGAACCCATTGGTCTTACCACCCCACAGCTGTGACTTAGGATGTACCAAAAGAACAATATAAAAAGACAATTATGAATTCCATTGTTCCTAAATTTCTTTTGTAGTTGTTTTTTTTGTTACTTTTTTCTTTTGGAGTATTTCCTTTGAACTGATTTATCTACCACTATGAAGAGAAGGGGAAAGGATAACCGTCTAGAAAAGGTGTTTGTTATAATGGCAGGCAGCTTCCTACCACCAGATGACCCATATTATCTCCCATCTGTCACAAACCTAAATCATAGAGATCAAGAAATAACATGTTTTAGAAGAAAATGATTCTTTATATATGACATTATGTTCTGTTGCATTATTTTATTGATACTGTAATCTATATTTTTCATATCTTAATAATCTAGATAATGTCATATAATAAATATTAATCTCAAAACAATTTTAACGGGTGCCAAATACACAAGTACACAACCCAACACATGCAATACTCCAACTAAATGATAAAGCCTAGTGAAATGAGTACCTTAACATATTTCCTCTTATAGCCAACACTGTGACGGTTATTCAGGCTGGGTATAATTTATTAAATCCACTTGGAAGTGGTAGGAAAGTAACACAAATGGTTACTTTTAAAGGAACCAACTAGTAGCAGCTCTGGTTACCAGGTAGCTAATCAAGTGACTTCAACCAGTTGTTTCTAAACATGTATAATAAATATAGTCTTTTCCGGGTGGGGGGGGGGGGCGGCAAACAAAAAACAATGAAACAACAAAAAACAACTTTCCATTCACATGTATATAATCTCACAACAACTCTGTGGGAATTAAGTATGAGACTCAATGAAATTAAGTGCCTAGAAATAAGTGGCACACCAATATTTAATCCAAGTCCACTGACTTCTGTCTCTACACTCTTTTCTTTCTATAGAAACACAAGATACTGGATTATTTCAACGCAGATCACTTCAGCAAGTTAGTAGAGGAGAAAACATTTGTCCTTTGAAAAGATTTTTTTATTACGTTTCTAACACTTTGCTTCCTGGTAAAATATTTTTGAGCTGTATCTCAATATTCATACATTTAAAAGACGTTAAGCATGGGGCACATAGCTGGCTCAGTCAGAAGAACCTGGGACTCTTGTTATTGGGGTCGTGAGTTCAAGCCCCACGTTGGGTGTAGAGATTACTAAAAAAGTAAATAAATAAACTTTAAAAAATAAAATAAAAGACATTAAGCTTATTTTGCTTTATCCATTACTTTGGAGTTTAAATGACCTGGTATTAAAGAAATCTCCTGTATTATTGCATTCTGTTTTCATCAGATATAATATTCTAAGTATGTTCATGAAAAGGTGTGGTCCTGAAAATTTTGGGAATTTTTGGAAAGTTGGAACATATTACAAAGTGCTCGCAAGTTGTTTGGTGTGAAAAGGAGACTGGAAATGACTCATTTTATAAAGCAACATATCTTGTTGTTGTTGTTGTTGTTGTTGTTGTTGTTAGGAGTTCTGTAAGACTGGCCCAGAAAGACTGACAGCCATGTGGAGATTACCAAGGGTACTACAGAAAGGGATGAAACACAGGGGATCGCATTAAGTTAGGAAGAGAAAAGAAGTCAGATAAGCCAGTGCTCACTCGTTCACTGTGAAACCTAGAACATGGAACTCACAGAGGAGAAAGGAAAAGAAAGAGTGCATCAATAAGATGAAAGATTTAGCGTCTTGTGTTCACCAGGTAATTACTGAGAACATACTATGTGCTGGCCTATAGCTGTGGAACAAACTACCCCTTGTGGAGAAATTGCTGTGCACAAGAGAAACACAGTCCTGCCTTTATGGAAATTACTGACTTCTCCAGCGTTTCTCGTACTTGGGGAACATAAAGGCCTCCTTTTTATGGGCAAAAGCCAAATTCTCCCAGACCCCTAGCATTGACTTACATTAAATGTATTACAGTGTCTCATAAAAATACCTAAACATAAATGAGATATGAATACATTGTGTATCAGTTATAAAAGCATATCAAAATTATGAAATAAATGGAAGCAGACCTCCAACACCAGTGCAATTCAAATTAGCCTCATTAATTGAGTATCCCGAAAGATGTTTTGTTGAAACCAGCAGTGACTCACATGTGATCCAGTTCCATAACAGTGTGTGATTTCTTACATGTGTTCTCTATAGAAGTGCCTATAAACCTTTGTTTATGTGGCACACTGGGACACTATCTGATTTTCACTTAGCATGAATCTCAAATTTACATGTTGAATTCACCTCTAGTCTATTCTCATTTACCCAATTAAAACATTACTCAGCACTAACATAATTTAAAGCAAATAGGTATATTTCTTTAGATTATACTCATATTGAAAATACAAAATTTAATCTTGATTATAACCCGTAGACATCCCCCTCCCCACCCCCCCACCCCTCACACACACACACCCAGGGATACATCAGTTCGGTTCATCCCTCTTACAAGGAGAGGTGGATGAGGAACTTGGTTAGAACACTGGTCTGGTGAGGATGACAGATGGGAAGGGAGCTATTGTAGATGTGAAAAGCTTTACTCAGAAGGACAGTATTATGAGGGCTTTGCAGAGGGAGCACTAGCCCTAGGCCCTTAGGGGTTAGATGCCTCTTGGGAAAAGTAATAGTTAAACTGAGACTTGAGGAAAGACTTGATCTTACCCAGGAAAAGAGTAAGGGGAAAGACAAGAGCTAATTTTCAACCTGTTAACTCTAGGATATCTGTGCGTGACTTCAGATCTATCACCTTATGGGACTGGTTGTTAAGTATTTTTACATTTACCTACTGTCCTAAAGAATCTTCAAATATGAGATGGGGCTGTAATAACAAGCTCACAGCATTCTTGGGAGGATTCAGTGAGTCGCAGTGATGTTGGCACTTGGCACAGTGCCTGGAATGAAGCAGGTACCTTTAATTGGAGTTGCAATAATGGTGGTGATGATTATGAGGATTCTTAGTAATTCAGTCAGAAGTAATGTTGATAAGAGTGATGGTGTATTTGTTGACTATAAAAGCAAAGTTTAATCCACGTCCAGGGCCTATTTTTCTTTCTTCTCCATGGATGAGAAGAGGAAAGTGGGACTGTATTATTTCATTATAACATGCATCCCAGAATACTCCATGCAGCATTTGGGAGGGAAAAGCAAAATACTTCTGGGTTCTCAGAGGACAAGTAACTGTCAAGGTTTATGTGATGTCTTCTGTAGGACGGTATATTTCCTAGTCCGTGTAAAACAATTGCCCTCTGTGTTCCCTGTCTGTCGGGGGGCAACTGTTAGCCAACTCTGACGCATCAGAGTCTCTGTTCTGCAGACATGTGTGCTATGTAGCAAAAGGTGAACAGTTCTTCACCCTCAAACAAATCCCTTAACCCTAAGGGCCAAGAGAAAGAGTTGAGGTCCACACACTCAGTCTGATCCCTCAGTCTTGGTAGACCCCTACCTGTGGCCCACACTCATAGTAGCCCTCCTTTTGGTTCCCCACACCTAATAATCCAGGTCCAGAGTGAAAACAGGAGTTGCTCCCACATTGTTAATGTCAATTACCACAGATAGCTGGCTTTCCAATAGTTTCTTATAGACTGAAGGTTGACAGGCAGCCCAACCATGAAAATAAACTCTGACTCATGAGTTCAAGACTGAAGTAAAAGAAGCACAGCGAGTCACAGCTAAATGTGATCTTAGATATAGGAAAATTCCAATGACAACAAAGGTGAGACTCGGTTTAAATTTTGAATACATAATCTAGAGTCTAGTCATCTCAGAAGCTCATCCATGTGGAACACAGCACATATTCCGGTAGTAAGTGGACACTCAAAGTCAACTGTGGGCACCATACAGCCACTTGATTGTACCATCTGTCATTTTGTCATTTATTTCTTGGTATGAAATGACTTAGCTTCTAAACCAGGTCTGTGTTTCAGGCTTCTTGATTTTTTTATTTTTAATTTTTTTTTAACGTTTATTTATTTTCGAGACAGGGAGAGACAGAGCATGAACAGGGGAGGGTCAGAGAGAGGGAGACACAGAATATGAAGCAGACTCCAGGCTCTGAGCTGTCAGCACAGAGCCCAACGCAGGGCTCGAACTCACGGACTGCAAGATCATGACCTGAGCCGAAGTCGGCCGCCTAACCGACTGAGCCACCCAGGCGCCCCCAGGCTTCTTGATTTTTAATGCAGGATCCTCCTGATGTTTATTATTGCTCTCTCCTTTCCCACACGTTTAACTGCAGACAACATTTTAAAATCTCCCACCATTTGTACCGGTTTGCATCCAGGAATCTTTCTAAGCTCTGCTTCCCAAACCTGAACTCTCTGTTGCCATCCCATTGTGATTGGTTGCATTCTTGCTCTCTGCCTGCTTCCATGGGCTTGCTGCTCCACACCTCCCTTTATTACCTGTCCTTCAGTCACCTAGTACTTTAGCGGCAGTACCTTTGGCTCAGTGGCCTCCACCAAAGACCAGCCCCCATAGCTGAGATCTGGCCTTTCACTCTTACTCCTAAGTGGGCACAGAAATAACCACTTTCTAGAAGAAAGCCAGTTCCTTCTCCAAGAATCTAGCTGCTTTACCATGGGATAAGTAGAGAAGTGACAGCCCTAAAATTCAACACCAGCCTGAATGGTTCTGGTCAAATTCTTGGCTTTGTCCCTGATTCCTGCATCCTACAGTGAACTCTGCTAATTTCCACAAGGGTTTATGCCATGGCTATTGTCTTCTGACCTTGACTCATTTCTGACTCCTGCTACTTCCTTGGCAACTTGTTCTCTCCAGAAGGGACATGGCAATCAAAGGAGCCCAAAAGCAGCTGGCACCTGACCCAGGCTGTTGGCAAATGCATTTTCTACTGGCCCATCAAACTGGTGAGAAACAGAATCATCTCAGGAGGAGAGTGAGGTGGCAATCACAAATGTGAATGTGAGTAATGTGAGCTTGTCAGGCCTTATGTCTAAAAAGCAGATTTTTGTGACAGAATTAGATAAAGTTTTATTTCAAACTTGCATAACTCAGCAGTATGCCATGCAAGCCTTCATGCTTTTAATTTCCTCCTAAATTTCATGGTCCAAAAAAATCAACAGATGCTGGAAAATTATATTTATGTAAAAGAGCTTCTAATTCAATATGAAAATAATAAAAGAATGAAGATTTACTCATGCAGTTCAAAAAAATCTAGGCAGAACTTTGAAGTCCAAGAGCTTCCCCTGGGAGGCACTGGCATGTTACAGTGGCCACATGATACTAATGCAGCCTTCTCCCAACACAGGTATCTCTTCCCCAGCACTAGCCATTGTCTTTACCTTTGGCTTCATGCCTTTTCCAGTGATTTAATGGTTTTGCCACCATAGCCCCAGTCTTGATTTTTTATCCACTCAAAACAGCTACCTTTGAGAAAAAATATTTCAAAAGCATAGATATTCCTCCAGCTAGCTTAACTTTTTTTTTTTAATTTGAGCATATTTGGCTCAATGTTGCCTTAGTTTCAAGTATCCAACATAATGATTCAACTTCTCTATAAGTTATACTATCCCCAGCTAGACATCTTACTACAAATATGTGTCATTAGGCTCAAAACAAACTTGGAGAAAGTATTAATGTCTGTACGGGTTTTGATAGATAACAAACCATCCTAAAACTTAGTGGTTTAGAACAACTACAATCAGGGGTGCCTGGGTGGCTCAGTCGGTTAAGCATCTGACTTCAGCTCAGGTCATGATCTCTTGGTTTATGAGTTCGAACCCTGAGTCAGGCTCTGTGCTGACAGCTCAGGCAGAGCCTGGAGCCTGCTTTGGATTCTGTGTCTCCCTCTCTCTCTGCCCCTCCCCTGTTCATGCTCTGTCTCTCTCTATCTCAAAAATAAATGAAAAACATTTTTTAAAAATTAAAAAAAAAAGGACAACTACAATCACTCTTTTATCCCTGAAGATACTGTGAGTTAATAGGGCCCAGCTAGGCAGTTCTTCTGCTCCCTGTGCTGTCCGCTGGTGCTGCATCCCTCCAGAGGACAGACTGGGCTAGAGCTCAAGATGCTCACTCATACAGTGTTGGACGCTCAGCCAGGGCTGTTGGCTGAAGCACATAGATTCTCCTCCACATCCTTTCTATGCCCCTTGGACTTGTCACAGCGTCCCAAGAGGTATCAATGCACAGCATCATTTGTACCATATTATAACTGCCAAACACATCAAGATCAGCTCAGTTCAAGGGGAAAGGGGAAAGACTCATCCATTACACTCTCCAAATCCATCGTATCTATGGGGGAAAAAAAGGTTTTATTATTGGGCCACTAATCAATCCCATTGTTATTTATAAGGAAACTTCCCTTATTAGACTCAATCCCAACAGGGTCCAGAGCAACTGATTTACTGCCTTTAGATCTTCAGAACAGAGTGAGACTTTCTCAAATTACTTGGAGTCTGAGTTCACAGGGGCCTAGGACCCTTTGGGGCTATTGAAAAGATCAGGGGCTATGTAGGCTTGAAAATTCCCGTGGTTTATAATACTGTTGGGATTTACCTTGAACTATATAAATGGAAAAACAACACAAATAACTTTCCAACAGATTCTGCCAGATGAAAGCATAGTAGGCTATTCAGGTATTATTGATAGGTGGGAGAGGACCACACTAATTTGTCCGTCAAAGGATTAAATTTAAAGATGATTTCTAAAATCACCATTCATTTGCATTGTTCTTCATTTCTATTAGAATCTAAGACTAGAAAGGATAGGATTGTGGATTCAGTTCCCATGAGAGAAGTCACGTTTTGCTTTCTCCACACCAAATTGGCCATGTTGTAAATCTGCACCTTGACTCATCAATGGATCTGAAAGAGAAGGGACAGATCAGTGTTACCCCATCCTTGACACTGAGAACCACCTAGCATTTTCTTGAATACCATTTAACTTTTTCCTATTCTCTTCATCCTAACCTCCCCCGACCCATTAAGAGTCAGGAAAGAAACTGTTATTGAACTCTTAGTAGGTATCACCCACCGTATTCAATTTTTTTTCCTGTTTTTGTTAAACTAATTTTGTGTCATTTAATCATTAACCATAAAGGGTTTTGTGTGCTGTGGGCACTTAATAGTGCTCATGTGACTTGCTGAGATAAACTTTGAGGCAGGTGATCAACCATGGCATTAGCAATGTTTTATTGGATGAAGAAACCTCACATATTTTTGAGGACAGCTTCCTTTGGTTCTGAAGTACAGAAGCTAGATATCCTTGCCAGACAGAGAAATGTATTGCTTTTTGGCTCATATCAGCTCAGTATATGATATTAAACTTGCAAAACATGGTAATAAAACCCTGAAGAAATAGAAGATATTTTGATAGCTGTACTTTAGCCTATATAAGATATTTTGTCGTGGAATATCTGTAGAAAATGCCATTTGACCATGATTTGGAGATGTTGCTTATTGCAAGCATTTTACAAGCTAATTTTGGACGAATCTACCACTTTAGCAAATTTGCAGTTCTCAAAAATAGGAATTCCATCCAGAAGGGAATGGCAGTTTTCCCTCAGGGCATGAATGATCATTCTCATTTCATTGAAATATTTCAATAGGCTGAATTTAATCAGAGTGGTTTTAATTATCCCATTCCTCTGACCCCCGTGTCCACTTCTGCCTTTACCCCTAAATTCCAAATTATCTTTAGCAGAAGTTTAATATCTACACATTTTTCTTTCTACCACATTGTTAATGTAGTCAACACTTGAGCTCCCAAGAAGTTGAGAAAGATTTTCAAAATGAAATAATCATCTCTAGAAATCAAAAGGCATTTTAATGATAGGACAACTTACCTGGCCTTTGGAAAATGAGATCACTCTAAAGAAATCTACTGATCAAGAAGACAGAATGAAAGTGTCCAGAGGGTCTTAATCACCAGTATCAGGGATATAAGTGAAGATAGAATGTGAAGAGAGGAAAGTAAAGGATGAAGCAAGTATCAGAGTATTTAAAGACTTATTAGAGGTTTCCACAAAAACAAGACATATGAATCTAATCTTATCTTGTATAAAATATCAACATTGTTTTCTTGTTTAAATCAAGAATTTCTTCCAAAAGGGTTCCATTGTCTCATTTACTTTTATGGGTAATAGTATCTAGTCGTCTGAATTAAAGCATATATTTCCTATTAATATAGATTTTATTTGATTGGTTTATTGTGTACTATTCCTAGACAATGCTATGCATATGGAGATATTTAATGTATTTCAAGTACACAGATATTTTCTAAACAAAAATGTATATTATGTGTGTATATGTGTGTGTGTGTGTGTGTGTGTGTGTATAAACAGATGGGTACATAGGTAGATAGATGGGTAGTTAGAGAGGAAGATAGATATATGATAGATAGATGATAAATAGATAGATAGATAGATAGATAGATAGATAGATAGATAGAATCTCCTGTTAAAGAGTATGATTGAGTATTGTGTCTCCTTTAAGGAGTTGTAAGCTTTTGATTTGGTATTCTAACTATCCCAGAAAAAGTTATCCAAATACCTTCTATTTCTATCCTGCGTCTACAGAAGGTACTAAATGTCATTGTCTGCAACAAGTTGGAGTCATCAAATATTGTGCTTGGATCTCTGTTCTAAGTTGTTTTGCCTCCCAGAATCTGACTTCTCCTATCATATGCCGACACTGATGCATGACTGTCACCTGACTATTGGTGTTCAGAGTTGATAAAGTTTCCTAGTCCCTTTTAAGAATGGTGCACTTTGTACCCAGCCTATACAAACCATCTATGTAAGCATAGTAAATTCACAATAGTGTATTATGATTCAATACTCTGGAATGATGAAACAAGGTTTAGGGTAGTGCTTTCAGACAAAAATGTTTCCTTTAAGTTGAATCTTGTTTCTGAGAGTTTGCATTCATAATGGAAATCCATCATCTATGAATTACTCGGAGCCTCATAAATGTCTCCAAAATGACCACAGCTCACTCCTTTGGGTCTCCTAAAAATAGGCATTCAGGTGCCAGGAGTTGATTACGTAGGCAGTCTGTGATGACTCTAACCATGCCAAAGAATGCTTACATTTGTCCTAAATCTATTTTTAGAAACCAATTGTTAAAACAGCCCACAATGTGTGGACCTGCTGGTGAATTCCATAAACAGATGTCACTTTATTTTTCTATCTTGAAAAAATACATCAAGTACCGTTTGCTGGCTGCCAAAGAGAAGATTATAAAGGAGCAATAAGTGATAGGTTAACTCACCCTTGGCTTTCGTGTTTAAAATGAATCAGCTTTTCAGGGTGTCCCATTTCCATTCTTCATATCACAATGCCTATACTTCTTTGTGGCACATTTCTTGTCAAGATTTCCAAGTGGCCCTTGAGATGGGATCTATCTGTGAAATATCCAATCTGTGAAAATGAGCCCATTACCATGTTTATGGACAAGTGTTCCCCAATAGCTATCTCTGTAATGTTCAATGGAACCCTGCAGACAGATTTTCTACCCTCTTCCCTCTTGCCTTTGTAAATATGCCATGTAAAAACAGTGTTTCATCTGTATAACAGGCTGCTTGGGAAAGGGTGTATGGTGTTATAAATGACTGCCATGGTTCATCTCTGCAGAGTTATATTCTATGTTAGCCAGCAGAGCAATCCTCTTTTACTGATGGAGTCAAAATAGGCACATCAAAGAGTCAAGATACCTGTGGTACATGGTATTAGGGTTAACTTCGTTTTCAGTCAGCTGCTATATTCCAAGGGGAAGATGGTCTCTGATATAAGCTCGTGGCTCCAGAAAGCTACCCACCCGCTCCATAAAAGGCTCCCAGATGAAGATTTGAAGAATCTTTACGAACAGATCCCCAGGTCCCTAGGAAAACAATGTGAGGTCATCTGTACAAGGTACTGGGTTATAACAACAAAACAGAAGATAGTTTTTTAAGTACATTTCTCCCAATGTTTTCTAGCATCCTTTTAGAAATTGTAAATAGAGGAAGTATTTAAATGACCCCTATTTTGACTGTGAACAGACTTGAATTTCCATATCCTAGAAGAAATGAATCTCTTGGTTATGCTTGTGCGGTGGAAGAGTTAATCCAAAAGACAATGTTTTCCTAAAATCTTATATATCAGTACAGCTCAGATCCGTAGGGCTAAGATCAAATACCCTCTCATTCCTTCTCTTCAATTGTATTCAGAATTGCAAAAAAGTTTCAGCTCCAGATGAAAAGGAATAGATAAGTATTTTGCAACATAAAAATAAACTGCCTGTTAAGTATGATCTCTTAAGTAGTATAAAATTTCTATAAGCTGGGATATGTGTTACATGTGGCTAAAAGACTACCCTTCATTTTCCACCAATCTGGTTTTTAACCTGCTGTTCTGAGGCCATAAACTCTCAGAGGGAAGTCCTCTGTAATTTTATATGGAATTTGATGACTTAGAGGCCCATGGCAGGAATTACAGAGAGGGAGTTTTCTCAACTCCACAGCTCCTATAGAGAGACTAAAGCTCATTATCTGAATCTCAAACTAGTTCATCTTACAGAGCTATGAAATAGCATAAGCTTTGTTAACTCCTTTAATTTCATTCTTTGGGTGAAGTATTCTGTACACCTCCTAGAAATGTGTATTCGATGTCACTTGGATAGAGAGAAAGGAAGGCTGAGTGCGCCCAGAATATTGGAGGACATAGAGTGGGAGATCAGAAGTTAGAAGATTAGCCTAGTTTTTCATGGAGACAGTCCTTCAAGCTTTCCCAGGAAATAAAAGGCTTCTAGCAGGGGGAAACAATAGACCTGAACAGCAGGAGTGTTTGGGACGGGAGCCAGGGAGCAAGAGTCACTAACAGAGAGTGGTAATTTGGAATGAATTGCTGTTTGTGTTGTGAAGCACACAGGACACAGCTGGTGTACTGGCTAACCTGAGGATTTGTAGTGACTGCATTGAAATGGTAATGAAGTTTTTATTTTATGATTGCAGATGTTTGTGGATTATTGTTATTAAGCTTATTAGTGTACCACTACAAATATGAGATTTTTATTTACTTGGGCTCTTATTTATGGGAGCTTTGTTAAAGTCTTTTTAACTCAAGACAAGAAAACAAAAGCCGTGCAATAACCAAAATGTGCTGAGCCATCAGGCAATCCTTACGGAGTGGGCGTGTGCGTGCGTGCGTGCGTGTGCACATGTTCACCAGTGCCCTTAATGTAAGACTCTTCTACATTTGAGATAAATCCAAATGTCCCCCTTGTTGTTGTGCCTTAAGTAACGTTTTCAAGTACTCTTCTCACAGGTGAAACAATCAATCATTCTAGTAACAGTGGTCACTATCACTGGTTCTGACGTTGGATTGCCTTGCCAATTCTGCCATTTATAAACTGTGTAGTATTAGGCACTTAACTTCCCTCTACCTCAGCTTCCAACTCTGTAAAATTGAGGTTAAAGAAATGCTACCTTTTTTCTAAAGTCATTGTGAGGTTTAAATGTGATATCTGGGGATGCCTGGGTGGCTCAGTAGGTTAAGTGTCTGATTTCAGCTCAGGTCATGACCTTGCGGTCCGTGAGTTCAAGCGCCACGTCGGGCCCTGTGCTGACAGCTCAGAGCCTGGAGCCTGCTTCAGATTCTGTGTCTCCCTCTCCCTCTGCCCTTCCCCCACTCACACTCTATCTCTCTCTGCCTCTCAAAAATGAATAAATGTTAAAAAAAATTTTTTTATGTGATATCTGTATAGAGCACTTATCAATTAATGTTAGCTGTTACCTAAAAGGATCTTCATGTAGAAGGACACTTATGCATTTTATTCAAAAGGTTGGGACTAAGAATTCTGTTAGAAACTTTATTATCTTGCAGAGTGATCTCATATCAAACAATTGAAAGAAGGTGCACATATGTCTGTGGACAACTAGTTTTCAAGCAATAAAATAAATAATAACCAGTTATTTTATTGTTAGGCATAGTATGATCTCTTTTAATGATTCAAGACTGCTGAAGAATCTTGAAATCTTTCAAGATATTATCATTAGTGAGTATTAGGTAGCATCATAGAATGGATTGACAAGTGTTTAGGATATCAGTTATAAAAATTCCAAATGATTTTGCTTTCATTATAGTTCACTTCCTAGCTGGCCATAAAGACACAGTAAATATACAGGAAGTGAAATGAGCATCTCCAAGGAATTCAGTTTCTAACATGCTAAAATAATTTCCTTAGGTTAGAAAAATCAAAATCCCCAAAATATGCCATATGTAAAAATAAACTCATTACCATTAAGCATTTCAAAATGAAAATGATTACTAGTTGACCAATTAAAGAGAAGCCTCTTTCATATTGACTATACAGCAATTCCTGCCAGTATCATGATGTGATGTTGATGATTTAAAACCAATTGGGGACGCTAATGAAGAATCCCATGATTCACAGTCAAATATATCTTGGAGTCTAGTCATAAATTTACAATAAAGTTGACATCTGGGGTGCCTGGGTGGCTCAGTTGGTTAAGTATTCAACTCTTGATTTCTGCTCATGTCATGATCTCAGTCATAAGATAGAGCTGCATCTCGGGCTCCATGCTGAGTGTGGAGCCTGCTTAAGATTCTCTTCCTCCCTGTCCCTTTGCCCCTCCCCCGCTGGCACACTCATGCACTCTCTCTCTCAAAAAATAAAAAAAAAAATTAAAAAGTTGACATCTAGTGAGAGTTTCTAAGTGAGTATATCTTCTGCAATTTTCTAACAGAGTTCATCTAAAATAGGTTCATGGTCAGAAATTAAATATGTTCACCTTAATTTGTTGATAGATACGTATTTCCTTAACCAAAGGTGACCCCTCATGACTCTGGAAGCAATAAGAAAACACTGTGTAAATTATAAAGCATTAATTTGGGGTGGGAGAATGTCAGGAAATTGGGAAGCAAACCAAGTTCTCAAATATATTATTACATCTGAGGGATAGCTTTAATTAGGTAGTTTCATGATATCTTAACCCAGTATGCACCCATACCATGGGTTGTGATTAAAAAGACCTTTATATAAAAACAAGGTCTTCAGGAATTACATTTTATATCTCATTATTGTAACTTAATTGCTTATGATTTAAATACTTCTAAATTAAAAAAAAAACCAATTCACTTGTAATAAGTTCTATTCTGTAGTGGAGATTTTTCCAAAGTGAAATTTGTAACTATAAGTATAATGTAAGCCTGGAGATGCCAGAGACCACCACATAGAGAATGAGTTCATGAGAATGAAGCCAACCCAGAGGAAGGTTGAGCCAACAGATGGAGAAAGACAGACACTGGTGACATCATTTGAGGCCTCCAGATTCAGCCATGCCTGGGCTTCATAATTCTGTAAGCCAATAAATTCCTTTTATGGCTTATGCCTGTTGGAGCTCAGTTTCTGTCACTTAAAAACCAGGAGAATCCTTACTAATACAGTAATGAGGGTCACAAGTTTTGGGGAAATGCTTCAAATTATATTTGTCTCTTACAAATTCACAACGTGTACTAACTTGTTAAAAGATCTGAGAAAACCTGCTGTAAAGGAACTTTCTTTCTCTGTGTTAACCCGCTGTTTCCCCAAACTTGGTTGATAGTAGAGTCTCCTTTTATGCAACACCTACGAGCACCCGTTTCACTAAGCACATTTTGGGATGTGATGCTCTTCTAAGGCATGGAGGGAAGAGAGTTGTCAAAAATGACCCCAGCAGGACTTCAAAGACTCACTGAAAAGAAATTCATAAAGTGAAGTAACCTCTGCTAGATGAGTAAGTCTAAGTGGGGAGGGAGCCAAAAGCAGGGTCTTCTCTACACAGTCCCCTCATTTCTCTGTAGCACCATGATGGGAATAGTGGAGACCTCCATCATCTCTTTAAATGACAAATTACTAGGGGCTCACTATCACATGCTGTTCCTTCCTCTGCCATGATCCAATATATTGGTGGTTTTTCCTCCTAACTTTATCACTCTCCATAGAATCTCTACCACCTATAAGATGAAGATATGCCAGGCTATTTGAAGCTTCTTCATTTAAGGTAGCAGGGAACCTCATCTTCTAGGCTCCCATCATATTTCCCGATCCTACACTTACAAGCTTCAGCTTCTGAGATGGGTCTCAGTTCTCTTAAATTCTACCAGTTAATGTCCATCTTTTCTACAACCATTCAAGCCCCAAGGCTTGAGACTCAGGAGAGCCACTGGTGTAAGTTCCAATCTGAGTGCAGACCAGTGTCTCAGTTGAAAACAGAGGAAGCAAATTTTCCCTAACCCTTCTTTTCAGGCCTCCATGGGATTGAATGATGCCCACCCACACTGGGGAGAACAATCCACTTTGCTCATCTATTGATTCAATTGTTAATCTCATCCAGAGACACCCTCACAGACATACCTAGAATAATGTTAAACAAATATCTGGGCACATCTGTGTCCCAGCCAAGTTGACATATAAAATTAATTATCACAGTAACAAAAATCACATATGCTTCTGTTTCATTTATTCCTGAGGATTTGTTCCAGAAGCATGAGCTCTTTAGGAGTTGTGCAGTCCTTTCTTGTCAACATGGTCTTTGACATCACCTTAGTTCAGCAGTTACCAGCCTTGCTTGACATCAAAATGTAGAATATTATGAAAACATGGATTTCTAGGCTTCCATTAATTACAACCTTCTGAATGAGAATCCGAGTTTGAGGCCCATCTTAGATCTGAATATAAGATAGAGGCCCGGGCCCATTTCCAAAGGATTTTTTTGTTGTAGTTTATTTATTTGAGAGAGAGAGAGAGAGAGAGAGAGAGAGAGAGAGAGAGAGAGAGAGGAAGAGAGAGAGAGTCGGGGAGGGGCAGAGAGCAAGAGGGAGAACACAAAATCTGAAACAGGCTCCAGGCTCTGAGCTGTCAGTACAGAGCAGACACGGGGCTCCAGCTCATGAACTGTGAGATCATGACCTCAGCCGAAGTCGGACCCTTAACCAACTGAGCCACCCAGACCCCCCTCCAAAGGATTTTAATAATCAACCTCACTAAGGAATAACTGCTTTTTTTTCATTTTATTATTTTTTTAATTTTAAAAATTTTAATTCCAGTATAGTTAACATACAGTGTTATATCAGTTTCAGGTGTACAATATAGTGATTCAACAATTCTATGCATTACTCAGTGCTCATCAAGATAAGTGTACTCTTAATCCCCTTCACCTATTTCACACACATCCCCCAGCCATCTCCCTTCTGGTAACCATCAGTTGGTTTTCTACAGTTAAGAGTCTGTTTTTTGGTTTGTCTCTTTTTTTTTCTTTGTTTTGTTTCTTAAATTCCACATATGAGTGAAATCATATGGTATTTGTCTTTCTTTGACTCACTTATTTCAGGTAGCATTATACCCTCTAGATCCATCCATGTTGTTGCAAATGGCAAGATTTCATTCTCTCTTTATGGCTGAGTAACATTCCATTGAGTATATGTACCACATCTTCTTTATCCATTCATCTATTGATGGACACTTGGGCTGCTTCCATAATTTGGCTCTTGTAAATAAAGATGCAGAGGGATAACTGCTCAAAGTGCAGAGTCACTGGAGACAGTGACTCCAAACCCACAGCAGGGATTTTAGTAGTGTCCTCCTTCTCACTCCTGTGTTTTCCTCTCCTCCAGACCCCCTTGGCTCATTTAGGGAGGAGCCAGGAGGATAAAGCCATTTGCTAAGTTAGTAGTTTATGGCAGGAATTGGACTATGTATTTTATATGCTTTATTTCATTGTAATCCTCTAGTCAAACTTGTGAGAGAAAAACAGGAGAGGTTCTATTTTATAGATGAGAAAAATAAAGTTTAAAGGAGTTAAGTAATTTTACCAAGAGTTTAATTAGTGAAAGAGCTGGAATTTAAACTACAACCCATTTGTTTTTCTCTACACATCAAACTTTGTGGTTGGTTTAGGAATAATCAGATGACCCCAGACTGGAATGGATTAAAGATTCAGAAAAGAAAATGTTTAAAGCATCTTGTACTTGGTAAGCAATCAGTAACAGGCTCAAGTAGTTGGCTAGGCATGGAAAGAAATAGGGGATTGATGGTCTTCCACTGTATTAGGAAAACCCATAGCACCCTTTGGACAGAAATGTTAAAATGCCACACCTCAGAGAGGCATCAGACACTTTTATGAAATCTTCAATGTCCCGGTCCTACATCTTCATTCAACATAATAGGTACTCAATAAATGACTCTTGAATAAACAAATGATATAAAATTTACATAGTACTTGTATTTTTTTCTAATTTTTTTTTAACGTTTATTTATTTTTGAGACAGAGCATGAATGGGGGAGGGTCAGAGAGAGGGAGACACAGAATCCGAAACAGGCTCCAGGCTCTGAGCTGTCAGCACAGAGCCCGACGCGGGGCTCGAACTCAGGGACCGCGAGATCGTGACCTGAGCTGAAGTCGGCCACTTAACCGACTGAGCCACCCAGGCGCCCCAGTACTTGCATTTTTTTAAGGAGGGGATTCTTCAATAATTTCTTGATTTGTTTGTTTTCACCCTGAGGCCAAGAATAAGAATACAATAAATTTGCATAATTTGCCCTTGAGAAGAGCTCTTTAGTAGTTCCCCATTCAATTTATTTTATCTTTAGATAAAAGGTGAATAGGTGTTAAGTATTCTAATTAGCTGTTTGGAAAGGCATCATAAGCCTCTTTTTCTGAATGACATAAAAAAAATAAGTATTTGGCTGGAATACTATAGTTCTGAAGATTATTCTTATTTAAGAATAAGAATTCTTATTGGGTGTTCAATAAATGCTTCCTGAGTGATTGACTTTGAGGAGTAGAAGGATTCTCTAACTAGTAGGCAATTTTAGAACTGGTTGTCATAGATCCTGTGTTCTGGTCTTATTCCATCTTCAAAACAAAACAAAAAAACTTTCTAGTTGCTAGTATCAGCATTATAAGAAACAGTTCAGGTTTGGAAAGCTATGACTACTTAACATGCACATGAACAAAGTATTACTAAATTGCATATAGTATGAGTAATATATGATAATGAGTCAAAATTAATGTAAATAGGACATAGTAAAAAATTACTATCTCCCCTAGAACCTGGAGAATCTGGAGGATATTGCTACTAATTAATAAATGTATTCTTGTGCTATCAGTCACCTGAATGATTTGGTTCATCCTGCAATTAATGGGTTGTAGTGAAATGTCAAACACTCCCTAGGCTCAAAAATCCTATATGAAGTATCAGTAAGGATACAATTCTTAGTCAGAAGTAGCAATTATCAATGGGCTATCCATATACTCTGGGAAGTTGTTTAACATGTAAACATCTTGGTAGATGTCGCAGTAGTTCTCTGTTTCTAAGCAAGGATTCAGCATTATTGATCCTTGACTTTATTTCTCCTAATCCAAGAACAAATTTACTATTTTCTTTCTTTCTCTCTTCACTCTCTTTTTCTTTCTCTCCTTCCATCCTTCCCTCCCCCTTTTCCTCCACCTTCCCACTACATCTCTCATTCCTTTCTTCTCTTTCCACAGGAATTTCTTGAATCTGTATAATAGGCCCGATCCACACTAAACCCTAAAGATACAATGATGAACAGTATTCCTGAATTTAAGATGCTTACAGAAAAATGAAGGTGGCATAGCATAAAAATAGATGGGATTCTAAGTAAAAGTCAGTGATTACCTAGAGAGATTAAAGGAGGTTATAAAATATTACCAGAGTAGAAAAATTCAGCAAGTTTCAATGTTAGCAAAGCATGAAGAAATTTGTTCTGAATTTGAAGTTACATGTGTTCAATAAACTGAAACTGATGAAAACTTACTGAAATTGCTCAATTTATAAGGCTTAACTACTTTATAATGGGAGAAATCAACAAAGCAGATATTTATGATATCTAGATTCTTGATGTATATTATATTTGATTATGAGAAATACTTTATTGCTTAGAGTATGGCAAAGAATTTTACTGATACTTTGTGTAACCATATTTGAGTATTATTCATTGTATTAAAAACTTTTTCTTGAACCTAAAATGTACACTAAATTATTTTCTGGATTCTGAACTATGCTTTTATTAGATCTGCAAGAAAAAAATTTTCCATAGTGAATTCATTTAGCAAATAGTTATTGAATACCTCCTGTCTCCTAGATACCATGCATTAGAAAACAAAAACAAAACAAAACAAAACAAAAAAACACCAGACATGGTCCCAGCCCTCATAAAACTTATATACTGGTAAACAGTTTCAAATTGTGTAATATAAATCTCTGGCAAAGTAGAGTTTCCTTCAGAAAAAAATGCCCTTTATAACAAACTTGGCTAAAAAAACAATGTCCCAGTAAATAGGGCATGACCGTCTCTCCTATTTTCGAGGCACAGTTCTGAAACCACAAAGCATAGGCTTTAAATGAAATGGAACTCCGTTCAAATTCAGCTCTTCTTGGATCTCTGACTCCATCCATTGAATGAGATTTGTAATTCCAGCTTCACAGGCATATTTGAAAATCAGATGGCCTGTGTACAGAGAATAATTCTGGACCCTAAATTGAAAGGTGCTGTATTCGGAAATATTTGAGCCTTTGATTTTTAGGATGTGTGTATGTCGGTGTATGCATTTGTATGTGTGTAAGTATATGAGTGAGAACATTTCAGTACCTCACTGCCAGGATTATTAACATGAATTAACTGATCAGTAACAAGATGTTGATATAGCAAGTCATATAGTCAAGTTGAAAATGGACTGACTCCCAGGGACATATTCTGATATCCATAATTGCTTTTTGAATGCATAGGAAGTATTCCATGTGTCAACTGATGATGATAAAATCCCTAATTTGACTTTTTCATTAAAAAAATTATACCCAATTACTAATTATGGATCACTGTATTCCAGTTGGGATTTCACACCACTTCTAAATGACACTTGTAACAAATTACTTCTCCCCTTCCCAAATCATTTGACTTGCTTCACCAAATATTTTGATAGTGATAGAAGGATCACTTAAAATAAGTGTTGGAGAGTGAATCATTTACTTGCAAAGAATTATAGTCTTAGAGCATTTAGATTGTGAAATTTATTTGGTAAAATCTAGGAAAGACTAATATGTGGTGGTATTTTCACTATTTTTATGTTACAGAATTTACTGCTTTTTGTGTATATGCTCACACGTTCCTTTCTTTTTATTTAAATAGAATATCTGTTAACTGTAACAAATGTTAACAAATTATAAAATTGATCAAAATAAGATTTCTAAGACGAATCCAGCATTTTCTTCCTATGAACAAGTACTTATAAATCTTTAAAATCACATAGAAGATCCTATTTCCAAACAATAGGATTTCTTTTTCCATTACATATGATGATAACTCCTAGCCAGAGCAGCCACAGGCCAGTGTTGATTCATTTACACAAGATTCACATTTCATAGATGTTCATGGGCCCTTTTATTCTTAAATAAACAGCTTTCTTGATAGGTGTTTTACTTGTAAATGTGTATTATAAAAGATATATTTTCCTCTTTTGACCTGACCTTCTCCTACCCTCACCTCATTAGAAAAAAAAAGTAATTTTTGTCTAATAATCTTTTTCCTTTTATTATTATTATTATTGTTACTTTATTTCAGGACTAGAATTTAGTGACTCATCACTTACATATAACACCCAGTGCTCATCCCAATGAGTGCCCTCCTTAATACCCATCACCCATTTAGTCCATTCCCTGCCCACTTCCCCTTCAGCAACCCTCAGTTTGTTCTCTATATTAAGAGTCTCTTAAGGTTTGCCTCCCTCTTTCTTTTTATCTGATTTTTCTTTCCCTTCCCCTATATTCATTTGTTTCTTAAATTCGACATGCAAGTGAAAAAAATATATTTATCTTTCTCTGACTGACTTATTTCGCTTAGCATAACACACTCTAGTTCCTCCACATTGTTGCCAATGGCGAGATTTCATTCTTTTTGATCACCAAGTAATATTCCACTATATATACATATATGGACATATATATATATATATATATATATATATATATACATATATACACATATATGTATATATGTATATAGACATTTGGGCTGTTTCCATAATTTGGCTATTATTGATAGTGCTGTATTTTTTTTATTTTTTTAATGTTTATTTCTTTATTTTTAATATGAAATTTATTGTCAAATTGGTTTCCATACAACACCCAGTGCTCATCCCAACAGGTGCCCTCCTCAATGCCCATCACTCACTTTCCCCTCCCTCCCACCCCCCAATCAACCCTCAGTTTATTCTCAGTTTTTTAGAGTCTCTTATGGTTTGCCTCCCTCCCTCTCTAACTTTTTTTCCCCCTTCCCCTCCCCTGTGGTCTTCTGTTAAGTTTCTCAGGATCCCCATAAGAGTGAAACCATATGGTATCTGTCTTTCTCTGTATGACTTATTTCACTTAGCATAACACTCTTCAGTTCCATCCACGTTGCTACGAAAGGCCATATTTCATTCTTTCTCATTGCCAAGTAGTATTCCATTGTATATATAAACCACAACTTTTTTATCCATTCATCAGTTGATGGACATTTAGGCTCTTTCCATAATTTGGCTATTGTTGAAAGTGCTGCTATAAACATTGGGAGCAAACATTGGGAGCAAGGATCACAGGAAATAGGAGAGGTGGGAGTGCTGGGGGGGGGGTGGTTGTAATCTTAAAAGAATAAAAGAGCAGTTCATCTGGCAGCTGCCAGCTACTAACCTGGCATATAAGTGACTGATATTCTCTCTTACTGCTATCTAAAATTTATAAAAATTGTAAGTAAGCACTTTCTATGGGGAAGGTGGGTGATTACTATCTCTGAGGAGCTCATAGTGTTTGACAGCGTCTTTATTTTTTACATAGATAATTTTCAAAATATTCCTGCAAAGAAACTACAAGTGAAATATCTCTTTTTTAAAGGCTGGATTAAAAAAGAACGTGAAGAGGCCATGTCAGTGAATACATTCACAGATTAAGCCCTGGAACTAGAATGCTGGTGTGTGTGTGTGTGTGTGTGTGTGTGTGTGTGTGTGTGTGTGTTTGAATGTCTCTTGATTTCTGTCTTTACATCTCTCAATTTTAAGATTTTACTGTTTCTCTGCTTCTCTAACTGGTTTCTCACCTTCAATGACTTCATCAACCAACTGGTGATTGGCAAAGCTAATTTTCCCTTCTCTTGCTGTATACTTCTGAATCGTTCTTTACCAGTGTATCTTATATAAGCCATAGATTTCATTTCCTTCCCTGAATCTTAGGGTTGACTCCGCTAAAATACGGCAGATTTGGGTGAATGCATTTGATCTGATTGTTCAGAATGCTCTGACAAGTATGGCAGTTTGACAGTGACTTCAAAGAGGGTAGTTGCAGGAGAGATGAAGAAGAAAAGTTTGTATATGGGGTAGTGGTTTTTATAAAGAGACTCTTATAAGAAATGTCTAACTTCTGCCATGTCCCAGGCAAAGGGCAAAGGGATGGTAGTGCCCCCTCAACACCTGCACAGTCGACAGACCCTTACTGAACATCATTAAAGCTCCAGATATTGTACTGAACCATACATGGGATGCAGACATAAATGAAGGCATGTTCTACTGTCTTGAATTTTGAAATCTGGTCCAGTAGAAAAGATAGGCAAGTATACATGCCTAACTATAAAGTGGAATGAGTTATAGTAAACTATAAGCTTTTTAAAAAAGCTATGGGGATATGCAGAATAGAATAATCCTATCCATTCATATATGTGATTTATGCCCCCCCATTTGAAAGGCACTTTGGCCCACTGTGTGATGGCTAGTGTTTCTCAAACCTGGAAACTCTCCCTAGCATTTGTTGTGGGTAGACTGGGCCAGCAGTGTTACAGGTACATTCTTCTCTACAAACACTATGATGAAGTTTTCTTGGCCTCTGAACAACAGTGACAGAGATGAAGCACTACCTCTGTGGGTAGCTCTACCTCATGGGCTGGTAGCTCCCATCATTGAGTAGTCATTTAATTGAAAAGATTTTTTTTTATTTATTAGAGGAAAAAGTGACAGGCAAATTGTATCAGAAACATATTAGCATAAAATGTCTATGTGCAAGTGATCACATGAAAAATGGCAGATGATTAATTTCTGACTTGGTCAGTAACACTAGAGTAATTGAGAGTTGGGAGACATTCTGAAATACCCACTGGTGGATGTTACACAATTTAAACATCTCCCAGTGTTCTTGCAGTACTTTCACTGAGATTTGTGCATATGTCAAACCAGTTGGCAATATGCCAAAATCAGAATGGATTTATACCAATAAAGTACAAAGAATGGAGATAGGGTTTCTTAGAGAGCAAAGATACTAATACTGTAATGTTCAACTAGTAAGAGATGAGTTTCAGCCAAAGGAAGGAGAATTTTATCAGCTCTTACAATTATGGTACCAAGATGGATGCTGTATAACTTTGATTTCATTCTTTTTCCAAAGAAGCTACTTTTTCAGATGCAAGTTTTAAGCTTTTTGGATGAGTTTCTAATTCGGAATGTTCAAGAAGGATTAAAAATGTGAAGTATATACAGAAGGACAAAAAAAAAAACTTAAAAGAAGTTTTTCTAGTAAAAGTTTCATAAGTGGTCACTTTGATATCATAAGATGCAATAAAATACCATGGCCTTAAGTTTTCAAACGCTAGATAATTTTCCCCTAATCAATACAAAAATTATTATCATATTACCATATGATCCAGCAATTCCAAACACTACTGGGTGTTTACCCAAAGAAAATGAAAACACTAACCCAAAAGGATATATGCACCTCTGTGTTGATTGCAACATTATTTACAATAGCCAAAATATGGATGCAACCCATGTGCCCATTTGATAGATGAGTGGATAAAGGAGATATATGTATTATGAAATATTATTCAGGCATAAAAAATAATGAAATATTGCCATTTGCAACAGCATGGATGGACCTCAAGGGTATAATGCTAAGTAAAATAAGTCAACCAGAGAAAGACAAATACCATATGATTTCATTCACATGTGGAATTTAAGAAACAAAACAAATGAACAAGTGAAGAATAAAAAGAGACAAACAAAAAAACAGGGGCACCTTGCTGGCTTAGTTAGTAGAACATGAGACCCTTGATCTAGGAACCGTGAGTTCAAACCCCACATCGAGGGTAGAGTCTACTTAAAAAAAATAAAAAACAAACCAGACTCTTAAATACAGAGAACAAATTGGTGGATGCCAGAGGGGAGGTGGGTGAAAGGGATAGGGAAAATAGATAAAGGGGATTAAAGGTATACTTATCTTGATGAGCACTGAGAAATGTATAGAATTGTTGAATCATTACATTGTACACCTGAAACTATTATAACACTGTATGTTAATTATGCTTGAATTTTTAAAATCTAATGAATAATTATTCTATAAATTCCTCCTGAATTCCAGCAGTGTTCATTATGGCAATAGTGAGAAGGCACTCCTTATTTTGACATTAAAATCATCCTAAGAACTATAATCATGTGACACCCTTACCCTATTCTACACGTGGCTGAGAATCACACACTTACATGAAGCTTGTCTCTTCTTTAAGTCATTAGTCCAAATCAGCTGCAAGAAAAAAATTCACAGTATGAATAAAGCAAAACCCACACACACACACACACACACACACACACACACACCTGGTTTGTTGAATTGAAGTTGGTCCTAACAAAAGAAATAACTTTCATACCTTTGAGTCTTTCACTAAAAATTACTTTGAACACCAATCAAAGCCTTGCTAAAATCCATTTGCTGCGTTATAAATGCATGTATGAAGGGCATTATATACTCATTTGATGTAGTTGGATTTTTTTCTTTTTAAAGTTTATCTAATGATCAAAATTCCATAATTCTAATAACTAGATAGCCTGTGCTGTCTTGGTGGTTAGCAATCTATATAAGAGGGTGAAAATTCAGCATAGTGGTGGTTCATTAGGATTCTCCAGAGAAATGGAACCAATAGGATATATATATATATATATATGTATATATTCATATATGTAGCTGAAAATGGATATGGATAGATATAGATACAGATATAGATATCTTGGGACTTCTCAGCCTCCAAAATTCATATATATTGGCTCACATGATTTTGGAGGCTGAGAAGTCCCACAATCTGCCATCTGTAAGCTAGAGAACCAAGAAAGCCTGTGGTGTAATTTGGTCCGAATCCACAGGCCCGAGAACCAGAAGCACAGATGTCTGAGGAGAGGAGAAGATGGATGTCCCAGCTCAAGCAGAGAGCAAATTCTTGCTTCCTTTACCTTTGTGTTCTGTTCAGGCCCTCGACACATGGGAAGACGCCCACTCACACTGGTAAAGGCAACCTTCTTTACCCAGTCCACTGATTCAAATGCTACTCTCTTCTGGAAACATCCTCACAGACATGCCCAGAAATGTTTTGCCAGCTATCCTGGTATTCTTTGGACCAGTCAAGTTGACACAAATCAAAATGACACTCATCATAGCTGGTGTTGTGAGCTTCATTAACAACATCACCTCTGACATTCACTTACAGCCTTTTATGTGCCTGACACTGGGCCAAGCATTTTATTTACATGATCTCAGTTAGTCCTCTCAACATAATGTGACAGGTGATGTATAATAATGATCTCCATTCTCCAGATTAGGAAATTGAAGCTTAGAGAAATTCGGTAACTTGCCCAAGATCATAGACTAAGAGGTAGAGCAGGCATGAAACACACAGTTCTGTATGATACCAAAAGACCAGGCCCAAAGGCCTAATCCTCTAATTACCCATTTCCAACTTGAAAACGGATCCTTGGGTATTTCAAAGCATTCTATGTAAAACAAATATGAAAGTCAAATGATATTAATGTAATTGGTTAAGTAAACAATGTGATTTGTAGACTTCCTTGAACTGAGAGTTTCCATTTATTTACTTTTTATGCATACCCTATTTTGTTTTAGAGATGAAACTGGGATTTAATATGAAAAATAGCTTCATAAAAAGCAGTTGGTCAGAAAAGCAATCTGTCGAAAATAGAAAACGTTTGAACCAGAGTTATACTGGCTGCCGTGAAGGCATGTCACTTTACACCTTCTTTCTTCCTAGGGCCTAATGGGAAAGCATGAAATTGACCTAAACTCCAAGTTTCCCAGGGTTTGGCAGGCCGTCACTTACCGAGGTGTGGTATGACCACACAGCCGTCCAAACAGCTGCTCTGGGACCAGGCCACTCAGGGTGTGGCCATGTGGACTGGTGTGGATGGTAGCAGTGAGCAGACCAGAAGCCTACGTTCCTACAGTAGACTTCTCGGCATCCAGGCCTCAGTACTCCCTTTCACCCCTCTCGTCCACCCCACTTTCTCCAGAAAGGTTGGCTGGATAAAGGGAGGCTTCCACTCCAACTAGGAGAACGGTTGAGAAGGCAGAATCCCACCCAGCCTGGGGGACTGCCCGGCTTCCAAGCAGCCATGTGCTGATTTGCAGGGGCACTTGAGTATGAAACAGGCTTGTCAATACACGTGTCAGCGTTCGTCCCACTGATGTGACTCAGCTGGGAGCTCACTCTGCTGTGGGGGTGGGCCTGTCCTTTTTATTCCTCTAAGGATTTCCTGCGAGTTGAAGGATCACGAGGAGCTGCCAGAGTGAGCATGTGCAGATGGCAGGTGAAGTTGTGCGTCAGCAAAGAACGATCCCTTTTGTTTTTTTCAGGAGTGGCAAGTCAAAATCCAGCTATTAACACAGGAGGTTCACTGGGGAAGTCGGAAAGAAAAGCACATTGGCATTCACATTAGGCAGAAAAGGACCCACGGAGCTGTTAGAGAACCCAGAGGGAAATAGAAGCTAAAGAACTTTTCCTACTTACACACTAATGATGTTTATCTGCACACAGCCTGCTTTTGTGCTAGTACTTTATATACAATTTAGGGGCCATTAAACTTTAATTTAAGATAATTCATTAGAAACGTATTTTGTATTGGAAGTTTCAGAATAGCAACTCAAACATTTCAGAAACCTCTGTTTTTACTTACACTGTGTTTTGCCTCCACCACGGAGCAAACAGCTCAGATATATAACCCGCCCAAAATAATTGACTCCTGCCTCCAACCTTGCTTCTGAATATTCAAACACACAGCTGTGGGAGTGAAGTGAGAGGCAGGGAACCTGACAGCGAAGAATATCTCTCTGTTTTACATAAACTCAGGCACTTTGGAGGTTGGGAGATGTGTTTTCCAGAGTGTTAGACACACTTCTTCGGTCCTAATTGAGAACGTTGTTATCAGCATCCTGTAACTGCAAATGCCAAATTGAAATATCAATTTAAATCAAATAGGGATGAACAAAGAAAAAAATTCAAAACACTCTCATAGAAAAAAATCTTCAATTTCCTAGATTATCAATATCAATTTATATGGCTAGCTATCGAGGTCCCTACCTAGATATTGCATTTTCAATGTGAAATAAAGGAATCAATAGGTACATTAAAGTCATAAAGATTACAGTAAAATCTAGACCGTATCCATTCATATGACATTGGACAAATCACGTATGCACCCTAAGCCTTGAGTCTTCATCTGAAAACAGGATAAATAATATCTACGTAATATATGTGATAGAGAACGTAAATCTCCACCAGTTTGTAAACTTCATGAGAGTAAAGAATCTGAGATTTTGGTGTTTTCCCCTCAATTACATTGTATCTTCAGTACCTAAGACTTGGCACTCCAATACTTGCTGAATGAATGAACATTATACACATTAAAAAAAGATGCCATATGTGAAATGTCTATCACACGATTAATAAAAGTTTGTTCCTTTAATAACCTCTACCTTACTCCATCTTCATTCCTACCATATTAGCTCAAATGTTTAAGGCTGAATTCTTTCAACTCAATTCATACAATAGGTTCATTTTCAGATACCCTCATGTCTATACTAAGAATTATCTTTGAGCCCTTTATTTCTCTTTCCTTATCAAGACTGTTAGCCAGTACCATTAATTCAGCCTCCACAGTATCTTTCAGATCCATTCACTTCTGTCCGCCTCTGCTGTCATCATCTACTCTAAGCCACAGTCCCCTAAATGGACCCTAGCAATAACCTCTTAACTGATATCTCCATCTCACTGTGGTTTCACAATCCATAGCTGGATCTCCTGTCTCATCTGGTACCAGTTTCCTCTCTTGCCCGTGTTCCACCCATCCAGACTCCCTTTCTGTTCCTCACATATCGATCTTTTTCTGTTCTTAAATCTTCATGCTTGTTATTCACTCTGCCTAGTAATGTTTTTACCCTGGCTCTTCTATAGATGGTTCTTGTATGTCTACCAGGTTTCTGCTCAACTACCCTTCTTCAGAGAGGCTTTCCCTCTTTATCATATTTTCTCTACAAATAATCACTTGGAATAAAACTACAAATATAACACTTGGAATAAAATCCAAACACCTTGCCAATAGCCCAAGGCATGATCTAACGACTGCCTGGCTGATGCTTTAAACTCATCTTCTACCGTTCTGTTGCCTGGTGCCTCTACATGCCCAACCCCCTCTGCACCCACCTCACTCTTGCTGTTCCAGTTAGGAGAGAAGAGTTTAGAAATCAATATAAAATTGGAATGATCAAGGGAAACAGACACAGCAAAAATACAGTAAAAGGCATAGAGGTAAGAAAGCAAACAAGATGAAGGAAAATAAAGGATAAAAAAATAGGAGAGAGAAAACAGGAGAAATGGAAGACTGTCAGAGAAGACACAATATTTGCATAGAGGGAGTGCCCAAAAAGAAAAATTAAAAAAATTAACAAAACAAATATTTAAAGTTATAATTTAGGGAAATTTTCTTTATTTTTTTTATTTGTTTAACGTTTATTTATTTTTTGGAGACAGAGATAGAGCATGACTGGGGGAAGGGCAGAGAGAGAGGGAGACATGGAATCTGAAGCAGGCTCCAGGCTCTGAGCTGTCAGTACAGAGCCCCACATGGGGCTCGAACTCACAAACCGCGAGATCGTGACCTGAGCCGAAGTCGGACGCTTAACTGATTGAGGCACCCCCCAAATTTTCTTTAAATATAGATTTGAATCTCTATGTTGCAAGGGCACAGTGTGCTATCACAGAAGAAAATTGATCCACCATAGTTAATGCTCAGTCTTATGTTAGCAAAATTATTAAATACTTCAAATATAGAAAGAATTGGACAGCCAGGCAGAAATATATCAAGTTACTTGCAAAGGAAGGAAATTATGTTGGCTTCAGAAATCTTCACAGCAATTATAAATTCCAGAAACAGTGGAGCAATGCCTGCAAAACACTCCACCAAGAAAGGGTACATCAAGAATTCTATATTCAGCCAGGCTGTCCCTAGAGAATCAAAGTTTCAGACATTTTACATATACAAGACTTCATGGAATAGTGTTCTTATGGACATTTCTCAGGGACGCTCCTAAAGGAAAAACTTCAGTCAACCAAGATATAATGAGGGAAGCTACCAAAAAAAAGACTGGTAGTGACCCCTGAATATATTTAACTGTACAACTGAAATGATTACACAAATTGCAGTTTATGATGAAGGAACATAATGTAAGTTGTATATGCTTCACAATAAAAACTCAACATTTTTTTAAAAAATGAGAGGTCAAAGGGAAAATATGAGTGGAATAGTAAGCTTGTCCATCTACAACAGCCAAGAGGCAAACACTATAATTTAAAATGGACTTACAAACATATATAACTCACAAAAGAGAACACTAGGAAAGAGATTTCAATAAAGTTGGGGAGTAAAAGAGAAAATAACGAAGATAGAATAGTAGACAAGCTACCTTTATCATTGTTTGTAAAGGAAAACTAATAAATTCTATATAATAGTTCTAATAAATAAAGAAGATTAGGACTGATGGCATTATATAAATATATAATTATGAAAATAAAAATGTAAACCTCCCTAAATCCCAGCCAAATTTCACAGAAAAAAAAAATAAGGTCTTGTGGTAACAGATTTTTTTTAAAAAAAGTTATAAAAGAGGGAGCGCCTGGGTGGCGCAGTCGGTTAAGCGTCCGACTTCAGCCAGGTCACGATCTCACGGTCCGTGGGTTCGAGCCCCGCGTCGGGCTCTGGGCTGATGGCCCAGAGCCTGGAGCCTGTTTCCGATTCTGTGTCTCCCTCTCTCTCTGCCCCTCCCCCGTTCATGCTCTGTCTCGCTCTGTCCCAAAAATAAATAAAAAACGTTGAAAAAAGTTATAAAAGAGAAACATGATAGGGGGCTCCTGAGTGGCTCAGTCAGTTAAGGCTCTGAGTCTAGATTTTGGCTCAGGTCATGATTTCCTGGTTAGTGACTTAGAGCCCCACATTAGGCTCCACGCTGACTGTGGAGCCTGCTTGGAATTTTCTCCCTCTCTCTCGCTCTCTCTTTCTGTCTCCCTCTCTATACCCCTCCTTCTCATTTTCTCTCTCTCTTCTGTGTCTCAAACAACTAAACTTTTAAAAAGAGGGACAGAGAAAAACATGATATAAGAGAATAACAAAATTAAGACCAAACATTTTTGCCTTTCAATAAATGTAACTTGTCTTGATTCATCTATTGAAAGGTAAATTTTTACAGATTGAATCACCAAATAAAACCTACTTCATGCCAAATACAAGAAAAAAAAAAAAAAAAGATAAAGGCTTACAAAAAAAGAGTGGTCAAAGACCTACCAAACAAAAATAATATAAAGCAGAAGTCATCATCTTTATATCGAACAAGGTGGAAGTCAGAACAAATGGCTAAATATGACAAAGAAGAAAACCTAATAGTGCCAAAGTGTGCAGTTCCCTATAAAGGTATAACAATTATGTATATACCTGTGCACCAAAATATATCAACACGTGAAGAACAGAAATTACAGGAGTTATAAAAAGGAACAAGAACAAACACGCTAATATTGGGGGACTTCAGTTTGTCTCTCCTTTACGTGACCAATCCGAAGGACAAACCACCTGCAAAACCTAGCCTTGGGAATGGCATCCAGGGACTAAGCAATCCGCGGCCATGTTGAGCACCGTTTGCAAAGGGAGTGGTAACATATACAGTCACTTTTGGTCCAGTTGAAATTCAATCTGAACTTGAGCAGCATCATGCTGACACAACACATTCATAGCAAGAGGGGAGTTTCCTGTTCTTTTTATGAAGCTTTGTAACCTTGGTTTCTGGGACTCCTTGTTTTGGAAAAAAAAAAAAAAAAACAACAAAAACCCACTTCCTGATGATTTCTCTGCTAAAGAAAAATCTGATGAAAAACATAATTAGGCAATGAACATGCTTTAAATAAAGTTAAGCAAGTGATCATTTTTTTTTTTGTTTTTAATTCAACTTAAAATTCGAACACACATTATCTTTCTCTACAAGTATGCATAAGAGAAAAAGTAAAGTCTTACTGCTTGCTGGGTGCTTCTGATAGGTGTTCAGTACCACAAAGACCACACAAACCACATGATTGTGACAATTACTATGGCAACTAACAAAATTTTCACACTGAAGTACCCACTGTCAGCTGCCCACACAGAGCTCTTAGATCTGGCATCCACTTCCACTTTGATGTACAGTGTGCAAATCTGGAAGCCCCCGCCATCTTGTAACCACAGTGAAGAAAACTGCCTACATTAACTCCGCTCCTTTATTTTCAGTTGACTGCTTCATATGTCAGTATTCCATTCAAAACTGGAGGCCAAAGACTTGGATGCCCAGTCTAGAAAACTGCATATAGAGCCTGAAGCAAACATGGTATTAAATTAGCAATCCCATCCATATGTTTTCTCCTCTGTGCACTCAGAGCCATGAAAATAAGTTCATTAAAAATAACTCTTCTATCGCATAGTGGATTTTTTTTTCTTCTCCTGAATCAGATCGTCATTTCAATCTGTGTGATTTAATTTTCTAAAATCAAGTCCCTCATATCCAGAGGGCCTTTCCTCAAACAAATGCCACACAGGAAAGCTGATACATAATAAAATTGTAAATGGTTCTGCTTAAATCTGGTCGGAATGTCCTGTTTTGTTTTCAGAGACAACAGAACTTCAAGAATCTTTCAGCTCATCATTATTCGCTGAGAAGCAAAGGCTCAGTGTCGGGATTTGGCCATTTGGGAAAAGCTGAAAAGATGCGGAAAGTGAAAAAGAACAATCCTCGCCCTAGCAGCACACCGTTCTAATTGGGGGAAAAAGAAGTCACTGGCCAGAATCCTGATGTGTTCAGCAAACGTTCCTCTGTGATTTTCTCTTCCTGCTTCTGCCTCAGAAGAAACAGGAACTTAGGGGGCAAGAAAACCAGAGGAAGTGACCTGCATCTTCTTAGCAGGACAGGCACATGAAAAAGGGAGACTGAGGTCCCTTCTGCTAGGACATATGAAGTTAGGACATACAGATTCACTACTGAGATAGAAATTTTCCTATCTGGCAGCAAAGATACCATCATAACAGTACCAATTAACAACCCAACACTCACTGAATGGTTAGTTAGATGCACCAGGCATTGTTTTTCATAGATAGACTCATTTAATCCTTACTTTCAGTGTACCCCTAATGTCCCCGTTTTACAGATGGAAAAACTGAAGAAGAAACAAGAAGTCTGTTTTCAGTTTTAGATCCTGAAGAGATACTAGGTATCTGGGAAAGTATACAATATTTTCCCTTAGAGTCAGTTGACTTTCAAAGTCTGTACAAAAGGGAAAAAACAAAACATGATTTATCATAGGGATGTTTGATGGGACTAGCATTTAATGAAGGGCTAACTCTACAGTTGGTGGAAAATGTCACCTGTGTATGGTGAGACTGGGGGATCAGCAGAGTTGGGCTCCCGCACCCAGCCTGAGGCAGCACACCTGAATGCCCAGAGCTGCATTTTGAAAGGTGAGTAACCCTAAAGTTGGTAACATGGAAGCACCTGGCAAATGGAGGCAAAACGCAATCAGCTCATGACTATTTGTGATTTATGACTGTGAAACACAGGCCCTTCAAACAGCTAATTTAGCCAGGAAGTTCAGTTTTCTGTCCATGAAAACCTTATGTATTAATTTTCTATTACTGCTGTAACAAATTACCACAAACTTAGTAGCATAAAACAACACAAATTAAGTATGTTTTGGTTCAGTAGGTCGGCGTCTCGTATGGGTCTCACCAGACAGAAGAAAGCAAGTTGTCTACAGGCTGCATTTTTTCCAGAGATTCTAAGGGAGACTTTATCTCTTGCTCATTTGGGTTATAGCAAAGTTTAGTTGTTTATGATGGTAGGACTGAAGTCCTTGTCTTTTTGCTTCTTGTAATGGAGGCCCATTCCCAGCTTCTAGAAGCTACCACATTCCTTGTCTCCTGGCCCCCTTCTTCCATCTTCAAAGCCAGAAACGGCAGTTGAGTCCTTTGAATCTCCCCCCACTTCTGTCTCATCTCTTTGACCCAAGTGGGAAAGCTTCTTTCCTTTAGAGGACTCATGTGAATACATTGGGACAATGTAATTGACTCAAGATAATCTCCTGAACTCAAGACCCATGCATTTGATTACACCTGCAACGTTCCCTCACCATGTAAGGTAAAATATTCACATTCCTGCACAGTTTCACATATCTGTATTTCCAGGTCCATGAGGTAAAGACCTGAACATCTTTGGGGGAGGGGGGGCATTATTCTGCTACCACACTTATGAACTGCACATCTTTAAAATGTATAATTTTATGAGTTTTGGCTTATGCATATCATATAGACCTATAAATCCATCACCACAATCAAGATAATGAGTATATCCATTACCCCTAAAAGTTTCTCCGTGTCCCTTGGTAATCCATCCCTCCCTCCTTCATCTCATCCCCAGGCAATCAATGATCTGCTTTCTGTCATTGTAGATGGTTATTCATTTTCTAGAATTTTATATAAATGAAATTACACAGTAAGTACTTTCTTATTTATTTATTTATTTAGGTCTGGCTTCTTCCATTGAGCATAGTTATTTCAAGATTCATCTGTATTGTGGTGTGAATCAATAATACTCTGTGACTTAGCTATTTCACTCCTAAATGCTGCTTGTAGTGTTTCTGCCTGGGACAATATGTTAGGAAGAGAAAAGAGACTAAGAAAACACAAAGCCCTTCTGACTTCCAGTCCAGCTCAGAGACAAGTACAAATCCCAAGATAACTTAAACATTTGAAATCTTTGACACTGAAACAATATCCTATTTTATCAGTGAGTTTTTGCTGTGTAAGAAACAAACTCCCCCCAAAATTGAGTGGCTTAAAATGATAGTCATTTTTCTGTGGATCGGTGATTTAGGCTGGTCTCTGGAGGGCAGTTTTTCCGCTAGAATTGGCTAGGTTCACTCTGTGGCTAACGTCAGCAGAGGAATTGGCTAGGGGCTGATTCAATGTCTCACTGAATGTCTGGTGGTTGCTGCTGGCTGTCAGTTGCCGCTGGCTGAAGGCGGGGTGACAAAGATGAGTGATCCCAGGTCTCCAGCAAATTTGTCCCAGTTTATATTCAGCTGGTGGCAGACACAGGGTTCCCAAGAGCAGCAAGAGAGACAAGCCCCAGTGTGCAAGAGTTTTTCAGGCTTCTGTTTGCACCGCGTTTGCTAATGTCCCATTGGTCATAGCAAGTCACATAACCAAGCCCAGATTAAAAGGGTGGATACATACACTCAGCTTCTGGATAGGAGTAACTACTGAGAAACACTGCAAAGAGACATACATGCAGGTACAGGAAGATTTTGTAACCACATCTACAGTCGACCACATCTTCCTTCATTACCTCCGCTTCCTCACTCCCCATTCCTGCCTCGAGCCATATTTCAAATTCAGTTTCCTTACCCATCACTCAGCAGGATCTATTCTCTCCGAAGTTACCAATGACCTCCTTGTTTCTTGCTAAACCCAGGGAACCCATTTCACTCATCATCTCACTTGGCATCTTGGCGTCATTTGATATCATCTCCCCTGGCTTCAATGACACTACTCTTTTCCTTACAGTCCTCTTAGCCATTTCTTCCCAGGCTCCTTTATGTAATAAGTGTGTAACATAATGCCTGGCACAAAACATACATTTAAAAATTTGTTTGTTGAATGAATGATTAAATGCATAAATAAGCCAACAAATAAAATGGGATCATGTTCCTCTACCCACCAATTAAATGTTGCAGTTTGCCAAGCTGCAGTTACTACCTATATGCTGATGACTTCCAATTTTACGACTCCAGCCCAAATCTCTTTCCTGTACTGCCGGTACATATATGTAAACTCTGACTGGACTTTTTCCCGCTGGCTCCCCAAACTCAGCCTATCCAAATCTGATCTTCCTGACTTCATTGCCGGACCTGCTTTTTATCCAAATTCTTTCACAATCTGCCCAATCACCCATGCCCAAAATCTCAGTGTCATCCTTGACTCTATCCTACTGGTCACCAAGTCCTGTTACTTCTTCCTTTTGAAATCTGCCCCCTTATCTCCAACCAGGTTGTTTCTAGAACTTGTTTAGGTCTTTATTAGTCCTCACCCAGATGCCTACAACCACCACCTAACTCAGGGTTTACAGAATCTCTCTGAAGACAGGAAGCATATGTTTCACCAGACCTGCCCCAAATCTTCTGAATCAGAATCTCTCAGGAAGGGGCTTGAGAATCTGTATGTTTAAAAAGCATCCCAGATAATTCTTGTTATTGGAAAATTTGGGGAAACGCTGTTTTAATTTGCCTCCTTGACTCCAGAATTGCCTCCCACCCTACAATCCATGTTCCACAGCATTGCCAGGATGATCTGTTTGAAATATGAATCTAATCATGTCTTTGCTTAAAATATTTCCATGTTTCTTCATGGCGTATAGGATAATATTCACATTCTTCAGCAGCGCCTTCATGTCTCTCCGGCCTTATCTTTCAGTCCTCCTCAGTTACAGAGCCTATACCTTGTTCTTCATTGTTTCCTAAGTGCAGTATGCATGCCTTTTCAGGCCACTGTACCAGCTGCACCTGCTACCCAGGCCACGCATCTCCTGACCCCTTTATTCATCACACACTTATCTAAGGCTTAAGTGAGAAAGGCACTCTTCCAAGTTCTTTGGAAATAATCAACTCACATATTCATCCTTACAACCCTGGGATGGGTAAGTGGTGGGTACCATTATTATCACCACTCATGGAGGAAAGTGAAGGACATTTGTCTGGAGTCATGCATAGTTTCTGGTAAAATCAAGACTTGAGCTGAGACAGCCTGACTGTAGATAGAATCTATGCATTTAGCAAGCATGCTGTAGTGCCTCTCCTTCATCTGGTTAAACCCATTCTTAGTCAAAGCTCAGTTCATGCATTAATGCCTTCTGGAAGCCTTCTTAGATCCCCCAGTCTAAATTAGCCTTCTGCGCTTATTTTTGTCGCAGCATTTATAGCGCCATACAGTTAAAGACTCTTTTTTTTTTTTTGTCTTACAAACCAGACTGTAAGTTCCTTAACAGAGGGAGACACACTTTTTTGTATTCCTAAGCCCCAGAACAATGCCCAGCATGAAGTAAGTACTATTAGGATGAATTTTAAAAGAAGAAGAAGAAGAAGAAGAAGAAGAAGAAGAAGAAGAAGAAGAAAAGAAGAAGAAGAAATGAAAGAGTGAATAAATGCATATATTAACTGATAAAGAAGAAGCAAGGAATATCAACAACAGACAATCTGAAAATTCTGCCCCTGAATCATCAAGTCATCTGTACATAATTTCATGGGGCTTTTCAATTTTTGGCATATGAGATGGCCTACCTTGTATCAAAAATAAACTCTGGAGTTTTCTTACAAATTCTACAAATTTTCGTGGGAATTCAAATTAAATGCATGATTGGACACTTATTTGTTTAATCTACTCAGTAGATTTCTTTTATTTCTCTGTGTCAAGCATGAAAGCTAAAACTATTTCTAGACCTTTCATCCTAGCTCAGCTTTCCCCTTAATTTCTTCACTCCAAAATGTTGAACAAAACAGGTCCCTTTTTGTGGTTGGAAAGTTTGGCTTTACATAGAACCTTTCAACACACAACTGTCAGCACCTGATTATGGGTCATTTTTTAGCCTCTGACTTTCACTTCCTTCCTTAAATAGGTCTCTCAGATGAATCATCTTCAGCTACTCTGTGATTATGCAGGGAACGGTATATAAATGAACAGGATGCACTCAGCTCCTAACTACCTTTATATCCTTCTGTGCTCTGATTTTAGGGGCTCATTTTCATTCAGTAAAAGTTGAGTGACTACCGTGTGCTGGGTTTTGTGTGAGGCCATCAGTTCATTAGCACTTCCAACAAGAGTGCGAGGAAGCAGAGCTGAGAAAGCTCACATTCACTGGTTTTCAGCCTTGTAGCGTTTCTAGTTTCAAGAGGAATTTGGTGGGAAAGAACTTAGGCGAGCTGTTATAATATTTGTGCAATTCTTTTTCTATACTGCATGTCATTATTAAAACAATTTTGCGTGTGTGTGCGTGTGTGTGTGTGTGTGTGTGTGATCACTCAAGCAGCAAAGTAGCAGAGCCCCTTGGCTATTCAAAAATGTATCTCTCAGCCTATACTCATGAATACTTCATCAAAGCCATCCCTATAATACACATGCGCATAGTCATAGCTATCTACTTATTGGATCAGTTTTGGTAAATAATCTCTTTAAGGGTGGTTTATGGCTTGATACAACATGTGTACATGTCCGTGAATATTAATGTGAAAGAATCCACCTCTTTTCTGTATGAGAACAAGAAAAGTCAAAGTACCAAGACCTGCAATACTGGAAAATACCGGAATGGATTAAGGAAAGAGGAAATTTACAATAGGAATTCTTGTCTTTTATCTTCCATATGAATGACATCCTAAATATGTATGATCCTGACCTACATTTCTACAGTGGAAGGCTGTTTCCTGAGTGAAACACAGCTGCAGTGTCATGTGCGGCAACAGACATAAGAAGTGCCCAGGCAACGGCGCTCTGGCTGAAGAATTCAATAGGCAACAGATTAAAGCAATCACGTGCAGGACCTCAGATTCCATAGGTTTTAAGGGAGATCTTGTACCTCTGTGAAGGTGCAGGAACTACTCATGTAAGTCTTTCCATCCTGCTAAAGAAGATTCTGGCTTTGTTCAGCTTCTTCCCTCTCCTCTGTGCTGTGAGAAGAGAAGACAAATGTCAAAAGAAAGTAATGCCTTGGGCGTTAGTGTTGGAGAACCATCAGAGAATGGACAGAGGGAGCATCGCCTCTGAGGCAGCAGGAAGAAGGAAGGACTTCACAGAGTCAAATATGATAAAGAGCAGGAGAGGGAGGGCAGAGGAAATGAAGACAGCCCCAACTGGGGGAGAGGAAACGGTTCAGAAGAGAAGCTAGGAGTGAGAATAGCTGTAGGGTGCGAAGGCAGCTTATGGGAAAGAGGAGAGGGGAATTTTGAGGAAATTTTCTGAGAGCTCTTTGCACCCTTCATGGTTTTTGAGAAATACAAGTAAAGTGTGCAGGTATTCATTTCATATTATTGGCAACTGATTTCCTTTGCACACAGTAATGCCCTGATTCATGGCTCACGGCTTTCTATCTTTCAGTGAAATGTTATGAAAATCACTTCACTAGCATCTGGCCAGCAGGGTTGGCTGCACCCAGATGACTTGATAAGAACTCCTTGCAGTCTTGAGACGGACTGTTTCTAACTCAGAACACACTGCCCCTTCTTCCCCCTTCTTCATTTACTGTTACTTCTGCCCTTCTTCATATGCAAATGACGTACCAGATTGTAATGTCCTTGATGCCAGGAAGTGCATCTTTGTTATCTTTGCATTTTGTGTTCTATCAGGCAGGACACCTGGGACATGATTAGATATTCAGTTAGCTAATCAATCAATGCATTCTAGGATACATCTAAAGTTTGGCTACATAAAACGAGTTAAAATGTGTGGAGAGAAAGCCAAGGAGCTATGGTTTTGTTGGGGGTATTTCAATTATTACCGCTTTCTTATTTATATTATCAAATATTCTGATACTGCAATATATGTGGATTCTAAGAACTATCATGTACATGTGTCACTGATGATTTAATTATGACAGCTTTCCTTACTGACCTTACTGAAATGAAAGTATTCTCATTTCAGCACTGTATTTGGAATTCAGTGGTTATTACTACATTTTAATAGCTCAGAAAATATCACTAGCTTAAAACACTCTTCTTCCAGGAAGTAGTTATATAAGTAGCATTAATAACACATGCGTTTCCACCATTCTTGTCTAAAACTTAACTATAAAATAGGCCAATTTTAATTCTCTCAATTTTATGAAGGAACACATGAGATAATAGCTATAGTTCCCACACTACTTGTTTTGGTTTCTGGAAATCTTTGTTGTCTTATTAGTTATTATCCATCTACATAAAACCCTAACATAATGAGATGCGGCAAGCCGTCTCCGGGTTCAAAATAATAGTGTTCTGTGAGCACTATATGCTACTAAGATCTGATGGCTAGGTGGGAGCACCTATTGAAAATTTACATTGAAAGTACTATGTTCCGGGGGTGCCTGTGTGGCTCAGTTGGCTAAGCGTTCAGCTTTTGATTTCAGCTCAGGTCATGATCTCACAGTTCATGCGTTCAAGCCCATCAGGCTCTACGCTGACAGCAAGTAGCCTGCTTGGGATTCTCTGTGTCCTCTCTCTCTGCCCCTCCCCTGCTTGCGCTCTCCCTCTCTGTCTCTCAAAATAAGTAAATAAACATTTTAAAAAATTTTTAGAAAGTACTGTGTTCTGGTAACTGTGGGAAGTTAATAAGGAGTGAAAACCTCTGTCCTCTAACAACAATGAAACTGCATACAACATACACATAATAAGTTGCTGTGATATGAAATGACAAGCATTTTTTTTTAAATGAATGTACACACACATTTCTGTCAGGCATTCCCAAACTTGCATTTCCAATGGCTCGTAAAGAGAAAAATGGGGTAACATGTGGAAGTGCCTAGTAGAGAGTACTGCATAACCACTCATTCTCCTTCCATATTGCACTCTACTTTAACTTCGGACTGATAGTTGACAGTGAAGCCTGCACCTTTTTTGACAGTTCTGCTTCTCAGGCACCAAGATTAAAAAAAAAAAAAAAAAGCAAAGGCATCTTTCACATTACTATATACCAAGCTCTATATATTGTTTACTACAAAAACACGAAGCTATCCACACAAGTAATAAGAAAGGAGCATTAAATGCATTACTGCCCATGGCTGTTCAGATGGACATATAAATGCTTAGCTATTTAAAAGATACAAAGAGCAATGAATCCAGAAGAGAGGAAATTTCTGTAGCATTAGAACATGTAATCTGAAAAGATATTCTAAGTAAGGTCTGATTAAGCAAAAATGTTATAACGTTAATTTTGTATTATGATATAATACACAATTAGAAAATCTGGGAAGCATAGGTATACAGAAAGAAAAATACATAAAACCGCCCATAAACTCATACCAGATATAAACTCTGTAAAACATTTGAGTTTCCTTTCCAATGTTTTTCTTCATATATAATCTGTTTTTACCTATTTGAACTATACTCTCTATATAGCTGTTCATCTTGCTCTTTTCTCTTAGGTTAGGTTGTAAGCATTTTCCATGCTGTTAAACATTTTCTGAAATCATGATTTTTAATGGCTGCCTGTTGTCCATAAGGTACATGTACCATTACTCTGAATGTCACCGCTTACCTATTGTTAATCATTTATACTGATCCAAATTTTTTGCTGATAGCAGAATTTTACTGATGAGAATGATGTATTTTAGTTAAAAATAACATTGTGGCCAACATGACATAAACCTCACAGAATGGACACTGAGGAGAAAGAGACGAAGGGGGAACAGCTCAGAATAGAAAGCCAACATGGAATTCTGTTATCCTTGATATGCTGTCAGAAAATACGACAATTGTACTTGTAAGTAAGTTACAAACATCTGAAGGAAGTCAGAGAGCACTTACGTACACCAAGGAATAGGTAGGAATTAAACAGTGAAAAGGCTATGCTCTTTCCCAAACACTGATGAATGTGAGACTTGAATTGACTTCTGCTGTCACACTTGGTCTCTGAAAAGTGTCCTCTGTAATAACAAGATGCCATATTTAACAAACATCAAATGGCAGAATGACAGCTGGGCAATAAAACAGATAAGGAGCCCATCTCGCGTACAGGTAGAGCTCGAGTGAACTCTGGCATACCCATCAAAGAGTGTAAGGAGGGTAAGCAGGGGGAGAAGGGCAGAAGGGAGGATTTCTTCCATTCAAAACCACAAGATTCCACCTAAGTGAGTCTCTCCTGGTGGTCTTCTTCTCCAGCGTCTCCCTTCACCACAAACTCTACACACCGTAAGCGTGCATACACTGTCAGTTCATGACTCAACTAAGTTATAACAGGACAAGCACACTTCAAAGGACAAATTCAGTATTCAGGATTGTCAACACCTCCATTCCTCTTGTGTGAAACACTGGACAGTCCCTTCTGATATTCCATAGACCCACTTCTTATGCTGCCCAGGAACTTTAGCAACAATGGGCTGTGAAATGAAGGATTATAAACCAAGAAAACCAAGAGAACTAGAGCAAAAAAATGAACTAAGGAAGAAGATGGACCCGGATTATTAGAACCCACTGAACAGATAGCCTGGAGACAAGTAAATAAAAGTCAAAAGAGAAAAGGAAATGTGGAGGCAAAGTCAGACAAAGAATCAGAAAACAGATCATTTTGAACAAAAACAGATGCCCTTGCCATTCTTTCCCAGGGTTAGGAGTGGTGGGAGAGTCTGAGCTGCTCAAACCCTTTTTGCCATTTTCCTGTAGTCGAGGGAGAAGAGGGACAGGAAATTATATGGAGAAGCCAGTGCCCCGGGACATCCAAAAGCACAGAGAAATACCTCTTTCCCCATCAGCCCCAGCAGTGCATTAGCCGTCCCACTCTCCATAGCACTTCTCAGGGGCTCCGAAGCGAAGCTGCTTATTTTCAACTAGCCTTTTCGTTATAACAAAACAGACTTTTGAGCTCTTTCTATTCTCCAGGCATAACTGAAGATTTCCTCCTCATACCATATCTTTGTATTTAAAAGAATTCTCACTTTGTGGATTCACAAAACATGCTTAAATGTGAAAGATCAAGGCAATTGTGGTACATTTACAACTCTTAAGGAGAAGTATTTATGTTTTAGCTTGAATAATAATGGAGTGCATGTTTAATGAGTCCTTAACTAGATGCCAGAAATTCGAAGTGCTTTATATTATAAATCATGTACTTATTACACATTAGATAATGATTTATCCCAATATTTCTGACATATCATAATTCCTTGTAACACCTTACTCCCATTTCACAGAAGAGAAAATTGAGTATCACACATAGCACATAATGGAGTCAGGACACAAGCCCAAACCCATGTGACCCCAACATCCATGCTCTGGCCCAAAGTCTATATGGTTTATTGCTCTGGATAACTCTGGCATTGCTGACTTTGGCATTTACTTATCAGGGAGGGTGACATTTTCTAACATCCTGCCATGAGGACATAGCCACTGCATGGTATGAAAGTCTAGTCACAATAATTTAGCAGCTCTGAAAAGGTTGTTTATCAGCCTGGCTAGGCTGAATTTTCTTGCCAGTCCCCTTTTTAAGTGGGAGTGGAAAGGAGAAACTGTAAAATCATCCCTTGACTGCCATCCTGGGACGTACAATGCCAGTAGTCTTTCGATTGCCTTCAAAGCCTTTGTCTTGGAAGGAAAGGTGCAGGTTCCACCACAAACCTCCATGCAAGGCCAGCTAACATGTAAAATTAAAGCCACGCCCCTTGGCTGGACCTCAGGATGCCCACAAGCTCCCCTTCTGGCGTCCACTGCCTTTCTCCCCAGTTGTGAGTTCTCACTGCTCCTGGGCGCCTGCTGTCCCTCACGCTCGGCCTGTCCGCCTCTGCCCTGGCTGTGTCTCCCAGCTCAAGGACCACTTGGCTCCTCTCCATCACCTCCTCCCCGCCACCCTTCTCTGCCTTCACTCATCACTCTCTTCAGTCATCCTCACTTCCCCAGCGGGCCATTTTGTAAATCCGAAGACCATTTGATTGATTGATTTATCTTTTCTGGTCCGATAGAGGGGTACCATTCCATTATTCCATGACTGAGCAAAACGTCTCTTTTTTTTTTTTTTTTATTTACATTCTAGTTACTTATCAGGGCACCTGGGTGGCTTGGTAGGATGTGCAACCGACTCTTGATGTCGGCTGCGGTGACGATCCCAGGGTGTGAGATCAGGTCCCACCTCAGCTCTGTGCTGAACATGCAGCCTGCTTAAAATGCTCGTTCTCTCTCTCTCTCTCCCTCTCTCTAAAATAAAATAATTAAACATAAAAAAATAAACAATAAATTTTAGTTAGTGATGAAGCCTATTTTAAATTCATGGATTGCAGGTCTCCTCAGCTGGAAAGTCAGATCAATGGGGATAAACATTATAGTCCTTACATAATGCAGGTGTTAACTATATGGAAGCTAGATTCAGGTGAGCAGCTATATTTTATGACTTCCATGCTAATATTGACAGTTCTTATTTTTGGTGCTTTTGTTTCATAAAAATATATACACGTGTAAAATGTATAGAAATAGGACAACTTTGGTACATTGGGCACAGATGAAGACAGGAAGCCAGAGAAGACTAGTTCACTTTAGAACAGTGATTCGCAGCTGGGGACAAATATCTGGGGACATTTTTGGTTCTCACAACTTGGGGGCTGAAGGATCTAGTGGGTAGACACCAGAAGGCTATTAAACATCCTAAAATCCACAAGAGACACCCCCCCCCAAAAGGACATATCCAACTCAAAATGTCAAGAATGCCAAGATTGAGAAACCCCAGTTCAGAAAGAAGACAGTTATCTTAAGTACAGGTTTTTAGCATTGCCTGATTTTCAGGGCAGCTCACTGTCCAATGCAGAGAACATAGATTTTATTTTTAACATTGAGAATGCCACCATTTGCGTATCAGTCATTTTAGCTAAATATGTTGTGATGCAACTTGTTTTTATCTTTATGCCCCAAATTACTATCTCAACTTTTTAAATTATTTTTTATTAGCTTTTCTATTTTTGTACGCAGTATAAATCAGTTTTCCAAATCTTAAATATAATCTTTGTAATAGAAGAGTCCTTAGAAATTATCTGGTTCACTCACCCCTTGTACTTTACACATGGAGAAAATGAAACCCAGGCTGCCCAGGGGACTTTCTCATGGAAGAGGCAGGACTGGATGCTAAGTCCCCTGACCCATATTCCAGTGCTCTTTGCCATATCACAGGATGCAACCGTCATGTAAATGAGGAGTAAATTCTTCTTTGGGAGATTATTTCTTTCTGAGCACAGATTTTAGCCTTTCTGTATCCAACAACTCTGTTCTACTAACTCGATTCACTAATCTTAAGTCAGAAAATAATTGCTAGGGTAATATATGATGAAACATTTGTCCTCAGAAGAAACAAGAGCAAACACTAAAATTCCTTTTTGGAAATGAAAGTTCTAAAACCATCTGGCATTTTTGACTTTTAAACTCATTTAGGTAATACATTTCAGAATATTATCATGTTTGCTTCAAATAATTATGTTTTAAGCCTTGATCTTTGTTAGATATTAGCGAACATTTTCTCGGTAAATAGATTATTATTAAAAACATTTAGATGAGGAAATCTTAATGAAAATATTTCAAGAATAATCTGAAAAATTGTTTGTGTTCTGGGGTAATTAACTCTGGTTTTCACTTCATCGCTAAGGGAATTACTAGAATGGAGAGGTTAATTCACTTATTTATAAGCATGCAGTCTATTAATGGTAAAGAAAGGAATTAAAGTACGCATTTTTTTGTTTTGGCTTGATTTGTTTTGTTTTTGTTTTATTTAGCAAAATAAACGTCCCTTAAATTATGCATTAGCTGGAACTCCCAGTTTGTTGTTCAGCCTTGTCTGAGGGGGTGTGAGCTTCTGAGCTCTGAAAAAAAAATAAAAGACGAATAAAAATTGACCACACTATTTCTTAATATTTATCGAGCTAAGTTAGTTGAAATATGTATGATGTGAAGGTTACAGATCAAGGTATATACCTTTACCCCCTCACCATTCAAATTTCACCTTGAGCCATTTGTCCCAAAGAAGGTTCAGTGGAAATGCACAGAGTGATTACTTTCAGTCAAACACAAAACAAGCCTCCACTAATCAAGGAAAATGTCACTGGTTCCTATTTTGATGCAAAATAAGGAACAGAAAGGAGAGTGAGCAGACTGGAACTTCTTGCAATGACTCGGTTGGGATTTATAACAGAAGGAGGAAGTTACTTTCCAGAAGTTATGTTTGAAGTATAAAGAAATGTGTTGCTGCCATGTGAATATCAGACACACTGACAGCACTATCAGAGGTAGAAATGATATACAGAATAAATAGCCACTAAATGTAGTGACAACTTTGAGTGACAGATGAAGAATAAAAATGAACGATGTTGCCTATAATATGTCAGGAAACAAATGCCTCTTTCTTTCAGAAGAAAAAGATATGCATGGTTGGGAGTTCAGACGGCCTCCCATCTGGTGAACTTTTTTGCCCTTAGAGAGTTATAATTTGGGCCCAAAATGGAGCAATTCCTTTGTAGAAATTGTTACCTCTTCACTTCACTGAAGGTTTACAACAGTTTATTCTGACTGCTTCTGCTCAGTTTTAACAATGTGTTTTATACTAACATTGTCCTGTCTACTGCGTATTAAGAAATTCAAGAACAGGTTAGGCATTTTATTTTCCGGAGACCAAAGGCCATCGTAAGTTCAGATGTACTACTCAGAGCAAATTCGTAGGAGTTTTTGGTACCAAAAATATGTAATTTCTTAGAAGTCAACTGCTTATAAAATAATAAGAGAATAAACCTTTGTATCAATTTAACTTTGTCAAAAATAAGTCAAGGAAATTATATGGAAAAAAATTAGAAATTATATAGTACATGTCTGTATCAGACAATTAATAAAGTCTTGCCTTTGTCAACAAAATGAACTTGAATAAATATTATTTAAACTTCCCCAAGAAATTTCTGGTGTGGATCAAAGAGCAGAAAAGAAAATAATGGGCCTCTACCTCAGGCTACTATATACGTAGGTTCCCTAGGAAACCTGTGGTGACAGCCTCTCATCATGACAGCTGATGTTTTCAGAGATACATTTCTAGAAAGGTCCCTCTGAGCTTAGGAAAGAAAATTTTAATTAGATAGCATGATGTACTGTGATCACTTTTAATTATCCTATGCTGTCTGAGAAAACTTGAGTCTAATACTAGACCAATATTTGGTTTCAGCTAAGGAGAAATGGAATCTATTTGTGTATTGCAAGGATCTGTGAGTCCAAACAGTAAAAGAAAGCTAAGGCCTATTAGGGAGTTATCAGTCCAGTGATGGGAATTCTCTAGCTATACAGAAGACAGTTTTGATAAATATCTCTCAGGGGACCTTTTATATTTTTTTGAAATAATTGATTATGGCCATGTTAACACATACTGTTACTGAGGGGATTCTCACTTCTGCCAAGAAATTCCAAGAAATAAGTTGAAATGTTGCTTTCATATGCTATTAAAGTCCACTATTTCTGCATTGAGGTTTCATATTATGCATCATGGCAATCAATTACTGTTACACTTACTGAAACGATCAGAAATGCACTTTGCCCAAATTTCAGTTTTGATATTGGCACAAGGTCAAAACTTCTCTTTGAGGGAAAAAAAACAAAAAACGTCAATTGATGGTTGTTCTTCTATGTTTAATGTTCGAGTTCAGAGCATGCACTTGACAAGGCAGAGCCCTTGCCAAAAACTCATCTCTTTGTCCTCAGAGATTCCCCTTCCCTTCTCATCTCCTCAACTAGAGTGATTTCTCTTTGATCCTTCCCCAGCTTCCATCTACTCTTGTCTGCTTAGCATTTGGAAGGACAGATTTGTTGCATGACAGTTCGTCCCCTCCCTGACCTTTGGGGCTCATTCACAGAACCTACACTATGATGTCTTCAAGTCTAAAAATCATTGCAGATGTAATTTATTGAGCATTTCCCACATGTGGGCACCATGCCCTCCGTAGCCATCATTTTATTCAAATGTCATCACAACCCTCTGAGACATTGCTCTTCCTTTTGACCTATGAAGAAACTGAAGTTTAGAAAGGAAGGGAACATGCAGGCAGAAATTCAAAGCCCGGATTCAAACCCAGGTCTCATTTTTGAAAGAGAAAGAATGAACTACTGTCTCCCTTCCACAAGGTAGAATCGAAGAAGAACAAAGGACACTGGTTCACAATTGGGTTGAATGTGTGCCAACTATGGGTCTCTCAGGTTTCATTTGTGTGGTGAAGGGAAAATGAGTCAGCAAAATGACCCTTCTCTCAATCTCAGGCAGCATAAAGGGAAAAGAGGGTGGGAAATGAAGAAAGGGGACTAGACTTCACAAAATGTTGAGGATTACTGATCCTGCAGAGGGAGAAACCATTTGAAATTTTAAAAATTGACTCAATAAATACTAATACAGCACAAACTATATAAGACACTGTTCTATGTACTTCATGAATATTTGCTCATTTGCTTATAATAACCTGGAAATGGGCATTATTATTATGCTCACTTCACAGGTGAGAAAACTGAAATGTAAAAATGTTAAATTACTTGCCCCACACATGTGGTTAGTAAGGACAAAATTAAGACTTAAACTCAGGCCGTTTGGCTCTAGGCCAAGTACTTAAGCACTATGGTATACCACCCCTGACAGGAAAATATTTTCTTCGTTTTTATGGGCTTAGACCAGTGTTTCTCAACCTAGGGTCCAAGATTCCCTGGGAAAAGAGGCTCTCAGGTTCTCATCAAAAACTTTAAAATTCTATGTTTAATTCTCTGCTTAAGTGAAGCTTATGCTATAACTGACATGGTTTTTCCATCCCTTGGAAAGGTGGGTTGTTAAGAGCGACCTCATAGTAAGAAGGGCCTCAAATTCAGAATCTGCCAGTCAGAAAGAAAGGAGCAGACAGGATTGGGGTAGGCAACATGGTCTGCTACACTACCCACCTCCAGGTCTCCCTCAGTTGTTGTCCTGTTCAGGAAGACATTCTCCAGTACTTTCGACTGATTTGCTCTCTGACCACCCATTGTCCCGTGTGTATACCTTTTTTGTGGCCCTTCACTCATATGACCAGTGTTATAAATCTCTTCATACTGATCGACCAACTTCTCTACTAGAACTGCTTTCAGAATGCTATACTGACTGCTGGTTGCCCTCAGTATCCACTCTTCCCTTTTATCGTAATAGAACCTTGAATTTTAGCTGGGTATATTGCCCAGAAGCTAAAAGACCACATTCCTTGGTCTTCTACACATATATGAGTGACCTATCTGACCAAGCTCTGGCCAAATGAGAGATAAGCGGAAATGTTGAATGAGGTTTCCAGAAAATTTCCTTTAAAATGAGGGGTCCGTGCTTTTCAACTACGTGGCTGGAACTAGAGTGTATTATGCTAAGCGAAATTAGTCAGTCAGAGAAAGACAAATATCATATGACTTCACTTATATGAGGACTTTAAGATACAAAACAGATGAACATAAGGGAAGGGAAGCAAAAATAACATAAAAACAGGGAGGGGGACAAAACATAAGAGACTCTTAAATATGGAGAACAAACAGAGGGTTACTGGAGGGGTGGTGGGAGGGGGTGATGGGCTAAATGGGGAAGGGGCACTAAGGATTCTATTCCTGCAATCATTGTTGCACTCTATGCTAACTAACTTGGATGTAAATTAAAAAATAAGTAAATTTAAAAAAATGAGGGGCCCGTGGGACATGTTGATAAAGGGGAGTAATGCATGTATAGGGGCAGAATGTATGTGAGGAGTCTCTGTGTCTCCCACTCAATTTTGCTGTGAACTTAAAACTGCTCTTCAGAAGAAATTCTAATAAAAACAAATGTAAGGAGGTGTGCCCATCTCTTCCTCCTTTCCCCTTCCTGCTGCTGACATGGGCTGGCTATGGGCTGAACCCATCTTGGACCATGAGGTGGCCGTGGGAACAGAAGCCACATGCAGCAGAAAAGCAAAGGAGGAGAAGTTGAATGAAGCCTCTCACCAGGCCTGCACTACCTTGCTCCACTGCTCTACTAATGGGTGGGAAATATACTTCGTTCTCATTTAACTTGAGGCTACTTTGGGTTTTTCCTGCGGTGTGCATCTGGACTTGATCTTCAGTGCTGTGGACGTACAGAGATGACATTTTATTGGTGCTTCATTGAAATGTGCGACACAGTCTCAATGGGACGGGTCCAATTGGAAAACATACTTATTGAATCGAACCTCAGAAACCACTCAATTCTCCACTGAGATATGCACCAAAGTTCCCTCTGGCCTTCTTGCTCACACCTAATTAAACACATTCAAAATAAATTTCATAATTGTTTTCAGTCTTTTCTGATGATAGTTTTCATAATAGGAAAATATTTAATTAAAATGCTTTATGAGTATTCTGTATGCTTAAACATAATTTATTAGCTTTAGAATAAAAGGTGTTACCAAAGTACTGTTTTCTGTCTTTTATTGAAAACATAAAACTTTAGTTTGGATTAAATCAGCTTTGGAAAGAAGAACTAAACTGACTAAACAAGCCAACATTTACAATATATTTTATGTAAGAAAATTCAATCCAAGTCTCACTCTGGTGAGTTATAAGGAAACTTTCAGAAGACAACATATTTGCAAATTGGTGGGTAGGGCTACCCATAGACATGTAAACTCTAAAAATCAGCACTATAGTTTTTGGATTTCTGGAACTGTGAAACCTTAGGATATTCTTCAGTCATAACTCATTAATTGTTCTGTTTTCATAACTTTTAATTAGTAAGATTTCATCTTGAACACTGACCATAGTTTTTTCATTCTTAAATAAAAATTTGATTAAACTCTGAGTGAAATCCTGACCATATTTTAGACTTCCATATTATACAGGTAAAAAAAAAATAAAATAAGTCTTTATAGATGTTTAAATATAATGGAATATTTATAAAACTTCTGCGTTCCAATAGAAAATGTGCATTAGGTATGGAAACCAATTTGACAATAAATTTCATAATATAAATAAATAAATAAATAAATAAATAAATAAATAAATTCAAAAAAACCAAGAAAATGTGCATTAGTTCAGTAATGTTTATTTTGCATCCCTTACAGAATGACCTAAAAACATGGTATTTTCAAGTTTTAACCAGTGTCATCTAGTCTAAGCTTTAATCAATAATGATCATTATTCAGAATAATAGTAGTATTCATTGAATATTTACTATGTAGTAGGAACCATTTGAAGAGCTTCACATATTTCACAAAGAGAATACTGAAAGTCAAAAATGATAGCGATATGCTCCAAATGATACAAATAAAAAATAGAAGAACTGTGATTCAAATCCATGTCAGTCTGACTCGGAATCTGGTGTCTTTCCATAAGCGTATACTGAGCTGTGTTCTGTTAATGACAAGGGGACTATAATTCCATTCTTTCTGTCATTACATTTTTTTTCAAGTAGGAGTTAATCATATTAGTGCCAAAAGATTTGCCAGCCAATTTCCCAGAATCATGAGAAATTTGAAGTCTTACTAGCATATGGGTAGTACAGTCAATATGCCCGTGTAAGTGAGCATAATAGCTTGCATGACCCAAATATTGGGTTCTGCCTGATTTGACTACTTTTATATAAATGGGAAAACAAATTCATTCATTATGTAAAGACTGTACCATCACTGTCATTATTTATCTTTGACCTTTCCGAGAACCAGGGCAACTCAAAGCACCAGTGATGGGCTGTATAATTCTTGTATCAAGACTTTGAGGGAAAAAAATGTCTTATATTAAACTCTAAAATAAATGTATTATATTGGATTTATGGAGAAACATAATCAACCATGTCTTAAATATCATTTTCACAGCAAAAAGAAAAGTGATAATTATCTGCCTGGCTTTTGGGTCATGCCTCTACGAAAGCCATCAAGGCAACAGTAAATATGATTCAGCAAGAGTAATTTTTGCGGAGATAACACAGTTAATACCTACAAATATTCTCTAGGAATCAATTTTTTATTCAGCACACAGTTATAGTATATGTATAAATGTTGAAATACCAAGTTAACTCGGTCAAGCCATAAGATAATGTCATCAGCCAGATGTTTTCCATAATGTCTACTGCCCAATTGACTGAGCATTTCCTTGAGTTGTACAGTATTGTATAAAGTTACCCAGGGGCACCTGGGTGGCTCAGTCGGTTGAGTGTCTGACTTCAGCTCAGGTCATGATCTCCCGGTTTGTGAGTTCGAGCCCTGCGTTGGGCTTTGTGTTGACAGCTCAGAGCCTGGAGCCTGCTTCAGATTCTGTATCTCCCTCTCTGTCTCTGCCCTTCCCCTGCTTGTGCTCTCATTCTCAAAAATAAATAACCATTAAAAAACTAAAAAAGAAAGTTACCCAAAGTCTGTGTATTCAATCTTCCCTTTGATCTCAAAAACCTTACCAACTATTTGCACATCTAAGCAAAGCATTCTTTGGCCACCCAGGAACATATTCCTTTCATATAGCAGATACCCCTGAACATGCAGGTACAAAACCATTATGTCTCCATGTCCATTGGCTCTTGCCTGCTCCCAGCTCCTTCCTGGGCCACAATCCCAGAGACAGGCAGCTGTTAAGAAAGTGCAAGGGCAAAGCCACCTGAATTGACCTATTTGTTGAAAGTTCGCCCTCTCCCCACTTGCAGCCGCAGGGCCCTGAGAACACACAGAAACCATCCTCATGTGTGTTTGTGCTAAGAGCTGCCTTTGCCTGAGCATTTGCTTTGTGAATGCGGTCACTTTAACAAACACAATGGAAGTGAAGTGACGAAGATAAGTGGTCATTTTCCTCATTAACTCATCATATAAAACAGAATTCTGTATGGTCCCTCCTGAGGAGACTGAATTAGACATTTATTTTAAATTCATAGTTATCATTGCATATTCAAAGATAATCAACAGCCCCAGCCTTACCTTGGATATATTGAGGCACAAAGGGAAAGCGGAACATAGAAAATCGCTTACCTATTTCACAAAGGTACTGAGAAGCTTAATGCTTCTAAAGCACTTGGACTGAAGACAGAAAGCGTTATCTTCTTACCACGACACTGTTTACAGACGTCCATATGGTCCCATCTTCCATTAATTAGACTTAGATGTTGTATGCATTTGATGATTATGATAACGGGTGATGTGATTATAAGATCCCCCTCCACAGGGCATTTTGTCCACAAATAAAATTGTCCTTATCCTATAGGAGAAAATGTTTCCCAGCTTGAAACCATTTAATTTTGTCATCAGTGGGTTACAAACTGTGCCTTAGGCTTGTGGTGTGCAAAAATGTCTTTGAGTCTAGTGCCTGTCTTAAGAGGTTTCTTTAAAAAAAGAGAATGAAGCCTCCATTTGTACCACATGACACTATCTTATCTATTGTCTAGACTGTGTTACCAGTTCAGATCCTTTACTGTTGGGTGAATTGAGTTTAAAGGCAGATAAAACAAGGCTATAGTTACACTATGTAAGCTGATCTGGAAAAAAAAAAAATTAACAAGCAGTTTACCTACCATGACATTGTACACAGTACTTGTGTTCATTTTACTTAGTTCTAGAAATCTTATATAATTGATACGCAGCATAAATGTGTGAATTTTTAAATTACTCTCTTATTTTTTGGAGAACAACAAAGAATCAAAATTTTATGAAGCTTATTATGTAAGTCTCAGATTATGGAGTAAATAGAAAGGTCAAGTTTTAGTGTTTTGTTTTGTTTTTAACTTGCCAATAAGCAGGGGCGGGGGGAGGGGAATGTATGATACCTTGTGACTTTGTAGTTTTCCTGTTAAATTTTTGTATTAAAATATGAAAACACTGAAGTAAAAAATCTGCATTGCTTACGAATTAATCTCCCTAGAAGAACTCTATGCCATTCAAGCTTTTCATTGCAGCCTACTATTTTCATTAAAATATTTCCGTTTAAACATTGAGTATGTAGCAGCAGTCGGCAGCCATTCTAATGGGAGGTTAAGAGATGAATTTAGGTCTCCCTTTAAACAGAGCAGCTATTGATGCTGTCCCATATATCTCAATGAATAACTGATGTAAAAACCTCCCTGCCTCCTTTTCTCAGCCACTTTTCTTGAAAAGTGGAAGTCAGCCCCTTCAGAAAAGGTGCTCCATTATCTTTGTACTGTAAGCAAAAGACAGATACAGAAACTAACCTGGCTTTCTTTTCACCCATCAAAAGAGAGATGAAAGATCAAGAAGATTGATATCATCTACAGCCTGTTCTATTTTCCTCAAAATGAAAAACACACAGTAGCTCAAAATGAGAAAAGGGTAAATTCCTATTACTTTCTGACAAAAGTAGCACACTACAAAAGGACTGTGAAAGATATTTTCGGAAAAATATCTGCATAAGTCCAATATGATCTTTCCAAAACACTGGGCAAATTTGAAAAACTCACACAAACACAGTCATTAAAAGAGGTAGGACCCAGTGGTGCATGCGTGGCTCAGTCAGTTAAGCATCTGACTCTTGGTTTTGGCTCCAGTCATGATCTCATGGTGTGTGGGTTCGAGCCCTGCATCGGGCTCTGCACTGACAGCACAGAGCCTGCTTGGGATTTCTCTCTCTCCCTCTCTCTCTCTCAAAAAGTAAATAAAACATTAAAAAAAATTTTTTTAATGTAGACCTTGACATATATATGACCATCTGAGGATAGATACTTAGATTTTCTAGTAACAGAATTCTAACTTTGCCTAAACTCTTTTTTTAAACCTCAATCAGTTAAATATTCAGAAAGGAATCACAGTATTGAATTGGAAAGGAAAGATTCAAATTGTGGAGGGCAAAAACCTCATTTCTTTAGAAAAGAAAAAAACCTTAACCTGTGTATGGTTCCATGTGGAATCTATATACTGGTACTGGTCACCATTTATCTCTCCTTGCTTTTCATAACTGTAATATCATTCTAAAAAAATGTTTTTTATAGCTGTGGAATCTCCATCTGTTTTATACCTCCTAGCTACCTCAGCTTTATTATTTACTATGGGTGGGTCCACACCTCATGAAACACTTCATCCTTTATAGTGTTTTCTTTTTTTACCTTTATCTCCTATACCCGACATTATTAAAACTCCATTCGTCTCACCTTGTACTCACACAGATACCCATGGCCTGGCTCACCAACTGATCCTATTGTATCGCTGTAGAAGTTCTAGGAGGTTTTAGAATTTATTAAGTTTCCAAATCATGCAAATGAAGATTGTTATACTTCTGGAAGGATCAATCAGTGCAGTCGTTGTGTGTCATGTTGAAGGAAAGTGAAAGCTCCAATCATTTAAAAATGAATAAACTGAGCTTGGGATCTTAGATTACTTTCTTATCCATGAAAACAGACCACTGTGATCTGCGAATCTAAGAAAACGATTCAAAACAACCGCCTAATAGCAATTTCAGTTTTCTATAGGAATCCCCCATTCATCATTTATTTTCAGGTTTTTCATCTTATACAGTGTGTTCCATGGGGATGTCACACCATTTGTATAGCAAGCGAATAGAGCTATTGTTTTGTCTAATTACTCAATTAATATTAGTAGCACAGATAAAGAACCAATGGTGAAAACGGAGATAAACTTCAGTACCTACTGGTATACTTCTGTTACCTTCACCATCAATTATTTCAGTCTTCATTAATTAGTTATATGAGACACAAACATGTGTTCTTCAAGGAGTTGGCCTCATTATAATTAGATAAGTATGGCTTCATGGGGACCTACTCAGTATATTATATGACACACATACAAGATAGTTTGTAATAAATCCACTCTTTATTATAATTTCACTATACTGTTAAATCAGAATCTCATTAATAAGGAAATGACAGTGGAATAAAGTTTTCTCAGTATTATATGGATCATTTTTGGAACAAAGAAATAAAAGAATCCTGGGAGAAAGTTCAGAATAAAATATCATCAAATGTGGTCATTTTTCATAGGATCTAATGGCTTAGTTATAAATTTAGCTGGACACTAACAAAGCTTTAAACCTGATGGCAGGTAATTTTTATTCAGCCTTTAGTGATAAGCTGGAGTCATTGCTCTTTTTCACTCTATTAAATATACTCCAGATGTAGGTAAATGAGTTTTTCATTTGTCTAAGCAGCCTTTTAGCTTTCAAACAAACAAACAAAAATTTTAGGTCTTGCTCACATTACTATTTAATATTAGAATCATTACATTGTAAGGCAACCAATATTTTTAACGGGGGGGTGCTATCTAAGAAAATAAGACTTGTGTAGATATTTTTCAAGTCACTCTTTAACATCTAGAGTCTACTCATAACGTGTATTTAGAACCCTGTTGTGGTCAAAATCTCAATGGTCCAGGCTGCATCATGAGACCTAACATCTTCCTGCACCAAAGAGAATGAAACTTTATCTAAGAGGCTGGGCTGTAAATGATCTCAGCCTCCCTGACTTCGGATACAGCTCTACGGAATTGTTTTCTTTGTTGAGTGTGACATACACTGAAGGATAAAATTGATGGGTAGCTTAAAGGAAAGAGATATGAATTTCAGATTGCTTAACCAAAACTTCAGAAATTCTCTCTGGAAGTCAAACCCCTTTCATAGTCTCAGCTACCAATGATTAGCTGGAATATTAAGATGTTAATAAGTTGATCCTAGAATACCGATGAAAATGGTATTTATTTTTCCTTTTTTTTCCCCATTAAGCCGAAAGATAAAATGGCTCCTTTAAAAATTATACACATTTAGACTCACTTCCACAGAAAGATTCATTATAATCATTCTCAGTTTATTTTAAATATTTTATGGTTGTACCCAAAGAAATATATATATCATATTTGTAACACATACATATCTGATAAGCCACATAACCATGTTAAAAACACTGTGTCCTATCCCCAAAGAGCAAATGAGAACAACATCCAAACTCTTTAGCAGAGTTTACAACTCCCTGCATCTTTTGGCTTTTGTCTTTGCAGTTTCGTACTTTATTTCATACTTTATTCCTCTTCATCCTATGAAATCCAGCCCATTGCTCTCTTGTTCTTGCAATCATATGTAACTGTCCCTTTGCCATTCTCTCTTTCTGGAATGCTCACCTTTCTTCTCTTTGAAGATGAGTTGGTCACTCATCTTGTGCAGCCACTTAAGTATCACCTTCCCAGTGAGGCCTTTCCTGGTACTTTATCAAAAGTGGGAACCTTTCTTGGTGGTTTTTATTTCGACCTCTTGTTTGTGTTTTTCTTAACATGTCGCTTTTCCATTTATTTGCCCTTCATCCGGTCACATGCTCCATACGAAAGGAATCAAAATGTCTTGTTCTGGGGCGCCTGGGTGGCGCAGTCGGTTAAGCGTCCGACTTCAGCCAGGTCACGATCTCGCGGTCCGTGAGTTCGAGCCCCGCGTCGGGCTCTGGGCTGATGGCTCGGAGCCTGGAGCCTGTTTCCGATTCTGTGTCTCCCTCTCTCTCTGCCCCTCCCCTGTTCATGCTCTGTCTCTCTCTGTCCCAAAAATAAATAAACGTTGAAAAAAAAAATTAAAAAAAAAAAAAAAAGTCTTGTTCTGTACTGTATCATGGAGTATGTATCACTGCACCATGCCTTGGATAATTTTTTTTTTTTTTTGAGAGAGAGAGAGAGAGAATACAAACAGGTGAGGGGCAGAAAGGAGAGACAGAATCCCAAACAGCCTCCACACCATCAGCAGAGCCCGACGCAGGGCTCGAACTCAGGAACCGTGAGATCATGACCTGAGCCAAGATCAAGAGTTGACACTTAACCAACTGAGCCCCCCAGGAGCCCCGGAAAATTCTTAATAAACATTTATTCAATGATGCCTAAAAAAGAGGTCATAAAAACAAAAACAAAAACAAGTCCTTTATCACCAAGGTGATAAAATGAGGTTTGAGTTCCTTCAACTGACATATAAGGCCTCCAGAACCAGTCTCCGCAGCCCTGCCCAATGCTGTGCCCTCCATCCCCTGCTCCCCTCTTCCTGCTCTGACGATGACGGCCAGCTGTGCCAAGCCCTGTGCCTGCGACAGAGTGGGCACTCTGCAAATGAGTCAACTGTGCACAGTTCCCTGCACACACCTGCCTGTTTTGGTGATGTCAGCTGAACTGGAGAGCCAGTCAGAGACCAGATCTAAAAAGATCTCTGTAGGACCGTATGACATGTTAGGGATTAAAGTCTTTAAAGCAATCAGAAGCTACAGAAGGGCTCCCAGCAAGGCAAGAACATAAGAAAGGACTACTCAGAGAAGAGTGTTGTGTGCATCCTTCCTGTGTGGGCATGACTTAGCATGTCTCTGTGTGATCAACTCTGAGGGTGACTTAGCCCACCACGAGGGTCAGGAGCAGACTCTGGAAAATATTTCTAGTTGGCAGTTTCCACTTGAGTTGCATCTTGTACACTTTCGGTTCTGTCTTTTATGGAGCACATAAGTTTTGAGTAACTTCCAAAGCCACCCAAGTAAAAATAAATCAAGAAGGATTGTGTTTTACACTCCACTTCCCGGCATGTCCTTAGGCAGGAAAAAAAAGCCAGCTTGGGGGTCTATATCGTTCCAAGTCATTTGTCTGTGAAGCACCACTGGACTTTCAGTGCTTTTCATTAAGGTATGTTTTCCAAAGTAAAATAAACATAGGAACAAATAAACAAAGATGTCCCCTTTGGGGTACAAGCAGTTGTGAACTTTATGTCGTTGGTTGAAGTATCGTATACTGATAGAGTATTTGCTAATGTTGGTGTTAGCAATGGTTCCATGTATTTGAATAAGAAATGCCAGGGTAAATTTTATTATCCTCCTCAAAGAACTCATGAAAAGACTTTTCTAAGAGTCTTTTGATAACTTCTTGATAATAGATACTAATAGATATGCACTAAATTAATCCTGAGTTGTTTATTTCCTCTGTGGTTAAGGAGTATTACCTGATGTTTGAGCTGCTTTTTTACTAGCTTAGGTATTAAAACTTCTTTGTGACTGAGTGTCAGCTAGAATCAGTTTTACTTATTTGGTAAAAATAATCTCAAGCTAATTTGACAGCATAAACGCAGCCTATAAAAAGAGGAAGCTACGTTGTTCTTTAGAGATATCAGGCCACTACGCCGTGGAGAGACATCACATGTCTTATTTTTTTCTAAAATTAATTCCTTTAACTTCCATAAAATCTGAGTTAAAAATCAGGACTTTCCAAAACTTTATGAAATAATCTGCAGGTGCTGACATGTTGATAGCCGCTGAGCCAAGAAGAACAAAGTTAACATCAAAACAGGTTACGTTTTGGAATATTCTAACATCTGGGCATTAAGTTGGACAGAGTATCGGTGAATCTCAGCTCCGCATTAGAAGAGCTCAGAAGCCGCCCAGCATGAAAAAGAAATAGAGGCAATCAGAAGTTTGCAGGAGCGGGCCAGGCACCATCTGGGCTATGTAGGAGGGCTGGTGGGGAAAAAGGAACATGATGGCATATGCTAGGAAAGTACAGATTGTAAAGAAGGGTAGCACCCTGGTTTTTCAGACAAGTTACTACATTTTTGTTGCAAAACAGCCCTCTAAGATTTGGGAGAAAGAAAACACTGGTTTCAGGTGAGCTGCATGGCAGGACTCTCAACCCTGAAGGGATGGGGATGGGAGGTGGAACGTGCATCTATTATAGCCCAGGAGGTATACATAAGTGTTCATGGGTGTAAATCTCCTAACAGTTGAGTAAAAATCTTGGGGGAGGAACCATGTCTAAAATGTCTCCTGCATTCCCCGCAGAAATGCAATGCGGGGCATGTGAGAATGGCAGAAACACTGTATTTGGGACTCAACATCTGGGTTTAATTACCATCTGTGTTTTTCTAAGAAAGTCAACCTCTCAGCCTGACTTTTCGTCTGCAGCAGAGAAAGGGGGTGAGGGGGGTGGTTCATGCCAGCCCAGCTTGTTTTTTCAGGGCTTTTGTCAGAATGAGTAGATTAATATATGAGAAGATGCTGCATAAACTGCAAAAAGCTGAGGATATGATACCTGGAACACAAGAGGGGCAAATACTTGTTGATATACTGGTTTTTTGATGAGGATTGATGTGTGACTCATCTGTGGAAGGATTCCTTTCCATTTACTTCAGAGTTTCTCTATCTCTGCACTATTGACATTTTGAACCAGATAATTCCTCACTAAGGGGGAACAAGGATGAGAGGGTTGTCTATGCAATCCCCGAAGCTTACAAACGAAATATCCCACTACCTCTACCCATTGGATGCCAGTAACAGCCTCTCCACCCCTCTCCACCCCCGCTGTGAGTTGGGACAACCAAAAATGTCTCCAGACGTGGCCAAATGTCTTTGTGAATAGGAGTGGGAGGGCAAACATTGCCCCCCAGTTTAGAACCATTGATTTAATTTAGAGACAAGAATCTGAGAAAGCCATAGGAGTTTTGTTTGATCTACCCCTGGGCCATAAATGATAGCCAGTGGTAGTTATCTGTGATTACCCCGTAGAAGGCACTCTGTTAAGCTATTTATACCTCTATTAACTCATTTAATCCTAGAACAATGAGGTGGTTCAACCAACCTTCATTTTACAGATGAAGAAATTGAGGCTTAAAGGGTTGAAGTGACTTGCCCAGGTTCCAAGTTAGGATAAAGGAGAGCTTTGTGTCTGGATCCTGCTCTGCAGGATTCCAAAGTCTTTGCTCTTACCCATTCCTGCTGTGCTTCCTCACATGAGATAAGATGATCAAAACAGCCTCGCTCTCTGCTGGACATTTGCCAACACTTGCAGGGGTGAACCTGATTTGAGCCCTCAGTAGGATTAAGCATGCAGCCAGCTAAGGGCTCTAGCTGCTTGGTAAGTATTATTTACATGAGCCGTGGAACTAGGCAAGGCATAAAAACATCAGGCCTGTCTCCTGAAAGGAGATAGGCCGCAAGTCCTAACGTATTCATGCTTGATCATGTAATTCCATAGAAACTAGTTTTTGTGGGAGAAATTGCATTTCTTTGTAAGCGCAATTGTATTTTTTTTACTGTAGTGATATGGAAAGAGGTGACGCTGTCCAAAAGTAGGAGACACAATTGGTAAGGATATGTTGATTAAAGTACATATGACTTGATAGGTATGAGTGCCAAAACCTTTCCATGGGATCAATAAGCTCAGGGCAAATGCTGTTACTCATTAAGCGTCTACGTGGTTATGTTTTGGCAGGTGCTTAACAAAAAGTTAATGACCAATGACTTCATATCTAGAATCCAAGCCCTTTCAAAATACAGAAGCTGCTAGTATTATGTGTACAAGGTAAGCAATATGTGTCAAGTCACAGAAGTCAAGAGAGGGCAAAAGAAAACTTTAATTACAGAATGATGTACATACAACATGGATCATTCCACAGGTACTGTCAATCATTAATGCCGTCTGAAAGAGTACCCTGGGTAGCCAGGGTATTTAGTTTCTTAAGAGATCCGGCCCTGGTGGATGATTCCTTTTCAGCTTCCCGTGTACAAGACTGTAACTGCTAATTTACCACAGGAAGCCTGATTTCATTTCCCTCCAAAGTCTATTCTGCTCCCCCAAACCAACTAGAATTCCAGCTTCTACAATTTGATCCGCATATCTCTTTCCTTAAATAATAATCTTGACTCTTGATAATGGAAGAGCCATTTCTTTCTCTCGATAAGAACACACTTGTGTTCCCACCAGCGGCAGCAGATCTAGAACTTAACCAGTCAGAGGTTTAATTTGAGCACAACCGGGCAGGGCATCATTACAATTTTGCCTTCAGCTTCCACAGTTGGCCTCCCAGTGTCCAGTCAGTCCACACCGCACTGCCACCCTTGCACCCTGCGAGAGTATTTGGGGAAGTTCCTGGCTCTGTGCTCACTCCCCAGAAGATGTTCTATATGTGTTAGTTTTATTGAGCCATGTTGCCACCTTCATCTGATTCAGACCAAGCCTCAGGTGGTAAGTCAGGACTTTTTCCATTACAAAGGACAGAACCCAACTCCAATCTGTGGAGGCAAAACAGAGAAGTTATTATCTGCCCTACATGAAAAACTTTAGGCATCAGCAGAACTATAGGACGTTAGGATTCTGGGACCCTCCCAAACCAACTACACAGTCCTTTTAAGTTATAAAGAGCCCTCTCATGCGTTGGATTGTTTAAAGAAAAACATTTTTTTTTCTTTAAACCCTAAGAGGTAGGCAAGACGGGTGTTATCTTCATTTTCTGGATGCTAATTAAATGATGTCCTCAAGGTCTCTCAGCTGGTAAGTTACACGGCTGATTACTAATTGACCCCAGGTATTCTGAGTCCTAAATACTGTGCATTTCCCAATATAGCATATCTTGAAAGTAAAGTACCAGACAAGATCCTTATCCTCAAGACACTCAATTAACAGTGAAAAAGGACAAAAAGAAACTGACGTCCTTAAAAGCACTTTCTTGTGAAGAATTGTTTTGTGTTTTAATAGTACTACTTCATTTGCATATGAACAATTCTACAGGACTATTTCCTAGAACTTCTAATAAAAGAACACGCAAAAGAGAATTTGACACTTTATTTTGCCACAATCATACTAAACAGACAAATGGACTAAGGACCACATCATTATCACCAGCATGTTACCATCACGTTGCTATCACCAGCAGTAATCACAAGTACCTAGGTAGGTACCCAGATCCAACTAGAAGCCCTGTGTGTCTCAAAAGCAGGTACTGCATTTCACTCACCATCATATCCCTGACGCTACGCATAATTTTGGTTGAATTAATGGAGAACAAATCCTAGTGTGTCATAAAATCTGAAGAATGAGTAGAGAAAAAAATGGAACTCCAAAGACTTTTATGAGGGCCATGACGATAGATATTATTCTTTTTGAAAGTATAATGAAAATTAATCATTTCTTGAAATTCCCATCGGCTATAAATGAAGATTATTAATTGATGAAGGACACATGTAAGTTACCCTATTATTGTGGAGCTATATAACGTTTCAACAGAATTAAAATGGAAAGGTACTGGTCTGGACCCGGTTCCCTGTCCCACATCAGGGACTTTCTGCCACCAAATATCCACTCTTCACTTGTGGGTTTACTCAACAGAAAGTTGTAGTCCCCAGTTCCAGTAATAAAACAATTCTGCCTCCTCCCTGTGTCCCCCCACAACTAACCACAGCTCTCCTTTCTCCCTCTCAGAACCCAAAGTCTAAACTCGTGGTCTCCCAGTTGTTCATCCCTCATTCATTTTTCATACCGACTCTGTTTTCACCACCTCTGTTTTGCTCAACTTGTTCTGATACCATATTCTAATTTCAGATTCCAAAGTATTCTTTCTATTTATCTTACTTGACCTCTCTCTAGCATTTGACATTATAAACTACTCCTTCCTTAAAATTCTCCCCTCCAAAGGCCACATTCTCTGGATTTTCCCTGTTGACTCATTCACATGTTAGATTAGCTCCCTCCCTTCCATTCTCCCTCCTAAATGCTATTAATCCTCAAGGTCCCATTGTCAACAACCTTTTCTGTGGGTATACTCTCTTAGCAAATCTTATCTATACCTATGCCCTCAATTACTGTCAATGATTTAATATCTCCCAAATCTCTGTCTCCATTCCTGATCACTAAATCCACAAACAACTCAGCTGTCCTACAGGCATTACAGTTTCAACAGGTCCCAAACCAGCTGTATTGTATCAAATCCCACCAGCCTTCGCATCACTCACTCCTTGTCCCCATGAATACCAGTATTATCCGCTCCATTGCCCAAGTTGGAAGCTTTAGTCATTCCAGACAATTCTGCCAAATTCTCTCTCAATTCTTTCTAAATGTTTCTTGTTTGTGGCCCCTGTTTCCTGTGCTCACTGACACTCTCAAAATGTTTCTCCTAGTTCTTACAAAAAAACTCCTTATTTGGTCTATGTGCAATCCTACCCGCTCACCTGCCCCTGTTTCCCCATCCCCACCATGCATTCATCTCTTAAATAGCTGTCAAAGTCCATTCTACAAACCAAATCTGATCATGTCATTTCTGTGCCTAAAATGTCTCAGTGGTTTCCCATTGTCTTCAGGATGAAATTTTTTTTTTTTTTTTTTTTTTTATTTTTGGGACAGAGAGAGACAGAGCATGAACGGGGGAGGGGCAGAGAGAGAGGGAGACACAGAATCGGAAACAGGCTCCAGGCTCCGAGCCATCAGCCCAGAGCCCGACGCGGGGCTCGAACTCACGGACCGCGAGATCGTGACCTGGCTGAAGTCGGACGCTTAACCGACTGCGCCACCCAGGCGCCCCCAGGATGAAATTTTAACTCCATGCCACGCTTCTCTTACAAAGCCCTCCATTAGCTGACTCCAGAAAACTCCTGCCTCATCTCACAGACACTTCAGTTTATCTCTGTATTTGGAGCTCTAACACCAAATAGGCCTTTAACAGGCACCTACTGACTGAATGAATGAATGAATGAATGAATTCTGAGAAAGGTGCCCTTAGATTTAAAAAAAAATGTCATATGGCTTCTTTTTATCTCAACAAATAATGTTTTTATATAAAAATTAATTCCAAAGTTCCTTTGTTTTGAAGCTTAACATGTATCATCCAATCAATAAGGTCTTAAATCTGTTCCTCTTTTTAGGAAACACATCATCTAAAGAGAGCATTTAGTAAGATATTTTAGAATACCCCCCACCCCAAATATATGAGGAATTCCTGAACTTCTAAAAGGCTATGTTCCAAAAATTCTTTTATGACTCGGTTCTGTGAAGCTTGGAAATGTATTTTCTCATAGAACCAATGCTTTATGTATTTTATTTAATTTATGCTTAAACTATTTTTAAAATGATTTAAGTACTATATAATAAAATACTCACGTCATAACCTTTTAAAATAATGAAAGAAGGCCTGTAACAATACATATGGCCTATGAAAGTAATTATATTATAAATCCCATAAACTTACACTAACCCAAAACCAAGTAGAAATTTAACTGAGAGTCCTATCAGCTAATACAATTTAAAAGAAAGATAATAATGAGGGCTTTTTCTTCTTTTTTTTTTTTACCTCTTTTTTACATTTTTAGGCCTCTTTTTTGCTTCTCTTCTAATAAAATGGTATATACTAATCCAGCAGGAGACTTTTTTTTTTTGTACTGAACTCTCAGAAGAAATTTGTGACACGGAATCTTCTATAAGGAATGTTTAGTAACCTGGCGGGCAGAGATAGTTTAATAGAAAAGCAAAGATATCATGCATTTGACCCATTCTCAGAGCAACCATTGATGAAACTGATAGCACATTTAATTGTATTCCAAAAAGGGCATTTCTGTAAGTTATTCAAGTAATATATACCTCTCTAATGATCTAACTTGATATGGAATCGACACTAGTCGTAGCCAACACAAATCACTTGAATGTGTGCATATGCATGATCTCATTTAATCTTTACAAAAACTCTATGAGGTCAGTACAATTATTGCCACTCCATTTTACAGATAGGAAAACTGAGGCAAAGAAGCGAATGGCTTATGGAGTTCACACAGCTACATTAGTAACAGTGCCCTTTTCTGGCTCAAATATTAATGATCTAATTTGAGAGCTCAAAGGAAGTTGAATAGGACAAATTTTGAGTTTGAGCTTTCTGTTGACCTTAAAATGGGTTGGTTTACTCTTAACTTTCCAATGTTCTCCTACTCTGTTTTCCTCCGTGCTCACTGGATTTCTTTGGTCTGACCAAATTTGTTCCCCACACTAGGGTTTTACACTTGAAAAAAACCTTTCAACCAAGAAAATATTTTTTCTCTTAACTCTACCTTGAACAAGTTTCCAAAAATCTTTATGTAACTAATGCTTTAATATAAATCAGGTCCCAGCTCAAAAGTCACGTGAGTCCCTCCTTGAGCACCCAATCTAGAGAAGCCTACTAGTATATTCTCTGTCACTAGATTTTATTTTTAAACATTATTAATACTTCATTTATTCTATTTTCCCGACTTCTAGAACTGTGTTGTCTAATAGAAATATGATGTAAATCAAGCCACATATGTAATTTTAAACTTTCCAGTTGCCTCATTACAAAATGTGAAAAGAGGGGTGCCTAGATGGCTCAGTCAGTTAAGTGTCCGACTTCGGCTCAGGTCATGATCTAACAGTTCGTGGGTTCAAGCCCCACATCGGGCTCTGTGCTGATAGCTCGGAGCCTGGAGCCTCTTTCAGATTCTGTGTCTCCCTCTCTCTCTCTCTCTGGCCCTCCCCTGCTCATGCTCTCTCTCTGTCTCAAAACTAAATAAACATGAAAAAAAGTTTTTTTAATGTGAAAAGAAACCCAGCTAACTTTATAAATTGTATTTAACTTGATTGATATATCTAAAATACCACCATATCAGTATGAAAACAATATAAAAACTGAGATATTTTATATTCCTTTTATCCTGTTGAGTATTCAAAATCTTGTGTATATTTATTTTTTATTTGTTTAAGTTTATTTATTCATTTTGAGAGAGAGAGGCAGAGAGAGAAGGAGAGAGAGAATCCCAAGTAGGCTCCACACTGTCAGCATGGAACCTAATGTGGGGCTCAGTCTCACAAACTGAACCGTGAGATCATGACCTGAGCTGAAATTAAGAGTCAGATGTTTAAGCAACTGAGCCACCCAGGCTCCCCTATCTTGCATATATTTTACACTGGCAACATATTGCGTATCAAATGAACACATTTCAGGTATTCAGTAGCTTCATGTGGCTAGTGGCTACCATATTGGACAAGGCAATTTAAAATGTAAACTCTTGTTCACCGGTGGATTTCCAGAACCTAGCATAACAGTGTCTGGCTCTTCATGTATTCCATAAAGTTGTAGAATAGAGGAATATTGAATGTGTGGACTGTAAGTATTCTCTGCCTTAGATTGAAAGAAGATCCATATCCTATTGGTGCCTAATTTGCAGTGACAAAGATAATGTTTTCTTGTATAATTTTAGGTGAATCAGGTCAGATTTACTTGCCACTTGGGTTTATTTTTGACCAAGGAAAAAAATATGTGATACTAGATAACTGGACACTATTTCACAGGTGCATCCCTTACTGTGGTTCTCCAAAAGATATCCATTCCTGAACTGTGAAATTTATAAATGTTACCTTATATGGTAGGGGGAAAAAGGACTTTGCAGATGTAATTAAGTTGTCTTAAGATTTAAATGAAGTCTTATCTTGAGATGGAGAAATTATCCTGAATTACCCAGATGAACTAAACATAATCACATGTATCCTTAAAAGAGGGAGGCAAAGGGAGATCTAACCATAAAAAAAGGAGAAGGTAATGTAACCATGGAAGCAGAGATTGGAGCCACAAACCAAGGAACACCAGTAGCCACCACAAAATGAAAGAGGCAAAAGACTGACTCCCCTGGAGCCTCTAGAAAGAATACAGCTCTGCTGACATGTTGATTCAAACAGGGAAACCGACTTCAAATATCTGACATTCAGAACTGTAAAAAAGTGAGTGTGTGTTGTATTTAAGTTTGTGTAATTTGTTACAGCAGTCATAGGACACAAACATACTTACTGATTTTCAAGCTGCCTCCATATTAGATGTAATTCTCTGATAGCTTGCAAACTAGCCCCAGTCTCCACTCCTCTCTGTACACCTGTCTTTTTGCAACGGGAATTAGCCGCTGCTCTCATTAAGAGGTTATGGTTAGTTTCTCCACCCTATCTGTTGCTTTGACCAAAACAGGATGCCACAGAAGCAACATTCTGCCAGCTCCTAGTCCAGGCCTCAGGACGTCTTGATGCTTTCTCCTCCTTACCTGGAACTCTTTGCCCTTCCATGTGAAGAAGCCTGTTCTAGCCTGCTGGATGCACCCAGGTGCCTCCCATTGCCCAACCTTACAGTGAACCATCTGTTGGACATGTGAATGAGTCATTTCAGGCCAGCCAACTCCCAGGTGACCTGACTGCAGACAAATGAACGATCTTTCTATAAACCAGAGGAACTGCCTAACTGAGCCTAGCCCAAATTGCCAACCTGTGGAATTGTGAGCTTGTTAAATCCTTGTTGTTTAAAGCTACTAACTGTTGAGGTAGCTTGTTATGTGGCAATAATTAACAAATATATTCCCATAAAGCATATTCCTTCTACACGTGTTCAAGTCTGCCATACAAATTCAGAGGAGTTTGTCAAAAAGAGAACTGTTCGTAGTCTCACTGGGGGACAGCAGACTGGGGGACTGTTCGTAGTCTGGGGGACAGCACTGACTACTCCATTTCCTACTGGAACTCTACAGAGCTAAAATTTTCTTACAGAAGTAACATTTCATCCTACTGAATATCTCAGTGAATACTTGTCTAAAGTCAACTGCTCATCATCTATCACAGTAGAAGTAATACAGGCCTAGAATTTCAAGTTAGGTAGAAGCTGATAGCTGACCTAAACATTTATTAAATACCTTGTCTCGGGCGCCTGGGTGGCGCAGTCGGTTAAGCGTCCGACTTCAGCCAGGTCACGATCTCGCGGTCCGGGAGTTCGAGCCCCGCGTCAGGCTCTGGGCTGATGGCTCAGAGCCTGGAGCCTGTTTCCGATTCTGTGTCTCCCTCTCTCTCTGCCCCTCCCCCGTTCATGCTCTGTCTCTCTCTGTCCCAAAAATAAATAAACGTTGAAAAAATAAATAAATAAATAAATACCTTGTCTCCTGCCAAATACAATTTTGAATGACACTAAACCCTTTTTGCCCAGGAAAAGTGAATTCGTTGTAAAATATACCTCTGATAATTTTAAGAACTGACCTGTTGAATAGGTGATTAGTCTCGTCGACCTGAATCCTGGAGAATAGCTATCAAAATCATGATTCTAATTTTGGCATAGTTGATATGAAATTGCATTTTCTGACAATAGTTAACATCATTTCAGTTAGTTCTTATTCTTATTGCTGAATAAGAATAAAACTATGTCACCAGAATAGAGGAGGATGCTAGTATCCCTGTTTGCTAAGGCGGGAAGATATATACTCAGTTTATCGGGATGATATTCAAATTGGAAATTAAGGGATACCAGGACACAACTTGTCTACCAATGTTTAAAATCGAAATCCAGTGAAAAACTGACACTTGACTAGCAGTCCAGGCTGCAGACTGTCCCAATGGCTTGCTAAAATACCTGTGAAAGCAAAAGAAAGACAAAAATTGATGACAACAAAAACTATAACTGACAGTCATCCTACCACAAGAAACAGAAAATTCCATTAACTGAAGGAACTAAGGAGATGAATTGTAAATCATAATCAGCAACCACTTTAAATAGAGAAAGTTGACAACATAAAGAATACAGGATGAGCTTCCTTTCACTGTGTATCATGCAGATCAAAGACTGAGGATCAGTACTTGCCAGAATGCCAGGCAATAGATGCTATTCAGGACTCAGATAACCTTTGGAAGGAGTGAGTGTGCTATACCCCACCCGGCCCTCATCGTTACCTTCCTCTCTTTGCAGAATGAGACACGTGTGTGTGTGTGTGTGTGTGTGTGTGTGTGTGTAGCAGGAGGAGCTCGTGGTGACAATAGATATACTGCATGCTTGGAAACAGCTTCAACAAGTAATGTACTACGGACGGAAGTGAAAATAAGAACAATCTTGTTAGTCAAATATGGGGTTTCTAGTTTTGCTTTTACTCCCTGGATCCAAATAACACGTATCAAACAATAGATACTTTGAGTGGCATAGAATCCATCTCAATCCAGTCAACCTGCAGCACTTAAATCGTCTAGGACTTGTGAACGTTAATTTGCCCCCAAATGGAAATCTAAAAAGTCAGCTATACTGACAACCAATAAGCCATAATCAGATAAGAAGCCACCCAAAGGCCCTATCTATTGGCAAACACCTTGTAACAGGATGAGTAAGCAGGAAACAAACAAACAAACATGAGGGCATATGACATTCTTTAGCACAAGGGAAATTCTCGTCACAATGAAAGAAAAAAAAACTTCTGGGTGTTTTTGATAGGATAACAGAAGATTAAAAAACTTTGAATTAGGATTAAAATTCAAAAGGGGTGATAAAAACAGAATTGGAATAAGGTAATATTTAAATAATACTAGAAATGAAAAGACTGAACTAAAATAAAAGGCTGTAATAAAACTTAATCATTAGCAAAACTGAGACAAAAAAGATACTGAATTAATGACTTGAAAGTCAAAATTTAGAAGGCTTTTTGGAAAATGAAAAGAAAAAAATTTAAAGGTGATAGGAATAAAGTCCAGAGAATAGAAATTCAATAAATGACTACATCAGTATTATTGAAGAACCCTGAATCAAAAGAGCAAAATCAAAGTTGAATATATAATAGAAAAAATTTTTACTGACTGAAATGAAGAGCTGAGTCTTCAAATTTAAAAGATTTGTATTATAAAAATAATGAAAAGGGAGCCATAACAAGATACATTGTAGCCCATTTGTATTACAAAGATGAATAAATCCCTATCATTGTTCACATTGTTGAGTTGCTGAGTTGTGTAAATTCTTTATATATTATATATATGTATATATATATATATACTTATATATATATATTTACATACAAATTTTATATATTTTATATAAATTCTTTATATATTTTGGATATTAACCCTTTATTAGATATGTCATTTGCAAATATCTTCTTCCATTCTTTAGGTTACCTTTTAGTTTTGTTGATTGTTTCCTTCACTGGGCAGAAGCTTTTTATTTCGATGTAGTGCTAATAGTTTATTTTTGCTTTTGTTTCCCTGGCCTCAAGAGACAATTTTTTTTTTCAATACAAATTTTCAAGTTTCTGAGCATGTTAGTCGACTCAGACTACCATAACAAAATACCACAGATGGTGGTTTACACATCAGAAATGTATTTTCTCCCAGTTCTGCAGGCTAGAGATCTAACATCAAGGTGTGACAGGGCTCATTTCTGGTGAGACCACCTTTCCCAGTTTGCCAATGGCCACCCATTCCCTGGCTGTGTCCCCACACGTCCCTTCCTTTGTGTAGGCATGAAGAGAGAGGGACTAGCTGGCGACTCTTCCTCCTCTTACAGGACCACCAATCCTATCAGAGTAGGCCCCACCCTTATGACCTCATATAACCTTAAATACCCCAGCTCCAAATCTAGTCAAAGTCAGTGTCAGGGTTTTAACATATGAATTTGGCAGCGAGGAGAAACACAATTCAGTCCGAAACACTGGGTTTTACTCAAAGTATGATTTTACATAATACTCTTTTCTGCCTTTTCAGTGTGCTTTACCAAACTAAGAGAAGGTTTCGGTAAACCCTGAGCAGCTAGGAATCCTGGCTATGACTTCACAGTACTTACTTAGCAGAGAGTACTCTACCCAGAATTACTGAGTAACATATTACTCCTTTTTGCAGAGAGTGACTCCTTACGAGCTCCTCCTGCCGTCTCAGCTTTCTCAGTCCCAAGATCTCACAATGCCAGTTATGGGTATATTCACATTCAGCAATAGTTCTGTTAAGGAAAGAAAAGTAAACAGAAATGGGACTAATTTTGGAAAAGTTTTCTATACCCCCCAAATGAAGATAATTATAAAGTTCTTTATTAAATAATAATATTGAGCCTGTCAATATGTACCATGGGCCTTAAAATTCATTGATTTTATAATTCTCCTTTTCAGAATTTGTCCTAAGGACGTCGTCAGAAATTTGGCCATAGATGTATGTAAAGCTGTCCATTGGCATTATGTGTTAACAACAAAAATATCAGCAGCTTGCATAAGGGAATGGTTAAGTAAATTGTGATATAGTCTGACCCTTAAGTACTATATATACATTAAATGCAATGATTGCGTGAAAATGTGACATGAGACAAGAATATATTCACGAAACAGTATAAACTAATGTAACATTGTGTGTCAACTACACTTCAATTTTTAAAAAAGTAATTATTACCTTAGAGGAAAAACATTTTTAAATGTGCTAGAAAGGAAACGTGAGCCTTATTTGGTACTTGGTTCGGTTGTAAATAATGTTGACATAGTCATAACAATGTAAACAGAAAAGACTTTTCCTACTAAAAAAAATGATATCTGTAAAAGCAAAGGAGAAAGGAAATGTGTGAAGGTGTTCATTGGTAAGGGACAAATGGAGAAGAGGTAAGCTTTCATCTTTCATAGAAGGAAGTCAGAAGAGAATAAATAAAATGGAAAAACTCAAGAAATAACAACATAGAGATGCTATTTAAAGATGAAAAGTAGACACCAGAAGACATTGCTAAAACATCTGTGAGAAGGGAATATGGGGCTCAGAGAAGTAGACACAGGTAACTGCTGTTTGTGTTATAAGTCTGGTAAAAACAAAAATTTTGACTTTTAAAATTCTATTTATGTATGTAGCATTGGTAAAAATAAACAACTAACATTAAAATTTTAAAATAACGTGAACCAACCCCATGAGCAAATTTAGCAGGCCAGAATCTTTCAATCTACGTGACTCCTCTTAGGATAGAATTTTTTGTAAGTGTGAAGTCTGTTTCTGAACTCAGGGTCAATACTGCCATTTGTACTACTTAGCGTTTTGTAGCATTTTAAGGTCTAGTGAAGATACAGAACCACGTCAGCTCATCTGTCAGAAAAGTGGCGGATACAGAGGAACAGGTACACACAGAGCTGGAAGAGCAAGATCTAGTCTTCGAGTCCAGAGTGATTCCCAGATATAACGATGAGCTGATATGGGAGCTGCTGTTTCTGCCATCAGATCAGAAAATAGGGGAAATGCGATCGTTCATTCCGGAGCACACCCCCCTAGCTGCAATCCACATCAGCAAAAGGGATGCTCTGTGTCCCACCTCTCAACACCCAAGAAGTTAGAAACAGCCTTGCTGCAAAGAACTGAATTCTCTGTGTCGAAGTCTGCCCAAAGCAACAAGAGAAGCACAGCCACCTGACTTCTGACTTCCAAATTTCAAGCGGAGATCTGGGAAAATCTCAGCTGTGAGGGAAGCTGAGAAATGCAGGCTTTGACTTTCCAGGCCCTTTTCTTCAATAAGGCATGACCCAAAGGTCAGAATGGAGTTGAGTGAGCCAAAGAACAGTATTTTTACAAGGCATATATAATCTATACCTGCTAATTAACTAACAGGCCCCAGATGAGATGGGTCACCTGCTCTTGGTCTGGACTAAAGCTAATAAAGTTATTAATTCCTTAATGTGGAACAGTTAGGAGAGGTCCTAAAACTGATCCTCTCAGAAGGGCTAGAATTTGATGAAGAGTCAATGCTTAATGATAGTTAATAACATTATATATTTATATATATTGTCTATCATATTATAACATTATGGCTGATATTCTGGACACTGAAAAACATGATGGGCATTCATGGAGAAAACAGTTTCAGACAAATAACCAATCTGGACAGAAAGATCTGCTGATGAGTTTATGGAGAGAGTGCAGAAAGGCAGATTAACTGGAAAATTTAACCCTGTATACCATTCAGATGATAGATTCAAGCCAACTCAGAATGGCTTTTTGTTTGCGGTAGAATTCAAGAAATCTTCTTTAACTGGATTTTAGTACACTCAACACTCTTTCTTATGTAAAGCGGGGGTTTAGTGCATCAAAAACTGAAGTAAGGGTCCTGTTCATGGGAAGTTTGAGAGTTTAACCCTAATAGTCAAGGAAGCATATGGGGTCATTCTGTGGTTTAGAAAACAAAAAAAAGTCAAAGGAAATACCAGTATCTTAGACCCCGTGGTAGGGATCATCCCAGTCCTAGTCAACTCCTTACTTTCTATGAAAAAGGGAGAGTTTAGAAAAGCCACCATTCCAGACACTAGGAGAATCTTTTTGTGTTTACTTTAAAAGGCGGCTATAGTGTTTAGAATAGTTTGCCCTTTGGCTAAAGGAGACTGTACACACATACAACAAATACACATATCACATACATAAACACACATTTTTAAGGCTGGATTAAAATTCCAATATAAGTAGCGAAAGATTCCAAATGTTATTAGAAATAAAGTGACGTGTATGGATGTTCCTTCAACGAATTTTATCAATAAGAGACTGAATTGTCCCAGAAATAAGAGCAGTGTTGGTCCTTGGCACCTTTGCCCTCACGTTCATTCCTAAGCTTCCCCCTCTTCTGCTCTGCTCTGTATGCAGAAGGTCTGACCAACAGGCTGTTTTTTCCCAGACCCCTTTGTCAACCGCCATCCTATTATATGTAAGCAATGAGAAAGGCTTATCAGAGATGCAGAAAGAAGAGAGAAGGGGCGGTATTTCCCCTTCTCTGCCTTGGGGATCATTTCTAGTGGGAATTCTGTCTCCTCCTTAACTGCAGCGGCAAGTGAAAGACGCCACCCTGGTTCCAGCTTCCCTCTGGGATCCCAGGCCACCCAGCTCTGATAAATACCACCTCCTCCTTCTGTGCCTCCAGCAGTTACTAATCTCATACGTGACAACTTTTGTTTTCTCGGTTGGACTCTGCTAAAATCATTGCAGAAATTCTTTTGTGTTGATCTATAGTTCTCCTTGGAGCAAGATGGTTGATACGTGGCCTGTGAGTCTTCTGAGTAGTTAACTTCAGTAATTTTTTTTTATTTAAGTTTATTAATTTTTCCTAGGGAGATGGGGGGCAAAGAGTTCATTTGAGGTATTTCAAAGAATTTTTTATTGGGATAGTAAAAGGGCCTCTGTAAGTACCTAATCGGGAGATAAAAGCCAGCCACCTTCCTCTGTTGAGAACACTGGTCCTCAACCTGGTTCTCCATCAGCATCATCTGGTGAGTGTCAGAAATCACCCCACCATGGAGATTCTGACGTAAATAGTATAGGATGAACGTGTTTTAGAGCGGTGGTTCCCAGACGAGCAGCATCGGTATTACCTGGGAACTAGTTAGAAATGCAAACTTTGTGGCCTCACCCTAGAACTACTGAATCAGAAACTTGAGATGGGCCCACGACATCTGTGTTTTTAACAAGCCTACTAGATAATCTCGTGTACGCTGAACTTTTAAGAACCGCTATTTCAAAACTACCCAGGTGATTCTAATGTGTGGCCAAGTTTGAGAACCACTAGTTTTGGCACAGGCCATTGATAAAATCATAACTTTAATTAAACGTGTATTTATCAAATACCTAATATGTCTTCAAATTTCCTGTTTCTCAACAAAAGACAAAAGTTGAGATTATTAATAAAATTTGAAACTGTGCAGAAGATGATATATTAAAAGAGAACTACAGTTTAAGAGCCACAAATATTCAACCACACAGAACACAAAAAGAAAAATCAAGAAAGTTCCTCTTTCTGAATTAAAAATATCTAATTAGATAGTAAATGTACTTCAGCAACAAGGCTGAGATCCACTGCAGAATGCCTAGGTCATTTCACACTTCTACAGCTTGCCTTCAGTAACACTACCTATTACCAGTAATAGGACAAAATTTTTATTATTGGAGATGACCTTAGATATCATGTAATCCAGCATTTTGCAATCAACAGTTCATAGACTCTGGGGCTCTCAGAGGTTTTCTGACAATGTAGCAATTAAGATTATTTCATATGTAGCAACAGTAACTCCAACTCAAACTAGCATAAATAATCAAATAGATTTTGTGTTCATGTAAGCCCACAGGTAGTGACAGCTTCAGGTGCAGCTTGAACCTGTGGGCTCCAAATCTGTTTCTCTGTGATTTTTTTTTTTTATTTACTCTCCTGCTTGTATCAACCTTGACTTCAGACTTAATATCTCTCATTAAGAGATGTAGCCAAATGGCTACAGCAATATCAAGCCTCGCATCAGCATTGTGTGCCATTCAGAGAAAATGTCTCTCCAGGTAAATTCTGAGGAAAAAGAGAAAACAAAACACAACAATCTTTTCTTTTTAGAAATCTCAAAAAAGTGTGTCCTCATTTGTGTTTAGGCCAGGCTGGTTTGTGGAACCTGATCCTGGAAGTCAGGAGAATTCACTGGGTTTCAGTCAATCAGGGCCCATCCCTAGAGCTAGGGATAAAGTTGTTTTTTCTTGAATCAAATGAAAAGCTGGGATGCTGTTGCCATGGAGGAGCTCATTGGATGCCAAGAAGCCTAAAATGGCAAATGTCTGCTATGTGTGGGAGAAGAGGAGTGTTTTTAAATTGATAAGTAAAATAATTGTCCAGATGTTTTGCTTTAATTGGAAGCATCTTAGAGCCTCCAAGAGTTTCCTAAATGAACATTCATGGCAGCCAGTGGAGATCAGATGGATATTCTCATGACTCATTCTGTCGGTTTACTATCCAGATCGATACTACTAGTTGAATGTTTTACTTGTTCTTCAGCTTCAAATAATTTGTATTCTTAATCATTTGTTATATAACTTAATACCTGTAGAGGACCACTGATTAGAGACAGAAAGACATACATGTTAACATATGTGGTTCATGTTCACACAGCACCTTCTGAGGATAGCACCATAAGTTATCATGGGAGAGCATCAGTACCTTTATCCTAGTGGGTACAATTTAACTGGGACTGTCAATCAAGGTGCCTCACTCTCCTAGAGCCAAGCAGTGAGCATGTGATCCAGAACAGGCCAATCCAATTCCCTTTTCCTTGGACTTTGAATCTTACCTGAGTGACCAAGGACAGGAGAGAATGGCAGAAGGTAATTCATCTCTGTCATGACACTTTGATAGGACTATTAAGTAGCTACAGCTCACAAAATTGAAGAGATTTACACATTTTTGCTCTTTCCCACACCTGCACCTTGAGCCTCCTTTGATGTTTGAGTCACCCCAGAACACTCCAGTCAATTCTCTTTCTGCTTGAGTTTTTGTGAATAGGTTTCTACTATTTGCAAGGTATAATTGATACTGATACATACTAAGAAGAAGTATTAAAATGATAATTCTGAAGTTTTTCTTCAAGACGGCCAACAATGAATAAATCGCTAGTCTGATCGAACTTTTTAGAGGTACATCAATATACCTCTAGTACTTTAAAAACCATTGTTGAAAGGGAAAATATAATACCATCTTATCCAATGTGAGTTATAATTTGTTAGTTAGTATAAAGACCTTCTAAACTCTCAGCGTGTTGTTTGTGGGTAAGTGCTTGTAAATAGCAGCCTGAAGTATTTTCTTTTATCCCATCATTTAGAAACAAAGACAAAAATCACAAAAATAAACGCTCTTTTTTAAAGCAAAATGTAAGAATTCTCAGCATAGATACAAAAGCAATTTTTGGTTAAGATGTGATGCATAATGAGTAGTTGAATTTTACTATATGTTTCAGTGTCTACTCACTCCCAAATAAAACACAATATAACATTATTTTTAGTTGGTTCATCAATAAACTATGCTTTTTCTCATACAATAGAATTCAGGAAGTTAAAAACTAAGCATTTTCTAACGTCAAAACATATACTTAAATATATAGTGACTAATCCACAATGTTTATAAAAGCAATATTAAAAGAAAAGGAATAGGAATTTATACAGTAATCTTTCAAGACAAATTGATCTGAAAATTTTACATGCTTTTAAAATCATTTATCATATATGACACAAATAATATATATTTTTTAATTCCTAAGGAATTTCGATAGATTATATTTTTAACTGAAGGGTGCTTGAGTAAAAAAAAAAAAAAAAAAAAAAAAAAATGGCTGAGGAACACTGATACACCTCCTTACTTGGTAGAAACCAGAGAGGTCACACAGATAACCGTGACCGACGAGACACAAGCACAGTTCCTTAGACTCTCAATGCCCATCAGATGTGCTTGCTTCCTGCTGCCACAAACGCACTTCGGTATTGCATACAAGTGAATTCTCATCAGCTTCTACCCCATCAGATCCCCAAACCATACATTTCTTGTAATTATTTATATGTACTATTGCTTATGTGCCTCCAGATGAATCTTGTACTGGACACATTTTGTGGCTGAAATTTAGAGCAGTAAACCAGGACCCCCTGCCCTTTGGACATTCTCAATGTTAGATGCTGTTGCTAAATTAGGGTTTCATAGGGCTGAGTTTACAGAGATTGAATTTCTAATATTCAAAAGAGGTGGAGTACTGACTCCCCTCCTCCAACTCTCTGTGAGGAGTTTGCCGTTGCACCAAGGTAGAGAGAATGGCCAGATATGAACTCTCATTGTGCTCCTTTGGTTGTTTTTGTTGCCCCGACTAAAGGCGTTGTAACAATTAATTCTGCTATCTCCAGCTGTCTCTGATGCAACTGATGTGTAAACTTCCAAGAGCTCAGGATCCTATGACACCGAAAGTCTGTAACTAACAAAGAATAATTCAGAGTCCCTGAACAAAATTATCCCCTTTGTTAAATCGACTGCCTGGATACCCAGGGGAGGAATAGCATTAGAAGGTTGGAGAAACTGTACTATCATGCCTTTAAAATACTTTGTAAAAGTTTTATGTTAGTTTGAACTGGGGCCTTATCTGACTCCCATAATATGATAAATGTCATGTGATTAAGAAAATCTCATTCTAGACAAAGAGTTTCCACGTTCCTTTAACCCAAGAAACCTAAGATCTATTCAGCTACAAAAATTAATTAAACAAGCAAGCAAATAAATGGGAAAGAGTTTTAATCACTGTAATACCTGCCGATGTGCTCCATCCAGTTGGTTGGAATACCTGATGTGTGTTATTTCTGAAATTACAGCCAAAGACTCACTTCTCTTGAACAGTCTGAAGCTGGGCCTAGCATTCAAGTGAGCTCCTCCACGCCTGTGTCCTGTCCTGCAATTCAGGATTCAGGCCTAGTGTTCCTCTCTGTCGCCTCCTGTTCTGATCAATATTGACTTTCATTTAAATCCCAGAGCCCTGCAGCAGACGGTTTTTCACCCCTTCAACAATTCTGTCTTTGTTCTTCTGTCAGCACGTAGTTCACAAGAAGCTGCCAACACCCCCCTTTTGTGATTTATCAGTGTCTTACCTGACAGTTCGGTCCTTATGGCATCTCACAAAAATCTGCTTACTGCATAATATCCCTGAACTGTGGTATTAATACCAGCCTACCTCTACCTGGAAACCTCCAGGTAGAAGTGCCAGTCTTATATCTTCTTTGACTACCGTGGAAGCATAAAATTCAAGATCTTTATGAAAGTATGCCTTAGAATCAGGTGTACTCTTGGTTAGAGTCTCACCATTGTGTAAATAAGTAAATCTCCTCTCCTGCTCAATGGTCTGTTTCTTTAAATTCCCTAAGACCACCAAAGAGCCATGACCACGAAAAAGAAGTAGGGAAGGGTATGGTCACCATGATATTTGCCATGATATTTGTTCATTCTTCGGTATTCCCGTCTTGGTGACATAGGCATAAAAGTTGTATATTAATTGAATCCACCTTAATCCGGGGATGCCTCTGCTTACTTTTTCAACTCTAAAGCTCAGCTCTCTGATCTTTGAAATTGCAGTTTTTGTCAGAGAAAGCAACGGGACAGGCTAAGATTACTCATAAATATCGTGGAATGTCTGGAAGGCTGAGTGGAGCATAGGTAATGCAAACGCCATTCTAGAAGTGAAACCACATTTGTGGAAAAGGGAAGCCTGCAGGGAGCAAAATATCACCAGAATCAGACTACAGAAGCTACAGAAAACAGAACTAGAATGTGCTTCAGATGTCTGTGAACAGCAAAGTTGATGTCTGTGTATTGGCAGACATTTACAATTACAGAATAAATACTTGATTCCAGGCTTCTCCTCTGTGTCTAGTTTTTCTTTCTTCCTTTCTTTTTCCTCCTTTTTTATAGTGCAGGATGAGATCATATTTTTTTGACTTTCATCTTTTTAGGGCTGTTTATGTTTCCCTTTCCTTGACTGTATGGGTATCAAATATGGATTGCCTTTCTGATCTCTAAATGGAAACTGCTTTTTACAAATGCAGAAACCTGAACCATATGATTTTGAATACATATATATATATATATACATATTTTCATAGTCACTCATGAAGTCCAAAGTAAATGAGTTGTTTTATTCACCTAAAACCAATTAAAATAATAATCCCATTGAAAAATCTTAACAGATATTTAAAAATTATAATATACCTCTGTACAATGGAATGTAATTTTTTTTTAATGTTCTATTTATTTTTGAGAGAGAGGAGAGAGAGAGAGAGAGAGAGAGCTAGGGAGGGGCACAGAGAGAGGGAGACACAGAATCTGAAGCAGGCTCCAGGCTCTGAGCTGTCGGCACAGAGCCCTACGCGGGACTCGAACTCACGAACAGTGAGATCATGACCTGAGCCGAAGTCGGATGCTGAAATGACTGAGCCACCCAGGCGCCCCTAGATTTACAAAGAGAAAAACAAGATATACCTTGGATACAATTGCTAGCACATTGTTCTGGATACCCTATGTACTCAATCCATTTAGCTGATCGGCAGGCTGGCTGATGGAAGGTCTCTCTCTCTCAGGCAGCCTGAGAGGCACAATGGAAAGGCACCGGACTAGGAGCCAGAAGATCAAATATCAGCTCTGCTGTGTCCCCGGGAAAATCTCTCAGCCTTTATAACTCTCAGTGTTTTCATCTGTAAAATAGGATAAAAATATCTTCTGGCCTGCCCTGCTGGATTATTAGGAGAGTCAGAGAAGACAATGCATGTGCAAGCATTTTATGAATGCAAGGCATTAGTGATATAATTTTACTTAACTAGTAATTGATATTCTCCTGCGTTAAACCCACTTTTTCAGAAACTAAGGCAATTAGTTATGGCAGTTCACATATATCCCAAAGCTAAATTTGACATAAAAGCCTCAAGTTCAAAGGCCTGAACCATGTGTCCTGTCCTTAGGCCTGAAAATCATTCAATGTTTCCTAATGCTGTGGTCAGTCAGTTGGTGCCTCAGGATGGCATCAGCAGCATGCCAGTGATACTCGGCTCTATCTGGGGACAAGTTTTCCCCTGACCTCAGTATAATGGTGTTTCAACTGTCATGTGTTAAAAGCTGGTTGATAAGAAAAATGAGGCAGGGTACAAAGACCCGGGGCTCGATTACTCTAGTCAGGTTAAGTCACTGTTGGGAGCTGGAGAACATTTTCTGCTATGGTTCTCATGTTTATTTAAATGGATTTTTGCCTTAAGGTGAACCATTAACCTACTTTAGGAGCAACCAAGTTAGAGTAGCAATGTAGTTTCTCAATTCAGTTATCAACTTAGCCCACTGTGTACCTAGCGCGTGAGTGAATATGTTGTCACTTTGTCCACTAGGTGTTCAATCTGAGCAGAAGTTATTTTGCAGAAGGTCATAGCATCATCTTATGTTTGTCTCATCTTTGATGGATAAAGGGGCACAGCTCTATGAGAACCTGACTGATAGAATGGAACCTGCTTGAACATTAGCATGGTTAAAATTTCAGCTTTCGGTTTTCAGATAGCAAAACATCAAGAGAGTGTTCTATAAATGAACTGATACTTTTCCCTCCCCTGCCACTTCACAGCCACATTATATCTAGAAGCGAAGATATGGGCACAGGACTTTCAGTGTTTCCATTAGCAGGTTGGTTTGCACCTCTAGATAAAGATGTCTGGGGGAGTCCAAATCTCATTTACCATGAGGCTCCTTTTTATTTTTCCACTTGCCTTCCATATTGTATAACACAACAAAGTTAAATAGCGTAGATTCCCAGGCCGAGGGCTAGCAATAAACTAGACCAAGTCTAAAAGAAGTCAAACAGTGGAGAAGCAGAAATTTTAATAAGACTCAAGAGCAGGGATATGTTTAATTAGTTCTACATCTTTCAGCCTCCTAATATTTGGACAGTTATCCTCTACTTTATTACCAAGAGCTTGTTCAAGTAAAACAATAAAATATTAGACTGCACACCCAACAATTTAAAACATATATCTGCAAGCAGAATTATTACATCTATTTGTTCATCCATTTTTTTTTTAAATAGGATAATATTATTAGCAAATTTAGGCCTAGTGAAGCTGTGACTTGTCCAAGCACTTTCCTAGTTTATAAATCAGAGTTGCATCACTTCTAGGGTCTCTTGAAGCACTAATATTCTATGCTTCTACTTCAAATGCCACATGGAGGCATGCAGCTCTCGAATTAACTGGGGCAAAATTAGTATACCTATTATAACATAACTGATAATACTAAAACCTAATTTTAGCAGTTTATTTCAGGCTCTTCTCCTAAATGTTTTCTCTTGTTCCTACTTAATCTTTGTAACTGGCCACATAGAGAAAAACCCAATAGATGGAATCGACAAAAAGAGATATAGGTCAAAGAGGACAAACTTTCAGTTACAAGAAGAATAAGGTCCGAGGATCTATTGTACAACATGGTGATTATAATTAACAATGCAGTATTATGTACTTGAAAGTTGCTGAGAGTTGATCTTAACCATTCTCATCATCCATAAAAAAAAAGAGTTAACTGTGTGAGGTGAGGGATGTATAAATTATCTTGATGTTGATAATCATTCCTCAATATATATGTACATCAAATCATCACATTATACACTTTAAATATATACAGTTACATTTGTCCATTATTCATCAGTAAAATGGTGAGGGTGGAGGGACAGGCAATACAGCTAACCTCTCAATATTAGAGCAGTGGTCATAATCACAACTCCACACAACTGCTTATGAAATCTACTGAAAATTCAACCTATATTATCTTGACCTTAAGCACATTGGGCCTTAAACCATTCTAAGTGAGATCCTAGATGTTGCTTGCCTTCGAACTAATGAACTTATTTATCTTTTATGAGTGTTGATGGTTTTTTCAATTCACAAAATAGGGGAAACACATCAGACACCGTTTTGGTCCAGTACAATGCGCTGCTGGTTGGCCTCAATCCTGACCTAGACAGAACATCTTCAAAGCAGAAAATTAATTTAGAGTCTATTCCAGGTCAGTCCTTCGCATCTTTGCTGAGAAGACCTATTAATGCCAACCTCAACAGAAATAAACACAAGCCCATTAAGAATTGGACTAAGACCATCAGTCATTTAACATAAGACAAATAGCAAAGCCTATCAAATCATGAACCTACCAAACCAAAACTGAGTACAAATAGCAAATCCAAAATGTCATGGTGGGTCATAATCCATTAAAAGGTATACAGTTTACACATTGCCAACAAACAAGTTAATATACTATTAAAGTAACAGACTAGAAAACTAAAAGCAGTGATTTTATGATCCAATTTGAACCAAAAAATGCTTCAAGGTAACGTATTATAATCTAGGACATTTTACTACAAACTATCCTTTGTACTTGGCACAATTTAAGATACTCATAAAGATACATTTCTGGGTTATGTGAAAATGTTATTATCCTAAAAAACAACAATAGGCTAAAATGTTAAAACATGACTAGTAATCCACTAGCTTAATTTTTTAAACACTTTCAAATATCTTCATAGATGGAGAAATTTATAAGGTTATCAAGTAAGTACAGGATTTTCTTGACAGTAAATCCTAGCAGAATGAAACTCATTTATACTCGTTTTTCCATTTTGAAAACAACCAATTTAAATTAGCAAACTATATTATGGAATCAATGAAAGCATGTCCTTGGTGGATTATAAATAAATATTTTAGCTACATCTTTGCATCCACAGGAGAACTGGACCCCTTTTCTGGGGTCTGTCCTACCATCAGAAGGGACAGGTCCAGACGAAAAGTCTGTCTCATGCTCTTTACAGATAGGGAGATTAGTGTTTTCACTTGGGCAAGTGTTGCTTCTGCTACAAGGCATACTGATATTCAACGTGTGAGCAAATGATAAGGGGAATGAATGAGGCCGGGACTGGGCAGGGGCAAAGCTGGGAGAAACTGACCCAGCTATAGGACGGGTGCCCGAGGAGGTAGTCTGCAGTCAAATGACTAGTCCAAAGGGCACAATGATCCTCGTACTTGGCTGCAGCAGTCTTCAGTATCTGAGATCCACCGAGCAGGTAAAGTCTGGCAAAATGAGGTTTTAGGCACTAGGCGATCTGCTGAGGACAGATGGGCCTGTCACCATAGAGTCTGAATCAGTGAGGGTCCCAGAGGAAAAATCTGTCACACTCAGGTTAGGATGATTAAAGAAGGTTTGATAAAGGGACTATTCTAAAGGTGTAAGACTAAGCCACAAGGGAAAATGCAATACCCCAATACCCAGCTAGGCTGTAACTATCCTAGGCCAGAGGGGTGAGGTGTGGGAGCAGTTCCTGGAATCTGGAAGCAGAGGACCACCTGGAGAAGGTCTCTGACCCTCAGTGGAAGGAGATAAACAGCTAGAGGTAACCCCAGAGGGAAGGAGCTGGTAATATAAATGCCCTGATCTCATCCAGTCACTCCCTGGAATCTCCTACCACAGCTCCCCCATTGGCCAAACCCAGCTAGAAGTTGGAAGACAAGAACTGGTAGGTCTATGTAGGTCAGTATGGAAGTAGGGTGAAGAGGGGTCTGGCAGGGCAAACACAAGAATGAAGGTACACCTGGGAAAGCATTCTATTTCAACAGCATCCCAAAACATATGTGGGAGTCTGAGTATGAGGGTCCAGAATTCTGGAGAAAGGGGCCAACAGAGTGAAACAGGATATTGGAGCCTTATTCAAAAAAAAAAAAAAAAAAAGGAGAGAGAGAGAGAGAGAGAGGTCAGAGGAGGACTCCACCCCCATAGGCAGTCAGGAAGTCAGGATGCTAAGCAGAAAATCAAGGCAGAAGTCTGCAGGCACAAGTTATGCCAGGGATGTGGGAGTAAGAAAAAGTCTCCAGGCATGCTGAAGCACTGGCTACAGAGCAGAAAAGAAAAGCTCTTTCTAGATCGAATTCACTGGTGTCTTTGGTATCAAATGTACATCTGGCCTAGGTCAGGATGGACATAAGGAGAAGTGAAGACTGAGGCTATTGAAGCCCAGCAGAACCTGCACCTGACAGAACACAGGAAAGAAAGGAGGTGACAGTGTAACTGAAGACGTATCATAGGGGTCCTTGTATCATAAGGCACTTTCAAATTGGAAACGGTGAGGAGAGTAAACAAAGATGTGGGAAGAACATAGGAAATATAGAGAAATTGCAAGGGAGGTTTGCTCGACCCCTAGGCTGAGACAAGGGCACAGTTACAGAACCCAGAGTCGCAGCCTGAGAGATGCCTGAGGAACTTCAACTGAGGAACATCACCTGTCCTAAGGGAGGAAACCTATGGGGAGGAAGACAAGGGGATGTGTCCCTAGACCTCAGCGTCCAACCTCTTCAGATTCCCTGCAGGATTCCCCGGTGACCAACCCAGCCAGAAGCCAGAGGACCAGGTTGACACAGTTCACGCAGGTCAATGTTGGAGGCCATAATGCAGGATGGAGAAGGGCAGGACAAGGATATGGCAGCACTAACAGAAGATGTCCAGCACAGACTTCTAATGCAGTCCTGGTGAAAAATGATGAGGGCTTCCCCATGAGATACTTCATCATCACAAAGAGAAGCTAGCAGACTCCACCTTGACAAGGTAATCAGATTGATGATATTAGTGGTAATGGGGCAAAGCGACATCAGGTGCCTTCCTACGCGATTCACCGAAAAGAACACACATCACATTCCTGCATGCCTGCGAGAAGTGCATACCTGAATCTGATCATGAAGAATCATCAGACAAACCCAAAATGAGGGATAATCTACAAAATAATTGGCCTGTCTACTTCAAAAATCTGAATGTCATGAGAGAGAAAGAAAGACTGAGGCATTGTCCTAGGGAAGGTTGACTAGAGAGACATGACGACTGTGTGCCAGACATGATACAGGGTTTTCTTCTGCTATGAGCACATCATAAGACAAACTGGCGAAATCTGAATGAGGTCTGTAAATCAGATAACAGTATTATGTTAATGTTAATGTCCTGATTTTGATTTGTCTACTGTGGGTCTGTAATAAAAAGCCCTTGTTTTTAAAAAATATATCCCATGAGGTATTTGGGGGTAGAGTTGCCTCATGTCTGGTTTCAAACAGTTCAGAAAAAAATACATAGGAAAGAAAAAAATATCATAAAATGTTAACATTTGGGGAATGTGGGTGAAGGGTATGTGGGAGTTCTTTTACTATTTTTGCAATTTTTCTTTAAGTCTGAAGTTATGTCAAAATAAAAGAAGAAAATAAAAATGATGAGAGCTCCAATTGGACCAATAGCAGTGGGGCTAAAGAGAGAGGGCCATACACAAGGGATACGTGGGAGGTAAACTGGATAAGATTTAAGTGGTGAATTATGGGCACTTGGCTGGCTCAGTCGGTTAAGTATCAAACTCTTGATTTCGACTCAGATCATGATCTCACGGTTTGTGAGATCAAGCCCTACATGGGGTTCTGTGGTGACAGCGCAAAGCCTGCTTGGGATTCTCTCCCTCCCTGTCTCTCTACACCCTCCCTTGCTCGTGCTCAGTTTCTCTCTCTCTCTCTCTCTCTCTCTCTCTCTCTCTCTCTCTTTCTCTCTCTCTTTCAAAGATAAATAAATAAACTTTAAAAAATATTTAAAAAAAATAAGTGATGAATTACACGTGCAGGGTCCACAGTGACCATGAGACATATGGCTTTGACGACCAAATAGTACAAATGACACCATCTTGATACTCTTAATGTACCCTGGCCAAAGAATCCAAATATCTATTTCTATAACTCATTTGTTATATTTCTATTGCATTGACATTGGATTGGCACAGTTAATATTAGTAGATCCAAAACAAGATCCTAAATTTCTACCTCATTGATAGTAATAACAGATTAGTCTCTTCCCCAAGAGAAGCAAGCAATTGTAGCTTCACCCAGCACAGAAAGAAAGAATGCCCCTGGCAAACCAGTCTCTCTTCTCCAGTCTTCCCTGGGGTACAGAGTCAGAGATCTTTCAAAATAGCATATGAGCATTTAGAATCCAAATGTAACCCAGACCTATGAGAGAGTGGTTAACTGGAACTGATGGGAGAAGCAGGTTGTGAGAGAGAACATTCCAGAGTTGAAAATCACATCACATGTCTTATAGGCTTCCACCAATCATAACACTCATCAATATAAGAAATTAGCACCATTTCTCCCATCCTCCCACGTGTCCTCTTCCAGCATACAAAGCCCAGTTGTTCAAGGCATGGTCCATTCAACAAACGTGTCCTGAACACTACCATTAGCATCAGGCTTATAATCAGTGTCAGATAACCTGGACTAAAATAACCTCCACAGATAACCTCCATTAAAATGCAAATACGGTTAGGTATGTCGATAATGCAGGGGGAAATCAGTTTATTAAATACTGTTAAGGATGAGGGTAACGTAAGAGTATTCTGGGGTCTGGGAGTGGAAGATTTGGAGATGGAGGAAAGAGCCAAGAATAGGGAAGTGCAAAGTCTTAGAAAAAAGAAAATCTGCCTACTTCACAACTTTCGCTAGGACCAGCCCTGAAACTAAGGTCATGAGTACATGAGTGTGTTTTCTTTAACTTTGTCCGGCCGAGAAATTGTTTTCCAAGGCCACAATCTACATCCCCAAACTTAAAACAAGCACATTGTATCCGAAAGAGAATTGAGGAACAAGAATATAGAGGTTCAAATAATTACTAAAAGATTCAGAGCGCGTGCCCCACGGACATCCTTTAAATGTGGAAAATAGCACCAAAATCATTAAGTAACCCAGGATATTTGCGTGCCTTCCCTATTTGCTTACCTACCGATGACCTGCCGTTTCCAGCGCTCTCTCTACCAAAAACAAAGTTCTTTTCTGACTGCATAAAAGAACATCACTGAAGCCTGCGGCAGTTTGTAAGAATGTCTCCAAGCGTCGGGCTGAATATCTTCAATTAATTTTCAAAGGACGCTCTCTTCCATGGGAATATGTTTGGGATTTCAGAACTCAAAGCACCATACCTTAATCCTCATTTTCAAACTGAGCATTCTTCTCTAATTTCTCTCATCACACAGAGTGTGCATATGACAGCCAGCTCCCTGGGACCTGTGTCTGATCACAGCCCACAGTTCAGCAGGAGGGATCTTTCAAGCCAAGATTCAAAGGTAAACTGCACATTCTCATGAACACCCCTCTGGAAAGTCACTTATATTTAATCACTTCAAGTGCTACATCTCCTTCTCTCGGATAACTTCCATTTTAATTCTCTTCTTCAGTGATCAAAAAATGGCAAAGAAAAACTTGTGATGATTTCTCCTAGTACGTCACCGCTGGAACTACATTTCTAAACTTTTCCCACCTTGACTGTTTCCTGAAAGCAGACAAACCCTCAGAAATATAAATCTTACCCGAAACTAATATGTTATATGCCAGTTATACCTTAATGAAAACCTTTCGAACTATGAAAAATAAAAAAGAGAAATTTAAGTCTTACAAAATTCAACAGGGTCAGTTTCTGGTCAGGTCCCACATGTATAAAATGGAGTAATGCATTCTATCTCATAGGCTCATGGTAATGCATTCTATCTCACAGGTTCATGGTACAGATGAAATTACATCACACACGTGATTGTCTTGTGATTATCTTGCATATTGTAGGTCCTCAGTAAATAGTAGCTATTATTTTCTAAGGCTGGCATTTTTAAAGTTGGCAGTTTGAAATCGGGATAGAGCCTGATGATGCTGAAAACACCAATGATTATCAGCCTGGGAATGCTGCTTTACAATGTACAATGCATTTTTATACACGTGATCACACAACAACCCTGTAGGGTATCTGGAATTGTATTATTGTTGTATTACTTTTCTAATGCTAAATAACAAATTGCCACAAATTTAGTGAATTAACTCAAGTTTACTATCTCACTGTTCTGTAAGGAGGAAATCCTACAAGAGTTTCATCAGGCTAAATCAAGGTGTCAGCAGGGCTGTGTTTCTTTCTGGGGGCTCTCAGGTAGACTCGGTTTCCCTCCTCATTTGGGTTGTTGGCAGAATTTAGTTCTTGCAGCTGCAGGACTCGGGCCCCCATTTCCTTGCTGGCTGCCCTCTGAGAGCCATTTCAGCTTCTACAGGCTTCCCCGGTCCTTGGCTCATGCCTCTTCCCTCCATCAAAGCCAGCAACATTAAGGGGAGTCCTTCTCACATTTACTCCTGCCTTATCTGTCATTTTTCTGATTTCAGACAGGAAAAGTTTTCTGCTTTAAGGGCTTATGTGATTCGATTGGGCCCATTTGAATAACCCAGGATAATCTCCCCCATCTCAAGGAGCATATGTTTAATCACATCTGCAAAGCCCTTTTTATCATATAACGTAACTTATATACAGGTTCCAGGGATTAGGATATGGACATCTTTGGGAGCGGGAGGTGGGGGAGGGGGTTGGTTATTAATTTTCTCTCCACAATGATTACTACTCACATTTTACAGATGAGAAGAATGAGGATGCGGGCGCAAAGCTGGCTCAGTTGGTGGAGCATCTGACTCTTGATCTCGGGTCATGAGTTCAAGCCCCTGCTGGGTGTAGAAATTACTTTGAAACTTTTTTTTAAAAAGGAGAAGAATGAAGGTCAAAGAATTGGACAAGAGATTTGCAAGGACACATAGTAAGTAACAAAGAATGGACTCAAATAGCAAAAGTGTACTCCAAACCCAAGTCAGCGTTCCTCCAGTAGACTATCTTGTTTCTGAAAGGTAGCTCAGCATTTACCATCTTCCATTTTCTCTCCCTTCCTCACCGACATGGAAATCCACACTTCCATTAATTGTACTTAAAGCTGGCATTCTTGAGGAATTAATGCACTTTTCCAAAGCTTCATGGAGAAGCCAAAGTTTAGATGCATTCCTACTCATTTTGTTGTAATTCCTTCCAAGGTTTATACCACATTGAAAGTATTATTTGCCAGCAATTGGACACTTCCATCTACAACTGTAAAGAAAACGTTTCCTGATTGGTTGAATGCTAAAGAAAGTTTACATCATGGTACATGTAGGTTATCTCATAACAATTTTCTCAGAAGATGTACTTAGAAATTTGAAACCAAAATTGGGGCGCCTGGGTGGCGCAGTCGGTTAAGCGTCCGACTTCAGCCAGGTCACGATCTCGCGGTCCGTGAGTTCGAGCCCCGCATCAGGCTCTGGGCTGATAGCTCAGAGCCTGGAGCCTGTTTCCGATTCTGTGTCTCCCTCTCTCTCTGCCCCTCCCCCGTTCATGCTCTGTCTCTCTCTGTCCCAAAAATAAATAAACGTTGAAAAAAAAAAAATTAAAAAAAAAAAAGAAATTTGAAACCAAAATGTTTAATATTCATTTAAGACGGTATTGGTCACTTTGTATTTCCTAGAAAATACTATCTCTAGCCATTTTTTTTTTGTTTGTGGAATTTAAAAGCATGATTTAGATTTATTTTAGTGTGATTTCAGTCAACGAGTGTTTATTAAGCCCATTAAAAAATACAAAATGTAAGTCAGTAAGCAATTCACGGGAATATGTAATTAAATGACAAATTGTGGGGCTCACACTGTACTTTGAGAATAATCATACTCCTGAAATATAAGGAGACTCTTCTGATTAGAAGCAGAGATGCTCATTAAAGAAACATGGACAATAAGTTCAGGTCAGTTGTATGTAGAAATCATAAAGGGCTCTTAAAAGCCTGGCCACAATCACATGTATACAAGAGTAATAATAAAATGAATGTTTGGGGCACCTTGGGTGGCTCAATCGGTTGAGTGTCCAACTTTGGTTCAGGTCATGATCTCACGGTTTGTGGTTCGAACCCCACATCAGGCTCTGTGTTGACAGCTCAGAGCCTGGAGCTTCTTCCAATTCTGTGTTTCCCTCTCTCCCTGCCCCTCCCTTGCTCACACTCTGTCTCTCTGTCTCTCAAAAATAAATAAATGTTAAAAAAAAATTTTGTAAAATAATAATAAAATGTTTTTATCAAAAAAATCCTGAGAAGCAAAAGTCATCAGCTTAATGCGTTTTGAGATAAATTATACATACACATTTATAAATTACAAAATAAAATCAGTAAAATTCATTTTTTAAAAGGACAAGACAGAGGAGTAGATGCAGAAAAAGAGACTTCAAGATTTTGAGGTTTTGAGGAGAAAAGTGAGATTTAAGAAAAATTAGTCTGGGGGCGCCAGGGTGGCTCAGTTGGTTAAGCTGTGCCGACAGCTCAGAGCCTGGAGCCTGCTTCAGATTCTGTGTCTCCCTCTTTCTGTGCCCCTCCCTCGCACTCTGCCTCTATCCAAAATAAATAAACTTTTTTTTTTTTAATTTTAAAAGAAAAAAAGAAAAATTAGTCTGACAATAGTACCTAGTCTGAGCTATAAGGACAGGTAAATAGCCAGGTGCTTCCCATCTAAGTCTGTGATAATGTGATAATGAAGGCATGTAATCTTACAGTTGATGAACTCTGAGAGCAGACAAATGTTGGTTTAAATCCTGGCTCTGCCACTTACCAAATGTTTGCCTTTGGGCAAGACACTAGAGTACTCTAAGACTCCATTTTCTCATCTGTAAAATGGGGATGATAATCCACACCATGGAATTGTCATGAGAATTAAGTGATGTGGTATATAGGAATCACGTAGCATCTGGCACATAGGAAACACTCAGTAACTTTTAACTGGTGTGATCATCATGACGATTAAGAATGGTAGCAGTGTGACACGCCTGGGCGGCTCAGTTGGTTAAATGTCCGACGCTTGATTTCGTCTTGTCATGATCTCACGATTCATGAGTTCGAGCCCCCGCATTGGGCTCTGCACTCTCAGGGCAGAGCCTGCTTTAGATCCTGTGTCTTCCTCTCTCTCTGCACCTCCCTTGCTCGTGCTCTCTCTCTCTCTCTCAAAAATAAATCATAAAACATTAAAAAATAATAATAAAAAGAAAGGTAGCAGTGGAAATGGAAAGAAAAGGGACAAAGGTCATTTTGAGGGCAGTAAAAGACTCCGGACTTTCTAACTGATCATGGAAGCCGAATTATTTAGGAAGTTGGTATAGCCTAAAACCTGGCTTGATCTTGACCTTCATTCCAGATGCATCACTCTGAATCAGTTCTGTCCACATAGGGAAAAATATAGCCAGGACCAGACTCCAAAGACCAGATTTAACAGCATTATCCTATAGAAACTTCCTACAGTGAAAGAAATGGTCTTTATCTGAACTGGAAAGTCTGGCCGGTGCAACTGAGAAAGTGATTTTTTTCATTTTAATTTCATCTTACAACTTAATTCACAAATCTAATTGGAATTCAATTTAAGTAGCCACACGTGACTAGTGGCTACCTTCCTAGACACTAGCACGGCTGCTATCATATCCCAGACAGTCAGTGTTTGGGATGTAAAGGAATCCTGAAGTTCAGGTGCACTGGGTATTGCTGGCTGGTGACTATGAGTACAGAGGATATGTTCGAAGGATCTTTGCAAAAGTAGGAGTAAATCAGAACAAAAGCTGAGTTCATCACCATATTAGGGCCAGAAAGTTCAACTCCTCACTTTGCAATTCGAAGGTAACTATCAAAGACGCTCACATTACCCAATAGTCTACATAAATTGGAAGGAGGGATAGAGAAAAAGAGTCCTCCTTTTTTTTGAGAATTTTTTTTACTTCTTCAAATTTTTATTTAAATTCTAGTGAGTTAACATACAGTGCAATATTAGTTTCAGGAGTATAATTCAGTGATTCCTCACTTACATACAACACTTAGTGCTCATCACAAGTGCCCTACTTAATGCCCATCGCCCATGTAGCCCATCTCCCACTCACCTCCCTCCATCAACCCTCAGTTTGTTCTCTGTCTTTAAAAATCCCTCATGGTTTGTTTCCCCTCTCTCTTTTTCCCCCCTCACATATGTTCATTTGTTTTGTTTCTTAAATTCCACATATGAGTGAAATCATATGGTATTTGTCTTTCTCTGACTTATTTTGCTTAGCGTAATACACTCTAGCTCCATCCGTGTTGTTGCAAATGGCAAGACTTCATTCTTTTTGATGACTTCGTGATATTTCATTGTAGATATGTTCCACATCTTCTTTGTCCATTCATCAGTCGATGGACGTTTGGGCTGGCTCCACTGCTATAAACATTGGGTTGCATGTACCCCCTTCAAATCTGTATTTTTGTATCCTTTGTGTAAATACCTAGTAGTGCAATTGCTGGGTCATAGGATAGTTCTATTTTTAACTTTTTGAGGAACCTCCACACTGTTCTTCAGAGTGGCTGTACCAGATTGCATTCCCACCAACAGTGCAAGAGTTTCCCTTTTTCTGCATCCTCACCAACACCTGTTGTTTCTTGTGTTGTTAATTTTAGCCGTCCTGACAGATGTGAGGTGGTATCTCACTGTAGCTTTGATTTGCGTTTCCCTGATGTTGAGTGATGTTGAGCATCTTTTCATGTGTCTGTTAGCCATCTGGATGTCTCCTTTGGAAAAGCGAAAAGACCACCTTCCAATCAGAAGTTTAGGTCCACCTGCTCTTAGTCTGTGTGTAAATAGAGATTATGGTGAAGGAGGAAAAGGGAAGTAGTTTGATTTCACTTCCTCTTTTTGCCTTCCCTACATATCCCTCTACTTCACTTCCAAATTTAACCCCTTGGCTAATTACTTCCCTCTCCTATCTTCTTCCACAGTAGCGATAGCACAGAAAGGAACAGAGGCATTCTGGGAAGTTTCTTTGTCTTTCATAAGTAAGGTAGAGGAACCAGAAATGGACAAATAGAGAAACTGAACTGAGATTGGCAGTTGTAACAAAAGCTTCAGCTGATCCCTGGGGCAGGGGCGGGGCACTGGAGTTAGAATGTCCCTGAAGAGTTGTCCTGAATTGAGGCAGAGAGGCTGGTCTTTTGAATTCCCCCGGGCCCCAACATCAGTCAGTCACTGAATGCAAGCTGTCCCTAGGGAGGAGTCACAGACTTAGGCAAGGCAGCTCCCTTTGGCAGGGGACGATGCCCGAGAAAGAAGGAATTCCTGGAGAAGACACTGGCTGTTTGTCTCAGCAACCAATATTCCCACCATAGAGAGACAGATTGAGACCCTAAGAGTGGGGTGGTGGGGTCCATCCAGGCTGTGTGCCACAGTAGTCACCGAGGCTCTTTCCCTGGCTTTGCCACCAGCAAGTGAGCATGAATAATCCACTCAGCTTTCTTAAGCTCTCATTTCCTTATCTGGATACAAGGGAAATGGAAGAGCTGAGTTCTAACTGATATATTTGGCACTCTGGCTTTTTATTTTAAGAATTATTATTCTAATTTTCTATTTACAAATTTGCAGTTTTTTAAATAAAATTTTCAAGGAAGAACACAAAGGGGAGATTTATATGGAACTTTTTTTCTGATTTTCATAAAAACAGATGGTTCCTATCAATACCCCGCTTCATTTAAAAAAAAACCTCTAAGTTAAGGGACACCTGGGTGGCTCAGTCGGTTAAACATCCCACTCTTGGTTTCAGTTCAGGTCATGATCTCATGGTTCATGGGCTCAAGCCCTGAGTGGGGCTCCATGCTGACAGTGCAGAGCCTGCTTGGGATTCTCTCTCTCCCTCTCTCTCTGCCCCTCCCCCACCTCAAAATCAATAAATAAACATTAAAAAAAAAAACCCTCAAAGTCAGTACTTAATTTCCATAAACGGAGGATTTCTGACTTTTGTTCATCACGCTACATCTTCACAAGGTATCTAAGTTTTTCTGTGCCACCTAGCTTTGTCACTAGACTATGGAATCTATTGCTTTATGTTGTGATCATGAGTTCATCTATTCACTTTTAAACACAAGTACCTGCATGCATTGCATTTACGCACTCACACACACATACACAAAGACCAACTTTCACTGATGAATCTAAAAAGGATTTAAGAATACAGTCTTATCAACGTCAGTATGATTGAGTGGGACTGCCTTTAAGCCATCCCTTGGGAAAAAGTTTACATCCCATTCTTAAAGGTCTCCAAGAAGCTCTTTAAGATTGTGATATATCCTTTATTCAGTGATCAGCAATCCTCACAGTGAGGAAGTTCTTTTTTGTATCTAACCCAAATCTCTTCCACTGCAATTTCAAACCACTTCCTTTTCCATTCTTACTGAATTAGGAAAGGAGGTGGAATCATTGTCACCTGCTTCTTATAATTTTCGTATGTTTAACTTTTTAGAATTTATTTATACCTAAACATTCTTCCCATATGACATTTTATCCCACTTAACGTCTGTTTTTTAACTCATGAGAAATATCATTCAATCTTTTTAGTATATTTTCTAGCTTCCTTATATATTCCCTAAACTATGGAGACCAAATTTAAAACACCGTGAGTGATGAAGTCTTTGTTATTTGGGGGGTTTGGCATTGTTACAATCTAACATGGGTTAGCTTTCACATTGCCTTACACTATCCCTACATTAAAAATGTATGTCAGATTGTTTAACCTCAAGGAAGAAGCAATTTTCCCACAAGACCTATTTATAAAGTAGGATAGTATCTTCCCTTATATGGGAAGCTAATGTAAACTATTAATGACATGTATCAGGTGCAAAATGTTCTCAGTGCTAACTCTTTCCAAATAACCTTTAAAATAACAAGACTCGTTTTGTCTATTAGAGTTTGGTTTTGAAAGACAAACATTTTAACTATTATTAGTTCAACAATCAATAGTCGGGAAGTAACTGTTTTCTCTAAATGTAAATGCAGTCTTCCGGGCTCCTGGGTGGCTCAGGCTTTTGAGCGTCCAACTCTTTACTCTTGATTTCAGCTCAGGTCATGATCCCAGGGCCATGGAATCCAGCCCCGTGCTCAACATGGAGCCTACTTAAAATTCTCTCTCCTTCTGCCCTTCTCCCCAGCTGGTGTGTGCCTTCTCTCTCTCTAAAAAAAAAAAAAAAAAAAAAAAAAATTTAATGAAGTCTTCATGACCTCATTGGCTACTGTGGATTTCTCAACATTGTTCCTTGCATGTGACAGTGTGTTACATGTAACATCTTTCCTGATGTTTACAGAATTCGAAGGAAAAATGAATGGAGTATATATAAATATAGTAAATATAAAATTAAGATAATTATTAAATTAACATCAAAATATAGTAAATATAAAATTAAAAAAGAATTACCCACACAAAGATGAAACAAATCTCAAATTTTGTATTTTGAAGAACATATGGAGAAAGTATAAAAAATTATCATTAACTTTCTACCTGATATGTCAAAGGTAAAGACATCGTAAAACACTTGCAGTGGTTTCCATATTTTATATAAAGTATAAATGGTATAGTTACACAGAAAATAAGTATATCATATATGCTTGGGTTTTAGGACAGAGCCTCCTTTTATACACCTCTGCTTGGTAACTTTATCATCTCCTTCTGAAAGCTGGCTACCAGCAAATGCATGTCAATATCAGGGTCTTGTGACATTATAATTAGGGTAACCTCTGGTCAGTAGGTTGACAATCACCTTTACCTCTTGGATTCATATCGCCTGACCCTCTCCCAGTTCTGACTGATGAGCACTGGGCTGACCCAGCTGATGCTGCTGTTGTAAGTACCGCACATGTGCCTACACTATATACTGACTGAGAAGGGCAGCTGAGTGGTTGTGTAAAATCCCTTTGCACAAAAACGTAGCTCCCATTTCCAACCAGCTGTACATTCAAACATGTGAAGAAGGCTTAATAGTTTGGTAGTAGGTGTTTATATGCATTAATTTATTTAATTCTATTATAAACTTTTGATGTAAGAATTATTGTCACTCCCCTACAGCTTAGAAAATTAATTTTGGAGAGCCACATATCCAGTAAGGGGCAGACACAGAATTAAAATTTCTGACTCCAGTACACGGGTGTCTCCAATAATTCTCTGAATATGTCCCCACCCCCATGTTTAGGCAGGATAGTTTGGTGGTTCACAGTAAGGACTGTGGAGTTAAACTGTCTGATTTCAAAACCACTTCTCAGTTTATGACCTACTTGACATCTCTAAGCTTCGGTTCATTTATAAAATAAATATAATGATAGTATATAACTCAGAGAGTTGGTGTAAGTATTAAATGCACTGATATGTGTAAAGTGTTTAGAATAATGCTTGCCATGTAGTAAATGCCATTAAGTTAGCTATTATTATTTTCTTTTTATCATGCAGTAAAGAAATTCTACTGAAAAGCAAATGAAATACAGAGAGGAAGAGTGGTAGTAATACACTAATTCAGTAGCCCATCGTAGAGTCTCAAAAACTGGTAACTAATCATTCAGTGGGCCCACCGGGAAATGGAGACAATGAGCAAGTCTGACTGTTGGGCAAGGGAGATGGAGAAGTGCTTCAGGAGAGCATCACTGGGGAACAAAGGGCTCTAAGAATCTAGGGAGGGTTGAATCAACAGGAACAAAGCACACAGATTCTGCTTTAAAATTGTGCTGAAAGTCAGCTCTGATTGTATTTTATATTATGTTGTTCTTGACAGCTTTATAGCATCATTTGGGTCCACCATATTTTAGATATAACAGTTGTTTCATGTTGATTCACTATTCTCCCAGAATGTCTATTTAGTTAGAAAAAAAAAAAAAAGCTCTTTAACTCAGGCACACTAATGGAATTTTGAAACATCACTGTTCATTTGTATTTAACATTAAATAGGTGAGGAGAAATAATTATAAAACTACTTGGAGTTATAAATGGGACCTCTATTAAATCTAGGCCTTAAATATTCACTAGTTCTTAATTTGGGTCAAGATCTGGTGTCTAATAAAGTCCACAGTATGTTCGACAGCATTCCAAATATCCTTTATTCTTCCTGATTCGACTTTCAACTTCTGTATTTAACGTTCTACTTCTTTGTCAGTTAGTGCCTCAGAGGACAGTATTCTGCCTAAGTAACAGATTTCATGGCAGCTTTCAACTCTGTATTGTGCCTAGTACTAAGATCTTAAAACACTCTAATCATCTTGTCACATTTTTAAAATTAAAGTGTTGATGGCATGATCAAAGGCTGAGATTCCATTGAGAACTCTACCCAGGATTTAATCTGCCTCTGACTCTCTGCACATACTAGTGGCAAACATAACAAATTTTGTTAGTTTGCCATTAATCTTTATGCAAAGAATTATATTATGCACAGGAAAGGGTCACGAAAGTCACTAAATCATCGGAGTAAAGAGAAATCCATTTATCCCTTCACTCCTCCACTTGCTGCACAGAGGGATTCAGATTGCCCACTACCAGCCCAAACGACCAACCACGATATTAGAACAGTAGGAAACGAAACGCCTACTTCACAACACAAGACGAGTGAGAGTATACCATATTGTTATAAATGCTTCAGTGAATTTTTAATGGTGTCTAATATTCACTCCTTTGGATCCTTCCAATAAAATAAATCCTATACTGAGGATAGTATACTATAATTGCATGTGTGTTTGTTAGTGTATCAAAGATACAATATTAATTTAATCCAATTTTTTGTTTATAGTAAGCCTCACTCAGTGGTTGCCACTGTGCTGGTACTTTGGTCAATACAAATAAATAAAAACTAAGATATTTCAGGTGTGTATAGTTATCACCGTTTACGAAGCATTTTCAGTGAAAAAGTTTCGTTTGTCCTACATAGTAATCCTGTGTGCTAGTTTGAACACTGTCGATATTATTTGCCTTGTTTTAGAGATTAAAAATCAAAGCCAAAAACCAAGTAAAGAACAATTAAAATAATATGCCTAGGCTCACAGTTAGTAAGTTGCAGAGCTTTGGTCTCTTGACTCAAAAAAATAACATGCTTTCTGCTCTTAACTGGCCTTAGGTTCATGGCTGTGGCAAAAATATTCACAGAAATGCTGCCTTAAAACCTCTTGAAACAAGACAGACAGTAAATACAACACAGTTGCCCAAATGAAGAGAAAAGACAACAGACATTCATCAAGTTGGTAAGTAAGAAAAATCTTGTGGCTTCTTTTGGTGGGAAAGGAAAACTTTCCTTAGACTTGGAATTTCATGGCTTCTAATTCTTCATGTGTTCCTAAAATGTGTAGAGGTAGACAAGGAAAAGCCTGGATTCCATGTGTGGCCAGCACAGATGAAATCACAGCATTATGCATCCCCTCGTGGGTAGGAGATACTGACCAGACTGGCATGCCATGGGGGAGGGAGGTGTGTATTAGAGAGTAACAGGTAGTAGTGGAAGATGAAGCAGAACAGATTAAAAGGTTTTAGAGAGCTTTATGTCAGGCAAGACATTTGATCCAGATCCAGCAAATCACACAAAGTTGGAGTAAAGGAAAAGATAATCCAGCAGCACGATGTCAGATGAATTAGAAGACTCATCAAAATAAGGTAGGCTAAATGGTAAAACTTTACATTAGAGATAACACTGAGTCATTGATAAAGAAACCAAAGACAATTCAGTACATAGTGATCAGTATGTGCTAAATGTAAAAAAAAAAAAAAAGGACAAAGGTTGAACCCAGTGATGACAGTTATCTGTAGGATGATGGTGCCGTTGACTAAATAGGAAAGCTAATTTGTAAAGCTATGTTTCAGTGTATTTGGGAGTAAAGGTGAATGCATTGATAACGTCTGTAAAATGGCTTCCCTTTTACTGAAAACAAGCTATATCCTGTTTTCAAGATAGTTTCTTTAAATTGAAGAGGGAGGAAGGATTGACCATGATTAGTTTGAATCTTTTATAAAACATCATACTATACTATATAGTATAACATACTGCTATATCCTTAAGAGACAACTCTGAGGCACATTTTGAAAGTTTTAACATTTACAAATGACAATGGTTTTAAGAACATAGGGACAAGACCAGGGTGCCTGGGTGGCTCAGTTGGTTAGGCATCCAACTCTTGGTTTCGGCTCAGGTCATGATCTCTAGGTTCATGAGACAGAACCCTGCCCCCGCCTCCATGCTTGTGGCACTGAGACTGCTTGAGATTCTCTCTCTCCCTCTCTCTCTGCCCCTCCCCTGCTTGGGTATGCATGCCTGCGCATGCACTCTTTCTCTTTCTCTCTCTCTCTCGTTAATAAACTTTAAACTTCTTTTTTATTAATTAATTTATTTTTTTAATATGAAATTTATTGTTAAATTGGTTTCCATACAATACCCAGTGCTCATCCCAACAGGTGCCCTCCTCAATGCCCATCACCCACTTTCCCCTCCCTCCCACCCCCCATCAACCCTCAGTTTATTCTCAGTTTTTAAGACTCTCTTATGGTTTGCCTCCCTCCCTCTGTAAAAGAAAGGTACATTCAGTGACATCGCATTGTTTTTAATCTATTATGTGTTGACACAGAATCTAAAAATTATCTCATATTCTGTGATAACATTAGGAGTACTTCCTGCGGTTAAAAAAAAAGATTAGGGGCGCCTGGGTGGCGCAGTCGGTTAAGCGTCCGACTTCAGCCAGGTCACGATCTCGCGGTCCGTGAGTTCGAGCCCCGCGTCGGGCTCTGGGCTGATGGCTCAGAGCCTGGAGCCTGTTTCCGATTCTGTGTCTCCCTCTCTCTCTGCCCCTCCCCCGTTCATGCTCTGTCTCTCTCTGTCCCAAAAATAAATAAACGTTGAAAAAAAAAAAAAAGATTAAAACTTTTTTTCTTTTCCTTCCCCTCCCCCATGGTCTTCTGTTAAGTTTCTCAGGATCCACATAAGAGTGAAAACATATGGTATCTGTCTTTCTCTGTATGACTTATTTCACTTAGCATAACACTCTCCAGTTCCATCCACGTTGCTACAAAAGGCCATATTTTATTCCTTCTCATTGCCACGTAGTATTCCATTGTGTGTATAAACCACAATTTCTTTATGCATTCATCAGTTGATGGACATTTAGGCTCTTTCCATAGTGTTGGCTATTGTTGAAAGTACTGCTATAAACATTGGGGTACGAGTACCCCTATGCATCAGTACTTCTGTATCCCTTGGGTAAATTCCTAGCAGCGCTATTGCTGGGTCATAGGGTAGATCTCTTTTAATTTTTTCAGGAACCACCACACTGTCTTCCAGAGTGGCTGCACCAGTTTGCATTCCCACCAACAGTGCAAGAGGGTTCCCGTTTCTCCACATCCTCTCCAGCATCTATAGTCTCCTGATTTGTTCATTTTAGCCACTCTGACTGGCGTGAGATGATATCTCAGTGTGGTTTTGATTTGTATTTCCCTGATGAGGAGTAAACTTTAAACTTCTAAAAAAAAAAAAAAAAAATGAGAGAAAAAAAAAAAAAAAACAGAAAGAAGACCAAGTACCCAGGTGCTTTGGATGGAACTATATTTCTAAGGGCTTCTCCTTGCAGAAAAAACTCATAGATATTAGGGACCTAATATGCACAGGCATTATGTTTGTGGGGCATCTGCACTTTTCTTCCTTTCCATAGCTCTAGGGAGCTCTTATAATCACCATCAATAAGGATGTTAATGGTGTGGAAAAGGAACATCAAAGAGGCTGAGTAAGGTCACTGTGTGGATGGCAGAGTGTGGATTCAAACCTCAGTCTTCTGCGGGGTTTTTTGTTTTGTTTTGTTTTCTTTTCTTTTTTGTATTTGGAAGAGTATAGTTCTTCCATAAACACATTATGAAAACAGGGAAAGGACCCTGCCATAAAGTGTCCTTATAAAAGAGAAAAGGAGGAAAAGGTATAAGACAGAAAAGGACATCACTGTGTTTAAAGACCAAAAGCATATGTAGAAAATAGGATTAATTTTAAGGTAAAATGATATAAGCTGGATAAATATATGCTAAAAGGATGTAAAAGAAAGGTACATTCAGTGACATCGCATTGTTTTTAATCTATTATGTGTTGACACAGAATCTAAAAATTATCTCATATTCTGTGATAACATTAGGAGTACTTCCTGAGGTTAAAAAATAGATCAAAATAAGTGATAAAACGTTTTAATCTGAAATTTTAATATTTTCCCTATTATTTACAAATTGGGTATGATTTTTTCCATCTATGAGTGTCAGACACTGTATTTTGCCTCTCTACCTCAGTAGACTTGTTGTTCTCCAACATTTACCTCAATACAGGGCCATTATCCACTCACAGCTTAGTCATGAAGTTCAAGAACAGAAACTCAGGCAACTGTCCATATAAATGAACACATTTGACCCGTATAGCACTATAGAAAACAAAATGTTTCTTTCTAATGGATGAATCACAACATAATAGGAACCTTCCCACAAAAGAGCTTGACTCTTTTCTAACTTGCAGTTTCAAAATGATTTCATAAGCACAAAAGATTTTAGTTTGTATTGGATTTAGGAGAAGAAATACCTCATAGTGAAATCTTTTGCTAGAATTTGACTCTATTTCAGTGGCCCTCAACCTTGGCCATGCATCAGAGTCACCTGTGAAGCCTTATAAAAATGCTTGCTGAATCAGAAACTCCAAAGGTATAACCTGGGCTTCTTTGCCTCAAAAAAAAAAAAAAAAAAAAAAAAAAGCTCCACCATTGATTCTAACGCACAGCAAGATTGAGAATTCTGATATAAGTGATACGTAAATAGTTCTTTGGTGAGCTTTCTCTGAAAGGAATTTGTTAGGATATTGCCATATAAACTTAAAAAAAGGAAATGCGCCCCCCCCCCCCCAGAAGGAGAATTTGACCACTAGGAAGAGTTACCTTGGTTTCAGGACTCCACGAAACAGCTGTTGCTCTACAATCTGCAAACCTCCAGGCTATCTTACTTCCAGCAGCTGCAGTAAATTCCAAGCATATTTCCAATGAACACCAACCCAACCTTTGAATCTAAATCCCTCCAAGTCTCTCCTAAAGTTTAACTGTAAATGTTCACTTTGGTTCAACTTTCCATTTGCCTTCTATTAGTCAGCCGTCATGGTTTAAACATTTATAGATAGAAAAGCTCAGATACGATCCATATTTTATTGTAATCAGATGTTAACTGGGTTGCTGATGCTATCAAGTATTTGACAACCATGGACACGTGAATCTTGGCTTTTTTTTTTTTTTTTAAAGTGTCAATGGAACATGTTCAGTATTTATTGGGACTGCACTGTTGCTGTTGTGGCATGTACCGGGCAGACAGTAACGCCCTTTGCTCATATTCTAATAGGAAAGCATTCATTTGACAAATGTTTATCGAGTGGGAACAAAGGACGTAATCTCTGCCTTCTGGGACACCAAAAGTCTACAAGAAGAAGCAGACGTAAACAAAAACTTTCCCTTCAATTTGTTAAGTATCATGATAGAAGTAGTTACAAAGGGCCATGTGATCACAAAGGAAAAGCAATCTGTATGGGGAAAGCTGGTACAGGTCTGCAGGAGAAAGTCACATCTTAACTGGAAGAATGTATGGAATTTTCCAAGAAGGAGAAGAGGAGAAAGAGTATTCCAAACAGAAATAGCACGTGCAAGCCTCAGAAACAACAAAATCATGGCACGTTCAGGGAAGAAAGAGAACTGCAGGGAATATTTAGCACAAGCCTCACTGACTGGTTCTCTGTCACCATCCTTATCATCACTTTTGATAACTTCACCAGACTGGTAAGTAGCTATCTGTCCAACCACCTAGCCTCTAGGTGGTTCACTTCCAATCACCATACAAAAAGGCAGAGTGAGAAAGCACTGCTGATCTTGGGACTTAGGCTCCATAACTGTGTAAGCCAGTTTCTTATAATAAATGTATATGCACATGTATACACATGTGTGTATATCCTATTGATTCTATTTCTCTACAAGAGCCAGAGTAATACAGTAAGTGATCAACAAATAAAATGGGTGACTTAAAAATACTTTGTCTAGCTAAAATACGGCAGGGGAATTAGAATATGAAACTAAAGAGAGATCAGTACTAATAACAAGAGTTAAATATACTACACCTTAATTATATGCAACATGGTCTGTCAGACACTGTAAATGGACCATCTCATTTAATCCTCATAACCCTGTGAGATGAGTACTTTTATTATCTTCATTCTACAGAGAAAGCCACTGAAGCCCAAAAACATTAGATAACTTTCTAAAGTCACATTATAAATGCTTTGTCTCAATTTATTTCCCAAACAGAAGTATCTTTTTTCATTATTTCTGTTCTTTCAAATCAATCAATGAATCAATTAAGCAGCAAGAGTATACTGAGCTGGCTACTATGTGCCATAGGTGATTTCCTCTGAGAAAATGAGGCCCCTCATGGTGAGCCCAGGCATCTTCCTGGCTTCAAGGAACATTAGGTCAAAAACATTCCAAACACATGATGCCTTTGGACAATCCTTCCATTCCTCAGTTCTGTAACTAGTTATTTGCAATAGAAAAAAGTAATTATAAAAGCAACATAACTACTAATTACAAGCAACTGTAAATAAGAAAAACTGAGTTCAATGAAGCATTTAATACCATGTGTTCCAGTTCAGAAATGTGGAGTTCAGGTCCTTAGTAATGTGGGAATTATGTTTTACTCCAAAAACTAAAAATCTGTGCCTGGTAGACTTAATTAAAAAAATATATTTCCCTCCCTCCCACAGGCATCTAGATTAGCAGCTGACAAACTCTTCCTATAAAAAGACAGGTAGCAAATAGGTCAGGTTTTGTGGGTTATATGGTCTCTGTCACAACCATCCAGGCCTGTTGCTGTGGCATGAAAACAGTCATAGATGATAAATAAATGAATGAATGTACTGTGACCCAATAAAACTGTGTTTTCAAAAACAGATGGTAGGCTAGATTTGGCCTGAGGGCTGCAGTTGCCCAATCCCTGATCCAGAATCTTAGATATCATATTCCCAGATTAGAAAACATAAGCACAGAAAGACCATCTACTCACTCTGATGCAAATTACTTTTTGATGAAGTCTAACCTGGTGAATGCTAGTGCTTATAAAGATGAACAGGTTGAGAATGGTAGACAGTAGCGGTAGTTACAAGGTTGTGTCTTTACCGAAATCAATCAGAAATAAACAACTGCAGAAGAACTAATGGCATTATAGAATCAGAGCACTTACCACTTTAAGACAGGAATCCGCCATTTTGCTTATCATCATCCTTCTCCAGCAGGCTCTTAACCATTATAGTTTCCCTCACATAAATTCCATGTTAGGGGTACCTGGGTGGCTCAGTTGGTTAAGTGTCCCACCATGGGTTTCAGTTCAGGCCATGATCTCATGGTTCATGAGTTTGAGCCCCACGTCAGGCTCTGCACTGACAGTCCAGAGCCTACTTGGGATTCTCTCTCTCCCTCTTTCTCTCTGCTCTTCCCCAGCTTGAACTCTCTCCCCCTCTCTCTCTCCCTGTCTCAAAAAACGAAAAAATAAAAAATAAATTTTTAATTCCATTTTGCTACAGATATCTTACAAAGCAGATATGTTACTTCCACGACAATTATGGTGACTTGTACGATGAGGTATAGATACCATTATATAAAACTATTTGCTAATTACTTTTTAGGTTATTTCTAATCATCCACCCAATTCCTAACAAAAATAATTCATTCAATGAAAAAATTTCACAGCCAAAAATTTCAAGTTTATTGATCCAAATTGAGTTCCAAATCATAATAAATTGCTTTGGGGGATCTACAGTACAAATCTATGCGACTGTCTTCCCAGTACCAGTTTCTGAGAATCAACCTCCACCCACCTGCATCATTCCCATGGTGCTGCATAACCCCACCCCAAGCCACCATTGAATGGTTGTGCATTAGCTTGCCAGGGCTGCTGTGACAAAGTTTCACAAAATAGATGGCTTAAACAACAGAAACATATTGTCTCATAGTTCTGGAGGCTACAAGTTTAAGATAAAGGTGTCAGCAGGGTTGGTGCTTCCTGAGGCTGTGAGGGAGAATCTGTTTCATGCCTCTCCCTTTTGGTGGTTTGCTGGCAATCTCTGTCATTCCTTGGTTTATAAATATATCACTCCATCTCTGCTTTCATGTTCATATGGTGCTCTCCCTATATGCTCATTTTTCTCTGTGTCCAAATTTCCCCTTTTTGTAAGGACACTAGTCCTGTTGGATTAGAATCCATCCTGATGACCTCATCTTAACTAGATTATCTGCAAAGACCTTATTTCCAAATAAAGTCACATTCACAGGTGCTGGGGATAAGGACTTCAATATCTTTTATGGGGACACAATTCAACCCATAACAGGTCCTAAGGTTTCCCAAGCTGAGCCAACAAGAATCCTTTCTGGAGATCCTTAGAAATAAAATTTAAACAGTCCAGAGGGCTGAAGGGGTCATTTGTAAAACTCAAGAGCTATTAGCAAGCATGTTTTCTACCACACAGAAAAATCTCAGCAGGAGGAAGAGATAAACTAACATGCACAAGAAATGAAAAACATGGAATTGTGATGGCATTTGAATCTCTAGTGCCAGCTGCATCTATGGCTCAACCTCAAACCCATCTATATGTCTATATCTACATATCTATATGTCTATATATCTATATCTGGTTCTGGGTGTGAAAATTCTTGTTCTCAAATTGGAACTATCATATTTCATGTGACAATATATTTTAATAGAGTTCCAGGCTTGAGTAGAAGGTAGCTTCATCCTAGGATTTAGGTGTATCTGGACGTACCTACAGAACTTGTGGGACATGAATTCTAGAGGATTATTTATTTGAGAAGTGAGAAGCCTTCGGGAAAAGAATTCATCTCAAGGGCAGAGAAAATCCAAGACTAATCAGATAAAAGTGCTCACTAACACTTTTCATCCAGGTCAGCCCCATAGAGTCCTGAATATGGTGAAGGATACAAACTAAAAAAAGGCATTTCATTAACTAAACTCTCCATGGGTCATTGAGAGTACTGATCAACCTCATTATCACTGTTGGTGGCTTTGGGCACCAGCAGGACAATGCAGCCATCAGCTACCCACGTTGAACAACAACAACATTGAGCAGCCAAACTATGATGACAAGATTTGAACACCAGTGTCTTTATGAATAGGTATGACATTTTTGCCACCTGTAGTGTCACCATCACAGTGAGCCCAGGAGAGAGGAAAGGGAATACTCCCCGTGGTAGTCAGGAGAACTAGTTCTAAACATTTCCAAGGGATGCCCAGGACTGTTGGGAGAAATGTATGAGGACTGGAATTCTACCAAGAAGAAAGGAAAAAAAAAAAAAACAAAACAAAAACGGAGAAGTACTGTTTTATGGCTATTACTGTCATCTTACTTTTGTCCCTGGGTTCGTTTAATGCAGGCAACAAGAGTTGATGGGGGAAAATATACATATTTTTCTAAGAAATAGTGAGATAATTTTTTTAACATTTTCAACTAATCTAGAGCACTTATGCCCTTACTAGTTTCTTATATATTCTCATTGTATTGTAAAATAATTTTAGCATCTAATTATACAAAAAAACAAAGTCACAATGGTATTTATTAAGGTTTCATTTGAATGTACCATAGGTTTCAAAGGTAAGATCTAAATCAGAAAATCTGCAATGGCACATTTTGACCTTCTGTTTGTTTTTGTTACAAAAGACTACAAAAGAATTCTTTTAAAAATTATAACCAAAATATAAGTCATAAGCCCAATATTTAGGTTATAATAAAATATTGTCTTTCAATGTAAAACCATACAGTAAAATGTCATATAACTAAAATTCATCATTTTAATTCTCCTCAAAATTGCACTTACATTAGTAAGCAACACATTTATTTTCTTACTTTAAACATTCTTTTTTTTTTGAGAGAGAGAGAGAGTGCAAGCAGGGGAATGGGGAGAGGGAGAGGGAGGGAGGGAGGGAGGGAGAGAGAGAGAGAGAGAGAGAGAGAGAGAGAGAGAGAGAGAATCCTAAGCAGGCCGCATGCCCAGCACAGACCCCATCGTTGGGCTAGATCTCACAGCCGTGAGATCATGACTTGAGCTGAAGTCAAGAGTCAGGCACTTAACTGACTGAGCCACCCAACACTCTCATTTTTTATACATTTATAAAATCTATAGTATTTTAATAACACTTCAGGTTGAATATGAGATCTTGTTGACACATCATACTGGAATTTTATTATTATAAGAATTGAAGGAACCGTCAAAAGTTATCTGGTTTAGGACTTAACCTCCAATATAGAGTCATTAAATTTCAACTCCCCAGTGTATCTGCAGAATACGAGAGCCGCCATTTTTTTTAAAAACACATGTTTTGTGTTGTTTTGATTTATTCAGTAATTTCCAGGGTCAAGAAAATTTGGAAAAGTCTTGGTTAATCTTCAACAGTCTTCAAAGCTGATCTTCAGATAATCTATTCTTCGGAAATATAAATTATTCTATTTGCCCAAATTTCTAGCCACGGAAGGTTCATGTAGGGAATGGACTAACGTTTGGCAGGGAATAGCATTCCTTGTCTGGAAAAACCACATGACAGGTGCAGGGCCAAGGATGTCCTTGTAAGGCAGAGCAGACATCCCCCTCAGCTCGTTCCTTCCAGACTACTGAAAGAGATGGGCAAGTAGGTATTGCCAGTACAGAAGGCCTTCTCCCATTCCTGTGCACAAGCCTCACCTTTAACTTTGTTTCACAGAGTTGAATATAAAATCGTATCAATCAATAAAATTGTGGTTATCAACTTAAAACTACACCATACACTCTAGCAATAGTATTGTTTTGTATTGTAAATTATTCAGAAGAGAATTTCTGGAAACTGTGGATTTAAAAATAATAATAATAAAGTACACTGAGGCAAAAAAAATCGAAATCTTTATTTAAATTACAAAGTGGATCATGACCATACTCTTCAAACAAACAAAGGGCTGTTTGTGGGACAGTTAAGTGCATTAGAGAAAAATCTATTTGTGTTTCTTGCCATAGGAACTTGATGTTTTGAAAGTTGAATAGACATTTTCTCAAATGTTTCACTTATTTCCATACCTCATAAGCATGACTCCTGTACAGAACAACACTTGTCAATTGATTATCAACAACTGATAACATGAAACCACTGTGTAAAAATGTGGTTAGAAGCTATCAAGAAAACATGAAAAATAATCTTCCTATTTTTCAGTTTTATATAAGAAGAAAGCATGTGATTAACAAAATAATGTATTTTAAAATAACCAGAGTATTGGGGCACCTGGGTGGCTCAGTCGGTTAAATGGCTGACTTTGGCTTAGGTCATGATCTCGCAGTCCGTGGGTTCAAGCCCCACATCGGGCTCTGTGCTGACAGCTCAGAGCCTGGAGGCTGCTTCGGATTCTGTGTCTCCCTCTCTTTCTGCCTCTCTCCCACTCATGCTCTGTCTCTCTTACTCTCAAAAATAAATAAACATAAAAAAAGAAAATTAAAAAAAATAACCATAATATTGTTGAGACAACTGAGTCCATCAGTGGTTGTTTAAGAATATAGTATAAGATTTTTTTAAATGAGGATCTTCTAAAATCAGGTATTTTATTATATGAAGAGTTGAACCTACAGAATCTTATGTCATAATTTAAAATCGCCTTCTAATTTCTGAAGCCCTCTCTCTACCTAGAAGAGTAGGAGCGATAGATCAACTAGAAGGATCAATTGGAAGAGGCCCAGTGAGAAAATAGAAAATTCAGAGAGAAATTTTAAGCAGATTTTTAAAAATAAGGAAGGCTTCTAGAGAGAAGAGAATAGAAAACAAAGAGGAAGAAAAAGAAAGAGGATAGAGTACAATAGTAAAGATTAAAAATAGAGTTTTATCCAAATACATGTTGTCTTAATTCTTTTTCCTTCTGAAGAAGGAGGAGGAGGAGGAGGAGAAGAAGAAAGAAAAAGAAACTATTTTGAATAAAAAGTTGGCCACATTATGTAAAACACAAACTATAACCACTCAAGAATTACAGAACTGAAACTTTTCTGTCACCAAAGTAACCCTTCTGCTTCACAGTAATATGCCCTGTGAGGCATTTCTGGAACACAGTGAACACCCTATCTGCTATCTGATCTGCTATGTGATCCCATGGCTCACTTCCTGCTCCTTCCATCGTTTCATGGCCCATGTCTACAGGGGAATATACTAGACGCTCCTGGGTCTAGTACTGGAAGTAAAGCTTCCAGAGTAGACTATTCCTGGTCTACAGGTACCATAGGGAGAAAAGGGGAGTTCTGTACTCATCAGAGTGTAGTGAGTAATGTAGGCAAGTGTCAGTGATGGAGGCTAAAGCCTTGGTCTCAAAGAAATATCCCCAGATAACCTACTAATTAAAAAAGAGGAAGTTTATCCTTACAATGGAGAAATCTGGTAGTCACCGTCTTAATTGAGTAATCAAACTAAGCCTCACTACCAGTGAAGCACCCTGACATTCACCTCTGTACTGTTCCTGCCAAAAATATTTTAGCCTAAATCTAGTTGTGAGGAAACAATTAAACAAATAGGGAATTTGGGACACTGTTCATGACAAGTGACCTGACTTTCAAAAAAGATAGCACCACGAAAAACAAAAACTAGGGAGACTGTTCTGTGACAAGAGATGAAGGACACAATATTCAAGTGTTATGCATGATCCCTAAATTGGTTCCTAGATAGAAAAAAAAATAGAGCTATAAAAATATTGGGGGGCAGATATGGAAATATAAATATAGATGTTATATGATATTATTTCTTAGGTGTGAAAGATTTGTTATGTGAGAGAATGTTCTCATTGTTAAGAAATGGAGGTTAAATACATTCGGAGGTGACAGGATGTCTGCAATTTATGTTTCGAAACAGGTCACCAAAAACTCTGTGTGTGTGTGTGTGTGTGTGTGTGTGTGTGTGTGTGTTTAAGGCATAAATCACATGGGGCAAAAATGACAATTGGATAAAGGAGGTAAAGGGTATACAAGTGTCCATTGCACTATCCTAAAATTTTTGTAGGTTTAAAAATGTTCTAAGTAAAAAGTTGGACAGCAGGGAAATTGTTGGCCTTGAAATCAGAGAACCTAGAATCTCAAACTGTGTTTTCACCTTTGGCAAGCCATTCTGAGCATGAGAAGGATAAACTCACTGATCTACCCTATAAGATAGTTGTGAGGATGAACAATGTTCACAAAGGGTTATTTGTAAACTACAAAGCACTTCAGGGTTCTTACCCTTGCATCTAAGGATAGAAGCAGGGTTCCATGAATTTGGAATGCAGAAAAATAACTACACCTTTACTTTCTATAGACTCTAACTGAACTGTAACATTTCCTCCGATTTATACACATAAGCATGAGTTAACATGTCACGTGTCTACTGCATGGTAAGAACTCGACACACATTAGCTCTGTTATCATTAGGTTAATTCTTTTAAGTTGCACCATTGAAGGTCATGAGAAGTATGAGTCAGTCATGGAGCTCTTACAATCATTTATCCGCTATTTCCTTCCACATCCAAAAAAGACACACCTACTCTGAGCCAATACTATGGGACAGATGCTGTATCACTGACTCATGCTTTCCATGGCTCTCATTTGTGCAACTTAAAAAAAACAAATTGTAGTGATAACAGAGTTAACTCAGTGTATCCAAAACGGAACTCCTGGTCTCCCCACCGGGACTAAAAAAAGATCTGTTCACTCAAAGCCTCTCCCATAATGGTGTTCCGTCTGTCCAGGTGCTCGGGTCAAACACGCTGGGGTCATCCTTGACTCCTCTTTTTTCCACTCCACCTCTGCTTCTGCAGGAAATTCTGTTGACTCTCACTTTATGTTATTTATTTATTTATTTATTTTATTTTTATTTTATTTTTATTTTTATTTTTAGAGACAGAGAGAGTATGTGATGGGGGGACAGGGGCAGAGGGAGTGAAAGAGAGACTCTTAAGCAGGCTCCTCACTCAGCACAGAGCCCGACATGGGGCTCGATGCCATGACCCTGGGTTCATGACCCGTGGCTCTCACTTTAAAACACATCTAAAAGGGGCACCTGGGTGGCTCAGTTGGTTAAGCACGGGACTCTTGGTTTCCGCTCAGGTCATGATCTCTTGGTTCGTGGGATGGAGCCCTGTGTCGGGCTCTGAGCTGACAACACGGAGCCTGCTTACGATTCTGTCTCTCTCCTCTCTCTCTGCCCCTTCCCCACTCATGTGCCCTCATTAATTAATTAACTTTTAAAAATTAAAAAAAAAAATAGATCTAAAAATCTAGCCACGTCCCACCACTTCCACCACTACTGCTCTGGCCAAAGCCATCGTCACCTCTCCCCAAGACACTAATGCAATGGCCTCCTAACAGGTCCCCTCGCACCCTTGCATCTGTTCTCCCTCTGTAGCATTATCCTTTCAAATATGTTACATCATGTCATTCCTCTCCTTAAAATCTTGTCTTGGTTTCAATTTTCCTCAGAGTAAAAACCAAAGTCTTCCAAATGGTCTCCCTCACTTCTGTGACCTTGACTCCTAACACTCTCCCACCACCCCTACTCAGTCACTCACACTGTCCTAGATACACTGGCTTCCTCCTGGTCCCTTCAACCAGGCATGCTCCCACCTTGGGACTTCTGTACTGGCTGTTCCCACTGCCTTGGAATGCTTTATTCCCAGATATTCATGTGGCTAGTTCCATCACCTCCATGTCTCTGTTCAAGTCACCTCCTTAGTAAAGTCTACTCTGATGATCCTACTTAAAATAGCAACCTACCTCATGTTGCCTCATGGCCCTCTTCTGTTGTTTGTGCCTATGGTACTTATCACCTTCTAGCATATGGATAATTTAATTGTATGTGATCCATCTCTCCCTGCTGGATTATAAGCTCCATAGAGACAAAGATTTTTTTTTGTTTGTTTACTCATACATTTCTTAAAGTTATATATGCATTTATTTATTTTTATTGGGTCTTTTCAATTTTTACTGTGGTAAATCCACGTAACACACAATTTATTGTTGTAACCATTTTTAAATGTACAGTTCAGTCCTACTAAACACCTTCATGTTGTTACACAGTCATTGCTAACCTCAAATAAAAGAAGGTCAAAAGGTTTAGAATCCATCCTTGGATACCTGTTAATAGTAGTGAGGAAGAAAACTGTTTAGAAAGACATAGGATTATGTCACTCAAATTTACTTCCTCCCTGCCTCTAGGAAATTGTCCAGATTCTTTGGCAGAAATTCTCATAAGCTAAGCGTCAGGCTATACTGAGGTTCAGCACAGAGCTATGACCAGTAGTGAGGAGGGACCCCTCCACATCTCTGTGAGAACAGAGGCCTCGCAGCGGGGTGAGGGCAGAGGTAGAAGGACCAGGGCCAGCTGGGAATGAGATCTGCCATGGGAGCAAATCCCAAACAGCCACTGTCGAGAAGGCATGAGCCAAGACAGGTGGGAAGATTGAGAGGTCTGAGAGCTTACATAAGTGGACTTATAAGTTAAACCCTGGAAACCCCTTAAGTATCCCTCCTACTCTCCAGCGGCCATTATTCCAAGGAAAGAGGAGGCACAGTTAGATCAATTCGATGAATTGTCTCTATTTTGAATTAAAGTTGCAGTCGCAAAATGTGTCCTGGAAGGTCTACGTGTCCTAACTCACAGATATTCTGTATTCCAAAATTTCACACTGGTTGAATCTTTCATCAAACTGTGGGTTAAGTCTCTCCATATGATTAGATCTGAAAAGTTAAAACTGACTTCCGATGGCTTTTGAACAAAGTGATACAGTCTCCTTCATGTCCCAGACCCTTGTTCCTTGTCCAGTGCCTCTATTTTTAAAAGCTTCTCTTGTGACTCCTAGATGAAAAGCTGTAGGATTTTAGAGGGTAAAGGAGTAGATTACGTGGTGATAGAAAAATGTTTCTGCTCTCATAGGCTCTTTCAACTGGCCACAGCCCAATCTCAAGCAGTGCACAAAGGTTCAGAACCTGAACACCATGGAGCCCAGGAAATTCATCCAGCATCTCCTTCTTTCAACTGCTTCAAACCTTCTGAAAGATCGATGCCTCTTCTTACTTAGAATTTGGTGTATCTTCTAACTGCTTACCGATTATCTCTGGAAGACACTTATCTCTAGAGTTTCTCCTTTATCTTTGAGGACAGCGGCCTATACCCCGCAATTATGTAGCTAAGTAGGTTTTAGGCTTTGCAAAAAATCAGGAAACTTCTCTAAGATTTAACATTTAATTTGTAAAATGAGGAAATTCAACTAGATCAGCGTTTACCGTATTGTATCCTAAGGACACAGCGGTTTTGTGAGATGATTAACACAGATATGTCACAGAACAAGGTTACCACAGTAAACGAAACTCAGTGTATATTTTACACTTACAGCACATCAGTTTGGACCAGGCTCGGCGGTAGCCTAGTGTTCAGTAAATAGCTCCTTCCCATATTGCGTCGTGCAACCCTAAAGCAATCACAGTCTATCCCCCGGCGCACATTGCCACCCCAATCAAACCAGTTTCTGTTAATAAGGGAGAAAGGAGGTTGGAGTGGGTGTAAATAGAGGCAACCAGCAACGACTGATATTGCTGACATTATTATTGATTATCTTGAATTGTCAACTAAAAGTGAAATTAGGTGGTGTCTGTTTAAGAATGCAGGGAAGCCCACAAACTATTTTAAAAGTATGCTGTACAAACTAAAGAGTGTTTTGTGTTCTTCAGAACACCCAGCATAACAGATGGACTCATGTCCCCAGACTGTACTCATTTAATAAATGTTCACTGACAGCCTTACAGTATGTTTTCAATTCCTTCAATGGCCTTTCTCTGTGACCTCTGGGTCTTTGCACATGCTATCTCCTCTGAATGGAATAATGTCCCCTCTAGTCCCACCTTCCCATCCCTAAGTGTGGCCAACTCTAATTCATCTTTCAAGTTTAATATTAAATGTTATTGCCTCAGGAAAACCTTTTTCTAACCCTGTATAATTATATTATATATTTTCATGGCTGCCTGTCATCCACCTATCATTATCCTCATTGTACATTACTATAATTATTTCTTTTATTATCCATCTCCCTCACTATATTGTATGCCCCACAAGGTCTAAGATCATGTCTGTCTTACTCTTCCCGTAAGCGGCCTGAGGTGATCTCTGAAAATGGTTCACTATTCCCTTGACCCAGAAAACCCTACAAAGTCATGCAAATCAAGAGGTCAAATCTTCACGTTCACTTTAAGAACACACATGAAACTGCCCAGGCCATCAAGGGTATGCATATGGGAAAAGCCACCAAGTATCTGAAAGATGTCACTTTGCAGAAGCCACACGTGCCATTCTGTCACTACAATGGTGGAAGTTGGCAGGTGTTCCCCGGCCCAACAGTGGGCCTGGACACAGGGTCGGTGGCCCATAGAGAGTACTGAATTTTTGCTGCACATGCTTAAACATGCAGAGAGTAGAGCTGAACTTAAGGGTTTAAGCATGATTTTCTGGTCATAGAGCACATCCAGGTGAACAAAGCCCCCAGTATGCATCATAGAACTTACAGGCCTTGGGGTGCCTGGGTGACTCAGTTTGTTAAGCATCCAACTTTGGCTCAGGTCATGATCTCACAGTTGATGGGTTCGAGCCCCATGTCACACTCTGTGCTGGAGCCTGCTTCACATTCTGTGTCTCCCTCTCTCTCTGCCCCTCCCCTGCTTTCTCTCTCTCTCTCTCTCTCGCTCTCTCTCTCAAAAATAAATAAACATTAAAAAATGTTTTAAGTAAAAAAAAAGAACTTACAGGGCTCATGGTTAACCCCTACATGAGCCTTCCCTGCCACATTAAGATGATCCTTATTGAAAAAGAGAAGATTGTTCCTAAACCAGAAGAGGAGATTGCACAAAAGAAAAAGATATCCCAGAAGAAACTGAAGAAACAAAAACTTAGGGCCCAGGAGGAAATTCTGCATAAAATAAATGCAAATAAAAGTAAAAAAAAATCATGTCTGTTTTTGTACAGTAGGGTGTAGCAAACTGCATGTCCAATGTTAAATATATGCATTCAAATGGATAAATGAAAATACTGTGTAAACTGTGAAAAAAGAAAGTTGAAGACAGGCCTAACATAACTAATAGTACAATGTGGCTAAGGATACTACAGAAACATGAACAAGATGCCAAAGAATACAAAAAAAAGTGAGTTTAGCCTGAGTTTAAAAAATGTGTTCACCAGGTAGTCAAGATGGGCAAGAGCATTTCAAACAGAAGGGGCAATAATCTCTGGCAAAACAAAACAAAACAAAGCCCTAATAAAATCCTGAATCAAGGCAATTGTAGTAAAGAGAGTGATTGGAAATTCAATATGTACTTTTAAAGTAGAATCAACAAGATTCGTTGAGAGATTGGTTGTGCATGTTGAGGACACAGAAGGTGTTCAAGATGACTTCTACATTTGTACCTTAGGTGACTAGGTTGGTAATAATACCATTTGTTAAGTAGAGGTTAAACTAGAAGTAAATGTTTCCGCAGACTACAAAGTTAGCTAAGCTTAGTAGACACAGTTTTAGGATTGGGAAAACTTTGGGGAATAGGTGATAAGAAACCAGAAGTTTTAAGGAGAAGATATATTTGGCAGAATCTATTAAACATAGAAGATAGTTGAAAACATGGGCACAGATGACATCAGGCTCCACTTAATGAACATCTGCAAAAATGTGGCATGACTATAACGTAATACAATTGCTTCTTTGGAAAAAAAAAAAAAAACAGTATTGCTTAAACATCCAAATGAATGATGCTTCTTTCAAATGAGTCACCTCGGGAGGCCCTGCACTCGTGCTGGCTTTGCTTCTACTATTGCTAAAAATATTTTCAACTTTCCTTTTTTGGGCCATCCTTTAAAAAGTGAACAAGATATTCTTTTGAATATCCTCAGTATTGGCAAGTCTTCATTGTTTCAGGATAAATTGGATGGGGAGGGAGCAACAAAAATTCAGGGCCAAGTCTGATGAATAAGGGGAATGAATGATCATATTATATAAAATCATTTTGGCTCAAAAGAGAGGAGCAGCAAGGTGCAAGGAAGATTCTTCTTTGACTAATAACTGCACCTTAAAACAATTTTAATTCAACAAATATTTCCTGCAGTGTCTGTGGGCCAGGCCCTGTGCTCCTACTTGCACAATAGCAAAAAGGAAGCTCCTGCTGTGTTTTGAGCAAGAACACATTTGAATAAGCATCATTTGAATAAGTATCCAGTTTCCACAGTTGACTCCTTTGAAAAACATACTACTTAAAGAAGTATTCTATCTTCCTGACTTCTATATGGAAGCCTCTTGCTTGTGCCTCCAAAGCTTCAGATGCATATCTTTTTGACAGCGTATTCGTATGATGATGTTATTAGCTCTACATATCTGCGTGCCTCACGAGACATTACAGTTAGCTCATTCAACACTAAGCACAGTGCCTGACACAATGCCTGGCTCATAATTGCCTCTTCGTTGAATGGGTGGATGGATTAATGAGTGAGTGCATAATTTTAAAACTTCAAATTTCTGCTCAAATGAACTGTCCTCAGAGAGTCTCTTCCTAATTAACCTACCTAAATATCTAAACACACCTATCCCTGTCAGTCTCTGTCTTGTTATTCTATGTTTTCTCCAGAGTATTTATATATATCTGAAATTGTATACGCACTTATCTGTTCATGTTTTGTGCGTTGCCCTCAGTAGAATGTGACCTTTGTGAGAATAGTAGCCTCGCCTAGGTTGTTCACAGACACGCCCCACCATGCCCAGAACAGTTGCTGGTATGATAGTTTCTTTTTAAATAAATAAATGCATGCTTCAGGTATACATTACGATGTAATAAATTACCCCAAAACTTAGTGGCTTAAAACAACAATCATTTTATTATGATTTTGTGTGTCGGGAATTAGGGCAGGGCTCAGCTAGGAGATTCTTCTGGCAACTGAGGACCTTTGGTGATAGTTAGCTGGTGGATGGGTTGGCCTGGGGCATCAAAGACCGCTTTACTTACTCTTCTGACTCTTGGCAGCAATGACTGGAAGATTGGGCTCATATGAGGTATGATGACTGGAGTCCCTACACATGACCTCTCCTACGTGGAGGTGCCAAGTCAGTCAGGCTTCTTACTTGGTAGTTGAGAGTTTCCAAAGTGAGCATTCAAAGAGATACAGCAGAAGATGCAAGACTTCCTATCACGTAGCTTTGAAAGTCCCATTCTATCATATTCTATTCATCAATTATACTGCTAAGCCTCACCTCTGTTCAAGAGAAGGAGAACTAGACTCCATCTCTCAAAGAGAGACATAGCAAGGAATTTATGGCCATGTTTTCATCTTCTATATTGCATGAGGGAAAGAAATTGATATGTAAAATTGGGTAGGGATCTAAAACAAAACACTGATTGCTAAATGAACAACACATAAGTAGCCAAGAAGAGATTACAACCCAGAATTCTTTTCTCTACTTATAACAAGACTGATTCTTATAGAAAGATCAAACTCCTGGAAAACAGCATCTGTTAAACTTTGCTATGTATTGACGACTCTGCTGAGGAATTTATATGCATTCTTATTTAGTCCTCACACACCACACTACTGAGTGGATATTATTGTAATCACCTCATTTTTGCAGATGAAAAAACTGAGACATCAAGTAATTGGTCAAGATTATACAGTTAGGGGCGCTGGGTGGTTCAGTTGGTTGAGCATCTGACTCTCGATTTTGGCTCAGGTCACGATCCCAGGGTGGTGGGATTGAGCCCCATGTTGGGCTCTTTGTGAAGGGCAGAGCCTGTATAAAATGCTCTCTCCCTCTCTCTCTGCCCCTCTCCCCTATTCGTGCACCCTCTCTGTCTAAAATAAAAAAATAAAATTTTAATTAAAAAAAAAGAATACACAATTGGTGAGTGACAGGAACCCAAGTAGTTCGACCCCAGAGTCCATATTCTTATCCCTGAAACTATGGGGCTCTTGAAGTAGGAATCATAATGTATTGCAAGACTGATATTTCTCCCTAAGAATGAGCAGGAGGGTACTATTTTAAGAAAGTGAAAAGAATGTGAACTTTAGAATCAGCCATGTCATAACCCTACCTCTTCTCAACAATAACTGTGCAACTCTGGACAAGTTATTTAACCCTAATCACTCATCTATAAAATAGGGCTGATGAGATCTAGCTTGTAGGATACAGTGAAGATGAAAGTGAATATTTTAAAGTACCTAGAATAGAGCCATCACTTAGAAAGACTTTAAAAGTGTTAGTTCCTTTCTCAGCTACATAAGGAGTGCCCTACTTCTAGGGAGAATCAATTCCATCGTGTGTTGCAATTTTTCAGAATTTCTCTTGGCATAATTAAATATTTATACTGAGAGGAAAAAAAAAAAGAGAGACTCCAGCAATTGAGATTTATCTATTTCCCTTAGCCAGTGCAGTTTCTGCCCTATCTAGTGTGGACAGTAGAATCAATTCCAGCAGAAGCAAGGTTACCACTGACAAAGTAGTAGGGAGATGTCAACACAATTTTTCATTGGTAATAGAAATAGTTTTGAAAAGGCTTACTTTTTAGTTAAAATTAGAATTAGAATGGCCTATAAAATAATATTGGAAAGAAAAAATGCTCTAGATTTAGTATCTAGTTCCAGGTTCTACTAAGTCTCACAGGGGGAGAAATGGTGATATTAAAGGCATCAACAATTCCAACTTTTGCAGTCTCACCATGATGGTTAGCACAACTATATTTTATTACTAATGGTAGACAGCCGCAGTTTTGTAAGAAAATTTTCTTCTCTGCAGCTAAAAGCACAAGATTGGCACTCAGCCACTTAACAATTATTATATATAATAATTTACACTGCTATTTTAAGGCTTACCTTAGCTACTTGCTTGATGACAAAGAATATCAATCACATTTACCATGCTCAAATTCTGTAGTCTCTGAAAAACTTTGGGAAGTAAGCTTGAGGGCAAGCACACAGCCCAAGTACACAGAATGTAAGTGCACCATTAGAGTACAGAAGAAAAAGGGCAGCTTGTGGTAACCTATGTAAAAAGCTTGTAACTGTTAGAAAAATCAGGAGGGAAAGTAGCTGGAGGTCAAGTGCAGAATAGTTCATCATAGAAGCCTGGACAAATACATAGCAAATACAAAAGATGAAAACATTCTCAAACTCTAATAATGCTATATTGACAAGTACCTCGTTTGAAGACCAGAGCTGTTTATTAGCGTATGTTTTATAATGGCCTAAATTATAAAAATTGACTTTTGAATCTTGGAGTAGGAAGATTACTCGAAAGCGGTAGGCTATGATAATTGTAGAAGTAAGAGAAATGGGTGGGAAAAGAAGCCTGATTATTCCAATCTTCTTGAAAATTATGAAACTCTTTTTTACAAATGACTAGCAGAAGCATCGAGATCTTAAAAAGAATGGATTTCAGAGATAACCTAAAGAGAAACACAGAAGATCAAGGACGCTGCTTAGACTCTGAGAAAACAGTCTCTGAAGGTGAAACTGTGCCATTGACACAGCAATAGATTGGGTGAGGGCAATTATGAAACAAAGCCTTTTATGGCCAATGACTTCCGAAGGAGGCACAGATATCTGTTAATTATACAATAAGTGCATTTCTAAAAGCCTCCTATAAATTAACCAGTGGAGACCAATTAAAGGGATAATGGTTTACTCTTTGCCCATTAAGTCACTATCTGTAAGTTTGGCAGCCAAACAGGAGAATAAAAAACAAAAGAAAGTGGACTTTTTATCATAGATGGTATTCACATGCTGTAAAACTCTATGACACTTCACAGTCATGGAAAATTTTACAAATCATTGCGCTTAGCATTTTTTGTGATTAGCACACACACTAAATGAGATACAGTGGAAAAGTGACAGGGGGGAAAGTCTGAAAGTCACACACACACACACACACACACGTATCCAGGCCCTGAGTCATCATTGTGGCAAAATGGGAACCAGCGGATTGCTACACATCCTGCTGGGTTTTTTTTTGTTGTTGTTGTTGTTGCTTTTCTTCTTTTTATGGGGCAAGGAGAGTGACACATATTTGCACAAGGGCAAATAATGAATGGCAACTCAGGTGTAGTATTGTACTAGGCAGTTTAGAAAGGAAAGTGTTATTATGCATGTAAATGTAGGCAGCTCCTCTCGTGCTCTATGATTTGTGACCCACCCAAAGGGGTAACTGTTCTCTGACCAAAACTGTCTCCTATTTATTGAGGTGTGTGAGGTTCACACTTACCACGTTGGGTTTCCAGATGGGAAGGAAGACCCTAGGTCTGTTGGTAAATGAAGCCAGGGTGGGGCACCAGGAAGAAGGAGCCTGGACAGCGCATAAGTGCTTTGAATGCAAAAGATGATTCAGAAAGGCACCCAAAATAGTTCTTCCTAATATTGTCCAAGAATTTGGTCCAAAGGGAGTAAGACTTTGATTTTTGTCTTTCTTTCTTTCTTTTTTTTTTTTTGAGGTAGATTTATTTGATTAGATGTGATTTGATTATTTTTTCATATCTCAAGAATTTGGTATTTTCTTTTTATCTTACTCACTGAATTGGCCATTTTGGCCTCAATTATTTTTACTGCTTACTGAACTGGTTTTTTTGTGTATTTATTATGAAGGCTTTGTTTCTTTTTGCAGTCTGGCTCCTTTCCAGATCAATTGTTTCTAATCACCATTAATGACTATTGACTGTGACAACTTTTAGCTTTAGACAGAGTAAATGCCTTAATCTGCAGAGATTTATATCAAATCCACAATATAGTTTTATCTAAATCTTTGGAGTTTGGTTCACATAGAGTGATTACTAGAAACATATGCCTATACTATAGAAACTTACCCATGTAGAACTTTCAAATTATATATATATATATATATATATATATATGTATATGATGTGAGATAGAAAAAAGAGACAAAGACATGCATATGTACATTTAAAAATATAATTTAACATCTTAAGACACTTAACCTGCCTAGGTTACCACTCATGTGTAGATGAGAAATTATATCTACATGACTTGAAAAATCCCCATGGGCCTGTATAATTTACTGAAGAATATGGGAAACCTATAGATTTCATTTTAGAGAAATTATTCATGTAACATGATCCTCTGATAGTTTATCTTTCTAGTAATACAAATGTAAATGGGACTTTTCTTAGAGTTATAAGGGTCCTTAGAGATCATGGAATCCAAGTAGCCATTCAGTGCAAAAGCCTCTGACATAATCACGCAGATTTTGCTTGAACAGTTCTCATTTCCAGAGGTAAAGAACTCACCATTTGTAAGCATAGCGTTGCTAGCCTAGCTAGGAATGAGTTTGAATCCTTCCTGTTTGTTCTTTTCTCCCCCCTCCAATTCAACTGATCTCAGAGTCCTACAGAGTCCAACTCTGTATATTTCCCCTCATCTTCATCCCCATCACTCCTGGTTTATGTCCTCATCGCTTCTGCTTGTGTTCCTGAAATGGCCCAGCCTTCTTGGAGACTTGTCCCCACCCTGCAACCATCAATCATAATGCTGTCAGAGTACCTTGTATTTATTTATTTTTTATTTTTAAAAAAAATTTTTTACATTTATTTATTTTTGAGAGACAGAGCACAAGTGGAGAGGGGCAGAGAGAGAAGGAGACAGAATCCGAAGCAGGCTCCAGGCTCCGAGCTGTCAGCACAGAGCCCAACGTGGGGCTCAAACCCACAGACCATGAGATCATGACCTGAGCCGAAGTTGGACGTTCAACCGACTGAGCCACCCAGGCACCCCTAGAGTAACTTTTTAAAATAAATCGGATCCAGTCACCCGCTGCTTGAAACCAGACTTCTTGGCATCATATTAAAGACTTTGGTCCCAGCCAACCTCATTCTCCCTACCCTCATTACTTATCCAACTTTCAGTTATATTCTATACTCCAGCCATTGTGAATAACCTGTAGTTTTACATTTACTCACACTTCCCTATCTTTGTGTGTGTCATTCTTTCTCCCCCAAAAGCCCTCTCCTCTTGCCTTCTCTGGCCAAGCTAATTTTCCAAAATTCAACCTGGGCATCATTTTTCTGTGAAGCTCCCACAGCATGCATTCATACCTAACACATATCACACTGAATTAGAATTGTTTTTCTTTGTTTTTCCCAATAGACTATGAGACTTATACTCCTGGTACCCACATTACTGGTATAGTGCCTGAAATATAGTTCATTCAAATATGTTGAATGAGGGGCGCCTGGGTGGCTCAGTCGGTTGAGGTGAGCTTCCAATTTCAGCTCAGGTCATGATCTCACAGTTTAAGCCCCACATCGGGCTCTGTGCTGACAACTCAGAGCCTGGAGCCTGCTTTGGATGCTGTGTTTCCCTCTCTCTCTGCCCCTCTCCTGCTTGCGCTCTGTACCTCTCTTTCTCTCTCTCTAAGTAAATACATTTTTAAAAAATACAGGTTTCCTTTTTAAAAATATGCTGAATGAACATGAGAGCTGCTTCTATTAAGCAAAAACAACTAAAACAAAAACAAAAAAGCACACGTAGGTGTGGGTCTCCTACCATTTACAGATAATAGCCCTAATATTTGAAGATACTTATTATATGTATCTTCTTATTCTCAACCACTCTAGTAATCCACATCCTGATCATGTTTGCCTTGGTGACCACACACTCTTTTTTGAACAGATTTCCTATCTAACCTCATCTTGCTTTCTGACCTTCCACTTGCAAAAATTCTTAACATACCATCGAAAATCTATCGAATTCATTTCTTCAGAGTAAAACTAGACATCTTCTGAACAACTCCCTCCCTCAGTCATGTCTTACTCCTAAAGCTACACCCTCCAAGAAAAAAATGCTGGTATCCCATGTTATCAAGTCATTGAATCTTTGCCTCAGAGCCTTCTTCCAAGCTACATCCTCAATGTGGCAAGACATTTAGGCTAACCGGCTCCAGCAGTGGTAGAGGGACAAGGGGAAGAGCTGACCATGGTCTTCTCTAGGGAGCGTCTGGCTTGGATGAGCTACAGAAGGTATTTGTAAAATTCTGGGTCTTAACTCAAAAAGTTAAGATTGCTGGAAAATCTCCCAGGCTAATACACTCTTTCTTTGTTTTCATTTAATTAGCTTTTCTTGCAAATTACTAGTTCTTGCGGAGGTCTTTCATTCCTACTTAGAATTATTTAGGAAGGTGTTGAGAGGATCTAGAGAGGAAATCAACTATTTGACCAAAGGATGGCCCTCCTATACGAGAGATGAACTTGTTCTTCCAGCTAGGAAGTCACCTTCTGGTAAAACCTGTATGGAACAATAAGATCATATACATATGCCTGCCTTTTTAAAAAGTCAGATGAGTCGACCCTGTTAACAAGGTTGCCTGCCGTCAGATTTTCTTCGCCTCCGCAGGTTAAAAGTAGATATGGCACCTAGGTATCCGTGATACTATTTTCTATACTTATCTCTACATTTAAAACTTTCATAATTCAACATGAACACCAAAAATAACTTGGAAAAGATATGTACAAAATTTCCCTGACATTGCCCCAAGGCTTTACTTAATTCATTATGCACCTATTAAATTTATAAATAGGAGCACATATCGTAGAGAGGTTTATTTGTTCGTTGGGATGAAGTGTCTACCCAAGCTCCTGTTGGTTGTTTTAGAATGCGTTTTGCCTGTTACGTCATAAATACCCAAACTGTTCAGCTTCTCCAAAGCTGTCATTTGCTACAGCACTGAAAGGAATGTAAGGTAAGTGTCACTGTCTCCTTTTTAGACGTGAGTGCAAGTGCATAGGGTTGTAATGAATTCGCTGACTTGCTCCATGTCTTGAGTCACGACAATAAGGTGCCTGAAATGATGTAATGTGTTTTGTGGCCTCCAAGAAGTTTCCAGTCATTAAATGTCTCCATACCTTACTTTTGCTCTTACAGCCCACATGTAATCACTTAAATAATGACAGCTTTCAGAACTCACTGATAAAGTAGTACTTTTGTTTAGTATTTAGGTTTCCAGATAGAAATTTTAAAGCCCAGTTATTAAGATTAATTAGAAGGAAAGTATTAGACTTTAGAGGAAATATTTAAATAAAATGTTCTTTCCTTACAAATTCCAATTATTACTGATTTATTTCTGTGTTAATGCAGTACAGGATTGCTGCGTATTTTAGATATATATCTAGCTATCATCTTCTAGTGTGTTAGTGATCTTCAATATGTCGTTTAGGATCTTAGAAATCATTGTATGGAATATAAATTTATTTTTGAAATTGCTCTCAGGATATCTACAGTGCTATTTTGGATTTAATGTCAAGTGCAATAGCCTCATTATTTTGCTTAGAAATCTGTGGCTTAGTTTTTGCGTCTATATGAAGGATCTCATAGGCTCCATCTACAATAAAGCGGCTTATCCGGTATGTTAATTTTTTAAATGCTGCTCAAAAAAAAAGAGGCTGCCTTCTTCTGATAAACCCCAGACTTTAATAACATGTCCTCTGAATTAATTCTGTAAATGCAGTACTAAAGTTCAGCACAGCGGCCTGGGCTTTTTAATTAGCTCGCAGCTGCATTGCTGGGATAACATTTCTTGTTGAGGAGGTAGCTTGGTATTCATTATTTGGGCTCTGGTTCAGAGTTCAGTGGTCACTTTAAGCTTTCTTAAAGAATTGCTTGTCTTTGTTTTCAGGGAAAGACCGTATGTCTTTGCTTAATCATTACCCAGAAACATCTACCAGTGTTCTTGCCATGACTGTACAGCCATTGATTTGGCCTTAACTTAACAAATGGTGGCAATCTTCTAGACATAGAGGGATTCTGTATAATCCAAAAAATCATCTGAGTTATTTGTTTAACTGGTATATAAGTCAAACAAGTAAAACTTAAATCACAACTTCTTTACCACTTCAAACTTCTTTACATTTCTAAAAGCTCCTTTTTAATGATGAATATGGATTATAAAATTTACAAATTCCTTTTGAAGCTATATTAATTTTAACTATATTTTCTACATTTTCCATAAATTGTCTTATTTTTGTATACACTAGAGAATATGGAGACTTAATAGAAGGCGTAGCAGATCATATGAGAAAATGAAGAATATTAAACACCTATTCATGAGTGAATTCTATGAAAATCCGCATTATCTAAGTTCATCCTCATAGCAACACTAAAAGATTGTCCCCATTTTACCTAGGGGAAAACTAAAGAATCAGAGAACAGTTAAAGAACTTGCCCAAGATCACAAAGCTGGTAAAATTCAGAAACAGGATTGAATCCAGGCCTGCGTACATCCAAGCTTGGGCATTTTCTAAATATTACATTACCTCCTCCTCAAATCCAAGTTTAAGATTCATCTTTCCTATAATAATCTTTCCAATGAATTTTAATTCCCTTGGCATGAATTTATGCAGTGTGTACTATACCGTCACATGTTTATATATTTCCTTTGGAATTAGTTTTCTTGCTATTTCATGACTTGTCAAGGCTACTAAATGTCTATATTCCCTAAGTCCAGACACTATATTCTCTACTTCCTGTTATGCCCCCACAGCAAGAACTACTCTGGGCAGATGATACACATTTTTACACTGGTTATGTCAGGAGTGATTACACAGATCTTTCGCTTTTTATACCATACTTGTCCATATCGTTTGAATTAGAAAGAAACACACACACATACATACAGGTAGATAATTATCTATAACTAGTATTAGAAAAATCCAATGGTAGGGCACCTGGGTGTCTCAGTCGTCAAGCATCTAACTTCTGCTCAGATCATTATCTCACGAGTTCGTGAGTTCATGTCCCACATCAGGTGAATCCGTGCCCTGCTTCAGGTGAGCTCCCTTCTCTCTCACGCACACTCTCTCTCTCTCTCCATCTTTCTCTCTCTGCTATTCGTGGGATTCTCTCTCTTTGCCCCTTGCTCACTTGTGCCCTCTCTCTCTAAAAAAAAAAAAAAAAAAAAAAAAAAAAAAAAAAAAAAAAAAACAGAAAGGAAAGAAAAGAAAAGAAAAATCTAACGGTAAATGTCCAATGTGGAAGATATTAGGCAAAAAAAATATATAGAATATGACACTGTATCTGGTTTTCTGTCTGAATTCTTGCAGATTAGAAAGAGTTAAATAGGAGAGGTAGCTTAATTATGTTTGTTTATAATAGTAGTGGATAAAGTTCCAAAAATCTGGGAAAAGATGACTAAGGCACAGAAACAGGAAGAATATGAAGGTATTAAGTATCTAGCATTTTATTATTTAAGACGAAGAGGAATTATAAAGGACAGTGACAATATGTATCACTAAAAGGGATAGCAAAAGAACAAAATGTATGGAAAACAGGCATTAACATGACGATAGGAAACAAAGACATACCATGTTTAAGAAAGGCGAGGAAGTAAAAATGTTAACAATCTTTAGTCAGACTAGAACTACCCCCAAAAATATTATCATGAATATAAGTAATATATGCATGCTATTTGATCGATATAATGGTAGCTCAAAGAGAATTTGACATTACTAAATCAAAATGATTAAATCTTCATCCTTTTTTGGCAGATTATTTAGCATAGACATGTGCTTGTAGTCCTATAAACAAGGTACTATTACTTGGGAAAAACAACTTTGCTCTGATAAACTCTTTGTTCAATGGTCAAGTGAATTGATACAGCTTACACTGAAACAAGGCATTTGAGAAATGTAAAAGAAAAATAAGTGAATAAGAAACAAAATGATAGGAGACAAACACAGTGACTCTAAATGCCGGGATTGTGTGTGATAGAAGCCGAGTGATAAAGGGGTTAGCATTTGGAACCGGGAAAGCCAAAAATGCAGAGGAGTTGAGAATCTTGACAAGGAAGGAATCAGCCATCAGGACTTTTTTCTTTTCTCTCAGAAACAGGCATAGTTCAAGTTTAAGATGAGCCAGTGAGGTCAGAAACTAGCAACAAGCAAGCAGAAGTGAGTATAAATAGATGTGAGAAGTAAGTCTAACCTTCGGGTCAGAAATTGGATAGGCAGCAGATTAAGAGGACACAGTTACTAGAGATCAGGGCAAAGAGTGAGACCCTAGAGAACCTACGTTCCAAAAGAGAAAGGCAAAGCAAATAATCTGCACATGGCTGGTAGTCCAGAACCGCACAACTCACAATAACCAAGCAAGCAGAGTAGGAAGAACGGTTTGATTCTGTGACAAGTTGTCTCCAGAAGTTTCTCCATCATGACCATGAGATTTCATAGAGACTGACGTATTTCTAGGTCTCAATAGTAGAAATAGGAAGCCGCATCTGACCAGAAGTAGCTTATTGCCAGGTTTTCATGGAGATAATGATTTAGCAGATTTAGGCACAAAATTTCCAACTTGGTACTCCCTCCCTGTCTCTACCCCAAGGGAACTCCTCACCTGTCACCTCAGCCCTATATACTGAAGACTACCTAAGCTGTTTTTCATGTAACTGTGATTTACAATTGCTTTACCTCTTTCACCTCCCTCACTTGATTATTTCCATTCTAATGACATTTGCCCACCTACTAAATTATGGCCTCAACTCCTCTCAATGAGGTATTTTTCTTGGAACTAATTTCAACCGTGATCTAATGAATCCCTCATACCTATTCTTTAATAAGATCTAAAGTAGATGTTAAAAACTTTTGGGGGCCTTTCAACTATAAAAACTTAGTCCCCATGACCATTACAGACTTGAATCTCTTTCTGACTCAAAGATATTTTCCCCTCCCCTGACTCTATGCATTTTTACTCCCCTCTTGCCTCCCTTCTCCAAGCATCAGTTCTTTTGGTGTTGAGGTCAAGGAGGATGGAGAAGGAAAGGGCAAAATCTATTTTCTTGGCTAGACTCCACCGTAAGTCTCTTTGGCAGTTGATGCCTTTGGCATGGCAGGTATGCAAATACTGATTCTCTTATAGGTACATGTGGGAGTTCTGGGGAAAGCCCAGCAAAGCCAATAGTAGGAACTGGTACTAGCATACCACTGGCTAGAAGGAAAGATTTTGGCTTCATACAGGATTCAATTCCAGTTTCTGGCCTCACTCAAGTGTAGCCGCATCTCCTATCTTAAAACTCCACACTAACATTTATGACTTATTTCCAGGTTGAGTAATCCCCATGGGCTGGTATCTGCTTATTGCATACTGGCTGTTCTACCTTTTAGTTCTCTGTTCCCAGCACTACAGATTTCTTCTTTTTTTTTTTTTTTTTGTACTTTTTGGTATTCCTTTATTTTTCTTTACTCTTTTTTTGTACTGCATATTAACATTGTTAGCTATATTTCCCCCAGCATTTGTTGGCTATATCCACTCCCCACCACACACACACACACACACACACACACACACACAAATGCACATACACACAAATGCACACACAATATTTGAGAAGTGGAGTTGTATAACACAGGAAATCTGATCCAGTAGATCTGAGGAAGGACTCTGATATGTAAATTCTGAAAAATGCTCACCAGATGAGTTTATGTTGTGAATTGTATCGTCTCCTAATTCACTCACTGAATACCTATCCCGTAATGTGATTGGAATTGGAAAGGGCATTTAGGGAGGTAATTAAGGCTAAAGGCTAAAGGTATTATGGGTAGGGCCCAAATCCCATAGGGCTAGAATCACTATTAGGAAAGGATTAAAACACCAAAGATCTTTTTCTCCACATATACACATAGAGGAAAGGCTATGTAAAAAACATAGCAAGAAGGTGGCTCTCTCCAAGTCAGCAAGAGAGGCCTCACCAGAAACCAATCCTTAGAGCACCTTGATCTTGGACTTTTAGCCTTTAGAACTGTGAGAAAATAAATTTTGTTATTTAAGTCACCCAGTCTGTGTTATTTGTTATGGTAGCACTGGTAGGCTGATCCAGTGTGGTTTTCAGTGCCCATGACTATCCTACTGAGAAGCTCTGTGCCAGACTCCTTCACAACGGTAACTGCAATGGGAAACTCCAACTCTGAGTCACCAGCAAATATCATGAAAACCTATATTGGTCTAAATTTGCTTGGGCCTTGGAAAGCATTTTCTTTATTTTTTAGTTTCTTTAATCTGTTGCATCCAGTCTTTAGCCTTACTCAATTCTGGCTGATCATCATAAGCACCTGTTATATAAGGAATATTAAGATGCCACGTATATGCCTATGTCATCCTTACTCTAAGCTTCAAATTTTATCTTTCCTTCACACTTCTTTTGTGTGTCTTCTTCTACATCAGAGAAAGAGAGGTTCTTTTTATTTTCAAGGTGAATCCTCTTTATTTGCTTTAGATCCTGCCTACTCCCCAGCATTTTTCTCTGACTCCCCAGCATTTTTCTCTGACTTCCCTTGCCCTCCTTCTTCTCTGCCATGAAAAATACATAGTCAAAAAATTGACTTTCAGTGACTTGTTTTTTGATGACTGGTAAATTGGCTTCTTTCCAATATTTCTATTGGTAAGAAAGAAAAATTGACATGGAAAGAAGTTCCCTTGGGTCATCAGAAAAAAAGAGCAAGGCAATGGGTATAAATTTAGAATTCCTCTTTGGAGAGGTGATAGTTCACTTGTTCATTCATTCATGTCAATCTATTTTTGTTTTAAGCACTTATTAAGTGCCAGAACTGTCACCTTGATGCTAATGCCTTCTAAATAGACGTCTTTGTTTTCCTACCTTAGTCAGTGGAGAGGACATTTGTCAGGATCAACAATTGGTTAATGTTAAATGAATGAGTGACATTATTCTTGTCCTCAAGGTGCTGAATCATGAAAGTAGGTGAACTTTATAGACGTTAACACACAGAAAAATGCTCAGGTATAGGAATTTAGTATTGGAACTAGCCAGGGAAAGAGAAAGAAGAACCAATGAAAGAGCACGAAAGACACACGAAAGAACATTATAACAATGGAGGGAAAGAGATAGTAAGGTGCTTCAAAAATCACCTAAAGGAACTGTCCAAAATGTGTATTCACTGGCTCCACTCTGAACAAATTCAATCAAAGCTCCGTGAGTATGGCCCCAGGAATCTGCATTGGTAAGTGCACACAGGTGACTCAGCTGCACCTTCTAATGGCATAAAAAACAAGAGATTCAAAGAAAAGGTGTGCGACAATAAAAATTATAGAAATATAAGCACTAAAAAATCCAAAAAATGTGAGATTCTCCAAATGTGGAAAAAAAAATTCAGCTGATTTTCCTTGTCTTAGCATAAAGAGATCGTGAAGTAAGCATTCACCAGAGATGGTGGAGCAGAAAGCTACGAGCCTGGATACTTGACGGCTGTGTTCAGCAGCTGAATCAATCATACCATCACCTATCTTTGGACTTGTCAAGTGAGAATAATAAACCCCCATTCGCTAAAATGAAGTAAGTAAAGTAAAAATACACGTTTTAATTTGTAGTACATTTATTTGGTAGTAAGGGATAAAGAATGGTGCTGATGAATAATAGTAACATTTATTGAGCATTGACTACACCTAAACATTGTTAAGAGCTTTCTATAAATATCTGACCAAACCCTCACAACAACTCTATGATACACCATAACTCAGCACTGTTTATGGAAAAATAAATGAGTTCCTTGTATGGAGGCAAAGAATATCAAAGGTAGTAAACATATGTTTCATGGCTAATGAAAAGATAGGAAAATGGATGTGGTGAACTTGTTAATACCCTGGTACTTTTCCAAGCATTTCTCCTGCCCATCTTCTTTTGCATTAATTTAAATCCTATATATCTTTTGTGGCACCAGTCAAATCTAAATCCTCTTTTAGGAAAACTTCCTCAATAACATTTGAGTATGAGCTTTTCCTCTTTTGATTTTCTGGAATTTAAATTTAGGACCATACTCCATGACCTAGATTATATAATATTTGGGTTAGAAAAAAGTGCCTTATACCTAGAAGAGTACAGGGTGTTAAATAATTCCTGTCAAAAGATGACAACTAACCGTTTTGCATTTTTCACCTATAAAAATTTTCCATTATGTGACTTGAAAATTCCTGTTTTAGACTTACGCAAAACCATACTTCATTGAATTCAGCAAATGTAATTAATGTGTTACTAATAGACAACAGTTCCCTGTGATTTTCAGTTAAGTAATGTTTCTCTTGACATCTCTCTCCGGTGATCCAGGTTAATGGAATTTGAGAATACATACAACTATTTTTTATGAAGCATTGAATATTTCTCCTCTCATGCTTCTCTCCACGTGTCAATTCTCTTTAGCACTCTGTAAAAATCAGAACTTGTATATTCGCATATCTAATTTGGGAAATGATATGGTTTAAATATATGCTGCTGTTGATATGTCTTATTTTGTCCTATTGCTAGATGCATGTGACAGAATCCTTGGGGGTAAAGATCTTAATGTTTCCCTTTATACTTAATTACATCGAAGATTTTAGAAAACTGTCTATGAGTTATACATGATTAGTTCATGTTGAATTGATCAACTTATTAGAAAATAATCAATAGTTTTGATTTGCCTCACCAAATGTCATGTACTTTAATAGTTTTGCAGAGTATTGTTATTTTGAACACATGGCCTATCTTCAAATAATGTTAATACACCAAATAGTAACTTGCCATAGGATTTAAATACCTTTATAAATTTTGCGTTGTAACTAAAAAAAGATAGTCATATATTCAAACTGCATTAAAAGAACTTTGTAAAATAGGTATTTCAACAAAAAAACCCACATTATTTTATTATTCTTCATATGCACTGATAGATCTCTAGGTCAGTTAAATCCATGGGATACATGAGGTCTTAAATGGGAGAATATGGTTTTATCTTACACAGTGGCATCTTTGAATTCAAGGAGTTCCATTTTTAGGAAGTGCTAATTAAGCAATGAAATATTTTCTTGATTTTTACATTGGGAATTGTCATTAAGGTGGCTTCAGTAATAAACCTGTTAGAGAAAAAAATGAATTTCCTTATGTAATGTGTACAGTTATTTCTATATTGCTTTCAGCCTGTATTTGCTATTTGAAGAATCAAAATATAAAAACCAAACTACACAGTACAATCATCTTGACTATGACAGTGAAAGTATATCAGTGTGTGTGACTCATATTTCATTAAAATGCATACAAATATGTTCTAGGATATATATGTATATAATCTCCATAAATGAAAACTCTATTGAAATCATGTCTTAAAATGAAGATGCTGAGTAATTTTTCATGACCACAATAACTTAAGAGTATACATTTTATTATTTGGAATTGTAACAAACACAAAGTGCACAGATTCTAATTTAATCTATTATCCATTTTTGCTAGTGTAGTGTAGCAATGATTCCTATATTACTTTAATGTTAAATTCTTGATTAAAGTAGAATACATAATTCAATTTTCTATTGCGACTTACTTGGAGGAAAAGCTGGACCAAAGCCAATGATTCTTAAATTTCTCTAAGTCGTTTTGAAAAGATAATCTGTTTCTTCTGTAAAGCAGTCTTGAAATAGTGTCAGGAAGGGCTATTGTACCACACCAACCAATTCCTTAACAGTGATTAAAGAGAGGAAGAGAGGGGTAAGAGGAAGAGAGGAAAACTATCATTTTGCCCAAGTGGTAATTTTTCACGTCAAGGGCACACAGCTCAAAAGGTAATGTCTACCTGGTAAGATACATAAATTGATAAAAAAAAAAATATTAGCAGGGTCAACTGGACGTTTTTTGCTTTTTAAACTTTTTACGTATTTTGTTTCTAAGCCTTTAAAATATTTTAAAGAAATGCTACCAGAGAGTGAACATACATAATAAAGTCTTGCATCGCTTGTATGCTTTTAAGAAGACGTTACAAATATTCATTTTTCCAGTCCTGGAGTTAAGAGAAGGGAGGAGACTCCGCAGAACTTATCTTTTTGTTCTGATTAAGTGGTATTGAAAACAACACTGCTAAGGTCTCTGGACGAGCGGCGACGGTTAGTTCAAATAGAAGCAATTGGAGGAAGATGGAACACGGTGTCTTAGGTAAGACAAATCTTTACATACAAGTGTGCATGTGTTGGAGGAAGGAAAAACAGTTTTATTTTTAAAGTAGATGTCTCTACGAGTGGTTTCTTTTTTTTTTATTAACTTGCAAAATCTCTTGAAATTTGGATCAAAGCAGGTTACTTCTTAGCCTCTAAATCCCGCAGGTTACCCGATGTTTGTTTGTGTGGGGTTTTTTTTCCATTTTTTTTTTTTCACCCACACGAAAGAAGGGTGTTGGGTCGAGATGCTACAAAGTGAACTAAAAGAGCCAATGGCTGGGTATAGGTAGGAAAAGCAAACCCAAAACGAAAACATGGGGATTTTAAGCGCGGATCCCGAGACATGCCTGGGTTAACCCTTTGGGCGCTGCAGCGGGGATCCCCGGTGTCTGGGGCCCGACCGACTGGAACGGAGACGAGGCGCCCCGCCCCCGTCGCGGGACTGGGCTCTCCTCAAGGAGCGAGCGAGCTGAGAGGCACTTTTGGTGTCCGGCGCGTGCGTCACGGCCCGGGACGGGCAGCGAGTCCGGTACGAAGTGGAGCAGAGACGCGGCGAGGAGCCGCTCAAATGTCCGCTGGCGCGGGGTCAGCCTTAACCTGTCCTCGCCAGGAGCGCTCGCCCTCGCCCACCCGCCGGCCCAGCTCCCGGCTTCTAGAGGGGCGCAGGCCTGAGGGTGGTTCGGGCGGGGCCCGGGGCCCCAGGTGAAGACTGCCCGCGCCCGCCTGCGGCAGTCCTCGCCGTCCTGCCTCCACACTCGCGGCAGCCTACCGGCCCCGCGCCCAAACGGCAGCTGTGAGTGACTGACGGAGTCACCGCCCCTTGCGCTCCAGCCACCCCCTCCTCCCCCGCCGCCCCTCCCCCGCCTCGATACGTCATGGAAACACGGACGTCAGAGCTTCTCAGCCAATCGCAGGCAGCAGCAAGAGGAAAGGCGAGAGCGGGAGGGGGCGGGGGCAGCGGCCGACCGAGGTTCTCGGGGAAGGAAGAGAGGGAGGGGCGTGTGGAGGCGCTTGTCCCCCGCCCCTCACTCCGGACACCCTTTCCCGACCGCGCGGCAAGTTCTAATCGTCGGGCGCGCGCTCGCCTGTCGGGGACGCGCTCGCTGGGTCCTCCCCTTAAACGCCCTCTCCACGCCGCTCGGCTCCTAGTCCCCGTTCGAGCCGCGCTACTTCGGCGCGCGCGCGCTTGCCCGCCCCCAGGCTCCCCGCGGGCTGCGTCACGTGACCGCGCCCAGCCGAGGCGGCAGCAGCGGCGGCGCGAGCTTCGGCGGCGGCGGCGGCGGCAGTGGCAGCGGGAGCAGCTGCGCCGCCAGCGTGGAGCGGGAGGCGTGTGGGTGTGGAAAGAAGGGAGCGCCAGACCGGAACGGGTGAGCGTTCACCTCCCCCTGCCTACCCCGGCAATCTTGCGGGCCACCCGGTGCAAACGGGGCCCCTGCCCGAAGCTTTGCGCATCCCCCTCGTGCTTGGCCGTCCGCTCTCCGGTGGCCACGACCCCGCCTGGAGCGGACTGGGCTGCGGTGCTCACGAAGGGGGCTGCACCCCGCCCGCCCCTACTGTTGCGGACGGCGGCGTGAGGCTGGCGGAGCTGCCCGTGCTGAGCGCGGCGCGCCCTGTGTGCGGCTCTGCGGAGCCGAGGAGGCGGGTCCTGCAGGGACGCGGGCGGCCACTCGGCGGCTGCCGGGCTCTGGGCGGGGGCCGGGCTGGGCGCCGCCTCCTCCTCCGCCGCCGCCTCCTCGCAGTGCAGCGTGAGTAGGGAGCCCCGGCTGGTGGACGCCGAGCCTCTGGGCTCCGCGGCCGCCTCATCCTCGAGGTGCAGCCGCACCTCCGCGTGGCGCCCCAAGCCCTGCGAGTCGGCTGCGGACGAGCGGAGGACCGAGCCTCACTCTCCGTGCTTCCCGCTGCCCCTCACCGCTCTCACCCCCACCCCCCGACCCTCCTGCAGCCTCCCCTTCCTTCCCCCCTCGGAAAATGGTTCCTGTTGCCGGGCGAGGTGAGTGGCGGCTGCCGCCCGCCCGCGGCGGTGGCGGCGGGTCAGGTCACCTGCGGGGGAGGCCGGGCGGAACGTCGAGGTCGGGGCGTCGCGGCTGGGGTCTTGACAGCTGGGTGTTCAGTGGACTGCGGCGCAATCGGGACAAGTTGGCGGGGGCGTTCGGGACGCCCCTCGCAGGTTGTCTCCTGCCGCGCTCGCCCCGGGAGATCATAAAGGTGAGCGGGTTCCTCGGCGTGCGCCTCAGCGCCGGGACCGGCCGGGAGTCCCCGCCCAGAGCTCGAGGGACGGGGCTCGGTGGGGCTTCGTGTCTACACCCGCAGCTCTTTGGCTTTTCTCAGCCGCCTCGGCCGCGCCATAGCCCATCTTGCTGCCGGCCGCCCCCGCCCCGGCGTGTGGTGACCTTGAGGGCAGCGGTGCCCTGCACTCTTTCCCCGAGCACCAGGAGGGTCACCCTCTAATCCCCAGCTTCGGCCCCACTGGCGCTCCGCGAGCTGAGAGCGGGGTCCCCTACTCGTCCCCCGGCCGGGGCTGGTTGATTGATGCGTTGTCACACCGGACGGTGATTCCGCGGGGAGCTAAGGAGCAGCCTCGCTTTTCTCCCGGCGTCTTCTGGCCCCCCCAGGATGTTGACGGTTGCTTCCGATTCGGTTTTTTGGACTTAGTTTAAAAGGAAAAACAAACACCAACCCACAAGCCCTGCGTCCTCCACTCCCCCTTTGGAAAGGGTCAGTAAGAAAGAACCGCATTCCAGTTGCGGGGGTGGGGGTGTGCTCCCTTTATCCCATCCTGCAGGAGAATCTTTGGCTAAGCTAGTTAGCGACCCCTGGTTCTGCGCCGCGGTCACTGGCCAGGTTGGTGTCCGTGCGGATTTCATTCACCAGTTTTCTGCGGGACTCGCAGCGCTGGGAGAGCTCGCATCCTGTGCGGTGCAACGGTGCTTGGTGCCGAGCTGGGGGTGGGAGGGCCGTGCTAAGGGAAGTCAAAGAGGGTCTCTAAATCTGGGGAGGGCTGGACCCTATACCACACGCAAATTTTTACCTTTCCCTGGGGTTAGAGCACAGCAGTCACCTTTGGCTGTTATGCATGCTACTTTTCTGGGTTTATTAATAATCTAATGGCTCCTGTTAGTATCGATTGCTGTTCACGATGAATTAGTTATATGGATTTTTTCCCCATATGTGTGTAAGTATATGCATATATCTGGATTGTCTTTCAACATGGAAGCCTTTGTTGTGTTTAACCTCCCCCACCTGAGGACAGTCTTATTTTAAAATAAAGCTCTTGCTCAACGTGGGTGTATTTTATAATAAGAAGTACTTTTAAGGATCTGCTTTGTATGAGGCTGTCCTCAAGCAGAGGGTGTGTAACCCTTTGGATGGTGGCCCACGTGAGTCAATAAAGGGCCTTCACCGCTTGCCCTGCCGCTAGCCTTCCTCCGACTCCCTGTCCTTGCGTGTGGCGGAGGCGGATTGGGGGTATTAGAGGGATTGGAGGAGAATCTGCTTTTTACTGGTGCGTTTCATTTGGGTCCCCCGCCCCCACCTTTTTCTTTTCCACCCTGGTGAGTTCAAATTTGAAGTAGATAGAAACGTTTTTCTTAAAGGGAATCTTTGAAAACTAGTACATGAAATGGGCTCACTTAGCTATGATTTCAGGGGGACGTTTTAGTTTCTACCTTGCTTTGGACGAGACAGTTAAATTGCTGTAATTAAGGGTGGATCTCTGTCCTGATTTTGGTTTGGGTGTAACTGCAAAGATCTTTGAAAAGTAACTGTTATTTCCTACCATATAGTCTGCAAAAGTGAGTCACAATGGGTGAGTTGAGGACAGAGCGCCACCTTTAATTTAAAATTTCGTGCTTTTTTTTTTTATTAAAATGGTGAAAATTCAGAGTACGCCTTCTTGGTTTTTGTTGCGGCTATCATTATGACATCTCCATTTAGATGTTAAGGTGAAATTGTCTTTAATTTTTTGTGTGTTAATGGGGGTTCCTGCCATTCTATGGGAAATACTGCTTTTTAATTGACGCTTGTGACTTAATATAGGATTCTGAGATAGAGGTGAGAAACTAGTTTTGATTTGTGCTTGTGATAATAGGAGTAATGATAGTCTGGACCTACTTAGGAAAAGAAATAAGGAAATAGCTGCATTGTAAATAGATCTTTAAAATGAGCTATTGCCACCAAATAAAGGTACCTACCGTTATGATAGTGGTTTTGCAAGTGTTTTGTTTTTTTTTTTAATACGGCGTATATTCTATTAACAGATTTTACAGTAAAGATGCAAAAAATCTGTAAATTTATTAACCTTGAGTAAAGTTAGTAATTCTTCTTTGTTTTTCATCTTGCAACAGCTTGCCTTTTATGGTTTTACTGCAAGTTTTACAGTTACTTGTTTTTAAATGATATAAATGAGGACTTCCAGCAGGAGTTCTTACATTCAAAGTTATTAAAGACCATGTTGGGAAAAGTGGTTTCTATATATGGCTCCTTTCAAATGCATCTCATACAAAAATAAATGGAGTTTTTAATGCTCAGAAAATAAATGATGTAGTGACAGTTGAATTGGTGAGATTCCCTTCCCTGCCCACTTGCTCCCCCCTGTCCCCCCCCTCCCCCCCGCCGGATCAAAAATTGAAGGTACACTGTCTCTTTAGGCACAGGATACTTTTTGATAATTATTACTACAGATGTAATATGAAGAAATAAAGATTTAGCTCATGTAATGAATGACTGAGTGTGTGGATATTACCAAATGGTTTTCATCATCAACCACAAGATATTATTGCCCTTCTATCTGTATTTAAGGTTTAATTTGAACACTTGCAGTTTCTTCATAGACTACTGTAAACCATAAGCTGTTCAGCTACAGATGTTTCATTAAGTTAAAATTGAACACAAAATTTGAGATGAAGAGTGGCTTATGCTTTTTCAGTCTGTGGAACATGGCCTCATGTTAAGGACATTAGTTGAGCAATTAGGTTGATATATGTAATTATACATTGTTATGCATAATTTGATAGAATCTTCAATTTGGGGGTTAAATTTACCAAATTCCTTGTCTGACAGACATGTTAACTTAATTTGGATGAAACAGTCTCTTACCTTGTGAACTGAGTTGTATAGGTCAACAGGTTTTAAGACGAATGGCGAGTTACAATTGTCACTCTTTTATGTACTAACAACAACAAAAAGAGTATTTGCCCCTTTCTTTCTTACTTTTTTGCATTTACATGCAGCTGAAATTGGTTTGTTTTCATTTTTTAATTCCTGAATTTTGTAACAAATGAGCAAAAACATAAAGGAGTAAAGATCAGGGAGCAAAAACCTAAGAATTAAATTTTTGCAGCTTGGGTAAGATTTTACTTGCCCAGTTGGAGGGGAATGTTATTATCTAGTCGGTGTCATGGTATATAAAAGGGTAATGTGAGTAGCTTGTTTTGGAATATATAGAATCTGTGGTAATGTCAAAAGCAAATGATACAGAGTAGTTATGGGAAAAATATTTGGAAAGAGAACTTTTAAAAGATTTCTTTTTTAGCTTTTACAAGTGTTTTACATAACACGCATGTACGTTGTTGCTTTGTTAAAAAAGTTTTATTATGGAAATTGCCAGTCATGAGAAAGTACAGAGAATGATATACTCAGTGACCAATACTGACAATTATCGATTGGTGGCCCATCTAATTTCATTTCTATCTTTACACATGAAATAGATCTGTTATAAATGGGGACACAGGTAACTGAAGTGAATTTATGTGAATTTTACTGGTAATTTACAGAATACACAATTAATGTCCAATATCTAATTGAACCTGAAAGGTAATTTTTATGTTCTTCATTGTTTTACAGCAAGCTCCTAAAGATAGTATCTCTCAGATTTTGCTCTCAGTAATAATGCTTTTGGTCTGTAAAGTGCTTTACAGTATTTCAGAATATAACATGTACTACCTCATTTGAGTCCACAATAAATAATCCTGTGAGATGAGTAAAATCGGTAGTCCCTCCCCCCCACCCCAGTTAGGTAAACTGATTTGTCTAGGCCCCACAGTCACATAGCTGACAGCTAGATTAGCCAGAACTGGACTCTAGGTGGCTTCTTGGTTTTGCTCCATTGCTCTTTCCATTATACATGTTTTTATGTAAGTTTGTGAAAGTTATGTAAGTTTATGAAAAATCAGTTTCTGATCAGAATAAATTTAATAGTGTAATATAAATAGATTTGTTTGGGTTTAACATTATACATATACTCTATTGCTTATATTTGGTATAATGTAAACAGTTCATACTCTGATTTACTTAACAGCTCAGTAAAATGTATTTGAACATATTTGAAATACTATATTTTTAATAGTGGATTGGATCATTCTTAAGTAAGGAATTTTGTTTTCAAAGACCTGCTGGTCTTTGAAATAATTAAGGGTGTCTTGTATCTTGTGTTAAAATGGCCTATGCTACAAGTTTCTTTTAATTTCTGCTGTAATTTTTTAATGCACTTGTTTTTCTGCCAAACATATATATTACCTGAGTCTTTTTGAAATATTAATTTGTAATGTCATTTAGTTTTACAAAGGTCCCAAACAAGGAGATTTTAGTTCCTCAAATACAAAAGCTTTTTATAAATCTCACAAGGCAAGTAAGTAGTGGTTCTCCAGCATTAGTGTGCATGAAGATTACCTGGGGGAGTTATTCAAAGTGCAGATTCCCTGGCGTTGCCCCTGCAGTTCTGATTCAGCACATTTGGGGTGGGGCCCAGTAGTCTGTATTTTGAGAAACATGTTAAATTTATAACTAGGTTAAAATTATATGATGCAGTAGGAATGCCTTTATAAATTAGAAGGGCATCATTGATTTGTTTGACTTGGAACATAGCAGAGTTGGTGCTTTCAAACAATTTTGACTCTTGTAGCCAAGTTTGATTTGTGGACTTGGTGGGTTTTGTAACAGTTGTAAACCTGGTAAATTGAAAATATTCTTGTTATCTTTGTTCACTGTCTTCTTTCAGAAGATCCATCTGTGATTATTTATTAAGTTACCTATTATTAAATGTAAACTCCTAGACAAAGGACATTCTTTTTGTTTTCATGCCCCAGTGTCTGCCATTTCCAAATGACTTGAACATGGGGACTTATTTTTGTGAAAATAATGCATATTATGTCAGGACAGTACTGTGTATTATGCTAGTCTAGCTCTTATTTTTGGTAGAAAGAAAAATTTTGTATGTTCCTTAAAAGGACGTACATTGGTGGATAAGTAGTGGTCCTTAGAATTTCAGTTAACAAGCAGCTGTTACTTCAAAAGCAGCAGGTTAGTGCCTAATGATTTTTCAAGAATATGAATAAGACTAATTGATAATTTACTATTCTGTGCATTAAAGCAAGTTACTGCTCTTTTTACTTAAATGTTAAATAAAAATTTGTACAGCAGTTTGTTTAGCCCTCTACTATAAGGTCCAGTCGATGTAAACTGATTTGACTTTTTAAACTATTTTATCTAATATTATATACCACATATGGATTACTTTCTATTTAAAACCAGTCTTAAAATACAGTTGTTTTTGCTTTGTTATAACAGGATGGTAAATAGCTTATATATCTGTATTTAAAATACGTTTTATAATAAAATTAATTGAAAAGTAAATCCATTTCAAGACTGTGTTGAGCATTTTGTTGTTGTTCCAAAAAGTTAGACTTACTGGCTGTGCTTTAGGATATATTTAGGAATTATGGGTTATAATTTACAAATGACTGTAGAAATTGAAACTAATGAAGAGTTTTGGCAGAGAGATCCAGATAAACTATGGGTAAACTGTTAACCATATTCTTTTGAAGCTATTTCTTATTAAAATTTTCCTAGGATAGTGTTAACTATTTTAAACAGTATGCAGTGTTTTAGTTAACTCTTTGCTAAAAACATTATTTGGTATTTTAAGGTACAATAACTTACAACAATATGGTATCTCAAAATCTGGGATATCTGCTTTGTATTAATATTACTGTCACCTGGGCCTCTGGGGGAAAGAATAAGGATAGTTTTGAATGGACCGGTGCTTGCTTACATTGTGAAATCTGAGATTATACTGCCTAACTGTAAACTGGTATGACTACTGTAAAAACCTGGTAACTTTAGGAGAAAAGTTGTATTTTCTGAAAAATAGATCTTAAAAAGGATTTGCTTGTTTAAAAGATGCTTTTTAAATAACTTCGTTATTAACTGTGGATTTATTGTTCACTGTACTAATTCAGTGAGTTTGCTCCCAGAAGGATATTAAACAATTTTTTTACTCTCAAAATACTCAGATCTGCTGCTTTAATCTACCCTTCATATTTGTGCCAGAACTTTTTTGTTGTTTTTAAAAAGCTTTCCTGCTGTCATTTCGTCACTAAAACTTTTAACGGTTCCTCATTTTTCTCTTTATCAACACGCACCTTGACTTTGAAGGCCTTTTGTAAAGTAGCTCAGTATTTTCCAAAGTGTCTGTTAGAATGCTGGTTCTAAGAAATATTAATAGGGGTTTTATAAGGGTAGAGGGGCAAAACCAACATCCAAGATTGCTGGTTTATGCAGTTTTCCCTTTGGTTCTTCTCCTGTCCTTTGCTGTGCTCGCATGGACTGAATCTGTGTAAATGTGTTTACTGAATCTCTGTAAATGTGTTTACTGTTTTGCTCCTGTTTCACAGAATCCCTTTTAGTGGATCATCCCACCTGTTACTTTTCTATATTACCTAAAAGGATCCCCACTTTTCTATACTACCTAATGGAATCACCACTTTGTACACCTCCGGTGGGTGCCATTCGCGTAGGTCACACTAGGAATCACGTTTCCTGCAGCTGAGAACAGTGCTGCAGTAACTTAGCGCTGTCCACTGCCCACTCTGTGACAGTCACAGTCTGGCAGTCTTCCATATACACCCTTCTCATTACCTTTGCTGTCATTATGTTTTTTCCTCTCACCTGATAGGAGCCTCGATCTTCTTGTCTAAGTGTTCCATCCTTCAGAACTCAGCATTAGTCTACCTTTCTCAATCATCACTCATTAATTTTCTTGTCTGAATTTCTCTGCATTTGTAGCCTGGGTCATACACTTCCATTTATTATGAATCCTTTTTGTCTTAGTCATTATTTCATTTGGAAATAATATAGAGGAGTTGAGATAAGAACATGGGTTCTTGAGGATATATAAAACTTTAGCAAATGTCCAATCAGTATTTTTTGGCATATTGATTAAGGACTTAGATATTGTGTAGCTTGCATTAAGGGAAGGCAGATAAGGTTAAGGAATTTTTCTTGGTAAATTTCTAAAAAGGCTTTTTACCCCTGTAGTTTTTATTTATTTAAAAAAAATTTTTTTAATGTTTATTATTTTTGAGAGAGAGCTCTAGACAGACTGACAGAGCATGAGCGGGGGAGGGGCAGAGAGAGAGGGAGACACAAAATCCAAAGCAGGCTCCAAACTCTGAGCTGTCAGCACAGAGCCCCACACAGGGCTCGGACCCATGAACCATGAGTTCATGACCTGAGCTGAAGTCAGATGCTTAACCGACTGCACCACCCAGACGACCCTTCCCTTTGTAGTTTTAACTTAGATGGACTTGTAGGACAACCTGTTTTACTTCTGGAAAACAACCATATTCCACAGAATGTTGCTGGGACAATAGAATTTATCTTCTATATTGGAAGTCCTCCATTTCTTAATTTCAGTTTAGTAATTAGTCTTTTAGGTTTTATTCTGATTGTAATGAATCATTACATTAGCAAAAATTTATATTGTAAAATGACCAATTTCACCTTTCCATTATTTCTGTGACTTCTTTCATCACGATGGGTGTTCTTCAGATGTGTTTGTTGGATCTGTAGTCCATTAGCATATTTATTGCATGATGTAAAATGCAATAATTTGAAGCCCATATTATGGTTTAAAGTATAAACCGTGATACCCTTGTTGTTGCTCTTTATTGATAGAAATACTGTTGGAGCTAAGTTTTTAACATTTTTTTTTTTAATGTTTATTTTTGAGAGAGAGAGCATGAGCAGGGGAGGGGCAGAGATAGATGGAGACACAGAATCTGAAACAGTCTCCAGGCTCGGAGCTGTCAGAGCCCAACACAGGGCTCAAACCCACAAACCATGAGATCATTACCTGAGCCAAAGTTGGACTCTTAATCCGCTGAGCCACCCAAGCGCCCCTGTTGGAGCCAAGTTTTTAAATGTATGTTTACTGCAGGTTCTAATTTTTTCAAGAGAGTTCTTTTCCATGAACTGAGAGGGAACTGTTAGCTCATGAGCTGGTGCAGGATCATTGTAGGCATCAGGAAGAAGTATAGGTATAGGTCTGTGTTAAAGTTTAAAGCATAGTGTAATTATACTAACTGCCTTCCTTAGGTCAAGAAAGGAAAGCCTCTAATTGACTTTATCATTTCTGTTAAATGTTCATGGAATACATAAACTTATAATGTCAAACATTTAAGCAATTTAATATAGATTTATATAGAGTTATTATGTAAGCTGTTATATTACAAAAAAACACTTGAGAAAATTTTCTCTCCAGAGCTCATTCATTTTCCAGTGATTGTTCTTCCAGCCCTTTTAAATTGTATAGACCTAATTATTGGTAAGGTATTATTGAAGGAATTCTGAGACTTGCTCCTGCTTTAACATGGCAATAATAATCATACTAAAATTGCTGATCTAAAGAGTGTAGAATGATTTTGATAGTGAAAAAAAAAATAAAAAGAATCTGTGAAGGCAGAAATCAGTGAAGCTAGCAAAAGTGGAATGGGTTAGGGCATGATCTTTTCCTCCTGGGACACACATGGATGACATTTGCACATTACTCCATGCTGCCTGTCTAGAACCTAGAGTTATGTGAGATTTTCAGTTTTTTGCTATAATTCTTTCTCCCTTACTTATGCCTAAAATGAAGTAAAAGATGCTTTAAGTAGTCTTTGTTTAAAAGGTGAATCACAGGCGTGCCTGGGTGGCTCAGTTGGTTAAGCATCTGACTCTTGATTTTGGCTCCGGTCATGATCTCATGGTTCGTGGGTTCAAGCCCTGTGTCAGGCTCCTTGCTGACATTGTGGAGCCTGCTTGGGATTCTCTCTCTGTCTCCTTCACTCTCTGCCCTGCCCCCCCAAAATAAATAAACTTAAAAAAAAAAAAAAAAAGTAAATCACAAGCCAGGGTCTTTGGACAATCCTGACACTAGTACCGTGGTGGAGAACTTTTGAGTTAAAGGGCAATAATGCAAAGAGAGGACTGAAAACAAGGAAGGTCAGTCTGTGACATGGGAAAGAGGTGATGGCAGAGTCTAGGAAAAGGAGATAACCTAGCATCAGATCCTCTGAATGTCTGGTATCAGAAGAACAAACATCTATCAGGCAATCCTTCCCTGAACACAGAGTGGATTTAGAGTAAAGTTTCAATTCACCTGCATTTGAGCTTATTAAACTCAGCTCTTTTTGTATATGTAATTGAATGCTGGAACTTACCTGATCTACTTTTGCCTCTGGACCTCTTGCCACATCATTCCTTTTGCTAGGAATACCCACCTTTCTCAGACTATTCCTGTGTCTTTATGGTATGGGTGACTGGACCTAAAACTTCTGATTTCGGTTTTTACTCTGTGATGTTATGTTAAGATCGCTCCAGATTTAAATTTGAATTTTATCTTCACCAGTAAAAAGCCAAGTGACCTTGGGTAAATCACTGGGTTTCTTTGTTACCTCCAAAAAAGTAAAAAATATAAGGTCAAGGAGTTTTTTGTTTGTTTGTTTTTTTGTTTTTCTTGGAAGTGTTGACTTAAAGTTTTTTTAATGGCCGTTGTAGATCTTCTCTCCCCACTCTGCCCCAGATTTTCAACCATTTAATTCTTTATTCTTTTAGGTTTGCCTTCTAATTTTGTCTTGTAACTAGTTTATCATCATTTGATGTTTCGTCTGTGATAGGCAGTTTCATTCATGAAAATGATCTAGCTTTTTGATAAATGTATTTATCTAAGACTTCCAGTTAAAGAAGTGGAATATAACTGGCATTTAACTCTGCTCCCTACCAAAGATATACTGGAATGTGAGAATGTGTGAGTTTACATATTATGTTAAGATCTGCAGCCTTCTTCCCTCACTTAGCTTTCAGGCTGCTGGCTAGACTTATAGTTGCCTTCTCTGAGGACTCTGACCAGCTCTGGAGAAAGGACCTAAAGATTCTGGCATTGGCTCTGTGCTTGTGTGAGGGTTTGTCAAAAAAAAAAAAAAAAATCTCCACGCACCCTACAGTGAACTCCATAGTCAGAAAGTCCCACGTGTGAATCCAGAACTCGTATTTAGTTTGTGTTCTATTTTGTTCTTTCAGAATTAAAAAAAAAAAAAAAATTGTTACAGCTCCATTAAGGAATGATTGATGTACAGTACACTGCACATATTTAAAATGGCAAACTTGATGGTATATGTATATTGCAGTGGAAATATCACCATGGTCAAGTTAATGAGCACAGCCACTCCCCTAAAATTTTTCTTGTGCTTTTTTTGTAATCTTCCCTCTCTTCCCTTTTCTGTCTCCTTCTTTCCTCAGGCAACCACCTATCTGCTTTCTGTCATTATAGATTAACTTGAATTTTCTAGAATTTTCTTGTACATGGAATCATACAGTATGTGCTCTTTTTTGCTCTGGCTTTCCTTCAGCATAGTTATTTGAAATTCACCCATGCTACATATATTCATAGTTCAATTTTTGGTATTGCTAATAAAGATTTGCTTTTATGAGTATACCACAACGTGCTTGTCCATTTATCTGTTGATGGACATTTTCAGTTCGAGTAACCTGTATTATCCATTCGTATCTTCTGTTCACTTTTTAATTAGGTTGTCTGCCTTTTTTTTAATTGAGTTGTAGTTTCTTTATATACTCCAGATAAAAGTTCTTCAGGAAACATTTATGTTTGTGTTGGGAGTGGGAGGAAGAATTGTGTATAGCCATTAATAACACCTGAATGTGAAAAAGCAAGCTGGAGCACTTCAACATTATTTGTAGAGATGGGCTTACGTACTAAAATGAATGGCACCTATTTCTCATGACCTCTGAGTGGAGAATGGAGTAAGGGGACAAAAGAGATGCTAGTATTTTACGAAAATAAAAAATAAAAATAAAAAATAATCCTTGTAGATCAGTTTCTCTAAATGAATGTTACGCACATATAAGTTTTCAAAAATGAATACATATATGGACTGAGTTGATACGTGTAGATAGCCCAGGTATCCATCTGTAATTCACTTCTTGTGTCTGTACATTCTTGGGCAACTTAGATTCAGAATTCAGTATTACTTTGGGTAAAAGAATAAATTTTTACAAAAATGTAAGTGAGCAGTGTGGACGTGACTAAAAATAAAACAGTCCACCACAACACAAGAGCCTTGATTTCTCTTGAAAGTTTTCTACTTTGCAAGTTCAAATTCATCATTCCTTTGTTAGGTAGAACAGCTGGTTGCCATCTTTGGTTTCTTGAGTTTCTCTGGGATGTTCCACACCACCACCACTCCTTCCCCCACACCCCAAGCAGCTCATAAAAACCTGTAAAGACATTTTTTCCCCCAAATAATTACATATAGTGCTCTTCCCTAATAAGAGTCTGGTATGTGATTTCTCCATTTCTTCATCTGGATAAGTATATGCTCTTAGTCTTAAAAGAGTTTAATCCCATGAAGTGTTGACTTGTGAGAGACTCTTTAATAAATCTGTTAAGGAGTACGCTTTTGTAGGTGTGTCTTAAGAATTAGCCATATTTCAGAATTCTACCCCCTTCATTAATTTCTTATCTTCCCTTTGAGGAACTTGATATTTGACTAAATGTCTTCCTTGTTGCTCTTTTTGTGAAGGAAGTGGAACCTCAGGGGGAGATAGCAGTTGACTCTTAAGAGATGTTAGAATTCAAAAAGGAAAAAAAAACCCAAAAGCTGCTGTTCTTTTACCAAAGTGCCATGAAAAATAGACCAGCTGGCTCTAAAACACAGTACTGACTTTGACTTAGATAAAGGGAATTTAAAATTATTGGAAAAGGGGCGCCTGGGTGGCTCAGTTGGTTAAACATCCAACTTTAGCTCTGGTCACACATGATCTCACGCTTCCTTAGTTTGAGTCCTGCATCAGGCTGTCTGCTATCAGCACAGAGCCCGCTTCAGATCTTCTGTTCCCTCTATCTCTCTGCACCTCCCCCAGCTCATTCCATATGAAAAAATAATTAATTTAAAATTAATTAATTAATTAATTAATTAAAAAAATAATAGAATAATTGAATAAAGTGAACACCACTGTATTGCTTTCTACCTGCCAGGTATTGTTCTATACCTTTATAAACATTAATCTGTTTAAAGCATGGGTTCTGTGGAATTTTGGGGTGAAAGATACTACTGAAAATGGAAAGAGTTATTAATGGATTTAAGGGAAAATCCTAAAATACAGTGACTTACATAACTTTTTTTTTTTTTTTTTTTTTTTTTTTTACCAATTTAAGATGTAACAACACTGGTGGTATAATGTTTGGGGAATATAGACCAATGTAAAAATGAAACACACTCATGATCCTGCTTGTGTTTATTTTTGATCCTTTAAAAAATCTGTACACTTACTAACATGCTTGAGGTAGTGTAGGTATAATTGTGTGCCTTTAAAAGCTATAATATTTTCTCATGTCATTAAATTTTTTTCATTAACATCATTTTAAACACTGTAGTATTCCATCCTATGGCAAATTTCCTTGTTACTGGATATTTGGGTTTTGAGATTTTCTCTTATGTTAAATAATCCTTCAACAAACACCTTTATTTATAGTTTATTTTCATCTCTGATTATTTCCTTTGTAATTACTGGATTTAAAGGGTTTTGGTAGTTATCTCTTCATTAAGATTTTTCTTCTGGTTAGGTATTTGGGATTCTGTCTTTTCTTGCTATGTGTACAGTTTATGCCATTCATTCTGGGTCCTTGCTTTGCTTTATCAAATCCTCACAGCATTTTTAAAGACTCCTATTTTGTTGTTGTTTACATGTTTGTGATACTCAGTTTGATAGCAGGTCTGTTCATCTTACTGTTGCTCACCCCTGGCACAATGCCTTCTACCTGTAAGGTTTTTAATGACTCTTGAATGAGCATCTTGGGTCTTGTCTTGGGCATGAATCCACTGACATTGGACTCCAGTAAAATGCTTGTTCTGTCTCTCCTTAGAAACCATAATATGCTTGTGGTGAGAATTTATCACAAGGCACTATTTCTTTTAAGTTCTGCTAAATAATATGTCAGCTGAATGACACTGTTGAAGATGAGAAATACTTTGTTATAACTATGCTGTATAAAATTAATCCTTTCTGAAACAGTTCCACCATCCCTGCTTTTAGAGGGTAGGATAGATAGACTTTACTAAGTAGAATAGAATACTAAGAAGCCCATAGAAATGTGTGTTACTCTTATTTCAAAATGCCAGTGATACATAAAGTTTTTCTAAAATGTTTCTTTACAGATTAATATATCTTTTCTTTAATAGAGGAGAAGACTACAAAAATCTAACGTTAAACTTTTAAGTGCAAATGTATGTTGAGTTAATCCTCATTAGTAGAGGTTCTGTACTGTTTATAAAATAAAAGTTCAGAGTTTTAGGATAGTGTCCTAGCAGGCTCTAGTTATGACATCGTATCTGGCTTTTCTTTTTTTTAATCCTCAGATTTTGAATGGAAAATTTAAGATTTTGGATAGATACGTTCCTTCAAAAAATATTTATGTGATCACTGTGCTAGACAGTAACAACTGCGACCTGCCAAGAAGAGACACTGTTAAGCAGAGCTTTAAGTTTGCCTCTCGCAGTGTCCAGTGTTCCTTCTCAGTTTCTTTTTTTATGCGGTGATTCATCAGGTGCCGTGTGCTTCCAGGGAACCGATGTTAAGTGTGTGCACATGTCTCCTTCCTGGTCTTTGATCTCTTCCTGTAATGAATGGGGATATATTGTTTCCAACTCTTCTTCTACAAAGAAGAAAGGCATTTTGGACTCTGCTGTCAAGTTTCCAAACCTCAATAGTTTTGCTACCATCGTTTGCTATTTTTAGAACTCTTGATAGTGATCGCTGTCCTTCCGTCACTATTACTTTTGGAGGTTTTTTGAGTTGTGTGGAGCTCTCCTTTATTTGCACATGGAGTCAAGGTACAGAGCCAGGCTATCAGTTCTGAGTTGTGTCATCATCTTGGACTTGCCCTCACGGTCTCCATTCTTGTTATCTGTATCTGTAGATTCAGATATCTGAAGTATCTGTAGATTCAAATTGAATGTTTCACGAAGGGAGGCTGTATTGGTGAAGATCTTGGTCCCAAAGGGATGGAAAACTTTTTTTGAAGAGATTCTTTGGCCATGCCTCTCCACTGTATTCAATACCAGGTAGCTCCATGAGGCAGATGCCCCAAGGAGTTGAAAAGGAAGAAATTTTGAGTGATTGGGGGGGGGGGGGTCTAAACAGATCACTGTTTAGCTGAAAGCTGCAAATGTACACTAAGAATTTTCTCAAAAGTTGCTGGGTTATGGTGGTGTTGAGAACTTTAAGGTGACAGCTACAGAAGTGGGATGTGGTAAAGGAAGGAGAATAGGACAGGTATGTAGTTGACTGTAACTTTTTAACATTTAGTAGCTATACATCAATATGTATGTGTTTAAATACTAAAACCAGGTGTTGTTTTTTTCTCTTAAGTGCTACCTCTTAGTTACTTGGAGAAGTTATAGGTGTAAAAGGATAAAATGTACCAAAATAACTCTATCATGGCATTCTGCGGTGTTGAGGTCAGTGAATAATGGTCTTGTTGTGGAATGCAGATCACTGAACTAATTGCTATCTAGAATGCCTCTGATTGGGAAGGAATGAAGGAGGAAGGAGACTAGAAGAATAGGGAGAAGGAGTAGGGTAATTTCCCTCCTAGCCCAAAGGCTATTATTTATCTGTCTTCCTGAACCATGTAAAACAAGTGGAGAACCAGGAAATTGGCAGGAAAGTCCTCTCAGAAGCCAGAAGTCCATGCATAAGAACTCTCAGTGCCTCACTTCAACTTTAGGTGTTAACTAGGTGTGTTCTCTAGCATCTTGAGAATATTCCTGTAACATTTTGATGACTGATTTCCCGGCATACTGCAGATAAAACCAAAACTGGAGAAACTGCAAAGGTTGTTCAGAGGCAGGTGCAAGTATTACAGGAAAGAATTGAAAATTGACATTTGACAGTGGAAAAGGAGGTTTTTAAAACCAAAAATAAAAATTCACAAAACCTATTAAAAAACAGTCATGGAAAATTTTATTCAAAAACAATAGCTCTGTGCTGCTCTTCCCATCTGGACCAGTCATCTTTTGGGACTCCTTATGGAACTCCTTTGTGAAGATGAAGCCTTCCCAGCTCATCTAGAAAATTAGAAGCTTCCTTCTGGCACTTACTGGATTCATGTGTGTCCAGTTAGACTCTGAGCCACCTGTGCTGCCCCATCTCTGCCATGACAATGATCACCTTCAGTCATACCAGCCTGTTCATTATTCTGTGACACACTTTGCACATCACATTCCCCTTGCCTGAATTCCTCACATTACAAAATACTGCTCTTCCTTCGGGAAGCACTGAGTCAGTTCTTTGATGAAGCATTCTCCCAGCTTCCCTAGGCAAGGTCACTTCCATGTCTGTGTGGCCATTACTTCGTACTGTGTGTTTCCTCTGGGTGTTTGGGTGTCTCCTTTGGTTAAGCGTCCAGCTTTGTCTCAGGTCATGATCTCGCGGTTCGTGGGTTCGAGCCCCGTGTCGGGCTCTGCGCTGACAGCTCAGAGTTTGGAGCCTGCTTCAGATTTTGTGTCTCCCTTTCTCTCTGCCCCTCCCCACTCACACTCTGTCTCTCTCTGTCTCTCTCAAACATAAAAAAAAAATTTCTAAAGCGTGTTTCCTTGATTCTGAAACATCATTTAGAAAATAAACTGATCTAATAGTAGTTGTAGGGAGTAAAATGAAAAATACACATGCAGAAACACTTTTACTAACTAACGGAAGCATATCATAGGCGTATTCCACTGTCTTCAATACAGAAAAATCCGAGTCCAAGCCTTTTCTGAGTTACAGGTCATGTAAATCATTTTAGCAATTGATGAAGAGTAGCATGGTAACATGTTGCTTTTTATAACCTGCGTTCTATGATCTTAGGCTCCTTAATGTCTTTGTAATTGACCCATAACTTTGAAACTTAGTGAAGTATATAGGTTTTGTTTGTATTTCCTATTGATTAAACCCAATGTTACTTTTTTTTTTAACGTTTATTTATTTTGAGAGCACGAGTGGGGGGTGGCAGAGAGAGAGAGAGGGAGAGAGAGAATCCCAAGCAGTCTCCACAGCGTGGAGCCTGACACAGGGCTCGATCTCATTGAATCCTGAGATCATGACCTGAGCTGAAATCGAGTGAGATGTTTGAGCCACCCAGGCACCCCAAACTCAAACTTTTGTTTTTAAAAAAAATTTTTTTTAATGCTTATTTATTTCTTGAGAGAGAGACAGAGACAGTATGAGTGGGGGAGGAGCAGAGAGAGAGGGAGGCACAGAAGCTGAACCTGACTCCAGGCTCTGACCTGTCAGCACAGAGCCTGACACGGGGCTCCAACTCTTGGAGCCCGAGATCATGACCTGAGGAGAAGTTCGATGCTTAACCAGCTGAGCCACCCAGGTGCCCCTCAAGGTTATTTTTAATGGTCTTTATGTTTTTTATGTCTTTTTTGTCCTTAATGTAATCGTAACTTGGAGTGCTAATTCATAAAAGAGAAACACTACCCTTAGTTTGATAATTGTGTGATTATCTGACGGGTGGCAAATTCTGTTCCTTTTAAAAAAAACTGCTTTGCCTGATGTGTGACAAGCAGTCTGTGTAAAAACTAGATTTTGGTTTCAGTGTTACTTTTTAATTGTAGATTTTTGAAAGATATTTTAAAAAAGGAAAAATTAAGGATTCAAATTCCCACCAATTCAACATGGAAAAAAGGGTAAAGGATCTATTTCATGGGCTAAAAATGCTGGGAAGTGGAAAGAATGATTCCTGAAATATATTTGAGCCAGGAAAATATGGTATTTCTAAAATATAATTTATTATCAGTGTCTGTTTGTAAGTCCATAGGTAGAGTTTTCAAGGGAATGAGGTTGGTTTATTCCTCAGGACCAGCAAAGTACCTGGCACATTGTAGGTCTTTAAAAAATGAGTGGTATTCTTCAGTGATTACTTGCCAGTTTAATTATGTTTGACTTTTGAAAGTTGTCCACCATAATTCTGTGGTATGTTGTTGGAAGATTTTATGTAAAATATTAAATTTTTTAAGGCTAAGTTTCAGCTTAGGACAAATATCTCATAACCTGATTCTGCTGAATAAATAAGTGCTTTTGACATGACGAGTGTGAGCCCCTAGTAACAGTCACAGACTTGAGACCCCACTGTGTTCGTTAAAGAAAATGGATTTGGCTTAACTGGCTTTGTATTTGAGGTCATGAGAATAAAGCATTTGATTTTCCTTTATAGTAACGAGGAAGGATTGTGTAAGAAATGTGTTGCATATAGCAGTTGATATCATTTATTCTGTATAGCAGCCCTGTAAGTAAGGTGATGGCTCCTTTCCCTGTAGGTAGAGACCTGGGTCAGTTTACCCTCCCACATATTGATGGCAGAGAAGGCATGTGATGGGCCCACTGTAACTCCCTAGACACCTGCTGCTTTGGCTTTAATACGCTTTTGGGCCGCTGACATGTTACCAGAGGTTTAAATTGATGTCGAAAGGTACATTTTTTCTTCTTGGAATTAAAATGGTCTTGCGTGAATCTTGTTGAAGGAAGTACTTATCTATTCACCTAAGGCTTGATGAAAAATATACAAGAGGCTAGGGATTTGGTTTATTCTTACTCTAAATATTGACTGCGAAAAGCCAAATTTAAATTTAGTTCTGCTTAGGTTGTGGGAAGATTGTGTCACACATTTAAAGTGACAAACAATGAAGACTTGATATTATCCTGATGTGTTTTTCTTTTTTTTAATGTTGCATTCATTTTTTGAGAGAGAGAGAGGGAGAGAGAGGGGGAGACACAGAATCCGAAGTAGGCTCCAGGCTCTGAGCTGTCAGCAGAGAGCCCGACATGGGACTCAAGCTCATGAATGAGGAGATCATGACTTGAGCTGAAGTCAGATGCTTAACCAACTGAGTCACCCAGGTGCCCCTGATATTATACTGATCTTAATGGGAGAACTTATGCTACCAGCAATATTAGGAGGAAATAGTAATTGTCAATGAATTGTGATATTTCTCATGCTATCTAGGCAAAAAAGTTAAGGTCTGTAGTAGAAAAACATTACATGCAAGACCCAAGAAAGCACAGAGGTCAAAAGTAATAAGTGATAATAAATGGTAAAACACGTTTATTAATTTTTTAAAAAGCATGATTCGGTTGAATTTATCTCAAAAATTTGAACAAGTCATTTGGGCTTAGGATGTTGACATTCTGAATCCACAGTGGAAGTTCCATGTTACAAAATTATCTTTCATGGACACTTGCCTTGGATAAACAAGTTTCTGTGATGCAATTATTTAGCCAGTGTCCCTATAACATATAGTGTGAGCCATCCACCTTTCTTTAAAGTTTTTTTTATGTATTTTGAGAGAGAGAGTGCATGAGCAGGGAAGGGGCAGAGAGAGAGAGGGAGAGAGAGAATCCCAAGCAAGCTCCTCACTGTCAGCATGGAGCCTGATGCAGGGCTTGAACTTATGAACTGTGAGATCATGACTAGAGCTGAAACCAAGAGTCAGATGCTTGCCGACTAAGCCACCCAGGCACCTTATTAATGAAACTTATTTACAAAATTATTCTTGACGATAGATCTTTAAAAACATGAAGATTTGCTGCCATTGAGGATATTTTTTAAGTTTATTTATTTTGAGAGAGCGCATGCTCCAGTGGGGGACGGGCAGAAAAAATCTCAAGCAGGCTCTCTGCTGTCAGCACAGAACCTGATGCGGGGCTCAATCCCGTGAACCATGAGATCCTGACATGAGTTGAAACCAAGAGTGTGACACTTAAATGACTGAGACACACAAGTGCCCTAAGGATATTTTCTTGAAGAAGTGACCTTAGTGAAATTTCTAAAGGAAATTTCAAAATAAGTGTGCTTGAAATGTTTTTAGCATTGGCAGCCTTATTAGGATGAAATAAAGCTATTAATTTTTGGTACAAAAATAAATTTAGGCTGTATGTTTTCTGATATGTATTTTGATATGTTGATCATTATAGGTATGTTGAATAGTAAACAGCATCTAGATCAGAGTTTGGATTTATTAGATGCACAGTAAATGCTTACGAGAGTGAATCCAAGTATCCAGAAAGTTCATAGCTGGAATTTCTATCCAATTTATGCTTCAACTATAGAAACTCAAGCAGTCGATAGGAATTTAATTCAAAAAGTGAATTTCAGGTTTGTCATAGGATCAGTGTGGATTCAGTGCAGACTATCACAGCTCCTGTATTTGTACTATTCTACAATGACATTTAATATTAGAAAACACTTGCTTAACTTCTGTATACATAACACTGTGTGCACTGTACATAGAGAAAGGATAGGAGATGAAGGGGATGATCCAAAGAAGTATCTCCTTAACGTGTATGAAAAGCTAGGTGAGGTGGACGAATTGAAGTACTAATATAGCAGAGTAAAGAATAGGTGAGGGTTAAAGTTACGTTGTGCTAAGCATAGTTTCAAGTGCTGCACTGGATGCTTGAGTCAGTATTGGTTAAGGCAGATAGTCTCCGTTGTGTTTAAATGGAAATTTATTGTCTTTCCATTTATGTATTGTAAATAGTGATGCTAAATGAGTAAGACTTGGGATTAAGTGCTTTCATGAATGTGAGTAGTCCAGAGTTCGACCTCTGACTTTTAATTTTTGTAGGTCCCTTCTCTGATCTGCAGTTTGTAGTAGTTGTGCAAAAACTCATGTCGGTCTCCAGATATTTTATAAGCTAAAAGATTTATGCAACTGATAGGCTTTAACTGTTCTTTTGTAGCTAATTCAGTTACGGAATAACATAAAATGGGTCCTCAGTGGTTGAATGAAAGAAAGTGCTAGAAGTCCATCATCTGATAGAATAAGCAGACAAAAATGACCTTGACTTAAGGCTTCATCTCTTTTAGTTAGATGCTTGCCAAAGATTTTGATCTGGAATGATGTCTAAATTGATAAGGTAGGTTTCTTTGGGTGCCTGCATAGGATCTTCTTAATTGGTCAGCAGGATGGTCCTTGTAGGAGTGTTCTTGTATGTTCTTGAACTTTTTTTTTTTTTAAACATCTGCCTTACTATTCTGCATGCGACCAAATTGATGGAAAGAATGATCTTGAATGCACTGTATGAGTTTTGCCTCATTTTGACATCTTTCAGTGGCTTCCTGTTATGTGAAATATGTTTGGTTTTGTTTAAACATTGTAAAAGCAAATATTATTGTAAGTTGTAAAATCTAGCAACTGAAATTGCTGGGTAACATTTATTTCAATGCCTTGTTGAACTTACCCCCAAATATTAGTATTTTTCTGTCTTAGCAAATGGAGTGTATGGGATAAAACTTAACTTTTTTTTATTTGGGTGCCCCAGTTTTATAATTTTTACTATCAACTCTTCATCAGATCATGTATGTTAAGAGGGAAAATGAGTAAATTTATGCTTTTCCAAGAACATTTGGAATGTATTTGTAATTAAATATTCACGTTAAGTTCTAATTAATGAGAATTTTATACTTTTTTTAAAATGATGTTTTGTGTAGTAGTGTCTTTAGGAAAATGACATTGTCAGTGTTATTTAGGTGAGGAAGGGACTAGGTGATTAGACTGACCACTGTCTTGACCTCACTGCCTAATATGTTCAAAGAGGCTAATTTGTATTTCTAGAAAACATAAGTAACCCCAAACGATGTAATGTTAAAGTAATTATGGATATATGGTAGAGACAGGATTATACTTTTATTTGTATACCCAGTTGTTTTCTCAGTATATGTGCTGCCACTGTAGGTGGCACTTACTACCAGTTTAGCTAATGTAAATTTGCTACATGCATCTGTGCACTCAAACACACGTCACATACTTGAAACACGAAACCCTTCCCAGTCATGTAGTTTTCACACTGGGATTGAGCACAGATATGCTGTGTACCAATGTAGGCATAATAAAGCATGTGGAAATGGCCTGTATCTAGCTAGAGAGTGTTCTCAGGCTGATTAGGTGGTTTATGAATGTGATCGGTTGGCTAAGGTTCATTTTTACATGTCAATAGTTCTTAATAAAGATTGTACTTAAGGGGCGCCTGGGTGGCTCAGTCAGTTAAGCGCCCGACTTTGGCTCAGGTCATGATTTCTCAGTTCATGAGTTCGAGCCCCGCTTCAGGCTCTGTGCTGACAGCTCAGAGCCTGGAGCCTGCTTCGGATTCTGCTCCTTCTCTCTCTGCAACTCCCCCGCTCTCTCTCTCTCTTTCTCTGTCTCTCAAGAATAAATAAACATTAAAAAATTCTTAAATAAAAAAAGAATGTACTTAATGTAGTACCATTTTTTGAGATTATTTGGAAGGTCTTACTATGTGCTTCATTACACTGGATACAAAAGGGAAATACAGTTTACAATTTTTATATCCTTAACTGCAGACTAAAATAAGAGTGTGCTCTAAAGCATATTAGTTATTCTTTTAGAAGGGGAGACCAGAGTTGGAGAAAGGGGTCTAGTAAAGAGTAGACCAAAGTCAAAGTGGGATGAATTGTAGATAATGGAAGCAACACCATTTTGTACTCGGAAGTAGACTTCTAACAGTTTAAGCTGGATATGCTTCTGGTTTATCTTCTCAGGGGAGTTAGGGTATAAAATAATCCTTCTTATCATCTAAAAAGGGTGAAAGATTGACTTGAAAAACGAGTTTCACAGATGCTTAAGGGAATTTCAGAGAGGTTTTTTTTTTTTTTTTTTTAACAGTGACCAGTGTTTTCAGTTCATACCTAGAGAGAAAAAGCATTAAAATTAAATATTGCTTGAGGTAAAAGGGAATATATTAGTCTTCTAGGATTGCTATAACAAAATGCCACAGGCCAGAAGAGTTAAAAACCAGACATTTTTTTTCCTCACAGTTCTGGATGCTAGAAGTCCAGGATGAAGGTGTTGGCAGGTCAGGTTTTCTCCCGAGGCCTCTGTTCTTGGTTTGTAGATGGTGGACTTGCTGTGTCCTCGTGTTGCTTTTTCTCTGTGCTCACATCCCTGATGTCTGTTCCTCTTATAAGGTCACCAGTCCTATTGGAATAGCTTCCCACCTTTATGACCTCATTTAGCCTTAATTATGTCTTTAAAAACCCTGTCTCCAAAGACTGTCACACTGGGGGGTTTAGTGATTCAACCTAATGAATTTTGAGGAGACACAATTCAGTCCACAACAGGGAACACAAATAAACTTACAGTACAGTGTTATTTTAGTCAAATAGCACGTAGTTGTCAGACTTTAGCATGCACAGGAGTCACCTGGAAAGCTTGTTAAAACACATTGCTGGGCCCCACCCCCAAGGTTTCTGATTTAATAGGTCTGGAATGGGTCTGAGAATTTGCATCTCTTTTTTTTTTTTTAATGTTTATTTTGAGAAAGGGAGTACACACACGAGCATGAGCAGAGGAGGGGCAGAGAAAGAGAATCCCAAGCAGGCTCTGCGCTGTCAGCTTGAACCCACGAACTACGAGATCCTGACCTGAGCTGAAATCAAGAGTTGGACGCTTAACCCACTGGATCACCTAGCGCCCCTACCCATTCCGTTTTTTTCATCTCTGTTTCCACAATGAGAACTGCAGCTTCCAACGTGAACACTTTGCTCGGTCCTACAATACGCATGATACAGTTTGAGAACTTGTAGATTCTTGTCACTGTCATAAGCAAAGGTGCTAAGAGAAGTTTAGGATTTATTTATACTCTCTTTTCCCTCCAGGCACCAAGGCTGTATAGTAAAAATGAAACTGTCAAGAAGTTATTTGTACTGGATTCTCCCCCTTCCCCTTCAGTGTGGCCGTCTTTTTCATTTGAGATGCAGTTGGGTTCTCCTTTACTTCTGTGGTATTCAGTTTTAGCTCCTCCCCCCAACCTTTTTGTTTCAGTTTTGTATCTTGAATATGGAGAACGTTAGCGTGCTTCCAAAAGTCAAAACTGCACATAAAAGATGTACACTCAGAATTGTCCATCCTTTCCTTTCAACCCACCCACTCCTGCTTTTTTTGCAGGTAACCAATTTTCTTGTTTTTTGGTTTATTCTTAGTGTTTCTTTTCCCCCAAATATACAGACTTAGGTACTTTTTTTTTTTTTAATGTTTATTTTGAGAGAGAGTCTGTGTGTGAGTAGGTAGGGGCAGAGAGAGAGGGAGAGAGAGAATATTAAGCAGGCTCCACACCCAGAATAGAACCTTCCACAGGCTTATCCCTTGACTGTGAGATGATGACCTGAGCCGAAATCAAGAGTTGGACACTTACCCAGCTGAGCCACCCAGCCACCCCATATGTGTGTTTTCTTACTTCTTTCTAAAAACGTGGTGTAGGTTTTGCACTCTGCTTTTTTTTCCTACTTGGAATATCCTGCAGATGCCTCCACACTGGCTTGCAGAAATCATCATTCCTTTTTTATAGCTGTATGGTATTCTGTTGTATGTGCTGTTCTTTATGCAACCACTCTCCTGTGTTTGAACATTTAGGTAGTTTCCAGCATCTTGAAGTTATAAATAATGCTGCAGTGAATAGTTTTGTGCATGTTTATTTTCATATTGTTAAGATATATCTTCAAAGTAAATTCTTGGAAGCAAGATTGCTAAGATGGAGGGTAAATTTATTAGCTATTACCAGATTTCCTTCCATAGGGATATGCCGTGTTCTGGTTATTTGTTACTGTTTGACCTGCACCAAACTTAATTGTATAGAACAGTCCTTTTATTGTACTCCTAGATTCTAGATGAGACATTTGGGTAGGGGAGAGCAGGGTATCTTGTCTCTGCCCCATGGTGTCTGGAGCTTCCACTGGGAGATCTCACATCGCTGGGAGATAGGGACTACAATTATGTGGCAGCTCCGTCACTCAGCCAGCACTGAGACAGCTGAGGCTGGGCTTGTTCAGACTGTCAACCAGAATGTGTACCTATGGTCTCTCAGTGCAGCTTCAGCTTCTTCACAGAATTGACAGCCTGAATTCTGAGAGGGCATATCGGGAGAGTGAGCGTTCCCAGACAGCCACAGGATACACAACCTTTTACGACTTGGCTTTTAGTTTGATGATGTTGCTTTGGTGGTAGTCTGTTGGGGGAAGCACTCCCGAAGTCTGACCTGTTCAAGGGTAGGGAACATAGACCTCATCTCTCCATGGGACTAGTGTCAAAATTTTGCAGTTATGTTTTACAACTGCCACGTGATGTTTTGAATGCATTGCTCGTGAATTCATTGTTTCCCTAAAGCCTGAATTAAATAGCATACTTTTCAGCTTTTAAATTTTTGTTAATATGTTTGGTAAGAGATGGTATTTCACTATAGTTTTATTTTGCATTTCTAAGTGACATTTTCTTGTCTTTAAAGGGCTGTTTTTTTTTTATTTTTTATGAAATTTTAAATGAATTTTTTATGATTTTTTTATTTTTGTGAATTCTCTGTGACTTTTCCTTATTTATTTATTTTTTTTAAATAGGCCTCATGCCCAGCAGGTAGCCCAGTGTGGGGCTTGAACTCAGGTCCGTGAGATCAAGACCTGAGCTGAGATCAAGACTTGGACGCTTTATATATGTCTAAATAACTATCCAATTGTCCCAACTCAATTTATGAAAACGCTCATCTTGGCTTCTCCTCCCTGTCAAGTAATTTGAGTTACCACTGTTATTATATACTAATTCAGTATATAGTTAGGCCTTATTTCTGGACTTTCTATTCTAGCCCTTTGGGCTTTTCATGTGTCAGTACCACACTGTTTTATTCATAGAAGCTCTGCAGTACGTCTTAATATCAAGTAGAGCTAATCTCCCCATCATAGTTCTTCCTTTGTTGTGGTTTCCTGCTATTCTTTTGTGTTTATTTTTCCATATAAACTTCAGCATTAGCTTGTCTGGTTCCAGAAAAAAGCTTGCTATTTTTATTTGGATTGCATTACATTTACAAATTGATGTCATGAAAACTGGCATCCTGATGATGTTGAGATGTCCTAATCATGAATAAGGGATTTCTCTCCAGTTCGGGTCTACACTGTTGTCTTTCAGGACTGTTGTGCAGGAATTTTTTTTTTTTTTAATGTAGATTTTGAAAATTTCTTAAGTTTATTCAGAAGTATTTTTGAGGTTTTTTTTTTTTTGGTTGCTATTGTAATGGGGTTTTCATTACATCTTCTAATTGGTTATTAGTTGTGTATATGGAGGGCACTTACTCGTTTCCTTGTATAGTTAGTTTTCATTGGTTCTCTTAGTTCTGGAGTCTAGGGTCTTACAGATATATTACCACGTCATCTATACAGATTGTTTTGTTTTTCTTTTGCAGTACTTCGGTTGTTTTGTCTAATTCATTGGCTAATACCTTCAGAGTAATGTTAAATAGTAATGGATGTAGTGGGCATTTATTTTTGACCTTATATTTAATGCCTCTATTTCTTTTGAAATTTTTTCTGCACAAAGTTGTTTCCTTTTTGGTCACTTTATTTAGTATATTTGTGCTGTCTTTCTACTTTGTCAGCATGTATAACATGTACATTCTATTATTTTAACCATGTTATCACTTTTGTCTTTGTTCTAGAGTTAGTGAAGTCATTGAATGCTCACCATTAGTCCTTTTGCTTAAAGCTCCCCCAGTTAGCTCTTGGATGAAGTTCATCTTGCAGTAAATTCTTCAGTAAGGGCTTATGTATATAGTATTCCTGAGTCCTTTTACATTAAAAATTGTTTTTTTTTTCTTTCTGTAGACTAATTTTTGAAGGAAAGCTTGGCTCCCACATTGTTAAGTTTCTTGAAAATACTTCTTCACAGTTATCTTTATTTTTTGTACATTGTTTTTGAAGTCTGGTTTTATTACTTCTTAAAGTAATTTGATTTTTACCCCCTCTGAGGATTTTTTAAGTTTTTTTATTTTGAGAGAGAGTGCATGTGCTCAAGAGCAGAGTAGGAGCAGGGGGAGGGAATCCCAGGCAGGCTCTGCACCGTCAGCATGGAGCCTGACGCAGAGCTCGATCCCACTGTGAGAGATCATGACCTGAGCCGAAAGTAAGAGTTGGACGTTTAATCGAGTGAACCACCCAGGCGCCCCTAAACTAAGTATTTTGACCAGGACATGACTTGAAGTAGGTTATTCTGGGTCAAATTTCTCAGGTATACTTTGAACCCTTTGTATATGCAAATTTACATTTTTTTTTAATTTCTGGCAAGTTTTTTTTATTTTAATTTCAAATATTCTTCATTGGTTTCTTAAATGACTCCAGTTATACAATGTTGGGTCTCTTGCATGTGTTACATATTTCAGACACTTTCTTTTGACCCTTTTTACTCCTTCATCTCATTTTTGTTCTCTTATTTTCCTGCCTTTATTCAATGTCTCTTACTAGATTTTCATTCAAATCCATCCTTTCTTGAACATTTGTAATTTGTTCTTAATTTCAGAAATTTGTCTTTTTTTCTCTTATTTCTTCTCTGAGATTGATCAGTTTTCATTGCATTTCTTACTGAAGTTTTGTTCCATTTCTGTTTCTAGTGTTTGGATTTTTGCTTCTGGGTAATATTTGTTTTTAATATCTCCAAATACTTGCTTGAGGATGTTTAACTCAGTTTGAGGTATTGCTTTACAATTTGCTAATGCTTCATAGTTTTTTGTTGTATGTTGTCATTGTAGTTTTATGGGGAGTATGTTTGTCAGCTGAAATGTTGTGATTTGCATTTTCTATTTTCCTTCTCCAGTAGTTTTATATGGAATTGGTTTGATTCCACCCTCCCCCCATTCCTAAGCATTTTGTGCACAAGGTTCTTAGTTCATAAATACCTTCAGTCAAAATAGTGAAGTACTTTTTTTTTTTTTTTTTTAATGGATAATGGCAGTAATGAGATCAGGTGGGCATTTGTATGTCTTTTTCTCTGGTTTCTGGAGGATGCTTAATTTTTCCTTTTCCTTCACTGCCTTATGTCCATGAGGTACCTCCCTTCTCTGTTAATCTGCTTCTTCCCCAGAAGCACTGCTTGCTTGAGCCTACATTTCCATTGCTGGTCTCATTCAGTCTCCTCCTGTGTAGCTGAAGGTATTAACTACCAAATTCCAGGGGCGCCTGGCTGGCGCAGTCGGTTAAGCATCCGACTTCAGCCAGGTCACGATCTCGCGGTCCGTGAGTTCGAGCCCCACGTCGGGCTCTGGGCTGATGGCTCGGAGCCTGGAGCCTGTTTCCGATTCTGTGTCTCCCTCTCTCTCTGCCCCTCGCCCATTCATGCTCTGTCTCTCTCTGTCCCAAAAATAAATAAACGTTGAAAAAAAAATTAAAAAAAAAACAAACAAAAAACTACCAAATTCCAGTGTTGAGTTTTTTGTCACTTGGTTTTGGATTTTGTTTTTCTTTGGGTGACTTTTTCTGTGCTTCATCTGTGTCCTCTGTTCCCTTCTCTTTTCCATGGAGACTCTTAAGCTTCTTCTCTCCCATGCATTGTAGCCATAGGTTTGCAAGGCAGTGGGAGCACTGTTGGATTTGGCGTTTATTTCTTTACTTTGTAAACTATTCTGTCTCCTTGTAATGTTGGAGGTCATGTGTGGTTTTATTTGCAGTCTGTGATTTTGTATTTTGGGGGGGGGGGGCCTGGATTCAGGCTGCTACCATTATCCTCCTGACTCAGAAGTTCTAGAGGAGCTTTTTAAAATTAAAATTCTTGGATCCTAGGGGGCGCCTGGGTGGCGCAGTCGGTTAAGCGTCCGACTTCAGCCAGGTCACGATCTCGCGGTCCGTGAGTTCGAGCCCCGCGTCGGGCTCTGGGCTCATGGCTCAGAGCCTGGAGCCTGTTTCCGATTCTGTGTCTCCCTCTCTCTCTGCCCCTCCCCTGTTCATGCTCTGTCTCTCTCTGTCCCAAAAATAAATAAACGTTGAAAAAAAAAATTAAAAAAAAATTCTTGGATCCTTAGTCCTGGAGACTCTAATTCTCTTCATGTGGTATGAGGCCTAGGACTCTGTATTTATTTTGAAGCTCTTTAGATTATTTGGATACACAGCTAGTTTGGGGAGCTGCTTGCCTGAGATCAGCAAATGTGTTTTATAAAGGGTTGGATGTTAAATATTTTAGACTTTTGAGGACATGACCAGTCTTTATGGCATATTCTTTTTTTTTTTTAAACCCTTTAAAACTATTTTTAAAAATATCATTCTTAGCCTTAGGCCTTGCAAAAACAGGCTATGGGCAATTTAGGCCAACCCCAGTTTAAGAACATCTTCAAATGCCTTTTTCTGAACTTGGCTTGAAAGTTAGTGTAATATTTACTTATTTTGGAGAGTCTGAAACAAGGAGTGTCTTTCATGTTGTAAGCAGCATTGGATCTACTCAGGAGTGTAAAACCAAGATAGGTGTTGAGGGTGCAAGCTTTCATGTGGAAGTAGCAATATGAACCGGGAAATGTAAATGTAGGTGTCACTGGTTAGCTGCTTCAACAACAAGATAACTTTATGTAATTCCTGCAAAACACCTGATTTGACAAAATACTGCCTTTTCATAGGTGCTTAGTGTATTGACCACCACAGAGTGTGTAAATATGGGAATGAGAGGTCTTGGAAGAATATGTAAATTGCAGATATTCTTCCAGAGTTATTTAAATTTTAAAAATTTATACCAAAGTTATTTTGACTTTTTGCACAGCTGATGCTGAGCTTTTCTGGCAGTATACAGGTTCAGTTGCTTCTTAAGGCAATTCTTGATTTGTGTTAGTGAGACAGACGCAAAACAGCTTCCTGTTTCCCATGACCAGAGGGCACATTCTTAGTCTTAAAGCTGTTACCATATTGTCTAAATGTGTTGGAGAAGGCACATGAAATCTTACCGTATTGGTGGTCATCTTTACCACTTCTGATTCCCCAGCAGTACTTTTAAACAGGTTTTATAGTGTAAGACTCACTTAAGGAGGAAAGATGTCATTCTGGAAAGGTAAATAAATAACATGAATAACAGCATAGAGGTAAGGAGGAGCAGGGCTTAATTAGCAGGCTCATTACTTGTTGAGCCATTTCTGAAAGTCATTCACTGACAGGTTCTTTTTCTGCTCACTAGAAGAAAACATGAAATGGAGGTCAAATGGCCATTTTAAAAAAAAATGGCTTTTTTAAACCTTGAGTCACATCATTTAATTCTTCTGCATTCCATGAAAGGGTTGATTTCCATTGTAGAATCACTTTGGTTTGAAATATGTGGTTTAAAAAAAAAAAAAGACACTCTGTTGGTCACCTTTATTTTTGGTCACAAGTCACCCTATTTATCTACATTATTATACATCAGTGTCTAAAAGTCTCTCACAAACTCTCACTTTGTGCAGGAGGGCGGGGCAATTAGATTAGTAATTTTGCCTGTGGAATGTCCTTGACTCCTCCACTGTTTTTTGTTTTTTAATTTATTCATTTATTTTGAGAGAGAGGGGGCGGGGGAGGGAGTGGCAGGGAAAGGGAGAAAGAATCCCAAGCAGGCTGCATACTGTCAGCGCAGAGCCCTACGCGGGCTCAAACTCATGAACTGTGAGATCATGACTTGAGCCGAAATCACGAGTCGGATGCTCAACCGACTGAGCCAGCCAGGCATCACAACTCCTCCATGTTATATAGCCACCCAGGCATGGACTCCACCATGTTATAATTTTCATTTCTTTACCTAACAAGAAAAATGGACAGAAGTAATTTTGTTTCTTCTCCCTGCACCGGAGCCCATTTTAGGTAGGTGGAAAGAGTAATCTCAAAACACAAATCAGACACATTGTAATTAGTAATCAAAGTCTTTGTCATGGCCTGCAGAGCCCTCCCTCAGTATCGGGCCCTTTTCAATTCTCCCAATTTACCTGCCAGGTTCTCTGCTTCATACTGTGTGCAGAAGCTGCATTGAGCTTCTCTCTAGCTCTATTTGGACATTTCAACCTTGTTTCAACCTGTCCCTTCCTGTTCCCTACACCAGTGATGTTCTTCCCCACATTGAATTGAAGCTGCTTCCTTGTCATTGTTGAGGACACTGTAAAATACTGTTTGTTTGTTATCCATGCTAAAATAATGCCCCTATCTTGCACACTGTCCTTCTTTCAGGTATTTATCATTTTTATAAAGCAAAGGAGACAGATAATTACTAAAATTCAAGGTTCATTAGGGCAGGAAATGATCATGTTCACGACCGAGTTCTGGGTTCCTAAAATACTGCTTGGCACATAGTAAACACTCATTTTGAGGAATGAATAAAAATTTGTGCCAGTCCCTATGATTTTTATTTCCATTATAATGTCTTTCATTAGTGATGTGAACAATGGTATAACTCCCCCACCCCACTCTGCTTCTCTCAGTGTTAGTTGAGGGCTAGTTGAGCTGAGCTGAACAGGCTGATGGTTCGTGCGCTTTCCTGTAAGAGTGTCTGAATTTAGATTTCTGCAGAAGTGACTTGACCCTTGACTGTGAAGTTGCCTTGACCATTGACCCACACAAAGAGGGAGCTCTTCAGATACTGCTTTTAGTCTTGCACTGAACACCTCAAACAGCATGAGTATATAATCAGGTGTTCTAAGACTGGCTATTTCCTCAGTCTCAAAGACTTGTTCAGGCAAATAATGCTTTTCCTTAATTCGTTTCTTCAGGAAACTTGGAAGGTCCACTGCTGCCTTCCCTTTTTATTTAATGTAATGGTAGCCAGGCAGGGTTAGGTTAGATTTGTAGTGATTTTTTTTTTTTTTTAAGATTTCTCTATTCTGTAATTATATATGGATTTTCCCCCCCTTAAGAAATCTTAATACACAATTACACCTTGTTTCCCTTTTTTGTCTCACCTATCAAACGCGTAGTCTGCCATCTAATATAGGAGGTCTCCTTTAGTTGTGGCATTTGAAAATTGTGTCTTTTATGTTTTCATTTTGGTTTTTGATGGAAGAACACTAAACAGGATGAACATATAATTTAATTGGTAGTCTTCTGCTGGTGAAATTATGAATAGCCACATCTGATTTTCTGATACTGTAGAGACTAAGAAATGAACACTGGTGCAATTGGGTACCAGGAGAAATAAGCAAGTACAGAAAGAATTGAAGGAACCACTTCATGTATTTTCAAGGAAGTGTAAGTAGTATTCCTTCCAGTACAGTTTTCCTTTGAAGAGAGTAGAGGAAGTACATTTGTTCTGTGGCATTTTCAGTCTTAAAATGAGTAAAGCGTAAGTTTCATTATTGGCTTGGTCCTGTGTTCTTTCATTTCAAGTATGGTGAATCAGATATTGCCATTAGTGAGTTAGGAGGAGAATATTTGAAGGACAAATTAATCTCAGTTGGAAACTATTTCTTAAAATGTTCATTAGTGTGTTAGAAAGATTTGGGGAGGGTATAATCACTGCCTCCCACTTCCTAACACACAATTGAAATTAAACTCCTGTGGATAAATCACTCAAAACAGCTGGGCTCTGCATAGGAGTACCTCAAAAGCTGGGCCCTGAATCCATGAAAAATACAAGGTGTTTAATATCCTGCAGGGTCTGTATTCAGTATCATTTGGCAGTGATAAAGCAGGCTTCTATCTGCTGGTTCCTGTATTGCTTTCTTGGCACTATTGGTATATGAAGTAGTTGTTACTGTTGAAAATTGTGAAATACTTTTCAGACTAGTGCTGTGATTGGGGTGTGTGTGTGTGTGTGTGTGTGTGTGTGTGTGTGTGTGTGGTAGTGGTGGTGGTTTTTGGCTTTCAGAAGGTTACTTCTGAATATTTTTTTGATCCATAATGGATACTAGTTCCCACGGAGTTTTGTTCTAAGGAGAGAACATTATTCAAAACTGTAAAAAAACAAAAACAAAATCTTGCTTTTGTTTGTGTTCTCTAACAACAACAACAATAATAATAATAATTAAAAATGACTGCTTTGTAAATCTGGGAATTACAATTGTTTTAAAAATGTGAATTTAGAAGGATAATTACCTTAAGGATGTGGGAGCCAGAAAATTGTATGTGAATGTGGCAACAGGTATAAAATAAGCTGCATCTATTTGCCACTTTGATACCTTTGGTTAAGTAAAAGTGGTGTCTTGGAGAAGACTATGTATTCCCCACATTTGCATACCACTTTGTCATTCTTTTAACTTGAATAATGTCTACAAAAACAGCAATAGTAGAAACACTATTCTCACTTAAAAATTATAGTAAATGCTTATTTTTTTTAGCTCTTTTCTAGGAGAACATTGTAATTGTTAAATGAGTGTCCCAAGTTACATGCAGTTATGTCTGATGCTGACACACACGGTCTAAAATCTGTCACTAGTAATTCTGTATAAACCATGTCTATAATTCTTTCACAGTGCTTTTTGTGGTTCTGTGCATCCAAGGTGAATTCAGGAACTATTTATTGTTGAGAATAAATGGAAGCCTTTGGTTTTAGCCTTTAATCTGTACTTTCTAGAGCCTCCTAAGAGCTCCTGCACTGAGAGAGGAGATTTGTAGATTCTCCATCCCTGTACATCTCTCCCCATCCCCAGTGCCCACCCCCAGCTTGGATTTTGTGTTTTACATGCTAAACACCCACAATCAGTGGGTTAGCTGCCTTAAAAGTTAACTCCTGTTAATTAACCCCCTTTCTGCAGTGAAGAAACATTTTGATGACAGTAAATCTCTGAGGTTGTAAAAATAATTCTTCTGGCCTAAATAGATTTAAATACTCTTTAAGTAACATTACTTTCTGAGAACCTCTTTTATCATTTGTTTTTGAAGTAATTATACCTAAAAATGAGTCCTGGCTAGTTAGGGCTCTGGGGTAAAAGCAGCATCCTCCCCCAGAACATAGATAGCCACTTGTAATGGAGTCTGGGCAACAAGAAAGGACCCTTTTCTTACCTGCTTATAATATTGGTAACTAATGGTTGGATCATGTGAAGGATTTTGATGATCATGAACTTGAGTTGTGATGGCCACTTTTCTGGAATGTAGTAAAAGTACTTCATTGCTTTAGTTTAAATTATGTAATGGCAGTTGCAGAGAGTATAAATTTTATATTTGCATACTTTTTCTAGCATTATAGTAAAATAGTATTCTCTTCATTTAGTAAACACTTAATTGCCCACTTTGTGCCAGACTACATGCTCCACTCAAGGTAAAAGCAGCTTGAACATCTTAGGCGATTCATTGTGAATATAGCAGCAACACAACTATTCTCAAAGTTCAAAATAACAGTTCCTAGTAATGCTGCTTTCAGAATAGAAGTATACCATCCTTCAGAATAGATGGGTTTAATATTTTAGCTCTGAAAGAGATAAATTGGCATTTATATGATAGGGCTCCCTGTATACTATTATATATATCTCTTAATTGTAAAAAGTGAGAGTGTAAGCCTAATTGCTACAACACATTGAGGTTTTCTAGTCTATTTTGAAGAATTTTCTTCTTGGTACCTAAGCCAGACATTATCTTTTTTTAGTCTGTTTTTTAATATCGTAATATAGTACAATGCTTTTCACATAATGAGCTTCAGTAAATATTGATAATAATGAAAATTCCTGATCTTTTAAACATAGGATCCTTCAGAATTCAAAATTCTAAGAGAATTTTAGTGACAGATAATTGTATGTGCTGAATTTCTGAATAGGTGAACATGCCTCCATGAATATATATGCAAAAGTAGGGCAGAGTGGTGAGAAGCAAACTACGCTGCCTGGGTGTGAATTCCAGCTTTGTCCTTAATAGCTTTGTGACCTTGTACAAATTACTTAACCTGCTTCGGTTTAGTTTACTCACCTATAAAATGGAAAGTAATAGTACCAATCTCATAGGGCCACATAGTAAACTAAAACACTATGAAAATGTTAGTTGTTATTTTACCATCCCTTGATAATCCTTCAACTTTATGTAAAATTGATAGCACGGTGTTCTCTGTATTGTAAGCATTCAAAATGGGGTGGTTTTTCTTTTTTACATTTGGCATCAAGCCACAGAGGTAGTACTTGTGATTTTGCTGTCGGGTACAATTTCAAAGAATGTACTTACTTATTCCTACCTTGTGGCCAGAGATCTCCCCGACACCCAGCCTTGGCCTTCCTTGTCTTCCCCCAAATAACCTAATGTTCATTTTGCATTTTCCTGGCCAATTCTGAAATGTTCTAATGGTTCATGCAGTTTGGAACCCTGTATGAGCTTAATGCCCATGTTTTTTTCTCCTTGCTACCAAATTATGAATAACCAAAGGTTAAAAAAGAATCAACTGATGCATACTTACCACAATTGTAATTAAATAATTGTACAATTATAGTTTCATATATATTTCCTCCAGAAGAATGTGTTCTAGGGAGACAGGGATGATTCTGTCTTGTTCTCTTCTGCATCCTCAACACCTATTCCTTAGGTACACCTTGAATGAGGAAACCTTGTATGAATGCCTGTTATTTTCGTGCTAATTTCGGCAAGGGATTACAAATATAAACATACTTGAATAATGTTCTTCACCTTTCTGAAACGTGGGCTCCATGAGGAGGTATGCAGTTTATAGGTACAGAATTAGAAAAACCCAACTTTGGGGCGCCTGGGTGGCGCAGTCGGTTAAGCGTCCGACATCAGCCAGGTCACGATCTCGCGGTCCGTGAGTTCGAGCCCCGCGTCGGGCTCTGGGCTGATGGCTCGGAGCCTGGAGCCTGTTTCCGATTCTGTGTCTCCCTCTCTCTCTGCCCCTCCCCCGTTCATGCTCTGTCTCTCTCTGTCCCAAAAATAAATAAAAAACGTTGAAAAAAAAAAAACCCAACTTTACATGCTTGAATAACTGAGAAAGGTATAAGCTGTTACCTATGTACTTCCTGGTTATATTTTGAAGGGGATGGTGACTCAGTGCTAGCTAGGTATGTGTCACTATCGTTACTCATGCTATATTCATATTATTTGCATTTCTTACTTACCTCATTTGAAAGTTCCTGGTCGTTTATGCTAAGTGAAATAAGTCAGAGAAAGACAAATACTGTATGATTTCACTCATATGTGGAACTTAAGCAACAAACAAGCAAATGGAAAAAAAAAAAGAGGCAAACCAAGAAACAGACTCTTAACTATAGAAAATAATGTGACGGTTACCGGAGGGGAGGTGGGGGGGATGGGTGAAATAGATGATGGGGATTTAGGAGTGAACTTGCAATTAGCACCAGGTGTTGTATAGAGCTGTTGAATCACTGTATTATACACCTGAAACTAATATTACACTGTATATTAACTGGAATTTAAATGAAAACTTAAAAAAAATTTTTTTTATGTTTACTTATTTTTGAGAGAAAGAGAGACAGAATGTGAGTGGGGGAGGGGCAGAGAGAGAGCGGGCGACACAGAATCCGAAGCAGGCTTCAGGCTCTGAGCTGTCAGCACAGAGCCCAGACACGGGGCTCGAACTCACGAGCTGTGAGATCATGACCTGAGTAGAGGTCGGACGCTCTACCGACTGAGCCACCCAGGCGCCCCTTAAATGAAAACTTTTTAAGAAAAGTTCCCAATCATGGCTAATACATATAAGGCCAGCTCTGCCCTTATCATGGAGATGGCTTTCCTTAAGCTTTGAATTAAACTTTACAATAGTAAAGAACAAATACCAACTAACTTTTAGGGAGAAATATTGGATGCTTATGAAAGACACGTTATGCAAGAAGTTATTACATTCATTCCTTTTTTAATCCTCATGGCAGCCTTAAGGGATTGATAGCAACATTATCTAATATTTATTTTATAGACATGGTATATAACATATGTGACAGAGTCTGAAATTCAGTTTCGCAGAGGGAATAGAAAGGATAAATATGATAACATTAGGAAAGAAAAGGTGTTTAGCTACTAATTGGATATTGAGGAGAGAGTGAGAAATCAAAGGTGTTTTTGAGCTTATGTGGTTGACAGTTTGAAACAGGAAAGAGCAGAACAGTGTTTCCCAAAGTATTCTGTGAAACACTGGTTCCAGGAGATATTAATAGGTGCTCCATGGAAAAAAAAAAAAAAGAGTAGTTAAAAATAAGTTCAGGAAATGCTACATATAATATTTCCCTCTTGTAAATTCACAAATGTGCAAGGCTATGAAAAGTCTGAAGAAACCTATGTACTGTGCTGACCTTTTCACATCATAGCTATTAACATACTATAAATTAGCTTTCTCTAAGACACCAGTTTGGAAAAGTCTGGTTTAGAGGAATTTGGCGTTTGGTAATAGGGATGGAGTTTTGAGGTTTAAACTTGAGGTTATAACTAAAAATTAAATTACCATCAAGGTTTTGGAGATGAGAGAGAAATGAGGCTTGCAAGTATAGTTTTGTAGGCACACTGAGTGGAAACAGGAGACAAACTTGGAAAAGAAAATACTAATAACCAGTTGTAATCCTGACCCTAAGACTGTTGAATTGCATGTGGGTCTTTCAGATAAAGGCACAGCTTTTCAGTACCCCAAGTATATATAAACATCATATGGGATTCTGTATAATCCACAGTAGCCAGATAATGAGGATACAAGTCATGTTTGTAAATACAAATCTGAAGTCATAACTGTGAGATAAGAGTAGGGGACCCCTGACTTTGCTGGGATGAGTATAGAGGCAGAAAGTAGATGACAGAGCCAGTCAGAGACCAAAGGAATGCTCAGAGCTAGAGATCTAAGACTAGGAATTTTACATGGAAGGCAAGAGAACAGTGTTTCATGGGATAGGCAGCCATAGATATTAGGTAAGAAAGGAATAAGATCTTAACTCCTCTATTTATACATAAGAAAAAGGAGACTGAGGAATGAGAGAAGTGATTTGCTCTGTATTAAATGTGCTTAGAGTGGAGGCAGGAATAGACTCTTGTCCCTTCGTTCTTTGTACTCTAGAGATTCCAAAAAGGAAGAGACTGCTATTGATGATGTTGAGGTATCTCCTGTCTTGGGAGAATGAGGATTGGCTGTCCCCCAAAGGGCCCTCCCAGGATGGGGATTGCATCCCTTAGTAGATGGCAAGAGTAAGATTTTCAGGGTTTGAAACCTGGTTCATCGGAACTCTTTTATAATTGATTTTGGGGTCAGGCTTGTATTATTAAAGTTCATGAGATTGATACAAAAATCACAATGTCAATTTCTTTAACTTACAGTAAAGCAAAACAAAATCTGCCTTGGGACACAGACTCTTAAGTCCTGGCTAGCACATTCCCTTCTCTGACACAGATTTGCCACATAGGAAACCATATAGGTAGAACCAGGGGGTGTAGCATGTTTGGAATGTATAATGGAGTCAGACTTTCTTAACCTTTCAACCAATTACTTCATCTGGCAGTTGGGGGTAGTAATAGTACCTTGTTTAGAAGATGTTGGGAGGATTAGGTAGAGTATATTGTAAATTTCTTAGCTCGGTACCTGGCACTGCCGTTCTCCTCTTTACCTCTGATAACTAATATCAGTATTAAAATTCTTCACAGTATACAAACAATATTGGCTTAGAATACCGTCTCTCCTAAACTGTGCTTAATGAGCAAAGCCAAGTTTTCTTTTTCTGTTCTAATGATTGTCCTTTTCCTGTGCTTTCCTGGTTGACCAGTCCATTTCTGACTGTTTTGTGTTTGTTTGTATTCTTCCTCCATTAGGTTAAATTGACTCATTCTGTCTAGCTTATGTCAGATCTTGAGTCTTGGGTTCCATTTTGCTCTTTGTAGGATGCTTGCTATAGATTCTCAGCTCAATCAATTATATTAGGATGAACCATATGAAACTGCTGATACTCTGCTGGTTTTCATCTATAAAAATAGCAGTCTCATATGGCTTAATCTAATATACTAGTTTTAAAATTTAATTCCTCCCAGATGGTTCCAACAGTTCCTATTATGAGAGGCTAAGTCTGTTGACAAGTGCTGAAGCATTTCCTTTAAATGCAAAGGGCTGAACCATTATGCCCCCTTTCTTGTGATCAAGTTCAGAGAAAGTTCTTATATTATTGCATGTATGCTTTTGTGTAGTGTGTCATTTTTCCTCTTCTCTTTACATTTAGTTTCATTTTTTTTTTTTTTTCTTTGCCCAGGTCAACATTGAAGGTGTGCATGATCATTTGTACTTCCTTGATTGATAGTTACATAGTGAATTTTTATTTACTTTTATTTATTTTATTTTAGAGAGAGCATGTGTGCAGACAAGCAGGGGAGGGACAGAGAGAGGGAGAGAGAGAATTTCAAGTAGGTTCCATGTTGAGTGTGAAAAGTGGAAAGTGACAGTCTGTATGTACAGCTGCTTGGGTTTTCTTGTCTTCTGTCAGTTTGTGTTCTGAGTTTCTCCTCTCCTGCTTCATGTGAAACTGCAGGATTTGGAGAAGCATTTGGAGCCCACGTGTGCAGTGCTGAGCTGGAGACAGCCTTTCCCACCAGGGTTGGGTCTGCCTGGTGTCCTGGGATGGGATGAGCGGGTCTGAGGAGCCTCCATAGCTGCAAGACAGGGGACTTGGATTTCCCTGTCTCTCTCTCTGACGGGCTTTGCGTGGGAATCATAGACTGACGTGGGGCTCAATCCCACAACCTTGGGATCGCAACCTGAGCTGAAATCAAGAGTTGGACACTCGTGGTGCCTGGGTGGCTCAGTCGGTTGAACCACTCACTTTGGCTCAGGTCATGATCTCACCGTTTGTGAATTCAAGCCCCACATCAGGCTCTGTGCTGACAGCTCAGAGCCTGGAGCCTGCTTCGGATTCTGTGTCTCCCACTCTCTTTGCCCCTCCCTCACTCGTGCTCTGTCTCTCTCTGTCTCAGAAATAAATAAACATTAAAAAAATTTATTTAAAAAAGAGTTGGACACTCAACCAACTGAACCACCCAGGAGCCCCTACATAGTTCATTCTTAAAGTTATTAAGATTATTAAACCAACGTTTGCTGCTTAGTGTACTTCTGTACATGATACTCTAGATCATAGCCATTAACTTTAAAAAGTTGGTGTGGATATTATGGGTCAAAACCATAGTTGGTAAATTCTTTCGTTGCACTGGAACTTCAATATAATGCTGACAGATCAAAGTCAGAATGCCTAACAAACAGTTGAAGGGAAATTCTTCAGTTTTATATTCTTAAATAACAGCCAAATCATTTAGGAAAGAAAATAATCTGACAAATTAGCTCATTTTCCCTCTTATTTTCTGGTTCGTGTCTATTTATAGTATGTGAATTCTAAGTGGTTATAATAATTGGATAGATGTATTTATGTGTTTTCCCCATGAAGCTTGTGTCAAAAAGAGTTTTTCCAGGTTGGTGTTTAGTTTTCTTAACTGTTATTTTTAAGTTTTTAAGAATCTTCAATAGTTAATCATCTAATTTTAATTTTAAGAAGAAAACCATTTTCTCTCTAGAGTGTCACTCCCCTGTTCTTTTTTAAAGTCAACCAATCTGGTTTGTAGATCAGCTGTTACAAAATTCTGGCTGTGTGATACAGCCCTCTTGGTTTTTAATTCTTAAATACTGTTAGGTGTCTTTATATATAAGGACATCACATTGAAATACTGAATTAAAGGTTTTCATTTATTTAACAAATATGTATTATGTGTCTTCTTGTCGGTAGGCTAACATAAGTATTATATAATGTGTGCTAAATATGACAGTTTATTGGAAACTAATTTAAAATCTCTTATTGCTAATTATAACAATTAAATAGTTATAGTCTATTGAATGTTTACTATTAAATGCCAGGCACTAAGAAACGGGGATGATTTTTTTTTTTTTATTTTTTTTTTCAACGTTTATTTATTTTTGGGACAGAGAGAGACAGAGCATGAACGGGGGAGGGGCAGAGAGAGAGGGAGACACATAATCGGAAACAGGCTCCAGGCTCCGAGCCATCGGCCCAGAGCCCGACGCGGGGCTCGAACTCACAGACCGCGAGATTGTGACCTGGCTGAAGTCGGACGCTTAACCGACTGCGCCACCCAGGCGCCCCTTTAAATAATTAATATTATTAACTCATTGAAATCTCTACACCAATTAGGAGATAGATATATATTATCCCCATTTTACAAACGAGGAAGCTGAAACATGGAGTAAATTATCCAGAGTCACTCAGCCAGTGCAGGAAAGTGCTGGGATGAAAAGCTTAGATGTTATGGACCTGCTGAGTACGTACTGTATGGTGGTGAGCTGGGCATCCTCTTGATGGCAGAGTCTCTGCTTCTCTAGAATTGAGGTTCTCGTTTGCTGGCACCCACGATGGGCCTTACTAAAGGACCACTGTCTTCAGTGCATTGTGTTGTGTGCTCCAGTTCAATTCAGTTATCCTGTAGGGGTACTTTCCACGGCAAGGTGCTGTTGCTTTAGTGGTCATCAGGAGATACAGAAATGGGCAAGACCATCCTGCCCTCAGAGCTTACAGTTCAGTCAAGCTGAATCGACTGTATGCACAAGTCGACTGTATGCACATTCGAAAGCTGTGCATACAAATAATTGTAGTAGTACATACTGAATGTTATAGTGTCTCAAAAAGACTACAGATGTAGATAGAAACACACAGACTAATTTCATGTAATGGGATCAGGATAGAGAGGACATGTTAACTGTTCCTTGAAGGAGAAGTTCATAGAAAGGCAAAGGGAAGAGGCCAGCTTTTATTAGGGAAAATTCATTAGGGAAAACGGCAGTAAGAGACTGCTATTTGAAACTTGTCCAAAGAAAAAGGAGGTGGGGAGTGTGAGAGCAGTACTCAAACAAACGGAAGAGAGGAAGTTTGCAGATTTGGTAAAGACAGCCATGCTGAAGCTGTCCCCATCCACGCGTCCTCTGTTGAAGAGCTCTGCAGAAGGAAGATGCTCACAGGCTGCAAGGTGCCCGGGATCTGTCACTGCCTTGAAAGTACTTCCTTCTGATCTCTCCCTCCCTCGTCCCTTCGTTTTATTTGCCGTGATTGCTACAAAAGGAAATCAAACGTGTTCTGACCTACTCAAAAGATGATGCATATCTCTCATTAGTTTTATGAGGTGATTTAAATCATGTGTATTCAAAAGTTATCAGAAAGAATTAGGAAGTCAGGACCTTCTGAAAACTGTGTTTTCCCCCTCTCAGTGCTATATTAACCTGAAGTTTCAGTTATTTTCTTTTTATGTGTGTGCCTGTTGACTTTATTTCAGTTTTGTGTTAGAGGAACTTGAGGACTTTAATTACATTTATCTTTTCACAATGTCAGCTTTACTCTTATCCATTTTTATTCAAGTGAACTGTTAAGTAATTTATTACTCACTTCTGTAAGAGCTATAAAAAGAGCAGAGATTGTGGCTCCTGTCCTCAAGAAGCTTACATTGTATTTGAGGAAAGAAGATTGAATTTCAAGAAGCCCTCCAGAGGTACAAAATAGATTTTTTTTAATATATGTCTATTTATTTTTGAGGTGGGGGGAGCAGAGGATCCGAAGTGGGTTCTGCACTGATAGCAGTGAGTCCTGTGGAGGGCTTGAACTCATGAACCGTGAATCATGACCTGATTCAAAGTCAGCCAAAGTCAGACGCTCAACGAACTGAGCCACCCAGGCGCCCTGATACTGTTTTCTTAATCACAGTATCAGCACTCACTTTTGCTGCCTCCTTGTTGTCCTGTGCTCACTTATATCAGCTATCAGACACGTCTCTGTGTTTTGATCTCCTTCCCACTCAGGCCCCAATCTGCCTCAGTTTAGATGTGTCCTAGACAGTGAGGCCTTTCTTGAAGCCACATATTCATTTAACACTTTATCCTTTGTTTGTGCGTTCACCACTTTTTTTTATGATGAGCTCTCTAACACTTAATTGGACTTGCTTGTATACTTGTCTTTATCCCTCATTTAGTCTGTAAACTCCTTGAAGAAGGAGCCTTGGAAATAGGGCTTACTGACATATTTGGGACTGATAGGAACTTCAGAGAAGAACAACAGGTTTAGGAGTGACTGTGATAAGTTTAATATTGATGGTTGAGTTTGTGCTGTAAGATATTCAAATGGAGTTGTGTGTTAACAGTTGAAAACATGGCCCTGGAGCTTGATCAAGGCCTTAGATGTGGGTCATGCTGTGGTATCAGCTGCCACGAGGGAAAAGAGGTCTGCACATGGATCCCTGCATGATAACCTCACTTAGAGTGTAGTAGTGATTAAAAAAGCCAAGGAGGGATACCTGGGAATAGGACCTTAGTGTCAGAGCAATGGGCTGACACTGGCACAGGACCCCCCAGCTTAGTGGGGAGCCTAGCCCCTGACCCCACCAGGAGAGCCCGGGGAGTCTCTGCCCATGCTGCACCCACAGTCAGAAAACTCCCCCTGAAAAGTGAGAGAATCTGGTCTTTGGTCACGTGCAGCTCCTCCCCTAACCACCCAAGGTAGGTGTGGGCCCCCAGCTGACCTTCACTCCAGAATCCAGAAGGACCAGAGCACTCCCATTTCAGCGGAGAGAAAGATCAAGGCACAACAAGAAGGAATAAAAAGAGAGGACAGGAAACTGAGGCACAGAGAGGTGATGTACAGCACCCCCCCCCCCCAGCAAGTCACAGCAAGACAAGCCCCTAAAAGTGAGCCCAGTCCTGTACTGAGGCTCAGGAGACACTGTTGAGAACACAGCAAGAAAACAGCTGTCCCCAGCCAGGAAGAGGGTTGGTTCTCCACCAGCAACCAAATTGCTGGCACCTTGATCTTGGACTTCGTAGGCTCTAGAACTGCGAGAAATCAATTTCTGGGGATGCCTGATTGGCTCAGTCCAAAGGAGTGTGACTCTTGATCTTGGGGTTGTGAGTTCGAGTCCCACATGGGGTGTAGAGATTACTTAAATAAATATTAAAGAAAAAAAATAAATTTCTGTTGCTTAAGCCAGCCAGTCTGTGGTATTTGGTTATGGCAGCAAGAACAGCCCTTTTCTTCCTTCTCAACATCTCAACTAACTACAGTCTCTGAGAATTTCACACCCAACTTTGGTGTAGTTCTGGTCTACAGTCACTCACTGGGTGTGTTGTCCATGCCAGGCTCTGTTTGGGGCACTGAACATCCCAAAGTAAAAAGTCCTCACCCAGTTCCTGCCACGAGGAGTCCCCTCCTGGTGAGACAACAGGCAGGTTAATAAGTGAGGATGTCACAGGCGGTGGGCTAGATGAACCTCTGTGGCACAGTGAGTGCCCTGCCCTTGGCCTTGTCATATAAGACAGGTCCCAGGGAGGAGTTGTCTCTTCCAAATTGCCATGGCTTGAGCCTCCTGCATCCTAAGACATCAGCCCACCATTGTGGCCCCATCTGATAGCACTGGCCTAATGGCCAGACTTGAGCCAGGAGCAGATGAGATCTGCCCTAAATTTTCTGCCCAAGAAAGACCAGTCTTCCATCTAGCCATCTTAGGAAAACAAAAACAAAGCCAAGGAATGTGGGCTGAGGAGGATTTCTGAAGTGCCGGGAAGAACAAAGTAAGCAACAGAATGGATAAGAGGGAAGAGTACTGTCAAATGACACAAAGGTGTATAGGAAGATAAAGACTGAGAGAAAGCCAGAGATCAAATCTTACCACAGGCAGCCAGCTCAGGAATGTGAGGATGGACCCAGTTTGCCAGGGTTCATGGTGAGAAGGATAAGGATAGATCTTATCAAGAGGTGTGGTAAGAAGGTGGAGTGGGGAAGGACAACTTGTTTGATTAACAGAATCCAGGAGAGGCTTATTTGGGGATAGGGGGTGGGGGGCGAGGAGGGAACAGTCTTCCGTGTGGTAGAATGCATCTGAATATTGGTTAAGCTAAGTGAAGGAATCTGTGTGAAGTGGTGGCAGTGGCTTACAATGACAATCAAGGAAGTAAAGTGTTGGAGTAGACTTCTCGTAGCCTACATAGAGACAAGAGCTGGAGTGATTTAGGAGACTTGGAATAGAAAGAGGAACATGCTAGGGAAACATATGTGCCAGTGGATCATATACAACGGAGAAAAATACGTCTCCAGTGGACCTGAGAACTCAGTTTTAAAAGTCGTAACCAGCATTGCTCAGCCAGATGGTATATCTATTCAGGGGTAGCTAATGAGCCGGATGGGTGTAGCGGGAGAATACAAGAGCAAGTGAGACATGAGAGTAACACTGGAGTCCCTGACTATTGGGAAGTTGACTTTTTTAGGGAAGCCGGTATGATCAGAAGAGGTCTTGACTGCCTTTGAGCATGGAGGAGGTTCCATGTAAATGAGGAGAGTAGAGATCAGTTGTTTCGGAGAAGTCCTGAAAATAAAACCGTCCACATGAAGATGACTTTTCATGTGTGGCTCTACCCTTGAATAGCAGAGTACAAATCAAAGCCTTGGAATGAAGGTCAGGAAGTGTGAAACCAGTTTGAAGGATCATCGGCAAGGTAGGATGGAGTGGTTATGATTCAACACATCCCCTGCTTTCCATTATTCTTTACACTTTGGTGAATTAACTCTAAGACAGATTCTTGCCTAACATCCTCTTAAAATACCACTTACCTTATTTTTCAGCCAGAGTCTTTGAATGTGTTGCAAAAGTGGGTATTGATTTACTGTGCTGTTCTTTAGTAACTACAGCTGGAAATTGCAAAAAACCACCAGCCGTCAAACCGTGTAAATAAAGAAAAAGAAGATAAAGAAATGGGAAAGTGTTGTCTCTCCTTATTTCTGCATTCAGTTGTTTAAATATTGGGATAAAAACTCCTTGAAATTTACAGTTTTTAATTAAGAAAACAGAAAGCTCATGTTAAATTTACAGATAAGAGTTCTGCCTCCCTAAATATTGCCAACTTTATTTTTGTGAGCTTGTTCGTGACATAATGAGCATCCTGTTTCCTTAAGCATTTAAGTGTAGGTTCTTGTGAACTGACAGGATAGAAGCTCGTAAGGACTGAGTAGGCTGATGGAGCAGCTGGTGTGACATTCAAGTGTTCATATTGCCTTCTTGCTCCTGAACAGAAGGGGGAAAAACAGTGTTTTAATTTAGAAATCTCTTCCTTGACTATAGTTCAAATTCTCAAAACCAGTGAAACTAGAAAATGATAGAACATTTCGTTCTCATGTATAACTAGAGATATAATATGTTCTTACATTTGGTGGTAAGCTGTACAGGATTATATAAAATTAACTTTCCTTAATTTTGAGCTTTTCGAAGGCTTACCTTTTACTAGCAAACTGTTCCTCTTAGGATGAGAGTTCCTGAAATGCCTAGATAGAACAATAGAATAGGACAAAACAAAGTCTAGTTTATTTGGGGGAACAGCAGGAGAAGGTAGGTATCAAAATTATAGTTCTCTGTTAAATTCCTTAAAATTTAATACTTCTAGGTGTTTAAAGTCCTTTTACATTTGTTCAAATGAAACAGTATGAGTCTCTATTTCTTTGAATGAAAAATTATTTTCAGTGTTTGTATATCAATATACTTGGTATTAAAAATCAAGGCAATTTAAAATAACAGCTCACAGAATATTTTTAGAAATGATCTCCTTTCAATTATTCATGCAAATTGAGAATCGCATAATGAGGAACCATGAGTAATTTGCTTATATTATCGTGAGGGAATTTTGGACTAAAGTGATAATCCAACAGTCGAAGTTCAGGGCACAGTGATCTACAATAGTGCCTCTCCAGAGATCAGTAGCAGGCAGCATCGGCATCACCTTCGCCTGAGAAGCTGTTAGAAATGTAAATTCTTGCTCCTTACCCCAGATCTACTAGTGAATTGAAACTGTGCAGGTGGGGTCCAGCGATCCTCTTTTAAGGAGCCCGTCATGTGATTATGATGCATGCTGAAGTTTGAGAATGACTGATCTGAAATATGTAGAATTAGTATATAAATGCTTTTAATAATCCAGTGTGTGACCAAGCTGTGGTACATTCAGAAGGATTGTGTTTTTTGACTATATCAAGTACAACTTTGCAAAATTAGAACAGCCTTTTAAGATATATGGGTATCATCAGTATTGCAAATTAGAACAACTTTTTTAAGAGATAGGGGGTATGTCATCAGTGTTTGGAATAAGAGGATTCCAGCTGACTTGACCATAAAGCAAAAATACCTATAGTGATCTTCAAGATATCTGTGTTTGGGATCATTCACATTAAAATTTTATCACATACTCTGCTTAATTAAGTACTTTGTTGGCATAAACAATCTGTGCCATCAAAAGCAAGAGTAGTTGTCTTACAGCCCTGGGGAGGGGGGATGAATCATCAATTTATAGAATCTCTTCTTTGGGCTGACATATTTCTTTATAAACTAAAGGCTGTGGGGAATAGGGGCTGTGTTTCAGGCTAGGAAAAGGAAACGAGGTGATTTCATTCACACTTTGAGCCAGAAGGTTACAGTGTGGTTTTATCATTTTAATTGAATTGTGAGGTTCCAAATATGAGAGAGACAGAAAAAAAATAAACCTTGTAAATGCACATGCAAATAAATTTTAACTATTATCTATAAACTGATCTCATGCTCTCACTAAAAACAGATGAAAGCAATTATGGTCAGGCTTACAGTGCCACCCAACCCCTCCCCACTGACTCCCTTGACAATTGTTCAAGAATAGGAACAAGCAGCGGAAAACGAAAACAAGCAGCCAGAGATGGCAGTGTGGTGGGAACAGAAATGGAGCATCAGAGAAATTAAGGCAACGGAACATTTCAGGAGTGAGGGAGTGGTTAGCAGTGGCAAAGGTTGTCAGTAGGTCAGATAAGAAGGACTAAATATGCCCTTTAGATTTAGAACAAGAGAGTCAGTGGTCACCTCGAAGAGTAGTTTTGATGTAGCACAGAAGCAGCTAGCCTGGAATGGGTTGATCTGTGCATTGGAGATGAAGTAGAAATAGCAAATTTCAGAAAAGATGACGTTAGGTATGGAGTTCAGGATTTTGTTATCCATTGGCCCCAACTGGGTGAGATTTTTATGTATTATTTAGAACTAGTTGCTAACCTTACTACCATATTGATTTGGTATAATTTTAATTTAGTATGGGTAATCCTAACAAATGATTTCTCAAGTAAATGTATCAGTTACTCCAGGGTTTATGAAATATTGAAACTCAGCGTTTTTACTTTTCATAGCCTCAAGGATATAGGACCCTGGTTAAAAACCATTGTTATGTAGCAGTCACTGTATAGTTCATTTGAAAATCTTAAGTACTTTTTAATATTATGTGAAAGGATTTAAAGGAAAGTTAAGCTTGTGTATCTTATATATCAAGGTGGCGTGAATATTCCTTGAATACTATGACCTACTCTTAACTCCCTATGTGCCTAGCATATTATTTTAAACACAGGGTTATGAGGTTTTCTTTTGCTCTATTTAAAATGTCTTTGTTTACAGTTGTAAAGCCAGTTTTCCAAATTGATTTTTAGCTTAAGTTTCAAACAGGAACATTTCTATTCAATAAATATGGAGCATCTGTAGTATTCCAGACAGTGCTGGGGGTTAAAATTAAATGCCACAAATCCTGCCTTGAGTTCCCAGTTCATTGGGGAAGACAGAGAGGTAAACAAATCATTGCAGCTGTGCAATAAAAGCTATAAGAGAAGAACAAATTAGTGCCTCCTCTATTCTAATCTACTTGTTGCCCACCCTGAGAGATTTGCGAAAGTGGTCCTGCTGAATTTATCACTGACAGCAGCTGTAACTTGCCCTTCAAAGTATTGTACTTAGTCTCTGCCTCTGGAAGAGTCTAGTAGATGATAAGTAATTTACTGAGGGGAGTGAGACTAATTTTAGTCAACTCAGACACAGTGATGGTATTTATGAATCCTGTGAGACCAATAAATCAGACATTGTAGACAATGTTTATTTTCTGCTTTTATCAGTTCTATAAAACTGAAATCATGTTTGGTAAATTTAATCTTGTTTATATGTATCATACTTTACTCACCTGATATAAATTACTTTTCTAAACAAGCTTTATAGTCTTTATGTTCCTTCATGCAGTGTGTGTGCTTTCTTTTGAGCCTCTTAAAAAATGAAAAGTGTGAGTTCAGAGAATATTAAAATTGAGTTATCCCTTGGTTCTTACAGTTGGTCCTTGGTCCCTACAGTTTTGTTATGCTCATGTTATTTCATTAAAACACTCTGAGCATAACAAAACTGTAAAAGAAACATGACCATTCTTGATCTGGAAGTTTCTGCTCTTTGATATGCATCTTATGGATAAAGCATCTTCTTTCTACCATTAATCTGATATTACACATTATTTCAGTTTACAGCACATTTTTATCATTTCTTCTTAAAAATTGTTTTAATTGTTGGAAGACTTTACATTTGTAGGATGTGAATCAGGCATAAGGTTTTCTTTTGTTTTTTGTTTTTTCCCCTGCAAAGTGACTATATTTTGAATGGTCATAGGTACCTCTTGGTAAGATATGGGAGATTAAAGATGAAAAAGGCAGGGTTTTTGCCTTTATATAAATTTAAGTATAATGGGCCTAAATTTACACTTAGTTATATAGTAGTCCTACTATCCAGCCTTCCAGAGGGGCATTCAAAGTGGCAAGTTTTAGGTTGTCCCTAGGACAGAAGATCACTCCTATTATCTAATGGAGCGGTGCGGGCCAGGCTGGATTTCTTCAGTGGTGAGCTAGCACTGACAAGAAAGCACCAATAGCAGCCACAGTGAGAAACAGCTATCAAACCTGGTTATCCCTCTTCTCACCAACTACTTGTCTACAAAGGAGGATGGATTAATTTTTATGTTAAAAGAAAAAAAGAAACTTAAGAAAATGAAGATTCGTGAGTATTCTTTTTGAAAGACTGCAGTCAAAAGCAATTTTTTAGCTTTTTGTCAGTCAAATGTTGTGTCTAACAGCTAGGGTGTCAGTATCCACTTTGAAGCACAATAAATGCCAGCTATTTCCATGGAGTAGCCTCTTTACAACCTGTACATTGTTATGATCTATCCTGTGATTTAATTTTGGTCATTCACTCTTTTTTTTTTTCTTTAAATGATTTTGTGAGTATTCAATGCTTGCTTTCTTTTATTATAAGCATTTTCTTTTTGGAAGTAGAAGATTATGGGTGTGTTTGGTTTCTACGGGTATAAAATGAGCAACTGGATTTGATCAACATCCCTTTCAGCTGTTAAATTCTATGATTCCTTTGTAACCATTTTTTTTTTTTTTAACAGAATGATGGCCTTTTAAAATTTGTTTGTGGTTAGTATTTTATTTTGACTTAGAAACTTTTAAACAATTATTCTCTTATTAAATGAGTGAAAATCTATCTTTAGCTTCAACTTTTAAACCATTTTTATTTATTTTAAATGTTTATTTTAAGAGTGAGAGAATGAGAGAGAGGCAGAGAGGGAGAGAGAGAATCCCAAGCAGGCTACACTCTGTCAGCACAAAGCCCTACTGGGGCTGGATCCCACAACTGTGCGATCATGACCTTAAGTGAAATCATCAGTCGGTGCTTAACTGACTAAGCTACCCAGGCACCCCCAGCTTTTTTTTTTTTTAAGCCTCAGATCCATAATTTGTGTTCCTATAAAGCCAGTCATAGATTAAAAACCTTTGTGGATACTAATTTTGTACTTTTAAAAATTTAATGAGACATATATTAGAGCTAGAGCTAGGAAATAGAAATTTGACTTAAACCCTTAAGTTATTTCAGCATATCCCAAAGACATTTATTGAGCTGTTTCAGTGTAGATACCTTAAGAAAACTGAATATTTTGGGGAAAGAGTATATGAAATCAAAAGTAACTTCATGTGCTGAATAGTTACAAAATCTACAAGTATTAGAAAATTGAAGAGTAAGATTGAGGAGTACAAATTTTTATGTTTTGAAATTTCATTCTGAATTTGGGGTGATATAAAAAAATCAAGATTACTTGAGAATCTGTAGTTGATTCAGTGGACATTTAAAGAGACTAATGAGGGGCGCCTGGGTGGCGCAGTCGGTTAAGCGTCCGACTTCAGCCAGGTCACGATCTCGCGGTCCTAGAGTTCGAGCCCCGCATCGGGCTCTGGGCTGATGGCTCAGAGCCTGGAGCCTGTTTCCGATTCTGTGTCTCCCTCTCTCTCTGTCCCTCCCCCGTTCATGCTCTGTCTCTCTCTGTCCCAAAAATAAATAAACGTTGAAAAAAAAAATTAAAAAAAAAAAAATAAATAAAAAGACTAATGAAAGTTTAAACAAAAGGATTGGCTTCTAACAAATTACTTTTGATTTATAACCAATTTGTTTAAATTTGGAATTGAAATTAATCAAATGACTTTTCTAAGCTTATGACCACAATTAGCAGATATTCAAATTAGATATTCAAATCTAATTTGGATGTATGTACATGATCTTTCATACATCATGTACAAGAAAGAATACTTTTTCTGTCTGGGGTCTGTTGTCTTTGAAGTAATCTTGCATAAATGGAGTCTTGATTTTTAAAAGCTGAACAGAGTCAGTGGAGAATGGGATGCTGACAGGAAGTCAGTTGTGTATGTGTATAGAACATGCTCAGTGCGTTAGACCAGTGGAGTTACCTTTTAAAATAGGAATGGCGTTTCAGGGGCACCTGGGTGGCTCATTCTGTTAAACGTCCAACTCTTGATTTCTGCTCGAGTCATGATCTCACGGTTCAAGCCCCGTGTAGGGCTCTGTGCTGACAGTGCAAAGTCTGCTTGAGATTCTCTCTCTCCCTCTTTCTTTCTGCTCCTCCCCTGCTTGTGCATACGTGTGTGTGTGTGTGTGTGTGTGTGTGTGTGTGTGCGCTTTCTCTTCAAAACATTTTTAAAAATTAAAATAGGATTGGAATTTTAAAGATTAGAGTTGTCACAAAAAGGGCATGGGCTGTCTTTAGGTATTGAGCACTCTAACCATACATTCTTTTAGTAGCTTGCTTGATCAACGCCAGGCCTCTGAGAGAGTTCTCACTGACCTAGGGGCCCTTTACTAGGGTCCTCCAGAGAAACAAAACCAATTGGAAATATATACGTAGAGTGATTTATTATGAGGAATTTTCTCAGGCATTTAGGGAGGCTGAGAAGTCCCACAATCTGCCTTCTTCAAACCAAAGACCCTGGAAAGCCAGTGGTGTAATTTTCTGTCTGAGGGTGGGAGATGGATGTCTCAGCCAGAGCACGAAGGCTGAGAGGTGTTCCGAAGTCCCTCTTCAAGTTGTGTTCTATTTCAGGCCCTGTATGAATTGGGATGCCCACCCACCCTGGGGAGGGCAGTCTGCTTTATTTAGTCTGCCTATTCAAATGCTAATCTCATTCAGAAACACCCTCGTAGGTACACACAGAAGTAATGTTTAACCAGATATCGGAGCGCCCTGTGATCCAGTCAAGTTGCCGTAAAATTAACTGTTATAGACCTATTCCAATTTTGGATAACTTGTTACAAGAGTTCTGCCTTATGTAGCCAAAAACTACTCGTCTGTAGCTTACTCTGTTTTACATTCTAGTTTTGTCCTCCAGTACTCCACAACATCTATCTAGTCACTTTCTACACTATAAAATTTCAAATGTTTGAAGTTTGCCATCAGAGGTCATTCGTCCCCTAGACTAAGTTTCCTCCATTTCTTAAATGCACTAGTTTCTTGACTCTACAGTGTTCTCTTTATTATTAAAGATTGTTTATGATTATTATTATTGTTCATACCATACCAGTGCAAAGTCTAGTGGGCCTGTTATGTATAATACAAATAGAAGTTGGTGCCTCTCTTTCTGTCATTCATCAGTCTTTTTGATACATTGAGTCACCATATGTTTTATCTGTATAACAGAGTTTCTTTTATATTGGACTATCATCAGAATCCTCTTTTCCTGGGGCTCCTTGGTGACTCAGTTGGTTAAGTGTCCAACTTTGGCTCAGGTCATGATCTCACGGTTCGTGGGTTCGAGTCCCGCATCAGGCTCTGTGCTGATAGCTCGGAGCCTGAAGCCTGCTTCGGATTCTGTGTCTCCCTCTCTCTGCCCCTCCCTCTCTCACACTGTCTCTGTCTCTCAAAAATGAATAAATGTTAAAAAAAAATTTTTTTAATTAAAAAAATAGAATCTTTTCCTTTAGGTTTAGAAATCTTATTCCTTCAAACATTCCTCATCTGAAATGGCTCAGCGGCCCTTCTCATTTGAGGAGAGCGGGGATATTCTCTGTAGAATATATCTGCAAACATTCTTAATAAAAGTAGCTAACGTGTTTACCATTAACTGTGTTCTAGGCTAAGTTCAAATAGTTTTCCATATATTAACACATTTAAAGAGATGGGTACTGTTTTTGTATCTATATTTTATAGATGAGCCAGTAATATTATTGGTGTGTATGTCCAAGGCAAAGCAGAATAGGTCTGTTTCCTAACTTTATTGATGTTAGAGTCCTGTCCTTGCTGCCTAAGAACATACTCGCTTTGGGGCCCAGTGGAAGCACTTACCTCGTGTTAACTAACATCAAGTTAGTGCATTTTGTAACAATTAAATATATCTTCTCATTCCTACCTGTCTTTCTGGATCCTGATTCTGTCATCAAACATTTGCTGGCTCACCTAGCTTCAAGCCATCTATAGACTGGAGAAACAGAAATACTGTGTTTGTAAATCACCAACAATAGTTTAGAAGTCAGGAATGAGGAACCCGGTAATGTCTTCCAGGTTGTCCGTCTTTGTTCTAATACACTTCAGGAGCACATATTTTATACTTGGTCTGCAAGAATTTCATGTTACTATGTAATAATATAATAATAATAATAATAATAATAATAATCCTTTTTAGAGCTCTGAAATGAAGCTCCAGCTTCGTATTTCATCCCACAATTTACTTAACTGTTTGCCTGTTTTTCTTTGAGTTTTTCTGATATGCAGTCTTTGTGGTTTTCATTGTTGAGTCTAGATAACGTCCATACAACCATTTCATGATCTCTGTAAGTTAAGTGTTCTTGTGAAAGAAGGAATTGAAATTGCAATTAGTGATTAATTATGAGCTCCACTCATAACTAGGACCTCAAGTCATGTTTTGGTCTTTTGAGGGCCCTGCTCATTCATAGTAAAGCTCATGTGTCAGTTGGATTCCATCTTATCCTGCTTTTTGAAGACTGTAACTGTTTTTGCCTAACTCCAGTCTTAAACTACCTCTGTCTTTTTTCATAATCCTTCAAAGACTACCAGTAGTCATTTGGCTAGAGAGGTCATCTGGGGATAAGGGATAAGTTATGGAGGCCAGTAGGCCCCCATAGAGTAGCTGTGTGTTTTCTTTAAAAATCCCCCTTGTTAGGGCCTCGGCTTCCACATAACAGGATTTCTTCATAAATTTTTCAAATGGAAGATCAAAATCTTTTAGACAACACAGAAAAGCAAAACAGATCTACTTTCTGTTGTATCACGATCTCAAATAGTGTGCCCCCCTCTTGTCATTTTGTAGTGAATAAACAACAAAACTTTATTGTTCTAAGCACCTTTGTCCGCTAGTTCAGTGAATGGAGGAATGAAAGTGGATAGAAAGGAAAATAGTGGAGAAGGCTATAGTAGATCCCGAAATACACAACATCCTGATGATATAACTTGTAGGTAGTTACAAATTGCCCTCTTTTGGAAAGTGGCTCATTTTGCATTTGGTGCTTTTGCCTGGACTTCTTTAAACAGTAGGGGGACTGGATATAATTGGTAATCATGTATTTAACAAAGCTATGTGGTTTGTAGAGTGATAGAAAATTCAACCTCGGTAGGGAACTTACTGACAAATTACTAAAAAAATCCAGGGATAGAACAGATTTGAGACATGGATTGACCAAGGGGCTCAAGTGATCCAGCACTGACAGGCACATTCCTTTCCTCTCTCCTTTCCTCCCTCTCTGTCTTTCCTTCCCTTTTGGATCCAGTCACAGAGGTTTTTGCCATGTCAGATTTAAGTTCAGTAAGAAGAGACAAGTCTCTGCCCCAGAGTCACAGCAGAAGCCTCCTTGCCCTCTTGGCCTTTGTTGGGTCATATGAGCATTCCTGAACCAGTTATTATGGCCAGGGGAATGTTTGGATGTGGGATGGAACCTCATGAGACTACACTGAGAGTCGGGGAAGGGCAGATCCCTAAACAAAAGTGGGACTATTGCTGAAAAGTGGGGGAAAGGATGCTGAGTTGGCAAATAACAAATACCCACTGTAGTGTCTTGAATTCTGATTTTATTATATAAACTGGTACATTTGGCTGTTTTTTGACCTATGACAATTTCTATTTGAATCTAATAAATGTGAAGACCTAAAGTAGAGGCAGTGTAGGGAAGGGAGCATGGCTTTTGAGTCACAAACAGAAATTCAGATCCTAGCTCTGATATGTCCCCTTATTGTTGAGAAATGGAACAGAACCCTTTAACACTCATTTCTCCCATTTTTGCATTCTGTCAAGAGCAAAGGCAACAACTGACACATAGGAGTAAAAATATTAGTTTTAATATTGACGGAAGCTGAAATGGAGGATTTGTTTTTTGTGTGACAACAGGGAAGCTCTAATGTTGAACCCCAAACTACAGGCATAGTTATTTACCCCACCCCAGCAACTTTGAACGGTAGTAGTTTTTTTTTTTTTAACCGGGGGGGTCTGTCCCTACCCTACTAACTCAGACCGATGTGTATGAGTTCTGCAGACATCTGGCTTCCAAAAGAAGGCAGAAAGGTGAAGAAACCACATCTGCCTAGTTACTTTTGGAAAATCTGTCAGGCAGCTTGTTTTACCTCAGTGGTAATTAATGGGGTAGGAAGCCACTGTTGAGGAAAATTCCTCTTTGTGGAGGAAACCAGAGGACTGATGGCATAGATGCCTCCGACACAGAGACTTCGTTAGGAATTTATCTCTTGAACAAATAATAATTTATTTAGGATTAGCATAATAATTCAGATGCCAGCAAATTTGGGTTGGAAACTCAGGGATATTATCAAATAACCACCCTCTCTAGATTTTGGAGTTGAGTTATTATAATAATTGATGTGTGACTAGGAGGGAACCACTTTTCCTAGGAGATGAGTAAAATTGGTAATAATTGGGCAAACAGGGAGGATTTGTGAAGTGGGAGGAAGCAGGCAATGAAAGAAATTGTCTTATAGAATCTATAGCTATCACATCCTTGCACATTTAACCCAAGGCAAGGAAATTTTCCTCAACCAGCTGGTATGAATTTCAAAGTTTTTAACCCATTCTCCTGTCCACTGGTTCTCACAGTGTGCTGCATGGACTGACAGCATCTGTATCACCTAGGAATTGTTAGAAAGGCAAATGTTGAAGGGACACCTGTGTGGCTCAGTCAGTTAAGCATCCGACCCTTGATTTCGGCTCAGGTCATGATCTCACAGTTCCTGAGTTCAAGCTCTGCCTGGGATTCTCTGTCTCTGACTCTCTGTCTCTCTCTCAAAATAAATACAATAAACTTTAAAAAATATTAAAAAAAAAAAAAAAGGGCAAATGATGGAGCCTACCCTAATCCTACTGAATCTAAACTGTGGAGTTGAGGCCCAGGCATCTGGATGCATATTGAACTATGAGAATCACATACCATTACAAACATTCTCATAACAGCTTAATAAATGAAGATTAATTGTGCTTGCCAGTAATCTTTTCTAGTTCCCAATCACTGAACATCTTATTTATTAAATATTGAAGAGTGGGTACTTGGGGAGGGAGAGAGACTGAATAGATAAAATAAAGCTTAGGTTTGAGTGCCAAACAGGCATAAGCAGTAGAGCTGTATTTTCACCCTGTAAGTTTAGATATAATGGCATGAAAACTGTTTCAAAAACTAACTGTAGCAGTTGGGGCACCTGGGTGGCTTAGTTATGTGTCCGACTCTTGATCTCAGCTCAGGTCTTGATCTCACAGTTGTGAGTTCAAGCCCTGCATTGGGCTTCTCATTGGGCTCTGCACTGGGTATGAAGCCTACTTAAAAAAAAAAAAAAAAAAAAAGGTGGCAGCAAAGAGCATGCCGTTGGATAAAAGGAATATTAGAATGAGAGAGAACATACGGGGTAGTGATTATAATTTGTGGAGGAGGGACTTGATGATGAGAAAGAAAAAGGTTATGTAAAACGGGATTTTCAAAGGAAGAATTAACTCAGTGACTGATTGAAGCTGAAGTGAATGGAATCAAAGATGACTTAGGATTCCAAGCCCAGGTGATTAGAATAATGGTGACTGAGGAAGGGAGTTACCTATTTAGGGAATAAGATGAATCCATTGTTGGTCATGTTAAGGTTGAGGTGATTAAAGGACATGGATGGAGATAAAAGTTGAACACTCATCTTTGGGTAGTTTAGAGTACAAGGAGAACTTGAAATTATTATTCAGAAAATTTAAGTAATGCATCCATTTATTTTTTAAGTTTTTTTAATGTTTATTTTTGAGAGAGAGAGCATGAGTTGGAGAGGAACAGAGAGAGAGGAAGACACAGAATCTGAAGCAGGGTCCAGGCTCTGAGCTGTCAGCACACAGCCCAACACAGGGCCCGAACTCACGAACTATGAAATCATGACCTGAGCTAAAGTGAGACACTTAACCAGCTGAGCCACCCAGGTGCCCCATAATGCATCCATTTATTGCTTAAACACTTACTGAATGTCTGCCATGTGCCTGGCACTGTTCTCGATTCCCAGGATGTACTAATGGGCAAACCTGACAAGTAAACACGGTAATTTTAGATAATACTAAAGGCCAGCAAAAAAACCCCAGAGTAGTAATAAAGAGTGACTCATGGGTAGAGAATTTCTTTGGATGGCGGGTCAAGGGAAGAATGGAGATGGTGACATGTGACAAATCATGGTGGAAGATAGTTTTAGGAAGACAAAAGATGGTGGTGTCACAGAGTGGCCAAGGAAAATTGCAGGAAAGCACATTGGGGTGTTTGTTGTGCTTTGTGCCCTTTCAAGGTCTATTTTGTATGAAAGGTTTGGAGAGAATGGTCCACGTATTAGAAGGAACATGGGTTGGAGACATCACAGCTCATCTGTTTTAGGCATTTGTTAGGTGTGCAGAAACTCCTCAAATTCTCTGAGGCTTACTCTTCTCAGTAGAATAAGGAGTTAATAACACCTCGTGGAATTACATTGTGATGATTAAATGGAATGAACTTAAAGAAATAGTGCTTGGAATGTAAGTGCTTAATAATAACTATTAATAACCATAATACTGAATGGAAACATAAAATTCAGTCATGTGAAACGCAGTTTCATTTAATAACGATGGGATCTAATATCTTGAAATACAATTTTATTTAGTGGTTATACTTTGATCTTTTGTCATGCAAAAACTTTACACACATGAGACTACAGTTAAAAATATTTTTATGTTTTTCATTAGTTACCTGATGACATTTAGAAAATATGCTTATATGCATAATGCTGTAAAAGATGGATTTTATTAACTTTTAAATATTTTCTTACAGATATGTACATCTCATGATTGATATGAAGAAACTAGTCATGGGCCAAAGGTCAAGATACTTCTCTGGGAAATGCTGCTGATGCTGCTCTAGAAAGTCCTACAATGAGTGTTTGGTTTAAGAAAGATTTTCATATTTAAAAAATTTTCAACTTGGAAATACATCAAGTGAAAATTAGAGTCTTTTGGGAAACATTTTCCTCCTAATAAATAATACTTGTAATGGGCGACATGGCAAACAACTCAGTTGCATATAGTGGAGTAAAAAACTCTTTGAAGGAAGCTAATCATGATGGAGACTTTGGAATTACGCTCGCGGAGCTGCGGGCTCTCATGGAGCTCAGGTCTACAGATGCATTACGAAAAATACAGGAAAGCTATGGAGATGTCTATGGAATTTGCAGCAGGTTGAAAACATCTCCCAATGAAGGTGAGTTGTGTTATGTTTGTTTTTAGTTCTTTGTACGAAGAGTACTGTAGATTTGTAAACATGTTTATATTGTCTTGGTTATTGTATGATTATATCATAATTTTAGTGACATTAAGATGAGTCAGTTATCAGATTGTGCAATTAACAGAACTTTAGATCAAGAAATAATGTTGCAAATTAATTTATATATATATATATTTTTTTTAACGTTTATTCATTTTTGAGAAACAGAGACAGAACACGAGTGGGGGAGGGGCAGAGAGAGAGGGGGAGACAGTTTCTGAGTTAGGCTCCAGGCTCTGAGCTGTCAGCACAGAGCCCAACGTGGGGCTCGAACTCACGAACTGTGAGATCATGACCTGAGCTGAAGTCTGACGCTTAACCAACTAAGCCACCTAGGCGCACCTAATTTATATATTTTAGGTTGGTGGGAGGAAATACTTGTACTAGTGTGCATGTTATTGCTGCTTGTTTACAATAACAAGTTTGCCTTTCTGCTGGAATTATAGAGGATGGAATCCTCCCCCACCCACCCACCCAGGGGATTCAGTGAAAATAAATCCTCACTTATCCTTCATTTTATAAGGTGGCTTAAAATAGTTGTCACTGCCAGTAGCTGACCAATTTGTTTTTACCCTAAACTTTAGTAATTAGTTCAGAAGATCCTAAAGATTAGATGCCAATTTTTTACGTAGCAGACCTTTTCTTTAATGAAAACTAATTTTCAGTCTTAGAATTATGTTCAGTTTGCCTGTTTCAAGGAAGTCTTTGCTTTCATAATTCTCAATTTGTAGTAAGTTTCTTCTTGAGAATCAAGAAAGGAAAAGTTATGACTTTATTGCATTATGGTCTTTGAAACGGTTTGAGATAGATGACCTTTTATACGTTCATCATGTTGAAGAGAAAATTAAGGTTTAGAAAGTTTCAGAAAGGCATTTCCTGTTTACAAACGAAGGAGAGAGATATGCTGAATGTTTGATGATTGTACTTTATTTTAGTAGGGATGGGCAGTTATTAATGTAAAAGTTGAAGTAGACTAGTACACATTCCAAAGCCAGTTCCAGGGAAATTATGCAAAAATGTTTTTCTTTCTTTAAGTTCATTTATTTATTTTTAAGTAATCTCTACACCCAACATGGGGCTTGAACTCAGAACCCTGAGATCAGGAGTCTCATGCTCTTGCAACTGAGCCAGCCAGGTGCCCCCAGAAATGTTTTTCTTGAATATTTTTTTTTGAAACATCTTATGTCATGCCATACTGTCACAAAATTAAAAGTAATAGCAAAAAGTTACTTCCAAAATTGTTTTAAAAATTTTTTTGATTTTAAATTTCATTAAAAATTTCTTTAACCCTATATATCTATAAAATATATATATACACATTTGAATTGCTATTTAAATTCCTAATTGTTTTAAAGAAGTGGTAGGTAATTAATTTTTCTGAAGTAGCATGATCTTGACGAATCCAGTATCAGCATTTACACATCATTCACACATGTCTGGAAAGGGCTTCCTTGATCACTTGGAGTATGTTCTTTTTTCTGTAAGACCTGTTAAGCCTTTGTATCTTCTGGATCTTTTCCTTAAGTCAGAACTACTTAGAAACATGAGCTTCTTAGTTATACCTTAATATGCTATACCATTTTAAGGTAGCTGGGATCCCTGTTGTTGATGTAAATTCTAGGATTCAGGAACAAACCCATGGACTGTAACAGATAGTAAGTTAACAAAATTTGTAGCTTGTTCGTTATTCAAACCCATTTTGAAATATTAGCTAACTTTATATCCTGTTTAGAGAATTGTATATTGATGTGCTGTTCTCAGTATATTCATTAATTCAACTATATGTACTTTATCCATTTAACCTAAAACCTAATTGTTGGATGTTTCATAATCACCAAATTAATAGGAAACATTATAAAAAATCCTCAATATAATTACATAGTTTGTCCATAAAAGGTGATAATGAACTTCAGTTTTATCACCTAACTACACATCCTTCAACCATGTCTTTGTATTCCTCTGCTATTAGTTAATCAAAATTCTTGTCTTCTAATAACTTAACACCCCAACATGGTCTGTTCTCATTTTTAATAGACGTGATTCTCATTAGTTTGTATTGCACTTTCTTTTGTTTATTTTTTGTATTCTTTTTTGTTATTTTGGGCTGTACTCCTTACATTGATTTTAGTTTAATTAGTGAAGTTTATTAAGTTAACTGAAAAATTTTGCATTTAGTACAATAGTTTTGAAATTTGGGGAGGAGATGGTTATGTATCTTTCTTACAATATGATGGGAGCTGTAGGTAATTACTAGAAATAATTCACTTAAACACTCAAAATTTGATGTTCATTGTTGCTGCTTTGTGCTATGAAATAAATATATGAAATCTATTTCCCTCTTTTATTCTTAGAAAATTCTTGCTCATCTTCTTCCTAGTATTGTGAATTTTTGTTAAAATTTGTACAAACTTTTGTCTTTACTGGTTGTATATAAACAGTTTGTCATTTTGAAAGATTCTTTTAAAGAATATGAACAAACCATTTTAAGCATTATATTTGTGTTTACATTTGTAAGATTAAATAAAAACAGCACCAGCCTTCATAAGAATATTGTTTCCAGAGGAACAGTTTTAGTTTAATTTAGAAATAATTTATTAAGAAAGCTAATGAACATTTTGTCACTGATCAACTAGGCAAATGATAGTAAATAAATCATCATCAGGGGTAATCAGCCAGGGGTTTGCCCAAGAAAATGATCCAGACAATAAGTACTCTTTTGTTAATATAAGCTGCTTATCGTGAGGGAAAGTGAGATTAAAATAATTTTTTAAAGAACATGAAGTTTGGTTAGGAAAACTGAAGTTTCTTTAATTCTTTCATTCATTAATTTATTCATTGATACATATAGTCTTTCATCAGATCTAGGTTGTTAATTGCCATATGGTGTTTATTCCCTCTAAAGAAAGAATTAGTGTTGGCAGTTTTAATCGTAAGATAATTATAAGTGTGTAATTAAGTTACATCCCAATCTCATCAGTGTTAACACAGTGTAAGAATATGTGCACCTTAGAATTGCTGGGATATTCTGCCTGCTCTGTGGTAGGTACTTTTCTTGGCTGGGTAGATATATTCGTCAATAAAACAATCCCTGACTTATTTCTACAAGGGGGAGACAAATTTACAAGACAGCTAGATGAAATGCATAGTGTATTATTGATGTCTGCTTAAGAGAAAATTGAGTGGAAAAGGAAAATCGGAAATATTGGGGATGTGGCTATTAGATTGCTATAAAATCTGGAGGAGGAACAGCTTAAGACATTTCTTAAGAGCAGTTACAACAAAAATAATACATAGGTAATGCTTTTTTGTTCCCAGTAGGTTGTTGTTAGCACTTACAAATATTAATTCACTTTATCCTCACAACAGCCTTACCTTTTTTTACAGCCAAAGAATCCACAACACAAAAAGGTTAATCGGCTTACTCAAAGTCTCACAGCTCTTAAGGTGCCAGAGCAGGGATTCAAACCTTGACATTCTAGCTACATGCTTTTAACCACTATATTATATCGCCTGTTATGAAAGTTCAGCTCATACAACTTACAAAAGAGTTGACAATATTAAGAAAGAGGTACCTGTGTTCTGTCTTCTCAAATAGTATTTTTGGTTGGCAGGAGTTTTATAGTGAAAACCATTTTGAGTTTAATAAAGGTTCTGTTGCTCAGTCAGTCTTTTTAAAATATGCCCTGTTCAGGAAGTTGTATCTGTGTGCTTCCTCATTTGGCCTGCTAATTTACTGCTCGTCTTCCAGCAGAGTACTCCTTTAACTGGATTTGAGACATTCTTAATGTGTACTGATGAATAGGAAGTGTTTTGAGCCAGATGTGATTTCCATATTAAAAATGTAGCCATCTCTACTCTTAAAAGAATTGGAAGTATAAATTTCAAGGTTAACTGAAATAAAGACTTGTCACCTCATATTTCTGCTTTATTAGAGAAAGCACCTCTCTTAAGAGTCGTCAGAATCTAAGAATATACTTTTATGACAGAATTACCTTCTTACAACATCCTAACTACATGCAATTATCCCTGTAGTTTTTTTCATTATCTTTATTGTTTTCCTGTATTGATTTTCTTATTCCTGTTGTAAATCCTATTTATTGATCCTTTTACTTTTAACCTAGCTTTCGGTATCCTTTCCATTTTAATGTGTTCCTATGTTATCTATGTTATATTTTATATTGGATGGTAGAGGAGACTGTCTAATAAAGAGATTTCTGGAACGCAGGTCTCTAGCCCTGATAGCATGTTTATCATTCAGTAGTACCACTTTAAATAAGGGGTAACAATGAATGTATACAGATTAAAGACAGGTACTGAGTGGTATTTTGTAAGAGACATGGATGGCTCCATAGCGTTGTAAAGAGGCAAGAAAGCAAATGAGACACTAAGTTTCTGAAGTAGTAGTTGCTAAAATTAGGTATAAGAGAGAAAAAAAGCAAAGGGAATAAGAAAAGGAAACAGTGGTAGAAAGAAACAAAAGAGGTGTGTGGTAGAAAGCAAGGTAAAGTCAACAGTAATCGTCTCTGGCTGACTAATGTCTCCATAATGCTGGCAGTTTATGTTCACACTCCTAGAGGTAAGACTGTTAGTAATGGTGTGCTTTTGACCAGGTCTTCATGATGTAATACAAGAAAACTAACATTCACACATGGAAATATATTTTAACTCTAAAAAAAAAATCATCCGCTGCCCAGCATGAATCATTGTTGACTTATAGGCTACTGCAAGAATCCTCTGATGCTCTGATGGATGTGCTTGGTTATACAGGTTGGCACAGCTCTTTCAGGCACTCAGGAAGGATTCCCATCGCCATGGTATGCCAGCCACGCATATTTTAATACTTGTACAGAGTTACCAACAAGGGTTTGATATTGATAATCCTGCATGACCTTGTCCTGGAAATTTATTGCTGCTGTAATAGAGAATTATGCATTTAATTGAATACCTGCTCAGCTCACTAGTTTTCATTGCTTATGAATTTTTTGAAGGTAATTGTAACACTACTTCTCTAACTTTGTTGCATATATATTATTTCTTAAAGTTGTACTTGATAGAGCCTGAAGTAGTATAATATCAGAGTTGTTTTAAGTTCACTTTTCTGAGTGCGATACACTTCCTTTTTATTTTATTTTTTTATTTTTTATTTTTTTAGTAATCTCTACACCCAACATGGGACTCAAACTCACTACCCCAACATCAAGAGTTGCATGTTGTTCTTTTTTTTTTTTAAGGTTTATTTATTTGAGAGAATGAGCAGGGGAGGGACAGAGAAGGAGGGAGAGAGAATCCCAAGCAGGCTGTACGCTGTCATTGCAGAGCCCCACACGGGGCTTGATCTCATGACTATGAGTTCATGACCTGAGCTAAAATCAAGAGTCAGATGTTTATTAACCTACTGAGCCACCCAGGCACCCCAAGAGTTGCATGCTCTTCTAACTGAGCTAACCAAGCACCTTTATATTTCCTTTTCAAACCATTCTGTTCTGGTTTTCTTAATATTAGATTCTTAGCGTTTTCTTTCTTCCTATTTGGCCGATCATGTATCAGCCTTCTGTGTTTTCCTTTAGATGTTGGTGGGCCTCAGGTTTCCATTTATCTGTGCACACTCCTCTTTGTATACTCTCCTTGGATGATGCCATGCACATCTAAGACTTCACATGTCATCCGGATTCTGGTGTTTCTTGTAGCTCCAGTCCACGTTTTTACCCCAAGCCTTCAGCCTAGAAGCCTGATTCGTTTTAGGCATCTTATTTTCTCAACCTTTCCAGGCTTTACTTTCTGAAAGCATACTCTCTTTTTCCCTTTTCTAACAAAATCATTATATATATCTTTTTTTTTCCTCCTAAAATGTTTGTTTATTTTTGAGAGAGAGAGGAGAAGAGAGAGAATCCCAAGCAAGCAGAGCATGACGCAGAGCTCAAACCCATGAACTTTGAGATCATGACCTGAGCCAAAATCTAGAGTCAGACGCTTAACCAACTGAACCACCCAGGCATTCCAATTACATATGTCTTTTAAGTGGCCTGGACTTTGACAGGAAACTTTCACCCACTCACACTCAGTTGCTAAGACCTAGGGAAAAAAAAACCCAAAAGAACATAATTCTGAGATTGTTAACCTTAAATAAAACAAGTGGTAATTTAATTAAACAAAGATGAGTTTATTCAGGAATAGCAGGGGAATTGTAATTCAGGACAAGCAAATTATGGCAAACTGTAGATAAGTCTGAGGAAGACAGTACGAGGCTCTGGGAGGAAATTAAAGAGGGTTGTTCTGAACATAATTGTATTAGAGAAGAAGAGTTTAAGACTGTGGTGGTTTCTCACTGGCTGCAAGTGGTGAGCAGTTTGCTATTACTGAGGCATGTGGAAACCTTCCTCCTTCCTGCTGCTCATGTAAGCTGAGATGAGCACTGTGTGCATGGGAACTCTCCCTTCATGGCTTCCCAACTGCATTTTAAATCAGATTTCCTTGATTTGTTTTCACTTTCCCCCTTTTGATTAAGATGTTTCTCAGAAAGCATCACTGATCAAGCATCAGATCATTAATTTTGATTGAAATATTTTTCTCTATTTGTCAATTGGTGCTTGGAAGGACCTTTCCCAGGAGTCATGTCTCACATGGGGGTTTTGGTGGGGGGAGGAGGAATGGGTAGAAAGTGGAAACCATGGATGCCACTTTTGAGTAACAGGGCAAATAGCAGGAGGAGCTGTCAGGCATTTCCCATGCATAAATTTATATCTTATTAAGCTTAGAAACCTTGGAGATCATCTCAAGGCATTGGGCTAACATTCTGTTTGCTGTATTATTTTCATGGCCTTCGGAAGCAGCAGGAAAGACTAAACTCAAAAAAGGGTTTGCAGGTACCACGCCTGTATTTCTCTTTGTCCCCAGAGCTGTTGGAAATCTCCTTTGGTCCTGCTGCCGCCACCAAATCTCCTAGTGCTGACTAGGAAATTCCAGGTTGGCTGGTCAACTTCCTTTTTAAGCCAAGTGGGTTGCTCAATGATCTTACGTAACTGAGTTTTAACTTCCCCAGAAGTGTTAATCCAGGTGCAGCAGGTGGTGTTGGCCACAGTGCAGACACCTCCTTGCTCAGCTAAAAGCTAGTCAAGGACTGACCTATTATCAACTTTGGTCAAAGAGTCTAAGGCTCTTTTTTGGGCAGGTGTTGTCTTGGCACTGATTCTGCAGTATCTCTAAGAGTTAAGGAGAGATTTCTCGCTATATTCCTGTTCACATTTACTCCTAACCAGGGAAGTATGGCCCTGCTAACAGAAGTGAACCCTGAATCATAAAACCTCCTGGTAGGTCCTTTCTGATTTGACAGTGCAGGGGATTCAACTAAGGAAGGTGCTTGAGTTGGTTTGTGAAAAGTTAGGGGTAGCTTAAGAGACCTTGCTTTGCTATATGCTAGCTATATAGGCCCAAGGTGAATGAATGATAACCACCCCAGATAAACATAAATCCTGTTGGGGTATGAATCACTCTCACTAAGGTGGCACTGTTAATAGATAGATAAGAGTTTTAAATGACAAATCCGACAGTCTGAAAGGCAAAAGTTACCCCTCCTTAACAAAGGCCTGGGAGAAACAGATGAAGATGTTATCTTTCCAGGCCAGTGCCAGAGTTGAAAAAATAAAGGGAAAGACAAAAGTTTCATGTTTGAGATGAAGTCTTGATTAAGCATCAGGGAGAGTAAGTAGTCATCCTCTATGTCAGCTACTTCTTTTTCTAGTCAGTTTGATTCAGAGGTCTCTATCTGTGTAGGGCCAAATGTCAGGTGGAGCCTTTTTCATCTGTGAGATACATATTCAAGGTTTAAGTCCCTGAAGTCTGGCTGCCATCTGGGTGGTGAGGAGGACCTGGTATAGTCCTTTCCAACTAGATTCTTGGGGCAGTCTTTGTTCAAACTGATTCCAAATCAAAAGGGTGGGAGAAAATTGGAAATGTTACTTTGGAGAGTTGTAGCTAGATTTTTGAGGAAGCTGGAATTCAGGATCCAGTTCAATTTACAAGTAAATAACAGAAACTCAAGGACAGTTAAATAGGATTAGAATCTGATATAGACAAAGAGGTAAACATAATTTGTTCTCTCTTCAAGTACCCTCATTTTTTATAGTAAAAATAATTTCTTTGCATGAAACATTGCTTGATTATTTGCATTAGTGCAGCAAGAAAAGTGATTAACCATCTAAGCTCTTTTTAAGACTGCTTTCCTGGAATTTTGTAAGCAAGGTACCAAGTTGATTTTTCCTTCAAAGGGCTTTATTTATTGGCTCTGTAAAGTCAAACTGTGTTCTTTAAAACTCTCTGGTTGTATCTGAATCTATGCACATTTCTTAAATACGATATTCCAGTCAAAGCTTTGGTAATACAACCAGTGTTTCTCTGTCCTGATATAAAGAGAAAAGATTCTTACTGAATTTATGCAAATTATTATCATAAAAATAAGAATACTCACAAAGAGTTTGCAAATTCTGGAGGGATCACATAGAGAGAAAAAGTAAATGTTTTGTCTTTATTCACAAAGGTGTATCTTACCAAATTATTGATAGCTTAAGAGAGAAGAGTGTTTCCTAAAACCTGGGAAAGCAAAATATTACAGAATCAGTAATGTTTTAAACAAGAAGCTATAAAAATTATAACAATCCTCTCAGTTCATTTAGTCCCATGTTTTTAATTGTTGTTCTGCTTGCATTCAGTTTTGCCACTAGTTCTGGAAATTCTTACCAAGTTTAGTTCTATTGTCTTAAAGTTATCAGAAAACCATCCTTTCCTGAAGCTTCTTGAAGATGAAGTACTTTTGCAGAAACACTTGTATAAGCATCAGAGTAAAACGGTAACTGTCTGTAAATGGCCAAAACACTTAAAAGTGGCCATGGTTAAAAACCCGATGGGAGCTCATTATAATGCAGTTGACAAGGAAATTTGGTAATTTTGTGACTTACCATTTATGATAGTAACCAGAATTACAAATGTTAACGTGATAAAAAGGCATATAAGATCTTTAGAAATTTCATGCTATTATTGGGACACATTAATAACATTTCCATGCAAATTTATTCTAAGAAGGTTTAGCATCACCTGTTTTTAACAATACTTCCCAGGTAATTTAACATATCAAATAAGTCTAATTAGTTTAACATATCCTTCTTTATAAGGAGAACAAGTCCTTTGATATGTTCTAGGGGCCCTCTGTAAAAACCTAAAGTTAGTTCAAGATCAAAATACTTCCTTTTGAATTTGATTTTTTGGGAAGTTTGTCAAAAATATCAAAAGATTTCAGGGCACCTGGGTGGTTCAGTCAGTTAAGTGCCCAACTTTGGCTCAGGTCATGATCTTGCCTTTCATGAGTTCGAGCCTGTACTAGGCTCTGTGCTGCCAGCTCAGAGACTGGAACCTGCTTTGGATTAATTCTATGTCTTCCTCTCTCTCTTTCTCTGCCCCTCCCCCACTTTTGCTCTGTCTCTCCAAAATAAACAGACACTTTTTTTTTAAATATCAAACGATTTGGACCTTTGGTCAAAGAAGATCATATGTCACCGTGAAACAATACTTTAGGTATCCATTTAATCAAAGTGACAAAGACTTTGCAGAAAAATACAGAAAGTTAAATAGTTGTAAAAAGCCTTAGCTTCTTTAATATTGAAAAGACTCAGCTTTTTTTTTTTTTTAAGTAACCAAAGACTTGATGAAAGCAAAACACACAATCTTTGTTTTTCTAGGAAGATTACATTAAAAGTAAAGGAAAACCTTTGTTTACAATTTGTTCTTAAGAGCAGATCAATAATGTAAGAAAACATTGTTCTTTTTTTTTTAAGTTTATTTATTTATTTTGAGAGAGAGACAGCTTGAGCGGGGGAAGGGCAGAGAGAGAGAGAGGGAGAGAGAATCCCAAGCAGACTTCACGCTGCAGAGCCTGACACAGGGCTCAAACCCACAAAACTGTGAAATCATGACCTTAGGTGAAACCAAGAGTCAGACACTTAACCTACTGAGCCACCCAGGGGCCCTGAAAACATTGTTCTTTTGACAGGAAAAAGAACAAATTCGAATTTTGTACCACTGTACTTTTGAAATTAAAACTCATTTTTAAATAAATTTATTTTAATCTTAACTAGCTTGAGTGTACATTAAAATGCTCAAAGATTCCTTTTCCACAAACCTACAACTTTCGTTTTACATTCAGATTTTATCCTCTTTTCTCTTTTTAAATAACTAGCCTCACTAGGACAAATTTTCCCTCTAAAAAGTGCATTTATATTCCTTATACCTTCTTTTACCAAAAGCCCATGTCATAATTTTTTTGCATATAGAGGTGTTTCCCTTATTATTTCTAGTAGCTTTAAGCACACATATTAATTAGAATTCTTAACCCTTAGCAACTTTAATTAAGAAGTAAACAATTAAGAACTGGCCTTTACATTAGCATTCTGTGAATTGGCAGATTTATAAATTCTTTTTATGATTTCTGAAAACATGCTTTTTTCATAGAAAATTTTTAAGCATGGCTAAAACATGTTTACTGTTAGACTCAAATATCTTTAGTTCCTCTGTAAAAGGAAGCAAAAAAACCTATGTTCAGTAATCTGTGTTGCAATATTTTATCTTACTTGGAAATGATCTGGATATTTAATGAATTTAACTCATATTTAATGCAGCAAAACTTTAAGGTTCCCCAAAAAGACTTGGGTAAATTATTTGAAAAGTTCACCTAAAACCTTTTTATCCTACTTATTTCTATTTAGTTTACTTGCTCTTAACAATTATGTTTAGGGGCGCCTGGGTGGCTTGGTTGGTTAAGCGTCCGACATCAGCTCAGGTCATGATCTCACGGTCCGTGAGTTCAAGCCCCGCGTCGCGCTCTGTGCTGACAGCTCAGAGCCTGGAGCCTGTTTCAGATTCTGTGTCTCCCTCTCTCTCTGCCTCTCCCCTGTTCATTCTTTGTCTCTCTCTGTCTCAAAAATAAATAAATGTTAAAAAAAAAAACACAATTCTGTTTAGATCCCACAAAAACTTCATGAGACATTAGACAAAATCAACCATCTTCCCAAGCTGTTATTCTTGTTGACAGATTTTGTAACAGAGATAACGTGAACTTACTTGACTACTAAAACCGGGTAGAATAAAAGTTGTATGTTTACATTATATTTAATCCTGGTAACTCTGAAGACATGCCTATTTTAATTAAACCAAACTTAAGGCCAGCTTTTGTTTGCCAAACTCAGGGGAACCTGAAAAACATTTAGGTTACTTTCTATTACATTTTTGAGAATTTCTATGAATACTTAATTCACATTTGAGTCAGTTAAATAGAAGTCTTTTACAAATTGATTGTAGTAATACTATTGGAGGTAGACAGTACTACATATATACAACACACATGCGTAGGCACACTTAAACATACAGACAGGCATAAACAGAGGCTTCCATTTCACTCATGATAAAAGTTGGATCTAACTTTTCTGGTAGATGGAATTAGTTAAGGCTACCTGCCCAGATAGCTAAAGCTAAGTTTTGAAGGACCTTTCCCCCTTTTGTTTTTCTTCTGGTAAGAATTACTTCCCTGAAGTTTGCACTTTAGCATTTACATCTCAGAGGCACAAGGAAGAATGCAAGTTACAAACCTTTAAAGATTAGTAGGGGAGGTTTGGGTATTGGCAAAAAAGAAATGGATAAACTTTGAATTGTCTCTAGAGTTGCATTTCTAGTTTCACAAGGATTTGCAAGATAAGGTTTGTTGTTCTCAAATCCTCAACGAATTGAGTTGCAACTTAAGTGACATTATAGCTTGTTCCACTGATCCAACTACATTATCCACAATGAGCAGAGGGAAGAGTGCCTTAACAAAATTTTCTGTCAGGCTCCGACTAGTGCCTCTCATCTTATTTTCTGCCTTTTTATGTTTCCAGTAATCTCTGGAGTTAATCCAGTTATTAAAACTGTTAGAGAATTTTCTCTTGAGTTCAAGAAATTAGTTAACTATAGCCCTAACTTCATTTGGCCTTTAGCGTGGCCTTTGACCAAGGAGTGGAAAGTAACTGAAGAGAATCACCTGTAGTCTCAGGCGGTGTTATTTTAAAAGGTAATTTAATAGTCTCTTCAGAGTGTAAAGGCAATTCAGACAGAGGATTGCTAGAATGAGTACTCAGAGGAAGAAAGAGGGGAGCAGTAGGAGTATTCTGTCACAGTAAGAGTATTATGTCAGTCTTAAAGCCTTTTGTTTTTGGTACCTCTCTATCTGTACTTTTTCATTAGCCTTTTACAACAAATCTTTCAATGAAGCTATTTTGGAATTTTGAAGTTTGGAAACTTCTGCATACCAGTAAAAATAGGTGCCCCATTCTGTTTTATTTGGGACTCCTTTGCTTTCAAATGCACTTCTTAAATGATCCTATCTAACTGGAACATTTCTCATAATGGCCATTGTGATTTTAGATTGTCTTTAGTAAGATTTTGCCATTTTTGTAGATATTTTACAACTTCTGAAACCATAGTTTTTAGACATAAAAAAGATAGGTATGCCAGAAGGTGACCTGCTTAACTCTTTGGATTTTACGGATCCCATTACTCAAAGTAGAAGTACAGAAAACAAAAGAGAACTCACCAAGAAGGGTAATGCATTCACAAAAGCAGATAGTCAGGGAGCTGAACCAAAGAGACTAAATTCGAATCCAAGAGGAAACCCACTGAACCAAAAGGAAAAAGACGGCTCACAGAAATGGAGAGGACAAGGGGCTCAAGTGGGACCCACAAACAGTCATTAGTTCCCCAGGGGTTCTGCACCTTCTGATCCCACTTCATGACACCATGTAATCAACCTTAAGTGAAACAAATGGTAATTTAATTAAATAAAGATGAGTTTATTCAGGAATAACAGTGGCGTTGCCATTCAGGACAAGCAGACTGTGGCAAACCATAGGCAAGTCTGAAGAGACAGAGGGGAGGTTAGCTTTTATGAGGTGCTGGGAGGACATGGAGTGAGTCATTTTGAAAATAACTTCATTGGAGAAGAACAAGAGCTCCAGGTTGTGGTGGTTTCTCACTGGCTGCAGGTGGTGAGAAGTTTGCTGTTACTGAGGCATGTGGAAACCTTCCTCCTTCCTGCTGCTCATGTAAGCTGAGAGGAGTGCTACATGCCCAAGAACTGTCTCCTCATGGCTTCCGAACTCCATTTTAAATCGGTTTCCTTGATTCATTTTCACAGCTGCTTTGATGGTTTTTTTAAATATATTGTCTCTTTGTGAAGCTAATTGGGGCATAAGGAGATCAGATGCCACACATGCCCTTGGCCTCATTGCCACTATTCTACAGTCAACTGAGCCAATGGGACCAGGCAGAAGAGTTGTCAGTATATTTATTCATAAGTTACACTTAATGATTTCATGTCATATCTACTCTATTTTCAAAACTAAGACCATGTAGTCTCATTACCAGTTTTACCAGCTTGGCTATTTCCCTTCCCTCAAGAACTTTGCTTTCTCTCTCCTAACAATGGAAGCCTCTTCCTGCCCTTAGAGGAGGCTAACACCTACACCCTGGATTCCATTCCCCTTGCCTCTTCAGAGGCTTTACTCCAGTGTTAGCCTGTGTCTCTTGTATCATCAGTGTTGTCTTCTCTACTTGATTATTTCCGCTGGTAAATTACTTGCCTTGATATCTATCACTCATCTTTAAAAAAGCAATAATGGGTTTATTTATCCACTTTAATTCACCTTTACTGCTTTATTTTTCTCTGCTGCATCATACTCGTGGAAAAAGTTGTATAATCATAGTTTCCATCCATTTTCTCATTCTTATTCTATCTTCAGTTCTTTCTAATCAGACTTGCTTCACAGCATTCCACTGGAAAATTTCTTCTCAAGGGCATGGGCCTCCAGCTAACCAAAGCCAGTCTTATTTTCTGGCTTCATCTTACTCATTTGATGTCATCATCCACATCATCTTCATCTTTTTTAAAAAACGCTCCTTTTGTAGGCTTCCATAATTTTACACGAGCCTGTTTTTGAGCCAGCCACCTCCCCCTGCCCGTTTCTTTGGGTTGCCTTTTCTTCCCCTATCTGATCATTAAATGTTGGAGACTATTCCAAGTTTCTAGCCTTAACCCTTCTCTCTTGTCTGCCTTCTGGGAGCTCTCTTTGGGTCCATGACTCCAGAATCATCTGTGCATTGATGATTTTCTGGCGCAGACCTCTTCTGAGTTCCGAATATGGCTAGCCAGCTGTCTACAGACCTCTCCACTTGTTTATTTATTAAATAGGCATCTCAGGGGCACCTGGGTGGCCCAGTCAGTTAAGCGTCCAACTTCGGCTCAGGTCTTGATCTTACAGCTCGTGAGTTCGAGCCCAGTGTCAGGCTCTGTGCTGACAGCTCATGCTCTGTCTCTCTCTGTCTCAAAAATAAATAAACATTAAAAAACAAATGGGCATCTCAGGTGTAAATCTGTAAAACGAAACTGTTAACTCTTTCCTTTCTTTTTCCACTTAATTCTGCAATTCCCAAAGGCCTGCTGTATCTTGGTGAATGTCTTTACTATCCAATCATTTAAGTGTATAGACAAAAAAAAAAAAACAAAACAAAACTTAGATATCATTCTTTATTCTTTTTCTTTCATCCACATCCAGTCATTTAGCAAGTCCTGTCTGATCTTTTTATAGGATAATTGGCAGATTCAGTTAAAAACCTCAGATACTAGCCACGATCACCTCTTACTTTCTACTTACTGGTCTTTTCCCTCCACTCTTGCTCTCTTCAATTTATACTTCACACAACAATTTAAATGAGATCAATTATTACTACCATACTCTATGGTGCTTTAAATCCCTTCTGTTTAAAAAAAATAAATAAATAAATAAATCCCTTCTGTTTTAGAAAGGTTTCTGTTGCACTTAGAATAGTACTAGTCTTCTCGCTGTGTTACTTTAATAATCTCTTTGTTTCCCTCCAGTATAAGATTGCTGAATATATAGCGTGTTTATACTGACTCCTCAGGATGTAGAATAGTCCCTGCAAGTAGTAGATGTTAAGTAAATATAGGGTGGGGAACAGACTATTGTTACAAAACTCTTAACTTCATTATATTTAGATTATGTGAGTTTATTATTCTGCGTTTATGGAAATTAATTTCCCCCAAAGTGGAATTAAAACCTGTAATGTCCAGTTTATAACTTGTCATCCCCTTACTGAGCTCAATCACTGTTACTCTGTAGTATATGCTTTGATCCATTGTACCTTCTTAGGCCCTTCCAAACAAGTTTGTAAGATACACCAACAAATATTAATGCCTCTACCCCAACTGCCACAGACATTAAGTGACATGCGTAAAATTTCAGTAGGTGAACTGGAATCTAGGTCTTCTAGTTTGTAACCCAGATGACTTTATTGATGTAGTGTCTTAGGTGAGTGCTTGTATGTGTGGTAGTGGTTTAGAAGAATTACAGTAACCTTTAGGACCGGCTGCTTTTTTAATTCCCAGATTCCCTCCAGATACATTTTTTTTAGAGTTTATTTTGAGGTGGAGGCAGAGAGAGAGGAAGAGAGAATCCCAAGCAGGCTCTGCACTGATGCTCCTGGATGCAGGGCTTGAGCCCACCAACCAGGAGATCATGACCTGAGCCCAAATCAACAGTTGGACATTTACCTGACTGAGCCACCCAGGCACCCTTTCGGATAGGCTTTTAAGCTCTCTTTAGCTCTGTGGCTCTTTTTATCAGCATTAACATAAAATGTTGGCCTCCATTATAATTAATGTAGGTTTGGGTCAATTATTTTTATAGTTATAGTGGTGCTACTTAAAACTACGAAGTGTTATATACTTGTAATTAATAGTAGGTTCTATTAAGTGTGAGTTAAACTGATAAAACCAATATCTTCAGATTTCATAGAAAAAAAGATTGGAGACTGACAGCTAGGGAAGGTTGTCTTTTATTTTTTCTAGTAAGGTCATTGAAATACAAGATATAACAAACTTACTATCTTTTTATAAGAGAAAGGGCACTTAAATTTAAAAAGCGGCAAGCACATAATCTCAGAACATCTCAAAGTTTAGTCCTTTAAAACAAATTTTGTTTTGTGGAAAACCTTACTGCATTGATTCCTCTGTCCCTCAATTAAACCATGGACCAGTGTTAACTGGTTTCAGCCAGGTGTGATTGGGGAGCATTGCTCTAGTCTGAAGAAACTATGGATTCTAAATTACAGTTTGCAAGTTTCTTCTCTCATATTCTCTTTCCCTCAGTCATGATTACTACAATCCTTTCATTCCTTTCTTTCTGTTGAACTGTCTCAAAGCCTGGAGCTCTGTGGAAGCTTTCAGATGATGACTTTTGTCATCAGAAATCTCAAATCTTTCTGCCCAGTATGGACGGACCTTGTTACAGTTGCTAATGAAAACATTCTCTGGAATCTTATTGGTACCTTTAACCAAATAAATAATGACTTTAAAATGTCTGTGTTCATTTCTTATTGTTTATTCTAAAAGCGTACTTTCTTTGTTCTCTCTCTTCTACTCTCTGCCTGCCTCCACACTGAGATTACTAGTCGAAACACCTAAAACCAAGAGCCTCCCAGTAATCTGCTGTTTTCCTGTCTCGCTCCTTTGCTGTTCTCTTGGGATGAGCTCTTGCCAAAAAAAGAGTTTATGTTAACTAAATTAATTATGAATTTAAATTTATGATGATAAATTGAAAGTTGTATCATTCTGATAGCTTTGCCTTCTTTGATATTTTTAAGCAGACTCAGAAACATGTCATTTGTCACTCCTGCCTGTTTTCATACCTCCCACAAAAATATAAATGTGTATGTACTTCACTTTAGCTATTTGGGATATATCTAGGTTTGATTGGATCAGCACGGTTAAGTTTGAGGAGGACCTGCTTGATGGGGTAAGGGAAAGGCAAAATTCATGTCATCCAACTCTCTCTTAACCTCTTTCCTCATAACCTTCCAATTCCACATTCCAGGCAATAAATATTATGTCCTATCATGCACCTTTTCCCTTACAGTGACAGTGGGCGCTATCAGTCAATAGAAGTACCTGTTTCTCAAGCTAGAAATCCTAAACATAAAATTCAAAAGAAAGGTCATCCCATAATTTCCTTTTTTTTTTTTTTGTGACTTGCAAATCATTTATCAGTCCATGTATAACAGACATTTTAATGGAGAAATTTTAGAGCTTGTGATAAATGTTTCATTGTTCTTTAGTAAATAAGAGTGAAAATCAAAGACTTTCTCTGATTAGGGTGACCAAGATGCTGTAAGTAAATCAAATAAATACATAATTCCCCATTTTGGGAGGGAAAACATCATAAGTAAAGGTCAGGGAAATTTTTAATTCCAATATAAAACCCATCCAACTGTCATATCACTCTGGTCTCTGGCAGCCTACAAGATGGTATAAGGTAATATGATCAAAAATGAACATTTTGGAAAAGTGAAAATTTTTAATCCAGTCTTGACCTGTCTACGTGAATTGTTCTTTTAAAGCACTGTGCATGTTTTTCAGTGATTTAAATTCTGTTCATTTGATATAATGTGTAAAAGTCAGTTTGATTGGGTCTTATGAATTGAATCTGAAGTGCAATGAATGAAGGGGCACTGGGTGGCTCAGTCGGTAGAGCATCCAACTTCAGCTCGGGTCATGATCTCACGGTCTGTGGGTTCGAGCCCTACATTGGGCTCTGTGCTGACAGCTCAGAGCCTGGAGCCTGCTTGGGATTCTCTTTCTCCCTCTCTCCCTGCCCCTCCCCTGCTCATGCTTTGTCTCTCTCTCTCTCTCTCTCTCTCTCAAAAATAAGTAAACATTAAAAAAATTTTTTTTAAATAAAGTGTAATGAATTAATGTTTTGAGTAAAATAGGTATTTCCTTTTGTAAGTAGTGAAACTTTTCACTGAAATTTGTTTCTTTTCACTAGGTTTGAGCGGAAACCCTGCAGATATAGAGAGAAGAGAAGCAGTGTTTGGAAAGAATTTTATACCTCCTAAAAAGCCAAAAACCTTTCTTCAATTAGTATGGGAAGCATTACAAGATGTCACTTTAATTATATTAGAAATTGCAGCCATAGTATCATTGGGCCTTTCTTTTTATCAACCTCCAGAAGGGGATAATGCACGTAAGTAAATTGGGGAGGGGGAAAAAAAAAAAAGACTTTCATGTGTGATGTTAATAAATTCAATTCATTTGCTTAATTAAAATATAATAATAGGTTGGCATTTGGGAGGGAAAACATAAGTAAAGGTCAGGGAAGTGTGCTAGATAGCATTCTAGCAGTGTTTTTAATTGTTCTTTAAATATACCATCTCAGATAATTTTACAATAACCCTATGAGCTAGTGTCACTTCCATGTTTGATACAGAGGTTAAATAACCTGCCAATGTGTGTATGCCACGTGTTGGCAAAGAGCTAAGTCACATATACAGTGTGGTTTGTGCCATCATGGTTTTTAAGGTCTTTGAACATTAAATTGAAATAATTACAGTTTTTAATTTTGGGGTTTTTTTTTTTAATCTTTTGGAAATCATTATGAAAGCAAAATTCTGTTCTCTTCCCTGATTCATTATTTTTCAAGTTCTTAAATTGTTATTATAGGCATGATTCGGGTATTGCCTTGCCATTCTAGAAATGTTTATACTACAACTTATCTTGACCAAAGGAAAAGTACATCATACAGTGGTAGATCTGCTTTAACTTGTAGCTACAATGGTTTTGTCTTTCTCCTGCCTATGTTCTTCATTTCTCTTTTAAAATGTCTTACTCTCTTTTTAATCAATTTATTTAAAATAGATAGTCCTTGACAGTACATTCTATAACTGCTAAGAAACCTCGCTTGGGTTTTGGTCACTATATTTAAATAGCTATAGAGTGAACCAGTAGTATTTTATATATCAGGAGAGTGATATACCAATATTTTTCTTTGTAAAAACTTTATTCTTATGCCTTTCAAGTTATGAAGAGTTAAATAAACATTAGCTAACTCTAAAAGTTGGGTTAAGTAAAAATTTAAAGTAATGCCATTAAAGGTATGCCTGGAGCTCATGTGAGAGTTGTGTTTTTTGTTTGTTTATTTTAGAAAGTAGGTCACTGAAGAAGTCAGTTTATCGGAGAGCAGGGTTTTTCAGCAACAGCTTTGTTTACATTTTACACCAGAGCATTCTTTGTCACCCTGCACTGTACTACCCTCCAGTTGAGGCCACCAGAACTTTTCCATACATTGCCAGGTTTCTGATAGGGGGCAAAATTGTCTATGGTTGAGAATCACTTGTCTAAATAAGAAAAAATTTAGGCAATATTCTTGTCAACATTGAGCCAAATTATTTTTTAAACTTTTGTTTTTATTAAATAAATAATACATATTTTGCTGTAGAAATATTAGGAGGGAAAAATGACAATTCATAGGAAATAGTATTCACTGAAAATCTCACTTCTTAGAGATTACTGCTATACCATTTTCATATTCTCCCAGATTTTAAAATATGTTTTGTATGTCTGTGGGTACTCACGTATGTGTATGTGTGCATATGTGGGTAGGCATGAGGGCGTGTAACTGTGTGTATATGAAATGTTTTATATGAAAAGGGAAGGTCATACCACGTTCATCAACATATAGGTAAATTCTGTAGCGTTCAATTTACCCAACTATCATTATAGAATATTGGGAATTGGTATTCTAGAATTCAGCGAGTTCGCAGATTTTGAAATGTTTCTTTACTTTTAACATTTTTTTCCCTAAGATTATAAGAAGACTAAAGAAAAATATTTTCAACAGGAATGGATTTTGTTACTAACAAGGACAAATCTTTTTGGAATTTGGACTGCTTCATTTGTAGGATGTAGTGACAAGCCCTTTCCCAAATTTGCTTAAGGAGAATACTGGCATTAGATCCAACTGGGAAGATACTCTAAAATTGTCAGTGTCATAAGACACTTTAAAAACAGTCAAAATCTGCTAGAAGGTGTTAGTAAAACATACAAAGATATTTTTGTTCCACGGTGAAATGTTAGTATTTGCATTTTTTTAACATTTATTAGTGTACTTCATGTGTCTTTTCATCATGTATATTTTAACACTAAGTAGTAAATCTGTAGTCATAGACTATATTATCAAAATTTCTTACTAGTACTGATGGTATAAAAATAAGCATTATAACCCATACAATAAACACATCTTTAGTTACTAGTATAATGCCAAGGTTTTCAAACCTTTTGGTCTGAGGGCCCCTTTATACTCAAAATGCTAAGGACTCCACAAACAGATTTTGATTATATGAGCTATATCTGTAGATATTTACTGTATTCTTAATTAAAGTTGAGAAATTTAAAAATACTGTATCAGTGCATTTAAGTTGTATCTAAGTGTTGTATTATAATAAATATAATTGCTATAATTATTAATGAAATCTTAAGTGAAATTATGAAGAGAGAATTAGCAGTATTCTTCATTTCCTTGTATCTCTTTAAGGTCTGGCATAATTGAAGATAATCTGCTTCTGCATTTAGTGTCTTGTGTTAGCACATGTAGTGTAGTCTTTGGAAAATTCCACTACACATTCCTGAAATAGAATGCAAATTACATCTTGGTATTATTACATAGTTTTGACCTTGGGGGATCCTCCTGGGGTTCCTAGACAACACTTTTTGAGAACTGATTCTTTATACTGTTAATGTACATACTTGATGCACCATCCAAGAAATAGCCCAAATGGAGAATTTTAAGAATGGAATATTTGCCTTATGGTAGAGCACAGACTGAATTTAGATTGTGCATCTCTCTCAGGTGAATATGTTTACAGGGGAACACCTTTGGTTAAATAGATTTTTATTGTATTTATACTCCGACTTTACTGAAAGCATAGGACAGTCCTTTTGTAACTTTGATTTTTGCAATTATTTTTTCACTGCAGGTACTCTAAAAATTTGTAACGATCAGCAGCAGGAAAAGGATTTAATTTTTGGAAGTATTTTACTACCATCTGTTTCAAAATCATTCTAAATTTATCTGTAATTTAAGGTAGAACTATATATGAAATGAAATATGGCATCAACTTGTTTCATGTTCTCTTTTGAAATATTTAGTCATGTAGTTCTAAATATGCATGTGAGATTTAAAGCTGAAAATGATATAATTGTCTCATAATTCTTTTCCCCTTAATCTGTTGTATTGATCTTTAAACTTTTTTTGGTTGTATACCTTATCAGGAAGAAATATGAGCATATATTCAAAGGATGCATTTATGAATTATATATATGTAAAGCTATCTACATAATGTATGTATAATGTTTATACTTTATAATATGTATAGTTTTAAACATATGCAAAAATATAAACTGAAATGTTAAAAAGATGAAATGAGGTTTAAAATTTTGATGTTTAGTAACCATAAAATATCATTATTGATAGCCTGATTGAATATACATTATTTTATAATTTTGATTTAACCTTGATTTCCCTTGATTTGGGTCTGAGTTTGCTTTATTTCAGAACTTGGTTTTGTTTTTGTTTTTTTTTAATTTTTTTTTTAACGTTTTTCTTTAATTTATTTTTGAGACAGAGAGACAGAGCATGAACGAGGGAGGGGTAGAGAGAGAGGGAGACACAGAATCGGAAGCAGGCTCCAGGCTCTGAGCCATCAGCCCAGAGCCCGACGTGGGGCTCGAACTCACGGACCGCGAGATCGTGACCTGAGCTGAAGTCGGACGCTTAACCGACTGGGCCACCCAGGCGCCCCTAGAACTTGGTTTTAATGTTTCTCACAGCTGAAAAGAAACTTACAACATTTTGTAAATCCACATGTAAGAAGTGTACTCACTAATGATATCTTCACTCCCATCCACCAGTTACACAAAATTTTTTTGACATATGACTGGTAAATTCCATCTTCTTTTTAAAAATTGTTTTTTGATGTTTATTTTTGAGAGAGAGAGAGAGAGACAGTACAAGTGGGGGAAGGGCAGAGAGAGAAAAGAGAGACAGACAGACAGAATTGGAAGCAGGCTCCAGGCTTTGAGTTGTCAGCACAGAGACGAACATGGGGCTTGAACTCATGAACAGTGAGATCATAACCTGAGCCGAAGTCAGACACTTAACTGACTGAGCCACCCAGGTGCCCCCCGTCCATCTTCTGCTTTCAATGTATTGTTCTTACATACTGTTAGAAAGTATTGCATTTTTACATTTTTAACCAATGAGATCAAACCCATTGAAATGCTTCATTGGGAAGATAATATTTTAGCTATATTTCAAGTTGGTGAAAGTGGTCAACATGGCATTTCAACTCTCATCCTGACTTGGTCTACCTGGAGTACATCTCGAGTCTTCTGGGCAGGTGGAAGGGGAAGGAGAAACTGTCCTACCACTTCTGTTTCGAACATTGTAAACCATAAATTCATTTAACTGGTTATTGTGTACAATGGTACGTGGTCATTTCTTCGGCCTGAATATAATTCAAAGAGAGGTTTTAATATTTGGATGGAGAAGCCAGCACTCTCGATGGATTGTCCAGCCATCTCCTTTGGAGAACATACTCTTGTACCTATTGATGGCTGAATCCTGCTGATGGTCCTCAGGATTTTGTTTTGTTTTAATCTCATCATTCCTTCCATTTCACCACCACCAGTTGATTTTATTCTAGTCTCTGTCTTCTCTGACCTCATCTGTCCCACATACTTCTCCTGGATTAGTCTTTATTCAGCATCTTTATACTTCACATCATTTCTTTGGCTCATGCACTGTATTCTGGAACATGCTTTAATCGTTTCTAGTATCATTCATTTACTCATTCTTTTCTTCTGAATAATTTTTTTCCTGCTTTACATGTCCTAAGAGAACCACTGATTTTTCAGACTTTTCAGCTCAACCCTCAGTAAGAAAGAACTTTAAAGAAGAGTGCAGAGCGGGGCGCCTGGGTGGCGCAGTCGGTTAAGCGTCCGACTTCAGCCAGGTCACGATCTCGCGGTCCGTGAGTTCGAGCCCCGCATCAGGCTCTGTGCTGATGGCTCAGAGCCTGGAGCCTGTTTCCGATTCTGTGTCTCCCTCTCTCTCTGCCCCTCCCCCATTCATGCTCTGTCTCTCTCTGTCCCAAAAATAAATAAACGTTGAAAAAAAAAATTTAAAAAAAAAAAAAAAAAAGAGGAGTGCAGAACCTATTCATTCATGTGAATTTGTAAATACCCAATGGAAACTTTCAAGAAAAAAATGCTTACCTTTATTATACGTATATCCTTTTTATTTTGTTCTGTTTCGTTTTTCAAAATGCTAGTCATGAGCCACTGAATTGATTTTAGACTCCAAACAGATTATAACCTGCAGTCAAAACAGCACTATTTCACTGTTCTTTCTTCAACATTTTTTACCTTAAATTTTGAGTTTTGGGGGGTTCTTCCCCCCTCCATTCTTCTGTAAACTTTTTTGTGCCATAAAGCCTTTTTACTGATTTTAATCTTTCCCTGGAATACTCTTTAATCTTTCCCTGGAATGCTCTTCCTGGAATGCTTTAAAGCGATTATATGGCTAGTTCCTTTTTATCACTTGGCTCCTAGCTCAAACATCATGGACACCTCAGAGGGACCTTCTGTGTTCACACAACCAGTTACTTCCTTTCTTCATTTGATAGCATATCACCGCCCTTTGTTTTCTTTATGGCATTTACCATATCTGAAATTATTTGTTTTATTACGTGAATTCTTCATACACTGTCTGCACTTACCAATCTAAGTATGGGTTTTGTGAGGAGAGGGAGCTGGGGTCTTGTTTACTGCCATGTCCTCAGATCCTAAAATTATGCCTGGCATCTAGAGTAGATGCCCAAATAGTTGGATTGAGTAGCACTTTGCTTACCTTTTCATGTTATGGAAACCAAGTTTTGCTTGTACTCCTGTAAAATTTATACAATAAGTAAGCATGATTCATGGGTTTTCATGTATATCTTGTCTAACATATGTAATAATTAATAGCATTAACCATTTTTCTCAGTCACTGGTCTACCTGCTTTCCAAATGTTCTCTCGTTTAATCCTCAGGACTCTGGGGTAGGTGGTGTAGACAGATTAAGAACTTGCCTTGAGGCTGAGGTTTAATCTTCCTCAGTGTCCTTATGCTTATCTTAGTGCCCTAGATTGCCTCCCTGTCCTGAGGGTGAGAATCTTCATATGCAGGGAACTTGAAATTGACGTAGTTTGCATTCTTGCCATTATGGAATGCTTTGAGTTCAGTAAGGTACTTAGAGTAAAATTAGCAAGGTATGTAAACATCATAATTAACTCACTGCTTGTCTTTGCCATCAATTCAGAATCTTTTTTTGATAAGCATTTTCTTTCTTTTCATATAGTTTGTGGAGAAGTTTCTGTTGGAGAGGAAGAAGGTGAAGGTGAAACTGGTTGGATTGAAGGAGCTGCAATCCTCTTATCAGTAGTGTGTGTGGTGTTAGTAACAGCTTTCAATGACTGGAGTAAGGAAAAACAGTTTAGAGGTTTGCAGAGTCGAATTGAACAAGAACAGAAGTTCACAGTCATCAGGGGTGGTCAGGTCATTCAGATACCTGTAGCTGACATTACTGTTGGAGATATTGCTCAGGTGAAATACGGTAAGTGAAAAAGAGCAACCCCTTTTAGGTTAGAGGTAAAGTCATTGTAATCTTGTTTACAGTGTGCATTACAGTTGCTCTTTGTTTTAGGTGATCTTCTTCCTGCTGATGGCATATTAATTCAAGGCAATGATCTTAAAATTGATGAAAGTTCATTGACTGGTGAATCTGATCATGTCAAGAAGTCTTTAGATAAGGATCCCTTACTTCTATCAGGTATGAATTGCTTTTGTATCTTTGAACTTTTTTCTCTTCCACTGTCAGCAAACAGTTTTGCCTAAGAGCCTACATGGTGAAGGATTCTGTATTTTATGTTAGCTTCTACCCTTATAATCCTTAGGGAGTTGTTTTGGGGTTTTTTTCCCTCTAAATTGCCAGAGATATTATTATCTTATTGCCAGAGATATTAGAGGTCTTTGAATCCAGAGTCATATTTTACAAATGAGGAACATGAAAAAAAAAAAAATCAAGAGATTTTGAGAGTCAGTGATGTTAGTGGTAAAACTAAAATATAAGCCTGATGACTTCTGTTGTGTTTTCCTGTATTACGTTTATTCTTAAGGCCTGTTGATGTGTAAAGTTAAAGAATGATTATTTTTCATTGTTTATTTTTGGTAATGTTTATTTTTGAGAGAGAAAGAGAGAGACAGAGCACGAGCCGGGGAGAAGCAGAGAAAAAAGGAGACACAGAATCTAAACAGGCTCCAGGCTCTGAGGTGTCAGCACAGAGCCTGATGTGGGGCTCAAACTCGTGAACAGCGAGATCAGGACCTGAGCCGAAGTCAGACACTCAACCGACTGAGCCACCCAGTCGCCCAGAATGATTGTATTTTTAAAGCAAATTAATGAACTGTCTATGGTGATCTATAAAGGATAGGGTTTTGTTGTGTTTTTTTTTTTTTTTAAGGAACCGATAAAATCCTTAAAATTTGTCTAATCCGACTCCCGCATTTAACTGTCAAGGAATAAATCTGAGATAAACTATTTATTGAAGATCACATGGCTAATCAACAGTAGGCCCAGAAGTAGCACCACATGTACTAGGGAGGATTGAATTTGCACACTAGTAGGACATGTTCTGAGAATGAAGAGGATTGGTACAGGTGAGGGCACTATTTGAAATGGGGAGCTGGGTGTCAACTTGGGAGGCTCTTGTAACAGTAACTGTGATAGCCTGACCTGAGGTTAATGAGAAATGAAACGGAAGGGATGATGGGAAGATTCACAGGCGGCCTTCTAAAATGTCACGTGAGAGGAAGCAAGAGTACCACAGCTTGCCTCCAAAAGTATGCCAGTTCTTTTACGTTGGATTTCCAGGTTTTTATTCTTAATTTTCTAGTATTCTTTATAGAATTTACAAAATTGCCTGTAGGACAGTTGTTTACATGTGTTTATTAGATCGAATTATACCAGAATTTGGAACAAGCAGAAGGTTGCCTATTTGTCTTCTATTATCATTTACAGATGTTAGTGGAGGGCTAACATTTTATACAGTGTAAGGAGATTTCTGCTGATTTAACTGTAATAACTTGGCAGCTATAATTTCTCAGTTCTTTGTGAATTTTATATTTTGATTGATTGAACATGGCTTCACTGAAACCAGAGTCACTGTGACAAGAATCAGCTAAGTGAGAATCACAACTTCCAGGTGTATATTTAAATTTAACTATTACCTTTTGAAGATTGGCAAACATGTGCCTAAAAAGCTTATTGCAAAACATCCTACCACTAAAAATCAGAGTAATTACATATGTATGCATTTATAAACACCATTATAAAAGGGTAGCGTTCCCAATTACAACAGACTTAACTTCTTCAGAAATATCTTGGGATTTTGTACGTACACCTTCAAAATCCTGCTCTACCAAGAACATTCTGTTTAGCCTTTTCTTTACATGGGTGTAGTTGTAATTCATTTCAAATAGACGGAAATATTCTTGGATATGTAAGTATGGTGTATTTAAGTATAACATATACTCATTTTACTTATTCCTTGCTATACCTCTAAGAAACTATAATTATTAACCAAATAAAAATCTGTAGTTTTTCCAAGGAAGGGAAGCAATCAAATCATACCTTAACCACCGTAGACTGTCTGGACCATGATATTTGGCAACCTGAGATGGTATTCTTGCCATTTTGCCATATATACTGCATGGACTTTTATGTACATCCAGCTCATTTACAAAGTGCTTATTAGCTCTTCAGGTTGATGTTCTTTAACTGAACGTTGGTCCTTTTCTATTTTAACAGAGATTGCTAGTAAGCTTTATGTCGACTCAGGTCCCTAACACACCAAGTGTACCACAAAAACTCTGTAAATTTTCCATGGTTAAGAAAAGACTGAAATAACTTTGCAGAGTCCCTTATCGTAATGTGGGTGGGAAAGTTTTTCTGCATTTATTTCCCTATTCCAAAAATGTAATAAAAAACATAAAATGCATTTATTTTTAAATTTATTCTCATGATGCCATCTCTCACTGCTGTTCTTGGCTTTTTAAATTTAGATTTTTAAAGGCAGTTATTCAGTTAGCCATGGGGATATGACCAGAACAAAAACTGTTTACTTTGCCTGAGCACATTAACTGCCATCATCTGATTACCTGTGGTAAGGAGGAACAGAACATAAAAAATTGAAATCTGCCAAAAGCCTGAATTGTCAGAAGAAAGAAATTGTCTTTTACATGTAGAAGTTCCTCATTAAATACTATTTCACTATCTTGAACTTCATTTCTTGTTTCCCTTGCCTTTTCATTGGCAGAGAAGCTAATAATTAGTGAAATATTCAGAATAGAGATTTTTTTTTAAAAAGCAAGAAAACCAAAGGCCTAAAAAATTCACATTGGAGAAGTTCCCCAGTAATTAATAGACAAATATAAGTTTATAACTTCTGGAATAAGTACATATGCTTTATGACTTTATTTAACAAATAACCTCAGTGTATTGACTTGGCCTATTAGACGGTGATAGGGGCTATGGAACCTGTACTCCACATGGTTGTAAACTAGGAGATCAAGGAAATATGTGATAAGTATAAAGAAGACTGTTGAGAGTTCAGAAAAAAGAGTTGGTTTTGAAAGCTACTTAAAATTCACAAAAATACTGCAGTAGAGAGATGAGAAGTCTTTTAATTAGTAAGGAAAGATGCAGGGATGTGGATGTACAAGTTGGAGAACAGTACCCTTTGGAGAGGGTTGGAGAATATGCCCTTTGTCTCCAGACACGACTGGATTGAATCTTTGTCTTGCCACTTAATAGTTGTGTAACTTTGGGAAAATAGGAATAATAATGCCTAACATCTTGCAAGATTGTTGTAAGGGATTGTCAGAATACAGTCAGTGTTCCCATCTTTGTTCTCAGGCTTTCTATAATGGAATTTTATGTTAGAGTAGTGGATGAAAGTTTGAAAGGTTGGTTGGTCTCAAGGTGAAGACCTTGGACTTAATCCAGTAGGCAGTGCAGAATCAAAGGTTTTTGAGCCATGAGACAATTATGATAACATTCACATTTTAGGAAGATTAAAACTGATTTCAGGATGAACTGGAAAGACAGAGACTAGCTGGGAGGCTGTTGCAGTAATGTAGACTGGCTGGGATGAAAGCTGGCTTTAGGTACAGGTTTGGGGTTGGGTGTGGTAAATGGGACATTTGTTTTTCTCAGAGAAATGTCAATAATGATCACTGTAATAATTTTATAACTAAAAATAATGTGCATTCCTTGAACCCCCATGAATTCCAGGCAGTGTGCAAAGCACTTTACATTTATTTGTAGGCTTATTTGACTCTCATTGTTTTTATCAACTGCAGGTACTATTATCCTCTTTTTATGGGTGAGGAATTGAGGTATTATAATTTGCCCAATATCACATGGCGATAAATGAGTGGTGGAGTGAGCTTTGAATTCATATAACATGGATTACAGAGTTTAAACCTTAAACATAAGAATTTAGGCTTTATTTAATATCTTATTGAATTTATCTTGTTACATACTAGATATTAAAGACAGTATGACTAAAATTTGAACTATGAAAGTGGGAGGAAAAAATCCATAACGAATTTTCTGTCATAGGTACTCATGTAATGGAAGGCTCTGGAAGAATGGTAGTTACTGCTGTAGGTGTTAATTCTCAGACTGGAATTATCTTTACCTTACTTGGAGCTGGAGGTGAAGAGGAAGAGAAGAAAGATGAAAAGAAAAAGGAAAAGAAAAGTAAGATAAGCAATTTTCTTTGAGAATCGGTATTTGGAAATAAGGGAACTGGTTATAAGGACTGGTACAAAAATTTCACTTCTCTTAAGAAGTTCTGATATGAAAAGTTGTACAAAAAGTTAATTACACACTGTAGTGCTTTCGAGTGGAGTGGAGTCCTCTCCATTTCTCAGTTTTTCTTGTTGACTTTACAGTCGATCAGGGGCCTTTAGTGACTATGTCAGTCCCCTTTACCATAGCCAGACAAATTCACCATCTCCTTGAACACTTTCATTGGCTTTGTTCTGTTTATTCTTTAGTTTTAGCATCTTTCTATTATCTGACCAGCAAAATGAATTAAACTCTAACTTCCTATTTGGTTATATTTTCTGCAAATTCATTGATAGCTTTTGGCCTCAGTGAGCTTTTAATCTATTTCAGGTTTTCTACTCTTCACATTTCCCAGTCCATACTTAAGTAGCTGGTTTTTGGATATAAGGTGAAGACTTTACTTTGACACCTGTTATGTCTATTTTGTTACATTTAGTCCAAAGTGTTAGATAGGAAGTTTTTAGAAATTTGATCTTGACCCATTGTATCTGCTGGCTATCCCTACAAGTGATCTATCCTCAGCAAAAATTGATAACCATAGTTTATGCACAAGGATCTCACAAGTAATAACTCCGTCATATGTAAGGAGACAGCTCAGAATTACTTAGCTGGGGGGGCATGTCACTTTTTTGAAAAAGCCCTCCCCAGCCTGCTTCTAAGTATCTGCTGTACTACCCTTTTCTCCCACTCCAGATTGCTCCTCTACAGGTTTTTCTCTTCAGGTTGACAGCAGTTTACTGTGGCTTAACCACTTGGATTTGTTTAATTTTACCTAGGATAGTAAGCCCATATTTCTCTCTTTCACACAAGCGCTTTGAGTTCTTCTAAAATAAAAACCTTGCTAAAACCTTGGCTTGCTGTAACTAAAACCATGTTTTTGATATTTGGATGTTTTGTTCTTTGGGTTTTGTCTTCAGTTTTGAAATTTTTCGTTCAAACAAAAGTGTATCTGAAAAGTGGTGACTGCAAATGAACGTAACGAGACCCTCCTCGTAAGTTCTCCTGTCCCCAGTCCTCATGGCAGCCCTCGCTGTACCTCCCTAGGTTTAAGGTAGAGTGGAAGGCAGCTTAAATGTTGCCATTTACTGAATGCTATGTGCATTATCTCCTTAATACTCCCAGCCATATGACAGAAAGATATTATTCTTTTTATTGATGAGTAACCTGAGGCTTAAAGAGGTTAAGTACTTACTCCAGGTCAAAGATCTAGTAAGTGGCAGATCAGACCTGCTTATTTGGCTCAAGAGTCTGTGCTCTTAACCATACACTGTGCTGCATCCTAATTTATAGAGTCTGAGGTCAGTGGACCCTGTTTGAAAAGGAAGGGAAGTTTGTATCATGACTTTGTTTAATTCACCCCACAGTGTCTTTTCCAATAAATGCTATTTTTTCTGAGATCTTTTACCTCTGTTTTTTTGTTAATCCAATCAAAAATATTCCCAGGAATGAACATCTAACTCATTGTGTATCATTTTTTATTCTTTTGTTTTCTTCATTTGTGTTACTCATTTGTTTTCTTCACAGAACAGGACATTTTTCTATCTGTGGACTTCAGCCCTTCTTCCATTCCCTTGACGGCTTTGGCCGTTACTCAAAAGCGGTTCAGGGTAATCTGTCTGTGTTTCCTTCCTAGTCTGGAATGTAGCCGTCTGGTATCTCTCCAGATTCAGAGCTCGTTGAAAGTAGCTAGATATTCTCTTACTGTCTCCTCATCTATCTTGAGCATCTGTTCCTTTCTGTTTGTTCCACGTTTCCCAGTTTCAAGATCACTCTTCTAGATAGAAAAGTTGGAAGAAAAATTAGCCGAATGGCTCTGCCTCCTCTTTGCCATTTTCAGTATTCCACTGCCTGCTCCGAACAGTAGACTCATTCCTTTCTTGATGATTTTCTTGCTGCAGACATCATCATCTTTCTGTTCTGTCCAAATTTAAGCTAACTTGGGGAATCCCCGTCACTGGTGGCCTCACTGGCCTATTCTTTACATGCACATTCCGGGTTTACTTACTTGCATCTCCTCTGTCTTGTATACCTGGTGTTTGCTGTCCTCTTCCTCACAGCTCTCTCGTGTGCCTGTTGTCTTGATGGCATTGCTCCCTCCCCCTCTACCCCTGCTGTTTTCTACTTTCTGAGAATTATATGTGTGTTTAGTTTGAAACCTCTTGTACTATTTCTGGGTTCATTAGAGCATATAAAGGAGTAAAGTCTTACAGAGAATCCAAACAAGAATAGGTGCCCCAAAATGTATTGGGGTACTTCCGGTTGAGCCTGGGGAGTGATTGACCCAGCGGGTCATTACAGGCCAAATGCTTTCTAATCTGTACCAGCACACACCGTGGTGTAACAGTTCCGTTACACAGATGTGAACTGCCTTCGCATAATTTAGCATGGCTGCCTTTATTTCTTTTGGAAAGCTTTAATTCCCATTTTGTTCCTACAGATAAGAAACAAGATGGAGCTATTGAGAATCGCAACAAAGGTGAGTTCGCAAGGATTAAAAGTACAGTTAGCTTGTTTTCATTGTATCCAAAAATGTATCTACCGTGGACTGTATTTATCCAAAAGTAGGAGACGGGTAGCAAGGGCAATCAGTTTATGTTAACTTGGGTTATTAACGCCTCTTCCTGCCAGTGCCTTAGTCATGCTGCCTTTACAATGGTAATAAGATTTTAACTGTGATTTGTGGTAGTAAACTTAGAAAAATCCAGATGTGAGGTAACTCTCAGCTTAAGCACGTCAAGTATTTTAGCATTGGTTACTATATTATTGCCAGGAAAACTGTAAGAAACAAAGTATACAACTTAAATGGTTTTTTGCATTTATTTAGATTTGTAAACACACGTACGTTTCTCTCTGTGGTTATACATAACATTCTCCATTATGGTCACACGTGGGTGGGTTTTATAGTGTTTGGGATAAGTCTTATCAAACACAACACAGGGGAAGAGAAATGGTTTGGTGTTTAGTTCTCGGTTTAAGGACTATGTTTCTTCTTATGCCTCATCCCTGTTACCGGCACAACATTCTCAAGTCTGGTATGAAGATTCGCAACCTAGTGTCACTATTGTCTTATTTTCTCTGGCGTACATTTGTCTGTATGCCAGAGAAAGTAAGACATACAACCCTGCATACACAAAGCTGAATGTTTAAATCTTTTCTAGTTCCTATATGAAACTGATTTGTTTCAAAATTGTTTCAAAATATTAGTAGTTATGGGTGCCTTTAAAATGTAGTGAGGTTATATTTGCTCTTAAATGTAGCAAAAGCCCAGGATGGTGCAGCCATGGAAATGCAGCCTTTGAAGAGTGAAGAAGGTGGAGATGGTGATGAAAAAGACAAAAAGAAAGCAAATTTGCCAAAAAAGGAAAAATCTGTCTTACAAGGGAAGCTTACAAAGCTGGCTGTTCAGATTGGCAAAGCAGGTATGATAAACAAGAAAATATGGTGTTTTGCTTTTAAAATATACTGGCTTTATGCTTGAAAATCGTCTTTTGACCCACTTAAGGCTACAAATCATTGCTTTTGTGAGTGGAAGGGGAGCTAAAAAGTATTTTCACTTTTATCCGCAATATACCAGGTCTTTTGAGTTCTTGCAGATCCTCACAATATCATGGCAGCTTGGGGGGCTCTTACCCCATCTCACGTGGAAGGAGGTGTCCTCTGTCAACCAGCTAATATGTGGTCGGGTTAGGATTAGTACCCGAGTCTGCCCAGTTTATTCAGAAGCCCATGCTCTCATCTCTGAATTTCTCAGGATTTCTGGAAGCAATAGAGAGAGGGCTGTTAAGATACTCAGTACAGGTACCCAGCTACATTTTAATAAAAAGAAATTTCACCACCCATTTTCTCATCTTTTTACTGACTATGAAAAAAAGTTAGGTATAGATTTTTCTAAAACTTACAGCTTAGTTAAATTGAATGGATAGTTGGAGCACCATCCTGCTGAAGCTGAAATTTACTAAATTACTATCTTCACTAGAAAACACCTGTTACGATTTTATTTTTTTAATTTTTTTAATGTTTATTTTTGAGAGGAAGAGAGAGACAGAGAGACAGAGTGTGAGCAGGGGAAGGTACAGAGAGAGAGGGAGACACGGAATCCAAAGCAGGCTCCAGGCTGTGAGCTGTCAGCACAGAGCCTGATGTGGGGCTCGAAGCCACAAGCTGTGAGATCATGACCTGAGCTGAAGTCGGGCGCTTAACCGACTGAGCCACCCAGGCGCCCCTAGAAAACACCTGTTACACTCTTTAGGGGGAGAAAAAGCGGAAGCAGAGCTTTTAGCTAAAAACAGAGCATGCCCTCCAACAGTATCATCTGTATGAAAGATCACATGTGGATAAATCAGCATATATTAAAATCACTTAAATTCTATAATTCTGCTTCTTAGGAGTATGTCGGAAAAAGTGAGGTTTTTGCTTCTGTTCTCAGTAAGTTTGTTTTCCAATAGCAAATATTTGCTTTCTGTAACATATAGCCGTATGGTAATACTGACTCCATGCTGGGGAAAAGGGTGGATTTTAGATGCTGGTGATATAGGTAGCAGACACTGGGCTGGATTATCAGATGCAGATATGTGGATTTGTCTTATCTTTTAATATTCATTTGTAAAAGGCTACATAGTCCACAAAATAGGGAAATGGTTTGTAAAACATGATTAACTCTTGGTTTTTTAACTTAATGAAGCACTAAGGATAGATGAAAAAAATAATTCAGAGAATGTATTTTTTTAATAAAAAATAGGGTTGAATGTTTAATTCCAAGTCTCCCCATTGATCAGACTTTTACCAGCTTCTCTTTCAGCATTAAGCAGTTGGCAACATGTAAACTGCCCGCTTATTCTAAGCTTTTGGTGTTTCCTTGTCATTGCCTGTTATTTTGTCTTAGCTTTAGTAGAAGGCTGAAGATACAATTAAGTCTAGGAAAGAATCATAAATGCTTTTCTACCAGTTCTCCCGGGGACAGGGCTAGACTTGGAAGCAGAAATTAAATCTGACAATGCTGAATGATGAGTTAGGTATAAGAAAAAACAAAACGAAAAGGTAATAGTTTATCAAAGAACTTAAAGTAAGTATTATCTAACCCATGGTAGTTCTTCCAGTGGCTAATATGTAATTGGCAATGGGTAGTGTCTGGAATTGGCAATGGGTAGTGTCTGGACTACTGAAATAATCACAACTTTTCTTTTCTTTTCTTTTCTTTTTTTTTTTTTTTTTTTTTATACTGAAAGGTTTGTTGATGTCTGCCATCACAGTTATCATTCTAGTGTTATATTTTGTAATTGATACGTTCTGGGTTCAGAAGAGACCATGGCTTGCCGAGTGCACGCCAATTTATATACAATATTTTGTGAAGTTCTTCATTATTGGAGTTACAGTTTTAGTGGTCGCTGTGCCAGAAGGCCTTCCACTTGCAGTCACCATCTCCCTGGCTTATTCTGTCAAGGTAAGCAGAAAAGAGCTAAGTACACTTACTAAGTTTAAAGCCTTAGTTGGTGGAGAAAATTCACATCTGGTTACTCTTTTTCCTGGTTCTGAAAGTAGGAGCTTTCCATAAATTTAGTTTCCTTTAGAAATGTTGTCACAGGTTTCCTCCTCCCCTCGCGCCCCTCCCCCCCCCTTCCTTTCCCACCCCCCACTCCCCAAGGTGAAGGTCTCTGTTCATCAAGACTTCTGTATTTCCTCCCAGGGCAGCCTGGACACGACACCCAGTGCAACCCTGCTAGGCAAAGTTCTAGTTTAATTTTCACTGTATGATAGTTATGTTGCAAGTCACATTGCCTCCTTTTTCCCATCTGTAAAATTAAAGGGTTTGTCATTCACCTGTGGGACAAGAGCCAAGAGGCTTCTCTCCAAGTCCAAGCTTCTGAGGCCTCCTTGTTTCCACTCTTCTGCCCTCATCACAACACAGCCAAGCTTCCACACAGTAGGCAGACTCCTTTTAAAATATAATCCACCCATGTTATTTCCTTGCGTAAAACTCCAGTGGCTTCTCGTCACACTTAGAAAAATCCAAGCTCACCGTAGCCTGCAGGCCCCAGGCGGTGTGGCCCTGCTGACCCCTCGGTGCTCATCTTGTACCTCTGTCCCTCTGGTCCAGCGTCACCAGCCCCCCTGTAGTTTGTCACATACTTCAGGGCCCAGTCGTTCTTCCCGTGGATCATCTGCTCTTACTTTATTCAGGTGTCTCCTGGTGTCACCTCTGGAAGCTCGATTCTTGTTTTCCAGGTAGAATTCTAAACCTGAGCTTTGACACCTTTGCCAACTACTGTTAACTAAAGTCATCATCTGGTTGACAACTATTAATTTATTTTTATTAGTTTTATATCTTAAATGGAAATGGTGGATTGGATTTTTAGAAAGGTTTAGTTTGGATAATTTTGATCTTTCAAAATGACTTTGCAGGTAAAATTATACTTAATGGAAGAATGCTTCTGTTGTCAATTTTCTGATGTTAATTAGCTCTTCTCCTTAAGCAGTAGTGATGGTGATGAGCAACAGAAGAAACAGTTTCAGCTTTAGCGCTCTGATCTTCAGTATTCCAGCATTTCTTTAATAGAAAATGAGTAAGAGCATTGTAACTACTGTTCTTTAGGCTTTTATTAACGGTTTAGCCCAAATGTTACCAATTACTGCTCTTTTTCACGGAGCTGTGTCGTATTTATGGATGCTTTGTTAGTACTTTGCAAAGTGAAACAACTTTTTTTCACTGTAGAACTTAGTTTTTTTAGTATTAATATTTGCATCAGTATTAATGCAAATCGTAAGTAATTTCAGAGGGTACACCTTTTTCTTCCCCATTTTTATTTCTTCCAGGAACCAGTTCTTGCAGTATCTAGCATGTTAGCAGTCACAGAACATACTTGGTAAAACAGCTCTGTGTGGTTTTTAACCCATTCTTCATTTTTGAGAATGAAATATCAAGCATTTTAATTCGAATGCCTTTTGGGGCTACTGTGAAAACTCTTGGTTGTTTAGAAAGTGTGTGTTTTTGTTCGTGTAAATTAGAGGAGGAAATTATCCTAAGATGAGAATACCAGGTGTCTAGTATATGGAAAGGATAAAAAAGACCCACTCTGGTTTTGATCTGTTATGTCAATCTATCAGAGTCAAAAGAAGGGAAAAAAAAAAAATGAGACAACTGCATGCCCACAGGCTCTGTATTTTAACTGATAAAGCTACTTTTTCCTTGGTGATTTGTTTTCCACTTTGTAAGGAGACTTAATCCTTAAATGTAATATATTTTTTACAAGGTTGTAAGTACCTTTGTACTTGGGAATACAAATTGTCAATGCTCTTATAATGTGAAGACACTTACAGAGGCTGTTGGGGGCATATAGTCAACATGATTTGCATATGAGTACAGGTATCTGTATTCATTTACCAGATTATGTTATATAGTGGTAAAAAAAAAAAAAAAAGATTGAAACCACAGAAAACTGGTATGCTCTTTAGCTTTATTTGAATAGGTCAAATATACTAAAATTCTTCCAGTTGGTGCTTTATACTGTGTATTTGTATGTAGCTGGGAGTTTTTGTTCTTATTTTAAAGCATTTTACAATTTTGTGTAATGAGGTGATTAGTTTTGTATGTAGCTTAACTAGGTTTTTGTTTTTGTTCTTTTTTGTCACCATAGAAAATGATGAAAGACAATAACTTAGTAAGGCATCTGGATGCTTGTGAAACCATGGGAAACGCTACAGCTATTTGTTCAGATAAAACAGGGACATTGACAATGAACAGGATGACAGTTGTTCAAGCTTACATAAATGAAAAACATTATAAAAAGATTCCTGAACCAGAAGCTATTCCACCAAATATTTTGTCCTATCTTGTAACAGGGATTTCTGTGAATTGTGCTTATACATCAAAAATATTGGTAAGGTTTCTTTAATAATTAATTTATATATGAAAATTAATTTTTAAATGTGTAATGATTAGACTATATGTAGCTCTTCAGACCTACCCTTATTATATATAAATTGAAGAACTGAATTATGTTATGTTTTTAAAAGTCATGTGTTCAGTTAATATAAGTTTCTTTGATACAATTTGTATTATGAGTAAGATCTGCTGATGGATTTATATCTTCTATTTACTTGTATTTTCCTCCTATGTTTTGAATGTCCCATGTTTAGAAACTGTCAAGACTTATAACCAGAGCAAGTTATTAATTTTAAATTCTTACTAAGCCTATTTTGTGAAAGTCCAGATTATCTTACTGTAGAATTTGCTAGAGAAAATTTTGAAGCCAGATTTCAACTGAGTATGTTTTTATATATGCTTGCCATATGCTCTCTTTGCTTTCTCAGTAGATCCTACCCCTGAGGTCATCCTTAGACCTTTTGAAACTAACTCAGTAAAGTAATTCTAGACTTTGTGCTGCCTTAAAATAAAATATTTTTAACTTTGCAAGTTAAAAGTCTTATTTACAACATGAAGTATGAAATTGCTTGAGTTGGTATGTGTTCTATTGATTTATGGAGGAAGACCATGAACAAAATTGATATTGCAAGTTGTCTAGTGAAGATATGCATGAATTAGATTATTGGACTGAAAAGTTATGGGATCTTGGTTCTAGATCTAGCTTTGCCTTTTACTAGCTAAAAGTCCGAGCTTCACTTTCTTCAATTGTTAAGTAAAGACTATCACATCTGCCCTTACTAGTGCAGTGGCAATTATATAAGGTGGTATTTGGGAAGATACTATGAAGAAGTAAAGCTTTTATGTATGTTTAAGGCAACAGTGCTCTATTTTAATGCATTACTTTTATTCTAAGTTAAAAAACTTGTAAAGTAGACGGATTTTGAGTTAATGTAAATGTTCAGTGAAAACAGGAAGAGAAAAGGAAAGGAATTAAAATTTATGAAATCCCACTATGTGTCAAGAACCAACTGTAAGCTTTACATGCCTTATCTCACTTAATTCTTGGGTCATAAGTGCACCTGTTTTCCAGATGCTGAAGCCAAGGACCACAGCAGTGGGGTAACTTGCCAAAAATTCACATAGCTAGTAACTGGCAGGGCTGAGATTGGAATTCATGTCATTCTTGCCCCAGAGATCCTTTCTACTGTACCTTTTTGTGTCCCTCTTTGAAATGCTGCTATTAGAAGTTTCCTATATAATTTTGTTTTAGAATGTCGCATTCTATTTTACATTATAAATTAAACTGTCATAGAGAAACAAGATGATACTAGCTTCTAAACCTTTTTCTCTTATAGCCACCAGAGAAAGAGGGTGGATTACCTCGTCATGTTGGTAATAAAACTGAATGTGCCTTGTTGGGACTTCTTTTGGATTTAAAACGAGATTATCAGGATGTTAGAAATGAAATCCCAGAAGAAGCACTGTACAAAGTCTACACCTTCAATTCTGTTAGGAAGTCCATGAGTACTGTCCTGAAAAATTCAGATGGAAGTTATCGAATATTCAGCAAGGGTGCATCTGAGATAATTCTGAAAAAGTAAGAGTAAAATGCTTAGATGAATAAATTGCTCACTATAGTTGCTTTATGGAATACCTACTATGTTGCTATTGTTGCTATTTCATTTTTTTGTGAACATCAGGCATTTGATAGGACCTCAGAGCTTTCCAGTATATTTTAACGGTATCTAGATACTTGCCCATGGTGTTCTGCCATTTTCATACTTCAGCTTCTTTTATTTCATAGTATTTTTCTATAGGGAAACTCTGCCCATTACTTTCAATCTGGTGGACTTTATAAAGTAAACCTTGCTCTTTGTTTTTAGACATGTTGATTCCGTGGTTATAGAGGATCATGAAAAATAAAAGCCTCCTGGGAAGAAAAACTCAAGTTTACATCTTCAACGCAGCATTGTAGATAGTGAACTCGAAAAATGTGATGGATGAATTATAGATTAGTTTTTAGAACAGCAAAGCATTAAAACTAGTAGATCTTGAGAATTCTCCAATCAGGTTTCGTATTTATGCTGCTGCATTGTCATATTTAAATATCTCCTGTCATTTTGAGTCATTATCTTTCTTTTTTATTGTCCTTTTACAGAGCAGTAGTTTCAGTTTTGACATTACACATTTATGTATAATTTCTCTGGTGTTTATATGTTATTACAGGTGTTGAAATTATTTTGGTTTCCTTTATTCCAGAGAGAAGTAGAGAATTTAAAACCAATTTAAAAGCAGCTTTGGAAAATTAAAGCTCATTTGAAATTATAACATTTAAAAAATTTTTACTTTTAATTTGCTTATGTGTAGATTATAATCCAGCATTAACCTTAATGAATACTTGACAGATTGTACTCTAACACGTTTAAGAGACAGGTCTGTAAATAAATCACTGAAAAGGCAGCATATGACAGATAGGTACAGTTTTAGGATGAGTTCATACTCTTAAGAAGGATGTGACACTTCGTTATTTTTTTAAGAAATCTCAGAAGTAAGATTAACTTTAAGAGTCTTGTATTCCAAACATGTGGCACTTTAGAAAGGTTTTGGCATAAAGTAAGAGCACGAAGGGAAAGGAAGCCGCATCAAAGGGAAGGAGGTGGGAATATGCTGGCCATATTGGGGAGGTATCTAGGTGCACAGTTCAGCTGGGTAATAATGGGTTTTGTGACACACACGCCACGTAGAGCTTTCTTCCCTTAACTGTACACTTGGTTATCTGATTTCAGTATGAAAGTTTAGAAATCTGTCTCATCCATGGCTTGCTGAATACCAGATAGGTGGTACAGGGAGGTTTTTGAATCAAAACCGATCAGGCTTTTTGACCACCAACTCTGCAACGGTGAAATAAAATGATGCATGTGAACCATCTAGCTAGGAGTCTGATAGATAATAAGTATACAGTAACTAGTCCTACAGTGATATTTACATTTTGTCATGGGGCTCTTACACCTTAGGCTGAGCAGTAAAAAGGAAGTGGGCCAGATGATGTAACTGGAGTGTTTTCCATCATCAGGGAGTAAGGTGGGTTGGGGGGGAAAGAAAGGATGGACTGGAGACATATTAATTAAAAAGCTATTACAATAGCTGTAGCTCAAAGTAAGAGCCTGAAGAAGGCAGTAGCAGGGGGAACAGAAAGAAGAGGCACCATTCAGGAGGTACCATTCAGGAGACTGTTACAAGGGCAAACAGAGGAGACTCAGGAGCTGATCATATATAAGTGGCGAGGAAAAAGGAAGTGTTCAGGTGAGATTTAAGATTTACATTGAAATTACTGGGCTGACGTTGATGTTAATATTGAAAAGGCAGCGTTTAGACTTGCATGCAGTAGATTTAGGTGTTGGTACAGCATCTGAATGGAGTTCCCGAGCAGTGATGGAGAGCTTTGGAAAACCATCAAAACAGAAGATGTGGATTTGACAGTCACCTGCCTAGAACAGGAGGAGGTCGCATCACCAAGGGAGAGGAGCAGAGAAAGGAGTCATGAAAAATAAACTTTAAATAGGGAAGTACATAGTGTGACCTTTATTTACTACATAATTAAAAGTTTGTAGTTAGTGTCACTGAAATTGAAACTATTTTGGCATTATCTCTCTCCTTCCAATAGAATGCTTATTTTAACAACAAGTTATTTTTTTTCTTTCATGGTTAAAACAATATAGGTGATGAAACAACATCTCAGGTAAGGGGTTGATTGAACTTGGCTTTTTACTTTAAAAGAAGAATATTTGTGAATTTTTTTGTTAAAGTTAATGCCTCATTCTGTACCAGAATGGACAGGTGTATCGTGTATTCTCTTCTGCCACTAGGGGTTCTTTGCAAAAATGTAAAAGCCTTGCGTTTCCAAAAGAGAAGGTTTAGAGAATATCTAGAGTAACTGATAAAGTGGAGAACTATCAAATGAGAACCATAAAAGTTTAGAACTGTTTTTGTAAAGGGGAGGGTGAAAAGTGAATGTAATTTAAGTCTGTAGAAATGCAGCATACATAATTTCTCTAAATTCCAGTTGTCAGATCCCATGATTTCTAGCCCTTCCCATTCACTTAAGTGGCATTAACCATTATTTTTGTTAATTATTGATGTTTGGATTCAACATTTCCTTTTAGGTGTTTCAAAATCTTGAGTGCTAATGGTGAGGCAAAAGTGTTCAGACCAAGGGACCGTGATGATATTGTAAAAACAGTGATTGAACCGATGGCTTCAGAAGGCTTGAGAACCATATGTCTTGCGTTCAGAGATTTCCCAGCAGGAGAACCAGAACCCGAGTGGGATAATGAAAATGATATTGTCACCGGCCTTACGTGCATTGCTGTTGTGGGGATTGAAGACCCTGTGAGACCCGAGGTGGTGAACCGTTCCGTGCTCTGCATGTGCAGAATCTCTCAACCCCAGGGCATCTAGGCACTGACTACAGCCACTTTTCTAGTAACCTTCTTGGTGTTTGTGATTTAATTTTTTTTTCTGTGTCAGTCCAAAAGGTGAAGAAAATACAGTGCTTGTGATGCATATGCTACCTATGTATAGTTTTTTTCTTTTTAAGTTTATTTATTTTGAGTGAGAGAGAGAGAGAGAGAGAGAGATGGCAGGGATGGGCAGAGAGAGAAAGAGAGAGAGAGGATCCCAAGCAGAGGATCCCTCTGCTGACAGCCCAGTGCCTGATGAGGGGCTTGACCTTACACACCACGAGATCATGACCTGAGCTGAAATCAAGAGTCGGATGCTTAACCGACTGAGCCACCCAGGCGCCACCCCCCACCCCCATGTACAGTTTTTAATTAGACCGCTTCCCTTGAGGATCTTACATACTGATAGCACCATAACCTAACACAGTACCTTGAACTCAGTAGGTTTTTCCAATCATATTTATGTTGAATAATAGATGCATTAAATTATGTGCTTTCATAGTTTGTAGACCACCACTGCTCAATAGAACTTTCTTGTGATGATAGAAGTTTTCTAGATATTGTTCAACACAGTAGCCACTCACCACATGGGACTTACGAGTTTTTGAAGTAGGGCTAGTACAACTGAAAAACAGAATTTTTAAGCTTTATTTAATTTGAATGGAAACATCTTGTTACCATACTGGACAGCATGCATCTCTAGACTTTGTTTCTCTTCTTTTTATTTTAAAGTTTATTGAGCAACTGCTGTGTGCCAGTCACTATGCTAGGGTACTATAGACATAAAGATTTTTGAGATTTGTTCCCCGGACTCAAAGAAGTCACTCTTGGGTGGGAATGAGCAAACACGTAAACAACATGAGCCCCAACTTTGTCTAAAGCAATAGCATCTTTTTATTGAATTTTTACTGTGTGCCAGATACTATGCCACCTGCTTTACGTGCATTATTTCATGTTCACCTCTATTAATTATTACTCTAATTTGACAGATGAAAAAAAGTCAAGGCGTGTAGAGGTTAGCTCTAGACCATAGAACTAATATGTTCAAATTTTGACTTTGTCTAAAACACATGTTCTTAAAAGACCACTATGCCATATATATATATTCTTTAATATTGAAAATGTTTCTTTTTTTAAATTTTATTTATTTTGAGAAGGGGGGGGAGAGAGAGAGAGAGAGAGAGAGAGAGAGAAAACATGAGCAGGGGAAGGGCAGAGAACGAGGGGGAGAGAGAGAATCCCAAGCAGGCTCCTCACTGTCAGCAGCACCCAATGTGTAGAACCAAGTACTTCTTTAGGAACTAGAAATACTGCAGTAAACAAAATTGTCATGAAGTTTATATTCTAGAGAAGTAAGGAGGCCAAACAGACAAAATAACAGGTACTTAGTATGCCAAGAGAAAATACATACTGTGAGGAATAAGGCTTGGTCCCCACCCTCAAAGGCTTTATATTCTGACTGGCATGTGGGGGTAGTTGGGAGGGTGATATCAGATAAGACAATTACAAGTGTGAAAAGAGCTACAAGGGATAGGCACAGGGTTATGAAATAGGTAACTGAGAGAGACCACATTAAGAATGTCTGAAGATAAGAATATTCCAGGCAAACGGAACCAAAAATACAGAGAGGCCTGATGGTGAGAAAGTCTTAGCCATTTCAAAGATAGAAAGGAGGCCAGTATGGCCAGAAGTATGGACAAGAAGGGGCAGGTAGGATTATCTTTGGTCTTATAAAGACAATAAGGGTTCTGAATTGTATTCTGAAAGTCAGTGGGAAGTAATTCAGGCTGGGAAGTGACATGATTTGTGTTGTTAAGAGACTATCTTGGGTACTGTGTAAGAAACAGAGGAGGTGAAGCAGGGAAGCCGGAAGATTATTGCAGTGATCGCAGGCAAGAGATGGTCATGCTTAGCACTTCACATAGTGTGGCAGGGCAGATGAAAAGAAAAGGATGATTTCAAAGTAAATGGAGGTAGAACCAATAGGAATGAATCTGTTGGGTTGGGATATACTGTTTTTGACATTGTTGAGGTGTCTGAAACATCCAAATGTATGTCATGTGGGCATTTGGACCTAGTAGCCTGAAAGTGGCCTAGGCTGGGATATCCACATGAGGGGTTCCCAGAGATCTCCTGGGGAAAGTATAGCTCTACAATTAGATGCCCTATAGAGGACAGTCTGCTTGCATAACTGGGTGATGGTACTACCGGTGGAATAAGAGAATCAGAAACAGCCTATATAGACATCAAGGTAAATTCCATTTGGGGTTTTAGGGTTTCAAATGCTTATGAAATATACAGGTGGGTAATGTTTCCCAACCTTTGGTCAAAGGGAAACCAAAGTTTTATACATGGATTTATGCTTTAAATCTTACCTAAATGTAGTATTAAATCAGGTGTCTACAACTTTTGTCCTTTGGAAAATATATGGCTTTTATCATGCTCTTGGCATTGAGGTTGATGGGAGAGTTTCATCTTTTTTTAAACATGTAAGTGGCACTTTTTTAGTATCACCAAATGAGATGGGTACTTTCAGACTAAAGTGAGACAACGTGATATACAACAGCTTTCTCTTGGTGGGTATTCTGGACTGTGCATTTCTGATACAGAGACTTTTGATAAATTAGGTATCTAGAATAAATCCAGCTTTATTGCATTTGCATAGGTTCTTGAACGTGGTAATTGGCTTCTCTTCAGTTTCCTATCTCTAAAAGTGGAGGTAGTTTGTCAGCTTTGAGTGGAAGTATTTGGTGTGGTTAGTGGGCCATCAATAAATGTTAGTTTGTCCTTGTTAAATATTATTTGCCACATCTTTTTAACCTGAGAGCAGCTTCTTCCTCTTATTCATTGTCTCCCTATTTCAAATGATCTTGGGATAGTACCCAATCAGTGAGTTCTTGGGTAGACAATCTTGAGTTATTTTTTTATCTCCAATAAGATATCCAAATATATATTACATTTATACAGCAAACCAATGTTTTCAAAATCAAATTTTGATTTCTTTTTTAAATAGAGGTATGCACTACACAAAGACACAATTTTGTGTAGATAGAGGTATGCACTATACAAAGACACAATTTTGTGTAGATAGGCCATGAAAGCTGCTTCCAGAGACATTACATTTAAACTGTATTTATAAAAGAAATCATGAACTGTCGGCCTGCAGACCAAATTTAGCCTTCAGTCAAATTTTCCTTGGACCGTGTGTGTGTGTGTATGTGTGTGTATGTTTAAAGAGTTATGTATTGAGAGAGCATACACAAATCGAGGTTTCTGTTTTCTCTTGAAGTTGTAGGTTCTATCAATATTAGATGCTTACTCCACCATAGTGAAAACAGGCTGGAGCAGAATCTCTCTCTCATGAGGCATTAGTTTGGGGTTTGTAACTGTGAGAGTGTTTTCCTCATTTATGTTACCCACATGGCTCTGTAGGCATTTGCATTTGCATCTGCATCCTCTGCTCTAGAGGGATCAGTATGGATTTCCTGTTAGAGAAGAGTAGGGAAGGATTTTGTAGGCAAAAGGAATTGCCAGAAGCAGAGACACAGAAACAACATATAGATTACTCATCCATCAAGTTTTGTAGTAGAGGAGAATTGTAGATAAACTGGAAAACTATTCTGAGGCTCAAGTGTGATACTTTATTATACTAAGAACTTTGTGGTTTATTGTATAATAGTAGAGGAATCGTCACATAATTTTAAGAAAATCTATTAGAAGAATAATTCTGTCAAGTCTATCAGATGTTTTACAGGAGGAACAAACGTAGACAAGGATACCAGGTAGAGGGAACAAGGTGCAGGGAAGGTTTGAGGTAGAATCCACAAGATTCCCTGTCCTTTAAAGATGGATAGGATAAAGGAGACGGAAGATGTCATGATGATGGCCCTTAGGTTTCTGTTAGATACATAGGTTTAAGAAACATCGTCCCCTTTTTTGGACACCCAAATTCCAATGTCCACTTCTCTGATGGAATTATGAACCCAGCACTCACAATGAGGTGGGAGAAAAATGTAAATTTGAAAGTTATTAGCACATACATGACAGTTGAAGTTACAAGAGTAGGTAAAGTCATCCTTAGAAGATAAGGAGTGGGGGGAGCGGGGGGCGGGAAGTGAGCCACCCATACTATACTCTCAAGAATACCTCAGCATTTTACTGTGGTGTGGTCTGGGCAGTAAACCCAGAAAGGTAGAAAGCCAACCAGAAAAGAACTGCATAATGGTTGGGGAAGGGGAGCATTTTAAGAAGGCTTTGGTAAATAAATAATGCAAACCTAAAATAGAATCACAACTGAAAATGAAGCCTGAACTAGGACTGTGGCAGTAGAAGAGGAAAGAAGAGATTATTGGGAACAATTGAAGAAATACTGAATATATTGAGATGAAATTTAAATTTTCATTATCTGTGGGACGATGCAGTAATGCATTATGCAGTGGGTTCCCCCCCCCCGGAAATACTAATTTTCTTTCATAATATGATTTTTCTTTTTTTCTGTGTAAACCAGGTACCAGAAGCAATAAGGAAGTGTCAGAGGGCTGGAATTACTGTGCGGATGGTCACTGGTGATAATATTAATACCGCTCGGGCTATTGCTACCAAATGTGGTATTTTACATCCTGGGGAAGATTTTCTATGCTTAGAAGGTAAAGATTTCAACAGAAGAATACGAAATGAAAAAGGAGAGGTAAGGATTGTTTTTTGTTTTTTGGTTTTTTTTATGTTGATAAATTTTTCATACATTAGGAATTTCATTCAACAAATAACATACTGAATATGCACCATGTGTTAGGTATCACCATGAATAAATGCAGCCTGCACCTGAAGCACAAAAACACTAAAATTTTAGGATTTCATGATCTGGAGATTTGTCCTAAAGGGACAAAAAAGAGCACTTCTTTTTTTCAGTCTAGGCCAATTTCAGAAGTGTATGTGTACAGTGAATGTGGGAGGAGGAATTTGAAAAGGTTGATAATGGAGCATATTTTAGGGCACCTCAAACTCTTCTGAGCTTTTTATACTGTGCTAAGGAGTTTTCATTTTCATAGACAGTAGGAAGATTTTCTAATTTTGATCATATACAGTAGCGGTTCTCAACCTTGAGTATGCATCACAGTGACCTGGAGAGTTTTTTAAAAACCTTGACTGCTAGGCCCCAACCCAGAGTTGTTATTTGATAAGATGATAGGCTTGGTGCCTTGTTCAAAAATTTGCATTTCTGACAAGTTCCCCGGAGTTGCTGATGGTTCTGGTCTGTTAACCATACTTTTGAGAACTGCTGATACATATGCCCGATTGCTAATTGGGGAATTATAAAACTAGATTTGGGTGCATTTTAACTGTCATAAACATTTATAGATTGAGCAAGAGAGGATAGACAAGATTTGGCCAAAGCTTCGAGTACTTGCAAGATCATCTCCTACTGACAAACATACACTGGTTAAAGGTGAGTAGGTTTTACAGTTATTTCACAATTTCTTAATAACAGAAATGTGTTCTCCTTCTGAAAATAATACTAGATACTGAATAATAGATTTATTGACTCTAGGATGTTGTCTTTTCCAATAAAGTCTAAATACATTTCCTTTTTATTTTTTTATTTCTTTTAATGTTTGTTTATTTTTGAGAGAGAGAAATAGAGCATGATTGAGGGAGGAACAGAGAGAGAGGGAGACACAATCCAAAGCAGACTCCAGGCTCTGAACTGTCAGCACATAGCCTGTTGTGAGGCTTGAACTCACGAACCAGGAGATCATGACCTGAGCCGAAGTTAGACACTTAACCCACTGAGCCACCAGGCACCCTATGAATATATTTCCTATTCACACCTTTGGTTAATTGTGTTTATCTTCAGTAAAACAGAATATTGCTCCTAATGTAACCTTAGTTTCTGGACTTGGTCCTTGCCCAGCGTCTCAGCAGTTTTCATTTCTCTATGTGTGTTTGTTTCTTTTTAACTTCAGGTCTGTAAAACTGGCTGGTCAGGGTACTCTGCAGAATCATCTTATTAATTAAAGGGGATGTTTTTACAGCAAAAATACTACTTTTGTTTCAGGTATAATTGACAGCACTGTCTCAGAACAACGCCAGGTTGTAGCTGTAACTGGTGATGGTACAAATGATGGCCCAGCACTAAAGAAAGCCGATGTTGGATTTGCAATGGTAGGAACTTACCTGTTTAAGTATTCAGATATAATTTACTGGCTGAGTTGTTTGTTACTAAATTGCTATTGATACTAAACTCTGTACCTCAAGATTTGAGTCAAAAGTATGTCTCTAAATTGATATATAAGTCTGAGTAGTTTGTAACTACATTTATTTGATGCAGTGAAATCTGGCTAGAAGGTGACTCGAACACTTATAACATCATGCATTTACCTTATACTCTGCAAAATGTATATATGTATCTGTCATCTGATCTGAACCTTTCAGCAATCCTCTTGAGAGACAGGCTTTGAACAGATGAGAGAGGGAGTGTGCGTGTGTGTGTGTGTGTGTGTGTGTGTGTCTAAGTTAAAAATATGATTTGAGAATCTTCCACTCAACTGAAAATGTCTGTTAAAGAGTCACTGAATCATCATTTCATATATAATAGCTATAATCCTCTTTCAATTGGAAAAAATGTACTTTCCTCCCCCACAAGTCTTGGATTTAGATTTGATTATTTAAAGTGCTAGAAAATCTCAGCATTTCATTATTATTTTCTTTTACTCTAGCCATAATACTGATAGTGTACTGATTAAGTATTTACTATAAAATTGCTATCATGAAATATATGTATTACATAAATGTTTAATGATTGATAGTAGGTTTTTCATATCTTTGAATCAATTTCTTCCTATGAACCTTCATAGCCATTGTATAGGTATTAAAGTTTTTGGGGGGCACTTGCCCCCTCCGGGGGAATTTGTGATGGGAATTATGTGCCTCATCATCTTTCTAAAATATGGGAGACTTGAATCGTGAAGCATAGTCTGGCCCTACATGTTTCAGATACAAGATTATATATGTGTACCAATGTTTATTTGTGTAATTCGTCCCCCTGATATTTTGCTGCTAAAATAGGGGTTTAGCAGAACCATCACCATGGTGACAGCCTTTCAACTGGCATGAGAGAGATGGAAAGAGGATTTCTGTGGGTGAAGTGCTCTCAGCCGAAAGCTGTGAACCCCAAGAGCCCCACCCTACCCTGTTCCAAACTCAGTAGGGTTGGCAGCAAGTTTGTCTGAACTTCTGAAGACTTGTGAAAGGTAGATGAAGGGAGAAGGAATATTGAAGTGCCTTTCCTTTGGCTGTGGGCAGATAGGATCATTGTTCACTTTAGGAACACGGGATCACACTCTGCTGCTCTTGAGCATTTACCAGGACTCTGACTGTTACTTTCATCTGGACAACCAGCCAGGAAGGCTTTTGCAGTGCATTTTAAAAACTAAAAAGCTTTCTTCCCAAAACTTCAGTGTTTAAGGCAGATGCTAAGAGGTTTCAAAACATACAGGTAAATATAGTATTACAGATAGAACAGTACAGTGGCTGCTTTGTTTAAGCCCGGAAGGTTTTAGGCCCATTGTACCACTTATTCTTTTTAAGTTAGCACATCAGAATCTATTTTAAAAAGACAGAGGAAGAATGACTTGAACTTGAAAGCACTTTTGTTCAGTCAAGCTTAAGTTTACTTTGTGTATTTATTCAGTTTTTCAATCTTATATTTTAAAACTGAAAGACAAAATTATTTGGCTTGAGTTTTTAATAGATACCCGCAAGAAATGACTATTGATTAGTCCTTTTTAAATTTGTCTCTTACTTTGCAGGCAGAAATAGCCATTTTAGAATACTATCTGTGTATTCTCCCTCTCTGTCTCTCTCTCTATATATGTGCATATATATGTATGTATATCTATATATATACACGTATATATGTATATATATGTGTATGTATGCGTATTTATATATATATATATGTATATATAATGTGTATATACACACACACACACACACTATACATACTGATATTTAGAAAATTCAACATTTAAAAAAAATGTCAACATAAAAGTGACATTTACAAAAGGACTCTAAGTACATTATTAGCTTGCGGGGCACCTGGGTGACTCAGTCGGTTAAGCGTCCGACTTCAGCTCAGGCCATGATCTCATGGTTTGTGAGTTGGAGCCCCACGCCAGGCTCTGTGCTAATAGCTCAGAGCCTGGAGCTTGCTTCGGATTCTTTGTCTCATTCTCTCTTTGCCCCTCCCCCGTTTGTGCTCTAGTGCTCTATCTCTCTTTGTTTCTCAAAAATAAATACAGTATGTACTTAAAAAAAAAAAAAAGTACATTATTAGCTTGCAAAGAAGTCCGACTTTTTCCTCTATTTAGCCATGCCCCATAGATTCCTTAAGATTGCAAGCCTCCGTGGTACATTTAAAATATGATTATATTATTTTATTATATTACATTATTCTTACCAAAATTCACTTTACCATAACATACCGATATTTCTGTCCTCAGAGTCTGAGTACCATGATGTATTTCTATAACCAAATACATCTTTGGCAGTAAAATCTTCCCTAAGGTAATTAAGATCCTGTCATTTTAAACTTTGGATTAATAAAGGATTTGTTTGTTTATTCTCCAAACATTAAGAAGCCATTTTCAGTATTCTGGTCCAGAAACATTAGAGATGAGTAGCTGCCTCCTGAAGGTTCAGCAGGCAGAGAAATAAATAATCAGAGCATGGTGGCACCAAGTGAAGGCCCAGACACAACACGCGGAGTGCTGCAAGGAGGAAGACTCTGCCTGGAGCGACTGGGAAAGGGTTTCTGAAAGAAGCGCCAATTGGAGTTGAGGGAGAGAGAAGAGGAGGTGCGGAAGTACAGCCCAGAGACCCTCAGTGGGGCTGCAGGAAGTTTAACTTGACTAGAAGAGGGTGTGTGCTCTTGGGAGGTAATGGACTATGAGGCCAGGCTGATTGGGGACCCGAAAAGGGCCTTAAATGCTGAGAAAAGAGAGTTCGTTCTTTCATCCGGTAGACCAGCCCTTTCCCGAGCAGACTTCCAGCGGAGTAAAGGAAGCTTGGAGACTCACAACACAGGGTGGTGCACGGCTCAGAGAAGCTCACAAAAAAGCTGTTTAACTTTTTCTGATGGAAGTTTCCCAAACTTACTTGACTATGGAACTCATTTTTATTTGGACACAAATTAACATCTCAAAATTACTCTTTAAAGTTTGAAGGATTCTGAACAAGGGTATGGTGAGGTTTGCATTTGTACAAGACGGGGGGTGCCGAGAAACAGGGAAACCTATAGGGCTCGGATGTTTTAGATACGGTTCACGTTCCAAGTCAAATATTCCAATTAGAAGCTAGAGACTCAAATTTTAAATTAAGATTGTTTCCCCTTGAATATTTTTGAGAAAAGCTTATTTATCAAACAATATATGCATTTAAAAAGTCAGATCACTTCGTAAGATTTACTACTTAGGTCCCCAGTGATAAGTATTATTCCAGCTCATTTTTTTGATGAAAGGAAACCGACTAGTTTAGCTGTTTGTTTCTCTTAGTTGTTTGCGTCCACATATCTAAATGACATGATGGTGCTTTTTTGTTTTCTTAAGCACTGGCTATTGACTTTTCGCTAAGGAAGGTGCAGATGTAGCACTTCTATGGGCTCACCAGGCACACGCCACGGTCACTTCCATAACTGCATACATGCACACTACCTATCCTATCACTCTTCCCCCAGAGTTAGAGCATGATTTCAGATAGATCAGCATATTGATCAGCATTGTGATCGTAAATGCTGATCCAAGCTGAGCCGTGTGGCCTACTGATAAGTCTTACTTGCTTGCACAACTTTTTGTATTCCCTATAAATTATCTTTTTCATTGACTTTCTTTTTAAATCTTTTTTTTTTAATTTGTTCACTCTTGCTTTTCTGTGTACTCCAACACGAATTCATCATCAAATTCTCCTTTCTTTACTTCGGAATCATCTGGCACTTTTACATTTTTACCTTCTTAGAGCCTCCTCTCCCAGACCTTCTGACATGCTTCAATGTGGACTGTTGGCTAGGCCTGCGACCCAGCTGTCTTGTTTTCTCCATACCTGAGGATTTCCTTTTCCTCTCTCATGTCGGCTCTTGTATTTCCTGGACTCGATGTCATCATCTGTTTTGGTGTACTCCCTCATATAGTAATGCCGTCTTCTCCAATAACTTCCTGACAAAAAACAATTCAGGAGAGGTAAACTCTTTTATAACTTTTATGACTGAAGTCTCCACCCTTTCCTCACTCTTGATTCTTAATCTGACTTGGTATAAATATAAAGGTCTAGTTTGAAAATCATTTTTTCCACTCAGAATTTTGAATTCATTCCGCTGTTGTTACGAACCGTTTTGAATTTTGAACCTCTTGTGTTGTTTTCTTTTTTTGTTTTCCTTTCTGGAAGTATATACGTCTTAGTTTCCAGTCTCCTGAAATATAATGATTTTTTGTCATGGAACGACTTTCTGTTATGAAATAAACTCATTTTCTTCAATTTTGTGAAATTTTTTTGTAATAGTCATTTCATCGCCACTGTTTGTTCTTTTGGAATACCCACCCTCCTTCCCACCCTGTGCCTGGTGAGCCCGTAAAAGTGCTACGTCCTTCCCAGTTTTTGAACTGCTTGGACTTACTATCTGGTCTCCTTTTTTCATATTTACCATACCTTTGTCATCTTGCTTTATTTTCAGGGTTATTTCCTCGGTTTCTGTTTTGTTTTAGTTTTGGGTTTGTTTTTGTTTTTGTTTTTTTCATTTCTGTGATCATATATTGTAATTTCCAAGAGTTGTTTTTGGATCTCTAAGTTTTTTGTTCTTGTTTTAGCATCCTATTCATGTTTCACTGATGTACCTTTCTAAGGATTTGACTTTTTAAAATAAATTTTTGTCTCTGCAGAGTCTGTGTGTCCATTTGCCTTTTGGTTTAGTCTCTTTCAGATTAGTCTTTCCTCAGATGTCAGGTGATTCTCAGTTGTCTCTGAGTGTCTACCAGTGGAAAGCTGGAAAGCCTTGGACCTGTAGGTGGAATTTGTCAAACAGAAGCCTCTCAGTAAAGTGTTCTGGCTTGGCCATTTCACTTCCTTAGGGTACATTGAATTGTATTTTTAGGTCTTTTCTCTCTTTTTTTTTTTTTTTTTTTTTTATATATGAAATTTATTGACAAATTGGTTTCCATACAACACCCAGTGCTCATCCCAAAAGGTGCCCTCCTCAATACCCATCACCCACCCTCCCCTCCCTCCCACCCCCCATCAACCCTCAGTTTGTTCTCAGTTTTTAACAGTCTCTTATGCTTTGGCTCTCTCCCACTCTAACCTCTTTTTTTTTTTTTTTCCTTCCCCTCCCCCATGGGTTCCTGTTAAGTTTCTCAGGATCCACATAAGAGTGAAACCATATGGTATCTGTCTTTCTCTGTATGGCTTATTTCACTTTAGGTCTTTTCTCTTAAGATTTCTCAGAAAATAATTGTCAAATCTGCACCTTAATACTGGTACAGTACTGGGCAACAAGTAGAGAAAAAAGGGTCATGGTCTCAGCACTCAATAAACAGAGTTACTCTTAGCTTCTTTTTTTTTTTTTTCAGGGTAGCACCCCTATATTCAGCAGTGCTTGGTACCCTTCAGTCTGGACCTTCTTTGTCATACCCTCTCTGATAAATTAGCAGGCAGTCTTCGTCCAGGTCAGAGGGCTCACCAAATTGTCACTTGGTTGCATGGACTTGGGAAGAGGCCTTGAGGATCTAGGTGCCTTTTCTTTTAATTTTATTATTAACGTGTAACACACATACGGAAAAGTGCCTAAGTCATAAATGCACAACTGAGGGGCGCCTGGGTGGTTCAGTTGGTTAAGTGTCCAATTTCAGCTCAGGTCATGGTCTCACAGTTCATGAGTTCGAGCCCCACATCTGGCTCTGCTGTCAGCACAGAACTGGCTTTGGATCCTCTGTCCCCCTCTGTCTCTGCCCACCCCCCACTCATTCTCTCTCTCTCGAAATAAATAAACTTTAAAAATTAAAAAAATACATAAATAAATGTACAACTGAATGGATTATCACAAATGAACAGACCTGTTCTACTATGCAAGGCGAGAAATAGATTATTACCTATTCCCATAGGTGTGTCAGTCACACCGTCTTCTAATCGTCGCCCTGTTTCTCTGCAAAGATAACTAGTAGTCTGAAGATTACTTTTGCCTATTACCGAACTTTGAACATAAGAAAATTGTGTTACGTGTTATTTTGAGTCCAGCTTGAACCTGTGAACCGCGAGATCATGATCTGAGCCAAAGTCAGACATTTAAACAACCGGCTGATCTACCCGGGTGTCCCGTGAGTCCAGTATTCTTGATCCATCATTATGCTTATGAGATTCATCTGTGTTGTTTTGATTAATCCACAGTTTATTAATGCATCCCATTCTACTCTTGACGGACGTGGTTCTTAGTTTGGACCTTCTTGGTACTTCTTCAGTGTCTTTGATCGACTTACAAGAAATCCTTCTCTTTTCATTCGTACCTTCACCCCTCCTTCCAGTGCTACCTGGTGCTGCCAAGTACTGGGCCTTGTATAGGAGCATTCTGTAGTGCAAAGAAAGTTAATTTTCTGCTTTCCCTACTCTTGGCTTAGGATTCCATTCTCTAGGGTCTGCCAGCTTACAGTTTGGTTATCTCCTTTCTAGCCTTTTAGGATTTCTTTGCACTGTCTCCTTTCTCACTAACGTTGTTGTGAGTTGTTATTGTTGAATGTATCTTTTTGTGTGACAGTTGGGAGGAACTTGGGTGATGCCTGTGTTCATTCCTCATTGTTTTTAAGCCAAGTTTGAACTTTCTTTTCTCCTTTTTAACTTTTAATAATTATTTTATTTAAACCAGTGAATCCAAAATATCCCTTAAAAGTGTAACCAATGAAAAAATAATTAGTGAGCTGTTGAGCTTTCTTTTTTCTTTTTTGTATTAAGTCTTCAGAACCAGTGCATATTTTATACTTACAGCATATCTCAATTACAACACTAGGTTTTCATTGGAAATATTTGGTTTGTACTTATATTTCATGCAATATCTTATTCTTTGATTTTTGCTTTAGATGGAATATCTTCCTGACAGGTATCTCAGAATAAGTATATTACCTTCTTTTACAGTAAATTTAAGTCCTTAGTTACTAAGTATGGAGGTAACAATTTTTGTTATTTACTACCCTTTCGGATATTTAAAGGTTATACTTTAAACATTGAGTCTAATTCACAGAATTTTTTTTAATAGGGTATCGCTGGAACTGACGTAGCTAAAGAAGCATCTGATATTATTCTCACAGATGACAACTTTACGAGCATTGTTAAGGCAGTTATGTGGGGACGAAATGTCTATGACAGCATCTCCAAATTTCTTCAGTTCCAGCTCACAGTTAATGTAGTAGCAGTGATTGTTGCTTTCACGGGCGCCTGTATTACTCAAGTAGGTTCACAGTTTTTTTTTTATCAAAACATGGTTGTTTTAAAGCAAAACTGTGTGTATAATCTGCTGCGTTAAAGTACTTAAATAGTTGAATAAACTGAACCTTAATATTATAGGTTAATTAATATAAAAATGTAATCCTGTTCTGTTCTGTAAGTTCTTAAATACAAAAGGCTTCCTGAGAATTTCTGAGTCCCTGAATAGTTATGAATGTCTATTAGGAAACCTGTCTTTTCTAGGATTCACCACTTAAGGCTGTACAGATGCTGTGGGTGAACCTCATAATGGATACGCTCGCTTCCCTGGCTCTGGCGACTGAACCCCCCACTGAGTCTCTCTTGCTCCGGAAGCCTTATGGTAGAAATAAGCCTCTCATCTCACGCACGATGATGAAGAATATTTTGGGTCATGCGTTCTATCAACTTGTAGTAGTCTTTACACTCTTATTTGCTGGTAAGAATTCAATGCCTGATAAAGCTTTGGTTGTTTTTATTCCAAGCTAATGTAATCCCAGGTGTTTTAATGTTACAACTTCTTCAAGAACAGAAGTTGTTCTGTTTCTGACCCCCATTTATCTTTACTTTCTCCTCTTTGTCAGTGGATGATGCTTATTAGGAAGGCACTACAATAGATAGTGGGAGGAATTAAAAAGAATCCTCGTTTCTTGTCCTGGTTCTGCCACTAACTTCGAAATCATAATTTGGGGGGTTCCATGTCCTCGTCTATAAAACAAGGGAGTTGTATTAGATAACCCCAGGTTCCTTCCAACTTTTCCTGTGCTGTCATTGGAGATCAAATAAAGGTCTGGCTAGGTTTTATTACTGCATACTTTTCTTGAAATGTTAAATTATTTTGTATGATAATTACAAAATCGTAATTTTTCATTCTTTCAGGAGAAAAGTTTTTTGATATTGATAGTGGAAGAAATGCTCCTTTGCATGCTCCTCCTTCCGAACATTATACTATTGTTTTTAATACCTTTGTGCTGATGCAACTTTTCAACGAAATAAATGCCCGGAAAATTCATGGTGAAAGAAATGTATTCGAAGGAATCTTTAATAATGCCATCTTCTGCACGATTGTTTTAGGCACTTTTGTGGTACAGGTGGGTAATTGGAAAAGATAGTTTCACATTTGATTGTTATGTAGGAGATACTCAACAGGTAGCTTGTTCCAGGAGTTACTTGACTGCTACATGTGTGGGGCTTCTATGTATTGCCTTAATGACACCTAAAAAAAGTTTTAAATATCATACCTCCAGTGAAAATATGATCATTTCTATCCTGAAATCCTGAAGATCATATTAAGCTAATACTATTTTAATTGCACTACCAATTCTGTGGTTGTGATACTTTTTACTTCATCTGATACTGATTCTTCATTCTATATCATGATCAAACTATTGTAATTTTAATGTTACTTAAGATAAATCTTAGTTAACCAGTTTCTAGTCTAGCTACAGGGATCGCTTAATTGCATCCCACAGTTGATAGTAATCCTTTGTCTACAGTTGAGTCTGTTATTAAATAATAATATCTGAAATGAATATTCTAAAATTCATGTGATTCTGAATGCTGCTCTCTGAGTTGGTACATGCCAGTTTTTCATTTGGCCCTTGAACAACATGGGATAGGGGCACCAGCCCACACCCTTTCCTCACCCCAGCTCACCCCTGCACAGTTGAAAATCTGAATATAACTTTTGAACTCTCCCAGAACTCAACTACTAATAGCTTACTATTGACCAGAAGCCTTACCAATAACTTAGTCAATTAACACATAGTTTTGAATGTTATATAAATACTAAATATTGTGTTCTTACAATAATGTAAGGTAGAGAAAAAATGTTGAAAAAAATGTTGCTAAGAAATCATAAGGAGAAAATACGTTTACAGTACTGTACTGTGTTTACTGAAAAAGATCCATGTATAAGTGGACCCACAGAGTTTAAACCCGTGTTGTTCATGGGTTACCTGTACTGTCAAACAAGATTTAAAATTAAATAGTGAGCTTTTTCAACAAAGGAACCAGGCAGTGATAGTGCTTGTTTTGAAATGAAGATTGAAGAATTTTAAACAGTTTATTCAGCCATAGCTTGTGTACTCTAGGTACCAAAACCCCAGACTTCATTGTTTCTGTTTTAGCTTTCAATTTCCATAAACTTTAGGAGAAATGTTGCTTACTTATCAAGTATTTTCTGGAAGTATTTTGTTTATGTTTGTTAAAAAATCATTGTTCATGACATGCTAAAGTTTTAGCTTTTACTTGCTATAAAATTGAGGTTATCTTTGAAATATGTGGGAGTTGCAAAAAATTTAACTGCCTGTCAGGCAAATCTGGTAATTTGGTTCCCAGCAAAGATTGATATACCCAAAACAGTTAATGTGAGATACCATTCTTCAATACCTTATAAATAAGCCAGTACTGTTCAAAGTGTGGTCCGTGGACCAGCTACTGGTCCATTTATTACAGGTCCACAGTGAGATAAGGACCATGTGTCAGAATGTAAATTAACAAGTTTCATTAATCGCACTGTATTTCAACTGAGAGTTTTTTATATGTTGCTGGAGGTTTCTGTGGTTTTTTTTCTTTTTGCATGTAGTAGCAGCTGCAGTGGTAACGCTGTGCAAACAGTGCATTGATTTGTACTTTGGTGCCTGTTCCTTATCTTCTTATCATGGATCAGCACTTTGATTAGCATTTTTGTGGACAGTTTCAGCTGGGTGGGAAAACATGGCCGTTGATTTACACAGATAGGCTAGCCAAAATCTTGATTGTAGAGCTGAGGTACTTGAAGAGTTCACCTTATAAATTGTATTAAATTTAATTTGTCTCTTTTTATTTACTAGCTGATTTTTCTTCTCTTTTTTTTTTTTTTGGACAGGTCATGAAGTATAGAATAATCCTTAGTTCTTTGTAAATATTTTGTCTCTCTTCTACTTTGTAGCAATTAAAACAATCAGTGTTTTCAAAATATGTCTCATGAAACATTGGTTCCTTTAGTTCCTCTTACACCCTTAGAGAAGTTAAGGAAATATTGCCTATTTACCTCTTGGAGTTTCTTTTTTCTTTTTCTTTTTTTTTTTTTAAGGTTATTTATTTATTTATTTATTTTGAGAGACCGCACACAAAAGCTGCGGAAGGGCAGAGAGGGAGGGAGAGAAAGAAACCCAAGTAGGTGTCACACTGTCAGCGCAGAGCCCAACACAGGGCCCAAACTCAGGAATCGTGAGATCATGACCTGAGCTGAAGTCAAGAATAGGATGCTCAGCCAACTGAGCCACCCAGGCGCCCCCTTGGAGTTTCTTCAAACAATAGAACACAGTAGTTACAAGTACAAACTTGGGAGTCACTTAGTGGTGGAGTCAGGTCATTGCCTCTTAGTAATTGTGTGACCTTGACAAGCTGCAGTTGCTTCATCTCTGAAATGGGGAGGATCATAATTGGGTCACATCACAGAATTACTGAATCATTAAGAGAGACCATGCATGTGAAGAAGCTCTGAGCTTAGTGCTTGGAAGGGAAAATTACCCAAATGTCCGCAGCATTTTTTTTTCCTTTTTTTTTTTTTTAATTAACAGTTCAAAGTCTTTGGGAAATCCTACAGTTAAGGAACTTGTTGAACTCTGTTTAATCCAGCTACTTCTAGTGTTGCCTGGGTGGGTCAGTTGGTTGAGCATCCAACTTCAGCTCAGGTCATGATCTCACGGTTCTTGGTTTGAGCCCCAAGTCACGCTCTGTGCTGACAACTCAGAGCCTGGCACCTGCTTCAAATTCTGTGTCTCCCTCTCTCTTTCTCTGCCCCTCTCTCTCTCAAATATAGATAAAAAAAGTTTTAAAAAATAATCCAGGGGCCCCTGGATGGCTCAGTCACTTAAGTGTCCGACTTCAGCTCAGGTCATGATCTCACAGTTTGTGGGTTCCAGCCCCATGTCAGGCAATGTGCTGACAGCTCAGAGCCTGGAGCCTGCTTTGGATTTTGTGTCTCCCTTTTTTCCTGCCCCTCCCCCACTCAGGTTTTGTCTCTGTCTCTGTCTCTCTCAAAAATAAACATTAAAAAAAAATATTTTTAAACCAGCTACTTCTAAATTTAGATAACACCTAATTCAAGGCTCCCTCAGCACACATTTAGAAAATGCTTCAGCGCACAATTACACAGTTCTGTAGTATTTTGTTGATCTAAGTAAGGCATATATTGAGGAATATGTGGAAACTTAGTCTCTTGCTCTTAGAAGTAAATGCTACAACTATTCAGTTTTATTCCTTACAACTCGGAAATGAAAGATTATTTCTCACAAAATGAAATCAGTCCAGGGCACCTGGGTGGCTCAGTCAGTTAAGCATCCAACTTAGCTCAGGTCATGATCTCACAGTCTGTGAGTTCGAGCCCTGCATCGGGCTCTGTGCTGACAGCTCAGAGCCTGGAGCTTGCTTTGGATTCTTTGTCTCCCTCTCTCCCTGCCCCTCCCCTGTTTACGCTCTGTCTCTCTTTCTTTCTCAAAAAATAAATTAAAATTTAAAAAATCTGAAACTACAAAATTAAATCAGTCCAATCATATTAATTGTTGATTGTTTGCCCAACATCTTAATATGTTTTTCACATCCTTATTATACCAAAAGATAAAGTTCAAATTTTTAAAAAAATAGAAAACCCACAAATAAATATTGAGCTTTCAGTTTATGAAAGAAAATTATTTTAGTTAGATATCTCTATTAAAATCCAAGCAAGATTGCCAGGTCAGTTATAATTGACTGGTTGGGCTGCTGGGAAAAAAAAAAAAAAAAAGAAATCTATTTTTAAAGTATACAAATAGTCTTGATTTTGAAGAACAGTGGAATTGACAAACACATATCACTTGAATTTGGGATCAAGTACAGCTATAAAGAATGGAATGCATAACTTGAAACATTTAAAAATGTTAATACCAAATTGATTCCTTTTCATTTCAATATTTGGTAGCTACTAACTGCCATATGAAAGAGAAGCCTGTCAGACTCACGAGAAGGTGAATATTGATATTTAATTCTTAATATTCCTTTAAAATAAGAGCAGCATAAGCACTGGATTAAGGATTTTATTCATGCAGATCATGAGACTTCTCTCCCTTTATAAGGGAGACCAAATTTCTGAGGATTCACCACCTAAATAAGCATGTATTTTCATGGAACTTTGCAAGTTGCTTGTCCTCTCTTACTATTCATGTTTGTCCTGACATCTAAATGTGAACAAAGAATGAACAGCTGTGGAGGAGGAAAACAAGATTGGATATTATGTTCGCTTTTCATAGTTTGTGGTCTTTTCCACAAAAATACACTAAAATTACGCAAAGAATTATACTAAATACAAGGGCACATAGTTACTTCGATCATACCAGAAATAGTGTAAAGTTATCTTTCCTGGTTAGGAGTTTTTTGGGTTTTTTTTAGTTTTTACTGAACATAATTTAAACATGAAATATACATGCATTTAAAATTTTCAGCAGAGAGATTTTAATTTCTTTTCATTTGTCTTATTTTCAGCTGTGAATATGATAATGCCTGTCACCATCAGAATAATCGTTACTCAGCTTGAGTTTTAAAGGATACAAATTTGGGTAATTTTTGAAGTATATGAAATGTAAAGTTTAAAAGATTTAAATAAATTTACTCTTGATTATTCCTCCAGATAATAATTGTGCAGTTTGGTGGAAAACCTTTCAGTTGTTCAGAACTTTCAATAGAACAGTGGCTATGGTCAATATTCCTAGGAATGGGAACGTTACTCTGGGGCCAGGTAAAAAGCTCATCATTTTATGTTGAAACCTGAAGTGATTTTTTTTTTTTTTAATTTCCAGTATGTATTTTCTTTAATCAGTTCTGTTACTTAATTCTAAGTAGTTGCCATTCTAGATCATGAAAGGGCATTTGGGGGCATGAGGGTTTTTTAAATGTAATATTTGTTCTCATATGTTATTATTGTTTGTTATGGTTATGCCAATATAATAAAACTTTAAATTTCTTACCTATTTTTTTTAATTTGTTCATTAGAGCAAGGTTTATAACCATTATTAGGATGATGTATTTATAACTGGTTTAGATGCTAATATCTCTATCTTTTGCTCTACGACCTATTTTTGCATTGTCGGAGTAAATATTTTTACTGGACTTTTCATCATTTTGTTATGTAATTTAATCCAAAATACAGTTAAGGAAAAAGCTTGATTTCAGTTCATTTAGAGGATACTTCTGTAAAAATAATGGTACCTGGATAAATGGGCCACAAAATGACATTTTCAGTTATTTGGATTGATTGGCTTTGACAATATACATATAAAATACAATACCTGAAAAATGAGATCTGTTTCATCCTTGGTATAAGCAGCTTACAAATGCCTGTCATTTTTTTAAAAACGATAAGTGGCAGTGGTGTGTGTTCCCTGTTCATTTTAAGTCCGTTACCATTACTGTAAAAGTAACTGATAGTCTGTACTAACATTTCCATAAACGATTAGGCTGTGGTGTGTAACTTGTGTGACCTAATTTATTGTTCTGCAAGTCAGTCTAAGTAAATATCCAGGTTTTACTGAAACTTAACTCAATCTTCATGTGCCTTTATCTCACCTTTTTCTTAATTATGTTTCTAGGTTCTGGGGTTTCTCTTCTTACTCCTATTGCATTACTCATTAATAGAGATCTTCTTATAAGTAGGATCCATAGCTGGGCCTCCTTTCTTTTTTGATTACCTTTTTAGTTATTTCATAATGTTCCTCATAGGCAAAACAGAACCCCACAACCTCCCAAAACATCTGGCTCATTTCAGGAAGAGGAAGTTCAGTACAGCCGACATACCCAACAGGGACCGGTTGCTGGCTTTGGTTGATGTCGTCTATTGATTTTACGTGTGCCGCCGTAGAAAGAGCACTGCTTTTGGTTGTCAGGAGACCTTAGGTCTTATGTGTCTGAGTCTGTTCCGCACCTCTGTGAAATGAGGTAGTTGGACTAGAAGCTCTTCAAGCAGCTCTGATTTTGGCCGCATGCTTGTTTCCCCCCGATAATCCAGACTTCCTTAAGCACTTAGTGGCTATTAATACTTACAAGTTAATACATCCTTATTACTGTTTTTTATGCTCTTTGTGTTTCCTGGGGCATCTGTTCCTGTTGGTGTCATGATAAATCAGTATTAATCCAATCTTAAAGAGCTTCATTTTGTAAAAATAGATGCATTTAATAAACAGAAAAACTACTTTCAGTTTAACCTTGAAGATTTTTTGATTTGGGTATGTTTCTTTTCATTGAACTCTTCCCTGCACTAATGAAACATGAACTTGTTTTGCATCCAGTAAGACTACTTGCCATTTTTCTTTTATTTGAAATCAATATAATTAATATGAACTTAATATATATAGGTCAGGGCGTGTCTGTGTATTTTACTGTCTTGAATGTCTTTCTTAAAATAAGAAAGCTATAATCAGGTTATTTCCACTCAGGAAAACTTTTTACTTTTCAAACTTAAATCTTCTGTGGAGCTAAGGAAAGAGCATTTTATTGTGGTTCTGAGAAACAAAGCCTGATGGACAGGATCTCATTGCTCCGTTGGTGACAATAGTTGGCCACACTCGCAACTTTTCGTGCCTTTTGTATTACAGTTGATTGGTTTAATTTTACTCGGTTTTGATTTATTTCTAAGTTCTTTCCCCTGTGTTGTAGCTTATTTCAACAATTCCAACTAGCCGCTTAAAATTCCTAAAAGAAGCTGGTCATGGAACACAAAAGGAAGAAATACCTGAGGAGGAGCTAGCAGAGGACGTGGAAGAGATTGACCATGCTGAAAGGGAGTTGCGGCGCGGCCAGATCTTGTGGTTTAGAGGTCTGAACAGAATCCAGACGCAGGTATGGGCCTGGTAGAGAGGTAGGAGCAGTGATGGGAGTGGGGGCCAAGGGCTTTTAGACCTGGGGAGGAGGTTTGAATGCCCTCCTTAACTTCCTTTCTAGCCTTCCCAACCCACAAAACTTATTCTTTTGAAAAATAATACTGGTGCCTGGAATGAGTGAAAGTTTTAACTCATCGTGAAGGAATGTGTCTATATGCCCCTCAGCTCCTTTTTTCCTAGCTTTTTTCCCCCCTTCATCTCAAAATGCTACTCTTGCCTATTTATCTGCTCTGTAAAAAGTGCCTTTTTCTTTACTTTTTATATGTTGATAGATGGAATGGTCCTTTCTCTTGTTCTCTCTCTCTCTTGCTGAGCAAGCTGTCACAATCTCTGATTCCTTGCAGATGGATGTAGTGAATGCTTTCCAGAGTGGAAGTTCCATTCAGGGGGCTCTAAGGCGGCAACCCTCCATCGCCAGCCAGCATCATGATGTAACAAATATTTCTACCCCTACACATGTAGTGTTTTCCTCTTCTACTGCTTCTACTACTGTGGGGTGTGAGTGTGTGTTCCTAAGTGCATGAAATTAACATTTCCTACTTCACACACCTAACGTTTCTCATTTTCTCCTTAATGTTTAAATTCATTGTTCAGGCTTTTCATAAAGCTTTCTTTTCGTAAAGTGGATTGAGACCTCAAAGTGTTGTCGTTGTTGTTGTTTTATTTCTTAGAGGGCTAGCTAACAGGTGGAACAGTTGCAACCAAAGATTAGATATGAAATCTGTGAGCTTGTCTCTGTGCTAACTCTGATAGTTAATATGGGGAATAAAATTGTAGCTTAGAATTTGTGAAACTACTATAAATTTTTGAGTATATGCCTTTAAACATGTTCATACTGCATGGTTCCCAAAAGCATGTGATTTGAAACTGCTCTAACAGAACCAAGAATTTACATTTTTAAAGCTAAATATTAATCTAACATTTTGACTTTTATCTTGTTCGGTTTGCAAAGTTAAGTTAGTACCCTGAAGAAAAGATCTCAGTATACAGCCAGTTGTTTACCTTCTTAGTCCTGACTTTGTGGCATTGCTTTGAATTTATTTATTTACTTGTTTGTTTATTTTTGAGAAGGGATCCCTGTATAAGCTTCAAAGTTTTGTGGCATTTATGGGTATTTTTTTTTCATTTATATAATCAGTTTAATGAAAATTTTATCCTGGGTAAGAAATGTTCCGTTAAGTTTTCCAAGGAAGTAGGAAGGTGTACCATTGATCAATTCTTGAACCATTACATGTCATGATTTCCATTAATTGACTAGAATAATGCATTTTCTTTCAGGTTTTTAATAAATGGCAAATTCCCCAAAAGCCTTTTAACCTCTATCATCTTTACTATGCATTAGAGTCTTGATTTCATGGTGAATTCTAAGAATATTGGAGGCACTAAAGATACAAAGCTCACCCCACCATTCAACCCATCCCCAAAATCAGCTGAAAATAACTTCTGCTTAATCTCGTATTTGGGCAGAGACCTATCTTTTCCATTTGGTCCTCCACCAGTTAAAGACTAGGAAGAACGAGAAAGCTAGACAGGCGATGAGCTGAAGAAGAAAAGAGTGCTATTTTAAGGAGGACGGTTTACACAGTGCCTATTTGTTCAGTTTGCTTAAGTAATTTTCATTTGTCACTTTCGGCAGTGTTGGAAAACAGGAAGAACAGGAACTATCCCCATTTTGCAGATGTGAAAACTGACTTGAGGTTTAAGTGGCTTGTCCAAGTACTCCAAGGACAGACCACCCTGTAAAGTTAGACAGGATGTTAAATTTACATACATCCACAGATAGGACTCGCTTTTAAAAATTACCCCAGGTCTGCACCTACCTAAATGAAATGGTGTACGTAAATTGCCTGGCGTTATGCCTAGGACAGCTAGTGTTGGTTGCATCCCTCCTTCCCTGTATTTATGGATTTCACATCATCCTGGCTTTTGAGGGCTTATTACCACTCGCCCTTTCATCCCCTACTGTTAATTCATGTTTCTTTAGTTGTGATCTGTAAACACTTGTGGAAGGCCTACCATATGCCAGGGCTGTGTGCTAGAACCACCAGACTTTGCAATCTAGTATAGGAAACAAATGTGTTTCCACATGGCAACGAAACATGGACTATTACAACCGGGTCCTTAACCCACCCTGGGAAGTCAGGAAAAATTACCTGAAAGAAATTCTCCCAAGCTGACCCTTAATAGAAATTTGCCAGTTGAGGAAAGTGGGCCTCAGGGATAGGTGCTAAGATGACACTGGAATGGAAGGTAGGGGTTAGGGTCTGTGTATATGTTGTAAGAAGGATGCAAAATGAGACTTTATCCTGAAGGACCTCCACCCCTCAAAATTTTATATTTGAAAACCTTCAAACTGACAGATAATTGGAAAGATTAATACATGAATACCCATCACCTGAATTTACTACTCTTAATACTTTATAATGTCTGCTTTATCTGTCTATACATTAGTAGTATAAATCTGTCTACATATTGGTATATACATTTTTTGTGAACCATTTGAAAGTAAGTGGCAGATATCCTGACATGTCATCTCGTAATACTTTAGCATATACCTCCTAAAAATAAGTGTGCTATGTAATCTTACTGTATTATCACATCCAGGAACTTTAACATTGATGGCCATTGTGTCATGTACAGTCCTATTCGGATTTCTCCAGTTGTCCCTGCAATGTCCTATAGTATATAGCATTTTTGATCCATTTTGTCTCTCCTTTTTTTTTTCTTTTTTTTTTTTATGACCTTGACCTTTTGGAAGAAACAAGGCCAATTGCCTTATCCTACATTCTGGATTTGTCTAATTGTTTCTGCATGATTAACTTCATGTTAAACTTCCTAGACAAATTCATCTTCCGGGTGGTATATATTCATTTTTATCCAGCAAAATTTTGAATAACTGGCTCTTCATTCGGAGGGTGTCATATGACCTTAGATGTGCTATCTTTACCATATTTCTGTAGAGTTGTGTTGCAGACTTTACATTAAATATCAGATCCACTGAGAGCCCCTCCTGAATCAGAATCTGCATTTTAACAAGACCCGCAGGTGCTTTGCATGCACATTAAAGTTTGAAAAGCCCTGATATGACATTGCTACTTGTGAGCTAACACTGTTCTGAATTTGTTCATGTATTAACTAACTAATCTCCCATAATAACTCTGTAAGGTAGGTGCCATTATTATTTCCCATTTTATAGTTGAGGAAATAGGTTTGTCCAGCATCCCTCAGCTAGGAGGTGGCCCAGCTGGAATTCACACCCAGACCTTTCACCTCTGTATTCTTCACTTTACCATGCTATCTTCTTTCTGTGTATAAAAGCTAAATGAACAAGAGGTAAAGCAGCCTCCAGCAGACAGGGCTTGGTAAATGAGAGAAGACAACTGGGAGGAGAGATGATGTTTTAATCAGAACTTAGCATATGTAGTTACAAATGACAGAATTCCCTTTTCAAGGCTGAATAATATTTCCTTATATGTATATGCCACATTCTCTTTATCTGTTCAACTGTCAGTGGACATTTAGGTTGCTTCCGTATCTTGCCTATTGTAAATAATGCTGCAATATAGGAATGCAGGTATCTCTTCAAGATCCTGATTTTAATCCTCTGGATAAATTCCTGGAAATGGGAGTCTAAAATAGTCAAACGCATAGAAATGGAGAGTAGAATGGCAGTTACGGGTAGGGAGAGATACGGAACTGTTTATCAAGGGGTACAAAGTTTCAGTTATGTAAGACCAGTAAGTTTTGGAGATGTAATGTATAGCATGGTGACCGTAGGTAACAATACTTCTATACCTGAAATGTGCTAAGAGGATAGACACACACACACACACACACACACACACACACACACACACAAATGATAAGAGTGTGTAGGGATGTATTATGTTAATTAGCTTGACTGTCCATCATGATTATTTCACAGTGTATATATGTATATCAAATCACCAATTTGTACATCTTAGATATATACAATTAAAAAAAGAAGTGGACATAAATCTGTTACTTTTTTTTTTAATGGTTATTTATATTTGAGAGAGAGAGAGAGACAGAGCATGAGTGGGAGAGGGACAGAGAGAGAGACACACAGAATCTGAAGCAGGCTTCAGTCTCTGAGGTGTCAGCACAGAGCCTGACTCAGGGCTCGAATTCACGAGCTGTGAGATCATGACCTGAACTGAAGTTGGGCACTTAACCAACTGAGCCACCCAGGCACCCCTGTTCCCTGTTCTAAAAATACATTCAAATGCTCATTTGAAGAAATTCATTAATTTTTTTCATTATCATTGTCATCTGAGATGATTCTGATGAAGGTTGATGTTAGTGATTTCTCTTAACATTTGAGTAAATGATGTCTTCATTACTAAACAGGATTCATTAGAATCAATGCAAAAGTAAACACTGTATTTGGATTGATGTTTAGTAGATAGATGCTCAACTGTTTGGATTTTGTCCCTTTTTTTGTTTTGAAAATCTGTATGACGTGGGTTAATGAGACCTAATGTCAGTGTGTGCAACAGTGTTTTTAAGTTAATTACCCATTAACCTCTTTTCACGTATACAGCAGACTTCTAAGGAGGGTGAATTGTTGGGCTGTTTGTTTAGGGGCAAAAATACCAAAAAGTTTTGTGTCTTACTGCGGAGTTATTTATAGAAGAATGCCAGAGGGTTTTGGTTTTGTTTTCAATCTATTTCCAGTGAACTGTAGTATATAAAGTGATTTATGTTTTAATCTATTATAGAGAAAAATACTAATGCTTTATAGACAAATGGCATATACTCAAATATTTATAGCTGTTTAATGGCATTTTATAGATATTTATTTGGGTTTTGTCTTTATTTTTATTTTTTAATTAATGGACTAGTGGGGTAGATGTGAGTTCATTGTGGCATTCAGCTTATATTTGCTTGGCTTTTTCATAGTCGGTGACCCCCTAATTCCTAGCATGATAAATAGTAACCCTCTGTGCTTGACTTTGTTTAACTTACTTGAATTGTTTTCAAAAATTACATTTTTTTTTTTAATTTTAAAACTCAGCTAAAGCTTGTGTATGATTAAGTTTTTGTTTGTTTTGTTTGTTTGTGTTTGTTTTCTTAAGGAAAAAAAGTCCTATAAAATGGCTATTAAATTTTTAGCCAGTGACCATGAGATTTTCTCAGTCAGTATTACTTTGAATTCTGTAACTCTTAATTCTTAGCGTATGTGGTTTTGTTGTTCTGTAGTGTCCTACTAAAATATTCATTTTTTTTACAGTGTATTGCAAGTCCCACTGCATTACATGCAAATATGATTCACTCATACCTAGCTGTTTGTGGATTCAAACTCATAAATGAACCATTTTTAAATTAAGCAAATAGCATACTGACATCTTTCTATGTTTTCTGATATTTACAGATTCGAGTGGTGAATGCATTTCGTAGTTCTTTATACGAAGGGTTAGAAAAACCGGAATCAAGAAGTTCGATTCACAACTTTATGACACATCCTGAGTTTAGGATAGAAGATTCAGAGCCTCATATCCCCCTTATTGATGACACTGATGCTGAAGATGATGCTCCTACAAAACGTAACTCCAGTCCTCCACCCTCTCCCAACAAAAATAACAATGCTGTTGACAGCGGGATTCACCTTACAATAGAAATGAACAAGTCTGCTACCTCTTCATCCCCAGGAAGCCCACTACATAGTTTGGAAACATCACTCTGATTGTAAGCTGAATGTTAACACACTAGCTGCATTGTAAAGAAACAAATTGAAACTGGGTCTTTTCACATATTGTGATGGACAAGATCGTATTCTTGTCTTTGGACTTCAACAGAAGACACACTTGTACGAATGTAGATTTATTTTTTTAAAAAAAAAAAAGCAAAGCTTTCTGCCAGACTGAGGGTGCTTTTTGGGGGGTGGGAGAAACGAACTGACAGATAAACAGTAAACTCAGCATATGCTGACCTGTGGATCATCAGTAGTACCTAAGAATGGTCCTGAACAGTGTATTAGCAGAGCGTTAGTTTATCTCAGTCCTTGATGGGAGAGGGGGAGGGTACAGCGAGCAAAACCCTGGATCATTGAATTGATACTTTAATTTCTGCTGTTGGCTGTTAATAATTTGGATTATTTATGTTTATAAATGATACAGATCTGTTTACAAGGTTTGTAGATACTTTTTTTGTTCCTGTTCATAGATGGGAAGCTTCCTTATAACTGATGCAGAGAAAAATTAGTCCTTCAAATACTGCTGTATTTTCAGGAAAACAAAAAGGGGTGTTTCTATTGAAACTGTACTAAATTTTTGCCTACAATTTACCTTGTTAAATATTGTAGATAAATTGCTAATACTAATAGCCAAATAGATAACACTAATGCTTTGTTTAAAAAAAAAAACAAAAAAACAAAACAAAACAAAACAAAAAAACATGAGCAGTGGTGTTTAATGAAGTTATGGCATCTGTCCTAATTAGTTTCTTAAATACATTTACTACTTAATGGTTTTGAAACAACTGTTTAATTTTTAAAATTTTTGAAAACTTGCTAATAACCTTTGTTCAGAATTTAGTAGATTGTTTAATGTGGGACATCAACTACATAATGAAAGATGCTTGAAATGCTTTTGTTATTTCAGGCAAATCAAATTAAATCAAACTATCAAACTACAAGAGAACCTTAGTCCTTTTTGTTTTTGTCTAAACATGTTAGTTCAGTGATGTCTTGGTGAACTGTGAGTGAACTGTATTGATTTTTCTAATAAATCCTTAGAAACCTTCATACAGCATGAGGGCTGTTGGCATTTTGAAAAAGGTTAACAGGTGGAAGCATACGTGTTTTTCCTTTTGTTTTTGAAACTTGTTTGTAAACATAAATATGCCCTTTTATTAAATAAATACACGGCAATGTTTTTTTAAAAAGAAATTGCAGCTTCTTTACTTAATTCTGCATATATGGTGCATCAGTCTGTTCTCTTTAACCACAATTGGAATGAATTTCAAGATGGTAACAGCCCCATGAAATACCGCTTGTGGTATAGATCCCCAGTGGTAATCTAATAGAATCACCATTTGACATATTCTTCATAGAATTTAGTTTGTCTAAAATAGTCTCACAGTCTAAGAAAATAATAATTATCACCATTATCTTTGATACATTCATTTTAATTTGTAAGTGGCCAAATAACAAATTAGGTAAAATGAGATTTATATGAAAAGGTGGAAAAAGGTCCTAAAACATACATACTTAGATATACCAGTAAACCATATACTGGAATGAATGCCTATCTCTAAGCCAATTGGGTTCTTTCAGTCTTTGTTTCTTTTGTCTACCTTCTCCCCTTTTTTGCCTCTGTCTTTACCTTTTAGGAACTGGCGTTGTGTTAGGGCCCAGATTTCACCAGGTATACAATCCTCAGGCTGACATAAAGTTTACGAGGACTATGACATCTGAGCATGCTGACCTAGCAAAGAAACGTTTAGTTTGACGGTGCTTGATATTTTTGGTGGGTGGAGGAAAATCTTTTTCTCTCCATCAATCCTTTGCAGTAATCCTCTGCAAGTCTTAGAAACACATTGGCTCTGTCAGCATTTGTAACTGTACATTTATTCATCAGGTATTTATAGTGAATCATACTGTAAAAAGAGGTAGCATGATATGCTGGAAAGCATACGAGGCTAGGAGTCACAGCCTGGTTTCTAGTCTTGGTTTTGCCATTAACGTGCTGCATGACCTTGGGAAAATCATTTACCCTAAATGAGGGTGGTGGACTAGACTATCTCGAAGAACCCTTTCAACTCTAAAAATTGACCCTAGCAACTGGAGAGCCTACAAGGCATAGGGAATAGAGAAAAGGGAAATGTTTTTAGTTTTCTTTTTTATTTTGGTTATGCTTAAATATGAATGTAATTACCAAAAGATTTAGACGTGCATGTGCTTTGGAGGATTTGTATTGAGCTCTTACAGTATTCATTTTTCAACTCAAGGCAATGGCTTTTTACACCAACTCTAATCCATAAACGGGTCTTATGACATCCATGAATTAGTAGCAAGACATGCTTAGTGTGTATTTCTCTCTTTGAGACACTGTAATTTCTACCAGAAATTTCCAGAGCATTATGTAAGTAGAAAAAAATGCAAGCAAGCTGTTCAAGATCTTGGATCCCATTATATAGTATGTATAGCTGAAATCAGCATCTGTAATTCAATCACTTTTTCTCTTTTATCCTCTAACCAAAAAATTGTTTAATTTTGCATCCCAAATGTTTTTAATCTTTGTATATTTTTTAAAACTCCTTTTCTCCTCATCATTGCCTTTTTTGTGGTTGTAAATAGACTTACTTGCACTTTGAAGATGAGTTACTCCTTGTCATCTTACAAATATGTGATATGGTAATTTTCATAACAGATGTCAGTTTTGAACCAAGAAATGATGATTTGTTTATAAGAAAAAAAAAACTGGCTTCATTTCTGTGAAATTGCTCTTTGAAAATTTCTTTTTACACGTGTAAGCCAACTGAGATACCGTGATGGTGTTGATTTCTTTCAATGATGCTTACCATCTATTTTAGCCACTGAGCCTTTTATTATTTGTCTATTTGTAAAGTTTATTTGTCTTAACTCATTTAATAAATATACTGTTTATCTGTTTCTGAATGGGGACTGAACTTTTTGAATATTGGAACTGATCAGAACATCGTATTTTGGAATTACTTTTTTCTACTTGAAATTTTGAAAATCTGGTTAATGAAAATGCTCTAATGTACTTGAAATGTTGTGGTTGTGTTACAACGGAATCGATATTCTAATACACATGACCTTGCCCCTAGACCGAAAGTGGGTATCTTGTCCTTAACTCTTCTACCCATGGTCTTCAATCCTTGCAGCAACATTAGATCATTTCTACAGTCTATGAGCGTGTAATGTTTTGGTTTTAGAAAAGATTAGTTTTTCACAATAACTGTTAGAGCTCCTTTTTTTCATTAAATGATCCAAATTGTCAATAGCAATTATCTGAACTCTGTGGTAACAAAATTAATCAAATTGCCCTTAGTTGATTTTTATAATAAATTATTCACATAACTCGGCAACTTTGTTGAAATACTGAACTTTAAGTGATTATTTTTCCATTAGTAAAAATTATTAGTAAATTATTGAGTATTTGTAAGTACCACATTTATGACATGATCTGAGATGTTTTCCATTTTGTCAAGTTAGATTTTATATATGTGTCATGTATTAGGATTAAGTTCCCTTTGTAAAATTAAGTAAGAAAGGGGAGTTTCTGTAAGTCTTTGTTGATATTTTTGCTTCCCTGTGTCTTTAGATAACTGTCCTATTGCAGCTGCGATGTTCTTCTAACCTCTGCTACCCTTCAGATTCTGTGTCCAAATGCCATCCCAACCTTTGTTTTTAAATTACGATGTTGCACTCATTTGTAGGCCAAAAATATATGTGTGTATGTGTGTATACACATATGTATATACACTTATATACATGTATGTGTATATACATATGTGTGTGTATATATACTTTTATTAGCATAATTAGTACCATCTAACTAAAAACTAATCTTTGTAAGATTCTTGAAAAATAATCTTTCTTTTAGAATAAGCACTATAATAATACCGTAAAGAGCATTTCATGCAGGAAGAAGTTGTGACTGTATTCCTGTACTTCTCTCATGACTAGATTTCAAAAAAGGAATTGTCTTTATCCTTATAATGTAGTTTCCTTTTCAACAGACCAATAATTTCGTCCCTGAAACTCTCAATTGGGAGTTTACTTTTATGCTTTTCAGCTTAACTACTTCTTTAACATTTTCCCTCTTTTAGAAAAACGCTTCAGCCTCCAGATATTCTGCTAAACGTAGACACGTCTAATCTGTGTTCTCTGAATCCAAAGTATCACTGTTGAACTATGTAATATTAATTGTTCCGAAGTAGGCAATTAAAATAAGAAATGTGCCTATGTGCTTATACAGCATCCATCTTTGGCACAGCTTTCTTCACCAGCACCATATCCTAGGAAAACTGTTTCCAGAATCTGTATTAACCCAAGTCCAGCTGTGGGTTCAATGCAGGAAGACCCTGAGATTCTTAATTTAAGGCAGGGTTACAAGGACCGCATAATTTCCAAATTGCTTTTCAGATCATGAAGTGTAAGCACTGATAACTTTCCTTAGGTATTAAAAGGAATATCATCACACATAAACTAATAATTTATTATTAAATATGCTAAGCACTTTGTGTAGATTATGTAAATAGCCGTGTATGACTACTGCCATCTTACATACAGGGAAACAGGCTTAAGGAGTTTAAGGTCACATGGCACACCAGGGATTCACACTTAACGCAGACCTTCTCAAGAGCCCAGGCTGGTGGGTCTTTTCTGCCGTACTAGCACGTTGCTAACCTGAGTCAGGGCCCAGCGCCTAAAATTCTGGGCTTAACTTTAAAGTCCTCCAGTGTTGTACTTTTCTGATACCAAATGCTCCAGAGATAGTCTTCAAGAACATCCTGGAGGATCACTCAAGAGACTGAGGTAAAGGGTCCCCAATTAAGATGCATAACCCATGCCTTCCTTACTCAGACTTCCTGTAACTGAAGAGTCAAAATTAAACTCAGTAGAATGGCGCTTTTACTAGCATACTTCCATTAGAGACTTTTGTGATTCTTTACTTTTAAGATAGATATGTTAGAATACACCTATATTCTAAGTTCCATAAATAACCTATTAACAGGTCACTGCTCTATTTCCCAAATAACTTGGAATGAAAGTAAGTTTATCACATTGATGATATACTGTGCATTTTTCTTGAAATTTGTGAAACAGGACCTACCTACTTTTGCATTTTTTGAAAAATTATTTTGCCCTTTTTAAATGTGCAATTCTTAAAATAAAAATTGCAGCCATTATTTCACTACTGTTTTTTAAATGTTTTTGTTTCTTTTTGAGAGACCAAGCACGAACGGGGGAGGGGCAGAGAGAGACAGAGAGACACAGAATCTGAAGCAGGCTCCAGGCTAGCACAGAGCTTGTGGGCTCGAACCCACAAGCCACGAGATCATGACCTGAGTCGAAGTCAGACACTTAACCGACTGAGCCACCCAGGCACCCCTTCACTACTATTTTAATACCATTTTACATTGATGTTGTTTATGGTTTATGAATAATCAACTGGCCACCCTTGTAGTCTAAAAATGAGATGCTTACTAATTTATATAGTCTTTAAGGTAACATTTATCTTAGTGAATCAAGATAAAATAAATGAAAGCAGGTTTTTTCTGTTAGGCTCCTTTGAGGTCATAAATAGTCTAAGTCATACCTTCACGAATAGCTCGCGAATGAGTGTAAAAAAGTAAGAATGAGACCCTAGGGAGACTGATGATATCTGAGATTAGCAATTGAAATGAGGGTGTTTCTCATGTATCTGGTATTCTAATTCATAAGCTTGCTCTTTCATTTAGCTTCAGACCCTCTGAGGAGGGTGTGTAGTAGCTAGAATTGTTCATCTTTCGCTTTCTCACTGCTGGAGACGTGAGCTTGGTCTCAACGTGTGAGGTGTGATGGGGGAGAGGAGAAATTGTAACAAGTGAAGCCATACCAAGTCTCCTGAGTCTGGGACTCCTACAAACACTACTGACTGTCCCCCATTTCCTGTCACCCAAAATTCTCTTAACTGCCACCCGCTTTCATGCTTTTTATCTCCCATTTCCTGTTTGCCATTCATTCGTTCATTCAACACATACTTGGTACCTGGCCTGGGGGATTCAAACAGTTCTAGACTTGGGGGAACCAAGTCAGGCCCTTCCCCTCAGAGTTTATGTTATAGTAAGAGACCTCTGTCACCTGGTAGGGAACAGTGCTGTGTTCTAGAGTAGGGTCAGAGACATTGTCTTAGATAAGGTGACGTTTCAGCAGAAACCTGAAGGAAGGGAAGGAGCCAGTTGGTTGTCTGGAAGAGACTCCCAGAGAGAGGTTCCGGTAAATAATGCTTGGCAAGTGTGAGAGGACACAAGGAGGCCATTGTAGCTTGAGAGCAGTGAGCCAGTTGGGAAAGTGGTAGGAGGCAAGCTTGGGCACGTAATGGGAGGCTAGGCCTAATCTTACAGTTCTAAGCCTTGGCAAGAACTCTGGCTTTTAGGCTGAGTTGGGAAACCAGTGGATGATTTTGAGCAGAGCAGCAACATAATCTGACCTCTGAAAGGATCACTGACTGCTCTGGAGAGAGAGACTGGAGGTTAGGAAACCAGTTAGGAAGCTAACCTTTTTAGACTCATTTCATTCCAATTTAGCTTTTTCTGCCTTTTTGTAGCCCCCTTCTAAAGAGCCTGTAGACTCCTTTACCTTTTCTAACTTCGTGCTTGTCCTGCTTTCTGAGATGACACAAGACTACCATCATTTTGACAGTCAACCCTGGAGAACCTACGTATTTTCCTCATTTGCTTTAGGCTAGCTGCAGTTTCCCGCATGGATCACAGTAGCCTTTGCTTTTGCTCTGTTATTCAGCAGCATGGTCACAGATAGAAGATGGCCATCTCTCAGCTGTTTGGTCTCTAGGATTATATTTGGCACCTTAAATTTTCCTTGCTTTTAAAAGTTCTTTAGGAACACCTTAGTGGCTTAGTTTGTTAAGCGTCTGACTTTGGCTCAGGTCCTGATCTCATGGTTCATGGGTTCAAGCCCCGCGTCGGGCTCTGTGCTGACAGCTCAGCCTGGAGCCTGCTTCGGATTCTGTGTCTCCCTCTCTTTCTGGCCCTCCCCTGCTTCACTCTGTCTCTCTCTCTCTCTCTCTCTCAAAAATAAATAAACATTAAAAAAAAAAATTTTAAGCTCTTTACACCTACTAACTTACCCTGTATACTAATAGGGATGATTGCTAGTCTTTTCATTTCTTGCAGCGTCTTCCAGTCTTTGTTAGCCTACTAACCTTCACGGATTCCATCCTGACCAACGCACTTGAGTTGGCTACCTCACTCCCGCTCTCTCATTGACCTAGATGGCTTTGCCTCCTTGACATTTCACTATCTTGGTACCTAAATCTGAAGCACCTTTAACTTTGTATCTGTCCTCAGCTTCAGAGTGTGCTCACAAACTCGCTGGTGACCAAAAAATTCACACTCATTTCCTGGTTTTCATCACTGATGTTCAAACCAACCTTTAATTGGTCTCTCATTCTTTTTAGGGTCATTCTTCCTTCATTGCATTTATTCCAAACCTTTGCATTTTTCTCAGAACCTGTCCATTTCCTGTCACCCAAAAGGAGTCAAGGCATGGCCTGACTCTAGAACATGCCTTTTCCATTCTACCTCTCATGGTCAATCAGTCCTGTGGTGTGTTTGTTTGTTTGTTTGTTTGTTTTTCACACATTTTAGCAGCCTCTCCTTGTGCTTTTGTTACTGGTTTGGCATCCCCACAAACGAGTTTATGTCTATATTAAACTATTGTTTTAGTCAGCCCTTATTACTTTGACTAATAATTTTATCATCTAGTTTTTTCTCAACTCTTCTCAGCTTTAATGTTGCCCAAGACAGTGATTTGTGTTCCTTCTACCCCTTTATGGAAACCACTTATTTCACAACAAAACTGAAAGACATGTCTGCCAACCACCCTTTGCCTTACTTTGCACTTTACCTATAATGCAGAATTATTAATGTACACTTAATCCAGTCATTCAACCAATTAGGAATCACTAATTACCTGGCTGATTCAGTCGGTAGAGCACGTGATTCTTGATCTCAGGGTGGGAAGCTCAAGCCCCACGTTGGGCATGGAGCCTACTTGGAAAAAAAAAAATGTTTTTTACACAAAAATGGCCATCAGATCCAGAAATGGATGATGTCTTGAAATGCTATCTACTACCTTTCCTATTTTGCTCCTAATAGTTCTTTCTTAGCTTCAGGTGCTCTTTTTTTAATGTTTATTTATTTTGAGAGAGAAAGAGTGCACTAGGGGCAGAGAGAGAATTCCAAGCAGACTCTATGCTGTCAGCACAGAGCCCTACGTGCGGCTTGACCTCATGAACCATCATTTCGTGATCTGAGCTGAAACCAAGAATCAGATGCTTAACCGACTGAGCCACCCACGTGCCCCTCAGGTGCTCTTTGGACAGTCTTTATTTTCACTCTTACTACCCTAGTCTGTTCACTCTTCACCTCAGACGCATTCACTTAGGTTTCTCAACGGTTCTCTCTATATCCCTACCTTCCACCTCTCCCATCACCAATCTATCCGTCACATAATCCAAACCTTCCTAAATGACCCCTTAGCCCACATCACCCCTCCCCTCCTCAAAAAATAGATGATTAAACAATAAGCTTTTGAATGGCTCTTTATTTGCTCCTTCACAAGTCTTTGGCCTCATCGTTGTCACCTGCCCCTCTCTCCTCTGCTATGAGCTCATCCTCTGTGTTCTTCCCTCTCCTGTAAATTCCTCCTTGAAACTCTCGCCCTGTTCCCGGCCCCTCTTGCACTTCCTACCTCTTCACAGCACATGCACCAGCCAGTCAACACAACTGACATGTAAGCGAGAAATGGTGAAGAGTGCTATTTTCAGAGGAAAATCTCCTCTCCAGGACAGTGCTGAAGCTCAAACAGTGGGTCTCTCTTCAGGCAGAGGCAGTATTATGTCCAAAGAGCATTTGCCTGTGAGTCAGCAGACCTGGGTTCTGGTCCCAACTCCGTCTTGTACCAGTTTTTAATATTTTGAAACTTTGTTTTCCTCAACAGGATTGTATTACAATTCCTGCCTCGCTTTTGGATATTCAGGTGAACTTGGAAACATGAAAGCACTTTCACAATTATAAGGGCAATGCAAGATGGCGCTATTCACTCAATAGCAACAGAAACAATTCTGTGAAAACCTGTTCCTGCCTCTCCCAATAAATTGGTTTAAGTAGAAGATTCTGAGTTGAAAGGACCCTTAAGCCCCAACTGGTTCATAAACACCTAAGGCCTGTGAAGATTACCCTGAAGATTCACCTCATTATACGTGTTTGCTTCCGTTTCCTTTTTTCCCTCTGTTTTTAGTCAGTAGAAACATTTTCCCTTTTAAAAAGAAGCAGCTTGCTGGCCTCTTGCACATCTAGGAGGGAGAGGCCAGATGAGTGTACTAGTGACCTAGTCATTTAGGTTTTGTTAACTTTGTTTTCATTCAGCGGAACACCACTAGATGTTCGGAGCGTGGGACCATTACCTAGTTGGAATTGCTTTTTTGGTTCCTGGTCATATTTGTATCCCCATACTGGACTATGGGATAAATGCATTATTTCCCAAACTGCTGCACATTGAAGTCACCTGAGGAGTTTTAAAACACCCTGGTACCAGACTCCAGTCCCAGGCAGTGTGGACAAAGATGTGGCCTGGCTATGAGGGTTGTTTTTTTTTTTTTTTTAATTTCCCACATGATTCTAATATGCAGCCAAAGTCTGGGAAGTACTGGTTAAGTAGAAGGAAACATTGAGAACTACGATGCTGAAATGCAAGTAGCTAATCAAAAAACATGATAATTTTGTATAAATTTGCCCAGTAAGATGATGTTCAGTACCAGAGTCTACTTGCTTGGACAAAATGCTTTCAAATATCAGGTTGTTTCCAGTTCTTTAAAAATCAATGTTAAGAAGAGAGTGTGTATAGATTATATTCAATTTAGTTTTTTTTAATTTACTTTAAAAACTAACCTGAAATGTATTTTTTTGAAATGTGCTTACTAATAAGCTAAAACCTCTTTATCACATGGCATGAAAAATTCTAGCCAATTCTAAAATAAACTCGTTGGTTTTATAAAAGCAAAATGAAATGATGTCAAATATCAGGTCTTATTGCTTACTTGGTTTTGAAATTTCTAGTCTCTATTTATAGATACAGTCTCAAACTCAAGCAATATGCCATTAAAAAAAAAATGTATTTCTGGGGCACCTGGGTGGCTCAGTCGGTTAAGCGTCTGACTCTTGATTTCAGCTCAGGTCATGATCTCATGGTTAGAGAGTTCAAGCCCCGCTGATATCAGGCTGTCATCACGGAGCCTGCTTGGGATTCTGTCTCTTCCTCTCTCTCTGCCTCTCCTGTGTGCTCTCTAAATAAATAAATACATAAATAAACACATAACTTTAAAAAATGTATTTCTAGCACATTATGCTTTTTTTACGTAGTTGAAAGTAAATGGCATCTATCACTTGATGTGTTAATGAATGTCATTTATGATGAGTATTAAATTATAATACAATATTTAAAAGTACACCTCTTTAAGATTTTACATAAAATCACCTTATTTCATATCTGGAAAAAATTACTAACTGATTTTTTTCTATTTCTAAGAACAATTTCTAAGTTAAATTATCCAAAAAAGATAACATGAGCCAACTGGTGGTCTGTCCCTATGCTTGAATATTTCCAGCATTAGTTACAATGCATACACTAACATTTATTGAGGCCCCCTCGGGGGTCACTCGCTTTCCTGTATTACCTCAGCAAATCGTTATAATTCTAGCCCCCTTATATAATGAAGAAGTTAAGAAATTTGTGTATGGCCACACAGTTAATATCATCCGGCATTTGAATCACTCTGGGATCTGCTCAACAACCAAACAAAACCATTATATCAGACTCATGGTCCAGTCGCTCCAAGTGTCAGAATTAAAATCGTATCAAACCAGTTCTTCGTGGAGTTTTCCAAATGTCTAAAGGCAGCCTGCACATCCCCCGCCCTCTAAGTTCCATCCCCATCTTTTCCATGCTCAACCATCTCCAATTTCTACCACTGTTCTAAACAGTAGGGGGACCCTATGTACACCCCAGGTTACCAGGCTTAGCCTGAGTACAAGCCTGCCATCCCAATGTCAGTGTTAAGAGCTCCCCCTTTCACACTCAAAAGTGTGCTAGCTTGAATGATAAAAAATTATATACTTTTTTTTTTTTTAATATTTATTTACTTTTGAGAGAGCACGGTGGGGGGTGGGGGGCAGAGGGAAGGGGACAGAGGATCCCAAGTGGGCTCTGCTCTGATAGGCTGACGGCAGAGAGCCCGATGCGGAGCTGGAACTCACGAACCAAGAGATCATGACTTGAGCTGAAGTCGGATGCTCAACTGACTGAGCCACCCAGGTGCCCCCCCAAATTATATACTTTCAAGCTTCATCATCATCTTTGTCATTTTCCTCTAATGTGTTTATATCCCTCTGTGTCTACGACATGGAAGCTGTTATTTTGAAATTGTATTATTGGCGATTCTAATGGCAAATGGAGAAAAGATGCAGAGCCCCCTTTTGTCATCTGTATAGATCACAAAGGGTAGCCAAAGGATATCCTGCTAGCAGGATAGCTCTCAAAGTTCAGTTCCTAAATCTCAAAATCTCAGTTTCTGGCTGAGGGGGTCACTGTAATACATTGTGTAGTTCTTCAAACTAGGCTATCTGGGGGAACCGACCTTCTTTCCACCCAAAGGCTGAGCTGTAAGTTGGGACCCGACCACTGATTCAGAGGTGATGGCTTAAGTACCTTAAAAATCCACATAGCTGAGCTGAATCCCTGCTTAAAGTTCAAAGAAGGCCTGTGGCTTTTTAAAAATATATATAAGATAAATCTTGCTTACCGGACACATTACGAATCAGATTTCCCTTTGAGGACAGCATCCAATAACGTGACTGACATAGAGGCCATCAACTGATGACCCTAAATAAGTGAATGAAGTCATGATTTAAAGAAAAAACTAGTTCCTTAGATGACTTTAGTAGCAACTCGTGTTTAACGGTAGAGGCCTGTTTATGTATGTTATGGCATATCTTCATGATAGAATGTTCAGTCATTAAAAATGTTTTAAAAAGCAGTTTAAAATGTTTTCAAAAGCAGTTTAAAAAGTATCATGCATACTTTTTATAGCCACCTTTTCTTCATTCAGCGTAATATTGTAAATGTTTCCACGTCAATATCTTAGACTCGATTATAACAAAATGAGTTGTGTGAGTAGGACATATTATTTGGTCTCTAGGGGCCTTACTTCATCCTGTAAAGTTGGGATAATCATATATCCACCTATGTCTCAGGGTTATTGTGACAATCAAGTAAGATGAAAAGTCAGAAAGTCCCGGTACAGAGCACAACCTGGAAAAGAATTCAGTAAATACTCTGGTTTATGGTAGGAAGAACTTTCATTAAAGTGGTATTATTCGCAAATGACGTAATATGTGCTGATCCCAGTACAATGAGGGGGACAAAGTAGATCAGGTGGCGTAAGCTGATAGCCAATCAACCCCATTAAGCTGATAGCCAATCAACCCCATTTGATCTATCGAAGTGTTTTGTTTCGCCAAACTGGTAATGGCCGATATAGGGTGTTTTGTTTAATGTTTTTAATTGATTACCTGCATTGACCATTAGATTTCCCTGAAAGCACCCAAACTGGTAGCATCTGTCAACATTAGCCCCTCCCTCAGTCCCATATGATAATAGTTTGGTCCTTTATCTTCTCCAGTTTGCCACAGTCCCCACCAATCCCTATGGTCTCTACACCACTATCATTTACTAGTATTTGTGACCATTTATTATTGTTTCTCTTATAGCAAAACTAAGAAGAAAGTGAAATGTTTTTATTGCTATGGAGTGTGGAATAATGAAAGATTGATAATATCAAGATTCACTCCCAACAAAAATTCTTCTCGCTCTGGTCTTGTTCACTCGTGTATGTTACCTGCCCCTGCCCCTGCCCCTGCCCCATAGGCATTTGTATGCAGGCAGTAGCTGCTCCTAAATGCTAGAGCCACAAGGAACCAGCCCATTGGACCAGACAATCCTCTCTTTCCTTCATTGTGTAGAAGAGTGAGTTAAGACCCCCCAGGAGATTGTGACTCACCCAAGGTACTAGCTAAAAACAAAGTTGAGGCTGAACCTAGCTCTAAAGTGTTGTCTCTCTAATATTGGACTCTAAAGAGTTTTATTAGTTTTGTCCTAATTTTTAAATAATGGAAATTAATATAAATGAATTCTCCTTAGAGTCAACAAGCCCTCAATACTTCTTCCTTCTACGAAACATGCAATTCACAGCTTTCTAAATGCCGATGTTTAACATAGCCTAATAACTTCAAGAAACTTTTTATCGTAATTAGCTTTGCAACAATGCTTGTAGCAAATCTGAAGAGACCATTGAAAAGGTATTATGTGTTGCATACTGATTTTCCTTTTTTTAAAGAATGGAGAACTTGGATAGAGCTTGTCCCTTGAAGTCCATACAACCTTGAAACATGTATGTTGAGGTTATTGTGGTTTAGGATACCTGGGGAAGACTTCAGTGGCTCGTGATTACCTGTGGAACTGGGAGACCCATGAAAAACAGATCCACAGATATATGTATAATTTCTTTTAACTATTAATTTCAGGTTTCTCCAAAACATTACATAATACAAATAACAAGTGACTGAATTACATCATTTCATTTTTATGTTCTTCTCCTCTCCTCTCCAGTTTCTGGAAAGGGAGACAGTGCAAAGGAGTTGGAAAGCAGATGATGTGGATAATTCATACTCGGATCTGTACTAAATAAATGAGGCATTATTAGGATGTATAAAAATGTAAAGTTCTCCTGAGATTTGCCATGTGACTAATTGAGTTAACTTGAAGGTAGAACAAAAGAATGATCGCTAATAGTGTTATCGAGAAAACAACTTTTTACGCTTTCCCGTTTGGAACATAACCTTTTATCGTTGGATTGGAAACAAATTCATACGGGAGATTTTTGGATTATATTTGTTATGAAACATTCTCAGATACAAATAGCTTTGGTTTTTATTTTAGATTATGAGACTAATCCCCACTCATTATTAAATAAGGGAAGTATGTAGTGACAAGGAAAACTATAGTTAATCTCATCACCCAGATTTAGAAAGAAAAACAATCCACATGAAGGTGTAAACCATGGCGCACCAATTTCAGTGACCAGGCCAGCTGAGGGGAAGGAGCAGAGGATCTTGGTTCACAAGAGGCTCCCTTGAAGAAAGAAGTAAAAGTTAAAAGAGCTGTGTATTGAATCGCTCAGCAAGATGCGATCAAGGGCATCTCCCCAGAGGGCCGTAGAATCAAACAGCAATGGCCCAAGCCACTCTTCTGTGGGATCCTCATAAGTTGAGAGAAGGACATAAACAGAAAAGCTATTTCTCCATCAGAGAGAGGGAGATGGAGGTCAGCTTCTAGGAAGAGATTCAAATGGAAGACCCAAGCTGAGTGACAGACCAGAGCAAAGCAGTGCTTAGAGGAATAAGCAGTCCCATCACGCGACTAACTCGAAGTGATGCTTTAAATCCTGGTCCCGAAACCTCACTGGGCATCTAGGCAGGTGTGGAAAAGACACAATCCCCAGTATCTGAGACTGATACAGGAACAATTATAATACTGCAGTTAAGTGCAATAGCCATGCCAGACAGGCTACATTGGAGTATTAACTCCAACAAGAATGGAAATCCACAGTTAAAGTATGCAGAGCACAGGGATGCCTGGGGTGGCTCAGTCTGTTAAGCATCTGACTTCAGCTCAGGTCATTATCTCACAGTTCAAGCCCCATGTCAGGCTCTGTGCTGACAGCTCAGAGCCTCGAGCCTGCTTCAGATTCTGTGTCTCCCTCTCTCTTGGTCCCTCCCTCGCTTGCTCGCGCTGTTTCTCTCTCTCTCTCTCTCTCTCAAAAGTAAATAAACATTAAAAAAAAAAAAAAAAAAGAATGCAGAGCAGAGAAACCCCTGGGACAGGACTTGAGAGCTGGACAGGGCTCCACCCAAGAGGCGGGCCACACAGAGAAAACAGCTGGGGCAGAGAAGCAGGGGAGACATCTTTCCTCCACCATCTGCAAGCCCATCAGGTAAGCAATAGATCTGAATTCACTACCTTTTAAGTTTAATTGAATTATAGGTGTTTAAAATACAGTCAAAATCTCTCTAGAACAAGCTAATGGGAAAGGCTTATCTTGATTAACTAGACTCTTTGAGATGTGGGATTGCATTGCTTTTAAATATGTGAAGGCATTCAGATGAGAATAAATGTTGAATAATAGATTTTTAGAAACTGACAGTGCAACAGTGGCTTATAAATGCGTACTTCTAATGTGTTCTGTTCCACTGTTTAAACCTTTCCCTTTATAATCTCGATTATACTGTGAATTGGCTACACCCGCCTTCCTTTCACTTCCATCTAATGCAAAATAAATCCTGGTTCAGAATAATAAATATTTACTGTACAATTTTGTGGAAAAAAATAAATTTGGGAGCTTATGAAGAGGACATTCTACTCCTTGGTGAATAATCTGCCTAATAAATATTTTCTCGTGGTTTGATTTGGTGACAGAAAGGACAAGAAGGCTTAACGATAAATATCTTCAAAGTCATTCCTTCACTGCCGACTGTACAACTTCATGTCGAGATCTGACATTAAAAGAAAAAATAAATTCTCTGTCTTTTGCCAACATAACTAGGGCCATGAAGTTTGAATTATCACTAGACTAAAATTGTTTCATATTTCTTTTATCCAAGCCTTTTAATTATTACAGTATACTTTACTGCGTACTGTCTTATGGAATGCGGAGGGAGCATCTGATTTAATATTTTCTATTCAGGCTGTTTACTTTGTAGTCAAACATTCTTCAAAAACATTTTACTTTCCCCCCACATTTTCCATCCAAGGCTGTCAGTTCCCATTTAAAAAGGTTAATTGAGACCTGGAGTCTCCAAGCCACTGATACAGAAGCGGCTTTTTCTGGCCTTAATAGTTTTCTTTGAATTTGCTGCCAGGTCTGATTCTACGTGTAAATATTTGCCTGAGTTGTTGAAAAAAGAACTTTTCACAAGAGTGGGGGAACGGAGGTTGCCATAATGCATTTTATGATATGAGAAACCTTTCTTTCACTTCTACGCACTTCTTTTTGCTAATTTCTTGGCTGTTGTCAAATTTGTAGATGGCCTCATTACTGTTTTTCATTAAACTTGTAGCCTCCCCGGGAACTGAATCAACCAAGAAATCATGCAGCACATTTACAGGAGCTCACGCTGTTTTCATTAACTCCCCTTAGTATCACAGAGGAGGCTGGGTCAAGCGAGCCCTTCGCCATGACCCGTAACTCGAAAAGTGAGCGTCTTCTTATGAGAGCCGGCTTTGAGCAACTTACTGTGGACCGCGGAAATGTTCTTTTTTCACCTCTGCAGAAAGCAAAGCCTGCCTTGGAATGTAGTGGAAATAACCCACCACAGAAGAAATAGTCTCTGAGCCCAAAAACTTTTGCTGGGAATTTTGGCTTTTGCTACAGCCTCCTGCTGGGAAGGAAGAAACCTTGTCTCTTTCCACCACCTCACCTCTTTCCATCCAGAGGTCACCCACCTAACTGAGACAGGATGAAGGGGGCTGATGGGCTGGGCCCAGTGCTCCCTGGCCTGTACCTACGCTGTCCAATAGGACTATAACATAAGCTACTTGAGTAATTTTAAATTTTCTAGTGGCTACATCAAAAAAAGTAAAAAGAAACAAATGAAATTAATTTCAATAATATGTCTTATCCCAAAATATTATCATGTCAACCTGCAATCAATATCAAACTTATTAACAAGGAATTTTACTTTTTTTTTTCAACTGAGTCTTCAAAATGTGTTGTTTATTTTACACTTGGAGCCTTTCTCAATGCAGGCATTAACTTTCCACTGGAAATAGATGTTCAGTTAACTACGTTTCATAAAATGAACAGCTGAAAAGATAGAGTTACAAGTTGTGCCAAGTATACTCGAAATTGGGGCGCCTGGGTGGCTCAGTCGGTTGGGCAATCGACTTCGGCTCAGGTCATGATCTCGCAGTTTGTGAGTTCAAGCCTCGCATCCGACTCTGTGCTGACAGCTCAGAGCCTGGAGCCTGCTTCGGATTCTGTGTCTCTCCCCTCTGTCTAACCCTCCCCTGTTCACACTCTGTGTCTCTCTGTCTCTCAATAATAAATAAACATTAAAAAAAATTTTTTTAATAAAAAAAGTAAAAATAAAAGTATACTAGAAATTGTTTTCCTATAGCTAAACCAAGTATCAGTGCTCAGAAGTTAATCAAAATTAAATAAAAGTATTCTTTCCATTCCTTAGGTACACTAGGCCACAGTTCAAGGGCTCGAAAGCCACATGTGGCTGGTGACTACCATATTGACAGCACGGAATAGAACCTTGCTGCTTAAAGTGAGGTCCACAAAATCACAGCATCAGCGTCAGCATCCCCTGGGATTTTATGAGAAATGCAGAACCTCAGGCCTCATCCCAGACCTACCAAATCAGAATCTACATTTTAGCAAGCTCCCCGGGTAATTTGTATGCACAATATAGTTTGGAAAGCACTGATCTGTTGAACACACCAAGAAATCTGGCATTATTGCATCTATTTTACAGATGGATATAGTGAGGCTCAGAGAGGTTATATCATGTGCCTAACATCACAGGGCTATTAAGTGCGGGAGCTGAAATTCAAACTCAAACCTTTTCCATTTTTAAGCCCATGCTCTTTCTAATATTTATCACCCAAAGCATAGAACATGTGCCAGTAATGGTGTGAAAGTTACTTTTTTTAAGTTTGTTTTTAATGTTTATCTATTTTTGAGAGAGAGGGAGAAGCAGAGAGAGAGGGAGACAGAGGATCCGAAGCAGGCTCCGCATTGACCGTCAGTGAGCTGTGGGGCTGGAACTCACCAACCGTGAGATCACGAGCTGAGCCAAAGTTGGATGCTCAACTGACTGAGCCACCCAGACGCCCCTAAAAGTTAATCTGAAATGGTGCCCAGAGAGCATTCCAAAAGCTCTAAAGGGGCACCCGGGTCGCTCAGTCTGTTGAGCGTCCAACTCCGGATTTCTGCTCAAGTCTTCACCCCAGCGTTGTGGGATTGAGACCGAGTCGGGCTCCCTGCTGAGTACGGAGCCTGCTTAAGATTCTCTCTCTCCCCTGCCTCTCTCCCTTGCTCATGCACTCTCTCTCTCTTTTTGAGATTAAAAAAATAAAAACAGTAAAAACCCCTAAAATATAAAGTTTGAAGATTTGTCCCTTTTCTAAACCCTCTTTTGATTTTTCTAATGCATTTGTTTATATGACTGGTTGCCCAGCATTTCCTACCCCCCAGCACAGAAAACAAAATGGCTTCTTTTGACCTCCTCAATTTGACAGTAAGGCGGTGGGCATAAGGCTGTGGGTGCCACCAGTTGGATGCTTCTGCTCCTGGATGAATACAGAGCAAGTGCCATGAAGAAGCAAGGGCAGGGGCGCCTGGGTGGCTCAGTCCGTTAAGCATCTGACTTCAGCTCAGGTCATGATTTCACAGTTTGTGGGCTCAAGCCCTGCATGGGGCTCTGTGCTGACAGTGTGGACCCTGCTTGGGGTTCTCTCCCTCTCTCTCTGTCTCTGCCTCTGTCTCTGTCTCTCTCTCTCTCTCTCCCTTTCTCTATGCCCCTCCCCCACTAGCACTTTCTCTCTCTCTCAAAATAAAATAATAACAAAAAAAAAAAAAAGGAAGAAGAAGCAAGGGGAGCTTAGGACTCATTATGGCCATGGCTGTAGCAGCTCAGTGGCTGCCCAAATGTCCTACGGTGGCGGTGATTTCCCTGGCAGGATTCAGCAGGGGCAGCAGAAATTCCCCGACCGGGCTTTGACCTGGCTCAGGAGCTGAGGCTCCCCTAGCAAGTCCCTTTTCAAGTGAGATTGCTCTCCAGATTTCCTGTGGTATCCGTGGGTTACCCACCATCATTCCAAAAGCGCCTCTTCCCTTTGTGGTGACCAGAGGTGGTTTCCTTCTTTTGCAAGCAAAAGCCTTGACTGTGAGCCTGGCATTATTTGATTGTTGGTAGAACCCACCAAACTACCAAGTCCCAGGAGAGTAGAGTCTGTGTCTGCTTGTTCACACGGCGTAATCCCTGGGGCCCGTTCCTTTGTTTCAAGCAAGGTCAGTGCTCAAAAGTTACTTGGTGAATGAATGAGTGTTGAGCACACAAGAGATGCCAGTAAACAACATCAGAACGTCCTGCTTCACTTTCCCAAAACAAGCGGAACGTATCCTATGATTTAAGAGATTCTGTGTATGAAAACTTGAACTTCAGAGATAAAGAAATTTCAAGCCCTTCACCAACTGATTCACCCAAGATTCCTTCCCTTATTTTTCTAGTGTTAAGTTTTGCTTTCTAACTATAAACTATTAGAGGAGCTTCAACAGAAGAAAATTTTTTGTGTAGCGAATATGTGATGCTTTCAAAGGTAAAGGAAAGAAATTATTGAAAAGTAACATCTTCAGAGGCATTGGCAACGTGACACTGTTCCACCTTGAAGACTACACTTACCTAAGATAGAAACATCAATCACAGAATTTTCAGAAATTAGCACGCGGCTTGCTAAATTGCAAAGCTGTGCTGAGCAGTTTACCAACATGATTATGCTTTGCGACAACCCAGGAGTTACCTACTCTTGTGCCGCTTTGCCAGGTGAGGAAACTGAGACACAGCAGAAAAACTAAGTAATTTGCCTAAGGTCAAGTAGCTAATTGAGAACCACACAGCTTAAAGAGCCAGGATTTCAACGCCAGCCTGACTCCAAAGCTTAAGATTTTAAGCACATGCGAGACTTATTGCCCATAGGTTTGTGGCACACACTTGTAATAAAGACTTTGACCTCATTTCTAATACTGGACAGAGGACAGCTTTCAGGTTCCCACCCCTTCTGCTTCTTTTTGCCACACATCTGGGCAAGCCTATGTGGAAGCCTGCATCTTTCCTCTCTTGGTGCCCACAAGGAAGTTCACCGCACCCCAGCCCACCTCCTAACCGAACGCACGAAAGCCACTCACCCCTTCCTTCTCTCAAGCCATTTCCAGACCACCTTGGGGGACTGCCCTGATCCCCCAGAAGCCTCAATGTGTGAGTAATAAATCTCTCCATACTCTTCTGGGGTTCGTGTGGCACCATCTCATCCAAACAGATTTTGGGGTAGGGGTGTCAATCCCACCCTTCATGGGACAACCACAAGCCAGGACTAAATGGCAGCACTGAGCCTTAGCATACGAAACCAGAGGCTGTTACGAGACAAAAAGACTAGTCGAAACCCATCGTTGCATTTACTGTGTGCCCAAAGAAATCCATTTATTACCTTGTCTAATTTTTGTAGATATTATTGCCAAGGGAGGTATTTCTGTCTTCTTTCAACCTAATTTGGGTTTTTCCCTAGGAAGTTGTCCAGAGCGAGGAAGTAGGAATTGGCTATTGATTTGTATATTTATTAAACTGAAGGGTAGGGAGGGCCACCTGACACCCTTGGGCGTTTCGCTCACTAAAACATTCAGCGCAATGATCCGACAGACTTTGCGTTGTCTTCTCACCCCCTCGATGTGTCCTCACTATCCTCCCTACTCCGCTTAAATTCCATGGTCAGTCATTGTAACCACTCCCTCGCTTACACCTCCATTGTCCTCTCTCACTTCATCATGCCCTTGTCAAACTCACCTCTCTGCCTACTCACACCTGCCCCTGAAGGTGGGTGGAGAAACATAAAACAGGTGGTGCTGACTGTAACACAAGTTGCTGAAGGTAAGACAACCCTCAGATGGCCCCATGGTGCTTCCAGGAATTCATACTCTGTGTCCCTAATCTCTGTGTCCCTAATCACTCTCCCATGCTGTAACGTGCCTACTCTACCCCTTTACCTTTTTCCTCAAACCTCTAACACACCCTCCCCCACTTTCACCTTCAGCTGATGACCTTGTTTCCTATTTCACTAGAAAAATTGAATCAATTGCAAGAGAATTTCAACTGATCCCCCCCACCACCACCACCACCACCACACTGACTTACCAGCAACTGCGCTCACACGCTGTGCCTCTCTGCCTGGAATCAGAGGAATTGTATATGCTCCTACTAAAGCCCCTGGACACTAGATCTCTGTCCCCCTCACCTGCACAAGGACCTTACTTCAGCAATTTGCCTCTTCTCTCCTAAATCATCGGTCTTTTACTTTTTACTGGCTTATTTCCATAGGCATGTAAATCTTCACTTGAACTCATTTTCCCTGACGAGTCACCACAAAATTATTTTTACTCCTTTTTTCAATAAAAATCCTCAAAGAGATATCTATACCATCTCTAAATCCTCTCTTCACATTCTCTCTTCAAACTGCTACACTCAGCTCTATAATTCCACCTAAACTGCTCTTGTCAAGGAAAACCAGTGACCTCCATATTGTTTAATCCAATGGTCAGATTCCGGATCCTCATTTTACTGAACTGAGTGACATCATTTGGCAGTCGATGCCTCTTTCCTCCACGGCACACTTTTTTTTCATTTCCTTCCCAGACACAACATGTTCTTCTCTTTTACTGGTTACTCCCTATCGCTTTTGACGATTCCTGCTTCTTAATGTGGAGTACCCCAGGGATCAGTCCTCTGAGGTACTCTCCTCTATATTCGATTCTCTCCTCTATATTTACCCACTTTCTTGGGGATGCCATTATGACCTGAAACACAAATCTAGATGCAATCACATCCAAACGTATATGTCCAGTCCAGACTCCTCTACTGAATTCCAAATGTGAATCCCCAAAGCTTTCTCGACCTCTCAACTTGGATGTCCAATAGATATCTGGAAATCAGCATTTCCAAAAATAAGCTCCTGATCTCTCTCCCATCCATAGTCATCTCAACTGACAACAACCTTTCCTTGCAGCTTTATAGGCCAATATTGACTTCATCATTAGTTTTCCTTTCTCTGACACTCCATCTTCATTCCAGCAGGAAAGTTTGTTAGCTCTAGCTTCAGAAGTTGTTCAGAATCCAAGCACTCTGCACCACCTCCACTGCTACCACCCTGGTCCAAACCACCATCACCCCTGTGTAGTAGATGACTGCGACAGCATCCTGACTGCCTTACCTCCTTCCACCCTTGTCCTCTGAAGTCAAGTCACAACAGGGTGGTCCTGTTGAGGGTGATCAACATTTAAAATGTTGAGGGTGACCAAGTTAAAATAAAATATTTAAAATCCCATCACTCCATACCTGGCAATGGCCGTTCACTCAAATCCTCACCATGTCCTCTAGGTTCTTTATAATCAATCCCATCTGTCCTCCCTTTACCTCACCATCCTCCTCTTCTAGGACTCTCTTCACCACACCTCCATTAGCAATGGCGGCCCCTTTGCTGTTCCTTTAAAACACATTAGTGGTTTAACACATAGTCTCATTGTAAGGCCTTTTTATTTACATTGACTGTTGCCTCCATCTGGAACATCGCTCCCACAGATAAGCTGAATTCCTCACCTCCTCTAAGTTTTTGCTCAAATTTTCCCTTCCCACTGAGATATCCAGATCACCTGTGACTGCATGTATTTTCTAAATATGGCCATAACAATACTCTCATCCTGAAACTGTGCAATACCTCCACTCCTCCATCAAGATATGGAATCCATTTCCCTTCCCCTTTCAACCTGGGTGGACTTTGTGACTCAACCAGCAAGGAGAAACCATGTGGCTTGAGGACAGGTTGTAAAAGGTGATATGTTCTCCAATAAAAGGAACCAGGGCCTCTTATAAAAATGACTGATATGAGGGTGTAGGGTGGAGAAAATACAAGTGGTTCTGGAAACAACTATTCTAGAACGTAAGGAAGTATAAGTAAAAAATATATATAAATACACAATAATGTTAAGCATCTCTCACAGAATTAGTGCCCAATATATGAGATACCTTGGTCCTTGCCTGGCACTTGGTTTTACTGAGACTATTAGATGTCTCCATTCATCTCTGTGTTCTACACTGATAGAGTCCAGTAAATGGTGACGTAAGCAGAATGACCACTGTTGAATTCCTTATTTCCACTGGTGTCCATTTAAAAAAAAATTTTTTTGTAATGTTTATTTATTTTTGAGACAGAGAGAGACAGAGCATGAGCAGGGGAGGGGCAGAGAGAAAGACACAGAATCCGAAGCAGGCTCCAGGCTCCGAGCTGTCATCACAGAGCCCGGCGCGGGGCTCAGACTCACAAGCCGTGAGATCATGACCTGAGCTGAAGTCGGACGCTCAGCCGACTAAGCCACCCAGGCCCTCCACTGGTGTACATTTTAAATAAGAGGTGGGTTCCAGCAGGATTTTGAGGAAGCCTGGCGCCCTTTGACCCCGGCCACAGTGTTGAGTACACGACAATTGTGAGTACGAAATACTTGTATTTTTTGGAATGCATCTTGGAGAGGCGCCTGAGTGGACCTGGTCCAGATCATATCACTGGTCACCTTGAGGCTTAAAAGAGGAATTTTTATTTGCTAAATTGCTAGAGTGAAATCTGTACATTTCTGCGACTCTGAGCCTTTAGTCTCTCCTAAAACAAATATATCATCAGCTTTAACCATCCCACAAGGTAAAAATTCTACATAGTGGAAAATTCTTGTAATTTTGTCAAGCTGCTTTATGAGAAAAATAAGAAACATTGCTCAGGCTGTCAGAATAATATAAGACAGTTTGTGGGGTTTTTGCCTTGAGTTTGCGTGGGCAGGAAATTTATTCTTTGCTTGGTACATCTTTGAGCTGCACACAGCTGTGTGAGATCCCAGTTCTTTACAAATTGCTAATAAAGAAGATAATGCCAACATTTGCACTCTTCTGAAAAGTCAACCAGTGAAGATTTAAATCAAGATTTCTGGATAGAAAATCTTATTCTCTTGAGTCATGTTGCCATGCTTTTAAATTCACTTCCTAACACTGAAGTGAACTAAAATTAGAATTTGAAATAAGGCAGAAGCAATGCAACAATTTTCTCATTCATGTAACATGTACTTATGAGCATCTGATCCATGTGTATGCATTTAGAAAATTTTTTAAATGACAAAATGGATTTGGTCTCCAAATACAAGGATCTGATTAAGTTTTGGCCAAAGGAAAAGAAAGTAATTAATATTTGTTGAGCCCTTACTATGTGCCAAGCACTTTGTAATGGCTTAATAACTGTTGCGGTAGAAACATCACTGATCCCATTTTACATATGAGGATCCTGAAGCTACATAAGTAAGTAATAACAAGGCAGGATTTTAACCTCAGACTAATCGATTCCAAAGCCTGCTATTAACACACTACCTCCCGTAATCCAAATTTTCATCTTGACGAGGCATTTTTTAAATTTTACTTTTAAAAAAATGTCCTCACAAATATTTTCAATTTGCTTAAAGTAAATTCAAATCAGTTGAAACCACAAAGAAAATAAATATATATTTCATAGCCATTTATTTTTACGTCAATGTGATATTGGAGATGTGTGTGGGAAGCTAGTCAGATGAAGCACTGAAATGAAGGTATCTGGTCGTCTGAGGTCATTCCTGCGTTCATTCTCTGACCTTTGATTTTTTTCCCATCCTCCGTCTTTCCCTCCACCCCTCCATCCCATCAGTGGAGCTCCTCCCATTTTTAAGCACCACCTGAGGTAGGCACTGGAATGGAGAGATGAAAAGAATTGTACTTCAATCCCAAAGAATTTTCACGGGCATGGGTAAAGAAAGGTACGTAAAGTAAGCAACTTAAGTATAATGTACTGTTGTGGAAGGAAGTATGAGGGGGAGGGGACCTTGGGAAAAGGTGTGCACTTCGAGGAGCCAGAAAGGGGTATTTGAGGTCACCTCTGAAGGAAGGATAGAGATGAATGGAAGACATTCTGCTTAAATAACAAAGTGGGGCTGGACTAGACTGAACTCCTACATCCACGACTCACACGTCAGCGATCCACACTGTGACCTGAGGCTAACTGCCTTGCTTACCTTTCTTAATCCCAGCCCACATCCAGATGTCAGCTGATAGTACCGCCAATGAGTGTCTCTTCCAAGTTCAAGGCAATCTTTACACTCTACCCTTGGGGACCTACTCATTTTTAAGTGAAGACTGGAACATATCCAGGAGATAAAGAAAATCCTAATCTTAGAATAAGCCAAGAGTCTCCAAATTCATGGGCACACCCATGCCACCGAATGTGGTAGTGGTGGGGAAAGGGGAGAACTTTAGAACTTTAGAGAGGGCTGAGGACCGCCTGGCTTTAAACACATGAGGGGTGCTTGCTAAACATGGAGTGTCCTGGCCCTACATGCCACTGAGGCAAAATCCTTGAGCATGGGACCCAGGGATCTTCATTTAAATGCTGCAGGTGGCCCGATGCTCTAAAGCCTTCCTGGCCTGTAGCATTCTGGGCCTTTGGGTGCAGTGTTTCCCCAGAACTAGTACAAGAAGACATTGGAACTGCTCATTGCTACCATGCTTAGTCATTAAAAAAAAAAAAGCTCCATGAAACTCATTAGGTACAAAGTACTGTGCTAGGTGCTGTGGCACGGCCCTTCCCTCAGGGAGTCTGTGTCAGGAAGCAGACACCGAGACAGAGTCAGAAGTCTAAGAGATCTGTTGGGGGTAATGCCCATGAATGATAAAGGGGAAAGGGAACCCGACCCAGCGGGCCTTTTGACGAGAGTGCAGGTCAAAGACCACCCTGACCAACCCAACAAGGGCTCCAGCTCACAGATTTCCTCCAGAGGAGTGTCAGGTTGAACACAGGGGACGGGGCCCCAGTAGCGCTGCCACACAGGCTCAGTCACTGGCCGGAGCTACCCGGAGAGGGTGCGTCTTTGCCCCAAGCGTTGCGCCAAACCCCAAAGTGGCTGCAGCCGGAGACTGTGGCCTGACTGCATTCCTTGTGACAGTTGCCTCTTGAAGAGGCTTCTAAGGGGGGCATCTCCGCGGCCGCCCCAGAGTCTGTTCTCTAAATGGAGAGTTGAAGGTCTTAGCCTAATCAATGGAGCACCAGAAAGATGGAATGTGGCAATAATGTGGAATGGGGCATATGTCGCCAGAGCTGAGCGGGCCTCAACTGGAATCCCGGATCTTTCACTTAGTGTGTAACGTCAGGTAGGTGACCTAACTCTCCATGACTGTCTCCATGTTGGTCAGAGTGGGACGGTATATATAATAAGGCATTTGGGGCTGGCTAATGGCAGTATAGACGACACCTTTCTTGTTCCCTAATGATACATACATATACACATCCACACACTCGTACACACACCACAGTCTGCTTCTTCATTTGCATGCAAGTTTCATTTTCTAACAGAGAAGAGAAACCAGAAAACAGAAAAGGCAAGCATCGGCTAACGGCGCAATGCCTATTGTTGACCTGGTCCAGACAGGATTTGCATCTCCTGTTACTGGCACAGGGTAGGGGTTTTGTGCGCATGGCTAGCTTCATGACGTGGTATTTACAGAAAATGGTAACATCTGTAGACCACACTGGGATTGATGAAATAAGACTGCTCAAGGTTAGTGCTGGGGCTCTAGTCAGCCGGTCCCCATCAGGCTGTTCCAGGGGCCAGGGGAATCAATATGCCACATAACCTGTGCTGCGGTGCCGGGTTGAGAAGCTCTACCAATTAGCTCATGGATCTCCTCGGGAGAATTTAGGAGCCTCTAACCCTATGGAGAACTGCTAAAGGGCCAAGCTGACACAGAGGGAGACAAGACGTTCTCTCTTTTCATCAAACTTAGGAATGTTTGGGCACCCTGAGGACTAGAATGTTTGGTAGCATCCGCAGATGGAATGTTGGATGTAGCTGTTGTCATTTTCACGGTGTGCAGTGACATCTGTGATGAAGAAAAAGAACAGAATTCATCATATGAGAAGACCATATATTTGGTCTTCATCCATGGTTCCTGGCTCACGGCAGCCCAAATCCTTGGAATTTACTGAGCCATAAGAGCAGTAGGAGCATCTTTTGTCATAATGTTTGGTCTTTTGTCCTTAATTCATGAAATCGCGTCAGACAGTAAAGGTGAAATGGATGTCTTGTTATTTCACCACCCCCGATTTATGTTAATAAGGTAACTTTTGGAAAGCACTTAGGGATGGGGGTTGGTTACCGAGGCAACTAACCATGCCTAAGGGTTGGAACCTTTTCAGCCCCTTTCAGCACCTCGCCCCCGCCCCCTGCCACCGCCCCATTGAGGAGGCAAGAAGGGCTAAAAATTGAGTTCAATTAGCAATGGCAAAAAATTTAATTAACCATGCCAGTGTAACGAAGCCTCCATAAAGACCCAAAGGCCAGGGTGCAGAGAGCTTCAGGATGGGTGAGCACGAGGAGATTCGGGGAAGAGGTGAACTTGGAAGATCATGGAAGCTCTGTGCGCTCTGCCCATTCCTTGCCTATGCCTCTCTTCATCTGGCTGTTGATTTGTATCCTGTAAAATCCTTTGCAGTAAATGGGTAATCTAATGAGTAAACGGGTTTCCCGAGCTCTTCGAGCTGCTCTGACAAATGAATCCAACCTAAGGGGGGGGCACTGAGAACCTCTAATTTAGAGCTGGTCAGTCAGAAGTACAGGTAACAACCTGGGCTTGCAACTGGTGTCTGAAATGGAGGATGATCCTGCAGGACTGAGCCCTTTACCTGTCTCTGGGGCCGGATGGTGTCAGAATCGATTTCCATTGTAGGACACCCAGCCTGTGTCTGAGAAGTGCGTGTTGGTGGTATGGGGAAAGCTCTCCCTTCGGCATTTGGCCATCAGAAACCATTTAATGAGGCACCCCTTGGGAGAGACACCCAGAAAAAAAATGAGGGTCACAGAGAGGGAGTCATCGGAAAGAACTTTTAAGCCAAGAAAGTGAAAGTCTGGGTCACGGGAAAACAACTTCTCAGAGGTGAGAACATGAAACAAGGTAAGTCATGCTGGAGTCTGGCATACACGAAGTACTCTGTAAGTGGTAACTGGGATTATATGTAGCAAGTCTTCTATTAGTTAAGTGTCTCCGGCTGGAAGTAACAGCAAATAACTTGAACGTGCTTAAACCAACAAAACCGTGTGCTTGTGCGCGCATGCGTGAATGTGTGTATGTGGTACTTCTATAAGAAAACAAGAGTGGGGCGCCTGGGTGGCGCAGTCGGTTAAGCGTCCGACTTCAGCCAGGTCACGATCTCGCGGTCCGTGAGTTCGAGCCCCGCGTCGGGCTCTGGGCTGATGGCTCGGAGCCTGGAGCCTGTTTCTGATTCTGTGTCTCCCTCTCTCTCTGCCCCTCCCCTGTTCATGCTCTGTCTCTCTCTGTCTCAAAATAAATAAACGTTGAAAAAAAAAATTTAAAAAAAAAAAAAAAGAAAAAAAAAAAAAAAAAAACAAGAGTTACCTCACAAGACGAGAACAAGAGTTACCTCACAAGACGAGAGTTTACTTGGCTGTCAAGAGGGACTGGAACCAAGGACTGAAAAACCATTAAACTCAGACAACTTCAATAAGTAAAATGTTTTTACAGACCAACTTTCTCTGCCTCTCAGTCCACTTACTGTGCAAAAAGGGCTTCACCTCCTCTAGTCCATATGAAGAATTTCTTAATGTAAACTCCCCCTGAGTATCCGATTGGTCTAATTTTGCTCAGGTGTCAATATATCCTTCCAATAAACTTTGGCCTGGAGTGTGGGACCCCGTAGCATAAAGAGAGGCCCTTGGTGCTCCTCCTGGGATTGAGGTGAGGAGAGGCCCGGTGTATCTGTAGCTCTGGTCTGATGGAGGTCTCCGCGGAGAAAAGAGAATATGCTCATTTTAGGATAACTTGAGGAAGGTTTAATAAAGGGACTCTTTACAAAAGCATGACAGGGTGTAGGGAATAGGGTCACAGTAGACTAGGATGTTTGCACCCCTACACCCAACCAGAAGAGGAGAAGGATTTCGGAACCCAAAGGCCAAAAGGTGTTGTGAAATTCTTGTGTGGGCTGAAATAGTCCAGGATGACCCTGCAAGAAGGGAAATAAATTCCTTCACTACATGCACCTCTTTTCCTTGGATCTTTTACAGGTCACCCCACTGACCAAACCAAAAGGTAAGGAAGACCCTCAACACCAGTCTTTGGAGGAGAAGAAAGGTGGAGAGTGTGTCTAGAGGGCAGAGGGATATATCTGGCAATGACACTTTTCACATTATTCAGTGACAGTAAAGAAAATCACTCTACCTAATTTTTAATGGCTCGCTTTAGAAAGCAAACCAGTGAGTTTATAGTGCCACACTATCATCGGGGCCAGACAGCTATAATTTCCACTTCAGTCAAAACATGCTGTTTGGGCTCCTGGGTGGCTCAGGCAGTTAAGTGTCCATTTCTTGATTTCGCCATAGGTCATGATCTTACGGTTCGTGAGTTCGAGTCCCACATTGGGCTCTGCACTGACTGCACAGCCTGCTTGAGATTCTCTCTCTCTCTCTCTCTCTCTCTCTCCACCCCTCCTCAAAATAAATAAATAAACAAACAAAATAGGCTAGCCATTCTACTTACTCCAAACCCCTACCCCTGCCCCCCACCCCATCACCTCAACCCACTTACCCATCAAAGACCAAATTCAAATCCCACCTACATTCTAAGGCCTTCCATCTAACACTCTCTCCCTTCTCTAATTTCTTTAAACTTTGTATAGTTTGCCACTGACTCATTCCCTAATTTGCATGGTAATTTTTGTCCAAATTCATGTTCATCCATTTCTGTATCCCTATGGAGGCTTGCACAGATCACTGCCCATAGAAGACACTCAGGAATGTCAGGTAAGTTCCCGAAAGAGGTATGAAGAATTTGGCAAATCTCAGTTTTTCTAGGGCGGTGCCCTCTCTTTTAAGATTGCTTAATGGATCCTTTGCATTTGAAACTTGGAAATCCACAGTTCAACAAGTTAGAACATTTGTGGAAGGATTTATGTTTACCTCACAACGTTGGCACAGCTCAGCTGTTGCCTTTGGGTTACTCTTGAAGAACTTTTATTTACATTTTAAATATTGCTGAGAAAGGGTTTGGTGTTAACTAACACAGAAATGAATCACTCTCTTATTTCTTATAAAGAGATGAGAGGTGGAATTAAAACTATTAAGACTCATGTGAATTGCATCTTAAGATGGTTTTAACTTAAAAGGCAAGTCATACAAGATAAAAGTGAAAGTTTTATATAAATACAATAAATATAATAATGTTATATAATTTATATAACTATAAATTATATAAATATAATATAATAAACATAAAAATATTCTAATTTAGATTTAGAATTAGAATATTCTAATGATTCTAATTTAAGATTTATTCTAATCCTAATTATTTTAAAAAATAATTATAAATTATACAATTATATAAATATAATAATATAATAAATATAAAAGTATTCTATTTTACACCTTTATCTTGGTCCAATAATTCATTTAGGGCCTGAAAACTCTTCAGCTTTCCAAGTGGGACATTAGAATCAGACAATAGTTCACCCTTTCCGGTCTCATAGTCATGACTTCCCATCTTTATGCTTAGAGACCCTTCCCTGAATGTGTAGGTACTGCTTAAGGCCACACTGTTAAAATAGAAGCCCTTAGCCTTTCTTCTTCATCCTGCCATCCTTCTACCCTGTTACTTCTGCTTTGAATTCATTAGTGTTGATTCTCTATACTCTTCTCTGTTCTGGCATGCAAACACCACACCACGTTTCTCCTGTCTGCTTACAAGTGTTGAGTTTTCTTGACCCCAGGGCTCTTTCACCAAGTTGGGAGTACTTCATAAGAAACCACAAGTCAAGTAGGAGTTCAACGATGGGGTAATAATAACTGGTAACTTTTGTGAGAAGGATTACATGAGATGACGCACTCTGTCCCAGCCCCTGCCAGTCACACGCAGGTGGAAGGTTGGGGGCACTCAAGATTCGGCTCCAGCCTTAACCCACCTGCCATGGCTGAGGAAGACATTGCTGCTGGAGGTGTAATGGGCATTAACACTGTTTTACGAGAGGTGCTGAAGACCACCCTCATCCACGATGGCCAAGCACGTGGAATTGATGGCCTACCACGTGGCACTTGCAAAGCTGTCAAAGCCTTAGACAAACATCAAGCCCATCTTTGTGAACGTGCATCCAACTATGATGAGGCTATGTGTCTGTCAAGTTGGCGGAGGCCCTTTGTGCTGAACACCAAAGCAACCTAGTTAAGGTCAATGACATCAAAAAACTAGGGGAACAAGTGTGCCTCCGTCAAACTGACAAAGAGGGAAAACCCTGCAAAGTGGTTGGTTGCAGTCATGTGGTGGTTGATGACTATGGCAAAGAATCTCAGGCCAAGCAAGGATGTCATCAAGGAATACTGCAAATTCAAGAAATGAACAAATAAAAAACTTGGTTCTTGTGCCTCAAACACATAAATAAATAAAAATGAAAATAAATCAATGATGCACACCAAGCAGCAGCCCCTGGGGATACATGGTAAATACAAAATAAACATTAGCTCTGTAGTTCTACAAATAATGAGAAGTATGACCTCCCTCCCCAAGATTATTCGTCGATGGAGGCCAGACAGCAAACTGGTGTGGCAAGCAGTAGGCACTGGGATCACTTAACACCTCCTCTCCATACTTCTGGGAAGGACTGGCTTGGTTGGTGAGTAAGCAAGTTTGGAAAAGAACAACCTTGGACTCAGTGAGCTCATGTTGTTTCGCATCATCAGTGATAACATCTAAAAAACAATACTCACCTCCTACATATCCCCACAAAAACACTTAGGTGTTTCTCACTGACAGATTTCATCTCTCTCTCAGGGTTCTAGATTCTTAAACTTTTAAGGTCAAACTTCTGCTACAGTCCTAAACTCTGCATAGGCAGCCCTATGGAGAGGTAAACAGTGCTATAGTACATGGAGAGAGAGTTTAGCTGGGAAACTACCCTTCTGGCCTTGGTCACCAGTCTTCCCAGAAAAATACCAGATGACTTTGGAAAAATCTATCCTGAATCCCAAGCTTGTAAGACATTTTGTTACATCTCTTTGAATTCTCCATTCCCCTTCAAGGGTATCACTGATCTTATCTTCCCTCTCCCCAAGCCCTAAAATCCTGCAGTGAATTATAATAATAACAATAAATACCACCAATTACACTGTGATAAACTCTTGGCATACACAGTCCCTTTCAGTCCTCATATTAACTCAGTGATGTAGGTACTAACATTGTTCCTATTTTACAGGTGAGCTACTGAGATTCAGGGAAATTGTTTGTCAAATCTCTGGCAAATAGTGGAGCCAGAAACTTAAACCCATCTTTGAGTTCAAAGGTAATACTTTTTAAAAAATGTTTATTTATTTTGATAGAGACAGAGGGAGCATGAGTGGGGTAGGGGCAGAGAGAGAGGGAGAGAAAGAATCCCAAGCAGAGCTTGACGCAGGACCTGATCTCATGATAAAGAGATGAAATTGAAAGTCAGACGCTTAACCAACTGAAAAACCCAGGCGCCCCTCCCCCAAAGGTAGTATTTTTAATCTCTGTGCCTGACACTTCCTGGGACCTTCCTCCACCCTAACATTCATTGTCACCTGGCCAGTTGGGATGATGTTTTTGGCTGTACTCATTTAAGTATATGCTTATGTCTTTTAGTCTATGTTCATATTTAATTCAGTTTAATGCTATGCCGGGCTCTGTAACAGACACAAAGGATTCTGCTTAGTTTTACTTAAAACTTAACCTACTTTACCCAAGTGAGGTGGGTGTCCATTTGGATGGTAAATCCTGGACTTATTTCCTTCTCCACACAAAATCAATGGACATGTTAGCAAACACGGGACAGGAGACATTAATCCCTCGATTCTGTTAACTACCAACTCCCTGAAAAGCCCACCAAAATAACCTGTTGGTCAAGCAAAGCCAAGTTCATTGCTTATTTCAGTAAGGGAGAGTTCCATCTTGATAAAATTTTAGTGTGTCTCAGAAGAAGGACTTCAAGGATGAATATTGATAAGGTTTAGGCAGTCTGCTTTAAGGTGAGATTTAATAAGTTTGTGATATAATAGTCTAAGTTTGGTGAACTCAGCAAGCCTTGGGTTTTGAAGTAACTCTCGATGAGTAAACAACACTTTGATAAGCATTCTGGTTTTCACAGTTGAACAGTCTATTCTTCAGATAAATAAATTTTCAGGATGTTCTTGAAACAAATAGTTTGCAACTTTATCTGCTTGGACAAGAACGTCCCATAATAGGAAGTTATGCTAAGGTAGCCAGTCCTCTTTCATCTAGCTGCAAGCAGCTTTTGCTCGGTTCTTTATGTCTCTTATCTGTAAATAGAGATGATTATAACACTTACCTCATAGAGTTATTATGAGGCTTAATGAATTAATGGAGGCAGAGGGCTTAGAAGGGTGCCTGGCACACAGAAGGTGCTATGTATGTATTTATTATCATCCTTACAACCTAGTACATTTTAATTCGTCTTGCCTTTGCCAGACTGAGGAAGAATTTCAATCTAAATGGATTTTTGAGGATTTTTCTCTAATAAAGTCAGGTTTATAGCAATGGTAGTCATGAAACAGCTCCACATTACTTTGATTTTTAAGTCATTCTGAATAAACTAAATTCCCAAAGTGTACTGTTATCGCCCTAGGTTTTCTCTCTCCCGAATTCCAGATGTGTATCTCCTAGTTTCTCAAAGTCTAACTACTCATATTTTCCACTCTAACAAGACAAAATACAACTGACCCTTGAACCGTGCTGGTTTGAACTGTGTGGTCTACTTACACACAGATTTTTAAAAAATAAATGCTGTACGGTATCGTAAATCTATTTTCTCTTCCTAATGATTATCTTGTTTTTAGCTTACTTTCTTGTAAATGCAGTATATAATACATATCACCCACAAAATATGTGTTCATTACATGTTTATTTTGGTAGGGATTCTGGTCAATAGCAGGCTATTAGTAGTTACATTTGGGGGGAGTCAAAAGTTATACATGGTTTTTCAACTGGGCAGGGGTGTCAGTGCCCCAAGCCCCCATGTTGTTCAAGAGTCAACTGTAATCTATGATTTCTTCTCCATCCTCCAACCTAGGCTACTGTCTCAGGTCTCATTCATTCAGCAAATAATACTTGAATAAATTTGTGTTCCAGGTGCTGTAACCAGTACATAGGATCGAGTAAAATAATGCATATCAAAGCTCTTTGAAAACTGTCAAGCTTTAAGTATTGTATATATATTTTTTAATTTTCTGTATATTATGATGTTTTGACATCTTAAAAACAAAAACAAACACCTTTCTGGCTGGGGATAGCCTGTCCCTTCTGAGGCTAGCCAATTCTTAAATATAGCGAAGTTCTCAGCTAGGAGCATGCCTTTGGTATACAAACTAACCAATCCAGAGCCATATCTGCTTTATGGGGCCCTCCACCCTAGGAGACAATAGTCTTTTGTCTTCATCATCCCAGGGCCAGGTGTCAGGCAACTAGTGACCACCCATACAGTTTACAGCCTGCTGAAGTTATTCAAACATTTTAGCCAACCCTAGACTGTTTATTCTGCCCTGCCTTTCCTTCCCCATGGAAACTCCAAAACGGCTCTAGCCTCAACTTTCCCTTTGCTCCTGTCTTCTGCCACCTGACCAAAACGTGGCCCTTCCCCTGTGACCCTGTGGGGCAAGAGGTGACCATGCTATACTCTAGACCTATTATAATAAACTTTGTTTTCTTGTGCCTTTCCTGTGTTTCCTTTTGTGGCTGTACTTGAGTGACCATTGCATAAAAAATAAAAATAAATAAAATAAAACAAAGAAAAAAACAGGACGCTGCTTTAGCACTCTTGATTGCAAGTGACAGAAACATCAAAAGGCATGAACAAAAGGTAATGTATTAGCTTATGTACCTGAAAAATCTAGGAGTGGTCTTATTTTAGGTATCTTTGGATCTAGGAGATCGAGTAACGACATCAGGGACCCATATCTTTCACCATCTCTTAAGCTACTTCCACACGGCAAACAAAATGGCCACCAGCAGTGCAAGAACAATCTTAGCGGAGAAACCATCTTTCAGAGAGCTCCAAGAGAAAAGTTGGGTAGAATTCTGATTGGCCTAGCTTCGATGATGTCCCTACCCTTGTTGCGACCTGAGGCCAGTGCCGATCTTGATGTAATATTCTGGACAGCCCTGGATCATGGGCCCACTCCTGGAGGAAGAGATTGGGGTAATCAGTCAGAAATACTGAACAGTATTTCTATTTGATCATGTGGAAGAAGGTTGTTTTCCCAGTAGAAGGTTTGCTGGGCAGAGAACCACAACCACATATGACCACAGCAAAGTGTTGCAAACAAATATGAGGCTCTGTAATTAACAGCCAAATATCTGATGTCTCTGTCATAGCCTTTATAGATCTCAACATAAATAAGTACAAGACAGGAAGGAAAAGGAAATACGAAGAGAATTAGAAAAAACGGAATACAAACTAGAGGATAACACAGCATGGTCGAGCAGAGGATTGTCAGGATGAAATAGACCTGAAAATGTTTTCAGTCTGGGGGAGGTAGAGTTGAACACACTGGAGAGAAAGGAAAACTCAATGGAAAAAGGTCAAGGAAGAGAGAATAAACAACATGGGAAGAAGGTTTTAGTCTTGGGGAGTGACATCTCATCTTTTGACAAAGAGGTTTTGATGGGTGTAGATGTACCACCCTTAAAAATAATCAAGTTTTAGGGTGCCTGGGTGGCTCAGTTAAGTGTCTGACTCTTGGTTTCAGCTCAGGTCACGATCTCATGGTTTTGTGGGTTTGAGCCCTGCATCAGGCTCTGGGCTCTCTCGGCCCCCTCCCCCACTCATACTGTCTCTCTCAAAATAAATAAATAAACTTACAAAAAAATGACCAAGTTTTGAATCTTGAAAAAGGTTTATTTTCACCTTGGAACATCTCTTCTATAGCAATTGTCTTGATATTGTTTCACGATTTATTTGCAATGTTTTTTCTTAGGGTTATATGAATTAATGGTGCTTTTTACAATCAATAGTCTCTTCGAGTTGCTGAAATTTGGCTGGTAATTATGCCAGTAATCTGAGCACTTTCATGCTTGGCCACCTCCACGCTCAGTTGTCTGAGCAAATGAAATAGGGGCTGAGATAAGGTAGTTTGCTGATAGGGACAGGGCTGGAACTTGGATTAGGTCAGTACAGTCTTGGCTATGGATTGACTCTTAGCTCACCAGTTACTAGCAGGGTCCTTGGTCAAGTTGCTTAATCTCTCTAAGCTTCTCTAAGCTTCATCTATAAAAGAACAGTACCTAACCTCTGTGTTCGAGGTGAAGATTAAGTGAAATGAATGTATGGAGGAAAAACAAGGAAAAATAACTCAGCGTGTCACCAGCCATAGAATGTGTGAATAAAGGTTAGTTGTTGCTATTGTTGTTCATATTATTTCTGGCTCAGTGAAGTGTGAATGTTTGGAAGAGCTGCTCTGGCAGTGCTGAGAACCCATCTGAAAGGTGAGGCGAGATCCGCAGTGCCACAGTCGGCCCATTGGAGGGAGTTCCTCCAGCAGAATTTGGCTGATCAGGCATGGGTGTGGTGATGGCAGAAATTTCCTCCTGATGTTGGGCTGGGTGAGTGCTACAACATGCCAGTCATGCCGCTGCTGCTGGGCCTCTGCCTTCACTATTCTCTTGCCTGTTCCCCAGAGCCACATGGCTCACCATCCCACTTCACTCACACTCTTCCTCAAATGTCACTTCTACAAGAATGTCCCCCTGACCACCCTACCTCACCCTGCTTGATATTTTCATTAGCCCATTATGGCACCATAATGGAGAAAAAAAATCTGACTTCTATCCTTCTAGGTTCTGTAACAAAAGACAGATTAGCAAGAGAAAAACAAATAGAAGTTTATTAACATGTATATCTCACATATACAGAAGCTCAAGGAAGAGAAACTCAAAGAGCTGGTTTCGAATTTGGGCTTAAACACCATCTTGGACTAAACCAAAGGAATAAAGGTGTGGGGAGGCAAGTTATGGGAAAGTGACCAGAAAAAGTATGGTAAACAAGAGTAGGTTTTGTTACGCCGATTACATAGGTGCTGGCTCCCGGGCTGAGAGTCTCTTCTGATTTGGAATCCAGTAATTTCATCCTTCTCTTCCTAGAGATGGAGACACCCTTACAAATGGAGATGTAGTTTATCAATGCAAATTTCCCTCACAAAAGGGTAACTTCTATTCTGTTTTCAGAGCTTCTGTATCTGCTGTTTTTTGAAGCCATCAGCTCAAAATAATCATTATGCCAAAGAGACATATTTTGGAGCATCTTCTGGTCATCTAAAGTCATATTTCAAGGTGGCGTATTCTGGTATCCTACAGCATCTAACATAGCACATTTTTATTTATGTGTTTATTGCCTGCCTTCCTGGCAAGTAAGGAGGCAGTTACTTAGTTGAGCTCATTGTTCTATCTCTAATGTCTGGTACAGAATGGACACATACATAACTGTTGAAGCAACAAATGAATAAATGAATGAATGAAGGGGGCAATTCAAATAATTATCAGAAGTCTAGTTTGCAATGGAAAGAAATGAAACTAGAAGGCAGCTGACATACACACACTCATCCATTCAAAATTATTGGTTGAACACCTACACTGCTTACTCTGTTCTGGGTGCTGAAGACAGATCAGTGAAGAAAACAGACCAAATTTGCATTCTCCGGGGTTTCTATTCTACTGTGGGAGAGAGAAAATAAGCAAGATCAATAATTAATTATGGCCTGTGTTACAGAGGAAAAATAGAGCAGGGCAAGTGGAATCCAGAATGCAGGGGAAAGAGTGAGCATTTATAATTTTAAATGGAGTAGTCAGGGGAACCTTTACTGAAACAGCACTGTCTGGGCACAGACTAGTTGATCATGGAGTACATCTTGAAGCTATCTGGATGAAACGTTTTTTAGAACAAAGGTACAGCTATGGCAAGGGGCCGAGGTAGTAGCCCAACAGGAGCATACAAGGAATAGCCAGGATGCTGGTGTGACTGCCGAAGAGAAAGACAGGGGAGAACGCCTAGAAAGAAGGAGGGTACAGACATTGCTCAGGACGTTGTCAGCTATTAAGGACTTGGGATGTGATTCCGAGCATCGGAAGACCATTTTAGGTAGTAGAATTTTAGGTAGCAGAACAAGATGTTCACGATTTTGTGTTAGACAAGCTAAGAGATAATTATTTCTATTTTATAACTAAGAGAACTGAAGTTCAGAGTGCAAGATTATTTCTTCAAAATTGCAGAGCAAGTGGCCATACTGGGATCAGAGCCCAAGATAACCTCTATCATGTTCTGAGTCACCATGTGCACTGTCTCCCCAAAGGACTTCTGCAGCATCCCACACCCCAAATGCCAGGAGAGCAACAGTGTATCTCTGCGTGGGACCTGAGGGTCAACAAGAGCTCTGTGCTGCCATCTTTCTTCGTGAGTTTGTCCTTCCAGCCGTAAGAGAGCCACTTCCCTTGCCCACCCCTGTACCCGCTGTGTAGTGTAAATGAATAAGAAGCATGGCACCAAAGTGCTATCAACCCCAGCCCCAAACTCCAGAAGAAACTTTTGTCCTTGAAATGTCAACTCCTACCACTCACACACACTTTGTGAAGGAAACGGCTTCACTCCCAGTCCTGGACTTTTTGTGCCACATTTGGACATTGTGTTCCCAAGTACGGGCGTTTCTGACCCAAGGGCGGTCCATCCACTGGCTTGGCTGTGATGTACTACTATAGCCCCATAAAATTCTGTAACCATGGGAACTAAAAATTCTGAAAGATCTGTTTGATAGTAGTGGGAACAGGAGCAAATGCATAAGCAGAGGACGCTGTGCGTAGAGAGGGAAGTGGAGCAAACAGCCGAGCCCAGCAGATAGGCTGAGACAGTGCTGGTCTAGGCTGGTGTTGCCTCCATTCGCGAGCTGACTGTTCTCTGAGGTAATGCAATGCACTCCTCCAAAGGCGCCCTGCCTTTCTTGAAGTAACTTGAAAACCAATCAAGCCAAAACAAAACAAAACAAAACAATCGAGTCAAGGTAAAACAAGTTCCCAGGTCACTCTTGTGTTCACAAGATACCGCCTTCTGCTCCCCATGGCACAGGTAAGACTCTGTCTCCACCTGCTAGCCCCGTGGCTGTCTACACTGTAGGTACTGGAGAGCCAGACCCCAGGATGGAGTGAAGGCCAGTTCCCCTGACTTAGATCAGATGCTTCCTCCCTTTTCTGACCTGGAACATGATGTCCTCACCATGAAAAACATTTCACCAGCCCTCCTTTTTCTACCAGGTAATTTCCTCTTATTTTTACTATGACTGCTAATCTAGTCTGGAACTAGGGATCCTAGAATAATCTTAGCAAGTAAAAGCTACCATCTGATATTCAACTGAGTCCAATAAACACTAAATGAACATCTATTATGTGCTGGACACTGGGAACAGCTATACATAAGGCAGATAAGATCTCAGGGCCCATTAGGCTACCAAAAATGCACATCAAACTTATAGTCTTTCTTTGAGTCTGGTGGCACAATTCTGTTGGATACAGAGTTTTGCTTTGAGGAACATAGAAAGGTAATCGTTTCTCTTTCTTGTGAGCTTAAGAACTTGAAGTTGGTCATTTGCAGACCCAGAAATCTCTTGGAACATATTGCAGGAAAAGCTGATTAAAACTAAAGCATGTCTCCTTGTCCCATGGACTGAATACTTCCATTAAGGTTTGAATGTCCTCCTTGTTCCTTTAAAAGATGGCATCAGGCCAAGTCATTAACTTTCTGATAGCCTGTCCTTTCCCCCAGCTATCTTGCTCCAGATCTGTACTTAGTGACTCAAGTTGCATGGATACTTTGATGGAAGCTGGGAATGAACAAACATGTAGAGTATTAAATCTGAAAGTACATTGCCTAAACTGTTTCTTATCCAAGATAAATGGAAAAGGAAAATGGAGTAAAATGATGATTTCATGCCTGTGCAATCTTCTGTGTTTCTTCTAGTTTCATTTTTTAAATTAACATACTGTAAAAAAGTACCTTTTCTATATGTATAATTCCATAAATTTTAACACGCCTGTAAATTCAAGCAGCCCACCAGGATCAAGATACAGAACAGTTCTATCACCCCCAAAACTCCCTCGTGTTATCTCTTTGCATTCAATGTCTCCCCCATGCCCTAATCCCTAAAAGATCAGTAATCATTTATCTGTTGTCCATCCCGATGATTTCGTCCTTCAGAGAATTTCACGTCAGTGGGACTATTTAGTACGTAACCTTTTGCGACTGGCTCCTTTCACTCAGCTTAATGCCTTTGAGATTCTTCCAAGCTGTTGCATGATTCGAGAGTAGGTTGCATTATATTGTTGAGTAGGGTTGCGTTATTTAGATATACTACAATTATCTAGTTATAAGTTGAAGGATATTTGGGTTGTCTCCAATTTTGGGTGATTATGACTAGATTCATTGTAAAACAATTATGTACAAAGGGATTTGCTTTTGGGTTTTTTTGGAAACATATTTATTTCTATGGTAAATACTTAGGAGTAGGTTTGCTGGATATGGTGGGTGTAAATATGTTTAGGAACTTCCAAACTTTTTTCCAGATTGCTTGTATCATTTTGCATTCCCACCAGCAAAGTCTGAGAGTTTCAATTGTTCTGTATCCATGCCAGCACTTAGTATTTATTTTAGCCATTCTAATAGATGTGTTACTGTGGTTTTAATATGCATTTCTTTAATTGTTAATGATATTAAACATCTTTTCATGGGCTTATCTGCCACCCATATATCCTCTCTAGTAAAGTATCTATTCAGGTCTTTTGTCCATTTTAAAGTCGGATTGTTTTCTTATTGTTGATATTTGAGGGTTCTTTATGTATTTTGGATAAAAGTTCTTTGTTGGAAATATGATTTGCAAATATTTTCTACCAAATTGTGGCTTGTCTTTTTGTGCTTTTAATATCTTTTGCAGAGCAAAAGTTTTTAATTTTCATAAAGTCCAATGTATTGATTTCTTCCTCTATAGATCATATTTTGGGTGTCGTGTCTGTGTGTTTGTGTGTGTGTGTGTGTGTGTACTCTTTAGACTGTTAAAATGGTGTATCTTATTGACTGATATTCAACATTGAACCAGTCTTGCCTTTGCAGGATAAATTCCACTTAGCATGGTATATTACTGTTTTTATATATTGTTGAATTTGATTTTGTTGAGGATTTTTATATCTATTTTCATGAGGAATATTGGTCTCCAGTATTCTTTTCTTGAACTCTCTTTTTCTTCTTTGTTTTTTTTAATTTTTTAAGTTTATTCATTTTTGAGAGAGAGAGACAGAAACAGAGACAGAGACAGGGTATGAGCAGGGATGGGACAGAGAACGAGGGAAACACAGAATCTGAAACAGGCTTCAGGCTCTGAGCTGTCAGCACAGAGCCCGATGTGGGGCTCAAACCCACGAACTGTGAGATCATGACCTGAGCCAAAGTTGGATGCTTAACTGACTGAGCCACCCAGGTACCCCTTTTTCAATGAGAGTAATGCTGATCTCATAAAATCAATCAGGCAGTATTATTTCCTTTTCTGTTTTCTGGAAGAAATTTTGTGTGATTGGTGTTATTTCTTTAAATGTTTCATAGAATTCACCAGTGAAACTTTCTGCACCTGGCAATTTCCTTTTTGGAAGGATTTTAGTTAGGAATTAAATTCTTTAATAGTTATAGTAGTATTCAGGTTACCTAGTTTTTCTTGCTTGAGTATTAAGGTTTTTTGTTGTTGATCCATGAATTAATCCATTTTTATAAGTTGATAAATTTATATTTGTAGTATTCCCTTATTTATTATCCTTTTAATGTCTTCAGTCTGGTGTTATACCTTTTCATACTTGATAATGTTAAAGTGTGTCTTTTTTTTAGTCTTGCTAGAGGGGTGTGTGTGTGTGTGTGTGTGTGTAAAATATATATAGTCTTTTTAAAGAAACAACTTTGGTTTTCATTGACTTTTCTATTTTTCTCTGTGTTCGATTTTATTGATATGTCATTGCATCTTTATTTTCTTCCTTCTGATTGCCTTGGGTTTATTTTGCTTTTCTTTTCTCTAGTTTCATGAATTGGGCATTTACATGATTCATTTGAAACATTTCTGTTTTTCTAATATAAATATTTACTGCTATAAATTTCCCTGTAAGCACTGTTTTTACTGTACCTCATAAATTTCAATACACGTACTGAACTTTCCAAAATGTACTTAGAATTGATAGTTTACTACTCGATGTGGAATATAAAACATTTTCCATCACATAGATTTCTTTTTCATTCCTGCTTTGTGTTGCTGTCTCATACATTACCCTTATAAACATCAAAACTCCATCAGACAGTATTATAATTTTTGCTTTCAACCACCAAATGTAGTTTAAAATATTCAGTAAAAGAAGATATTTACCATCTCTGTTGCTCTTCTTTCATTCCTGATGTTTTAAGTTTTCCTTCAAGTATCATTCCATTCTGTCTGAAGAACTTTCTGTAGCAGTTACTTTAGAGTGAGCCTGCCATCAGGGAATTCTCTTCGTTTCTCTTCATCTGAAAATGTCCTTCCCACCCCCCCCCTTGATAATTACTGAAGGATATTTTCAGTAGTTATGGAATGTTCTGGTTTGACAGTTCTTTTCTTTCAGCGCTTTAAACATGTTCCACATTTTTCCCCACGAAGAATCATTGAAATCATTATTTCACTGTAAGTCATGTATATCATTTTTCTAGGATTTCCTTTGATAGTTTTTTTTCTTTGTGCTTAGCTTTTAGCAGTTTGATCATCGTGTGTCTGGGAGTGGATTTCTTGAGGGTTATCTTTTGGGTGTTATGCTGAGACTCTTGAGTCCATAAACTTATTTTTCTTGCTAAACTTGGGAAGTTTTCAGCTATTATTTCTTCTAGTATTTTTCTGCACAACACCCTTTTCCATCTCTTTCTGAGACTCTGATGATTCAGATGTTAGGTTCTCTGGTATTGTTCTATAGGCCCCTGAATCTCTTCACTTCTTCAGTGAAAAAAAAAATCATTTTTTCAATCTTTTTGTTGTTGTTCAAACTAGATATTTGGATCTATCTTCAAGTTCACTTTTTTTCTTTGTTAACTTCTTTTGCTATTTGGTCTATCCAGTAAGTTTTCATTTGTAAGCGGTTATGTTTTTTCAGTTCTAGCATTTTCAAATGGTTCTTCTTTATATATTCTATTTCTTGGCAGAGGAGTTCTATCATTCCACTTATATAAGAGTTTGCTTCCTTACTTGGTAGAGCATTTTCATAAGAGCTCCACTAGTGAGTCTTTGATAATTCCAACATCTATGTCGCCTTGGAGTTGGCATCTCTTGATTGTCTCTTCCTGAATGAGTCATGATCCTCTTGGTACTTTCTATGCTTCATACTTTTGGATTGTATTCTAAACATTGTGAATACTACATTATGAGGTTCTGGATAAATCTTACAAAGAATGTCGATATTTTTGTTTTAGCAGACAACTGACACGGATGGGTTTAAGTGGCAAATTCCAACCCGTCGTATGTGTTTTATGATTCCAGTGTCAGTCCAGTTTATAAAGCCTTTGCAGTACTATTCAGATCTGTCTCGTGTATGTGCTACCCAGTATCCAGTCCAGGGTCTGGGCAGTGGTCAAGCCTGTTGCTCAGTTCTCCATGTTCATGCAGTTTGGGGTCAGATCCGTACATGTGCAACCCAGGAGTAAGCTCAAGAGTTCATAAACAACTTGAAGGAGTTGCAATCCCAAACTCTCTTCTCCTTGTGATCTCCTTGGTACCTTCGGGTATTCTGGGGCTCCCCGTTTGGTCTTGTGGCCAGAAAGCTGGGGTTTTGGTAACTCTACTCTGTTGTTCACTTCCTGCAACTGACCCACATCTGAGGCCAACTGATGAGCGAACACAGAGACAGACAAAACCACAGTAGTTTGCCTCACCCCCTCGGGATCACAGCTCCTCCAACTGGAGAGGAATGTGCTTCTTTCTCAGAGTTTTGGTTCCCATATGCTCCTGTTTCAGCCGCTACTGCAGGACTTCTAGCAGGACAAGTGAATTAAAAAAAAAGAAAAGAAAAATGGAGAAAAGAAAACAAATGAAAATAATGGTTTCCTCCAGTACCTCTGAGTACTAGGAATTCCCCTTTGGACTCTTTGAGCCAGAATTAGGGGATGTCTCCTGGAGCTTTGTCTGTGCCTGGGTGCCCACTCTGGATTTTCAGCAGCCCTGAGTTCATTTCAGGGGATATCAGCGGGGTAAAAGTGATAAACTCACCAATTTGCTTGTCTTTTCCAATCTGCCTACTAGTGTTTACTTTCACAGTCCTCAGATGACCCATGTATTCTATCCAGGCTTTATAGCTGCAGTCAGTGGGAGGGGCAGGGTGGAATGAATGTGTTTACTCCATTTACTCTTCAATATTTTTAAAAACTCTTTCAAGAGGCAAGATAATGATAGACGAAGATCCTTATTCTAAATTTCCTGCCTAACTGAATGTTTAGACCTATTAATGCTAGGAAGAGGAAAAATGTAAGTGTGGGTGGATGAGGTGGGACTATCATGTAGTCATGTGAAACATTCTAAAGCCAAAAAAAGAAAAGAAAGTCTTTTAAGCTTCACTTTTTACAGGCTTATATTTTACCCAGTACCATCTGTGGGAAAGGAAATAAGAAGTGAAAGGCAAGAATTAAAATAAGTTTTGGAATCAGTAAAGGACTAAAGAAAGTTTTACTGGGCAAGTTAGTATGGATTCAGGAAAAGAAGGAAATACACTATACTCACTGAGGTTTTTTTGTACCATCTCCAAGCCAGGGCTTGCCAGGAATTTCCCTTTTTCCACTTACCCTGCTCAGAAGCCCACCACAAAGGGCACGACTTGGGTTTGCCTAAGCCTACGCTTGAGACAGAAATAAAACCCTTTACCTCCTAACAGCGGACTGAGCTGTGACACTCTGAAAGCTTTTCTTACTGCTTATCTTCTTCTTTTCTTTTCTTTTTTGTTCTTTTATGCACTCATGGGTCCATAATATCATTACCTTTTCCCACAGAAAAAGCTAGTTTTGGCTCTCATATCCATGTCCGTGGAGTCAGGTCACAATAAAGATCAATCTCTGCACAATGTGCCACGGTATCAGCTGGTTTCAGTCTGAATATAGTAATTCGTGTCTGTGTGTGTGTGTGTGTGTGTGTGTGTGTACTTTGAGAACTTTTCAGAGTCAGAGTTTAACCAAGGATATAAGATTGAGAGGCTCCTGACAAGGGAATCATGGGTTTTCCTCCAAACCCTTTCCTGCAAGTGGCTTCATAATAGACTCCCATCCTGAAACTGGTTTGGTTAGAAACACCATTTTCTTCCACCCTTCAAGAGCTGAGGTTGAGAAAAGGATTGCTGGACATGATTTATAAGACAAAACACAGATGATTCACCTCAAATGAGAAGTTAAATTGACTTTGAAAACCTGCTCTGTTTGTCCGGAGATGACTCTCATGGAAAACACCTTGGAATCTGTGCTAACATGAGGGTTGTTATTATCCACAGCACCGCTGTTCCTCTCAGGAGCCTGGCAGGAAACAGAATGTGGAGCTTGGGGAAGTGAACTGCTATCAGCCTAAGAGAACAAGCTAACCCAGAGCAAACAGATTGCAGGCTTTTCTAGAGCTGGGGATCACATATTCTTCACTTTTACTAACACGGAGCATAGATCCTTCCACACGGTGGTGGGTAATCCATATAATTATTTCATTAAGCAGTGTCTTGATCAGATCTGAGAGAGTGGATTCATTCATCAACATTTAATGAGTTCCTGCCTTGGACGTGGCTTTGTTCTAGATGTCTACACTGGGGATAAAGAAAGAACAAAAGACATTACCTGCTTGAAAGAGATTGTTTTAGTGGGAGAGGCAGAAGGTAACAACTATCTTAGTCAGCTGGGACTGCCATGACAAAATACCGTAGACAAGGTGGCTGAAACAATACACATTTTTTTCTCACAGTTTCGGAGACTGGAAAGTCCAAGGTCAAGGTGCTGGCTGATTGAGTTTCTAGCAAGGGCTCTCCTTCTGGCTTGCACGTGGCCACTTTTTCACTGTGCCCTTATATGGCAGAGAAAGAGCTGACTTTCTGGGGTATCTTCTTATAAGGACATTAATCGTATTGGATCAGGGCTTCTCCCTACGACCTTGTTTAAACCTTCCTGGCATATAGCTTCCTTGACATATAGCACCCTGGGGGGTAGGTCTTCAACATACACATTTTAGGGGAGATGCAATTCAATCCATAGCACCAACCAAACGAATCAAAACCATTCTATTATATAATGGCAGTTAATAGTGAGTGGTATAAAGAGAGTGGTAAGTGGAAGAGACTAGTGAGTTTGAAGCCGAATGGTGATAGTAGGCTTCTCTGAAGAGGGGACTTTAAGCAAAGGCTTTGGTGAAGTACACAGTTCAAAGTAGAGATGGTCCAGAATGAGAGACAGTGAGAAAGGCTCTGGGCCAGAAGAATGCTTGGTTAGAGCAGAACAGATGTTTAAGGACAAGAAAAACACAAAGGATCCAGAAAGAGTTGGTCAGGGATGAAGAGCAGACACTTTGCGTGGAACAGCCTGTAGGTTTCTAGCTAAGTCCCAGATAGGAACCACCTTTACCCATCTAGTCCCTAATGTGCCTGGAGGAGATATAGAGGGAGACCGTCTAAATGTATTTATAATTCAAGAATTTTCTACTAAGGGCTCAAGTCTCAAGTGATTTGGCCAATACCCAGAGCCCTGAAATAATTCATTCAACAATTTGCAATAATTAGGAAGCCCTTACTATGTCCCAGTCACTGTGCAATTACTCATGATCATGAGTTGGCATAGAAACTGGAAAAATGTCCTTGGATTTATTTTTCCTGGGAGGTAATTATTACAGTGGTAAGTGGTGTTAAGTCAACTAGTCCTGTGGCAGGCTCAGAGTACCCTAGGACAGACTGGGCTGTTCCTTTTTTCTCCATTGCTGGGTCTCTCTCTCTCTTAGGAGTTCTCCAGGCTTTGATTGTTGGCTCCGTCTTTATTTTATGCTTTCTTTTTGGCTATTTCATCCCGTCTTATAAATACAATCTCTGCCTATTAATCTGAAATTTACATTGGCATCCACACATTCATCATGGACTCTAAAATTCACATATATTTAACTGCCTATTTGACCTCTTCATTAGGATGTGTGTGTGTGTTTTTTTTTTTAATGTTTGTTTATTTTTTGGGGGGGCGGGCCAGAGAGATAGAGCGAGACAGAGGATCTGAAGTGGGCTCTGTGCTGACAGCAGGGAGCCCAGTGCACAGCTCAAACCCGTGAACAGGGAAGTCGTCGGCTGCTTAACTGACTGAGCCACCAGCCGCCCCTCCATTAGGATATTTAATCGACACTTCAAAACTGATGTGCCCAACACAGACCCGATAATCTTCCTCCCCAGGCCTTCTCTATCCACAGTCTTCCTCACCTGAGCGGAGGACAGCGTCACCCTTGTTGGAGCCCTAAGCCTCAACAATGTGCTTGACCCCTCTCTTTTCTGGACTCTCACATCCAATCCGTCAACAAGCCCCGTGGGCTCAAATTTTCAAAATATACCCATATTCTGACAGTTATTTGCAATCCACTGCTACCAGCCTGGTCCGAGCCACAACCATTTTTCACCTGGATCATTGCAGCAGCCTCCTGAATAACCTCCCAGCTACTATCCTTCTCCCCAGCAGTCTCTTCTCAAAATGGCAGCCAGATCCTTTGAAAATGTAACTTAGCTTACCCCACGCCCTGCTCAAATTCCTGCAACGGTGCCGCATTTCACTGAAAGTAAAAACCAGTATCCACCGCGGCTTCTGATGACCTTTCCTTTCATTAATTCCCTGACCTCCTTTCCCCTTTGCTCACCTCGCCCTAATCACACTGGCTTCTTAGCTCTCGGAGAGGAGGGAAAATAATTTTCCTTCTTCTCTTCCAGATCCTTGGCTGAGACTCCCTGTAATAAGAGAAGACAGGAGAAAAACAAACAGATGTTTAATAGCATGTATACTTCCTGTGTACAGGAGTGAGCTCCAGGAGAACTAAGTAACTCCTGAAAATGGCCCAAGTTGCCACCTAATACACCATCTCTAGCTAAAAACAGAAGAAGATGTTGGGCGGGAGAACCAGGTTTTCAGGCAACAGCTCAGTAAACAAGCATATGGTTGTTATGCAGATTTAAGTCCACACCTTCTCCATTGATAAGAGTTTCTAGAGCTTTAGTCATCCTCCTTTTCCTGGTACTGAGAAGGAGACACCCTTACAAATGGGGATTTCCCTCACGCTCGTAACTATCTCTCACAAAAGGGTGACTTCTACTCAGTGTGCAGGGCAATCTATTTATTGCTGTCAGCCTCCTCTCACCAGGGTCAGTTCCACAGGGAGAGGACTTTTGCCGGTATTTCCTGTCATCTCAGGTGGCTAGACTAGTGTCTGCTATGTCATAGGTGATCAATAAATCTTTGCTTTGTGAATTAATTGTACGTAGACACGTCCCCCTCCTCACAAGACTGCGGTCTGTGTCTAATGCCATTCCTTGCGCTGCAGGCTTTCAGTAAATGATTTTGAAGGGCTGTTTAGCCTGAATTGGGCAGCATTTCATGAAATTTTCTAATATTGTTTCTAGTTCATGGAAACTTGCAAGCAGGTCACCATTACATACAACACGTGTCATTGTTTCCTTCTCACTGAAATACAATATACAGATAGAAAAGTACATCTGTCGTAAGTGCACAGCTTATTGTAATTTCACAAAATGAAGTCTCCCACGGGACCAATACCCTAAGGAGGATAAAACAATACCAGCCCTGAGATGCTCCCTCATGCTTCCCTTCCTGAATTCTAACACTCTAGGTTGGTCTGAGCACATTTTATTTTAAAGATGCCATACTGGGGTGCGCCTGGGTCGCTCAATCTGTTGAGCGTCCAACTTCGGCTCAGGTCACGTTCTCATGGTTCACTGGTTCAAGCCCCAAGTCGGGCTCAGGCTTACTGCTGTCAGTGCAGACCCCCTTTCGTATCCTCGTCCTCTCTCTCTCTCTCTCTCTGTCCCTCTCCTTCTTGCTCGCATGTGCTCTCTCTCTCTCCTCCTCTCTCTCAGAGATAAATAAAACATTAAAAAAAAAATTCTGCATTGGGATTTAAATGCTTTCAATAATGCTTCTATGAAACTAATCTTATAGAATTAACCTGATTTTTCCCCTCACTAAGAAAATACAAAAATGGAACTTGTCTTAGAAAGTATACCCATAAGGAATTTATCAGAGGCTCACATTTCAAGATAAACTTTCTGGGAAAAATCAATTAAACATAGGTATTACATGCATCTTCCTTTACCTCACGTACATTTAGGAAGGACTGTGAAATGTTATTCATCAGAAATATATGTCGAGTGCTAAGATATTTCTTTATTGCCTTACTGGCTTGTGATACTGATGCTGTTATAACGGTAAAGATTTTCTCGCAGAAAGTAAGAAGCTTGCTGAAGAATCACTCCATTTAAACTTCAGAGTAAAGAACTTGCACATGTGTGGGTGAGCTGTTATTCTTTGTCCGTCACAACCCAGCTGTATTCTCAGCACCTCTATTCCCTGCAGAAGCCCATGACTCAGACTTCCCGCTACTTCCCGCCTTTCCCTCAAACCATTCCTCTGGCCTCCCTGGGAATTCCCCAGGACCAATTAATGAGACGACAGGGGACGCTGTCTGGCTTAAGGGTACATCTGTATGAAGTAGGCTCCACAAGTCAGAGGGAGATCTCCCAATGGACAGAACTTCGGGCATCATATCTGGTTGGCCACTTGACGTGAAAGAAGAGATAATTGAGGTTTCCTGAAATACACTGATTCATGCGCCATGGCTGATGCGTTGGTCTAAATCCCTAAAACTACCAGGGACTTGGTAGTTTTTAAATGTGACTGGAAGATTGTTGCTAAGATCACCTAAAGAGAAATTATATCATGGACTTCTGAGAAGGCCGGCAGTCTTTGAAGCTATTTGAGCCCCATGTAAATGTTCCCCAGAGGACATCCAACTGTGGAGAAGGATAAAATAAGGAGGTGGTCAATATGACTCATATGTGGTTGTCGGTGAGCCTCCTCTCTGGCCATCTCTATGCTTGCACAAATGGCCCATGTACGAAGTGGCCTTGGAAACAGAGAGAGGCAATAAATGGGAATAAAAACGCGGACTTCCTCTTACCACAGGTGATCTGACTTCTGCTGCTGCTGAGTGCCCAACTTCCTAAGACAGCAGCCAGCACTGCACCCTTATTGGGCACCATTTCCTGGGGGACACCAGCCATCCAGGTTGATTGCTTTAGACTGTTCCATTATAGAAGGGGCAACAATTTGTCTTCATGGGAAGACATAGCTGCATATTCTGGAGACTGATTTCCCTTTACTGTCCATGATACTTCACCAGTGCCACCAGATATGGTTGATAAACTGCCTTCTCACATCCATGGTATTGTAGGGACTGAGGGCAGGCTGCCCCAACATGGACAACTTTGCCATGAAGACTGCTTTGAGTTAAAAAGCCATTAAAACCCAGCAGGTTCAAGAAGATCACTTTATGTCCCCCACAACTACCTAAAAAAGAATTTAGATAGAGGACCTGCTCCAGGAAAAGAGATATCACCATGAAAAACTACATTATACTACAAACTAGTTACGGGAATCAGGGAAGAACCTAGCCAGACTGGCCCAGCAAGCATTTGTTTACCAAATATTTACTCTTTTTCATCTTCCTGTGAATTCCATTCCTTCTCTTTGAAATCCCAGATCCTTGCTCCCTTTTCCTTAGTTCAAAATGACATACATATCTTATTTTGCCTGTCTTTGAAATTTCCACGTCTGTATGAATTCCCTGTACATATGAAATTGAATTGGATTTTCTCCTGTTAATCTGTCTCATGTCAATTTGATCCTCAGTCCCTCTAGAAGGACCTTAAAGGAGACAGGACATTCTTGCTTTCTCACAGTATCACACACATCATTTCCTCTGACTGAAGAACTCATTGCAGTGAAAGGGCCGTGGCGGTGGGTTCACACGATGGAATTCATTGTTCTTACACCACTTGGAAGCAGCTGGCTTGATGGAATAATGAAATAGCCACTGAAGTCTCAGTTGTGGCTCCAGCTGGGAGACAACATCTTGTGAGGTTGGGGTATTTTCCGTTAAGTGATCAAGTCAGTGTTAATAGAGAGTGTAGATTGTTCTGGAAACCCAGGAGTGAAGGTGGAAGTGGCTTCCCTCAGTTATACTTAACAACCCGCTTCAAGAACACTTTCTTCCTATCCCCGAAACATTGTATCTAGTTAGTCTGAGGTCTATCCTCCTGCCAAACAGAGGGGATTGTTTCCACCAGACAACACGGAGAATGCCCCCTGGACATTTCAGCCCGTTCATGCCACCGACCAAGGACAGTGCATTTGGTGTGCATATGGGGCAGTGGGATCGATTCTGCTTATCAAGGAGAAATTGGATTGTTGCTGCAGAATAGGGACATTGTGTAGAGCCCATGGATTGATGGCACTCTCAAGGCACTCTAGTCGCAGTGGGCAATGGAAAGCAGCAGCAACTCAATAAAGACAGAACCACTAAGCACCTGAGTCCTGTGGGAGCGCAGGTCTGGCTCACCCCATCAGGTAAGAGCGTCTTCCCTGCTGCCGTGCTGGTTGAGAGCAAGGGGATCTTGGGATGAGTGGTGGGAGAAGGAAGTTGAGACGATCAGTTTAGACCTGTCTTTTTGGAATGATTTCTCTTTCTCTCTTTTCTTATTGCTTCACATCCCGGCGGTGACTGCTGTGGACAGTTTAGGTTCCAGGAAGGAGAATGACTGAACTCTGACACCCCTCAGTGACTCAGTAGTGGATGAGATTTTGTTATTTTTCTTGTGTTGGGAAGCTGAGTTTCTTCAGCTACGTAAAGGACTAGGATGGAAACTAAGTGACAACAGGGTGGCCTGGCTGGTTATTCTCGGCTCTCTTCTCTGCCTTTTCCTGCCGCACTCTGTGGCCTGGGAGGCCGACCGCTACTAAACTTGTCATTTCACTTGCTTTTCCTTGTCCTCTGGCAACGAGGCACTGGTGAGAGGCCAGCGTGCAGGAGGAGGGCAGCAAGGTCAGGGATTTTTACTCCTTCCTCACTCTTCCTGCTCTCTCCACAGTTCAGCACAGGCCCCGAATCCCAGCCCCAGGCCGGTCTGCCTCAGCTCCACCTCTTACCAGGCTGGGAACAGCATTCCCTACCTGTCCCTGCAGGTCTCCAGAGGTGAGGGCTAATCCCTGGGTGTCTCCCGAGATCTTGTTGCTTCCATTAACCCTGATCATGCCTCTGTAAATAATCCCTGCACGAAATGCTTTTCAGTTAAACCCTTTTGAGGGTGCCATCTGTTCCCTGCTAAGACTTCGATGGATATAGCACGGGAAATCGCTGAGAAAGGAGAGGGCGATGCAGTCAGCTGTTGTGGGGTGAGGGAGAACTTTGGGGATATAAGGCTGGCGTATTGCAGTGGGACAGAGCACAGTGCATTTTCACAGGCTGAAATTGGCTGAGCTACGAAAACCAAAACCAATAACCTCTACTGGCCAGAGTTCATAGTTAATTTATTTGCTTATTTTTAAAAAGGTGTTGTAAGGGAGAAAAGCTTTGTGAAGCAAATTGGCTTGGGCCCAAGACTGAGGGCTTTCCTGGGATGTGGGACTTCAATGTTAAAATCGGGACAGTCCTGAACAAACTGGGCCAGCTAGTTACCTTAGTCTGTGACTACACTCAGGACCTCCGAGTCCTTCTCAGATGCTCCTGCTGGAGGGACATTCCAGGCATGAGAACCCTGTTCTAGCACCATCCCCTATCAATGGAAGATAACAGCTGTCTCTCACGGCATTCTTTTTCAGTAGCCAGTGCTCATCATTAATCGTGTTCTTAAAATTGTTAAATACAGACAAATCCTAACACAGCAAGTTTCCTCTCTTTTCAGGTCTCCTTGTCTGTGGACCCTGCCCTGGGTTTTCTAAGTAAGGGCAACCTCTGCTCCAGCTGAGTAAACCAGCAGAACAGGATGACAGAAGAGTAGAGAGCCATCCAGTGTAATATGGATTCAAATCCAGGTTCTCTCGGTCTCCTGATCTATAAAATGGCAGTGACCCTGGTGTTGCCCCCAAGAGTTGGTGTACTAAAAGGAGAGTCATGAACTTGGCACACGGTGAATGCTTAGTGTTAGCTTTGATTATTTCCAATGTTATTATTAGAAATCAACCCAAATGTGGGGCGCCTGGGTGGCGCAGTCGGTTAGGCGTCCGACTTCAGCCAGGTCACGATCTCGCGGTCCGTGAGTTCGAGCCCCGCGTCGGGCTCTGGGCTGATGGCTCAGAGCCTGGAGCCTGTTTCCAATTCTGTGTCTCCCTCTCTCTCTGCCCCTCCCCTGTCATGCTCTGTCTCTCTCTGTCCCAAAAATAAATAAACGTTGAAAAAAAAATAAAAAAAAAAAAGAAATCAACCCAAATGTAGCCAATCGAAGCACAAAGGGGGAAATTTCCTGTTCCAGGAGCAATCTCGTTTACACCTCCTAGTTCCCTTCCTAGAGGAGAGCTCTTTCCTTGGAGTCTGGTCCTCAGACTCTGCGGATGTTCCTTCTCAGCAGAGGGGATGGAGGAAAAGAAGTCCTTGGGCTCCCTCTAGAGGCCAGCAGTGCTCCGACTTTGAAACTTTCAATGACCTCCCTGGCCCCAGAGGATGTTTTCTGGTATTTTCTGTGTGTTCCAACTGCCTCCTTCTGTGCTGGGTGTTTTCTGTTTGTCCCTCTGGATCTGCTCTCCAGTCCTTTCCACTCTGTTCTGGGCCCCAAGATGCTGACCTCTATAGACTGCATCTGTGGGCTACCTTGCCCCCTGACTTCCAGTTTATTTTAACCAATGGAAATCAACAGCACTGAGGAAGAAGAGAGAGAGACTGGGGTATTATTTCCCCAGATCCATCCTAGCTAAGTTTGCTTAGAGTCAACAATACCCTTCCACCAAAGACCACAGCTCCTACCAAGCAGACTCTAAGATCTCTGGGTCTTAGTGATGGCTTCACTACCTCTTCAGACCCAGGGATGGAAAGGGCTCCCTGCTCTTGCTAGCCCTAGGACACAGCACCACATGAGCTATTACCCTCAATCCTGCCTACACCATTGTAAATCGTCCCTTTAGTAAGCTCTCCTCCGTTGAGTGTGTCATCTGCTTCCTGCCAGATTCCGTGCACACTGTGTCCAAGTTCCTTGGCTCAGCAGTCTCTTCTCTGCCTCGCTTCCCCGGCACGCCGCGTTCCACCAACCAACTACTTATAGTTTCTGTGCTATAATCATGTTGCTTACTGTCCCAGGATTCTCACGTTAATTTGTCCATCTGCAATGCCCCTACATACTTCGTGTCCGCCCCCCCCCCCTTACAATTCACTTTCCGTCCTGGCCCCTACCTGATCCCAGTCCCTCTTCCTCTTTAAAGGCCATGATTAGATGGCCTTGTATTTAGTCCTTCCTTATCCCCTGTGGTGCATAGTTTTTCCCTCAATCTCACTGGCATCCTGCCATTTCTATCCTATTGGGTAATGGCCTTGCATTTTGGTTGGATTTACCTGTTCTCTAGAGTCTGTGGAGGATCCTGCATAGTTTAATTATTTGGCATTTGATGGGGTTTCGGAGTTTTGGGGGAGTCAGAGCTGATGGCCAAGAAGGAATTCTTGAGACGTCTTTGGTGCAAAACAGTGATTTTATTAAAGCACTGGGATAGGACCTGTGGGCAGAAAGAGCTGCACTGGGGTTGTGAAGGGTAACTGATTATATACTTTGGAGTTGGGGGAGGGAAAGGCAAAAGGGAGGCCCCAAAAGGACTTTGATATGCTAAAGAGGACTCAGAAAATACCAGAGGCCTTGCTATCGTCAAACTGAGGCTATTTTCCCTCTAATAAGGCATTAACATGAAAACAGTAGGAAGTTCCCGGAGAATAGGTATGCTGTGTATTTGCTTCAAGTATTTGTCAGTGAGCTGCCAGTTATACAGACATTTAATTTTACCTGCCATTTCCTTCCTGCCTTTGTTCCCCACATCACTATGGAGGGGAGGGTGATGTAGGAAACTGAGTCTATAAGGTTTCTAGAGATTAGGCTATCGATAAGATTGTCTTTTTCTTGTAATTTACTAAAATGTTGGTAAACTGATGGAGACTCGTGTCCTGCAGGACTGTGATCTCCAGGAGTTAATTATTTGTTTTCCCTTTTCCTTTGTTCTTGGGTGGCTGGGAGTGCCTGAGGAAGGTCACGTATCCCACTGTAAGGAGCTGGGGGCGGGGGGGGGGGGGTGCAGGGTCAGGTAGAGGGTAGGGGGTGTTGCGGGTGTCATCGTGCCTTAGCTCCCTCATCAGCGTTGACTGGATTAATTAATATCGACCTAATCCAACCAGTACATGCCACTTCCCTGACTGTGGGGATTTCTTCACAGGTGTCCTACTCCACAGGAAATGCAGGAGTTTTTGGTTTTTTTGGTTTCAGGAAATGACCCTTTCCCCGTTAGAGTGAAGAGGGAGCATGTAGTTACAGGTGTTACTGGCAGCCATCCTGTAGCCAAGAAGAATGCTATTGTGAGGAAGAAGCTAGCAGAGAGGGAGGGCAGAGTCAAGAGAACCCCTGAGACACAGAGCTGTGGCTTTGATCCAACTGTTTCCGAATCTGTTACGCTCGTTTGGTTTCAGTGTTACAAACTAAAACTATCTGTAGCATTTGTGTTGACACAAAAGCAGAATTCACCGGGTGCAATTAGAAAACGTCTTACTCCTTTTCTTCTGCTGCTCATTCAAAGCCACCCTAAAGGTTACTTCTTCACCTGTCCCTGGATGAAATATTGGTAGGGTGCACGGTGGGGTGGGGGTGGGGGGCTCTATGACTTATCTGTTGTCTTACTGATGAGAAAATATCTTCTAGCTCCTTCTCATTGCAAAACAGTTTTATTTCGATAATTAAAATATCCATTTCGACGTGATAGATCAACCTCTGTGATTCATTCAACACGAAGCCTATCTCTTCCCCAAACTCCAGCCCCTAGAAGCTGCAATGGGTGCAGGATGGGGAAGTGGAATGTTTCCCCATGTAACACAGGGGATGGTGGATTCTATTCGCATCTGCTGCGAGGTCTCTGGCTCCTTCTGAGTTAAAGCACTGGAGGGAGGAGAGGATGAAACAAGGAAGAACTTACTCGAAAGTAATATGGTGCTGGATCCTGCTCTTTAAATGTTTAATACGAACTTTCCCTGGGTTTGAGCCCCAAGAGAACTATTTTCACGGGCACTACTGTGGGTTCTCAGAGGACCTCGCTGGGACCGTTCAGCTGTGCTCCCTGTGACGTGAACGGTGCATTTGTCTCCGCATGTCACCCTCATGGCCTCTCCAGCTCCTGGGACGCCGGCAGTCCATCCTCTTACTGGGTTCATGGCTTCGCTTCAGGCTTTGTCACGCTGCAGGCCTGCTCTCTCTCCCCCACAGGTCACATCTGGTCCTGGAAACACGCTCTTGTATCCTTGCCCCCAGTGGGGAGAATCTGCTCAGGGCAGCCTGGTCTGTGCCCGCAGAGCAACTGGCCAACCACAGCCTCTTGCCTTTTGCTTTCACAGGCATGTGTCACAGGGCATCATTGTGTTGAGCGGATCCCAAGAGGTACATATCTGGAAGATACTCTAATTTCCTCTCAGTAGGCTTGAATGCAGGGAGAGATATCCTTACCCTCCCCTGATAGGTGGGAAGGGAGGCTGAGGAACAAACACACTGACTCTCTCTCCACAAAAATCCTCTTATTTCCAAACTCAGCCTCTAGACACACAACTGGTTTATTGCGTCTTCTTTCCAAGTCCTGCATAGGTGTTCCAGCCCTTCCCATTAGAATGTGGGGTGCCTACCATCTCTTGTCTTGTGGCCTCAGCAGAAACGGAGACAGAAAGGGTGGGAAGTCTCCCTCGGCAGCATCCTAACCTTTATATGCACCTTACTCCAGGTAGAACTGGGGTGGAGACAGATCTCACACAGATGTGCGTTAAAGTGTTGGTAGTACATCAGTGTACTCTATTACATCAATTCTTCTACCGAACTGTAAACTTTGAAAGTCAGTGATCCAGTCGGGTGGACAGAACTGGAAACTCGTGGACCAGAGTCAACTGGCTGAGGGACCTGGAGAACTTATTCTCCAGTTCCTGTTTCCATAGAAGGAGGGGCTGCCTTGGAGGAATAGTCCTGGCCTCTCCCCTTTTGCTTTCCTTGTCCTGGGGTGCAGTAGGCTCGAGGGGGGTGAGGAGTGGGGGTAGAGTTTTCCCGAGAGTTGGGAAGAGAGTGGGGGAGCCCACTCAGCTCAGTCTCTGCCACTCTCCCCTCTCTTCACATCCTTCTGTCTGCAAAGTGGGAATGTTCTCGTTTGCTCTCTTGGCTGTAGGGTAAACTCTGCCTTGTTGGGGGGGAAAGCTGGGTGGGGGAAGAGGAGGCTTAGTTCAGTTGAGGAGCCTACTAGCAGCCCTGTTTGGCTGTACTCTTAAGCCAAATCCTTCACTGTTGTATCGTCAGTATCATAGCTGACGTTTGACTTTCATCTACAGGTCACAAACCTGTAGCATTCAGCTGCTTCTCTATTCTGGTGGGAAAGAGAGGTCTTCGCTAGGCCTCACTTAAATACCATCACAAGCTACAGAAATTATTTTTTTCCCCACATAAATCTTTAAAAATTTCCAAATCAGCATACAACTTTAATAAAAAATATTTATCTTCATTTTTGAGAGACAGAGAGAGCAAGAGAGAACTCAAGGGAGTGAGGGGCAGAGAGAGAGGGGAACAGAGAATCCAAGCAGGTTCGAGGCTCCAAGCTGTCAGCACAGAGTCCAATGTGGCGTTTGAACCCACGAACTGTGAGGTCGTGACCTGGGCCAAAGTCAGATGCTTAACTGACTCAGCCATCCAGGTGCCCCGAGCATACAACTTTTAAAATTAGGGACATTTTAACTGAAATCTTGGATTTCTAGCTTATCATAATAATTTCAATGATTGCTAATCCTGGGGCTGCATGTCTCATGGAAACCATTCCCTAGATGCTGTGCAGCAGCTCCCCCTTTAGAAGAGGCCTGCACTTTCCCCTTCGCCCAGATTACCAGCTCGCTAGAGTTGCTAGATTTAGCAGATAAAAATGCAAGATGTCTAGTTTAAAGGTGAAGTGCAGATAAACATTGATTTTATTATTCTTAGTGTAAGTATGTCCTATATAATTCATGCAATTCATTTACGGCACCTCATACTGTATCTGGCAACCCTGTGGTCTACCCCCTGCCCCCATCCTTGTTATCTGCTTGGGTTTAGAAGGTAAGTAAGTTTCCTACCCTTGTACCCATTTTTACTTATCGTTGTATGTTTAATACCTAATATACTTCCTGGAGCCTGGTGGTGTGCTCAATCAATAATGTTTGTGGAATATAGTCTGGGGACCAAAATTCTGTCCCATAAAGAATGTCACTGAGTCTCATCAGATGAATAAAAAGTGGTAACCTCTTGCTGAGCTCATCATGAATAAAGATTACACACTTGTGGTTATTCCTGGAATTCCTGACCATCGGCTTGTGGGCTTGACTGGGTCACTCACGGAGTTGGGCGTGTCCAATGAGCCTTTCTGGAGCCCTGGTTTCCCATCTCTTCATGGAAGGAATTGATCAACTTGCTCTCCAGGATCTCTAGCAAACTGGATGTTTCTGATTTCTTTCTTGTTTTGTATATTCATCACAGAAAAAAGATTAGCGTGTGCAGAATTTGACATCGGTATTTGTCAGCAGCACCAGGAGAAAAGTCAACTAACGATTATGTAATTGGTGATGATGAATCAGTGGACATATGAATAGATTGCTGTTTCATGACCCAGGCGCTATCTCAAGAACTTCTGATCTAATACAGGAAATTGAAGCATAGAACCTTAGAAATGTATACAGCATACTACTTTTTTTTTGTTTGTTTGTTTTTTGTAGTTTAAGATGTCATTAACTGACCCCCACCATGATTTGGTAACAGCTACTTAGAGGGAAAATATATAAATTATCCCATCTCAAGTGAATTCAAAAACTAAAACAGTGATTATTATTATTTTTTGAGTACAGTTGACACACAGTATTACATTATTTTCAGGTGCACAGCACAGCGATTCAACTTCTCCATACGTTATGCTATGCTCACCGCAAGTGTAACTACTATCCTAAAACCATGATTTTTTAAATAAAAAGTATGTCTTATAATGAAGAAACTTTGCTATATATGGTACATTTAGGGATTGCTAATTATCTGAAACCTTGTGAACACCAGGAGATCAGGCCATAAGGGTGAATCAACATTTACAGAGCACGTATGTGCTAAGTGCTTTCATTTAAATCGAGGTTTCTCAACCTCAGTGCTATTGACATGGGGCTTGTCCTGTTCATAGCCAGGTGTTTATCAGCACCCCTGAGCCCAGTCTACCAGATGCCAAAAGTACCATACCCCTAGCTGTGACAACCATAAGCGTCCCTAGACATTGCCAAATGTGAGGTGGGGGTAGGGTGTCCTAGTTAAGAACTACTGATTTTAATCATCCAATTGAATTAAATAATTCACAACAAGGCAGTAGAGTAAGGTCTCTGAAATCTTCACTGTGCCAAGGTCATGCTCTTGTCCATGCAGACCTGGGTAGGAGCCCCCTCCTTTGTCACTCTGGTTCCCACTTAGCCTCCTGGCTGCCCAAGCAGTGTGGCCTATGCCAGATGTCTCACCAGACTTGACCATAAAACAGTTTCTTCCTGTGTCCCCTCTCGTGAGATTCGGACTGAGTCTGTGGGGCTGCAGAAGCTAAGATATCACAGTGCTGTTGTCTGGCCTGCCTCCCTCTGCCTTCTCTGATGAAAGGTCTTGACTCAAACCTTGAAAGGGTCAGGAGACAGAGGCGTAAGAATCTAACTCTTAACAAGCACTTACTATCTGCCAGGCAGCAGGTGGTAATTCTACCTATATTATCTCTGTGTTGCTAAATTCTAAAAGGGATGGCTCTCCTTTCTTTTAATGGAAATGAAAGGTTTTGGGCTACTGTCTGAGCTCTTGTAAGGTATATGTAGGTTCACAACCCTCTCTGAAGCTCTCCTGGTGTAAGGTGAAACCAGCTCCCATATGCAGAGGGCAGGAAGACACCCAAGAAAGAGTCAGGTAGGTGGCAATTATAATATCAGCAAAGGGAATTTACATAAGTGAATAAAAAGTGGTAAGGAAAAGATAAGAGGCTTGTCTTGGGTGGTAGTAGGGTAACGGGATCCCTGGACACGTCCTCCAAATCTTAAAAGCTTATAAAGAGGCCCTAGCTGGCTTGTTATATATACCATGCAGGTGTTTTCAACATCACATCCCCCTCTCAAGGCTCTGTCCTTGGAGCATCCCTTGGGAGTGGGAGAAGCAAGCAGAACTCACTTTGCAAGGACAGCGGAGAGGGTGAGGAGCCCCTGAGTGCCCAGGTCCAGCTCACTGCTCGGTGTACAATGTGGTGATTTGCTATTCGACTTGAAATGCTCACCACCGTAAGGTTGGTTAACACATCCTCTCCAACGCATCATTACCATTTTGTTTTTATTGTTGTTGGTGTTATGGTAAAAACGTTGAAGCTCTACTATCATGTCAACTTTCAAGGATCCAATACAGCGTGAGGTTGCCTTTACATTTTGTTTCCGCTGCGCAGAAGCTTTTTAGGTTGCTGTAGTCTCATTAATTTTTGCTCTCGTTACTGAAATGATCTGGGAGGCAGAGGAAGAGGGCGGCCTGTAGCAGGGCAGAAGACATAAGGACAGAAAGATGGGAAGATAAATTCTATTGGGAGGATACCATGGATAGGATTTGGAGACTGAATGTTGATTGAAATAAATCATTGGTGGTGTTCAAAACAAAACCAAAAAAAGGGTAATGCTTTCATGATTCAAACAGATCTGGTACTTCCTTTCTAGGTACTCTCCTATACTCTGGAGCAACCGCCTGCAAACAGGCTACAAAGTAGTTTCATTCCAAGTAACCACACAGGAAGGTGAACAGTAGATGGCACTTGTGTGCTATCCCTGAATTTTCAACCCTCGAAGGCAACCAACCCAGGAATGACTCCTGCTAACATAAAAACAAATTTTTATAGTGCTCAAGTACAGATGGTCAGTTTCTAATCTGAAGGGAATCTGGAAAAGGAGAGCTAATGAAAGGATCAGTTTTGTCTTATGCAGTACCTTGCCCCCAATGATAGCCTATAGATTTTTAAATTTTGTGGATTATTGTGGCTTTCTTCCAGATTAATAAATTTACCATTTGGGAGTGGTCCTAAATTATTGTGACAAGTGCTATTACATGAATTCAAGCAGGCTTGAGGTTAGGAAAAAAAAAAAAAAAAATATATATATATATATATATATATATATCCCCAACTTTGGCCATGTTTCTAAATATCTATCTCTGACATTTTGCTGGTTTGCAAAGGTGAGGAACAACAAACAAAACAAAATCAAATCAAATATGGAAAAGAACCATGGGAGGGGCCATTGGACTAATAAAAGAGAACAGTGGAATGGAAACAAAGAAGTTCCTTTTGGTGGGGGGGGGTAAAATTTACTGTTAGGCTAGGATACAGAATTTTACATGTTTGCAATATGCCTGCAACCATGCAAAAGGCATCAGGACTTAGTAACTAAGAATGGGGTCTGGAGGCACCGACTAAAATCTGCACTGCCTAGCTGTGTACCTGGAGCAGGTAACTTGATGTCTCCGCACATCAGTTTCCTCATAGAGGAATGCACATGGTGATTAGAGCACCTCTCTGACAAGATTCTTATGAGGATTGAATGTCAAAATTTGCAAGGTACTTAGAAGAGCATTTAGCATGTAGTGAGCACACCATAAGTATATGAAAAAAGTATTTTATTTAAAAAATTGTTTAATTTTTTTTTCTCTTTCCTTTTCTTTTTTTTTAGTTTTGAGAGAGAGAGAGAGAGAGAGAGAGAGAGACAGTGTGAGCAGGGGAGGGGCAGAGAGAGAGGGAGACAAAGAATCCAAAGCAGGCTCCAGGCTCTGAGCTGTCAGCACAGAGCCGGATGGAACTCACAAACTGCTGCTGCAAGATCGTGACCTTAGCCCTTAGCCAAACATGAAGACTGCTTGACTGACTGAGACCCGCAAGCGCTCTGAAAAAAAAAAAAAAAAAAATAATAATAATAATTAAGTCTACATTTAGGTAATGGCCCAAGAGGTGATGTATTTTTTGATAACTAGAAAAAAAGCTTAATTGTATTTTTACTAAAAGACTTAGAGAAAAATCTGTACTTTAAAACTTTTCTTTTGAACTAGTTTCTACATTTTTACCTTATTCCTTTTCTGGTAATCTGCTATACCCAAGATCAGACATATCTTGGCTACGAGAAATAATGAGGTCTTGGCCATTCCTCAGAGTTTCTAGAATTATTATTTTTATTGTAGTCAAAAATACATTAAAATAAAATGTAAACTTTATTCTTAAATGTACGATTCACTGGCATTAAGTACATTCACAATGTTTTGGACCATCACCCATCTCTATTTCCAGAACATCATCACCTCAAACAGAAGTTCGGCTCTGATTAGACAGTAATTCTCCATTCTCTCTTATCCTCGCACCCGTGGCAGCCTCCATTCCACTTTCTGTCTCTATGAATCCAACTAGCCTTTGTGTCTAGCTTATTCAGTTAGCATAATGTTTTCAGATTTCACTCACGTTGTGGTATGTATCAGAATCTCATTCCTTTTGGGGCGCCTGGGTGGCGCAGTCGGTTAAGCGTCCGACTTCAGCCAGGTCACGATCTCGCGGTCCGTGAGTTCGAGCCCCGCGTCAGGCTCTGGGCTGACAGCTCAGAGCCTGGAGCCTGTTTCCGATTCTGTGTCTCCCTCTCTCTCTGCCCCTCCCCTGTTCATGCTCTGTCTCTCTCTGTCCCAAAAATAAATAAAAAACGTTGAAAAGAAATTAAAAAAAAAGAATCTCATTCCTTTTTATGATCAAATGACAGTCATTGTATGTCCATACCACATTTTCTTTATAGATTCACTGTTAGACATGTGAGTTGTTTCCACTTTTGGACTGTTGTGAACAATGTTCCTATGAACCTTGATGTCCAAGTATCTGTTCTAGCCCTTGCTTTCAATACGTTTGGAGTTATATGCCTAGGAGTTAATTTTTTGAGGAACTGCACAACTGTTTTCCACAGAGCTACAACGTTTTACACACAAACCAGCATCCAGCATTATTTTTAAGCATGTCAGATGTCAGTCTTGTTTGTTTGTTTGTTTGTTTGAAGTCAAACCTAGTCTGGGAATAAGCAGCAAAGCTCAGAGTCCTGTCACAGTTTGTTGGTAAGTTGCTGGTATCGACACTCTTGATACATCACCTCCTAGACTACAGCAATGTTTCTCAATGTACACAGCTAAGACTTCTTTATTATATTTATAGAGCCCCGATCCCACCCTATGCATGTTGAATCAGCATCTCTGGGAATGGGGTCCCCTAAATGATCGTTATACATACTAAAATATGAGACTCAGAAACCTAGTCTGTTGAGTTCCTGAGGGCAGTGAAAATGTCTCAGTCACCTGCGTACCCCTCAGAGCCAAACAGGAGATAGTCAGCAAATTTATACTTGAATTGAACTAATACTGAAACCTAAAGCTATTTCCTGTCTGTTTAATTGCTATGTGCGGTGTTTACTAAAACTAAATTCTATCACTAGACAACTAGAGAACCCGCAATTAAGGTGTGTACTATACCTTTCATTTACATAGAATATGTGTCTTACCGGCTGTGGTCTATTACGTCATTTTTTTGCTGCCAAGAATGTTTATTTTATATGTAATTTTCAGCCGAGTCTTTCATGCTTTGAGGTAGGGGAAAAGAGAATATGGGTTTAGAATTGGAAGATCTGACTCTGTAATCTTTGACAATTATATGTAAACTATCTAGGAATCAAGTTTGCAATTTGCAAACGTTGGTAACATTTTATAACTGCATCAGCGCCATGGCGTTGCCGAAACGCCAATGATATTGTGTGTAAGAAAGCCTGCTATACAAATGGCTATATTACTATGTAGCCTAATAATTTAAACAAAACAAAAAGTTTCTTTCTAAGGCTTCCTGCAGACTTTAAACTTGTTGCCGAGGAAATTGGCTGCTCTAAAGCATACACTAACGAGCAGATTAGAATAGAAACACATAGCAGAAAAAACATTAAGTAGATGCACAACATTCATTCATTCATTCATTCATCTCTCCAGCATTTATATCACGAAGGGTATTGTGTGAAAAATAGTGATTAAGTAAATTAAAATCTGTCCTCCAGAGGTTTAGTTCCTGTGCGTATACGAATACTTAGCAAGCTGCCCCACTTCAGACCCAAACTCCTTTCCCCAGTCATTAAGCTGTCGGGGTCCCTCTTCAAATTCCTGGGCGCTGTCTCTTTAACGTGTAATCGAACTCCGATTGCATCGATCACAGACTCCTTGCCCTCTCCCTCGCCTCGGTTTCCTTGCCACCGCGGTGACTGCCCTCTTTCACGGTTTCAAGCCGCGGGCAGTGCGAGTGTTAGTAAACGTTGGCTTTCGTGCATTGTCACACCTGACCCTGGAGCGTCCCGCCTGCCTGCTGGCCTGGGCACGGTTTCCTCCGGCGCGGGCGCCGCCTCGGGGCTCGACTGGCCACGCCTGGAGCGCGGGGTTTGACTGGGTCGCCGTTGTTGTAGTGACCGGGAGGCGCCGCCGCTCTGGGCAGACGGTTCCGGGCGCCGCACGGTCCCCCCTTCCCGTCCCGTCCCCTCCCTTTCCCCGGTCCCCCCCGCCGGCTGGAGCCCGGCGCCGGCCGCTCCTCCCATGGCCTCCGCCCCGGTAAGGAGGGGCTGGGGGGCGCCTCCCCGGAGCTGGTGCCGCGGGGCCGCGCTAGCACCTGGCGGGAGGTGGAGGCAAGCGTCCGCAGCCGGGTGCTGAGCCGCTCGCCCCGCGCCCCCCGCCCCGGGGGCGTCCACGCCTCACTCTCCGCTCCGGGGGATCCCTGGATCCCGGGCCGGAGATCCTGGCGCTACCTGGCCGGATCCCGGGCGCTTCTCCCGGCGTCCCGGAGCTCGGGACGGAGCCCGGGCAGCCCCATGGCCCCCAGAATTCTCGGAGGGTTCCAGTGGAGCGCCTGCGTCAGAATCACCTGGCGGGTTTGCAAAAGCCCAGGAGCCGGGGCCCCGCCTCGTGCCGGTGGCTCCGGCGCCGGGGCCCGGGAACGTGCATTCCGATGAGCCGTCCCGGTGGCCCCGCGCGGGCGCCCGACTCTGGGGAGCGGCCCGAGCGGTGGGGGCGGGCTCCGCGCGGGCGGCAGGCGCTCGGCCTCGCCGAGTCGGGGTCCGAGCGGGCGCTGGCGCAGGGCCCTCGGGCTCCGCGGGGCCAGCGCCCGTGTGGCGGTTCCCGGGCCGGGCCCCGGCGGAGGCGGCCGCGCTGACCCCGCGACGCCCGCGTCCCGACGGCTGCACCTGCTTTCACAACCCGACGACTTTCTTCCCAGGAGGACCCCGTTCTGGAGCGGTATTTTAAGGGCCACAAAGCTGCGATCACGTCCGTGGACTTCAGTCCCAACGGCAAACAACTTGGTAAGTTGCATTCTCTCCCCCTCTTTGTGATGCGGCCAAGGCTCAGGTGGTCGGAAACCTTGCCTCCTGTCCACGCGGGGCCGCGGGAGAGCCCCCGAGGACCCGTGTGGGGGTTGAGAGCGCCGCAGCCTCGGGCACCTGGGTCGTGCCCGTCCTGGCCCCCAGCCCGGCCCCGCCGAGTCGCCTCCGGGCCCGGGCCTGGCCGAAGACTTTCTCGAACTAACCGCCAGGAGGAGTGAGTGGGAAGGGGAGGGGTTTGTCCTCGGCCCAGGGAGGGTGGGGTGTTGGCCAGAGAGTTTGTGAAAAGTTGTGAGACCAAGTGGAGGAAGCGGAGAGAGAGGAGTTGGGGCTGTGCCGGAGGCCAAGGACCGAGAGGTCTCCGGTGACCGCTGCGAAGCCCCTGTGGCTGGAAAGAAGCCGAGCGCCTGCGTGAAAGGAGGGACGTGCTCGGAAGTTCGCTCCTACCTGAGCCGGGACCTCGATCTGCTGGTCCGAAGTCCTTCCCCTGCGTGGTGGCTCTGGTGGCCGCGTCTCCGCCTTAACCATGAGGATCCGGATGGCCGTGAGGTGGACCTGGGCAGGCAAGAGCTGCCTGTTGCTGGCGCTTTTAACAGTGGCCTATATCCTGGTGGAACTCTCTGTCTCTACTTTCCATGCCTCCTCAGCAGCCGGCCTTGCCAGGGAGAGGGGGCCCAAACAGCTCTCAGGCCCCTGGGAAAAGGCAGAGGAGTTGTCTCGACCGCTTTATGAGAAGCCCCCTGCAGATTTCCACGCACTTGGGGAGTGGGGGAAAGCCAGCAAACTCCAGCTCAGCCAGGATGAGCTAAAGCAGCAAGAAGAACTTATTGAGAGATATGCCATTAATATTTATCTCAGCGACAGGATTTCCCTGCACCGCCACATAGAGGATAAAAGAATGTATGAGTGTAAATCCCAGAAGTTTAATTATAGGAGACTTCCCACCACCTCTGTTATCATCGCTTTCTATAATGAAGCCTGGTCGACCTTGCTCCGCACCATCCACAGTGTTTTAGAAACTTCTCCTGCAGTCCTCTTGAAGGAAATCATCCTAGTGGATGACTTGAGTGACAGAGTTTATTTGAAGACACAGCTTGAAACTTACATCAGCAATCTCGATAGAGTCCGCTTGATTAGAACAAATAAGCGTGAGGGGCTGGTTCGAGCCCGCCTGATTGGGGCCACTTTTGCCACCGGGGATGTCCTCACTTTCCTGGATTGCCACTGTGAGTGTAATTCTGGTTGGTTAGAACCACTTTTGGAAAGAATTGGGAAAGATGAAACGGCAATTGTATGTCCTGTGATAGACACCATTGATTGGAATACTTTTGAGTTCTATATGCAGACCGGGGAGCCCATGATTGGTGGATTTGACTGGCGCTTAACCTTCCAGTGGCATTCAGTCCCCAAACATGAAAGGGACAGACGGAAATCGAGAATTGACCCAATCCGATCTCCCACCATGGCTGGAGGACTGTTTGCTGTCAGCAAGAAATATTTTCAGTACCTTGGAACATATGACACTGGAATGGAAGTGTGGGGGGGTGAGAACCTGGAGCTATCTTTTAGGGTGTGGCAGTGTGGAGGTAAACTGGAGATCCACCCGTGTTCCCACGTGGGCCATGTATTCCCCAAGCGGGCGCCATATGCTCGGCCCAATTTCCTACAGAATACTGCTCGGGCAGCGGAAGTGTGGATGGACCAGTACAAAGAGCATTTCTACAATCGAAACCCTCCAGCAAGGAAAGAAGCTTATGGTGATATATCTGAAAGAAAATTACTACGAGAACGGCTGAAGTGCAAGAGCTTTGACTGGTATTTGAAAAATGTGTTTTCTAATTTACATGTTCCAGAGGATAGGCCAGGCTGGCACGGAGCTATTCGCAGTATGGGAATCTCTTCTGAATGTTTAGATTATAACTCTCCTGACAGTAACCCCACAGGTGCCAACCTTTCACTGTTCGGCTGCCACGGCCAAGGAGGCAATCAATTCTTTGAATACACTTCAAACAAGGAAATAAGGTTTAACTCTGTGACAGAGTTATGCGCAGAGGTTCCTGAGCAAAAAAATTATGTAGGAATGCAAAATTGTCCAAAAGATGGGTTCCCCATTCCAGCAAACATTATTTGGCATTTTGAAGAAGATGGAACCATTTTTCATCCCCGCTCGGGACTGTGCCTTAGTGCTTTTCGGACACCTGAGGGTCGCCCTGATGTTCAAATGAGAACTTGTGATGCTCTAGATAAAAAACAGATCTGGAAGTTTGAGAAATAGAAGAGCACAACAGCACTTTCTTCCTGAGCGGACGGACAATAGCTCCAAGAAAAGTCAAAGAGCCTTTAAAGAGCCTCAGTGAGATTGTGTTTTATCAGAAATCACCCACTGGTCATTTCAAGAAAGTCAAAGAGCCTTTAAAGAGCCTCAGTGAGGTTGTGTTTTTATCAGAAATCACCCACTGGTCATCTGCGAGAGCTCTGTGAAAGCTGTGTTTCATTTTGGTATAGAACGCTGAAAATGGGTGCACAGAGAGCTGCTGTTTAATATTTCAAAGTGCCTTACTTATGGGTTGTTTTATTTAAAAGCTTTGTCAATATGGTTTTTTTCTCCTCAAAGAAGTTGACTGTGAATTGATATACACAAAACATTTAAGTGCCAGACTTAATATTAAAGACTGTAAAAGTCCAAGCAGAAAGAGCGATGATTTATGTTGATGGATAAGTTCACTGCCCATCTCTTTAAAAACAAAACTCAGGGGCGCCTGGGTGGCGCAGTCGGTTAAGCGTCCGACTTCAGCCAGGTCACGATCTCGCAGTCCGGGAGTTCGAGCCCCGCGTCGGGCTCTGGGCTGATGGCTCAGAGCCTGGAGCCTGTTTCCAATTCTGTGTCTCCCTCTCTCTCTGCTCCTCCCCCGTTCATGCTCTGTCTCTCTCTGTCCCAAAAATAAATAAACATTGAAAAAAAAAAAAAAATTTAAAAACAAAACTCATAAATGTGCAGTTTGAGCTATTGCTATTCTTATTGTATGAGGATTTGAATTTCTTTTAGCCAACACATTAGGTGTCATTTTTTTATTTTAGTTTTCCTTTAATCAACTAGAAATCAAAGGAAGTTGATCTTAAGGAGAAAGGCCTGGTTTAGATGTACGTTTCATTGGAAGAGGGCATTAGTTTGAATGTGAGTTTAGAGGTCTTTTTAACATGCAGACATCTCAGAAAAATATACCCACATCTGAATGAAACGGGGAGAGATTTACATTCCACACTTGGTAAACTTGAGCTATTAGACTTAACTGGCCTGTATTGATACCTCATTTTGCTCTGATTTTGTAAGCTGTCCTCTCTGTGAACTCTTGTGTGTGTGTGTGGGGGGGGGGGGGGTTTTCCATTTTCTGATTGCACTTCCTTAAGTTATGATTGTACTGGAAAGGGACTCATTCACAATACTGTGCTTCCCTTTGTTAATGCTTAATTGTTTAAAGTAAACATGATTGTGGACTCTGCAAAGTTAAAGCCAACTGTGTTTACTGAAATGTGTGAAACTGAAAGTGGGCCCGGTGCTGCAAAGGCTGTGGAAGTCTTCTAGGAGTTCTTCCTGGTGAGGACATTTAAGGATTTCTCTTAAAACAAGGAAGAAGCTTGCCTGTTGCCTGGACGCTGCCGATTGCTGCCCTGCAGCCTGTTTTCAGCACCTAGCACCAAGCCTGGCACTTAGGCAGCTTTCAGTAGTATGTGGGTGAATGAATGATGAATGAATGAATGAATGGCTCAGCCATGGAATGTGATTTTGGTCATGTCGTTTGACCAAAAGACTCCGTTTGGGCTTCAGTTTTCTCGTCTATAAAATGTGGGTGCTGGATTAGATCTCAAAGATCCCTTCCAGCTGTGAAATGTGATTACACATTACAATCACTCGTGCAGTCTTTACAACACTTTTTATCTCTTCACTTTTAACACAGATAATGTTGTTAGGCAATAATCAGTCCAGTTAAGAACCTGGAAAAGGGGGATACTTTTAAAATTAAGTGAGCCGAGCTCAACTGAAGTGGTTTATTTTGGATTGAGTGGAAAGTTGTTGTGGTCAGTGTTTGTATTCATTTTATTTGACAGTTGTTGAACCAATTTTGTTTTTATCTTTAATCTTTCAAACTCTAAAAGTAATCTTTTGGGCTGAGAATATAAATATTTTCCCAACAAAATTAAGAAGTAACTATACTTAAATATATATATACACCACTCATTTTGTTACAAAGCTATATCCAAGAATCACAGGCTGAATTTAGAACCAGATCTCAATTAGTTCACTTTGGTCTACATTTATGAAAAATGCATACTCCATAGATAGTCCACAGTACTCTTAAGTAAAGTTGTTTTCAGTGTGTACTTGATGACTGGAGAGAAGGAACTTTGCAAAATCGGAATTTAAGAAAAACTTTTAGGATAGCCATTTCAAAAAGTAAAAGTGCTATGTATCTTGATTATTTTTATTTCTCCTTTGCTTCTCACAATGAAAATGTGTTAATAACTTTCGTGAAGTTATCTAGCAACCTTGAGGTTTATCAAAGAATTATCCAAATTTCATGTGCAAGGTACATGGCCCTGGGTGTAATTTAAGAAGGATTTATAATAATACTCTGCATTTTGCAAAAATGGTTGTTTGACAGCATTTGTTCTCCTAAACCTACTGTCTCCCCTTGCCCAGTCTACTTTTTAATTTAAATCGCCCTTTATTTACTTATTTGTACTTGTTAGCCGCCCCCCCCCCTTCAAATGGAAAAACTAAAATTGATTATTCTGGAAGTACTTATTGGAATTACTTTTACCCCAGTATCTTGCTGCTCTTGTCAAAAGATAAAGGGGGCATTGAAAAGTAAAGTACTTAATTTTTTACCTATTGCTAAATTGTAGGATGTGACCCATTATTTTGGAAGAAATTTTAGGATAGTGCTTTATTTAGATCAGTAACTTGAAAGAGTCTGGTTGTTCATTCCTCATGTAGTGTAGGTAACAGAAGGATGAGACTTTCACGCTTTTGTCTATAGGCATTGCCAATTTAATTTAAAAAAACATACTGTAAATCTACAAACAATGTCTATTTTGACGCCCTAATTCCCATTTATTGGTACCAAAGCTCTCTTTTGCTGTAGACAGTTAAGAGTTGACTTTTTAAGTTAGTTTACATATTAATATCAGTTTCAGTAAAATATTTGGTAGACAAGAGGTTTCTACTTCAAATGGTCGTTATGCCATTCAGTGTCCAGCTCTATGAGTACATTAAGTAGGCATTTCTAGCAGTCGTCTTTCAGACAAATGATAATGATCATCTGCAGGATCTCTAGAACTCACAGTAACTTGTTTGTGAAAGACAATTTGTTTACTCAGTAGTAGTAGGTTCCTGCATATTCATTGTATGTTGGCAAATCAAACTTTTCTAGGTTGGAGCCAAGAGGTTATTTTTAAGTTGTATAGTCTTAGTGGTTTTAGGATCTCAATTTTAACTAATAAAATATTTGGTTTCGATTAGTTTGTCCCTTTTGTTAAAATTTTTTTTAATGTTTGTTTATTTTTGAGACAGAGAGAGACAGAGAGTGAGCGGGGGATGGGCAGAGAGAGAGGGAGACACAGGCTCCAGCTCTGAGCTGTCAGCACAGAGCCCAAAGCGAAGCGGGGGCTTGAACTCAGTGAGCGAGCGAGTGCAAGGTCATGACCTGAGCTGAAGTTGGACGCTTCACTGACTGAGCTACCCAGGCATCCCTACTTTGTCCCTTTCAATTGCTGTTTTAATAATATTTGTAAATGAGCCCAAAAAAGGTTGAGGTTCAGATTAATCTCTTTTGAACAATGAATTTTTTTCTGTGTGTTGAGCAGTTCCCATCCTTTTTTTTCCTTTTGTTAATGATTTTTTGCAATATTAAGACATAAAATAAAATGCATTGCTAATTATTTTTGCAAATGGATTCTGATGATTTTAGTCTATGGGATCATTGTTTCTATGTACACATTTGTTGATGGTAACAGAAGAGAGTTAAGCTTGTAATTATTTAGCTTATTTGAAAATACAGACAATATTAAAAAGTCAAAGTTCCTGCATTATTTTGCAAGGTGTCATTACCCTACAAGTATTCTGAGTGGTGTTAGCACTATTAATGTCTGCGTTTACTACTCATAAACAAACAGGAAATGACTGGGGAGCTCTGGGGCTCACTGGGGGCTCTGTAAAAGGAAGCAAGTGAACACCTGGGCACATTAACATGAATTTCAAAACCTTCGGCTAAAAAGAAATATATCTATTCTGTAAACCACATAGCCTCACATTTCCCTCAACCATCGCTCTGCATCCCCCCATCCGACGTACAATTCCTTTCCACCAGCCACATCTCTTCTTCCTCTTTAGTGATTCTGCCTAATGCCCCACACCCATGCCTCTCCCGTGCCTGAGACACTTCTTGGGAATCACTATTGTAAAGACTCCGCTTTATACATCAGATGTCTTAATAGCCACATTTAGGATGCGTACAGTTGAGCTAAACATATTTTTACTGATCTTTTGGGGTTTTTTAATGTATAGTTTAAAAAGTTACTGTAAATATGTACGCTAGAATCTTGCTGTCTTACTAAGTGACTGCAACCCTGTGCAAATCATTGTATCTCACCTTCAGTTTCATGAAAGTAAAAAATGACTGGAAAAATCATAGACAGTACAAAGTGTTTGCCAGGGCCTGTGGCAGGAAGGAATAGAGAATGATTGCTAATGAGGATGGGTTTTTTAGGGGGTGGGTGTGTAATGAGAATGTTCTGGAATTAGATAGTGACAATGGTGGTACAATTTTGGGTAAAACACTGAATTATACACTATAAAAGGGTGAAGTTATAGTATATGAATTACATCTCGATTATAAAAAAAAAAAAAATCTTAAGGGGAAAAGAAGAGGCTGGAGAATTTCATGTATTCCAAAAAAGATTTCTGTATCCCTCTGTGCCTACCAGACTTTAAAACCGGCCAGCAGGATTTATTAACACTTGAGTCATTTTGTAATTTAACAGAGTTAAGAAAGTTAGATATATATGTGAATTAGACCATGAGTGAGAATCAGTATTGGAATTTTTTCCTAAAATTTCAGAAAAACCTAAATCGTTTTGACCAGGATGTAGGGATTATTATAAAAGGTGAAATAAATTCCTGAACTGAATAGTTGTCCAGGGTAGAAGTGAAGAGTAGACAAGTCCTTACAGCTTGCTAATAATCAGACATGACTTTTCCTTTTTTATGCCAAGCTCGACCACTTTCTCAGGCTGGCCCAGGAGAGTTGTCCACTGAAGGCTAGCAGTGCCCTTGGCTGTCTGGTCACCATTCTGACCCTCTTATTTGCACTTATCTGATCCTGTTCAAAGGGGGAATGATATATAAAAAATAAAAGTTCCCCATTTATCGAGTGGAACTTTATTTAGTTAATGCTACAGCATGCCAGATGCTGGCTTATGCTCTGGGTGCACACACACAGAGGAGAACAAAACAGGTGTGCTTCTTCACATGGTGTGAAGAATCCGTAGTCTGATGATAGAGACAAATATTAACAAGTAAACACACAAATCGTGTGCAGGTACAACCTGAAACAGGAAAAGGGGTGCATGCTGTGAAGAAAAGGAAGAGTGCTTTGAGGAATAACAGTGGCGACATAAGTTTATGGGGTCAAGGAATACTCCTTTGTGGAAGTTAGATTTAACTCAGGACCTGAGGGAGGAGTTAGCCAGGCAAAGACTAGAGAAAGAATTGCATATTCAAAAACCAAGAGTGGGAAAGAACTTGTCCTTGATTAAGGAAAAAGAAGAAGGCCAGAGGCACCTAGCTGGCTCAGTCAGAAGAGCATGGGACTCTTGATCTTGGGTCATGAGTTAGAGCTCCACATTGGGTGTAGAGATTACATAAACAGGAAAACTTAAAACAAAATTACTTAAAAAAAAAAGAGAGAGAGAGAGAGAGAGAAAGGCCAGAAGGGGTAGAGGCTGTAAATGAAGGCAGAGAGAGAGCTTTAGGGGATGAAGTTGCAGGGGAAGGCAGAGGTAGTAAGGCCTTGGAGGCTAGAGCAGGTTAAATAGGGGCCCTTTAAAAGATATGTTTAAGTCCCTGAAACCTGTAAATGTGACTTTGTTTGGGAAAAAAGTTCTTTCCAGATGTAATTAAGTTAAGGATCTCAAGAAGAGATCATTCTGGATTATCTTGGTGAGCCTTGAATCCAATGACAAGTGTTATTAGGAGAGACACAGAGGAGATAAGAGAAGAAGCCAGAGGCAGAGATTGGAGTCATGCAGCCAGGAGCCAAAGAGCTTCTGGAGGCACCAGACCTTGGAAGAGACAAAGAATGGAATCTCCTTTAGAACATTAGAGAGAATCCTACCAATGCCTTGATTTTGTACTTCTGGCCTTGGGGACTGTACGAGAATAAATTTGCTTTGTTTTAAGCCTCCAAGATTTTGGCAATTTGTTATGGCAGCCCTAGGAAACTAAGGCGGAGGCCATGTTTTAGGATTTTGTTCTGAGAGTTGTGAAAAGTTGTTGAAGAGTGTTAAGGAAGGGAATGGCAGAATCTGATTTAGACCTCAAAAAGATCACTCTGCTCTGTGGATACTGAACTATTAGTAGAGAAGTCAATTAGGAGATATTTTAGTAATACCAGCAGGAGTTGATGATGGTTCAGACTAGGGTGGTGCTCTGGGAAAGAGAGAAATTTGGGAGTTATTAGCATACAGATGGTATTTAAAGTTGTCAAAAGTTCAGAAATAACAGAAGTAAAACTGAGGAATCCCTGAAATAGTAATTAGTTAAAGTTTATTGTGCACATACCATAAAGATAGTTTGCAAACTGGGAACATTCAAAACATGCAGTGAGGCTCAGGGGTATGTTATAAAGCAGCTTATATAGTGAGAAAGCAGTGACTTTATTCTTCACATTGATTGCTTGTAATATTAGAGTTCTCTTAAATGATAGGGTGTTGGTCAGTAGTTACCTTGGGAAACAGTTCAAGTTTTTGCTTGTGATTTCCAGAGACATAAGCAAGAAATGACCTAGGTCAAGTTAGTTTGACAAAATAAGCTAAATTAATCTTTGTTTGTGTGATTAAACTATTTTTGTCTACTCAGGGAATTTTCAAGGCTGGCCTCCATTTGTTTTTGACTTCAGCAAAGTCATGGGAATATTTGAGATCACCTGGGAAGAACATAGAACCATGAGGGCAAATAGCCCAAGTTTAGTCCTAAAGATCCCAAACCTTTAGACAAGAAGAAGAAATGGCAAAAGAATCTAAGAAGAAATAATCAGAAAGATAGAAGGAAAGCCATGACAGTAGGGTCTCATGAAAGCCAAGGTCTAGGGTGGGGGAGAAATGTGGAATTGAGAGGAGATGTTAAATAGTCATTAGGAGAGTAGGGAGGGAAGTATTGCAGAATTGAGCACTACCGGGCAGTGTAGAGATCCAGGTGACATTAGTGGTTATACATTTACCGTGTTTCTAATCTGTTTGGGGGTGTGTCTAGCTACTCTCACTGGTACAAATATAGGTCCAGAAAAGCCAGAGTGACTGGGATTTAGCTGGGGAAACTTGAAGGAAGGAGGGAGAGTCAGGGGATTGAATGAATATATGTGTGAGAGGGGGCTTATCAGTAGGATAAAGAGAGAAATGAAGGTGATGAAAAGAGAGCCTCCATGGAGAATATAGGTCAATGGATTGGAGAGATATAGAAATTACTTGACTAAACTGTAAGGAAAGCAGCTTGTCAGAGGATGGCAGGCTTCGGATTCATGATCTGGGAAGTGTTCAGTTTCTGCTGATGACAAGATGCAGGGTGTGGCCATGGAAGGAATTGCCAAGGAAGCGTGGAAGAAAAGGGCCTTGGAGCATTCTGGTTGTCCCCTTGGTCTGAAATGCTCTTCACTTCCTCACTCTGCTTGGCTGGCTCCTTCTTGTCCTTCTGCCTCTCCTTAAAATGCTACTGATAACTCCATCTGAAGTAAGTATTCTACCTCCACACAAAATTCTCCTTATGACTTCCTGATGTAGCTTTCATGTCTGTTGGCACAATTTAAGATGTCATGTTTGCCTGCTTGTTGACTTGTTTTCCTCCTCTTCATCTGAGTGTCAGCTCCCCATTTAGAAAGTTTGCCTATTTTGTTCCTTAGGATTTCCCCTGCCCGGCCCGCAATGCCTTATGTGGTGTAAGGGTGAGATATCTGTTGACTGAACTAATAATATCAGGAGCTAGAGAGGAAAACTGTGACGTGAGGTAGGTGAAATGTGAAAGAGAAAATGATCGTCACTTGAAAGGGTTTCAGGGAACTTGGGGTTCCCAAGCAGAGTTAAGCGTAAGTGGTTGAGGAGGAGGGACTTTCAAGGAGGAGGATGTGGTTATAGGGAGATCATCTACCGGGAGTCCCCCTGGCCCACTGGCGGCTTTTGGGAAGGAGAGAAGGCATGGGTGTCAGGGTCAGCTAAGGCGACATCCAGAGAGTTATAGAAGTTGAGAGCATGTGGATGATGACTGGAGGAACTCAAGGCCTAAACTTCTGGTCATGACTCGGAGAAACAGAACATAAAGTATGGTGGATTTATACTTGATAGCCTTTCAGAAGGTGCTAGGCTCTTGGGTTTCACAGGGTGGGTTGGGAGGTGGTTGGAGGAGAGGGGATGGGAAAAACCAATAACCTGTGAAGTGTTCCCATCCTTTTTTATGGATGAAGGTTCAGGAACTTTCCTGAAGCTATATAGCTAGTAAGCAGCACAGCCTGTCTGGGCCTGGATTGGAGTCTAATTCTACAGCCACATTCTTTTCCATTAGGCCAGCTTCTCAGAAGGCAGCACTCAAATTTATTCAAACATTAGAAGAGTTTAAAAGTACTGTCACATGGTTTGTAGAACCCGAGCCGCACTTTAGAAGTTTCCATTTAAAATTGTATAATTTTAACACTGAAGTTGTCACTTTCCTCCCTTTTTTCCCTTCAAGGTTATGCTGTCATGGACCCAATTCCTATTAGCCCTTGGGTTATTTGTAGAATAAATCATGGTAAAGAACAAGTTAATTTCTTTCTTTTTTTCACTGAATAGAAGCAGAATGAAATTTGGAAGTTCTAAGTTGTTTTCTTCACAGTGAAACCATAATAAAAGTTTGCCAGAAATTCTTTTCCTATTATGGTTTTTGATGGCAACCTGTGTAGTAGCTTCGTTAAAGTTTCTCCCACTGTTACAGTTCAAAAACTTATTCCTAAGTGTTAGTGTCTGCAGAGCACAGTATGTCTCCACTTCCAAGGTACATCAGAATTAAGTGAGAAAGTGGTTAAAAAAAAAAAAAATCAGATTCCTCAGTCTCACTCCAAAGAATGTTTAATTTACTGGAAGTACACATTTTAAACAAGGTTCCCAGTAATTGTAATAGGGATAATCCATAAATGCCCAGTGCTTCTCAAAACACTGGGTTATTGGTTAAATGCCCAGGCTTTGGAGACTGATAGAACTGGGTTAAAAATGGACTACATTGCTTTCTGCCTCCATGACCTTGGACAAATTACTTCACCTCACTAAGCCTCACTTCCTCATCTGAACAAGAGGGATAATGATAATTACTTGCCTCGTTGTGAGGATTAAATAAAATAATGCTTATAAAAGTATTTGGCCCCTAGTAACAACTCTGTAAAGGTGTATGTTGTTGTGATTGTCCATCGTCCTAGAGACGTGGAATTTGAGTAAGTTAAATTAAGTTCTCCTGATTGTCATTACTGAAGATTATTTTTAAAGCACCCACAGCTCCTTTTAGACCATGCTTACACTAGCAAGATAATGACTTAGTGTCAGCTAGAAGGAAAAGATGCTTAAATATTCCCTCATTCAGGGCAGAGGAATTTTAAGTTAGTGCCATCATTTATTTATATTATTACATAGTGCTTGGATAGCACAAACTAACTCTGAAAGTATTAGATAGAGATGAAAGTTTATCTAGTGAAGATTAGAATATTATCTTTTTATTGGGCAGCCCTTTCCTTTTTATCTAAGCTTATAGATGTGTATGCTTGGGAGTGATAATTTTTTTTCTTTTTTTTAAAAAAAAATTTTTTTTTTCAACATTTATTTATTTTTGGGACAGAGAGAGACAGAGCATGAACGGGGGAGGGGCAGAGAGAGAGGGAGACACAGAACCCGAAACAGGCTCCAGGCTCTGACCCGTCAGCCCAGAGCCCGACGCGGGGCTCGAACTCCCGGACCGTGAGATCGTGACCTGGCTGAAGTCGGACGCTTAACCGACTGCGCCACCCAGGCGCCCCGATAATTTTTTTTCTTAAAAAAGTCATAGAGATCTCCTCACAGATTTCCTTAGAATATGTCCTTGTTTATTTTTCCTTGAAGAAGGCCATCTAGAGTTTCTTTTGTGACCTAAAGACCAGCATGAACCTGGAAATGCTATAGGAAGTACAAAATCATGGTGCCCTCAAACCAGAAATCTGAGTTAACTTCTGGTAGTGGAGTATAAGTGAGACATAATCAGAGTCCAAAATACATAGAAGGACCCCTGAAATAGTTGAAAAATTCAAGAATTTCTATATGAAGGTGATTTGGATTACTAGGACTTTCTTTTTTTTTTTTTTTAATTTTTTTTTTCAACGTTTTTATTTATTTTGGGGACAGAGAGAGACAGAGCATGAACGGGGGAGGGGCAGAGAGAGAGGGAGACACAGAATCGGAAACAGGCTCCAGGCTCTGAGCCATCAGCCCAGAGCCCGACGTGGGGCTCGAACTCACGGACCGCGAGATCGTGACCTGGCTGAAGTCGGACGCTTAACCAACTGCACCACCCAGGCGCCCCACTAGGACTTTCTTGAATATGGGATGGAAAGGCCTGAGAGGGAGATGATCCAAATGCATAAAGCTGTGAAAGACACTATATTGTGAACACAGACCTTTTTGTGAGTTCAAAAACATGTACTCTTTGACCCATCAATAATTTTTTTGGGAATTGATCACAATGATGTATTTGTACACATCAGAAATGACTCGTGTATATTACCGCGTCATTTGTGAAAGGGTAAATAGGGTAGACTGGTTAAATAAATTAAGGTGTGGCTGCACAATAGAATATTATGTAGCTATTAAAGAGAGTAAAGCACACTTCTCCCTCCGATCCTGACAGAGTAATTGGTAGCCAAACTTTCCCTCCAGCCTAAAAACAACTGTAAAATGACACAACATATATGAGGCAAGTGAATTCAGTCATCAAGCAACAGAGAGTGCAGAACTGTAACAGTCCCTGCGAGGCAGAAGGGAAACACACACGGTGAGCCCGCAGCCGACTTGGCTTCCTTCTCAGAGGCACTCTTCCTGCAGAACAGCCAAGAGGTAGAGCCCAAGCAGCAACATGCCACCTGGACCAAGCAATCAAAGTAAATCTCACCAATACCGGGACAAACAGACACAAACACCCTGCTATGATGAGGGCACAGTACAACCTGTGGATTCCTATAAAAAATACGTATCCTGAATCTAATCATGAGGGAATATCAAGAAAAAAACTGATGAACATCTCACAAAAATAACAGGTCTGTAGTCTTTAAGGGTATCTGGTCAATAAAGAGAAAAAAAGGGCTTAGGAAATCTTTCTTTAAGGTTTTGGGGCACCTGGGTGGCTCAGTTGGTTAAGCGTCCGACTTTGGCTCAGGTTGTGATCTCATGGTTTGTGAGTTCAAGCTCTGCATCGGGCTCTGTGCTGACAGCTCAGAGCCTGGAGCCTGCTTTGGATTCTATGTCTCATTCTCTCTCTGCCTCTCCCTCACTTGTGCTCTCTCTCTCTCAAAAATAAATAAATGTAAATAAGATAAAATAAAATAAAATAAGGTTTTATTAAAAATAGGAAAAGAATGGGTCACCTGGGTGGCTCAGTCGGTTAAGTGTCTGACTTTGGCTTAGGTTATGATCTCATGGTTCCTGAGTTCGAGCCCTGGGTCAGGCTTTGTGCTGACAGCTCGGAGCCTAGAGCCTGCTTCAGATTCTGTCTCCATCTCTCTCTGCCTCTGTGCTCTATGTGTGTGTGTCTGTCTCTCTCTCTCTCAAATATAAATAAACATGAAAAAATAGGAAAAGAATAAGACAGCTCTATGTACTAATACATCACGATCTCCAACATATTATACTAAGTGGGCTGGCAAAGGAAGATAGAGAAGCAAAATGCAGAATGACAAATAACATGCTACCATTTGTATAAAAAATACATGTAAATAGGCACATATTTGTTTAAGCACATAAGAGGGTACTCAAGAAATGGTTAACATTGGTTTGCCTCTAGGAAGGGGAGCTAGGTGGCCAAGGTCCAGAAGGAGATTTTGGTAAATACCGATAACGTGCATTTATTACCAGTTGGAAAGATAAAATAATTTAACAGCAAGCTCACAAACTGGAGGCACTACCGTTTGTTTCTAAGGATTTAGTATTCCTGATGGAGCAAACCTCTGAGTAACTGCAGGTTTGGATAAAACAAGGAGTGAGAGATCTTAGGGTGGCTCAAGTTATTGCTAGTTAAGGTGACACAGTAACTATTGGCCTTTTGGACGTGATGGAAAGCAAACATGTTCTCCTTGGTGCGTTCCTTGGTACCTCCAGAGACATAGCACTGGCCTGGGTGCACATGGACTTTGTTTTGTCTTTTGTCCTAATGAAGATTTCCTGAAACCGTGAATTATTGTTAGGGGATAAAAATCATTTTTTCAAGGGTAGATTTCCTAATTAACCTTTTCTCTTAACTTCTTCCCTTTGACATTTTATCTCAAAATAGAGCAGTTGGATGACGAATCATATAAGCTTTGGCATTTGAAATTAGGTGGTGGTGTTTATTTAGGGTGTGGTTCAGTGGAAATGAAGGAAAGTAAATTCCACGTTGACACTTTACAACATTGATATCCGTAGTCCAGTACCTTTCATTATCACAGTATTAGAGTTTAGTGGGATAAGGTTAAGGAAGTAACGAAAAATGTGGAAGAAATAAAGAGTGTATCCTGAGCCACACAGTGGTACTTGGGACATCTTGGCTTCTGGTATTTCGTAATTAATAGGCCTCTGAAGTGCCCCTTTGCCCAAAGGTGAGGCTGTCCCTGTCCTATGAACCACCTTTTCCTTCTGCTGTCTCACTTCTCTTCACCGGGCCTCACACCAGGATGGCAAGCAAGTGCTGCTTTAATGTGGGCATGCAGCTATTGACTCTATATTTGTAATTTTGAGTATCCACTCTGGTTAAGATGCTCTTTTCCTTTTCCGACAAAATATGTGAAGTCTCAAGTCCTGTGTCACCTTCTCAGTTAAGCTTCATATTCTTATCCCTGTGACCTCCCTCACCCCATTAATTGTTGTGTCACCATGATCCTTTAATACCATTTTTTCCTGCTTCTTATCATGTTGAGTGTTAGGGACCCTGTAAACCCTCAATGAATTAATGAATCAGTTGTATACATTAACTCTTTCCACAGCCTCCCTCCCATCTCTCATCAACCAACACCAACCAGCTCTGATCTCACCACTTCACGGACGCAGTTCTTATTGCCAAATCAACAACTTGTCCTCGGGCTCAGGGCCAGTTTTATGGGCATATGCCCTGTGTAGTCACTTAGGACTGGTTTAATGCCCTGCTATCACTGTCCTGAAATTCTTAGCAGTTTTTCAACGAGGACCCCCACATTGACATTTGATGCTGGGCCCCGCAAATTATGTAGCTGGTCCTTTTCAGGCCTGATGTTACTCTAATTTCTTGAAAGCATTTGATACGGCTTGTCACCCTCTCTGAATACGTCTTGAGTTCCTGGACAGCAACATCTGCTTGTCCCCTTCTGTTTCATTTACGGCTCCTTTAGGTACCTTCAACCTCTTCTTCATCTAGATTCACTCCCCAAGTGATCCTACGCAGTGTCCAGTCCTTCTCTACACAGCGACTGCTGCTGACGGTGGCACAAAGAAAACCAATAGTAATAATGGGTACCTTTGAGTGTCTTCTGTGTGACAGGCATCGATTACAAGTATCATTTCATGTAATACTTAAAACACCTTGTTTGTAGATTCAGTGTCGCAGGCATAGAAAGGCTGAGTAACTTGCCCAAGGGTACATAGCTTGTAGACGATAGCTTGGATTTGACTCAGGGAGTCTAATTCTATAGTTTGCTCCTTTAACCACCACAGTGAACACTTAAAATCTCTCCCTGAGCTCTCGGTGGGTATATCCACCCCCATACTTGACATTTCCACCTGTATGTCTAATGGGCATCTTCAGCTTACTGCATCCCGAAAAGAACTCTTGATTCCCACCCCACGCTGCCTCACTGTCAACCTCCATCTCTTTTGGTTTTTCTTTTAAACACATTATTTTTTAAAAGTTTATTTACTTATTTTGAGAGGCAGAGACAGTGCAAGCAGGGAGGGGCAAAGAGAGGGAGAAAGAGAGAGAGAGAGAGAGAGAGAGAGAGAGAATCCCAAGGAGGCTCCTCACTGTCGGCGCAGTGCCCGTCATGGTGCTCGAATGCATGAACCGTGAGATCGTGACCTGAGCCAAAATCAAGAGTCAGACACTTAACTGCCTGAGCCACCCTAGTGCCCCTCTTCTGGTTTTTCTAATATCATTAAATGGCCCTGAGATTCATCTGGGTGCCCCGTCCGAAAGCCTGGCCTGGTTGCTTCTGCTTTCTTCCTTCCTTGTATCGAATCCAGTAGCCACCTGCACAGGCTCTACCTTTAAACATACCAAATATTGACCACTTCTCCCACTTCCGTGGCCTCCAGCTTAGTCCAAACCACCACCTTCTCCTGACTGGATTATTGCAGTAGCCTCCTAATTGATTTTCTTCTTCAATTCTGCCCCCCTACACCCTGTATATTCTGCACAGAGTGAGCAGGGTGATATTTTTAAACATTTTTTCTAAATGTTTTATCGAAGTATAAGATATGTACCCAAATTGGACAAGTTGATGAATTTTCACAATGTGACATGCCCATTTAACAAACACTCAGAGCAAGAACCATTACTAGTGCCCCCAGGAGTACCCCCTTGTGCTCCCTTGTAGCTACTATTCTCCCTCTACTATTCTTTCTCTATTATTCGTCAGTCTTTTAACTACGTTATTGTCTCAGGCGGTCATGCGTGGGGTCCCGTCTGCCCCGAGTGTGTTCTCCCTGCACATGTCAGTTTGAATCACCCCTCACTGCACTCAGGTCTCTGCTCAAATACCTTTTCCTCAGGAAGGATCACGAACTGCTCCGTACAACACTAAGGGTGAAGAATATATAAAAGTCCTGTGAACATCTGTGATACTATCAGTGAACCGTTTCGCAATGAGCGATGTCAGCGCCCGCCAGGCCGCCTCTCTGTTCTGCTCAGGTTCGTCGGGTTCATCAGATATCACTGTGTTGGAAAGTAGGACTGAGTGTCATTTTTATCTTTGTGACAGGTAGCAGCTCTTCCAAGCCAGTGTAACTGTTCTCAGCTTTTCAATTTGAAGAAGTTCTTTTGAAGACTTCCATTTTAAGAATTGTGAAAATTTTGCTATGAAAAGCCTTCACTACTATGTCTTAAATGAATGTTAATTTCTGAGGTTTCGGATTTTGTGGGTTTTCCCCACCCCCCCCTTTTTTTTTTTACTTTCCTTTTATTTTATTTGCTGTACATGTTGCACATCCAGATTGCATATCTAAAAGACACTGGTTATTTTTACGCTTTCTTAATTACAACTGTTCAGTGCCAGGCTCTCACCGCACCATTTGCTCTCCTGCAAATCAACTACTTCTCATTTCCAGTTAAACAAGTAATTTTCAATTTTGTCTGTTGTCTTTTCAGCCTTTACAGTCATTTGGAATAAAAATTCAATTTCAGTGAAAAAAAATGGGTTAAAGACCTAAATGTGAGATCTGAAACCATAAAACTTTTAAAAGAAAACATAGGCAGTAATTTCTTTGACATCAGCCATAGGAACATTTTTCTAGGTATGTATCTTCAAGTAAAACAAAAGCAAAAGCAAAATAAACTATTGGGACTATACTAAAAAAAAAAAAAACCTCTTGCACGGTGAAAGAAACCACCAACAAAACAAAAAGAGACAACCTAGTGAATGGGAGAAGATATTTGCAAATGATGAATCCAATAAGGGATTAATATCCAAAATATATAAAGAACTTACAACTCAACACCCAAAAAACAAATCATCTGATTAAAAGATGGGCAGAGGACCTGAATGGACATACTTCTAAAGAAGACATATGCATGGCCAAGAGAAATATATACAGATGCTCAACACCACTAATTGTGAGGGAAATACAAATCACAACCACAACAAGATATCACTTTATACCTGTCAGAATGGCTAGAATCAAAGAGACAAGAAATAAGTGTTGGCAAGGATGTGAAGAAAGAGGAACCCTCCATGTACACTTGGTGGGATCGTAAATTGGTACAGCTACTCTGAAAAACAGAATGGAGATTCCTCAAAATATTGAAAATAGAATTTTATGATCCAGTAATTCCATTACTATTTACCCAAAGAAAATAAAAACACTAATTTAAAATGATATATGCACCCTTATGTTTACTATAGCATTTTTTACAGTAGCCAAAATATGGAAGCAACCCAAGTGTCCATCAGTAGATGAGTAGATAAAGAAAATGTGGTACACACACACACACACACACACACACAGGAATATTGCTCAGCCATAACAAGGAATGAATTGTGGCAACATAGGTGGACCTCAGAGATATTATGCTAAGTGAAATAAGTCAGAGAAAGACAAATACTATATGATTTCATTTGCAGGTGGAATCTAAAAGACAGAACAAATGAACGAACACAAACAAAAAAAGCAGAAGCAAACGATAAGTACAAAGAAAACGTTGTGCTTGCCAGTGGGGAGGCTGGGAGGCTGGGCACAGTAGGTGAAGGGGAGTAGGAGGTATGGAAAATGGATGAATAATTTCTAAAAGTCCTCTGAACATATATATTTTCTGAATTTAATTTTTTTAAGTTTACATCCAAATTAGTTAGCATATAGTGCGACAATGATTTCAGGAGTAGATTCCTTAATGCCCCTTACCCATTTAGGCCATCCCCCCCTCACACAACCCCTCTAGTAACCTTCTGTTTGTTCTCTGTATTTAAGAGTCTCTTCTGTTTTGTCCCCCTCCCTGTTTTTATATTATTTTTGTTTCCCTTCCCTTATGTTCATCTGTTTTGTCTCTTAAAGTCCTCATATGAGTGAAGTCATATGATATTTGTCTTTCTCTGACTGACTAATTTCATTTAGCATAATACCCTCCAGTTCCATCCACATAGTTGCAAATGGCAAGATTTCATTCTTTTTGATTGCCGAGTAATACTTCATTGTGTGTGTGTGTGTGTGTGTGTGTGTGTACTACATCTTTATCCATTCATCCATCGATGGACATTTGGACTCTTTCCACACTTTGGCTATTGTTGATAGTGCTGCTATAAACATTGGGGTGCAAACATATATGATATTATTAGTGAACTGTCTCCCCTATGATGTTGTGATTCCTTGAGGTAAGGGGTTCTGTCTTCTTTTTGTAGATCTTATTTGTAGCATAATACTTTAGAACTTAAATAGTGTAATGCTCATGATAATTCATTGTTTTCCCTATTTGGTCTCCCTTAGCTCCAGATAATTTAGACTTTGATATAAATATTTAATAATTTTATGAACTGTGGTGGAGCATCAACTTTTTGTATATTTTTTGAAAGGGGTAGTATACAGCATTATAGTTTGAAACTTTAAAACTCACTTTAACTTTTTAAAGTTAACTGGAAACAGTGCATACTTAAGTCCAATGAATTTTATCTATGACTAAAGAAGTGAGAAGGTTTTCAGTGACTTTATATTCTCTTTTAACAGTAATGCTAATTCTATTTCAAGTTTATAAAGTCGTATTTTTTTTTCTAAGATTCTGCAGTCTAGACTTAGTGATTCTCATTGACCTGGTTCCTATTATTGGGGTAATTTGGGGGCTACATGCATGTATAAAATTTGGTTTGGGGGCAAGAATTAGATCTAGCTTTCATTGGTTTATTTGTTCGTTCTTTGTCTAAGGTATTTATTTCCACCATTGATTGCATTTGTCTTTATTTCCTTAAAGCCTTAAGCTAATGTCTGACATACACAATTCTTTTATTAATTGTACAATGTCAGAGCAGAAAAAGATTTTCAAGACCACCTTTTCCAGCCATAAAAGACATCACTGGGTCAATTAGCAAAATTGGAAAATAGTTGGTAGATTAAAGTATTGTCAGTAATAAATTTCCCGAAGTTGATACTGCTATGGGTATGTAAGAGAACATCCTTATTCTTAGAAAACACAATGAAGTATCTAGGAATAAAGTCACCATGATAATGTATTCCCCACTGCTTGCTCTCTCTCTCAAAAATAAAATTAAATTAAAAAAAAAAGATCTGGCAAAGGGTATATTAATGTTCTTTATACTATTCTTATGTTTCCTCTTAAGTGTGAAATTATCTTCACATAAACATTTTTAAAAAATCATCATTCTCAGCTCTCTCAGGAAAAGCATTCAGTCTTCATGACACAGATGTTAAGTAACTTTCCCAGTTATCCTGAGAGTTAGAGACAGAACTACTCCTAGTCCCGAGGGCCTGTGTTAATGCTGCTATCTTCTAGTAAATAGTCATTGAGCTCCAGCCAGATGAAGGGACCAGTAATCCTGACTTGTGGCTGCATAGAACACAGCCAAGCTTGCACATTAGTGATGTAGCTTTGAGTTACTTTAAAAAATATTTTTTTCCATGACCTGGTCAGGCTTAAAAACCTCCAGCCCCTCTGTTACCTGGACATCGTGTTACTAGATCTCCTGTCCATTGTAATGAGACGTGCCTACATTCACATTTTAACAATCAGTGGTTTGTTCTTCTCTTTCTTCATAGCTACTGCTTCTTGGGATACGTTCCTCATGCTATGGAATTGCAAGCCACAAGCTAGAGCTTTCAGATATGTGGGTCACAAGGATGTGGTAACCAGCGTGCAGTTTTCCCCACTTGGAAACTTACTGGCATCTGCTTCAAGAGACAGAACCATTAGACTCTGGATTCCTGATAAGTAAGAGAAACAAAGTAACCTGATATACTCTGGATTTAGGCATGTGAAAGAAAATAAGCCTGGCTGTTCCTTCTGCACTGATCTAGAATGCCTGAACCCCCAGTTGCCTGTGCTGTTCTTAGTCTGAGTCACACGCGAGATGTACTGCCCTCGTCATAAAGTTAGCAAACTATTTCATACCATTTTTTCCTCATCTTTAACTCTGAATTATCTCTTCTATTTGAAACCTATTTCTAACCATGGAAATATGCTTCAGGTTTGTTTGTTTTTTTTTTTTTTTTTTTGGCAGGGGGATGGTTATCAATCCCTTTTATAAATCTGATGTAACCTTCACATTATCTCCCCAGAGAGATACACAATTACATATGTAACTGAAATTTTATAGTTATTAATCTACTATTGCCAGTTTGTGGATCTTCTGTGGGCCTTTGGATCTCTGTTAATCCCTGTGCCAGAACTATTCTTTGATGCATATAATTCATTATTGGGCTCTGGAGTTTTCTTGCTGAAGAAAGTTTCTGACAGATGTTTAAATCTGATTTGACAAATCATTATGACAAATCTCTCTGTTCGAGGCTTTTTAAATCCTAGCTGATAGCTTGTCTATTTTAAGCCATTATGGAGCCATGATCTTTTAAAAAGCTTTTGAACTTTTTTTTTGAACTCTTAATTATATGTTTTCAAACACACATGAACATAGAACAAATAGCACAACACTCCCTTCCCTCATACTCATCCACCAGATCCAACAGCTATCAGTTGTTTCACCCATCCTCCCCGCCCCCCCCCTTTTTTTTTTTTTTTAATTTTTTTTTTCAACGTTTTTATTTATTTTTGGGACAGAGAGAGACAGAGCATGAACGGGGGAGGGGCAGAGAGAGAGGGAGACACAGAATCGGAAACAGGCTCCAGGCTCTGAGCCATCAGCCCAGAGCCCGACGCGGGGCTTGAACTCACGGACCGCGAGATCGTGACCTGGCTGAAGTCGGACGCTTAACCGACTGCACCACCCAGGCGCCCCCCCCGCCCCCCTTTTTAGCTAGATTATTTTTAGAACAAATCCCACACATCGTATCATATCCCCCAATAAATATCTTAGAGGATAAGCATTTGAGCATTTTCCTTGGGTCTTTTGTGGCAGGATTTGATTTGTGGTATGTGACTGAACAGGCTCAGGCACTCCCAAATGAAAGTTCATGGGGCATCTTCATGGCAACGGACACTTTTTTTTTTTTTTTTTTGTGCCATCACCCAAGAGAATCTCCATGCTGAGAAATCTGAACATTACCCTAATGGTAGCACAAACTACTGAAGAGAAGTGACATGTTGTAATGACACTGTGGTGGCAATGTAGAGGGGAACTAGGAGGGAGGGAGACTGGTTTGGGGTCCAAAAGGGAAGATGTTTTCTAAAATCCTTAACTTTGGGGATTTAGGGCTAGTGGTTTTGCTGTGTTCAGCACATCACAACTTCAGGCTCCCAGTACTAATTCTAGGAACTCTCAGTGAACAAACTGTACAAGGGTAGATGAGCTAAAAGCACACTGAGTCATTATTTGTACTGGCTGATCCCAGTGCAACAGTTAGGCTTATGTAGATGTCTCTGTTTCCTCTTTCTAAATCAAATCGTATGGGGCCAGGGCAATCGTGGATTATGGCAGTGGGATGGAAGCTGGTATATCAGTTATTGCGGTTTAACAATCCTCAAAACTTAGCTTAATACAATAACTGTCATTTCTCATAATTTTGTGGATTGTCTGGGTGATTCTTGTGCCCCGTTTGATGTTGGCTTTACTCATGCAGCTTATTAAGCACCTCACTTATGTACCTGGGGCCTGGTGCTGGTTATTGGCTGGGGCATCCTGTCTTCCAGTGGCCTCTCTCCAGCAGGATAAGGACTTCTGACCATGTGCCAGCCGGGTTCTAGGACAGTAAAAATGGAAGCTGCTAGGCCCTTTGAAGGTCTAGGTCTGAAACTTCCACGGGGTCACTTCTGCCTCATGTTATTGGCCAAAGTAAGCCACAGCCAGCCCAGATTCAGAAAGAGGAGAAAGCGGTAGAATCTACCTCCTGGGAGGTGGGGGCGGGCAGTGTGTGTACAGGGATGAGAGGGATGCTGGCAGCTGTATGTGCAGACATTACGGCTGGTGACTGGCAGGCTGAGGAGGAATAGTAGGAGCAAGCGTGGAAGCAGTTCTGGCCTGGAGTTTGTCACAGTGGGCAGTCCAGAGAACTTGGGCTGAAAGCGAAGGCAAGTTTGTGGGAGGCAGAGAGCCAATGTCAAGGCAAGGTGGGGAACTGCTAACCAGTTAAACAGCTGCACAACAAACACAAGGCACTCCTTTCGTGGGTTTTTATATCCGGTTGAGACCGGATCCAGGGGTTGGACTAGGCTGTAGCCGAGAAGAAAACCCCTGAGAAAGAAGGCAAGCAGGAGAGGTTGCTGGAGTGTGGACTGTCTCCTGGCTTCCCAGTCACAGCAGATGCCAGTCTTGTCTTTGTTTTCTCTAGGCCAACCTCTCCTCCTAACTGCTACTCCTAGAACTTCCCCTTGAAACCTCACTGAACCAGGCTCTGAATGCTCCATCCCATTTCTTTAAATATCAATTTTTGTTTTTCCTGGAGTAATATATATTAGGTGATGGAGATTTTTTACCAGGTCACTTTTGCCTTCTACAGACCACTGGAGGGATAAGCCAGGATGGATCTAGGAAACTTTAAGTAGTGACTCTCACCAGTGGAATTCAACAAAATGTATCTAGCTTTTTTTATATGCCTGATATTGTGCTAGGGGCTGATCTTTAAAAAAATAAAAAATAAAAAAAAATTTTTTTAATGTTTATTTATTTTTGAGAGAGACAGAGACAGAATGCAAGTGGGTTAAGGGCAGAGAGAGAGAGGGAGACACAGAATCCGAAGCAGGCTTCAGGCTCTGAGCTGTCAGCACAGAGCCTGACGCAGGGCTCGAACACATGAGCTGTGAGATCGTGACCTGAGCTGAAGTCAGATGCTCAACCGACTGAGCTACCCAGGCACCCCTAAAAAAATTTTTTTTAATGTTTATTCATTTTTGAGAGAGAGAGAGAGAGAGAGAGGGAGAGGGAGAGGAACAGAGAGAGAGGGAGACACAGAATCTGAAGCAGGCTCTAGGCTCTGAACTGTCAGCACAGAGCCCCGTGACGGGCTCGAACCCACCAGTGGTGAGATCATGACCTGAGCTGAAGTCGGCCACCCAACCGACTGAGCCCACCCAGGTTCCCCACCCCCCCCTTTTTAGAATTAATTAATTTTTTTAATGTTTGGTGCTGGTCTTATAGGGATAAATAAATCATCATTCCTGTCCTCAAAAAAACTCACAGCTTAATAGAAGGGAAAGAGGTCTATTTTTTTTTAAGTACTGTATAATGTAATAAGCAAAATAGATGTAGCAGATAAGGAGCAATTAAGCCTGCCTGGGTTGCTCAAGGAGGTTAGGGTGGGGGAACTAATCCAGGGTGAGAAAAAGCAGGAAGTGCAAAGCCAGAGGTGTGTTTGAAGCTTGGGGACTGTTCTGAGTCCAAAGTTCAGTGTAACAGCCGGATGCCTTGTGGAAGAACTTGGTCACTGTACCTTTTCTTGGAAGGTAGCCCGTGACACATTTACACTGAGATTTACATGCTTAGAATATGCTTTTAGCGAGGGAATAAGAACAGTATGTAGGTGACTGGAGGGGATAAACGATTAGAGCAGGGAGACCAGTTAAGAGGCTTTCGCAAAAATCTAGGTAAAGGATACATAGGGTGTATCTATCTGAATGTAAGCAGAGCTGATGTGGAAGAGGAAGAATTGAAAGGATATCTGGCAAGTGATAGCAGTATTTCTATCACTAAATCGGTTTTGTCGACCTATTGGATGTGGGAGGAGAAGGGGGAGTGGTTGAGTATGATTTCCAGGCTCTGCAAATTCTGTTGCCTGATGTGTTTCAAACAGTTATGTATAAATACAACTTCCTAAATGGAAAAAAAAATTGCTAAGTCTGGATGTAGTATAAAGTGAAGTATCCGGGGGAAATTTGGAGTCCTGACACAAGTAGTATTTCCCAGATGCCACCTTTGAACTCCAGGGTGTCTGCTAGCCTGCCCCTGACTATTTTAACTTTTTTTTTTTTTTTTTTTCTGGTGTTTCTCCTAAATGCCACACATTATTTTCTCCATCTTTTCTTTCCTATTCTCCTTTTCCCATCCTAGCCAAGAAAAAAAAAAAAAAAGCAGCAGCTGAAATTTCAAAGTATTGAGAATTGGAATACAGTTGTTAACCACTTGTCCTTTGTTTTGCTTGTGGGTGTAAGATTGGGCCCTGGGTGAGCAAGGCCTCGGATATGCCCCAGGGGCTGAGTTCTCATTGCTGGTAGGTGGAAACTCCGGTGAGTCAGAGAGTGAGATTACCTAGAGACATTCTGTAAAGGGGGAAATGGCAGAAGGGATGTCTCTTCCTTCCCAGCCCAGACTGCCAGTCCACACAACTTCCACGTGACCCCAGTTTGAAAACACTTCCTTGGAGCTGTTCACTGAATTGATCTTAGCTTTTCTAGGTTGCAGGTTCCTTAAACTGTTTACTGCTATTTCTAGAGGAACAACAGGAACTTAAAATTCATGGTAGAGATTTGTCCAGAATATTGTTTCTGTAGCTTCTAATTAAAACAAAAACAGCAAGTGCATTTCTGGGTGGGACCATGAGGGTCTTTTCTTGTTAAGTATCAGTTGTGACTTCAGTGAATAAAACTAGCTTTAAAGAGGGTTGATAGGGGCGCCTGGGTGGCGCAGTCCGTTAAGCGTCCGACTTCAGCCAGGTCACGATCTCGCGGTCCGTGAGTTTGAGCCCCGCGTCGGGCTCTGGGCTGACGGCTCAGAGCCTGGAGCCTGTTTCCGATTCTGTGTCTCCCTCTCTCTCTGCCCCTCCCCCGTTCATGCTCTGTCTCTCTCTGTCCCAAAAATAAATAATAAAACGTTGAAAAAAAAAATTAAAAAAAAAAAAAAAAAGAGGGTTGATGAAGAAACTTTTCATACTTTCATCAGTTCTTTTACAGGAGTTAAACTGTTTTAAATGTTTCAAAGACTGTATACTGATTAGATATTGATTATACCTAAATCAAATTTTATAAATATTACACTGTTTATTTCCAGGAGAGGAAAATCCTCTGAATTTAAAGCTCATACAGCTCCAGTTCGAAGTATAGACTTTTCAGCCGATGGCCAGTTTCTAGCTACAGCTTCTGAAGACAAATCTATCAAAGTATGGAACATGTATCGCCAGCGTTTCTTGTATTCCTTGTACCGACATACCCACTGGGTACGCTGTGCCAAGTAAGTGTGAAGTTTCCTAATGAGATTTCCGCATTTTCTTTTTCCTGCTACGGTCTGTGTTTACCTCCCAACCCCCAGAAAAAGGGATCAAGGACAAATTCATTCATTCTTTCATTCAGCAAGTATTTGTCATGTGCCTGCCATGTGCTGGGAATAATAGTAAGCAAAACAGTCAGAACCCCCTACTGTCATGAGCTTCCATTCTAGAAAGGGGAGCTAGATAATAAACAGGTAGGAAAATGAGACAGTAGGTCAGATGGTGGTAAGTGCCGTGGAGAAAAAAACAGCTGGATTGGAAGAGGGCTGCAATTTTAAACAGCAACCGCCTCGCAAAGACAAGGTGGCCTTTAAGCAAAGATCTGACAGAGGGCAGGGGGTGAGGCTTGCATGTGTTTGGGAAAGGCCTGTCTCAGAGGAAACCAGTACAGAAGCCCTGGGGTGGGAGCTGGTGGCTGTTTGAAGACCGGCAAGGAGGCTGGTGTGGAGGAGAGTGTGGGGAAGCAACAGGAGCGCCGGGGAGGGAGGCTGCAGCTGGGTCGGGAACAGCTGATGGATGTTCTGAGCGACAGGAGATGCCACTGGAGCATGTGCATCTCTCTGACTAACATTTTATGGTTTTTTTTTTTTTTTTTTAACGTTTTTTATTTTTGAGACAGAGACAGAGCATGAATGGGGGAGGGGCAGAGAGAGAGGGAGACACAGAATCGGAAGCAGGCTCCAGGCCCTGAGCCATCAGCCCAGAGCCCGACGCGGGGCTCGAACTCACGGACTGTGAGATCGTGACCTGAGCTGAAGTCGGCCGCTTAACCGACTGAGCCACCCAGGCGCCCCTCTGACTAACATTTTAATGCGATGGTTCCGACTGCTGTGCGGAGAAAAGCTGTCAGTCAGGGCAGAAGCAGGGGATGTCGTTAGGAGGCTGTGTGCAGTAGCTCAAATCTAGCTTGGACCAGGGTGTTGGCAGTGGAGATTTCGAGAAGTGGTCGGATTCCACCTGCCATTTGCAGATACAACCAACATACTTGCTGTCACATTGGATGTGACAGGGAAGGAGGAACTAAGAGTGACTCCACAATCTGGCAATCTATTGGGACAAGTACTATTGTGTTACAATGTCAACTAACAGCCATGGAGCCCTTTCTATTTCCAAGAGACACCGCCTAAGTACTTAAAATAATTCCCTATCAGAACTGCCCTGGGAGAGTAGGGCTATTGTATGGGTTTTTTATTATTATTGTTTTAAATTTTTTTTTAGGGCTATTGTTTTTTTCCCCTGTTTTGCAGCTGAAGGAAGTGAGTTTCAGAGTTAAAGTTAGAACTTGTCTATTTGAAAGTGATAGAAGCCCAAAGAAATTATTTCTCTCCTCTCCAAGTTGTTAATTGGCTGATGTTTGGTGACCTTGGAGTAGAGAACCAGGGGCTGCAGGCCTCGAGAAAGACTGTCTACATTCCGGCTCTGGTGGTGAGGTCACTGCCAGCTCTAAGCCGAAGTCCTCATAGCTTTGCGACTGGACAGGAAAAGCTCCTACCTTCAGTTAGAAAAGAACTATGGGCAACTCTCAGCTTGGAACCCGTGCCCATCCCTTCACCAGGGAGTAAGATACCGTGGTTGTCACAGGTTAGCCAGGCACCTGACAGAGACCAGTCATCCCAGTCTGAGGGGTGAGAGGGCATACCAACCATGTGTTCTGGTGGTGGACAGAGAGGACAGCTCTTAAAAGAAGGGGGCTGGCATCGACGTGGTCCCCGGGGGGAAATTTGTGCAGGCTGCAGCCAGCCGACCGTGTGCACACTGTATGAAACAATGTGCCAGGCATCTTCAGCTCTGACGTGGTGGAGTGGTAGTGGGAGCCTCGCTCTGTCTTGCCTTCTACCCCGTGCTGCTGTCATCATGCTCTTAGTGGGACATTATTGTTCAGGTGTTGATTATAATCTATGGTAGTGAGTCTAAGAAGAAGACAAAAGGTTCTACTTTTAGCCAATAGTTTTTTTCTTCTAGAGTTGTCAGCTACTTTTGACTCTGGCCAAAAGAAATACAGAAAGTATTATTTCTATATATGCCTTATAGCTGTGTGGTCAAGAACATGGACCTGGGACCTAAATATATAGGTTAAAATTCCAGCCCCAGCACTTACCAGCTCTGTGACCTTTGGGAAAATTACCTAACTTCTCAGTGCCTTAGTTTTCTTACCTGTAAAATTAGGCTGATGATAATAGTAACCTGCCACACAAGTTGTCATGGTATTTAAGTGAGTACATATACATAAAACATTTAGAATCATGCCTCCCATGGAGTAATCACTAGACAAATCTTAACCATCATCCTCATCCTCATTGGACATCTCAATCTTGTTTTGTTTTTAAAGCTATTATATAACTTGAGTTGATAATTTTTTCCCACCTAAGGAGGTGACATATGTGAAGGTCCCAAGAGGCTGGTCAGATCACTTGTATTTATGTATTAAGTGATGTACACAGAGATCTATCATCTAGTGGATCAATCCCAGAGAACAGACAGAGGCACAAAAAGCTAGGCCAAGTACTGGGAGTCATTATTTAGCCCCCACTAGGACTGACTCTGGAGATGTTTGGCAAAGACACTGGTTTTTGTTACCTTTATCAGGTGGCTCAGCAAAAGCAAAACCATTGAATGAGAGCCATTATTTATCCAGTGGGTCCCTATGTGTCTGTTTTCTTCCTGAAATAATTTAAGGTGGTTTATAATAAATGCCATACAACTAGAGGGAATGAAGAGACATTTCTATGTAGAACTGTGTCACCTTGGGTAGTGCAAATTTGGCGGGTTTAGCCTGAGTTTCCTGCAACCAAGGGATTGATGGAATGATGGTGGCTGACATGTCTTCATGTTTTTAAACAAAAAGGAATCCCGACAAGTTGTTCAGATAAGAGAAAATTTTTCCTGTAGAAGATTCTAGGAGATATTTTATTCCTTGTCCTTGTACCGAAGCATGTATGTATAATATAAATGCTAAAGAAGGGGCGCCTGGGTGGCTCAGTCGATTGAGCGTCTGACTTCAGCTCAGGTCATGATCTCCCGGTTGGTGAGTTTGAGCCCCACCCCACCCCACCCCCTTCGGACTCACTGCTCTCAGACTGTCAGTGCAGAGTCTGCTTCAGATCCTCTATGCCCCACCCCTGCTTGCGCTCTCCAGTTTTTTTAAAATAAATGTTTTTTAAACATTTAACATAAAAATAAATGTTTTTTGAAAATGCCTAAGAAAAGGTATTGCTACTGTAAGAGGAATGTATAAAAGGTTGAAAAGGTCACCAATAATATAAAATTTTGGTCTTCAAAATATTCCTTTTATTTTTTTTTGGTCAGTCTTTCAAAGTTTTTATTCTTTTTTGTTTGTTTTGGGTTTTTTTGTTCCTGCTTTGTACCACATGTCTGTGCTGCGTGTCAAGTAAGTAGAAATGAGAACTGCAGTCTTAGCCTCAAGGAGCTTTTCTGTTTTATGGTTCAATGGAAACAAAACACATACAAAATAAGTATAAAATGACGTCTCCTATGGGAAGATGATGCACAAGGGGTAAGGGCAGTGGGGCATTGAACTGGACTTGTGTGAGGAAACGCCAAGGAGGACATTGCAGGCCCAGCACTGAGGGACGGACAGGAGAAGAAGAGGCTTGCAGCCGTCTCGTCAGATGGGGACTGGTGGCCAGCCACTCACAGAGGGAAGGAGCAGGAGTAAGCTCTGTGGCCTGGGAAAATGTTTTGTGCTCTGGGAATGTTAAATTTTCAGCTGTTGCCTGGCACAGGAAGTAAAGTGGGATGAGGGAGAGGAAAGTTGGGGAAGGCTCAGGGCCATGGGTGTTTTGAAAAGACTTTGGACTTCATCCTCCAAGTAACACGGAGACACTGGAGGGCTTGGGATTGGGAAGAAGCATGATCATTCCTGAGCTCTTTGTAAAATGCTCTTACAACCCACAGCATGACTGCTTTAGATGGTTGGCGTGAGATAGGTCAGGATTCACATGCCTGCCACATCGTTACCCTCGGGCGAGTTAGTCCATGGCTCTCAGCCTCAGCGGGAGGTGAGGGTAACGAGGCTTCTCAACTGGACTGTTGTGAGGATGAGAAATATAGTGTTCAGGACTGCGTGACGCCACAAGCCTGCCCTACCTCCCGCTGAGTAACTTTAGGGAGAGACTTAGGAACTGGGGAAGGGCCCAGCATTTGGTTTTAAACCTCTCATCAATTAGAGAGAAGACAGTGGTGGAACCCTGCACTTCTGTCTGCTTAGCATCTGTTCTGTTTTCTGGTGACGGTGCCCAAGCATTCCCTGAGCTTTCCCTGAGCCCTCCCCTACAGTCCCTCTGTATGTGTATAGGTACTGGTGTGGCCTGATCTCCAGTCCCAGAAGAGGGCATTCAGCTCAGGCTTGCCATCCAGAACAGGGCATCTCCCTCCTACAGGAGTTAGTGAGTCTTGTTAGAAAAGCAGGCCTTTCCCCTGAGATTGCTACTTTAAGCTTCTTCTTTTTTTTTAGTTTATTTATTTATTTTAATAATCTCTACACCCCATATGGGGCTCGAACTCATGACCCTGAGATCAAGAGTCTCGTATTCTTCCGACTGAGCCAGCCAGGCACCCCTTGGGCTTATTGAAACCTGTGGTTACTGAGGGACACCGTTGGCTAACAGTTGACCTGAGAGTGGTGCTGATTCAGGGGACAGCAGAGCTGTGAGCTTGAGAAGGAAAGAATTGCTATCTGATTACATGGTATGGTTTCTGGATACAGTTATACCTGGTTTTATTAACATGTGTTTGTGTGTGTGTGTGTGTGTGTGTGTGTGTGTGTGTGTGAGAGAGAAATGAGCCTTAAAAATTCTCTCACTTTAAAAAAATTTTTTTAATGTTTATTTATTTTTGAGAGAGAGAAAAAGAGACAGAGTGTGAGCAGAGAAGGGGCAGGGAGAGAGGGAGACACAGAATCCGAAGCAGGCTCCAGGCTCTGAGCTGTCAGCACAGAGTGCAACGCGGGGCACAAACTCACGAACTGTGAGATCGTGACCTGAGCCGAAGTCGGGCACTTAACCGACTGAGCATCCAGGCACCCCTCTCTCACTTTTTTTTTTAAGAGGCACTTTCTGTAAGATTTGATAGCAGAACAGAGTTTGGGAAAAGTGGGGGTTATTCTCACATCCAGTGATGTGCACTCAAGACATCTGTTTTATCTTCACCCCCAGTGCCACAGTCTTAGTTTTAGCATCAGGGGCTCTCATAGACACTTTTGCAGTAACCTCCTAAATGGTCTTCCTAACTTCAGATTTGCCCCATTCTCCCACCCTCACCCACCCCCACCCCCCCACCGCCCTGCCGCCTCCAAAGAGACCTTTGTGAAATGCAAATCTGGTTGTACTGTTCTCAGGTTAAAGCTATTGGTGACTCCTTGCCCTGGCTTGTCTGCTCTGCCTTCCTGTCACAACTTTGTCTTTGTCCCCTTCCCCATCCCCTTCTTGCAGCTATACTGAGATCCTGTGTGTGATGCTCTGCTGCGTTCTGTGCCTTTTCCAAGTGCTGCCCGCTGTGCCTGGAATGCCCCCGAATCCACCACCCCTTTCCCCATGCGGCTCTGCAGCTCTCCTTCCAGGAAGTGTTGACGGTTCTCCCAGGCCCCACTTATTACGAGTCCTCTATGCCACTGAATTGTCTTGCTTATGAGGTCCTGTCTGCTTAGGCCTCTCTTCCCTATTAGACTTTGAATTGTAAGTATTTTGTTCAGATTGTATTCTCTTGACAGGCCCTGTTCGAAATTCTGTAGATACCATAGAAAGCAAAACAAAACTCCCAGTCTCGTGGAGCTCCTTCTACCAAAGGGAGATAGACAATTAAAAAATGTACTAGTGATATGTGCCCTGCAGGAAAATACCGTGGAGTCACAAGGTAGAGAGTGATGGGGTTGGCAGGTGCTCCTTTACACACGGCTCAGGGAAGACATCCCTGCTCAGGTGACTCTGAAGGGAGGGAGCTGATGAGGTGGGTGTGAGGCAGAGTCAGACGGTGTGAGAAGCACTACAGTGTCATGATGGGGTGGGGAAGTCTCAGAGGAGTTGTGCAAAAATGTGGGTTGAATGAATCAGTGAGGGGTGTGCAGGTAGTTTTGGTAGGAGTTTTCCAGGGGCTTCTTCAAGGAAGAGTCATTTCTGTGGATTTTTAATATCGAAGGTAGGAGGACTGTACATGCATGTTAAGAAGGAGAATGTTTATGGGGCTTCACTGTTCCGTTTCGGCCGATCCCTATTCAGATTGACAATTTTGTACTGAGCTTGCCTACTCTTAATGGAATGCCTTTATCTCTCTGGTGCCTTGTGGTTCTGTTCTTTTGTTTTTATCTGTTCTTTTCTTACTGTTTGGCATCAGTGATTCATGCGAAACTCTTCCGAGGTCTCTCTGGAGGAATGTTCTTTGATAAATAATTTGGTTAAATCGAATGGGTAAGGATTTCATCTTCTTGGCAACTTTCCATATGTGTGCTCTACAACATGTTTAGAGATTCTTCCTCATGTGTTTATTGTAATCTTTTTCTCCTTGGCTCATGCTACTGTAGTTAGACAACAGGAGCATTGAGAGGGCCCAACTGACCACTCAGGCCCACTCAGGCCAGCTGACAGTCTGCAGTGTTTGTCTTCCTGTGAGAACTTAGCCTTGCTAGGGTCAGCCCAGTTCAGGACTTTCTTCCAAAGTTCTGAAGGCCCATTTTCACTTTTTACTCAGAGGTGAGAATGCTCAGGGGGCACTGAGTCATGCTTAATAAACTTAGGAGAGTCTGAAACATAAGCCAGATGCCAATTTATTTATTTATGACAACAACACTAACTTTCAAAGGGACTAGAATGTTTGTCTGTCTCAGTCAGGGCCTTCCTCCTTCACTGACAGAGTGAGAACAAGAGCTCGATGGGCCCTGGAATGAAAGCAAGAAAGTTTGTTGAAAAAACAAAATCTTGATGGACAGTTTTCTCAGGTTTGAATAGAGCAATGGGGCCATCTCTGCCACATGCACACACCTGCCAAGGAAACTGCATGATCAGCTGGTTGGGTGCCCCCTCCCCCAGGCCAAGCAGGAGACACACTGACGACTCTTGCCTCTGGCGGTTGCTGGGTGCTTCCTCTCTGGTAACAAGTGCTGCAGTACAGTTGATTGGATTCAGCAGAGAGGCAGTGCCCTATAGTACAGCTCCCTCGCATATGATCCTGGGAACACGCCTCAATCTCTCCGAGCCTTGCTTGGTCTGCTCTCCTATAAAATGGGTACAAAGAGGTACCTTCCTCATAGAGTCTTCGTGAAAATTAAAGTGAATGAATATAAAGTGTCAGTTCATGTCAGCTATTAACTCCCTCATATTCCATTTTTTTTTTTCTTCCTCAGATTTACTGGAGTCACCAATTAGGTTGTGTTCCCAAGTCATTTCGCACATTTGCACACAGTGTTTGGGGTTGCTACTACAAGTAGCTACTATTTATCCATTGGCTGTACTTCATGTATTTAACTATCAGAGGGTAACTTTATTTCTAAATACTTGGGTCTGAAAATCTCTGCCTTTTAATTGGAGAGCTTAACCCATTTATATTTATGTAACTCTTCCTATGCTTAGTTTTAAGTCTACCATCTTACTCTGTGTTTTCTATTTGTCCCATTTGTTTATTTCTTTCTCCCTTTCTTTTGGATTACTTATTTCTTAGTATCCCATTTTATCTCCTCTTTGGGCTTTTTAGCTTTATTCTTTGTCTTGGGTTTTTGTTTAGTGGTAACCTCTAGAAGTTACAGTCTTAATATATCCTTACATATATCACATCTTAATACATCCTTAATATATCACAGTCTACTTTTGAATTAATTTGTGCAGTTTTATATATAATATTAGAACTTATAAAAGTTCTAATGTCAGAACTTAGAAAAATTTATCTCCAATTTCCCAATTCTTAACAGTTTTACATCTGTATATGGTATGAGCTCGCAATTCATTTCTTTTAAATAAGAAACAAAAAAGTCTTTATATTTGCCCTCATATACTTTTCCAGTGCTCTTTAAACTAGATCCAAGTTTCCACCTGGTATCATTTCCCTTCAACCTAAAAAACTTCAGGTACTATTTCTTGTAGTGTGGGTTTCCTGGTGATGAATTCTCTCTTTTTGTGTATCCATTTTGATTTATCTTATCTTATCTTATCTTGAGAGAGAGGGAAGGCACAAGTTAGGGAGAGAAATACTCTTAAGCAGGCTCCATGCCCAGTACAGAGCCTGATCTCAAAACTGTGAGATTATGACCTGAGCTGAAATCAAGAGTTGGACCCTCAACTGAGCCACCCAGGCACTCCTGTTTATCCTTTTTTCTTTTTTTTTAATATGAAGTTTTATTCATATATGGAAACTAAACACTACAAAAAAGGGCAATCATGGGCCCTTTGGAATCAGACAAGAAACATGATAAAAATTTTTCCAAAAATTCTTATACAATCATTTGTATGAGAAATAGCTATTTTTGATATGCCCTGTTTATCCTTTTTAAATGATATTTTTGCTGAGATGTAGAATTCTAATTTAGTGGATACTTTTTCTTTTAGGACTTAGGGGATGTCCTTTCATTGTCTTCTGCTTTGCATTTTTTCTTTTTTTTTTTTTCATGTGAAGGCAGCAGTCATTTTTATTGTTATTCTCCTATATGTAATGCACCTTTTTTTTTTTTTATAGCAATCTGACTGTAATGAGCCTACCTATGGTTTTGTATATTTTTCTCATGGTTTATGGAACTATGTGGATATAAGGATTGATATTTTTATCACATTTGGTAAATTTTTGTTTATTCTTCATATATCTTTCTGCCCTCATTTCTTTCTCATCTTTTTCTGGGATTCCAAATTCACATGTGTTGAATTTTGATATCATCCCATAGTTTTTTGAGGCTTTGCTTATTTTCTCAAATTTTTTTTCTCTTTGCGCTTCAGTTTGTATAGTTTCTATTGGCCTATCTTCAGCTTCCCTGGTGTTTCTGTTCCAGCAATGTCTAATCTACTGTAAGCTTACCCATTTCTCTGATGAGATTCCTCATTTGCTTGTTCATTATGTCCATCATTTCCTTTAAATCCTAAACATATTTATAATCATTGTTTAAAGTTCTTGTCTGCTAATTCTAACATCTATGTCCTATCTAGGTCAAGATTCTCTGCTTCTTTGTATGTCTTGTGATTTTTTAAAAATTGTGTGCCCACTTGTTGGGAGGAACACTGGGTGTTGTATGGAAACCAATTTGACAATAAATTTCATATTAAAAAAAAAAATAAAATAAAATTGTGTGCCCAAACATTGCTAAGTGAGAACATAAAGTACTCTATCATCTCTAAAAAGTGTTGAGTTTTGTTCTGGTAAGCAGTTAACTCTTTGATGGCTCAACTAGATTCTCTTGAGGTTTGGATTTCGACTGTTTTAGAGTAGCCTTAACACTTGGGCTATAGTACTAGTGGCCTTTCTGGGGCTGCCACCAAATGTCTGAAGCATTCTGCAAAATCTGCCCAGAACTTGAACATCTCTCAGTTCAATGTAACCTCTGGCATCTTTGTTCAGCTCATAGTCTCCAGTGGTTGTTCTCTGCCAAGCCTTTTTGCCCAGAGCATTAGCAGCTTTGTTTTTGACCAAACTCAAGGGGCCTCAGAGGCAGATTTTTTTTGGTTTCTGCTCTTCATAGCTCCTCTCTCACACCCTGTCTTCAAACTTCCAGCCCTTTAGCCCAGTTCTGCATTCTGATTTTTGTTTCCTCTGCTCAGTTGGACTGCTGCTGTCTCCTTGGGCTCTATGTCTTTGTGCCATGGTTTGGAAAATACTCCTGGGTAGAAATCTGGGATAGGTTTGGTGTTCGCCTCGTATGTGTTATCTGCCTCTCACGATTCACAACTGTGTGCTATCTCTTCTCCGGTGCCTGAAAACAGTTGCTTCATATATTTTGCCCAGTTGTATGATTGTTTATAGTAGGAGAATAAGTCTGATAACCATTAATCCCTCTGTCTAGAACTTCTGTCAAAGGAATTTATTGGAGCCTACCAAGCCATTTCAGAATTCACATGGGTGAGTTAAACGTGTAAGAATAGCCAACAAAAAAAATGACAAGAAAGAGAATAAGAAGAAACTTGTCCAACCAGCTGTCAGAACACAGTATAAAATTATAGAAGTGGGGTGCCTGAGTGACTCAGTCGGTTGGGCATCTGACTCTTGATCTTGGCTCAAGTCATGATCTCCTGGTTTGTGAGTTCAAACCCTGTATTGGGCTCTGTGTTGGCAGTCTGGAGTCTGTTTGGGATTCTGTCGCTCCCTCTCTCTGCCCACCCCCCCTCCTTGTGCACATGCATGTGCTCTTTCTCTCTCCCTCTCTCTCTCTCAAAATAAATAAATAAATAAACTTAAATAAAATAAAATTATAGAAATTAAAATATGGTGATAATTGTATAATATTAGGAAAAAAAGGTCATAGAAAGACTAGAAGCATAGCCATGTATGTTTTATGATAGATGATATTTCCAATCAGTGGGGAACTGGATGGACTGTTTAATATAAAGTTAAAACAACTGGATTTCTGTTTGGAAAAATATGTGGGATTTCTATTGCATACCATACATTTACCAAATTTGTAGATGAATTAAACAACTAAACATTAAAAATTGTTCAAGTGATACTGCTCTTCCTCCTGATATATGAGCAGTGTATTGAAATGAATGTAGAGGGTTAGCAGAGCAATTGTTTTTCCCTTTAGTATTTGAATTTTAAACATACACCGTGGACTTAAGTAATTAAAATTCTGTGTCTGTCTGTGTTTAGTACTTACCATAAGTTTGTTCTTGGAGCCTCGACCTATTCTCTGTGGCATAGAGATGGTGCCTATTCGTGTAGGAGGTGATGAATAACTAGCTATGTTCTTTGGAGTAGTGTCGTTTATGATGATACATTTTAATTCACAGAAATATTTTTAAGATATGCTGTCTATTGGAAAATATATTCATGCTTTTAAAATATAAATTAGTATAGTCTTTTTAGAAATCAATTTGCAAACTATATCAGATGTCTTTGGTGCAGTGACTTCACAACTGGAAATGTATTCTAAATACCCTTTTGTATGCAAAAGAAAAAGCTTTGTATTCAGAGGTATTGCTTTCAGTATAATTTATAATGGTGAGATATTGGAAAGAACCAATTTTCCAAATAAAACTATTTCAAAAAATTTATACTATTATGTAGCCATTAAAAGGAGAGTATATGCAAGTAATAACATGAAAATGTTCATGTTGGGGTGGGGAGCAAAATTCAGAACTCTAGATTATAATATAAAAGATAAAGTACCTGTCATACGTACAATGGTTAAGTGTGATTTTGAGTGATGGCACTATGGACTGTTTTTTTACTTACTGTATTTTCCTTTTTTTAACATTAAATTTTTCTTTAATGACTAATGAAGAAAACATTGATCATTATATATATATAATGTTATCTTTTTTTAGTGGCAAAGAAATTTTCTAATAGGTAAAATTATTATAGCCCTGTATTTTTTAAAATAATGTATATTCTTGGATAATGTGTGCTTTTTTATAGTGTCCTCAATCAAAAATAAGTAGAGGCTATTGAGCCAACTTGTCCAACATTATTGCTTTTCCAGGATTAATTTTTAGGGGAAAAGTCTACCTTTAATTTTCAGTTGTTGGTAGTGTTACAAGTGATCTTTGACCATCTGAATTGCAGAGATTTTTCTTTGTAGTGGCAAGAGATATATACATATAATACATATATGTATGTGTGTATGTATATATATAATCGACCTTACCATTTTAACCATTTTAAAACATACAGTTAGATGTCATTAGGCATATTCATGCTGCGTAACAAACTGTAGCTTTTAAACAGCAGCTTTCATTGGCTCTAATATTAAGTTAAACCCAAATATCTTAAACAAATTTTTTAACTGTCTTAAATGTTTCCTAGGGACCTACTCCGTGCCATGCACGGTGTCTGGGGATGCAACAGTGAACAAGACAGACATGGTTTCTGTCTTCTTGGAGCTTACATGTGTTGGGGAAGTAAACAGAATGCTTGATTGCAAGGATGACCTAAGTATGAACCGGAGCTACTCTAAGACCACATGCTGAGGAACTAACCTACTGGGGGTCAGGGGGTGGCAGTCTGGAAGCCTTCCTGAGGAAGTGACACTGAGCAGAGACTTGCAGGATGAGTAAAATCTTCTTATGTATTTTAAACTAGATAAAGAGTAGGGGGCAGCATTTGAGGCGCAGGGAACAGCACATGAGGAAATGCCCGAGGCAGGAGCAAGGACCTGAGAGAAGAGGGGTGTGTGCCAGGAAGAGTAGGGTGATAAAGGGACCGGAGGGCAGACCCCAAGGACCTGGTAAGCAGTGGTAAGGATGCTAGGCTTTTCACCAAGGGAAATGCAAAATCATCAAAGGGTTTTAATCAGAGAAATGGGATTCAGTGTTTAAAGATCACTTTTGTTGCTTGCGGAGGATAGAAGACATTGGTTCCCACTGTGGTTTGAAGAGGCAGGAACTGATGTGTGGAGTGTGGAGGTGTAGAGGAGGAAGAGGCACAAAGCATGACTCCTAGGCTTCTGGCCTGAGGGACTATTTGCTGAGAAACGGCACACTGGAGAAGGACAGTTTAGGGAGGAAGACGATGAGTTCAGATTTGGACAAGCTCAGAGTTGGAGGTGCCTGCAGGATATCCAAGAGGAGACGCCCAGTAGGCAGTTACACTTATGGGTGGAGATCCCAGGAGAGAAGTCTGGGCATATAAATGGTAAATGACCCAACAAATAATTAACATGTTTCATGGCATACTTAAATCTTTTTATATCTCTTTCATCTGCTTTCTGTCTCTCAGCAGCTGTAGGAATGAATCCTGTTACTGCAATTAACAGATGGGTTCTCTTCTGATGCTGACCAACACTTAAAAAAGTATAAATGTTTTGCTTATTGCCTTGAACTTCACCTTCAGTGTGTAAACACAGAATCCCACCAAAGCAAACTCTGAGACTGCCAATATATTTTTTTAATGAGTCTATGAAAGTTTAGTTCTGAATGCAGTCCAAACACCCTCATTATACAAATAGAAAACAGTGGCCAGTGTGGTTTTGAATTTCACAGGGTTACATAGCCGGACAGTTGCAGAATTGGCCCTAGAATTCAGGACCGTGTACTGACTGGGCAGTCTATTTCCACTACTTTTTACTGCTTCCCCCTCCTATTGAATAGCTGCTGGCTTCAAAGTCCAATTACTAATTATTTATTTCTCAGTAGACATGGAACAGTGCCTACTCTGTTTGGTGTCAGAAGCCTGAGGGCTGGAAATGTTTTTTCTATAGAACATTTATTCCAATGATAAGAGATTTCCAAAGGAAGTTTTTGGTTTCTTATGAAAGCACTTTGAAACTTCTCATGGTTCATGGACCCCTTTGGCTCTCTAATATGTGAATAGCTCTATGGCTGTGCATATGGTAATACAATTTTACATACAGTTGCAGGAACTCCATAGATTCCAAGTTAAAGAACTCCTGTTATGTCACTGGGCTATTCTCAATGACCTGTGAACCAGTTTTTCTAGAAAGAAGTTCAGTAGTTTCCTGATTCTCTCAAATAAGTACCAGTATATTTAAGAGATTGAACAGTGGTTCAATTAACTTCCCAGATGCCTTACAGACAGTTCCTGTCTGATCATCTGCCAGTCACTATTGACTAATATAATGTCTATCTCTATGACACACTTTCTGGAAGTTTTAAAAGGTAGTCGAGTGGTGCTGAATTAGAGAGAAATCTGGTGATGTCTCAGTAGAAATTTTATATCCTCTTAACACTCTTAAAATTGATAACCCAGTTAGATGTTGCTTAAGTCCTGACAAAGGAAAGGACTGTCCTTTACTGACCGAAGTCAGGGCAAAGAGAAGCCTCTTTTATTGGTGCCAACCTATTTTTGATGTATCTAATTCAAAATAAAAGGAGAGAAGAGAAGATACAAACCACCAGCCTCACTTATAACCCTTCCCAAGGCAACCCCCCCCCCCCACAAAACAAAACAAAACAAAACACATATATAGAGAACATATGCAGGCATTATAACGTGGTGTCCGGAGGAGGGGGACAGCCTTAATCTCCAGTCCCCCTTTGGTCATGTTGAGCTGGGGTAGAACACCCCCCACCCCACCCCTCCCCAGGTTCTTCCCCTCCTTTCCCTCCACTTATCTGACTTTTGCATCCCCTTCATTTCTTTAGTACCTAGAAGTTCTCCGGGGCTATAGCCCTTCCTGCTCAGGATGAATTTCTAGCCGGCCAAGATACCCCCTTTTCTTTATTCACAAGTTTCTTTAAAATCCTGTTGCTTCCGTGGAACTTCTGTTGACAAATTGGCACCTTTGTGTTTCAAACTCTTTTCTTAGCACTATCTAAAATGCTGCTGTGTGCCCTTCCTAGAGTGCAAACGTCATGAAGGCAGGGATCTTACCAGTCTCATTCATGAACACTGTATTCCAGTTACCCAGGACAGGGCCCAGTGCCTGGTTTTGGAGGTATAAAATATTTGAATCAATGAATATGTTCCCCCATAAACTCCCCAAGGACACTGACAACGTATGGCAGCAGAGGCCGGTCTTTATTAAAGGATAGTCTAGTGGTTAGCCTGTCAGGTAGAGCCCAGTCACCTGGCCTCCTAAGAGCACTGCCTCATGGTTTCCCTCCACTTTAGAACTTTCCGTGGTTACCCAGAAGCCACACTGAACTTCTGTGCTCTAAATAATTTAGCCAGTTGAAGAAAGTTGCCTTTCTGTCAGGGACTTAAGCAGAGTGACCGAGAGGTTTGGCTGTGGAACCGGACTGCCTGGTTCAAATCTTCCTGCTGTGTGACTGTGGCAGTTTACCGATCCCTTTATGTGCCTTGGTTTATTCGCCTGTGATACGAGGCGACCAGTAGCACCTGTTTAGTAGGATTATTTTGAGGATTAAACAAGTTGTTATAGGTGATGTGTTAAGAACCATTCTCGGACATGTGTGCTCAATAAATGTAGGCAGGATAATGATAATGGAGGTGGTGGTATTTGGCCAATAATGTCGAAGTTGAGTATTTTTATACTTTGTTTTTAATTTGATCACTTCATCTTTATATTAAACATTTCTTTTATCATGGCTTTCTTAAAATGTAAGGATCAAGTAATCTCTTAGAAATACTTATTTAAAATACTCACATTAAGTGATTTCTAAAAGGTAACTTGTTGGGGCACCTGTGTGACTCGGGGTTAAACGTCTGACTCTCGATTTCAGCTCAGGTCACGATCTCACAGTTCGTGGGATCAAGCCCCATGCTGGGCTTTGTGCTGACAGTGCAGAGCCTGCTTGGGATATTCTCTCTCTCTCCTTCTCTCTCCCCCTCCCCCACTAATGCTCTCACTCTCTTTCTCTCTCAAAATAAATAAACATTAAAAAAAGATAACATTAAGAAACAGTTTGAGGGGCGCCTGGGTGGCTCAGTCGGTTAAGCGGCCGACTTAGCTCAGGTCACGATCTCGCCGTCTGTGAGTTCGAGCCCCGCGTCGGGCTCTGTACGGACAGCTCAGAGCCTGGAGCCTGTTTCAGATTCTGTGTCTCCCTCTCTCTGACCCTCCCCTGTTCATGCTCTGTCTCTCCCTCTCTCAAAAATAAATAAAACGTTAAAAAAAAAAAAGAAACAGTTTGATTCTATGTATTAGTTGCATTACTATGTATTATTATATTTTCATAAGGATACTGAGCAGGTTTTTCTTCCCTGGTCTGTATAACATATGCTTCATCTACTTGAAGCCTTTCTATAATACTGTCCTTCATATGTTAATCTTTCTCACATATTTTCTGGAGGAAAAGATTAATAACATACTATGTTATTATAAAATCAAACTGAACTACCCAGCTCGGAAGACATTTTCTTGCAAGGTTACTTGCCCGAATTTAAAAGATTATTTCACAAAGAACTTAATTACGTTCCTATGTCCCTTTTTTTATATGGTAAATCCATAAATGACAGATTCAAAGTTTCTGTCAGGAAGAATTATTTTTAGGTTAGCCTTAAGAACAGAGAGGGAGGAGAGGAGTGAGAGAACACGAAACACCCCTTCAATTATAATCCACACCCTTAACTGATGACCTTTATAGTAATCTGGGCATAGAGGGAAAGTACAAATAAAGTGAAACATAATTGGTCTATGACCTAAGTCTGTCGTTTTTTGTTATTACTAAAATATTAATAATAAAAAAACTATTCATAGTTTCCCAATGGTCTAAAAATTTTCAGTTTTTTTTTTTCTTGGTCTTCTACTCTTCTGTTTTTCTCCTACCACTTAGGGGAAAAAGAACGAACTTTGGAAAGATTCTTAAAGGAAGAGAGTGCATAAAAACAGTAGATGAAATGTCTGAGAATGCACTCATTTGTTTTTAATGGGACATGTGGATGATAGGTGTGTCCATGAATCAGGACCTTCAGTTCTGTATAAATGAGCTATCCACTGGAGATTTAGGGCCTCCCAAGGTCCAGGAAACTACAGGCTTGGGGAGTTGATGCTTTTGTTGGTAGTATTATTTAATTTTAATTCTCAACATGCCGATCTGTTTCTTCTGAAGAGCTTCAGTACAGGGTTAGTGGGATGAATAGTAAAGGCTCTCTTAGGTCACATGGATAATACCAGAAAATGACAAAAATAGAAGAAAGAGACAAAAAATACTTATGGGCCACCTGGGTGGCTCAGTTGGTTGAGCGTCTGACTTTGACTCAGGTCGTGATCTCGGGTTCGAGCTTCTCATCGGGCTCTATGCTGACTCAGAGCCTGGAGCCTGCTTCAGCTTCTGTGTCTCCTTCTCTCTCCCTGCCCCTCCCCCCCCCCCTCTCTCTTTCTCTCTTTCTCTCAAAAATAAATAAATATTTTTTGAAAAAAGAATACTTACAAAAACAACAACAAGGTACTTGGCTTAGGAGGAGGGCAAAGTTGAATCAAAGACCTAGAACAAGTGCTATAAAACTAAATCATTTAAATAAAGTAAGAAAAGGAAAAAAAATTGGCTGGTCTATATAGTATATTTTGATTTTTTTTAACGATCTGTCATTGTGCTTATAATTTGTTATGCTTATTTTTAGTTGGAGAGATGGTTGTAGGATATGACTTTGCTGCATGGTGTGCTAGCAGTGGTCTCTGGTATTTAATATATGTACAGCCTGATGTGTGTGTGTGGGAGTGTGTGTGTGTGTGTGTGTGTGTGTGTGTGTATAGGGGGTGGGGGTGATTGTCAGGAGCCTTTCACAAAGATAATCTTCTTGTGCTTTCCAGATTTTCACCTGATGGAAGGCTAATTGTATCATGTAGTGAAGATAAAACTATTAAAATTTGGGATACCACAAATAAGCAGTGTGTTAATAACTTCTCAGATTCTGTAGGGTAAGTCCATTCTCTTTGGGCATTTATGTGGTTATATGGGTTAGTTTGCTAAAGAGGCATTTAATTATTAAGTTCAAATAAAGAAATAAAGGTGAAGAAATCAAAATATTAGACTATCTTATTCTTTCCTTCTAGGTTTGCAAATTTTGTGGGTTTTAACCCTACTGGTACATGCATAGCTTCAGCAGGTTCTGATCATACCGTGAAAATCTGGGATATAAGAGTAAACAAATTGCTCCAGCATTATCAAGGTAACAGTTTCCATGACAACAGAGTCCAGGTGCTGCCTGGCCTACTCCAGGAAACTCTTAAACAAACCCGCAGCCTATGCTTCTCAGTGGGGTGTGGCTCTCTCAGACAGGGTCACGGGCTGCCTTTGATTTGACTAGAGGACAATTAGTTGCATCAACAGCGTGGTCTGAGAAGCTGGCGTGGATGTCAGAGTGGAGAGAGAGGTGGAGGGACCTTAAAAATGATGCCAGGGCGGTTAAAAAAGAAGTTACTGAAAGCTGTTCACACGTTGGTTGTCTGCATTACATGAGAGGTCGGGGGTAGAATTGGACTCTGAATTCTGAGTCAGAAGGAGTTCTAGGAGCACAAATAGGTGTTATAATTGGTAGAAAACAACATCCTGCCGTGGCTGTGCTTTGAAGCTAGAAGAGAAGTGAATTGATTTCTTGTTTCTTTTTTATTGGATTTCTATTAAATCCACATTTTCCTTTTAAAATAAGTATAATACTTACCATGTGGCAGATACTGTGTTAAATCCTTACAACAGCCCTCAGGAGTATTATTAATATTGTCCCCATTTTAAAGATAAGGAAATTAAGGGTTAAGGAGGGTAAGTAACGTGCTAAAATAATTGATGGAACTAGCTTGGGCCTTCTGTTTACAAAGTACTCAGAACAGCCTTCTGATGGCTGTGTCGTACTGCCTCCTGTTGGAAGGATGGTGTCCAGAAATGAATTCTTGGACAAGCTGGCAAGACCATGTGCTCCTACAAATATACTTCCATACTCTTCATTCCTGAGCCTCAAGCCACTAATTGGCTATGAAATTTCATTTAAGGCTAGGTTGTATATCTTATGTGAGCTGGTGGTGATCAATTGTTGGCTACGTTATATGGGTAATGTATCTGAAGAGTTTAGAGTTACATGGTTAACGAGATCATCTTTCCATGTCACACTTTCACTTTTAAAGCTATTCTGTCTCATTAGCTGGAAGTTTAAGCTGTATGATGGCAAACTACTTACTTGTGTTAGTGAGCTACATGGAATTTTGGTGTTGTGGAGACATTGTCTCTGATTGATTGTTGTTTCCAGCCTAATATTGCTAATAGGGCAAGAGAACATCTTTAGAATTGACAATTGTTCTCTGAACGTTTTGCTTTTGTTTTCTATAAATCAGTTCACAGCGGTGGAGTTAATTGTGTATCATTCCATCCTTCGGGTAACTATCTCATCACTGCGTCTTCAGATGGCACACTTAAGATTCTGGATCTCTTAGAAGGAAGACTTATATACACACTTCAAGGACATACGGTATTTGACACTAAGATTTGTGCTTTTTAAATTATGTATATTTTAAAGTGTTGATCCATTTTATATGTCTTTATTATCTTTCCAAGTGTGGCACACGTTGCTGGTATCACAAAAAATGTTTGCTTTCAGGACTTGGTTTTTATCCACTGGAAGCAACTCTTAGAAATATTATTTATTGTAATTCTTGTCAAAATCAGTGTGTCTTTCAATGGCTGTGAAATTAATCCCCCACTGCTGTCTTCCTCAGTATGTAGCATAGGTTTGACTGGTCAAATGGCGGTGGATAAGCCTTTTCCTTACTCTGGTCTTTCCCCTCATGTGGAGGCTGTTCCACAGCTCTGACACTGAGCCTCTCACACCCTCTCCCTCCTCGTCACTAATCTCACTGGTGAGTTTAGAAGGAGAAATTCCATGAGTAGAGCCCAGTGCCTTCTACTCTTGGGAGTCTGTCTTCATTGTTTTTCCCTGCTATTTCTTGTGGGCAGGCCTGCCCTTGTCCGGTCTTGCCTATGACTGGGTACTCAAATCTGACTCATACTGGGATTCAGTTCTAGAAAGCCCATTTACCTACAGATAAAGAGCCACATTTTCTCTTTAAAGCCCTTACCAGTAAGAAAGATGATATTCCTGTGTCTTATTTTTCAATTGATTTAGAATCCTGTGGGGAAGAGGCTTCCTATTTATTGAGCCTGTTCAGTGATACACGCGCGTGTGCACACACACACACTCACCAGCATATAATGCACTAAATAAAAACTCTACTTAAGTGTATAAAGTATTCCTCCTTTCTGGGTAAATATACAAACTTCTCTAAGTTTTTTTAGAATGCATCCTGCATTCTCTCTTTTTTTTTAAAAGATGTCCTCGGTACTTCCTTTTAACCAATTATAAGCTGTTTATCTCCAGAAATAGAATAGGCTTTGTGGTCTAGGGGAGAAGGACTTCTTTCTGCCTTCATGTATCCTGCCTGGCTTCCTGCTTTGCTTTATCATTTGTCCTGCAGCTGTGTTAGAGCAAATCCGAAATAGACACTAACCAGCTCAGATATGTGTGTATCCATGGATTTAGGTTGAAGAAACAACCAATAGAAGTGGTCAAGGATCAAAATATCCATGGAAGAAGTACAGAATAATAGAAAAAAAGATAAGCAAAATATTTTAGGAGGAAAACACTACACACGATGGAATTTTTCAGTCTAAAGATATTTATGAGGCTATAATAACCTAAGTCTGTGTGATGATCTACTTGAAAAATACAAGATGGTTTCCCCAAATTTTTCTTATATAGAAAAAGCATTAGTATCCTCTGTTTGTTTTTAATGTCCTTGGACATCTTGTGACTTGTCCAACTCCAGAGTCCTGGCTTAATTTCAGGTTCTCACTACCTCTCACCTAGGTAATTGCAGTAATTTCTTAACTGGCTCCAACCATTCATTCTCAGTCCAATTCATCATTCTCACAATCGTGACCTCAGTGTTCAACAGTCACAGCTCTCCTCCTGTCTGTGTCCTGCTGGCAAAACTTTCAGTGACTCACTATTGCCCATGTGAAGAGAGAACTCAGTGAAGCCTGTTGTGGTCAGGAAGGGGCTTTGTTCGTCTTCCCTACAGACTTGTCATTCGGTTTCTGCCAGTGATTTGTTATTCTGAGTAAAAGAGTCCAAAGCCAGAAAGTCTTTTTTTTTTTTAATTTTTATTTATTTATTTTTTAAAAGAGAGAGAGACAGAGAGAGACAGAGAGACAGGCAGCAATTCTCCCAAGCAGGCCCTGTGCTGTCTGCACAGAGCCCGATGTGGGGCTCGAACTCACGAACCATGAGATCAGGACCTGAGCTGAAATCAAGAGTTGGAGACTTAACCACAGAGACATTCTTGTTAACTTACACACATACAAGCTTTTCTTTAAAGGGAAAAACGTGTATTGCATATTTTTATTAGTCTTGCTTTGTAAATCTAGTATCATTTATATGTGTTCAAATATAATTGGGTTGGTGCTTTGAAATCTTTACTCTGCCTACATTAGTTGCCAACAACTGGATATGTTCTATCAGACTTATTGCATAAATAGTCTATATAGAATAGGATGAAAAATGAATAGTCTTCCTGGACATAAGAAAACAATACCAAGTGCTTAAAAAAAAAAAAATCTCCCTTTATTTTTTTAGGGACCTGTCTTTACTGTTTCATTTTCAAAAGGTGGAGACCTATTTAGCTCCGGAGGTGCAGATGCACAGGTTTGTAAATCTTTCAGCTCCTTCTTTGATTTGGTTAGGGAAAAGGAATCCAAGACCTCAGCTAAGGTTTTTACAATCAGCTCTTTTGTATATGTTAAGAGGATTATCAATGAGTTTATATTTTAACTTAATGCCAGGAAGTCTGCTGTCTCCCAGCTGAAATAGTGCCAGTTCTGATATTTTCTGGAACTCAAACAGCAGCTCATCTGGACACTTAACTATATGTGTAACTCACTGAATTCCCAATACTGGTGTGGCACTTCCACTTGAACTCTGCCTCATCTTTTATCTCTACATCTTGTTCTTCAAATGTTAAGCTCCTCCGAGGATGGTAAATGTAAATTGTTAATGTAGCAAATTTGCATTTTTGCCTCCTATGTATGACCCAAAGTCCTACATATGACTTTGGGTCATACATAGGCAGATTTATTGAATAAGGTGGACTATCAAGCCAAAAACATGATTTTGAACTTTGAAAAAATAAAAGGGAATTTTATTTTATTTATTTTTTTTTTATTTATTTTTATTTTTTTTTTTATGAAATTTATTGACAAATTGGTTTCCATACAACACCCAGTGCTCATCCCAAAAGGTGCCCTCCTCAATACCCATCACCCACCCTCCCCTCCCTCCCACCCCCCATCAACCCTCAGTTTGTTCTCAGTTTTTAACAGTCTCTTATGCTTTGGCTCTCTCCCACTCTAACCTCTTTTTTTTTTTTTTTTCCTTCCCCTCCCCCATGGGTTCCTGTTAAGTTTCTCAGGATCCACATAAGAGTGAAACCATATGGTATCTGTCTTTCTCTGTATGGCTTATTTCACTTAGCATTACACTCTCCAGTTCCATCCACGTTGCTACAAAGGGCCATATTTCATTTTTTCTCATTGCCACATAGTATTCCATTGTGTATATAAACCACAATTTCTTTATCCATTCATCAGTTGATGGACATTTAGGCTCCTTCCATAATTTGGCTATTGTTGAGAGTGCTGCTATGAACATTGGGGTACAAGTGCCCCTATGCATCAGTACTCCTGTATCCCTTGGATAAATTCCTAGCAGTGCTATTGCTGGGTCATAGGGTAGGTCTATTTTTAATTTTCTGAGGAACGTCCACACTGCTTTCCAGAGCGGCTGCACCAATTTGCATTCTAAAAGGGAATTTTAAAGTAGTAAGTTGTTTCTTAGTATGAATTTTAAATTGGGCATGAGGGCAATTCCAAGTGCTAAATCTTTCCCTTCCACACTTGACAAATAGTATTGAAAAAAAATAGCATTGTTGAAATATACATCTAGCTCTCCTATTATAAGGGACAATTATGTATATTGGTTTTTGTAAAAATAAAAATCAGTTCTGGTGCTTTCACATGCAAGTGGATAACTGCCAACATACTAATTTTTTAAAGGTCTTATTATGGAGGACTAATTTTGATGGCTTGAATTGTAAAGACATTATTAAAAGAAATCTCAAAAGATTACATTTTGATTCATCACCACATCTTGTTGATATATACCCAAGAACACCACATCCCCATGAAGGAAAAATTGAGACTGTTGAAGTGAGTACTTTGCCCATATTTGTTCTACTGTTTGTAAGTGTACATTTTGGGGCTATTGGTCAACTAGACTTCATTCTGTAAAACGTAGTTAGGCCTTAAAACATCACTTTGAGAAACAATTATGTTGACTGATACAATAACACTATAAATAGTGATAGCGTGTAATACTGCTGAAGCCTCTCGTATTTGCTTCTTGAAGGCCTAGAAATAAAGCTTAAAAATTGTGTCAATAATAGTGGAAATGAGAAATCAAACGTAAGGCCGGTGACCCTGAAGCCTGACTTAACTTTGTATTCCTATGTGTTTAGGAAGAGTATGTAATGGCTGTCTAAGAACAGGGCTGAAGGGCAAGAATGTTTATAACAGTCATTGAAATAGGTATCGTGAAGCCTTTTAATGGCAAAAAGAAAAAAATCTCGTGGACAGTAAGAAGAGATGTAGGCATTAAACCTGATAGTTGAGACCATTTTACTATTTGTCTGCATATATTTTGAAATATTTAATTATCTATGTAGCTGTAGGTTTTGCTTCACAAGTTCCCTCAGGTCCTATAGATTTAAATGTTCTACTCTTTTCAAAGACAAAATTCATCTTTTCTGGATACTTGGCTGGTATTAGTGTGCTTCTTTCCATTTTGCATGATTATTCGTAAGCCCCTTTCTCTTCCAAGAACTGATATCAGAAATCATTATTACCTATTTATCTGAATTGGTTTTTCATCATTGACAGAGCCTTGCTTTGCTTTTCAAGTAGCTGTTTTGAGTTCTTAACATGTACTCCTGAGTGACAGTTCAGTCACCAGCACTGTTTACATGGTGGTCCCGTACTCCCTTCCACGGAAGGTCCCTGCATTTCCACCCCAGTCAGCTCTTTGATTCTTGGATTTTGGTACCCTCAGTCTTTAAAAGTTAACTTTTTTGGATTCTTTTCTAGATTTTGTTTAACCACATGTGGGGATTTCTTTCGTCATTTTTTCTTGCTGGTGTTTATTTTCAGTTTTTTTGCTACAATTTTTGTCCTTTCTACCTTCTGGCCATCTTTCCAGTTCTTCTAAACAAAGTATTTAGTACCTCTTTGTGCCATTATTATATCATCATTATTACTCTATCATTTTTTTACTTGTTTGAAAGAAGTAATGTAATATAATTTGTGGTTCGTCACATTTTGTTTTCAGCGTCTGCCGTGATAGATGTAGTTGTCGATTCCCTGTGATCGCATATATTCACCTAAAATGTTTGGGAGACATATTTTAGGTTAAGTTCTCTCTTCTTGTTTTACCCCCAGCTGGTTTTGTTGACTCATGGTGTGTTTTATTCTGGCCTGTCTGGGGCTTGGCCGGGCTTGGTCCCCTGTGCTGCCGCTGCCCTGTCATCCACTCAGCCACCTTCCCAGGGTGGCGCGGGTAGAGCTGCTGGCTGAGGAATGGGGACCCGGGCTCCCCATTCAGCGATCTCTCTGTGACACCACGCCACCCCCGCCTTAGAGAGCCAAGCCATTTTCCCTGTGGTTTCCCGCCAGCCCCAGCCCACTTAAGAGTTCTGGACTTTCTCTAAAATGTCAACAAGTTGTCTGAGAAGCGCTGCTCTGACGCAGCAGCCAGAAAGCAGTAGCGGTGGCGGGGTTCCTTTGTTTGGCGAGGTCAGGGTGACCCGGGCCATGCAGAGCCACCCTCAACCATGCTTTTCACATGCACACTTGAAAAATCTATTCAAAACCATCTTTTCATCCTGGAATTAGAGTTCACTTATACTAAACAGAAAAGTGAGCACTGTGACTGAATTGTTTGTGTCCTAAAGAATGTCAGCCTCCGTGTACCCAGTTTCAATTACCTGTAAGCACTCACAGTTGCATAAATTAAGTACACGGTATGAATGTTTATCTGCAAAACACCTTCATTTCATGTGACGTGGAATGCCACAGAAGTGATAGGACGCTGCCTGTGAACAACCAACTGTTTGCTTTTTGTTTTTTTCCCTTAAAAACTCTTATGATAAAGCAAAGGTGTAAAGTGTTCTGGACAGAGGACATCTTTAATATTACAAACAAATGTTAAATATCAAATTTTTTTGAAGGCTCCAAGTTAATGTCTGGGGATCCCTCATAGAACCAAAAGACTGTTAGTTTAAAAATATCACCTTGAATGGAAGAGTTTGAATCATAATAGACGTTGTATTGTGTCTATTCATGATTAGTAAGTTTTACTTTGAACTACTAAATTTGGGGGGTTCATTTCTTTTCAAAGGTTTAGGCAGGTTACATATGCTACTTTGGAAATATTTGAAAATTAGAAAACTTTTCTCTTTTTTTGAGGTAAAGATTCATGATTAACAGGATAAAGAGATGTGGAAAAAATGGCTCCTAAGTGATCTAATTAATTTTCCTAACTTGCTCTTTCTACAGTAACCGTGAGGATTCCATTTCTGAGTCTGAAGCATCATAGTATTCCCATGATTTATGTTTTTTATGTGTCTTCTGTGAGGTTCATTTGAATGGCATAACCTCAGTCTTCTGGGTGAAATCGTGCAGCCTTTTGCAAAAGCCCCTATTTGCCAGCTCTGTGTGCCTCACTTGTTAGAAGGTGGGGTGTCCTGCAGAGTCCTAGACCTTGGGGACCAGCTGACTAAATATGGAAACTGCTAATCCTTCCATGGAAAGAGAGGGTGATCACAGATTACTTTTAGAATAAATGAGAGAAGGCCGCATGAAAGAAGGCATGAAACACGCAATCCTAGCTTTAGCTATGTGAAACAGACCCCTCCTGTGTCCTTTCCAGTAACCTAACTGCACATCCTTTGTAGCACTCCTGGCCTAGGCACACCATCTTCTTTTTTTTAATGCATATTTTTAAATTTTATTTTTAAGTAATTTCTAAACCCAGTGTAGGGCTCGAACCTACAACCTGAAGTCAAGACTTGCATGCTATATGGACTGAGCCAGACAGGCACCCCCTACGTACTCCCATCTTAAATAAAAACATGAGGACAGCTTTTTTTCTCATTTTGGTGGGAAAGAAGCCAAATTTGAAAACTAGGTAACTTAACTCTGACCACGCTGTGCTATGGCACGTCATTAATTCGTGCTGGCTTTATCTTCTTCAAACTGGTATGAGCCGAATCACACAGTTCTGCCCCCAGGCAGAATCAAACTTTCCTTCTTGAGTGGGAACTTAGTGTATGTGCAGTACCCTAGATTTTTAATGGGAAGACAATAAATCCATCCTAAGGGCAACAGGCATCAAAATAGTTATGCTAGGAGAATTACAGAATATTACTGGAGGGGAGTATGGTTAGTTAGCTAAAAAAAATTATCAATAAAATAATTGTTCTGGTGGCTTTTAATTTTATAATGGCCATTTGAGATGAATTTGATCTATAAATTGCACAGGAAATTCTGTGTGATATTTAACAGGTAGGAAAAATTCCTTTAACTTAACCAAACATCTATGTAATAGTATTTTGTGATAGTCTTCCCATGATTCATTGTTGAAAATTGATCAATTAAAAACATTTTTTTAGTGTTTATGTAGAGAGAGAGAGAAAGAGAGAGAGAGAGAGAGTGTGTGTGTGTGTGTGCACGCGTGCACGTGTGCAAGTTGGGGAGGGGCAGAGAGAGAGACACAGCATCTGAAGCAGGTTCCAGGCTCTGAGCTGTCTAAACAGAGCCTGATGCGGGGCTCGAACTCATGAACTGTGAGATCATGACCTGAGCCAAAAGTCAGCCACTTAACCAACTGAACCATTCAGGCACTCCTGAGAATGGATCAATTTAAGTCTTCAAGTCTGAGACTGGGTTTTTATTTTAATCTCCGAAGGTTGAAAACATAATTTCAGGTAAAAAATGACCACTTCTCCGCAAATTGTATATTTTATTTCTAGCCATGGCATATACTTATATTGTTTTGGGCCTCCATAAATGTTCTTCAGAGATTACATAATAATAATATTAGTAGTAATAATAATAATATTGAATACATACAAAGCTATTCTAATTGGCTTCTAAAAATTGTCATTAAATCTTCCTTAAAACGCTACAAAGTGCTATTTTTATTCCTTGAGAAATCGAGGCACATGTAAGTTAAAGCTTAAAGTCAGGAAGTGGCCATACTAGCATTTCAACCCAGGTGCACTGGTTCTGTTTTGTGCTTTTAACCATTTTGATGGAATGCTTCAAAATAATCAAAATTAAATTTTATTCTGTTAATAGAGAATGAGTATCTATGTGCTGGACGTTGTACTAGCTTTAGAGGGTACAACAAAGAACAAGACAGGCGTGCGTATTCCTTGCCCTTCAGAATTTGTTAGTAGCAGTCCTCGTGCTCCTCACAGAGCCCCACAGTGGGTGGTGCGTGTGAGGGTTTCTTTATGCACGAACCCCTCTGTGACGTGCCCTTGTTCAGTGATGGAACACTCAGCCCTCAAAACGCAGCCCACTCCATTTCAAGGTGAGCACAGTTATTACAGGGTCCTTCCCTTTAATAAGGATGGAGAGCTAGAACGTACTGTTAATATTCCTGGAGATTAGCTAGCACAGAACCAGCCCCTCCACATATTCTCTTTTTGAGAAGACTGTAAGGCTTTACTTAAAGAACGTCCTGCTCCATTTTAATGTATGTGTCAGCAACTTGTTAGCTCCATCAGGAGTTTTCCAACTTGTAGAAAGCAGCTCAAGGGGAAATCCTATTTCCATGGGATTTAGATTTTTTGAACAGTTCCAATTTCAGATGGTAAAACCAGATTGTATTTTTCGTACGTAATTGATTTCATGTATACACTAGGTGGCAGTAGATAAAAGAGAATAAAATGTCTGCAGGCAATCTCTCCGGTGGCCTGGCTAGGCTGAGACTGGAAGGAAGGTGACTGATCCTCAGGTTTCTTATCTCGGCCCCCAGTGTGGACTCAGAGCTGATAGGAGGGGGGCTGTGTTTTCTGCTGTCTGGAGCAGCAAGAAAGAAACCAAGGTGCTGGCAGGCTGGGCCGATAGGCCCTCGTCTGCATCCTTCGCTGTGCTAACCCTTCTCTGTGGTGTGGGCATTCTGGGGCCTGCGCCTCTGACGCAGGTGGCTGGGTAATTATAAAAGCCTCTTAATGTTTCCCAAACTACAGCTTTACCCATCAAACGTGATAAGTGCTTTTAAAATCATTCAGCTCCTCTTCCGCTGGTCTAAGCCCTGATCACCCCAGTCCCGGGCTGTCGCAATGGTGTCCTCACTGTTACCCTACATGCCTCTGTCCGATCCGTCTTGCTAAAGCATGTCATGGGCCCCATCTTTTCTGTGCCTTCCCCAATTCCCTCACCTGTCACAATTTGCCCCTTGCAACCTCTCCTGTTACTACCCTGTGCAAAGGTATCACATCAGCATTCTGCCTCTGTGCTCAGGAATGCTCTTGACCTCCTCTGTGTCTCTTGGCTTTTGTTTTCTAAACCTTTCTTTCAAAGATCCATCTTAAGCCCTTCCTGTGTTTTCTCCATGGGGAAGATTTTCTCACGAAGTCAACAGTTTCTTCTTTGAGGTTCTTATATACCCACTGCTGGGACCATTCATTTGATACAAAGTTCTGCTATCTGTGTTTCCCTTGGCTAACCAACTTGTATTCACGATCTTTAATAAATAATTGATGATGATGTGGTTTTATTTTTATTTTTTTCTTTCATCTTCTAGAATTCTGAAGTGACCTTCCTCAGAAATAATAGCCAATCTAGTTAGCCAATCTTGCTTTTCTTTTTCATTTACTATATATATTTGAATCTATAATTAGATGTTATTTACTTTTAGATGGTTTTAAACTTTATACAAATGAAGTCATACTGAGTATATTTCTCTATAAGCACTTTTACACTTAACGTTAAAATCCTGAGAATCCTACATACGGATTCTGAATTCATTCATTCATTTATTCATTCATTTATTCATTCATTCACATGTTGTTACATATTGTATTTTATTCATCTTCACGGCTGGGTAGGATCCCAATGAATTTAGTACAGTAGTAATTTGCACGATTTATGTGTCTTTTCCACTGTGGATGAATATTTGGGGGCCTTTGGTTGTGTGTTTTTTTTTCCACCATTGTAAAAAGTGCTGCCATAAACAAGGTTGGCATCACTGAGCTTTCTCATTTTTTGGAGCCTAATAGATGTTCAGTGGTATTTCGCTTTAATCTGTGTTAATTACTAATAATGTTTCTGAAAATCTCTCAATATGCTGGTCAACTGTTAGGTTTTCTCTTCCATAATTTTTTCTTGGGATCACTGTCTTTCACATTAATTTGTAGATGTGCAAGAAAAACCTACTTTTTCAGTTTCAGACATCATAATCTATCCTCCTTTTCCATGTTCTAATGGTTAACTTTGTGGTGTCCGTTGTTAAAAAGAAATTTTTGGGTTTGATGTAATCAGATGCATGAGGTTTTTAAACATTGGTTGTTTTATATATATATATATATATTTTTTTTTTTTTTTTTTTTTTTTTTTTAGAGAGAGAGAGAGAGAGAGAATGAGAGAGAATCTTAAGCAGGTTCCACACTCAGCATGGAGCCCGACGTTGGGGCTCAATCCCACGACCCTGGGATCATGACCTGAGCCTAGACCAAGAGTCAGACACTCAACTGACTGAACCACCCAGGCTCCCCTAGTTAGGTCTTTTAAAATATATTTTACATTAGTTTTATTATTTTTCCCACACAAACCTTTGTGTGTTTATTCTGATGTATTTACATTTTTATGGTATCGTAAATGATATCTTTTTATTCTTTTTAAAATTTGTTTAATGTCCAATGTGGGGCTTGAACTCACCACCCTGAGATCAAGAGTCACCTGATCTACTGACTGAGCAGCCAGGCACCCCATAAATTTACATTTTCTGACTGTGTGTTGAAGTATAGACGTGCACTTGATTGTGTGTATCAATTTTGGATCTTCCTAATGAGTCAGCAGTAGATTCTCTTGGAATTTTTCCATAGATAATTATATATGAATAACAATTTTATTTCTTTTGTTCCAATTCTTATATCTTAACACCTTTTATTTCCTTTTCTTGTTTTAATGAACTGGCTAGGACTTTTTTCTGCATCTTCTGAGGTGGGTCATTTTATTTTATTTTATTTTATTAAAAAAAATCCCTTTATAGGTAAATTATGTTGATTTTCCAATGTAAAATCAACTTTTTTTTCCTGGGATAAATCCACCTGGTCATAGTGATCTTTTCTTATACATTGATAGACTTGATAGGCTGATACTGTACTTAAAATTTTTTGTATTCATGTTAGTGAATTTAGCAATGTATTTTAATTTTTAGAATATATTAGGAATACCTTCTAGGTTATTGCAAATAGCATTCCGTTTTTTTGGTAGAAAAAACTAATGTTAACTTTTCTTGTATATATACACAGATTAATCCAAAGCTTGAGGTAATCGATTTGCAGACTTCTTCTCCCCCTGTTATGGACATCCTTTCTTTTGATTCTACTACAGTAAGTTTCTTTGACATTTAAGTGGCATATAATTATTTGGAGAATCCATTTTCCTTAAAAAGTGTGTGGGAGAGGGGATAAAAAATGGGCTAAATAGCCTAACATTTTAGCATTAAAAAAAACCTTGTACAAAAAGTCATATTTACAATATGTCTAAATAGCCACAAGGGGGAGCAGCACCAATTATCAGAAAAGGCTTTACTTTGATAACCTTGAGCTCAGTCTAACCCGTACTCATTGTCTCGTTTCCTATTAGGGTGCTATCCAGGTGATATTTCACTGTGTTGTCACAGAACAGATTTTCTTCTCTGTTAATTGCCTTTCAGAGATGCTAAACTCACTTCTAGTTTTCTCCATAGAAGCTATAAGTAAAGCAGCCATTTCCCTTTGTCCCTGTTAGTGGATAATCCCTATGGTGGATTATCCAGAGATTAAGTACTTTTGGTATTTGCAATTTTGTTTATAAAAACTACATACATATAATTTATTTACGCAGTGTAAAGTCAAAGATTCAGACTTCAATTGGAGTCTGTTAGCCTTTGCAAGGCTAATCATCGTTGCCATCAACTCCTGCTAGTCAATGCAGAACTAGTCCTAAGAATGAATGGGAGGCATTGCATACATGGTCTTTGGTGACACTACTCGGATGGTGTCAGTATAGTTAAATATTCTGGAGAGATTATTAATGTGTGGCCAAGAAAGGAAGTAAACCAAAACACTTGACATTATGACATTGTACACTTTCCAGCACATGTCAAGAATAATATTTTTTGTAGAGGAATCCTGCAGAAGGACTAGTCCATCCTGAATCTATCCTGTACCAGAAAGAACTGTACTTATTAAAGTATTAAAGGGTTCTTTCAGTGTTAATCCCAGGGAGAGAATACTCATAGATCACTCATGAGAAGTTCCACCCACAAGAAATCAGCCTGGGGGCTTGGGAGGAGGGCGAGTAACCAAGGGGATGATTGTCAGAGGGAAGGAAGTCCAGTAATCGGTGGTGACATCTAGAACCTCAAGCAGGCCTGTGGTCTTGTCTCTTACAGTATTCATGTTTATAAAATATCCCTCCTAGCATTTCTGCATTAGTAGCTTACTTATGACATTAAAAATTAACTAGACATCCAATTCTTGCCATATTGATTGGTGACTTGTAATAGTGCTCAATACATTCATGTTTGTTCAATGAATTACTCAAAAGGAATGCTGTTGAAACTCATAAATTCTAATGGGTTGGGGTTTTACCTCTGTAGTAAAAGGAGCAAAAAAGTTAGGTGGTTTCTGAGATTTGATGCCTTCTTATGAGGTTATCAGTCTATAAAGTTGGGCATGCCTGACCTAGAAAATATCACAGATCATCCAAAATCTTTGGCCTACACTCTCCCTGCCAGTACCCTTCAACCTTTGCAAGGTCTCATGACATGAATGATCCAGATGTTTTTGAGAGTATGCTATGGAAGTGGCATAATTGGCACCTAGCAAGTGATAGCAGGGTGTCTGTCCCTGGATGGTAATCCAAGGGTGCCCAAGTCAACTAGTTCATGTTATAGGACCCTAACTCAGGGACTATGATGTATGTGGGACTTTGAGAGGACAATTTTATATGATAAATGCACAACAAGTTTGCAGCTATGCTACAAAACTAATAAGATTAAGAGTACAATTATTGTCCACATAAGGGATAATATTAGGTGGGATTATATGAAATTGCCATTCTGTAGGCAAAAATGGTGTAATGTCAGTGATTTCCCCATGGTTCAACCCAACATATAAACATTACAAAGAAGACTGTACTGTTACTTTGAGTTGTGTGCTTGATGCTTCATACAAATAAAACAAAACATAGGAAAACAAAAACATATTTGCTCTAAATTGGTTTAGCATTAGGTTAATGAAATCCCCTCTAAGTAGATTCTTTTACAATCTGGAAGATAGCTGGTTGCCCCCAGGTAAGGTGTAAAGACTCCTGATGTTACTTATTTTACTAGGACATTCTCTGAAGACAAAACTAGATGCTCATAAAGCATCTTTTTATAAAGATTATCTTTAACGCTTCTTCCTTTAAATTGTCAAGGTATATATCTTTCTTTTAGCTCACTGTTAGCTAATTGGTTAGAAAACTATGGTGAGGGGCGCCTGGGTGGCTCAGTTGGTTAAGCATCTGACTGGCTCAGGTCATGATCTCGTAGTTCATGAGTTCGAGCCCCGCCTCGGGCACTGCTGACAGTTCAGAGCCTGGAGCCTGCTTCAGATCCTGTCTCTCCCTCTATCTGTGTCTCTCTCCCACTTGTGCGCGCGCTCTCTCTCTCTCGAAACTAAAATAAACATTAAAAACATTAAAAAAAGAAAAACTATGGTGAAATCTCTTTAAATGTTCATGTTCCATTAATCTACTGGCGAGTCTTAATCTGTAGTCCCCTCTGTACTTCGGCTGCTTTTCTGTTCCTTCTGCACAACAAATCAGGCATAATTGTAGAGGATATTTGTGTCTACTGTGGCGCGAAGCACCGCTGCACTGAGTATTCGTGATGTGAACTTTGCATGTCATTGTAATTTTAAAACCCAGAGAAATATTAGAAGCCAAACACACAGTGTTTAAAGGTGGTTTGGGGTTTTGTTATTGTGATCACTCTTTGTTTGGGGTATTTATTCGTTTGGTTTTATAGAAGACTGGAAGAAATTTTCAAGATGAGGCATAAAAAAGATTACTCTTGAAACCTTAATTTGTCAAATTTCCTAGTAGGATAAGAGCAGATTTGTTATGGTATAGGGAACAGTTGGCTTCTGTTGCTTCTTTGACCTGATTTACTGTTACATTCAGGATGATTTCTAGATCTGAGGATACTGATATCTGGGCTCTGGTGCTTTCTTACTTCAGAGAAGAAATTGTGGCATACAGTGTAACAGTTGGTAGCTCTGTGACTTGCACTTGTGCCTCCAATGCCAGGCAGGAAATCTGATACGATATTTCAGCATCAAAATAAGCTGTTACCAATCTGCATTTTTAAAGCTTAATTGTTTAAATAAAAAAGAAGAAGAAGAAGAAGAAGAAGAAGAAGAAAGAGGGGAGTGGTTGTAAAGGGTTGTACTGGCTGTCATATAGATATAGTTTTAAAATGTTGATCTCACATTCCTGAAACTTTATTCTCATTACATTGTTACTTATTATATACTGATTTTCTAAGGGTTTTGCAAGATTCATTGAGTCTTTTAATGTTTTCATTTATTCAGTTAGAACCAGACCAAGATTTTATCATCAAAGTTGTACAACAGCATTTAGCATTGGCATTGACATGTGATGTGGGATGTTCTAGACCCTTCCCCATCGTCACTCCTCCCCTGCAAAAGGCAGGCAAGATAGGAATTTCTCTTCTGAATCCTAATGTAAAGTCTTTTTTAAAAAAAACAATACTGATGATAAAAAAATTGTTTTAAATACTCTAGAGTTATTAAAATATTTTAGGTAAACTATATTCCTAAGGTTTGATGTGTTGATTTTACTCTTATTTGTCCTACAAATGAACAAAATGAAATTGATAATCTTGTACACGTTCTTCTGATTGTCGAAACACTGGACTCTCTTCTGAGAATCAAAGTGATTCTCCTCTTCATTCTGGCCACTGTGTAGAAGATGAACGTAATGTGGATGTCTTTCCTTAGAATTGGGGACAGTATTTCAGGTCAAATTAATCTTTATAATACACTGAGAATTTGTGATTGTATTGTAGGAAAAAAAAAATCAAGGGTTTTGGTGCTCCAGCAGTCAAGATATTTAAAATTGTAGTGCATGAAAGCATTACATGAGATGCTCAGTGGCCTGTCAAGCTGCCTACCTGACTTCAAGAAACTTACAACCTAGCCCAATAGAAATAAGAGTTTAAGAAATAAGTGGCAATTTCAGTATACTAGATGAAAAGTGTGTATGATTGCCATAAGAGATTATTGATGGAAATATTCTGAAAAGATCACTAATGGGCTGGAGAAAACTAGAGGACTCCTCTAGAAGGAAACTTTTGACCAATTCTTGACCTAACCAGAGTTGGATAGGATTTTGATAGGGACATTCCAATTGGGGAAAGCAAGTTGTAAGTAGACACCTCAGAAATAGTTGAAAATACGTACCACGGTAATAGAAGTGCATCAGTCTAGTTTGGGATCTTTAAGTTGCTTGCCTCACCGGGTAGCCCCTGCAGTGAAAGGCCAGGGATGTGCCTGTTTGCAGCACACGTGTGTCTCAGCCTGCACTTAGTAACTGTTCTGTGCCATTCACTGTTCTTGACTTTAGAAAAAGCGAACAATAATACCTGCCCAGAGAAGCCGGCTTTCAACATTCTAGTGGGGAAGACGGGCAGTTCACAGGTTAAAAAACAGACTGTATAGCATAATAGAGCCCAGCGCATATAGGCTCAAAACATGCAAAGGTGTAGAAAGCACTAAAGGCAGACAGGACTAAGGGTTCGTTTTAGGTAGTATGTTCAGGACAAGGGTCATGTGAGAGGTGACGTGAGGAATGAAGGGAACATGCCACACGGGTACCTGGGAAGGCACTCGAGGCAAGTGGGAGCAGTGCTGGAAGCTCCAGTTGAGAGTGAGGTGGGCGCCTCCAGAGGCTTTCCTTCGGAGGTGGGACTTGTGTGACTTAGGTTTTAATGGGTTCACCGCGGCCACCACCATGTGGAGAATCGCCCCGGGGGTGGGGGTGGGGAGGAACAAGAAGACTTGCTGGTTAGGAAGCTAATGAATAGTCAGCAGAGAGGCCTCCCTTGACCCACAGTGGTAGCAGACGAGGTGGTGATAAGTGATCCATTCTGGATGTATTTTAAAGGCAGAGCCAAGAGGATTTCCTGACAGGTTTGATGTCAGCTGTGCGATTCCCTGTCTCCTTTCCCCAGGGACAGTAAGGTGTACCCTTGAGGAACCTCAGGGCAGCTGAGATTATCTCCTGGCTCTGCATCATTCTGCCAGAGGGGTTGCTGAGGGAAAAAGAACCGTGGTTTTACTACATCCTTTTTTAGGCTCAGGAAAGTGATCAGTTGAATCAGTGCAAGAGATCCTCTGCTATTGCTGTGACTTCAGGAAGTGAGCGCAATGGTAAAAAACACACGACTCCTTCCTAGATGTCATTTAGATTTGTATTTTTCAGCAAAGTGCACTGGTTTCCCTGTTGGAAAGATTTGTGCTTCAGCATATTTTTAGAAAGAAAAATGCTACCCACTTTCATGGAGATAGTCATACAGTAGATGCTCTCTGAAAAATATTAATGCATTGACAAAATATATGGACATACAAAGAGTAAACTTGCAGATACAGAGAGACTATTTCCACGGATGTTGTGGCAACAGTTTGTCCTGGTTACTAGACAACATTGCATAACTAGTTCAGAGTGATTCCAGTTCCTAACTGCTTATGTAAGCAAAGATTTGGAAAGACTTACTTGAAAGAACACAGTGTATGCAAACCTAAATGTCTCAAAACTAAAATTTATCACTTTGAAAGTGTAAAATGGTAATATGCAATTTATTGTCCCCAGATTCCCCATTTACTTTTCCAGGGAAATCCGTAAAAATCAGGTTGCACAAGCCTCCCGCTTTCACTACTTTTCTGTATGCTAACATTGCTGGTTTTACGTATAAACCGCCTCTAAATTTGGAGGTAGGTGAGATTCTTTTTTAAGTTTTTAAACTTTGCAATATTTTTATAAGGTGGCTTTTGATTTGCAAGTTTAGCATAGGATTTCTGAAACTAGGTGTGTTGTTTGTAATTTTGTTGCTGCTTACTAAGCTTTAGGAAAACAGTTTAATGTTATCCTTGGGCATTGGTTTAGTGGCCCTGGGGTATCTTTCTCCTGGCCCTTGCTCTAAGCATTTGAAAGGAAATGAACATACATGTTTGTAGAATCTGTATTCGGGTTCACTAGCTGGTACCTTTTACAGTTTTCCTTCTTTTAGTAAAAGACTTTTAGTCTTCATTTCCGACAATAGTGAGCATGTCAAGTAGGATACAGTAATTTTTTTTTCTGTTAATCTGGTAACTCAAAAAGTTAAATGTAACTCTAAGATGCTTAGTAGAAACAAAAGAATTCTTATCAGGGTTGAGAAATAATTTTTTTTTTAATTTTTTTTTTAGTGTTTTTATTTATTTTTGAAGGAGAGAGAAGACAGAGCATGGGTGGGGGAGGAGCAGAGAGAGAGGGAGACACAGAATTCGAAGCAGGCTCCAGGCTCTGAGCTGTTAGCACAGAGCCCGACACGGGGCTCGAACTCACAAACTGTGAGATCATGACCTGAGCCCAAGCTGGACGCTCAACCGACTGAGCCACCCAGGCGCCCTGAGAAATAATTTTAAAACATTGCCCTTTGAAATTGTAAGAAATGAAGTAATTGCAAAAGACATTTTACAAATAAGACATACATGATAATCAACAGAGGTGATAAGAAAAATGTTTTCACAGATCCTTTACCATTTAAAAGAAAACACCACTTTTTTTTTCCAGATACAAGTTATTTTAGAGATATGAGCGAAAATATTAGAGATGGAAAGAGACTATTTTCAATTAGTCGTATCTTTGCTTTTGAAGTATATCATGACCCATATGTTATAAAAACTACCAACAGTTGTGAATGTGATAGTTGACCTTTAAAAAATGTGTTTTTTGATTTAAAAAAAGGGATCCAACTAAAACTTTTTAGTCTGTTAAAGGAACATGACTTTTTTCTTTTTTAGAAGACACAGATCTCATCATCTGTAAAATTTACTAAGATAGTACAACTATAAAAAGAGATTAATAGTGTGTGTCAGAAGCTTTCTTTTTTTCTTTCAAATAAAATGTAGTTTTTAATAAAAATCATAATGGCCATAAGTCCCAACTGTTTGATTTAGCTATACTGAAAAATATACTAATTTGAGCTTCATTCCCAATTTCCAGGTCACAAGGAAAGAAAGCTTACATTAATGAGGGTTTCCTTTTACCAAAAACTGTTATTCTAATTAAATTTCAACAAAAATGATTTAGGACTTAAACTCTTCTCTGTGAAATGTAAAAACAAACAAACAAAAATAAAGAGACTCTATCCAAAAAGATTGTATAAAATACGTTACTTAGGAGTCCAACAGAGTACTTTTTAGAATTTCCTTCAGAATATTAGCACATTTCTAGGAACTGGAGGTGTGAAGTTCCAGGTATTTCTGCCTTCCAAATTCCTGAGCTGCTGTCTTTCTCTCCTCCTCCTCCTCCTCCTCCTCCTCCTCCTCCTCCTCCTCCTTCTTTCAAATATAATTTATTGTCAAGTTGACTAACATACAGTGTGTATAGTGTGCTCTTGGTTTTGGGGGTAGATCTCATGACACCCAGTCAGTCAGAAATGCTGTCTTTGTAAGCTATGACTCCTAACTGCTGCAGGACTACGCTCGGTCCGAGTCTGGGGCCCTAAGCCGCACCCCCAGTTCCCACAGCTGAGACTGAGGCATGCTGAAAATGCCCAACAGCTCTCTCTGCCCACACATCCAGTAACAACTGGTTCCTTCCTCTTCCTGTGGAAGAGCAACATCCTCTGAGATGAGAAGAAATGCACCCTGAGGAATGCAAGAACAGCAGTGAGCTTTTCACACAGGAAATTACTACAGTAGCACTCTGAAAAGTGCCCAGTCTCTTGGACCGTCAGCCCATAATGAGCTTCCTGCTGCTGACCCAGAGGATGATTTACTGTGGAGTAAATGCCACCTGTGGGTCTGTCAGAGTTTCGTGGAAAACCGTGAACTCTGCTTTCGGCGGTTCTGTACATCTCTACCTGTCTGGTTTTGAGTTGTTGGGTGCTGCAGACACAGTAAAGCTAGGTGGCTTTGTCCTTCTCTCTGTTTAGCCACTTGGCAGTTAACTGTTTGGCAGAAGTAGTCAGCAAGTCTGCTAATAAGAATTTTCAGTCATTTCTTTGGACTTTATGAAATTAGGACTTGTAAAATATGTTAGGGCTTCAGAGAGATTAAAAACCCTTATAATCCAAGTGAACTGGTTACTAAGGCCCAGTGCTGGTCCTTGTCTACTTCTTTCTGTGTCTTTCAATTTCCTTTCTTTTACTTTCTGAGGTAAGCATCAGTGGAAGGTCCCATACTGTGGGTATGTCATACATGCTCAAGCATGGGTAAAACTGTTGCTTTGAACCGACCCTGATCATTTGCATTTCAAATGGATTTTTACAACTAGAGAATGTTTTAGTATAATTTACCTTTAAAAAAAATAATTCCTCCAGCGTTTTCTCTTTCCTTTGCATGAGGTAATGATGGCTGCCATAAAGCCCAGTTTGTGTATTACATGTACATTTTAAATTGCCTTCCAAATCGCTACAGGATTTTGCTAGGTTTCAGTGTTTATGGTGGCAAAATTCTTTTACTTTTCATGTATTTGTTTGGATTATTTTACTAAAGCACATACAAGTTACTTGTTGTTTGTTTTGAGTTGAAGGGGAGATGGAGAAGGAATGCCAGTCATTTCCTCTTCTTTTTCAGAATATCTTTTTAATGAACACTCCTCTTCTCTCCTTTGAACAAACCATCTCAAGTTAGCTGGGGGCCCCTAAGTGCCCAGTTTCCAATAATCCAGCCTATTTCCTTTGTTCCTCTAGCCCCAGAGAGGTAGTTGTTTCATGCATTTACTATTTCTTCTTACCTCCATTCTCCCTTTTAGCCTTTACAAGCTTCCAAACTCTGTTTAACCAGTTCCCTGTATTAAATTCTCTCTGTTAAAATAACTGTTGTGATTTCTGTTTTCCTGCTGAATCCTAAATGATCATCCTAAAGATCCTAAATCATCTTTAAAAAAAATACTAAGATGTACTGTCAAAGACTTCAGATAATTTTATTTTCAAGTTATTTTTATTCCAGCATTATTTATAATAACAAAAAGATGGACACAAATCAAATGTCCTTTTAGAGAGTATTAGTTAAATAAAAGCATAGTATATATCAGTAGATGGATTATTATTTTTTTTTTTAGTAGATGGAGTATATAGCCATACCATATTTAACAACAGCTAAATACAATGTGTGTGATTCTGGATTTGATCCTTGGTCAGTGGGAAAATTGCTATATAAGGACATGATTAAGACAATTGGCAAAAATGTAATATGGGCTGAATATTAGATAATAGTATCAGTGCTAAATTTCTATTTATGGAAATGGTCTTGTCCTTAGGAAATATCCACTATAGTAATTTAGATAAAAGAGGCATAGTGTCTATAGCTTCTCCCAAAAGATTCAGAAAAAAAAAAAAAATAGATAATGATATACCAGATGTGGGAAAATATCAACGCATGAATCTAGATGGATATATGAGAGTCCTTTTCATTATTTTTGCAACTTTTCTGTATGTTTCAAACTATTTCAAAGTGAGAGTTAAAAATCACTTATATATCTTTATAGGGAAGTGTGATTTTTATTTTTCAAAGTTTTTAAATATGAATTTTATTTATCTTTGTATTAAGTGAAAACAGTATTATGAGCAATATGATTCTAATTTTGTCAAGGGAAACAAATATTTTTATCCATTTAGTGGAATTCTTAGCATCTTGTATGTATTTTATACTAACCTGGGCATCTGAAATTTGCCCAAGGTCATCCAGTCAGTGTGTAACAAAACTGGATTTTGAACTCTATCTAGCTTTAGAGAGTGTGCTTTTAACCACTGTGTAGTGTGAATATGTATGTTGAAAAAAAAAAAGCAGTAATTTTTCCTAATTATACAAAGAATGAAAAGTAGTAAAAAAAAAAAAAATGAGAAAACACATGTACACCCTCACACAAAATACAAGAAACAGAAAATTACCAGGAGACAACTGTTGGTAACATGTAAAATATAGTCTCCCAGGAGAAGGTTGCTGCTGTTAGAAGCTCAGAGACTTGAAGAAGAGGCCCTGCCCTCCGAGCTCAGAGGACATACCCAGCAGAGGTGGACCCAGATTTGTGAGGGGCACGGCCACCTTGTGCTCATGCCTCGGTCAGGGTCAAGGCTGTTGTGGGAAGAGGCTGACTCAAGCAGCAATCAAACAGGGGGAAGAGTCTCTCTCCTCTGACCTCTGGCCTCCTTTTGGCAAAGCCTACCAAGGAAGCCACTGGAAAGAGAAAGCTGTAGCTTGCAGAGAGGCCCAGTGTCAGCATCACAAAACAAAGTTTGAATGGTGGATTTGGAACCAAGAAGCACACTCTGTGCGAGGAATTACTGAATCAAAGGATAGGAACTTTAGGGGCTCCCGGGGCACTCCGTGGGTTAAGCCTCTGACTGTTGATTTCGGCTCAGGTCATGATCTCATGGTTCATGAGATCGAGCCACTCCTTGGGCTTTGTGCCGGCAGCACAGGGCCTGCTTGGGAGTTTCTCTCTCTCCCTCTCTCTCCCTCTCCCTCTCCCCCGCTTTTTCTCTCTCTCAAAATAAATAAGTAAACATTAAAAAAAAGAAGGATAAGAACTTAAAAACAAACTGTAAGTTAAGTTCGCTCTAGAATGTGTATACAAATTTGGATTCCCACTAATAATATATGGGAGTGCCCATTTCCCGTACCTTAAAACATATATATCAGGTGTTATATTTATTTAATTATTAATTGTTTAATTTTTAAAAAGTCTTTGTAATAGATGTTAATTTTTTTAACAACTTGTGAGCTTTTTAAAAATATTCATTTTTTACAAAAACTGGATATAGTTATAATATGTACAATGTGATGTTTTAATATATCAATACATTGTAAAATGAGTACCACTGTCGAAATAATTAACCTATCTGTTGTCTCCCATGGTTACCATTTTGATGTGTGTGGTAAGAACCGTGACTTGTGAGCTTTGACTTCTTTTCATATATCTACTCATTTGTATTTCTCAGAATTGCCTATTTGTATGTTTTGGCCATTTTTCTATTGTTTTGTTCATTTTAAAATTGGTCATTTTATTTTTTTAAGTTTATTTTATTTATTGAGAGTGGGAGAGAGAGAGAGAATGAGCAGGGGTCAGGGGAGAGAGGGAGGGAGAGAATCCCAAGGAGGCTCTGTGCTGTTAGCACAGAGCCCAGTTCAGGGCTTGATCCCACAAACTGCAAAATCCTGACCTGAGCAGAAACCAAGAGTGGGACGCTTAACTGACAGAGCCACGCAGGTGCCCCAGATCCTTAGGTCATTTTAATTAATAAGGTTGACCCCCTTTGCTATCTACAGTATGTTTTCTTTATTTCCCCTTGAATTCTCTTTCTGATTATTGATAGGTTTAGTTGCATTAACTTCTTGAAAAATATCATTAATTTAATTTTATGGTTTCTTTGGAGTTGATGCAGAGAAAGTCCTTCCCTACTCCCCGAATATATCTCTAGCTACTCTTCTTAAGGTTTTATTTTTGACAATTAGATCTTAAATTCTAAATCAATTAATTTTGATCATAAGGTACAGATTTGTAGTTAACAAAGTTATCTTCCATTTGTATTGTTGCTTTCCCTACTGATTTCTACTTTCTTAAAACTAAACTGTTATATACTTGTGTCTGAGACTTTGTCTTCTGTCTTACTGATCTGTTTGTTCTCGATCTATTATCATACCTTTTTCATTATTGTTGCTTCAAGTATTTCTTCAAAATATAGTGCACAAGCTTTTCCTTCAAATGTTTCTTGGATATTCTGGCCTGTTATTTATCCATATGAACTTTAGAATTATTTTGTCAGTTCTCCAAAAACATCCTTTTAGAATGTTGATGGGTGTTGCATTCCATTTATAAAATAATTTGAAAAGGATTGCCAACGTTACCATCTTGTGTTTGCTCATCCAGGTATATAGTATTATAGACATTAGGAGCATTCTCCTTACGTGCCTGTGGTTTCCATAAAAACAGCCACCATTTTATGTACGACTAAACATTTTATCTGCTTCTTGAGAATGCACATAGTCTCTCTCCACAAATTAGTGTTAAAGAGGTTGAAGTAACCAAAGTCACACCAACCATGAAGTGATGGAGGCAAGCTAGGGTCAAGATGGGACTAAATCCGGAGCTCAAACTCTGACCTCCTACACTACTTCTGCCCAAATACTTAAGCTACCCAGACCACATGACTTGTCATTTTGTATCCTAGTTTTAGCTTCCTTGTTATCAACATGGCTTATCCTGTAAATATGTTTTCACTGTCGTGTAATATAGTAGTCAAAAAAGCCTAATGAGTATTTTTGAGGGGAGAGACGGGGACAAGTATTGAGGACCTCTGGTTGGGAGCATATGGAGAAATAGGCCCTAGTGTCAATGCTTATAAATAATTGGTTGCAGAGCCTACTTTGGGATTTTATACATTACCTATTCCCACTTGCCTGAGTACTTAAATCTTCTGCATATACCAGACTTTAGCAAGCACACACATCCTTAGCTTAGTATTAGAATCCTCACCAAAGAGAATTGTGTTTAAGACACACTGTCTCTCATTGATTATCCAGGAGGTGTGCCATATGGTGTGCTCATCATAGCTTATTCAAGCCTGATTGTGTGGATATAGCTTCCTGGTAAGAACGGTTGAGCTATCATATCTTTAAATCCCGTTTATAATAATATTATGGCTTTACCTCCTTGACGGGGCTTTGTTGTGAGGTCTCTTTTCCTGCTCCCCCCAGATCCACAACCTCATCCTATTAACTGATTTTCATTTTTATTTTGTTCATTGTTTTTTAAGAAAGGATACTCTTTGTGGCAGGAATTGTAAGTGCGTAAGTTTTCTTTGGTGGTGTTAATGCTATTGGTGTGTGCAGGTTTTATTTCCTTTGTAGAATAGATGATAACATCAGTTTCCATCAGATTTGGTTACATGTGGTTTTTATTAAGTGAATCCTGTTTTCCACTGACTTTTATTTATTTATGTATTTTATTATATTTTTCCCCCCACTGACTTTTATTTTTAAATGGAGCTAGGTTTTCTTGGTGAATATCCTTAGTTTGCTGGGCTAGAAATCTTGTGAGCAGTGCTTGAAAGTCTCCCCAAACTCAGAATATTTTATTTGTTTGTTTCTATTGATTTGAGGCACTTTTTCAGCTGTACACTTATTTGCAGAATCCCAGCCGTCTCCTCCGAACTTTCTTTGTCTCTTGCTGTTATTATTTCTTAGATCACAGAGTTCCAAAGGATCCAGTCCTTCCACGTTCTCTGCTCCTCAGACCCCCCTCGTATCTCCTCTTTGGGAGCCATTATGTAACATAATTGTGTTACAGTGTCTTACCTTGTCCCCATAGGTGGGGACGTCTTGTGGTTCACTTGGACCACTTCTGTTTGAAGCTTCAGGTTCAGTAAAGTGGATCTGTGCCCTACTTTGTCCATTCTGTAAAATTATATTATGTAAAATGAATTCATTTTAAGTGACGTCTAGTATCAGGCAAATTACCATGCTGAGAAATGTTATTCCAAATTCTGAAATATGAACTTTGGGATAATAATTAATAACTTAATGAAATTTGGGGATGATAAATAATTACAATAATTTCTTATCTGAAACAGAATTGGAAATGCATTATTAATATAAAGTGAAGACAATTGTGTGCTTGGGAAAATCAATGGAAAATTTGAAAAATTTGACTAAGAAATGTACTCTCCCAGATTTGTACTTTTAGAAAATTCTGTGTACTTTCTGTATAATTCAGTACACAGTAAAATTACTGAAAAAAATCAAGATGTTAGTGCTATTTAAAAAGTTATGTTGTTCTTTTTTTAAGAAATCATTTATATGTGTGAGTATTCTGTGAATTATAAATGCATAAAACTATGGCTATTTACCGGGGCACCTGGGTGGCTCAGTCGGTTGAGCATCTGACTCTTGGTTTCAGCTCAGGTCATCATCTTCTAGCTTCATGGGTTCGAGCCCTGCATTGGGCTCTGCACTGGCAGTACAGAGCCTTCTTGGGATTCTCTCCCTCTCTCTCTCTCTCTCTCTCTCTCTCTCTCTGTCCCTCCCCCACTCACAATGGCTCTGTCTCAAAATAAACAAACAAAAATAAATAAATAAATAAAATCCACTTAAAGAAAAAAAAAGCTATGGCTATTTACATTTTGGGCATGAATATATCAGAGGGTCACAGCCTTTACTCCCACCTCTGGGAAAAACAGTCACTTTCTGGTATACAATTAAGTGACATGAACAATCTCAATGCAAATAAGAGTATCGTTAAAGAAATACATCGCCATTTTTCAAATTGAGTATACTAATAGGTTTACCAAACAGAATTGAGAAAAAAAAATTAATTTCAAATAAATGATAAAATAAATTATCTCTTCTCTGAAGTATACTTAAAACTCTGTATTTAGAGAGCAACAATTTTCTCTGAGATGTATTATTAACATTTTAATGAAGTGTTAACATCTTTTTATTTGTGCGACTGAGCTAGTACTATTTTAACTATTCGTTAGTCAACGGAAATGACATCCGTGGAGTTTGTATCTCAGACTATGTTTTGTTTATTTTTAGTTTTTGCTTTGGCACTTCCTCCAGGCAGTTCTCTCGGCAACTGTGACGTCGGTCCTGCCTGTCGTGTGTCTTACGCAGTTAAGCTCTTCCATTCTTTCATGCAGATATTCTAGCTCTTGTATCTAGTCATTAACTTATATAATATTTCCAGTAGCATTTTTAGTCAATTTTTTTCCCTAAACGCAAGAAGGATCGAGATTTTATGAGAATCTAGGCAATGAATTTTAAATGGAAAAAAAGATCAGAATGTACTAAAAGTTTTTGTCTTTTCCTCCTGCCTCTATCCCTGCTGGCGCCAAAATATTTCTCACACCAGTAGGGGAGATTTGGATCTGGCCATGATAAGTAGAATTTGCTTTTTTTTTAACTCTGTTTCTGGTATACCTGGCACAAGAGCATCTGGAGTACTGGTTGACTGTACATGGAAACTGTGGCCAAAACCACACTTGTTATGATGAATAAAAAGGCCAGTACATATGGAACCATTTACTCTTTGGCCATAGGTCAGCAGGCCCCAGTTGAGTGACCCTTGGGAAGGAATAGAAGATCGCTCAGAGAACTAAGCACAGATGAGCTGGATTTCTGCAGGACTCGAGCTCAGGGTGGTGAGCCTTGTGTTAGTGTCATGAAGGGAAGTGATTCGGCCTATGAGGAGTGGGCTCAATAAGCATTGTTCATTCATTTCTCAAAAATGAATGTTCCAGGTCCTAGTGGAAGCAGGAGTCTGGGGAGAAGGATGCATGTAGGTTATAATGGTAAGCAACAGATATCATGGGGAATTACATGGTACGGTCAGAGTATGAATTGGAGGCATTTGACTACATCAAGTGTGGGGGGTAAGGTGGAATCACAGAACATTCCCCTGCAAAGACATTTGACTTGTCTTCCTATTCAAAATGTCGTCCACGCGTGGTTTGCTTGAGCATCACCAGGAACCTTCTTAGAAATGCAGATTCTCCAGTCCTATCCTAGACCTGCTGAGTTAGACTCTGCATTTTAATAAGATTTACATTGAAATATGGGAAACACTGATCTGAAGCTTTAGCTGAAGTTGAGATGAGAGGGTTAGAAGTACTGGAGGGTCCTAGACAGAGGGAACTGTGTGTGTAGAGACTGGCTCGCAGGGGAGCTGATATGCCTGAGGGACTGAAAAGAAGGCTGGAGCCAGGGACGGATGGGAGCATGTAGTATCCTGGCGGCCAAGAGAGGAGTGTTTCAAGGAAATGGTAATATCAACATAGCTGAAAGCCAAGAGAAGGACTAGAAAATGTTTGATGAGTTTAGCAGAGATTTGGAGGGCTTTTTCGATGGACTAATACAGGTGCAAACCAGTGTGAAGTGAGTTGAACAGTGACTACAAGGGGAAGGGTGAGCAAAAGAGACAGCTAGAATAGATTATTCTTTCCTTTTTATTCAATACATTTGCTGAGCATTGTTATATACCAAGCAGTGAGAATGTACAGATGAAAGACTAAGTCCAAAAATAGTGATATATGCCTAAGTTGCTATGGGAGTGCATGAGCAGAGTGGCTAAATAAGGAATGTGTGTGTGTATGTGTGTGTGCGCACAAGCACACATATGTATGTGCAGACTAGAAAATTAGGATTGGGGACAGAAACTTTAATCAGAAATAACCTCCAAAACAGGGCTGATACTTGAGCAGATTCTTTAAGAATTTTTCTGATACAGGGAGCAAGGACAGAGCTCAGTTTCTACATAGACCAGAAGGCTTGAGAGGGGATGGTGAATTCAGAAAACTGTGGACATTACTGGTTGGCTGGATCGTGAATGACCTTGAATACCATTTGAAGCTTTTTGAATTCACCCTAAGAATCTTTGGAGGACCAGTGAAGGATTTTAAGCAGGAGAGTAATGAGCAAATCTGAATTTCAGAATACTCTGAAAATGTGTTAAGGGAGGGAGAAGAGGGAGGTGAGACTGGGGGCATAGAAAATTAGGGGGCAGTTGCAGTGGTAATCCAGATACAAAGTGAGGAGTTCTTGGTCTAGACCAGTAATATAGGGAATGAAGAAGAGGTGGCTGATCTTAAATTTGGAGCTGCTGGCTAAATAATGGCATGTTTACCAAGTTAGGAAATAGACATCGGTTGGGTATGGAGCATCCCATCCAGATATAGATTTGAGAATCTTTAATTGATTGATCAAGCCATAAGGTCGCACAGGGCGATCCCTAAACTTCACTCTGTAGTAAATACTTTAGTGATTATGATGAACAGATGACCAGCGTTAATCTTACCCCATTCCTCAAGAGGGATCATTAGCAGACTGAGATACTGGTTATCTGATACATACTGTGACTAAAATATGGAACAGATAAAACTGGTCATGTTTGGTGGCTGTAAGTATTGGACCTGCTTTAGTGGTGGCACAGCTTCCTCTTTAAGAACTTCCTGCCTCTTCGTGTGTGTGCGTGTGGGAGTGCACGTCCGCACACAGATTATCCTGGTTGCTAACCACTCTTTTACACAGAGAATCTGGTTTATGTTCTCTTTGACTCATGGCACCTGTGAAAAGTATGTTTGAATTTTATGATGGTATTTGTTTTTTCCAGGAGGATATTAAGTCGTTTATTAATTGTGCCTGATAATGGATGATACATAAATTTCAGTCCCATCTATACTTTTATCTGATACCATAATTCAATTTGGATATATTGCATAGGATGTGCCAACAATCATATTAATCACCAAATAAACTCTGTGACTTTCCTTGGGTGACCCTTTCACCATGAACTCCAGGTCACAACACATCAACTGTCAGTTCAACTACGCCAAAGTTTTTGGAGACTGTGGCTTCCATGTCCAGGCACATCGCAAATAAATCTCAAATGGAACCTGGTGTCACTCTGAAGGAATTCTAACTTTACATTATTGAGGTAGTTTACCAAGGTGGCTTCCGAGTAAGCTAACTTTACACACCCCTTTTTAAAAAAGACACATTGACTCAGCACCATGATCAGACTATTGCATTTAGCAATTTGCAGCATGGGTGCAACAAAACAAAACAACACAAAACAACAAAAACACCCTACATTAAAACCCTTTCTTGGAATGCCTTATATTGTCCACATGACAGAAAGTAAAACAACCTGTATATAATTAATCACAAATAGTCTTTGACTTTTCTGCCCATACACATAAGTATTGTCTAAAACATTTCTCTGTAGCTGCTAGGCCCTGCTACCACTGTGCTTGGCTGAGTTCATAAATCTCTTGTAACCAGTAGCTTCCCTGTCACTTTTCTGGCTTTCCTCTCCTGCTAAGCTTGATTTCCTGGCAGTAATTAAAACCTTCTGCCACTGCCATAGCTACTGCTGCTGCTGGAACCACCATAGCCACCTTGGTTTCGTGGTTTGGCAAAGTATTGGCCTCCACCACCATCGTGGCCAGAGCTTCTGCCTCCAAAATGTCCTCCTTTTCTGGGTCCAGAATTTAAAGATTGTTGTAGTTACCCAAACCACCGCAGCTCCTGCCACCCCTAAAATGACTTTCCATCATTATCAAATGCAGTCTAGCCATCCCCTCTGCCGCCATAACCACTACCACTTTGATAGCCACCAAAGCCACCTGACCCATGGATATTTCCTCCATGACCAAAGTTTCATTCCCACCAAAACCACCTTCGCGACCACCACCAAAGTTTCCTGAACCACTTTGCCATCTTTGGCTGGATGAAGCAGTAGCCATCTTTTGCTTAGATAGGGCTCTCCTTAGTTGTGGCCATTCACAGTGTGGTGTTTTTGAATGACAGTCTTGTCTACGGAGTCATGGTCATGAAAGGCTACAAAAGCAAAGTCCCTCTTGTTGCCACTGTCTCTGTCAGTCATGATGTCAGTCATTTCAACTTTTTCATACTGTTCAAAATAATCTCTTAGGTGATATTCTTCAATGTCTTCTCGAATGCCACCAACAATCTTTTTCACAATTAAGTGGACACCAAGTCTTTGAGAATCTTCTCTTGAGAGAGCGCTCTTTGGTTCTGCAATTCTTCCATCCACTTTGTGTGGCCTTGCATTTGTGGCTGCATCTACCACGGTGGCATATGTGACCAACCCAGAGCATCTGCAGTGCTTGGTGTTTGGATCTCTCATTACCCCCAGTCCGTGAGTGTTCCCCATTGCTCAGAATGGCTCCTCAGACTCTCATTGGTTGTTTCAAAGTTCACATCTCCAATAAAGAGCTTCCACAGCTGTTGGGACTCTTGGAGACTCTGACTTAGGCATGATGGGGCAGGAAGGGAGACCTTAATGCTTACTCAGCCGTGTCTAGGGGTAGAAAGTGAGTTTTGTCACAGTATTTGAAAGTTATTTCTTTCAATTACCATGGGGGGGGAGTTAGTTAAAAAGTATGGTAATTAGTTAAAAAGAAAAAAAAAAATCTTTGTCTATAAATGCAGTCATTATTTTTATTGTATTTGGCTTCTGGATTTCTTCCACCAGCAAAATAAGAAAGGAGGAAACACCCACATCTTTCGACACACAAAAATGTAACAAAGAAAAATATTGTATCTCTATCAAAGAGTACACTGTTATCATAGCGTCTTATTTTCAGTTATTTATAATGAAATATCTGTTACTGATGGTCTACTCATAAGCTATTCTTCCTGGAGGTTTTATGCCATAATTTTCAACTACATCCAGTTATATAATCTTCATCAAGGGGTTAAATATTTTAGATGAGATTCATACATTTAAATGTTTGATGTTAGATTGGCTTCCTGTATTAAAATCAGGAAACCATTTTTTATCCATTAAAATGAAGAGACCAAATTTTTAAATAGGTGTTGTATCTTTGCCTACTAAATTTCTTTTAAAAATATTGCCTACATTTTTCAGGCAACTGCCTGACAATGGAAAACTTGTTTGTTTGTTTGTTTTCTTTTTTAAAATTACATCTGCAAATGTCTTAATATTTTATTTTGATTTGTCAAACAGTGATTTTAATTTTACATGTGCATGCAGCATATACTTACTCATTTACCATCAGATAGCATTTATTTACTATGGTTCATTCATTTATTTATTGAAATGCAACCAGCCCTTATATGGCTTATTATTTCATTTGAGAAACCAGACATATAAAGAGGAATATAAAAGAGATCCTTGGAGTATAATGGATAGAGAAATATCTTTAATTCAACAAATTTTATTAATTTGTGTGACCCTTACACCTTATTCAGCAAAGTGTCACTGTGTAAAGAAAGGTAGCTATGGCTTCTGCCCTTCTAGAAGCTTGTAATTTAGATTGTATAAGATTTGGGACAGGACATAATAAGATAATACTGATGATGGTAGGTAAGTGAACACAAACTATATATTAAACTCTTCTATATTATTTATTTACTTATTTATTTATTTATTTATTTATTTATTTATTATTTAAATGTTTATTTCTGAGAGAGAGACAAGAGTGTGAGCACGTGAGGGGCAGAGAGAGAGAGAGGGAGGCAGAGAACCCAAAGCAGTCTCTGGGCTCTCAGCCTGACATGGGCCTCAAACCCACGAACTGCGGGATCGTGACCTGAGCCGAAGTCGGACGCTTAACTAGCTGAGCCACCCAGGTGCCCCTGTATTAAACTCTTTACTTACATTTTCACAACAACCTTATGATGTAGTTCAATATCGTCTTCTTCATTTTATAAGTGAGGAAACTAAGGCCTAGACAGGTCAAGTAATTTGTCCCATGTCATACAGTTAATACACAGAAGATACAGGGTTAACGGTCTGTGTGACTTGATGTCCCATTCACATGGCCACCATATTATAGCATAGAAAATTACATGATGTTACAAATAGCAGAAATGCAAGGAAAAATTGTTAATTGTCTTAAGAAGTAAAATTGAATTTTTATAGAGATTTAAATGAGGGGCAAATTTCATCTATTTGGGGAAGATAAGGAAAGACTTCACTATTTAGCAGATGCAAATTAAAGTCAACTAATACAATGTACACTGTGTATACTGAATTCTCATAGAAAGCTTTCACTCTCTGTTTTTTGAAAGGTTTAATGAATGATAAATAGACAGAAGAGTGGTTCTCATACCCAGCTGTGAATATATATAACTGTTATAATCACAGTTATTGTTAATTGTACTATAATATTCACATTATGCTACATGATGAATAGAACAATAAATAAATAAATACAATATTTGCTCTCTAAAAGATGTTCTGTAAAGCTTGCCAGTTTTCTGAATTGTAGCTTTGTTAAATGATTGGATAAATTCTTGTCTTAAAATTGCCTCTTCGTAGCATTAAAAAAACAAATACAGTAAGGGAGCTAAAGTCTTATTCAAGTGAGCAAAGCATGATTTACTTTGTGTGTACAATTGAAAAGAATTATCTCATGACTTTTAACACACAGCTCACTTCTTTTGAATCTGGCACTTGAAGAGTTTTGAGGAACAGAGAATAGAGCCTGTGAGAAGGAAACGGCATCATTTATCTCTGAGAATAAGCAAGCTCAGGAAATAATTTTTCAAAAACATTTTCCAAATAATGCCCCTGATTCTAGGATAGCTTTATGTTTCACAAAAATACTGAGGATGGTTATTTGAGGATATACTTTGACTTGTTGATCTGGTTGGCTTTCTGTGTACAGATCTTTCTCGACTTCGCAACACTGTTACATCCTGATAAACTGCATTTAATACACCTAACCTGCCAAACATCATAGCTCAGCCTTGCCTATCTTAATTGTGCTAACTCCACATTAGCCTGCGGTTGGGCAAAATCATCTAACACAAAGCCTATTTTATAATGAGTTGTTGAATATCTTATGTAAGTTATTGAATATTGTACTGAAAATGAAAAACAGAATGGTTGAAAGTGTATCAGGTGTTTACCGTTGACATTGTGTGACTGACTGGGAGCTGTGGCTCATTGCCCTTGCCCAGAATCACCAGTGAGCATCATACCCCATGTATGTTGATAGCCCAGGAAAAGATCAAAATTTAAAATCTGAATTGTGATTCCACTGAATGTGTATTGCTGGTACACCATCATAAATTTGAAAAATTGTAATTTGAAACATCATCGTAAATTGGGCACTGTCTGAATAACTATTATGATACTAACATGGTAGTGATATATTTGCTTTTGAGGCACATATGTTGAGATTGAAATGATACAGAGAATACAGAATAACATGAAATTAATAAAACATTACATGGCATTTTTGGAATGTCATGTTTGTAGATAGGGTGGTTCAATGTCATTACGACGTTAATTCTCCTGAATAAATCTACAAATTCAAGGCAATTCTAATAAACCTCCCAGTAAGATTTTTTTTTAAAGATTTATTTATTTTTGAGAGAAAGCGCAAACTGGGAAGGGGTGGTAGAGGGTACAGAAGATCCAAGGCAGGCAGGCTCTGTGCTGACAGCAGTGAGCACGATGTGGGGCTCGAACTCAAAAACCGTGAGATTAAGACTTGAGCCGAAGTCGGATGCTCAATCAACGGAGCCACCCAGGTGCACCACCCCCCCCCCGCTTTTTTTTTTTTTAACATTTATTTATTTTCCTCCCAGTAAGATTTTTAATGAAACCTAAAACGTTGGTTTTAAAGCTCATATGGAAGAGGAAGGGCCAAAAATAGCCAATTTTTGGAAGAGGACAGTTTTGAAGAAATTTGAGGATTGGAGATTCATTAAGCTCTAAATGTGGTATTGTTACAGGGAGACAGAGAGCCCACAATGGGGAGCACATAAACAGAGCCACACAATTACAGATGGTCGGTCGTGAAAGGCCCGGCTTTGCAGACACATGAAGATGGACTGGTCACTAAATAGACCGTTCAGTAGATGCTGCTGGGACAACTGGCTAATTGGGAAAAAATATATGATTATTTTCTTACTTTTAGCCACAAACAGAATCAATACCAGAGGGGTTAAAGGCCTAAATGCAAAAAACAACACTCAGAACATCTAAAAGAAAACAGGAGAATATACTTATACATTCCTAGTGGGCAAGGATTCCTTAAACACAATACAAAATGCAAAAATTACAAAGGAAGATTTAGCAAATCTGACTACATTTAAAACAAAAACTTGTATGAATAAAGACAATCCCATAAAATAGAAGTGAAGACAAACCACAGAGTAGGAGACATATTATACATATAAACAACAAAGTACTGGTATCCAGAATGTATAAAGAACTCTTAAATTAGGAAGAAGAGAGGTAGACCAATTAAAAAGTGGACAGAGGGTTTAAACAAACAATTTACAGAAGAATGATAATATACATATAAAATATACTCAGGTTACCAGTAATCATGGAAATGCACAGTGAAATGAAAACCATGGAATTCCATTTCCTGGCCATAATTTTGTTAAAATTTAAAATGTCTAACAATTAAATACTTATTTTGTAAAAAAGGGGAGATTGTCTTCTCATATGAGAATAAGTCTGGGTAATATTTCGGAAAATATGTGGTAAAACTATGACTTTTCCAGTCTAGAGAAACGGTTGCACCTGTATACAGGAGACATTTATAAGACTGCTCGTTGTAACCCTTAATACGAGTAGAAAGAATGTATAAATTGTAGATTAGTCGATCAGCGGAATAGTATTTGACAGTGAAAGTGAACTAGACTTGGCTGCATCACCATAGACAAATCAAAAACTGTTGATTTACAAAAAGTTCTAAAAGGATATAATACAGTAGCATTGCATTTTTTAAATGTGTAGTTCTAATACATGCAAAAGCTGTACTATTATTTAGGGATGGCTACAGATGTGGTAAAAAGTAAAGGGACATGAATTGGGATGATAGATAACATATTCAAGATGGTGTTATCTTTTAAAAGGGAAAGGAAAGAAGATCAGAAAAGGGTCCGCTTTCTTTCTTAAGGTTGCTTTATTATTCTCTATACATTTTTACTGAAAATTTTAAAGCATAGTTGGCACTTTTTAAAAAGACAGTTATTAGTTGGATAAAAGAGAAGGATTACTGATTCATCCAAAAATGTTAGTAATGGGGCACCCGTTAAGCATCTGACTCTTGATCTCAGCTCGGGACTTGATCTCAGGATTGTAAGTTCAAGCCCCACATTGGGCTCCATGCTGGGCATGGAGCCTACCTAAAAAAATGTTAGGATTGCAGTGAGGTTGCATTTCTTATTCACTCATGTTTTAATTTCTCTTGGTTGCTGTTGTGCACACAGAGAAGGGCAGTTTTCTAAAAGGTGAACAGATGGCTCTTTTGAGACATGTGGGTGAAACTAAACCAAATATGGCTTTCCACGTCAAACTTCCATTTTCTCCAAGATGTAATACTTGAATATAAAATATCTTTAAGAAACACATCATTGTATAATATAAGCTATTACCTGCCTCAAAATTTAGATACACGCACATGCACACACTTTTTTTAAACAAAGAGTGAAGTGTCATAGTTTGCGTTTGCCTAATCATGTAAGAGGTAAATCGTATAAGGCCGTTTTTGTACAGATTTTATATGTCCTCGTTGTATCCTGCAAGTTCGTGTATCCTTCAAAGTTAATAAGCTTCTCTAGAGATGAGAATGAAGATTAAAGACAAAGACAGACAGTTGATTTGTTGCCACAGCTGCCTTTTCCAAGGGGATTGAATTAAACATTCAGATGTTATAGTTGATAGCTGCATGGGGATGTGTTTTTCAAGTCTTCTGACAAAAACAAAATTTCCAATTTGGTTTGAAGAAGAAAAATCAAAACCCTCTGTAAAACCTTATCCCTGAAGCCTGAAGGCTCTTTCTTTGAAGAAAAGACATATGATTTCTCCCAAGGGACAAGCAGAAGTCTTTGTCAGCTCAGCCAATTTAGTTTGGGAGACACAAATTTCACATGACATTCTCTGATTTTATCCAAGAGATACTCTTAAGCCAGTAAGACTGGCACAGGTGGGTATGTTTTTACAAGGTTATACAATACGCTGTGCAGATGTACACAATAGAAGAGATGTGGTTACCTCCTTCAGGATTTCCTTCCTAGCAATTTTAGAAATTGCGAATGAATCTTGTGCTGTGGTCCTGTGACAATCCCACACGGGTGACTCTATAGCTCCTTTTTCTGTTTTCCTGATTGGTTTATCTACTCCTGTTAGCACAGGCTTCTGATCTGAAGGAGAGAGCTAAAGATAGAGCAGCACTCTGAGTCACTTCTGAAAGACAGCCATTTTCTCTCTGTCAGGAATCTCAGATGAACCCAGTGACTGTCTGAATCCTTTGTGCTGATGGTAAACTCAGTGTAAAGCCTCCTACTCTTTGGCCACCACTTCCTCCAGTCCTCCAATTTTGATAATTCATCAACTCTAAAAGGGTCTCCGATCCATTGAGCCTCCTGCTGTCACTGCCCACCTCCTGTGTCTGCGTCCCTCTCCTTTTCCTCAGATTCTGTAGTCCATTATTATGGCCATGCTCTTGTCCCTTCCTGCCTCTGTTGTACTCACCCAGAAATTTTCAACCTGGTTAAATCTATTTCTTTGCCTACTCTGCCCTAACACCCAAGCAACTGATTTTGACTAGACAGTCATGCTGACTGATTGCACCTTAAGTGTATTTACACAAAGTTCCAGGGCACTCAGCACTGCCTAGCCAACTCATTCACTGAGTAGCTATCACCTCACGGCCCTGTGACATCAGTGCTCTCCTTCTGCTACTAGATCTTTTCCATCATCTTTAAAAAGGAAAACTTCATCTGACCCCTCTTCCTTCTCCAGCTCCTGTCTCGTTGCTCTGTGAAGCTCCTGTACTTGGGACTCTTCCCAGACCTTGCTCTGTGTATCTCTTCATCTGGCTGTTCATTTATAAAAACTGGTAAATAGATACCACTTATCACTCTCCACAACTTCTCCACAGAAATCTAGAATCCTATACTTCCCGTGGCATTCATGACTATCCCCTTTGGAAGTGTCTCAAACTTGAGATGCTTAAAATTTATTTTCTACCTCTCCTACTAAAAAAAAAATACATCATCAATGAAGCTATATTGTAAGATAGCACGTTACCCAGCCTTCTCTTCATAGCCCTGGTGATTACCTGACATCACGCCACATATCTGTATATTTATTTTCTTGTTTCACCCACTTGATTATAACCCCATGTTGACGGGATCTCATTTATTCATTCCTTATAGTAGGCAGCATAACGATCCTTTAAAGATGTCCATGTTTCTATTCCCAGAATATGTGAATGTGTTTTCTTACATGGCAAAAGAGACTTTGCAAACGTGATGACGTTAAGGATCTTGAGTTGGGGAGATTATCCTGGATTATTCGGGTGGGCCCAATACAATCACTGGGTTGCCTGTAAGGGGAGGAAGGAGGCATGAAAATTAGAGAAGGAGATATGGTAATGGAAGCAGAGATTAATGTAATACAGTCAGGAGCCATGGAAAGCAGTAGTCTCTAGAAGCCGGAAAAGGCAAGGGACAGACTCTCTCAAGGGTCTCCACAAGGAACACAGCTCTCCTGGCACCTCTGCAAAACCTATCTTGGACTTCTGACCTCCAGAACTTTAAGATAATAAATCTGTGTTGTTTTAAGCAACTAAACTTGTAATTTGTCACAGCAGCAGTAGGACACTAATGCACTTATGTATCCCTGGCATTTAGAATTTCTCTGATGTGTAGGTGCTAAATAAAATAATGCTGTTTGAATGAGTGTTAGATCTTCATTATTTTAGATTGCATATAGAGATTATTGAAGTTTCACATTTGTATTCTAAATGTTATTGAAAGTAAATAATCCATTCTCTATTTGAAAAATAATAGTTACCTTTATTTTTGTCCAGCAAAAGATTTTTTTGTTATCGTAGTCTGTTTCAGGCAGGCATTTTATAACTGTGTGTGTGTATATGTGTGTGTGTGCGAGTGTGCAGTGATTTAAAAATTTCAGAATATCCTTCGGCTCAGGTCATGATCTTGCGGTTTGTGAGCTTGAGCCCTGCGTCAGACTCTGTGCTGACAGCTCGGAGCCTGGAGCCTGCTTCGGATTCTGTGTCTCCCTCTCTCTCTGCCCCTCCCCTGCTCGTGCTCTGTCTCTAAATAAATAAATAAATAAATATATATTAAAAATTTCAGAATATCCAGAATGGAAGGGACTTTGAAGGGCATTCAGTAGAATTTCCTGACCTGATGCTTGTATATTTTTCATAATATCCCTAACAAATGACCATCGCAAGTCTATTTTAGCATTTTCAATGATGGGAAACTCACATTAGCTCACATCAAGACCACTTTGGATAGACCTTTCTGACTTTTGTCTGTTTTATTCTGTAGTTACAGAATTAAACCAAGACTAAAATCACTAGTTATAAGCCAACACTGACTTATTTTAACCCATTTATTATATATCTGAAGGCCACGTCATTGGTTATCTTTACATGTGACATGCCTACTTTTGCATTCCTATTTGTCAGAAAGTCTTTATGCTAGGCCATTAGAAACCATCAAGTATGCTGGAGGGGGGTGGTGGGTAAAAATCAAGAAGTGATTTGCAGATTTGTAGTTAAGTGATAATTGCTTCCATTGCTCCCTTATTGTGCCTCTGAAGGGGCATTTCAGACTAATTTTTAGTAGAGAATGGCATTAGCTTAACTTTGGGTTTTTGCTTCTCTCCAAATACTGTCAAATTATCAATATTTATATTTTGTTCATGGTTCAACCGATATAGGACAGTGAATTCAGTGAATCGCAATCAAAGTTCCACAACAGCTGAGCCCTATCAGTGTCTCATGCACTGTACTAGACACCTGAGAAAAAAAGATAAAGTTATGGCCACTGAACTCAAGAGACTACCTCTCATAAACTAACTAGTTGGGAACATAGACATATGAACACAAATATAACAAGAAATGACAGTGCTCTACTGATGGCAGGAATGATGACTTATGAGAGTGAAGTTACACCCGTGATTAGTTCTGACTTGCTCACCCAGACGGAGTGAGTGAGAAGAGGAGGAGGAGGAGGAGGAGGAGGAGGAGGAGGAGGAGGGAGGGGAGGGGAGGGGAGGAGTGGAGAGGAGAGGAAGGGAATGAATATAATACATGATCTATGGAGCACCACAGTATCTTGAATGTTCCATTGTTCATTATATAAATAGTAATAGTTTAATGTGGGGCCCTTGATTACATTGTTGCATGGTTAATTTCCTGATAAAAATTTGCTTACAAATGCCACAATTTTCAATTTCTATTAATGTATTAAAAATTCATTCTCTAAGTGACGAGTGAAAAATTGTGCATTAATTTTTCCATGACATCTACACAACCTGCTAAGAGCCCTTTGACCCCAGAATATCAGAGCTTTTGTATATAGCTCTCCAGCCCATCAAAGCTGTTTGCATTAGTCAACTCTGTACCTCTTGTTTTATTTTGTATGTTCCGATGGGGAGTCAAGCCTTTTAACGTGTAGAAATAAGGGTTTCTCAGCCACTCAGATTTATTCATGCAGTTGGTGAGGCTGCATTTTCCATCTTTGAGATGGCAACCATGGGCCTATCCAAGGATAGGGGTGGTGATTGTCCTGCCATCCTTTTGGAGGAAGCGGTTCCTTGGAGAACTATAAGCTCCATGAAGGAAGGTGCCACATCTCCCTTGCTCTTTGCTGTGGCTTTAATGCCTACCATTGGAGGCCTTCGTTTGCTGACTCAGCCAGCGAAAGAGCTCTTCTTACCTCCCTGTACTTCACGTGTCAGCAATAAAAGAGATAAGGGAACATAGTGTGATTTCTTCCTTTTATGAAGTACCAAAGCATTTGCTCTTTTCTGCAGTCTTCTAGTCATTTGTCTGCCCGTGTTTCTTGTTCATTCTGCAGTGCAAGTGATGTGCCAGGCACTGCAAGGGTTCTGGGCCTTGCTCTGTCTTCATTCTCTCACCACAACAGAGAATTCTTGAGAGCAGAATTCTTACACACTTCTCTTGCACCATGCTTACATTTATTTTTTTTTTTTCAATTTAAAAAAAAATGTAGGTCCACATTAGTTAACATATAGTGTAATATTGTTTTCAGGAATAAAACTTAGTGATTCATCACTTAGTTACAACACCCAGTGCTCATCCCAACAAGTGCCCTCCTTCATGCCCATCACCCATTTAGCCCATCCCCCACCCAACACCCCTCCAGAAACCCTCAGTTTGTGGATATTTAAGAGTTTCTTATGGTTTGTCTCCCTCTCTCTTTTTATCTTATTTTTCCTTCCTTTACCCTATGTTCATCTGTTTTGTGTCTTAAATTCCACATATGGGTGAAATCATATGCTACTTATCTTTCTCTGACTTACTTTGCTTAGCATGATATATTCTGACTCCATCCGTGTTGTTGCAAATGGCAAGATTTCATTCATTTTGGTCAGCGACATAAAATTTAACGTTGGTAAATGCTTAGTATGATGTTGGTGCTTGGGAAGCATTTACCCAGGAAATGAATGCTTGCAGCTTTGAGGTAGGGGAGGGCCTGATGCACTGAGAGCAGTAGGGACCAAAGCCTCACTTGCTGGACTTTGGATGGCCCAGAATCTTAAACATATTTTTGCCTTTCTCATTTTTTTAATTTTTTTATTTTATGAATGAGTGTGTTAAAACTTCCCCAAGCTGTGCATCTCTCTCTCCCTGTACAAATAAGATGCAAAGTTGGGGTTGGTTCATGAGAAAGAATCTGCTAATTTCTAGGCTCTAGTACCTTTGAGAGACAGCTACGTCAGGTAGCTAATGTAGAATGAAGATCAAGTTCTTCCCCTCTCTCTGCCCATACCCTTTTCTGTGTTTTATTCATCTCCACATGTCATATCATAGTAATCTATTTGATGCTGGTCCCAACAAGAAAAGCATTGTTAAGACTGCATTGAGATCTTTTACTCCCTAGACGGTCTAGGGTCTTAAAATCTTTCCTTTGTCCACTTCCTGTTACCCGTTCTTCACTAACCACTCTGACTGCAAAGCCCCAGAATTCAATGACTGGTTTCTTAATTAGGTTGAGGCCTTTCCCCATGAATGGCTGGAACTGTTGCCATAGCATCACTAGTGATATTTGCATGTACTTATGTAGGTGTGATGTGACTCATGTGAAAAAGACTGCCTTGGTCATATGGAGTGTTTGGTTTCCATCTTTGAGAACAGTAATAAAATCTGCATACAAACGCGTAACATATTCAAAAGGATTCAAGTTCCTGCCCAGTTGAGGGGATGCAGTGGTAAAGGAGTGGGCATAGCACAGTCTAGTGAGGAAGACAGACAGTAAACTGGGAGCAAATATGTAGACACCAACTCTGATCAGTTATGGAGGAAAACATCAGGATGCCATGTTGGAGAATGGAAGGTCCAGTTTCAGGAAGGTGGTCAGGGAAGACCTTCTGAAGTGACAATTAAGCCGACATTTAGAGATCAAAAAGAATTCAGTTCTGCTGGAAGGGCAGAGAAGGCATTGCAGGCAGAGCAGAAGCAATGTTAAAAAAAAAAAAAAGCCTGTTCTTTGAGGAGGAATTATTTTGGGATGAGGATCATTGCATTGTACATGGCCATCCACACATTGTTCCCGATCGGTGAGATGACTGCCCAGGATCTGGAATGCAGGCCGTGATTGTGAGGCAGGGCTTCTCAGCAAATGCTTTTTATATTTCATACTCATCTTTATGGGGCTTTCATTTCCATCATTGCCACCAGCCACTAGCTGGGGACCCAGGTAAAGAAATTCTGTATGTTTCTTTCCCACTTCCCTTAGCTCAGAGCATGAATGAGTGGGTCATAGTTGCTTCTGGCTAATCAGTAACATTAAAAATCCTTTGTGTTAACTTGTTCTTCCATGGTCTGTGATTGCTAGGAATTTTGCTTCTGGACATTTTAATGACAATTTTAGCTTTACTTCCCCACGTGGAATGAATAATTCAAAGGGTTAGTAATGGGATTGTTTTGGGGTGTGGATTTTAATGAGTGCTTCATATCCTAAAATAATACCACTCAGGTATTTTAGGTTCACACTTTAACATTGTCAGGCACATCACAAAGGGGGAAAATAGGGGTACAGAGCAAAACTGCTCAGCGACCAGGATGGTTTTTGAAGATAAATATAACCTGCTAGACAATAAAACAAAAATATAAGTTTATAAATTTCAGAGGGTGAAAAGTAGAAAAGATGTATTACCAAATGACTGAAGGGCTCAAGCTTCAGGAGAGCCAAGTCTTGGGTCATGCTACCCACTGCTAGGTTCTCACTGCCTAGAATGGTGCCTAGCACAGAGCAGGGCCCCGGGACTATTCGTTGAGTGAACAAACAGAGAGACCCTGAGCCAGATACACTTAGCTAGGTAGGAGTACAAAGATGCATTTTATACATACTTTTAAAATACACTTGAATTGTGAATGGTGGATTTTGAGTTTTTTATTATTTTCAACAAATGGTGAATTTGTAAGATTGTGACAGAGGAAACTTGAAAGTTTTCATATTCCTAAAAAAATGGTTGGAAGGATCATGGAGATTTATGATTGGTTACGTCTCATACATCTTTCCTACGTGTATGTATGGCCTTGGGCAAGTTACTCAATCTCTCTGTATCTCTGTTTCCTCGTTGGTAAAATGGGAATATTAGTAGAACCTACTTGATGGGATTATTGTGAGAATTAAATCAGTTCATGTGTGTAAAGTACTTGAAACAGTACCAAGTATAAAACAAGCCCTGTTGTCACCATCATCATCATCATCATTAAGGTAACATGTTTGAGGTGACCTCTCTCAGGAACTCTCATGTGATAACCAGAAATGTAAAATTGATTAAAAACTTTAAAATTTTTTCTGTGATATGTATTTGGATTTTTGTTTGTTTTTCACAATAGCTTTAACAAGATATATTTCACATACTATAAAATTCACCCTATTAAAGTGTATGATTCAATGGTTTTTAGTATATTCACAAAGTTGTGTAACCATCACCAGTATCTAATTTTAGAACTATTTTATCACTCCAGAAATAATCTTAGAACATTTTATTTCCTTCCTTCCTTCCTTCCTTCCTTCCTTCCTTCCTTCCTTCCTTCCTTCCTTCCTTCCTTCCTCCCTTCCTCCCTTCCTCCCTTCCTCCCTTTCTCTCTCTCTCTCTCTCTCTCTCTCGCTTTGGCTCCATACCCAACATAGGGCTTAAACCTTGAGATCAAGAGTCCCATGCTTTACAGACCGAGCCAGCCAGGTGACTGAGAATTTTAGATCATTTTCATCACCCTCATACCCACTACCAGTATCTCCCCCTTCTTCTCTCCTTCTAGCTCCTGGCAACCACTAATCTCAGTCTGTCTTCATACATTTATCTATTCTGACCATTTCACGTACATGAAATCATACAATGCCTGGCCCTTGTATATCTTCTTTAACTTAGCTTAATGTTTTCAAGGCTCATTCACATTGTAGCATATATTAGTACTCCTTTCCTTTTTGGGTAAATAACATTCATTGTATGGTTATACCACATTTTGTTTATCCATTCATTATCACAGCATTTGGATGCATATGAATTGTTTCCATTTTCTGGGCTATTATGAATAATGCCTCCATGACATTCATGAGCAAGTTTCGTTTATCTTCGGTATATACCAAGGAATGGAATTGCTAGGTCTTTTGGTAATTCTTTAACATTTCAAGGAACTACCCAAACTATTTTCCAAAGTGGTTGTAACTTTATACAGTTGCACTAGTGAATATATTGAGGGTTCCAATTTCTCTACATCTTCACCAACATTTCATAGATTCTGTCTTTTTTGTTTTAGTCATCCTAGTGGGTGTGAAGTGGTATCTCATTGTGGCTTTGATTTGCATTTATTTCCCTGATGGCTAATGATGTTGAGCATCTTTTTATGAACTTGCCATTTGTGTATCTTTGGAGAAACATCTATTCAGATACTTTGACCATATTTTGAGGTATTTTTCTTTTTATATGTGATTTGTAAGAGTTCATATGTTCTTTATATGTTCATCAACAAGTCTCTTATCAAATATATGATTTGCAAATATTTTCTTCCATTCTGTGGAGTTTTTTTTTTCAGTTTCTTGATCATATCTTTTGAAGTACAAAAGTGTTTCATTTTGATAAAGTCCAATTTATTTAGTCAGTTGTTTGTACTTTTGGTGTTGTGTCTAAATAGCCTCTGTCTATCCAAGGTCAGGAAAATGTATTTGTATGTTTTCTTCTCAGAGTTTTATAGTTTTAGTTCTTATATTTAAGTCTATGATCCATATTGAGGTAATTTTGTATATGGTGTGAGGTAAGGGTCCAAATCCATTCTTTTGAACTTAGACATCTACTTTTTCCAGCATCATTTGTGAAAAACACTATTCTTTCACCATTAAATTGTCTTGGCAACCTTGTTAAAAAAAAAAAAACAATTGACCATAGGTGGAAGGACTATTTCTGGACTCTCAGTTCTATTCCGTTGATCTATGTGTTTGTCTTTATGCCCACTGCCATATAGATCTATTCCGTTGATCTATATGTTTGTCTTTATGACTACTGTAGTTTTGTAGTAAATTTTTAAATTGGGAAGTGTGAGTCCTCTAACTTTATTCTTCAATATTATTTTGGCTATTCTGGCTTCCTTGCATTCCTTATGAATTTTAGATCAGCTTGTCAATTTCTGCAAACCAGGCAGCTAAGATTTTGATAAGAATTCTATTGAATCTGTACATATCAATTTGGGGAGTATTGCCATCTTAACAGTATTAAGTGTTCTGGTTGGTCTATGAACGTGTCACAGGTGTGGATGCCTTTCCATTTATTTATATCCTTAATTTCTTTCAGTGATGTTTGCAGTTTTCAATGTATCAGTCTTACACTTCTTTTATTAAATTTATCCTAAGTATTTTATTCTTTTTGGTGCTATTGTAAATGGAGCTTTTTTTTTTTTTAATTTTATTTTCAGGTTGTTCATCACCAATTGTTTGGAGGGTTTTTATGTTTTTTGTTTTGCTGTGGTAAAATATACACAACATAAAATTTACCCTTTTAACCATTTTTAAGTGCACAGTTTACTGGCAATAAGTATTCACAGTGTTGTGTAATCATCACCACTATCTATTTTGAGAACTTTTTCACCATTCTAAATAGAAACTCTGGACCCATCAAACAATAACTCCACCCTCCCCGTCCCTCCTGCCCATAGTAACCTTTACTATTTCTCTATGAATTTGCCTATTTTACATACCTCGTATTAGTAGACTCATACACTATTTTCCTTTGTGTTTGGCTTATTTCACTTAGCATAGTATTTTCAGGGTTCATCCTGTTGTAGCATGTATCAGAATTCCAGTCATTTTTGTGGCTAAATAATGTTCTATTGTATGTGTATACCACATTTTGTTTATATGTTTACCTGCTAATGGATACTCCTGTTGTTTCCACCTTTCGGCTATTGTGAATAAAGCTGCTATGAACAATGGTGTAAAAGTATCTAAGTCTCTGCTCTCAGTTCTTTTGGATTTATCCTTAGGAGTGGAATTGTTAGATCATATGGTAATTCTATGTTTAACTTTTTGTGGAACAGCCAAACTGTTTCCTACGGCAGCTGCACCATTTTATATTCCCACCAGCAATTGCATGAGCGTTCTGATTTCTCCACATCCTCACCAATACTTGTTATTTTCAAATTTTGTAAAAATAATAGTCATCTTGATATGGTATTTGTTTTTAATTAAGAATTGGACTGCATCTAACAGTCTTTTTAGTGGTAGAATGCCTCATCTTTCAGACAGATACATACAAAGTGTATTTCATTAAAATACCAAGGGAAATAGTAAATTTTCTCTATTCATTGTTAGCTTTATTTTCTCCCTGCAATAGTAATTTCTATAATACTGTAATTGAGGGTAAATAATTAAATGAAAGCTGGGTATTTAGAAGAGGAATATTGAAAACTCCTTTTAAGGCTTGGAAAATACAACTCTTCCTATCTTTTCTATGATGTTAAAGACAACAGATACCACTGTTAGAACCTTAGCAGACAAAGGTGAAGAGATCAACAGTTATTTCTTGAACCCTTCTTTATTGTCATCGGAATGTTCACCAACAACCTCAAAAAAGAAAACAGAAGACACGAGTGACTTCCCTTCTGAGAGCCAGAGAAGCATACCACTCGCCGTGACTGATGCTTTAGAGCACATCATGGAACAACTCAGTGTTTTGACACAGGTGGGTTAGCGTGCTTTACGTGTACTTCAGGGTGAGTTAAAATAATCCTGGTTGCGGTAGTTTGCAGAACTTTCAGAGCAGGGGGAAGTTCTTTTTTCTCAGAAAGGCAAGCTCAGGGTGGCCATTGATATAGCAAGGCATGCTCTGCTGGGCTGCTCTAGTAAGATCTTACAGAGGGCACGCGTGTGTGTGCCCGTGCATGTGCGCGTGCGCGCGCGCATACACACACATGCTCTCGCGCGCGCACACACACACACCTGCCATGGCACTTTATCTGGCTTCTGGGGGCCAGAGGGCACGGTGGAGACTATAAAGAATGGCACTTGTACTCCATGCAGTAAATGTATTTGATTCTGCTCAGTAACATTTTACTCTAAGATTTTTGATGTAGTATGTTCAGATTAGGACATTATCAAAGAAATATTTAGGGCTATTGAAAAAATGGTGAAGAGTTTTTGGTTAGAATGAAATTTTGACAGTTTATAGTTCTTCCCTTAGAGTTCTTCCCCCTTAGAGGCAAGGAGCAGATATTCTCACTGTCCAAGATGTAACTTTCCTCACTTCAAAGCTTTTTACATTGATGTTGTGTTCTTCTGGAGGTGATAGTTTTTATAGTTTTTGCATTCTTGTTTTAGAATTTTAACTTGTCCGTTGATGCCATTTTACATTTGCAAAGAAGGTATACTATGGATCTTTATGTACCAAAGGTCTTCCAACTCTCAGTCAGGAGATAATAGATGTCAGTTAAGAGAAGTTGTGTGTTGAAATGGATACATCAAAGGTTTCTCCTCCAGCTCTGCTGATTGTTTCCTTTGAAGAAGTCTTATTGTTCCTGCAATACGTAGAATGAGCAGACCTTGTTATAAGTTATACAGAAAGAGAGGCTATAATGTGAACTGGAGAGATGTCGGTTACTTTTCCATAATACATATTTCATGTTGGAATAGCTCTTGCATAGAAATCATCTCATTCTGTTCTCATCAATGCTGTACGTTATAATCACCTGGACAGTTCTAAAGCATACAGATGGCCAATTCTCATCTCCACAGAATCCATTGCCATTGGTCTGGGGTAAGGCCCTGACATTTGTCTCGTTGCCCAATATGATTATGTTTTACGGCCAGGGTTTAGAACCACTAATTAAATGAATACTAAAAACCAGGGATAACATCTCAGGGCCTTTAGAGGCAAGGGGCATATATGTGGATTTGGGGCCCTGTCAGAATGTGGGAAAGAGCCAGGTGAGAACTTGGAGTCATCATATGATTTGTTCAATGAAACTCATATTAAAATCACCAATTTTCATTTTGCAATATTGTGCTGGAGGTGACTTTCTCTGCATTTATCAGACATTTCTTTCCTTTAAAGGCAGTTTCCCTTTCAGATTTAGTTTGGGTTGGCTTATTTCCCATACTGCCCCAACTTCTTCACCTATACTGTTGCATTCGATGTTAGAGACTCTTCCAAATGAGTCTGTCCACTCTCTATTCTTTTAGCCTCATGATCCATCTCTCCAAATTCAAGGCTAAATGAATCACTTTAAGCTTTATTGACTGTTCCTTTTAATTTTGAAAGGCTGGCTTTCTTTTTACAATTAAAGAGGTTAAAAGCAAGCCCAGCACACTTGCAAAATAGAAACACTGAATCTATGGGCACGTAGCAAGTAAAATAAACATGTTCTGATGCACTTTAATTACAGATGACTGAACACCTAACTCAGTGTTTATGACCTATGTGTACTGAACTGTAATTAGAAATAAATTAAAATAAAATTACATTTTATATGGTAGATGAATGGAGTTAACCGGTGTTCAGGGTATTGATAATATACATATAAATCCCTTCAGTGGGATTGGAATAATGTGTATAAAATATATGGCAAAAGGCTTGGTCCATATACGTACTCAAGAAATGGTAAAAAATATTATCAGCATCATTTTTTAATTAGTCATAATATATAGTATGAAATATAAAAGTAAAAGCTGGTAAATAATGGTATTTTAAAAATTGTTTACCTTCAGAGGGTGATAGGGAATCAATTCATTATCTTGAAACTTACTAAAATAACCAAGCATTTATTTTGCCTTTTTTTTTTTATTTAAAAAAAATTTTTTTTTAACGTTTATTTATTTTTGAGGCAGGGAGAGACAGAGCATGAATGGGGGAGGGTCAGAGAGAGAGGGAGACACAGAATCTGAAACAGGCTCCAGCCTCTAAGCTGTCAGCACAAAGACTGACGCGGGGCTCGAACTCACAGACCGCGAGATCATGACCTGAGCCGAAGTTGGATGCTTAACCGACTGAGCCACCCAGTCGCCCCTATTTTGCCTTTTTTATATGAACTCTAGTACTGGATAGCCACGTAGTAGATGAGGAAAGTGTCTCTTATTAATGAATTATCCCAACTAATACTTTTTTAAAGGATGAGATTAGAATATCATCATTTACCATCCTCAAGAATGAATAGATTTATGCATTGAGCAGTTCCCAACATCACGAGAAAAGGAATGATCAAACTTATTAACATGGCTTCTAACAAAATAGACCACTACCTGTAGTCTTATCTATAGATCTCAGTAGATCTGTAGTCTTACAGACCTAATATGGGTCTCCTCAAGCCTTTGAATCCAGCTGCCAATTTGTGGAGCATACAGAGAACCAAACGGACCAGACTGTACCCTCAGCGTGCTCTTTTTCACCTTCAGACTGGTGGCAGTGCTACAGGCAGACTCTACTTGAAATGGCCTGAGTCTGCCAACAAACAAATTATAAAGAAAAAAAAAGGAGAGGGGATGAGAAGCTGTAGATTAAAAGGAACTTTAAATGACATGTCAAACTTTGCAAATGGGTGAGACAAAATTATAGTGTCTAGGGATGTACACCTGAAAGATAAAACCATAAAGAGACACAAGAAAGTAATTTGGTCAGGAAAGTGGCTACTATTGGGGGAGGACAGAAGTGGGGACTTTGCGAGGCACCTGGGAGTAACTCTGGGGCGGCTGGCAGCGTTCCAGTTCTTGACCTGGGTGCTGGTCATGAGGGTACTTTTCTCATGAGAATTCACTAAGGGACATGTGTTTTGTGCAACTTCCTGAATCCATTTTATTTTAGAATAAAAAGTTTAAAAGAAATAGAAAAGATTAAAGATGAAGTAGTCAATATCACAAAAAATTGGATTTGCCACATTTAAAAGTAGCCGTGTGTGTGTGTGTGTGTGTGTGTGTGTGTGTGTGTGTGTGTTTAGCCAGAAGCTCATTTATTAGCCAAAGGAGTTAGAATAGCTAAGATTCACCAAGTCCTGGGTGCCAGGCACCAGCATAAGCATTTTACATGCATTATTTCATCCAGTCTTCCTAACAACCCTGTGAGGTGCTGTTACCATTTTCAGGCTGTGAGAACTGATGCCAGTCATTACAATATTTTCAAAGTAAACTAGGTTTCCAGCTCCCTGGGGTGGTATAGCTATGGTCCATCATGGATTGATCGTGCCAGAATGGCAGTGATGACATTTAAGGAGCCCGTGGGCTGGGCGGGTGGCGTTCCGCCCCCACTCCCCACACTGCCGTGTAGCACGAAAGCCCACTTAGAACAGTTCGTGTGGCCTCTTCCCTGGCATCCGTGCCTTAGGAGGCCAGACAAGAATGGTCTACAGAGTCCTCATCTTTTTTCTCACCAAAGGCGTCAGATTTTATCTTTTCCTCAAATTGCTTGCTAGTGCTTTTTGCCCCATGGTAGAGCCCAGAAGCTGAACAAGCCCTGGGGCTAATTTTGAGCCCCTTCCTGGCAAAAGGGTGGACATTCCAGTTCCTAAAAGGATCCCCTATGCAGAGATTACCATCACCGTCCTCACCATCAGGTCACCAGGCATTGACTATTTTGTCCTCCTTTTACAGACTGTTTCAATCTTGGAGCAGCGACTGACTTTGACAGAGGATAAGCTGAAAGACTGCCTTGAAAATCAGCACAGGCTTTTCAATGCTATCCAGCAGAAAAGTTAAATAGAAAAGTATGAGCAGAGGCATGATAAACGAACACATGTACATAGGCTCGGGAAGGTAGTACGAGACGCTCCCTTCATGCAACACAACCATGTGCTGATTATAATGATCATGGCATCTCTTAAAAGGGTGAGCAACAGAACCAAAGGCAGAAAAGGCACAATTAACGACCAATTTAAACACACAAATCAATGTCAAGGACTAATTCAAATCATTACTGATTATAATTGCAGTAATAAAGTGGTAAGTATTCAAGTGGCTCTATATTTTCCCCCATATTATTTTAAATGCCAGTTTTCATTTATAGTCCAAATCCTGCCAGGAAAGTAATCAAATCTTTGAGTTTCATTGTTAAATCATTGCAGTTAATCACGTTCAGGCAATTCCTTAAAGCAATGGATGTGTTTCTTTAGTGAACAACACCGTTGGGGTGAAGTAATACAGTTACCTCTAAAACAGCATCCTGTATGCAGAGAATGAGTTAGTGCTCTGACTCATATTTCTTTTAGCTCAAAAACATTTATTCTTTCTTAACAATGCCCTGAAATGCTGATCTTACAAAATTCCCAAAGTGTAGAATTTCCACAGCAAGAACACGCTTATTTTAATTAGCAACAGCACATACGTGGCACAGGGCGGTGGGTTGTTACTTAACTTATGTTGTACATGGCTTATCCTTTGCTCAACCTGAAAGAAAATGAAGAGCTAAAAATGCGAGAAGCTCACGCGTCTTTCCTCTCGTAGATGAGTGCACTGAATGATTTGGGTTGTGTCCAGACCTAAGCCCTGGTTTACAAAGCCGGCATTAAGAGTGGTTTCAGTAAGCTCTGGAGCTTGAAAGATGCAACGGTGATATTTACAAATACACACACATGTACATTCATGTGCTTCAGAAATGTTGCTGAGGGTGATTTTGGCAGCTGAGTAATAAGTCCGTATAATAGTCACATCATTGTCTTCCTATTTTTTTTTAAATGAATGTGATTTAAAACAAAATGAAATTGAGCCTGGCCTTCTAAAAAATGCTTAGGGTGATTTGGTTACAAATTAAGAATTTTGTTTTATCTAAAACAAGGGATTAAATTGAAGAAAAACAGATTAATATTAGCTTGTTTTTCTGTTAACCTAAATCAAGAACAAAGAAGGTGGGAGAGGGCAGTCACATTTATGCTGTCTGTAGGTAACATGGGGAAAATGTTTTGAAAAAGAAGCAAAAGTCAAATCCTATTTATGTATGAGTCTGTATTTATAAATTTTTCCCAAATAATTTCAATCATATCTATAAGGTGGTTTTTAAAAAAAATCATCTCATTCTGTGTTTTAAGTGCCTTTTTGTATTGTACTAAGTGTGAACTTGTAGACATTTTCAAGAGTTTATAAAGACTAAGTGGTATTGTATTTTTATAACCTTGTACAAAAGACCAAGAAATGAAATGTCATAATGTTTTTTGTTTACAATTTCTTAAGCCTCAAACAATAAAGACACTTTACCTTAAAAAAAAAAAAAGTTGTTCCTTTCTTTCTAAATGATTAAACCTTGAAATACTAAACTTCTTATCCAGCTCAGGCACCTTTAACCGTGTATAACAATCTCCTGGAGCATCTGTCCAAGTGTCCTGGGCCCTGTCCCCTGAGTGTACGCCTCACCAGGTTGGTTGGGACCCAACCGTCTGCATCTTGAAGAAGCTCACAGGTGGTGTAAATGCTGGCTGGCCTAAGGCCCACGCTGTAGAAACCAGTGGTGAAGCTATAGCCACTTCTTACAAGACCCACGTATTTTTACAGCCATCACAGACCTTTGTAAGGGATCTAAAAACAGTGATGATATAAATTAACATGCCTCGAAACTGGGGCATCTGGGTGGCTCAGTCGGTTGGGCGTCCGACTTCAGCTTGGGTCATGATCTCACAGTTTGTGAGTTCGAGCCCCGTGTCGGGCTCGGTGCTGACAGCTCAGAGCCTGGAGCCCGCTTCAGATTCTGTGTCTACTTCTCTTTCTGCCTCTCCCTGACTTGTCCTCTGTCTCTGTCTCTTAAAAATAAAAAAATGTTTAAAAAAACATTTTTAGTGCCTTGGAACTTGTTCAAGAGAGTCACTTATGATCTCTTCCCTCTTTTTCCAGCTTCTAATTGGTCTTCATCCGATTTCCAGCCTCTCATCTGTCCTAACCTGTGTATTCAACTGCCTCATCAACACCTCCACTTGGAAGACTAGTAGGCCTTTCTGAATATGTCCGAAACCAAACTCTGCTCCCCCAGCCACCAGCCAGCTCCTCCCCTAGTCTACCCATCTCTCCTGGCAGGTGCTCAGCCCAAAGACCTTAGAGTTAGGCTTGCCTCCTTTCTCTCACACCTCACATTCCATTCCTTCAGCAGATTTCGTCTCCATCACCTGCCAGGGCCCAAGCCACCGTTGCCCCTTACCTGGACAACTACACGTGCCTCCTGGCCGGCCTGCCTGCTGCCCTCCTCGCATAGTAGGCCAGAGCGGTCACTGAAAAGCGAGTTTAAATGTGTGGCTCTTCTGCTCAAAACCTTTCAGGGCTTCCCATCCTACTTGGAGCCAAAGCTCAAGCCTTGACAGTAGTGATGTGACCCCTATCCCCTCTTCGTGGACCTGCTCTCCCTTCTGTCTTGGATCTCCCTTACTCACTGCCCTCTGGCCGTAGCGGCCTCTTTGCCTGCCTTTGAAGAAGTAAAACAGCTCCCACCTGAGCGCATTTGTACTTGACATTCTCTCTGCCTGGAACACTGTCCCCTCATAACATTCCAGCGCCACTCACAGCCTGCCTTTTCAGAGGTGCCCTCCCTGAGCACCCAGTGTGAAATCATTCACTTCCACTCATTCCCTGCATGTCTCCGGTCCAGCGTAGACAGCAATACAGGTGCTATTCTGCCTCTTCCACGGTGGCTCTACGTTCTCAAAAATCAAGCGCTATCTTCAGATGCCCCACCGAGCACATCGCCTCATGCACAGGAACTCGGCAGATACTTGTTGAGTAAATGAGAACTTTCATTGATTCGAGTGGTTTTAAAATGTTTGTTGTTCAATCCACTTCCAGCCAAAAGCAGTAAAAACTAGATCGAGGGGATTGGAAGAAATAGCATAGGTAGCAATTTAGATGCTTGATGTTTGGGGCAGAGGGGTCATTGCCCTGACTTGCTGTTTGTTGCATAGCTTAACAGTGACATGCTAGGTCCTAGCTGTGTGACCTTTAGGAAAGGTACTCACAAAGCTGAGTTTCCTTACCTATAAAAGGTGACAATAACAACTGAATTATGTTTGTGAGATGATTAGCACAGTAGCTATCACAGAGTGAAGTGCTCAATACACGGTGGGTATTATTGCTATTTATTAATCATTTTGTTTCCCCGGACTGCATTTTCAAATACTATTTCAACTGTAACTGTGGCAAGGATACAGGTATGACGTGGTAACGAATGGAAGTGTGATATTTAATCCAAAATTAATGTATTAAAAGTACAACAAAAAGAATAAATGCGTAAAAGAAATTAGCCTTCCGCACACAGAAAACCTCAAGGTTCAGGCCAAAAGCTAGCCTCTGAGCAACTTCAGAGGAATTCAGCCTGAGAATACAAATGCCATAATTACCCTCAATAAAGGCAGGGCAAAAATGGGAAGTGGGAGAAGGGCCTGGAATGTGAACCAGTAAGTGCCAGTAAGACCAAGACTTACCCGGAACTCATATTATCCTTGGCCTCTGACATTTGGAGAACAAGTATTATTTGCTTTCTGCCTTTTCTTGAAAGACAAAGCAGTCCAGATCGTCACTTAACATTTCATTCCCGTGAGGAGCAAACTTGGAGTCTGTTGTTCCCAAGATAAATCCTGTGCATCTAAGAGGATTGAAAGATGAACCCTCTATCCCTGGGTGGAAATATTTGGGTGCCGAAATGATTCCCCTACTTGGAGGTTGCTGGTGAATAATCATGTTCAACTCATGAGCAAACTTGATGGTAAGCATAGATGGGTCTCGAACAGATGTTTAAGTGGAATTGTGTCTTTAAGACGTTGTATGCTTCATATTCCACTATGTTTTTGCCATATGAAGTCACGAGGTTTTAGACTCCATGCACCAGGGGATTTATGAATGTACGCTGAATCTAGGAACACAGTGTAATTGTCAGTTTGCCCTGCATAAGCCTCAAATGTGACTCAGTCAGGTAACACAATGGCAGCTTGGGCTTACTAGGAAAATAGGGCGGTGGCTTGCCGAGAGGCGGAGGTTAATGGGGGTGGAGAGGGTGTGCACAAGTATTTTTCTTTGCAAAGTACAAAAGTTGCATTTTCTTCCCAGTCAACTTTCAAACATGTTCCTAGTAAAAATAAAGTCTCCTATTTGCGATTCTTCTCATAATAAAGTAGATTTCACAACAAAAGCAGTAAGGGAAATAGCCCAATCATGTAAAATTTCTAAATTTATAAAGCAGACAGTACATGGCGGGAAAAAATGGACAGAAATGCAACACAAATGAGAATATCAACTGTTCAGAAGTAGAATTTTATTTTTTCCCCCATTTTTTAATGTTTGTTTACTTTTGAGAGAAAGACACAGAGGTGTGAGCAGGGGAGGGGCAGAGAGAGGGAGAGACAGAATCCGAAGCAGGCTCCAGGCTCTGAGCTATCAGCCCAGAGACTGACATGGGGCTGGAACTCACAGACAGCAAGATCATGACCTGAGCTGAAGTCAGATACTTAACTGACTGAGCGACCCAGGCGCCCCATAGATGTAGAATTTTATTAGTGTTATCATAGTGTTACACAAAACTAATAAGGCAGCCTTAACATACACACAAAGAACTACATGGAAATGTAAGAAAATTTTCTTTTTTGTCTAAGTGTATTTTTAAACAAAATTTGACCATGTTCTGGGCTACGTGATATCAGATAAGTTACAACACTATATTCCATATGTCCAGAGAGTAAATCATACAATTAAGAATAACAAAATAAAGTGTTCGATCACACAGAAAATATTAAAGAGAAAACTTAAACTCCACAAAATAATATTTGGGCCAGTGAAGAAGCCCCAACATGTAGAGGAGAGTATTTTTAAATGCAAATAGAAATGAATCTGTCAAATTAGGTGGGATACCACCGAAATGATGAAGGTGTACCATGTATCTTCCTAAAAATGTAAGGAGTGATCATAATAAAGTGAAAGGAAAACAAAACAAAGTTCAAATAAAAAATGTGAAAAATAGTTGGCCCTTTGAAAATTTTAAAGTTAGTCATTAAAGGAGGAAGAAAACTTGTTTTACTCTAAAAGTAATCCAGTAAAAACATGGCTAGCTCAGAATTTGTTCATTCGGGTTATGATCGAACATTTAAAAAAAAAATTAATGTTTATTTATTTTTGAGAGAGAGAGAGCATGAGCGTGGGAGGGGTAGAGAGAGAGGGAGACACAGTATCTGAAGCAGGTTCTGGGCACTGAGCTGTCAGCACAGAGCCCGACGCAGGGCTCGAACTCATGAGCTGTGAGATCATGACCTCAGCCAAAGTCAGCCGCCCAGCAGACTGAGCCACCCAGGCGCCCCTTGATTGAACATGTTTAAAGTAAATGTCAGCCACCAGTCAGAGCGAAAAAATCGGAGAAACAAATGTGATAGATGTAATTTATGTAATTGTGTATTTCAGTTTTTTCATGGCTCTCGAGTAGCAGTACGTATGCACTTTTTCTCTGGCCTTGTGTTGACAGGTGATGGGTAGATCGGGCGTTAGTGTAGATGCTCTGACACAGATCGTTTCCTTGACTGTCGAACCCTCATCCTTCTGCAGGCTTCCGGTTTGGAATCAAAAGTGGGACCAGGACAAACTTGTAGGGCAGCACACTGGCCTTCTGTGAGCAGGAAACTCTTCTCTTTCTCACGTTCTTGGCACAAATGGATCGTAAAGAAAATTCATCAGCTGCTTTGTTCTACCTCTGTTCCGTTCAGTGGCTCATAAACCATGACCTGGCAGGAATGGGAATGGCATTTACTGATTTTTAAATATCTGTTACAAAATGACTTTGTAAAATACAAAAGGAGGGGGGAAAGGCAGCATGTCTGGACTGTGGGATGGGACTCCTCTGTGTTTGCCCCAGATCTTCCTGTGCCCCCGAGAAAGGAGAGTGAGAAATTCTATGGGGCGGGGGCTGTGGACCCCTGCTGGGGAGAGAGGGAGGAGGCCCAAGACTGGGGCAAAGGGCTTCTTGCTCCCTGGACTTGAGGATACCTTTGCGTCTCCTAATTCTAGTGAAACACTATCGACACCTCAGGTTGTTTCCTCCGCTTAATCCCCAAAGGAAATCCCTTTGCTTTTCAGAGATAAAAAGTTAGTAGAACAAAGAGAAAGTCGGCCAAGAGCCTGGGCCTTCTGCTATCGAATTTCACTGAAGCCTTTCCAAGCCCCAAGGATAGACCCCGAGGGCTATGCTGTTTATTCCTACACCTGGATTGAATATCAAGGTCTGTGAGAAGATGAATCATTTAGAAACCCAATGTTCTTGGAGGGGGCTGTTGCTTTTTTAGAACTCAATAACAACCGTGTCAAAGGCAAAAATCACATAAAAAGTTCAAAGTTGTCAGGGCGCCTGGGTGGCTCAGTCGGTTAAGCATCTGACTCTTGGTTTCGGCTCAGGTCATGATGTCACAGTTTGTGGGTTCGAGCCCCACATCCAGCTGTGTGCTGACAGTGCAGAGCCTGCTTGGGATTCCCTCTCTCTCTCTCTCTCTCTCTCTCTCTCTCTCTCCCTCCATCTCTTTCTGCCCCTCCCCTGCTTGCATGCTATGTCTCTTTCTCTCAAAATAAAAAAAAGAAAGAAAAAGTTCAAAGTTGTCAAGTCCTCCTTTGGCATTGCTCTCAGCGAGTGGAGAGTCAGAACTGCCCGGTGCGGGCACTCCCCGCCACTGTGATGCTGATCATTCTTTCTCTAATAAGGAGGGACGGAAGACCCCACATTAGGGGCCAGAAGAGAATAAGCCACTTGAGACAGCAGTTCCTACTCAAGGGAACACCTGTCCGAGACTTTCATCACTTTCCTTTCCATTTTCTCCATGAACTTCATGATTAAGGCAAAAGACGCAGGACTTCATCTGGAACTAGATGAGATCATGAAAAATACATATGAAAGGAGTTGTGTCCAAGGAGGGTCCAAAACAGTACACATTCAAGAGAGCACTTGGAAGTTCAGCTCATACCCAGGGGGATTTTGGAATAAGCAACAGGAAGTAATTATACTGCAAATGTAAAAAACCGGAGATGATAAAATCCTATTAAAAATTTTTTTTAATGTTTTATTTATTTTTGAGAAAGAGAGCATAAGCGGGGAAGGAGCAGAGAGGGAGGGGGACAGAGGATCCGATGCAGGCCCTGCGCTGACAGGCTGAGAGAGCAGTGAGCCTGATGCAACGTCATGAATTGTGAGATCATGACCTGAGCTGAAGAAGGACGATCAAACGACTGGGCCACCCAGACACCCCGATAAAATCCTATTTTTATTCACCGTTCTTATAAGCATTCGGTGTTTTAGACTCATAACCCAGTTGCTGTATAGCCAGAATGTCTCACAAGCAGGTCCTCGCAACTCCCCTCTGTATGTCCTTTTACCTGGTGTCGATCAAGTCGGCAGCTGGTCCAGCTGGGGTTGCCACCCAGCACTCGGCAGACACGTTTTGGTCCAGCTCTGCAGTATTTCAGAGTAGGTACCGAGACTTAACAACGAAACCATTTCGGGGAAGCCTGGGTGGCTCAGTCGGTTGAGCGTCTGACTTCAGCTCAGGTCATGATCTCGCGGTTTGTGAGCTCGAGCCCCATGTCAAGCTCTGTGCTGACAGCTCAGAGCCCGGAGCCTGCTTCGGATTCTGTGTCTCCCTCTCTCTCTGCCCCTCCCCCGCTCATGCTGGCTCTCTCTCTCTCTCTCAAAAGTAAATAAACATTAAAAAAATTCTTAGAACCAAAAAAAAAAAATGTTTTTAATTAAAAAAATTTTAAAAAATGAAACAATTTCACATGAAAATCCAGATTTCTGGGGTCTGTTCAAAAATCGGAAGCTCTGGTATTACATTATTGTCGTATATTATGTATTCTGTGTTCTTCTTTGCTGGCCGTCCAGTTTCACATGGCTGCAGCCTCCCAGTTCACCTGTCTGCTTGGCTCCGTGGCCTGGCGCTATGGTGAATCAGTGTCTGAACAGTGGGGCTTGTGTATCTTAAAGGTACAGCTGTCAAGACCTTGTAGACTCAGAAATGGTAGGTCTAGGGAAACATAGCTCTTTGTCTTGAGGAAACGGAAATAAAGTGACAAACGGGTGCCAGAACCCAGGACATAGCACAGTCTCTTTGCTCCTGAGCCAGCCCTCTTTCCTCTGTTCTATGCTGCCTCCTTTAATATAGATTTTATTTCAAAATGGTAAATGTATGTTAAAAACCATAAAGCTCTAAAAAAAAAAACCATGAAACTTTAAAATAATCATATGTTAGGTGAAAAAAAATGGACAGGAAAATCATACTCTGTGTACAATATGATTAGAATGGTGTTAAAATAGTGCATTGAGAGAAGACTTTGGTTAGGGGCCTTCGGGAATTTTTTTTCTTCTATTTTCCAAACTTTCTTTAATAATTATATGCTAACTGTGGTAATAAAATAAAACTCTATTTTTAAACCTTCTGAGCACACTGAAGCAGACGCTTTGCCTGGTCATGACAATCCTACTTTCCTTTGCCAGAAACTCACTTCCTTCCTTCCCTTATAGCTCAGATTGGCCAAGTGCCTGTGCCCTGACCAATGAGATAGAAGGGGACGTCTTCTGGTGGGTCAAGATTTGCAGGATTTTCAGTCTTAAACACAGTTATGTGCAAATGCCAAGCAAAATACTGGAGACAGGATTACAGATTCTAACCTTGAGTGGAAAACCAAACAGAAACAACAACAACAATCACCAGAGCCTGAACCCAGTTTTAGATACCCCAGTAAACAGTGTCCTATGGTTTATGTAATTATGAGGTTTTCTATAGCTTGCAGCCAAAAAAGTGGATACACATAAGAACATTTACATTTTCTTTGAGATAATCGATTTAAACACATTATCTGGAGCTTAGACTTTTTTAACTTCTTTTCCCAACACTACCTAAGTAAATTGAAATGCGAGCCAGTACTTCTGATAATCTCATCCAATGAAAAGGGGTAGTCAGGGGATGAATAGAAGACTCCACACCATATTCCCTTTAAAAGCATGCAGATAATCATCCATTTTATTTGTTTTATTTTTTTTAAGTTTATTTATTTATGTTGAGAGAGAGAGAGTTGGAAGGGATAGAGAAAGGGAGAGAGGGAGGGAGAGAATCCCAAGCAGGCTCTGTGCTGTCAGTGCAGAGCTCAACATAACACAGGGCTCGATCTCATGAACCCTGACCTCATGACCTGAGCCAAAATCAAGAGTCAGTCGCTTAAACGATGGAGCCACCCAGGTGCCCCAATAATCATCCATTTTAATTCGTTTCACAGGTTTGATTTCAACAATCCTTGGGTTTCGTGGGGCTGATCAAGTAAGGAAATCTTTCTGCTGTTCATTCCAGAAATGGAAAGAGATGCACACTTGATTTCATACACGTGTGCTTATGCTGGAGACACACAGGACATGCTTAGGATAGGCTGCCATTTGATCTGCTTCATTTGTGATGCTGGCTTTTGGAGGTGAGAAAGTGGGGGGCGGGGGGAGGCGCTCAGAAATTCAGAGACAGGAGATGGGACAAAGAGAGGCAGAGAAGCTGAAGAGATTGGAAGCCATTTCATAGTGATCGTTCAAATGTGTGGCGATCTTTAGCCCGGAGAAGAGACTTGGGAGATGTGAGAACTCTTAGTTAAATTCTGTAGGTTCAAGCATTAGAGACTCATTTGGTTCATTTCAGATAATGCAGAAATTTTTAGAAGACTATGTGAAAATAAAGCAGGCGGGAATCTCAGATACAATGCTGGGAATTATGGCAACCCAGGAAGAGCTCCCAGTCAAGTTTGTCGGAAAAAAGGAAATGTGGTCTAGCCGGGCCTAACTGAGCCTAGAACTTTGATCTAGCGCAGGATGTGAACTGTATTGATAGAGTACGTCATAATTACAGGTAACTAGTGTCAGGGAACAGGTAACCGACTCTTGGTGCTTCAGCACTAACATGACCTGGCTACTTTTGTTTTGTCTCTGCTTTGCTGATGTTACTATCTGACTGATGTCTCCCCACTTTTCCAGCCCAAATTCTTGAGAGAAACAATTTCATTGGTGAGTTTAATCATCATCATCCCTAGTGAGACAAACACTTGTGCTGGGCTTCCCATAGGCCGTGGATCAGCCCATAGGTAGACCAGAACTGTGGAGGCACACAGAACATGGCCACTTAGGTACAAGGAAGTATGTTGCTCCCCGTGGCTGGGAATGGGGGAACACGGCAAGCCCACCTGCTCAACCATAGCTCTTCTGTAGGAGCTAGCAGGCTCTAGGTATTTGAAACTTATGTATTTGCTACATAGAAACTCTGGATATTTAAAAAATTATTTCAGGAAGTAGAAGGAGGTAGAAACTATAGAAAAGTAGACTTTAACCAGACCCAAGGAATACTTTCAAACAATCAGTACTATCTGAAAGCAAGATGGCCTTCCTTTAGAAATGGAGAGTAGTTCCAGGGCACCTGGGTGGCTCAGTCAGCTGAGCATCCGACTTTGGCTCAGGTCATGATCTCAAGGTTCACGAGTTCGAGCCCCGCTTCAGGCTCTGGGCTGACAGCTCACAGCCTGGAGCCTGCTTCGGATTCTGCGTCTCCCTCCCTCTCTCTCTCTGCCCCTTCCCCACTCACACACTGTCTCTCTCTGTCTCAAAAATAAATAAACATTAAAAACAATTAAGAAAAAAAGAAATAGAGAGTAGTTTCTTCCTGGAGATGTTTTAAAGAAGGCTAGATTACCACTTGGCAGGGAATGTGTAGCTTAGAATAGAGAACAGTGCATTGAAGATCATTTCCCACCCTGAGACTCTGTCAACCTGTGGTTTGCATCAGCTGAACTGGTAAATGCAGAAGGAATTCTGGGACCAGAGGAGTCTCCCATGTCTAAGGTGGCCTTGAAGAATCTTGAGCCTCAAGAGACTTTCAGAACTGCAAGGCTCTGACTCTTCTCTGAGGCAGATATTTGACAAACTGTAGGCTTTACAGGATCACTTGTACCCCAAAGTGACCCTAAAAACTCTCAAACCCAATTCACCTTTTGGGTTGACTTAAGAGAGGAGCAAGCACTTGATGGTGAGGAGAAAGCCCGAGATTCTCAGCTCTTGTCACTATTTTGAACTGAGCTGTCGAAGAGCTCACATTAAAAGTACGTGTGTATATAGTAATTTATCAGATGAATTAGGCGGTGACCTAATTATAAGAGACTGATGATTGTAAGAAGGGTAACAGGAGAGCAGCTGTGGGAGTCACTTGCTATTAATTTTCGGTGATTGCTTGGATCTTTTCTTCTGGGGCAGCGCTTTGGGTCAAGGAAGACAGAGGAGGAAGGAAGCGGAGAGAGAACACCTCACTGGGCATCTGTCGTGGGTCGGGCGCCGGGCGCCGTCCTACAGTGAGCAGGCCTGAGCCCTAGAAGTTGTCACATCCTTTGAGTGATGAATGAGGGATGGCCCACCTTCAGAGCCAGCTAGAGTTACATGAAAGCACTGGACTTGTGACGGTAACGAGTTCACAAGAAAAGAAGGAAAACTCGACCTCTGTCAATTTTCTGTTCCTCGCTTGCCTTAGCTCAGGCTAAAGCTCGGAGGTTTACCTCCCACTCGAGTCTCCTCCACTGCAGCCTGGCTGACCCCTGCTAAGTCACTTACACACACTCGACTTCGCCAATGCTATTTGGAAACCACCGCTAGTGGAATAATGCCTCATTGTTTAGTTCTTAGCACTTGGTGAGGACCCGTCTCGAGAAGGATTTTACTTCAAATTATGAGGCAAAAGGTCGAGATGAAGGCTTAAAGAAAATAACCTTTGGAATTCAATGGGGGGGGGGGGCTGTGGGACTGGCGAGCAATCTGTGTTCAGTGGTCTTTTCAGAAGTGTCCTGAATAGGTGTGCTCCTAGAGGCCAGGGCTGGAGAAAATCTGGGTGGCCCCAAGGAGAAAGACACACTCAATGGTGGGAAAGCACAGGAATAAAGAGAGGAAAAAACAATGGACAAGGCAACTCAATGCACTGCCATGCTTATCCTTTCCTCGGGGAGCAGCAGCTGGGGTGGCGGGTCTGCGGCCGCCCTCGAGCTCCAGCCTGGGGAGGAGGGGACCACACACAGCGACCCCTTCTTCCCACCCAGGGACAGGCTGACCTGAGGTATAGAGCCACCTGAGGAGCCGGTGAGCTTCTGGGAGGCTCCGTGTAAGGAGAGGTGTGCCTGAGCCAGGCACAATGCCCTCGGTTCTCTGCTGTCTGAAGTCCACTTTGCAGGGGCGCCCGGGGGCTCCGTCAGGTCGGCGGGCGACTCTCGACTTCGGGCTCAGGTCATGATCTCATGGCTGGTGAGTTCGAGCCCCACATCAGGCTCTGCGCTGACAGCAGAGAACATTCTGTTACCCTCCGCCAAACATCCATCCTATCCTTTGTGCAGCCACCAGATGTGAGAGGGACCCTCACAGCCACAGGGTGAGCCGTGGATGGTTTCCCTAGATCTGGGGATGGATCGGGGCCAGTCTGAGCAGGACATGTACGATCTATTCTTTGCCTGCCTCTGAAGGGAGGAGCGTCAGACCCAGGTGCCACTCACGGTACCTTGGAATTGCACAATTCGCACAAGGGAAGTCACCCTGTGGATAAAAGGGACACATGCAAGAAGGCAGAGCTGTGAGAACCACAGATGTCCTGTGCCAAGCCCTGCCTGAAGCCCGGCCACCTTTAGGCGGTTCTCTTCAGCATCCTGAATGGTGTGCACACCCTTGGGAGTAAGGAAGCCAGGAGAGACACAAGTGTCACTGGATGTTATGTGATCACCGTTAAAAGGGAGGGAGAGCATTCCGTGGCCAAAAATGTTTGCAAAATATCCAATTACACAGAAGGCAATCATTTGTAAAACATTTATAAATGAGCTCATATTATAAATGTCCAGAAAGTTTGTCAACTAAACTTCAAAAAAAAAAAACCTATTTATTTTTATTTTTAATGTTTTGTTTATTTTTGAGAGAGAGAGAGAGAGTACGAGTGGAAGAGGGGCAGAAAGAGAGAGAGAGACAGAATCTGAAGCAGGCTCCAGGCTCTGAGCTGTCAGCACAGAGCCTGACACAGGGCTTGAATTCATGACCTGCGAGATCATGACCTGAGACCAGATGGAGTTTCTGGTTTCATCTTCCTTTGTTTTCTGAGGACACATCAGTGTTTTGAGGAACGCAGTCTGGGCAGCTCTCCTGAGCCATTCATCATCAGGCACTTACACCTTAGGGAGTGAAATAGGACGCGAGAGAAGACAGGAAGCAGAGGCTGACAAGACTTGCTTCAAGGGTGATGTGCCATGCTGGCTGTGAGCCATCGTCACCCTCGGAGCGCCCCCGTGTTCTGATTCAGCAGATCTGCAGAATCCCAGGCAAATTATACACATGTACATATACAAGATAGAGATAGATGCTGTCCATCTGTATCTTCTGTATAATAACATAGTTGGAGATATATGCCATGTTTTATGGTGATAGTGAACATTCTTATTTTAAGAGTAATGGTGCTGGGGCACCTGGCTGGCTCAGTTGGTTAAATGTCCAACTCCTGATTTTGGCTCAGGTCATGATCACATGGTTTTGTGAGTTTGAGCCCCGCATCGGGCTCTGCGTACTGACTGTGTGGAACCTGCTTGGGATTCTCCTTCTCTCCCTCTCTCTCTCTGCTCCACGCCACCCCCCCCCCCCGCCCACACTCGCATGCTTTCTGTCTCTCTCAAGATAAATAGATAAACTTTTTAAAAAGCTTAAAAAATTGGGACACCTGGGTGGCTCAGTGGGTTGGGCGTCCGACTTCAGCTCAGGTCATGATCTCATGGTCTGTGAGTTCGAGCCCCGTGTCAGGCTCTGTGCTGACAGCTCAGAGCCTGGAGCCTGCTTCACATTCTGTGTCTCTCTCTCTGCCCCTTCCCTGCTCATGCCATGCCTCTCTCAATCTCAAAAGTGAATACATGTTAACAAAAATTTTATTAAAAGCTTAAAAAATAATCAAAAGACTAGTGGCCAATAACCTAATGGCTGTTGCCTTATAAAACTCTTTAATATTTATTTTCTTTTTTACTTTTTGTTTTAAAATAATTTCAAAAGTTGAAAATAATATGAAGCCATATACTTTTTTTAAAAAGATTTTTATTTACCCTGAGATCAAGAGATCAAGATTTGCACGGTCCACCAACTGAGCCAGCGAGGTGTCCTGATGCCATATTCCTTTTTTTTTTTTTTTAGTTTTTTAAAGGTTTTTATTTATTTATTTTGAGACACAGACAGAGAGGGAGAGAGAGAATCCCAAGCAGGTCCTGCACTGTCAGTGCAGAGCCCGATGTGCGGCTCAATCTCACGAACCGTAAGATCATGACTTGAGCCAAAATCAAGAGTCAGACGCTTAACTGACTGAGCCACCCAGGAACACCAAGCCATATACTTTTTTACCCCAGTTTCCCAATTGCTAATATCTTGCCACTTTTGCTTTATCAACATCTATATATCTATCATTCTTTATATATCTATTCATTCATATCTATCTGTCAGCTATTTATCCATCCACCCATCCATTTTCTATCCATCTGTGTCATCTATCATTTCTCTCTCCCCCCCCCCATTTCTTTTCCTGAAATAATTAAAAGTTGCAGACACGAAATGTCACACTAGAAACTTCCCATTAGAAATGTCAATGTGTATCTACTAGGAGACAAGGACATTTTCCTACATAATCATAGTCCAGCCATCAAAAGAAGGAAGTTGACATTTATACAGTATCACCATGCAATCCACCCACCCCATTCAAATTTCACCTGTTGTTCTGTTATGTACAGAAAAAAAAAATTGTTTCTTCCCTTTCTAGACCCAATCCGGGATAATGTGTCACATTTACTTTTGATGTCTCTTTGGTATTCTTCAGTCTTTCCTTATCTTTTATGACCTCAATATTCTTGCAGACCTCACACTGGTTGTTTCGTAGAATTTCCCTCAGGATGGGTTTGTATGATGTTTCTTTCTGATAGTATATGCATTTTGCCAGGAATATCATGGAAGCGATGCTGTGTTCCTCTCTGTGTGTCATACTAAAGGAACATAATGTCAACCTGTCCCATTATTGGCAATGCTCATTTGGATTTCTGGTCAGAATCAGGCAGGTATATTTCAAATAACAAAGGAGGTTAAATGCTACCATTCCAAGTATGAGAGTTGTCTTTGCTCCAGTCTTGCACAAGGAGATGATTTTTTAAAAGACAGGATGAAAAGAAAAGCATAAGAAAGTGAATTACTGAGGACAACCAGATTTTCTCATTTAACAATTTCCTTGAGTGTGATTGAGAAGAAAAATATGGTTTTCCTTTTTCTCCCTGTTAACAAAAAAGGGTGCGTGATGGTTGACACATTCAGGAAGTATCAAGTTTGCTGTTAAACAGATTATAAAACATGTTTTTGCCATATCAACCATGAGATTATTCCAGGTCATGTTTTTATTGCTTATTCAGTCATCCATTTGCATGAATCAATTTTAACCTCCAAATTTATCTAGTATAATCCAAACATTAATAGTGCAGAAGTAGCAAATGGATCAGAGAAATGACAACTTGGGGCTGGAAATTTGAATTCTGGAGCAGCTGTTTCAAAGGTAAGTGGCACATTGTGGAAACAAGGCAGATGGCCCTCTAAAGAGTACTCAGAATCCCCTGTGGGGGCGGGGGAAGTGCCAAAATCCCTATAGAGCAGGAGTCTGGGACAGCAATCTGGTTAAAAGAGGGATGACTGAGGGTTGTCTTAAAGCTATGTCATAGGCAGCACACTTTTAAAACTTATGCGGGGGGCCTGGGTGGCTCAGGCGTCCAACTTCAGCTCAGGTCATGATCTCATGGTTCATGGGTTCGAGCCCCGCGTTGGGCTCTGGGCTGATGGCTCAGGGCCTGAAGCCTGCTTCAGGTTCTGTGTCTCCCTCTTTCTCTGCTCCTCCCCCCGCTTTCACTCTGTCTATCTCTCAAAAATAAATCAACATTAAAAAATTGTTTTAAACTTAAATTACATACATCAAGTCAAAAAAAGTAGTAAAATTCTCTAAATATGCGTATACATCCACCTTATATATTACTGAGAAAATGTCCATTATATGTATTAAATGATATGATTATTTCTATTTGTAACAAATGGCCTAAATCAATCTGGTCAGTGGAGATTATGAGGTGCTTCCTGGTTAGGGCGCCTGGGTGGCTCAGTCAGTTAAACGTCCAACTTCAGCTTAGGTCATGATCTCACGGTTTGTGAGTTCGAGCCCTGCGTCAGGCTCTGTGCTGACAGCTCAGAGCCTGGAGCCTGCTTCTGATTCTGTGTCTCCCTCTCCTTGCCCCTCCCCCTTTCACACTCTGTCTCTCAAAAATAAATAAAGACTAAAAAAAGAAGAGGAAAACACTATGAGGTACTTCCTGGTAAACTGCAGTTTCTTCTAACAAGCCAGTGGGCATTATTTGACCCAAACTAGTTGGTATGTCATGATCCAAGCAAGTCGCAGAGCAAATAGGTCAGACATATGCACACGGGCACCCGGCTGGCTTACTAGGGAAAGCGTGTGACTCCTGATCTTGGTAGTCATGAGTTCAAGTCCCACACTGGGAGTAGAATTTACTTCAAACAAGCAAACATATGCACACATTTTAGCTGGCAAGCAGGCAGGCATGAACACTCATGGCTTTGGACAGCTCCCTCTCTGCTACTAGGCACGTCAACCAGAAAACCATCTTACTTGAAAACCATCTGGTTATCTTACCAGAAAACCATCTTACTTGATGCAGACCTGCTGACATACTCATAGGATTGTATAGGTGACATTTGAGTTAGATGAGGCAAGAGGGTCCTCCATCGAGTGGAGGGACCCAGGGCTGAAAGACCCAGATCTGAGTGGGTGTGGCCATGAACACATGGCCCGTGCAAGGTCAGTGGGTCCTGTTTCACCACTGCTAACTCACAATTTCACCATAAACAGTGTTTCTAACATCTTATGTCAATTAACTACCCATAGGTATTGATTCATGTAAGTATACTCTCTGTGCTAGAACCAACCATATGGTGTTGATTTCGATCCAGACTCTCCACATGCTAATTAGTCATCCCTTGCATTGTTGATTACAGTTAATGCCCCCACACAAAGGACCTATACTAAAATATTTTATTTTGTTTTATTGTTTTGTTTATTTTTTATTTTTTTAATTTTTTAAATGTTTTTTTATTTATTTTTGAGAGGAGGGGAGAGCACACCAGCAGGGGAGGGTCAGAGAGACACGGAGACAGAGAATCCAAAACAGGCTCCAGGCTCTGAGCTGTCAGCAGCACAGAGCCCGATGCGGGGCTTGAACTCACAAACAGTGAGATCATGACCTGAGCTGAAGTCAGATGCTTAACCAACTGAGCCACCCAGGCTGCCCTGTACTAAAGTATTTTAAAGGAAATTATCATATAGATAAAAATATCCCATTAATTTTAGTTGCGGTGCTTTTAGTGGGAATAGTGTGGCTGACCGGGGAGTGTAGGTAAGAATGTAGCCACCTGTGACTTTGCCAGGGTTTGCTTTACATGTAAGGAAGCTCAGAGGGGCTGACGCTGCAGGACATCTTGAGAATCACAAAAAAACTAAAGTTGCCACAGAAACATTGAGCATATTCTTGTGTTGTTTTCTCGTTACAAATTTCTCATTGTGCTCATCAGAGAAAAATCACAAAACATAGTCAACAAAAAGAATTGGTAATCAATAATCCAATGTGGTGAGAATTATCTATTTTAAAATGTAGATACATATAGATAGGTATATACAAATAAATTTTTTTTTACAAACATGGAAACTTTCCTTTTCTTTTAAATATATAGTCAATAGCTTTTGATATCAATGTATACCTTTGAAAGGCTGCATTAATTAATTGTTAAATATAACCAATCTGCTACTGTGAGTCTCCTAGATTGTTATTTCTTCCTCTTATAAACAGCCCTGGCAAAATTCCTTGGTCATTTTTCTTCTTTTTTCTCCTTTAATTTTTTTATTTATTTTGAGAGAGAGAGTGGGGGAAGAACAGAGAGAGAGAGGGAAGGAGAGAATCCAAAGCAGGCTCCACACTGTCAGCCTGGAGCTCGAACCCATGAACTGTGAGATCATGACCTGAGCTGAAATTAAGAGTTTAATGCCCAACCAACTAAGCCACCCAGGTGCCCCCTTGATCATTTTCTTTTTCTTTTCTCTTTCTTTCTTTCCTTCTTTTCCTTCTTTTCTTTCTTTCTTTCTTTCTTTCTTTCTTTCTTTCTTTCTCTCTCTCTCTCTTTCTTTCTTTCTTTCTTTCTTTCTTTCTTTCTTTCTTTCTTTCTTTCTTTCTTTCTTTCTTTCTTTCTTGTAAATAAACTCTACCCCCAACATGGGGCTTAAACTCATGACCCCAAGATCAAGAGTCGCATGCTCTACAGACTGAGCCAAACAGGAAACCCCCCTCCCTGCCCAACCCCCAGTCATTTTCTTAACAAAAATTCCTGGAAGTGATGTTGCCAAGTGAAAGTTAATGCATATCTAAGCTTTCTTTCTTTTTTTGTCCTTAACTAATACCTATTTATCTTCTTCTTCTTTTTTTTTTTTTTTTTTAATTTATTTTTGAGAGAGAGACAGAGCACCAACAGGGGAGGGACAGAGAGAGGGAGACACAGAATGTGAAGCAGGCTCCAGGCTCTGAGCTGTCAGCAAAGACAGAGCCCGACACAGGGCTCGAACTCAGGGCCGTGAGATCATGACCTGATCTGAAGTCAAACGCTCAACTGTCTGAGCCACCCGGGGCACCCTCCCTGTTTATCTTCCCGATACTTGCTTCTTATTTCAGTAAGAAGTAGATGTAACCAGACCATTTCTACTATCCCCATTACTATATCCATCCACCTTCCAATATGGCCACAAGCCCTGCCCTCCCTTCTCTTGCACAGGAATCGGCCTCCCAGGAGGCAGGGTTTGGATATCGCTTCACTGTTTAAACCCAGTCTCCAGTGTCGTGGCCTTAACATCATAGACATGCTGACAAACCAAATGTAACTCCAGGCCCAGGCTCCTTCTCCTGCTTTCCCCCCAGACTCCAAATCCCACCGCCCCTTGACATTGCAAATATAACATGTTCACAACTGACACGTGCACAACTTCGTCCCAATCTGCTCCTCTTACAGATGTCCTTACCTCAGTCAATGGCAACTCCCACTAGGCCAGAAACCTTGGAACCTTCCTTGATCTCTCTTTGTCTCTCAAACTTGCAAATCCTGTTGGCCACACTGTCAGCATATATCCAGTCCTGTAACGCAGTCACCATCACTCTAGTCTGAGCCACCAGAACATCTCGCCTGGATTATTGAAATATCCTCACGACTGGTCTTGTTTCTACCCTTGATCCACTACACCACCAGAGTGATACCGTTGAAGAATGTGCCAGATACTGTAAGTCTTCTGCTCAAAATCAGACAGTAGCTTTCCATCTCTGAGTAAAAGCAAACTTCTTGTAAAGATCTTTGAATCTCACATAATCGGCCCCCTTGCCTTTCTAACCTCAGGTCCTGTTACTTCCCCTGCCTTATTTACTCTCCTCCCACTCGGGGCCTTTGCAATGTCATTTCTTCTGCATGGAACGCATTCTCCACGGACACCAAAAGGCTAACTCTGTGTCTTCCTTTCAGCCTTTGCTTAAATATCACCTTTATATCACCTTTCTCTGAGGCCTTTCTTGACACTTATTTGTAAGCCCCCCCTCCCCAGTACTCCTGATGTGCTTCTCTACTTTATTTTCTCCATGTAACTACACATTTTATGTGTTTCCTTTGTTGCCTAGACACCCCCCCCCCCATTAGAATCTAAATGCCATGATTTTGGCCACTGTATCTCCTCTACCTGGAACAGCCCCCTGCAAGTGACAGGTGCTGAATAAATGTTTGTTGAGTGAACACATTTTTAGAAAATAGAAAAGTAAAATAAGAGAATTGGGGAGTGAGACACACCCATAAATAAAAAATGGCCTATTATTCAGCCATTAGGAAGAAGGAAATCCTGCCATCTTTGACAATAGGGATAGATCTTGAAGGCATATGCTAAGTGATATAAGTCCGATAAAGACAGATACCAGATGATATCACTTATAAGTGAAATCTAAAAATGCTGATCGAAGAAGGAGTAGAAGGTAGTTACTAGGGGCTAGTGGGTGGGGAAATGGGGAAATGTCTGTCAAAGGATATAAGCTTCCAGTTATAAGTTCTGGGTATCTGATGTGTAGCATGGTGATTATAGCTAATACTACTGTATTTGTATCCTTGAAAGTTGCTAATAGATCTTGAATGTTCTCACCCCCCAAAAGAAATGGTAATTATGTAACATGGTGGTTGTTAGTTCAAGTTCTGGTGGTAATTATTTTGCAATATATTAGTGTATCAAATCCACACATTGTACACCTTATATTTATACGATATTTTAGGTCAATTATACCTCAGTAAAGCTGGGGGAAAAATCACCCATCACCACACTACCCAGAGAACCATCTTAAAAAAAAAAAAGTTTATTTATTTGAGAGAGAGCAAGAGAGTGCATATATGTGCACAAGTGGGAGAGGGGCAGAGAGACAGGGATAGAGAATCCTAGGCATAGAGCCTGGCTCAGGTCATGGTCTCACGGTTCGTGAGATCAAGTGCTGAGTCAAAATCAAGAGTGGGATGCTTAATTGACTGAGCCACCCACATGCCCCTGGAGAACCATCATTTAAATGCATATAAACTCACATTCTTTTCCTGTATTCATATGTACTTTTGGTGGGGTCACTGTAGAGGTAGTTTTAGAACCTGCTTTAAAATCATTGGTACGCATATAATTTAAATTTTAAACACATACCCCACATAGCCTTTGAGAAATACCAATCTTGCTGGGAGTTTATGAGAGTCCGTTTTTACATCTTCTCCCCCGAAACTTGATCTTATAAAATTTGTTGTGTTTAAAACCCAAGCAGTATAAGAAGTTTGACTCTGACCCTGAAATCTTTCTTAGCTGACTACTTTTAGTGACTTCCTGGATTTCCAAGTCACTTTGATTGCTTGTCGCTATGCATACGTACTTCCTTCTTCCCTAACGATTCCAGGGATCCAAGAGAATGAAAATCGAACAGTCTTGCTCAAGAATTTTTTCAGAATTTGAGACTCTAGCTTACTAAAACCGAAAGAACCAAATGGTTTGAATTAGGATGCACGAATTAGCCAAATGTGGACACATTATCTCCTGGGGGATATCTAGGCAGCCGTCATAAATGAGAGCGGCCCTGTATCATCAACTGTGGATGGCATGACTCCAGGGGAAGCCATTCACACAGACTCCTCTGAGAAGTCACCCCCCCGAGTTGTGGAATGTGGTGCCCCCCCCACCCCAAATCTGGCTGGATTATACCTGATTTAGTTTTAGGAATCGTTTCTAAGGGCTCTGTCGTTCCCCCTCGTGATCCAGTCAGCATTTGTCTAAGGATCGCAGACTTTCTGTTGTGATAGCCAATGTTTTTTGAATTATCTTTTTAGAGCCTCTCTTTGGTGGACAAATAAGGGGATGCAAACCATTTGGTCCAGTAAAATGACCAGACGTGTCTGTCGAGCGAGCCTGCTAACAGGCGCTATAGAAGGAGCCTGGGAGGAGTGCCACAGCTGACCTCTGCCACCCAGGGCGACTCTGGTGAGTCAGTCAGCATCCCATGTGCTCTGAACACTCTGTCTCTCCTCCGGGCTGATGCTTGCCTGATCCATGTGTCTACTCTGTCTTTCAGCCCCTCGCTTGGGCCCTGTGTCACATGTGATGGGCCTTATGTATTTGAATCAAATATTTTCTCATTGCTGTAAGAGCTTTTCAGCTTTTTTTTTTTTTATTTGTCTGAATGTTTATTTATTTTTGAGAGAGAGAGACAGACAGAGAGCAAATGGGGAGGGGCAGAGAGAGATGGAGACAAAGAATCTGAAGCAGGCTCCGGGCTCTGAGCTGTCAGCGGGGATCGACAAGATCAGGGACTGCAAGATCATGACCTGAGCTGAAGTGGGACGCTTAACCTACTGAGCCACCCAGGGGCCCCTGAACTTTTCAGCTTTTAGACCTAAGAATCCCTTTCTATCAAATTAGGAATTTGACCAGCCCTTACGCAAAATGTTAGCAAACAGAACAGGTCCAAACTGAGCTGCTCTGGCCGAAAACGTCCTACCTCTCCCCTGATGGGGCTCTCTTTGAACGTGTAGTTCTCAAGGAAGCAGAATCTGGAAACCTCGTACCTCTGCTGGAACTCCCCTAAAGGACCCTTCTTTTCCTCCCTTCCCCACTCAGCCTCCGTTAGACTCCCCTGGAAACTAGAATGAGGCTCTTGTCTAAAGGTGCAGAATTCCAGAGGGGGGCACCAGAAAAACTCAGTCATCAAAATAAAGAATATCTTAACGTAATATTTTAAACAATCGTCACTGATGCCAAAAATCCACAATGAGCAAAATATTAACATGGTAAACAGAGGCGTAGCAATGGTGTTTGTTGTTCCACATTGGAGTCGGAAGCAAATTTTAGCATGATAAGAGTCTTTATCTTGGTTACTGAGACTTTGGAGTCCCTTGAATTTTGAGCCCCAACCAAGTGCCTCACTCTTCTCACCTGGCCCTCCTAGGACCCCTTACATCCATGACTCCATTGTTGTATAATTGGCTGTTTCTCTTGTCTCTTACCCCCTCTTAGACTATACGACCCCTGAGTACAAGGATCGGGTCATGCTTGTCTCTTTCTCCAACATATTAAGCACATTGTAGACATTTAATCAACATTTAGTGAACCAATCAGTTGGGCCAGAAACCCCTGGCCATGGTTTTTGTTTTTGTTTTTGTGTTTTTTATCTGGCTCAACCTCCAACTAGCCTGTGATCTTGGGCAAAACATAACTTCTCTGGCTTCCGCTTACTCATCTGTGAAATGAAAGACGTGGCAATCTTGAATGTCCTTCTGTATGTCTAGAGGGGTCATCTGTCTGTAGAAGTCCAAGTGTCCTCAGACATTCCTTGCCTGGGGGTTGACTGGTGTCAATAAGGCAGCTGCAAGGGTACTGGTATTTTGCAAAAGATTAGAGAGCAAAGCTGGGGAGTTATCTGTAACATGCCCTTTTGGCCAGATAATTGCTTTGAACTTACATTTTGCTGGGACTGAACGTAAAAGGCCATTTAGAGGGTAATTTTTCTGGTAATGCTATCCTGGTTGGGAGATATAGGCGTTACCCTCTAAATAAATCAGCACATGTTAAGAAATGCTTTTCTCCTTCTAGTTACGTTCCTGTTGCCCTGTTGTCTTTAAATGTGGGGAAAGGTGGTAGGAGTATTGGAAATCAAGTGTTGTTGAGCACAACAGTCAAGAAAGAATTCTTGAGACATTTTAGGGTGCAGAAAGGTGCTTTTATTACAGCACAGGGGCAGAGCCCGTGGGCAGAAAGAGCTGCACTGGGACTGTGGGCTGTGACTGCTTATATATTTTTAAGCGTGGGGGGTGGGTAGAGATAGTGGAAGTCTCTAAAGGGATTTCCATATGTTAAAGAGGACTTCCAGGATCCTGGAGGTCTGGCTTCAGTCAGGCTAAGGTTGCTTTGGGTCTCTAGCGAAGCATTAACATGAAGGCAGCTTGAGTCCCTTGAGAAATATCACCCTGCATGTCTCAGGTATTCATCAGTGGGCTGCAAGGTGTAAGGAAATTTAACTTCATCTACATTCCTCTTGCCTTTATTCTCCTCATCTTCACCAACCTTTGCATGTTATTGAAAAGTCACACAAGAGGGAAGAGATTCGTTGCGGGTATAGAAGCGTATCTGCCCCGCACCTACGGTCTCTCTACTTGGTGCTGTCCTCGGTGGGAAGTGCATCTGACGTGGTTCCTGTCCCCAGTGAGTTCTGAGAACCTTCCGGGTGAGAAAAGATGAACAAAGTGCCCTGAGTTTGTTATGCAATCAGCTGCCAAGAGGGTAAGAGCAGTAGGAGTCAGAATAGTAGGAGAAAAGGTAGAAGCAAATCACCCTTAGGTGCCTACGGAGGGGAGGGCTTGAAAATCTTATCTTGTGCAGTCTCCTAACTGTGTTATTGAGTTAGGTGTTAACATCTCTGATATACTAATAAGGACACTGAGGCTTGGAGCAAAAGCCAATCAGGAAGCATTATTTGCTTTGCCAGAGGGTTCACATACAGGTTCTTTTTTTTTTTTTTTTTTTTTTTAAGTTTTATTTATTTGTTTTGAGAGAGAGAGCAGGGGAGGGGCAGAGAGAGGGAGAGAAAGAATCCCAAACAGGCTCCATGCTGACAGCGCAGAGCTCGATGTGAGGGTCTCAGTCTCACTCACATGAGATTGTGACCCGAGCCAAAATCAAGAGTTGGATGCTTAACCAATGGAGCCACCCAGGCGTCCCTCACAAACACGTTCTAATGTGCTTGAAATGGATGACTTTCCCTGGGCACGTGCAGTTTAACTGGGTAAGGAAATACTATGTGCCTTTCTCCCGCTCATCGATGCAGGCCTTGGTTGGCACGTGGCTTTATTTAACCGCCTCCTGCGTGAAGTGTCTGCTTGTTAGAAGATCACCCGGGTTTGGAAAGGCTGGCTGGGGAATTTTAAACCGGCCATTCGTTTAATTTTCACACTATATGACTTGGGCCTTGCTAGTGGGCCATGAGAAACAAAGGTTTCCAAGCAGCATTCGGTCATCCCAGAAACTCTGGTGTCAGTGGCCAAAATTCCCCACCTGCCTCCAAGTTCCAGGATTTTTCTTTTTTGTCTCCAGAGGCAAGCTAGATCCTGGCTGTTTGCATCCAGGAGTGCTGGGCTGGAAAGCTGCCGCCTCTGTCATTCCAAAGCCATGACCTTGAAATGACAGTGTTGGAGCAGCAAAGCCTGTAAAACTTGTTTGGTGCTTTCTCTCTCCATTCTTTTTTTTTTTTTTTTCTACCGAGTTTGCCCTGTTGTTGTTGTTCTGCCTCTGTCTCTCCTCCACCCCTGACCCCAGGCAGTGGGAAAAGGGGTTAGGATTTAACCATCCACAACAGAGGCAATTTTGCCATCTTGGAATGTGGCGGTCTTTTTACCGAGAGGCCAAACACGCAGCCAGGGCAATGCACACAGCCCACGCCCCCATGTCAGTCTCACGCATCCAGTCTGCCCGCTGTGAAGCAGAGGGACTCCACAAAGCTCTCAAAGGTTTGTAAAACACCGGCCTGTGTGCCCCCTATTTCTAGCTTTAGATAAAATCAAGTGGATGAAGAGACAACAGCGACCACCCAACACTTGGAATTCTTGAGGTAGCCAGCAATCCTATCAATCAAAGGGGGCTTTTAAGATCCCACTTTTAAACAACGATCGCTTGGCTTCTGCAGGATGATTCAAACTTCTTTTCCATACTTGCTCAGTACATGTTTTTAATTGCCCAATGAACTTATAATAGAATTATTGGGGCAGAGGTTTTGAATATAGAATGTAAATTATCACAAAGGCTAAGAATATGAAAGAGCGGAAAGATGTAGGCATTTAATGAGGGCTGCGGAATTTCGGGCTAAGTGGTTTGAATGGTCCCTCCATGTAAGCAGCACATACTTGCTTTGAGTCACAGACCTGCATGTCTTCCTGGGTCTTAGGTTGCAGCTGAGAGCCTGACGCATCTTTCCACGGCCACACGGTCTTGCCGGCGCTGGGGGACAGAATGCGCAGGAGGTGACCAGCGAGTGGGCAGTGTTGCCCAGGATGGAGGAGCACACTCTTTAGTGTTTTAGAAAACAGTAGGGGGGCGCCTGGGTGGCGCAGTCGGTTAAGCGTCCGACTTCAGCCAGGTCACGATCTCGAGGTCCGGGAGTTCGAGCCCCGCGTCGGGCTCTGGGCTGATGGCTCAGAGCCTGGAGCCTGTTTCCGATTCTGTGTCTCCCTCTCTCTCTGCCCCTCCCCCGTTCATGCTCTGTCTCTCTCTGACCCAAAAATAAATAAACGTTGAAGAAAAAAAAAAAAGAAAAAAAGAAAACAGTAGGGCCAAGAGCAGACCCGTGGGGAAGAAGGCAAACTAAGTAGGAACTATGGTCCCCAGAAGAGCTTATAATTCAATTGCACGCAAAGAACCCAAATTCAGAGGACGTCTCATCAGCAAGGAGATGACTAATATACCCACGCGCGACGCGGCACACAGGGCCTGCCCTGCCTGTCTCTGGCCTGCCTTCCTCTTGCTTCTCCCCACCTTCCTTTACCTGCGCAACTTCTACCTATCCCGGGAGACCCCACTCTAACATCAGCTTTTTTTTTTTTTTTTCAACGTTTATTTACTTTTGGGACAGAGAGACAGAGCATGAACGGGGGAGGGGCAGAGAGAGAGGGAGACACAGAATCGGAAACAGGCTCCAGGCTCCGAGCCATCAGCCCAGAGCCTGACGCGGGGCTCGAACTCCCGGACCTCGAGATCGTGACCTGGCTGAAGTCGGACGCTTAACCGACTGCGCCACCCAGGCGCCCCAAACATCAGCTTTTTCAGGAAACCTTCTGACACCCCAGAGGATGAATGTCTTTGCGTTTCCGTGTGCCTGTCTCAACCATTGCCCTTATCACATTTTATTAGGCTATTTTTGTGTGTGTGGACTGTGACCTCCGTGAGGGCAGTGACTGGGGCCTTACTCATCATGTGGCCGCAGGACTGAGCCTAATGCTGAGCATATTAAATGCCCAGCCATGATTAGGGAGCAAATCAACGGACAGACAACTTGAGGCTTGGCAGTGACAAGGAAGAACGACAAGGTAATCAGGGAATGCTTCTCAGCAGAGTTGAGTGTTGAGTAAAAGTTTAAGGGTGTGGAACTGATTGGGTCGGTAGGAAGAAGACTGAGCACATCATTTATGGGAAATGTCAGCAGCTGCCCTGTGCTGCTCTCATGGAACATCGCAGAGGGCATTAGCGAGAATAGGATCAATAAACGAAAGAGGAGGGTAGTTGGAGGACTCGAAAGCACTTTGTTTTCTGGATCTGATGGGCAGGCCGTGTAATTCTTTTTGCTACTGTAGATGAGAGGGTGAGCCAATGCCAGCAGTGCCCTGATCAAATTCTCACCAGACAGTCTATATTTGGCTTATTTAAATCCCACCGTGCTTTCGGTTTAATGCAGCATTTCCTCCATTTCCTGCCGGGAATCCTGCTGCATATTTCAGTGGTGGCTGTGGACGATTTCCATGTGCTACAGTAAACCTATCCCCGTAGAGGTCCAAGCCCATTCAAGTGTTTCCTTAAGGCTATACATTATCTTCAGGCAACCTTAATCTCCCACTTGCTGTGAGTTGAGCATCATTTCTCATGTATTCGCATGTAATGAAAGCCTTACTTGAGTCTTGCAATCACAACAGCACCATCAGGAAGAGGAAATGAGCAGGGCTGTGAACCAGAACATGCTGTACCTTTTTAAACATTAACCATTGTTCAGGTCAGCAGACCTGGCTGCTAAAGGCAATGATGGGAATCCGGAATTAAATGCAGAAAAAAATCCCATCCATGGAAAATTTTAGAGTTCTCGTATCTGCCTTGATTTGGCAAAGTTTGATTTTTTAAATATATTATATGTAATATATATCTAACATATATATTATATATATTTTAAGGAAATCAAAAGAAATAAAAGACCTCTTCTCTGAAAATAGCTCTGTCTGACCCATGTCATGTTCAGAAGAGCAAAGCCATTCTGTGTGACAGCATTCAAGCTAGGATGATATCACGGCACTAGAACATTGCTATGGAAGGAGCTTCTGCCCCACGGGAACTATGTTTTAGCAATTAGAAGGAAGGTGATAATCTCTGCTGTTTGCCGGCATAGGCTGGACACATATGGGTTATCATTAAGTTTTATAATTCAAGGAGCACTCTCTGTTACTGTCTCGCTTTTATTTATTTTTCTATAAATACGAATCATGGAGACCAGCATTTAAATGATCCTGTCAGAAATGCGATGGCCACAATCATCGTCATTGTTGTCACTTTGTTATTGAGCATTTACTGTGAGCTGGGGATCGTGCAAATGATTTTTTAGGCATTAGCTCATAGAACTTGGCACTAACTCCTGTTATTGTACTTCTCAAGGTGAACTACAATATGTCGTATAAGCATCTGTCTCCACTATATCCTGTCTCCACTACGGTCTCCTGAGTACAGGGCCTATAGCTCATTCATTCTGGTATCCCAGCACCCTGCCCTCAATACATGTCTGTTATGTAAATAGAAACAACTGAGGTGGGGCGCCTGGATGGCTCAGTGGGTTGAGCATCTGACTCTTGGTTTCCGCTCAGGTCATGATCTCACAGTTTCTTGAGTTCAAGCCCAAGCTTGAGATTTTCCCTCTCCCTCTGCTTCTCTCCCACTCACACTCTGTCTCTCCCAAAATAAACTTAAAAAAATTGTTTTTAATTAAAAAAGAAAAAGAAACAACTGAGGTAACAAAATCATACTGTTTCCAGGATCTTAAAAAAATTCTTTTTATTATATTGTTACTGGGGCACCTGGGTGGCTCAGTTGGTTAAGCGTCTGACTTCTTGATTTCGGCTCAGGTCATGATCTCATGGTTTGTGGGATTGAGCCCTGTGTCAGGCTCTGTGTTTACAGTGAGGAACCTGTTTGGGATTCTCTCTCTCCCCCTCTCTCTGCCCCTCTGCTGCTCATGCACTCTCTCTCTCTCAAAATGAAATAAAGAAACTTAAAAAAAAAAGAGAAAAAATATAATATGGTTGTACTAGTTTGACAGAGTGGTGTTTTTAACAACAGAATCTAGAATAATTTTATACATACATATATATGTATATATATATGTGTATATACATATATGTATATATATATGTGTATATACATATATATAGTTTATATATATATATAAACTATAGGGAAATAGTTAAATACAAGCAACAGTACAACTAGTCTGTGATATTAGGGTGACTTTAGAAATAAAGATGAAGAGAAACCTTGTAATCTTAAAAAACTTGTGGCAATGTCAGGTAAAAATGTCACAGTACCAGATTGTACAAATAGTTTGTATACAGGTGGTATATATGTTGCCATGTTAAAGAAGGAAAAGTATGCATAGAGAGGGAAACAGTACCTGAAAAAAATTACCAAAATTCTGATAGTAGTTAAGGTTGCATAATTATGGATGCTTTTTTCTTCCTTTTCACATTTTTTTTATTAAACTTTTACATTAAAAATACAAACACGGTTTTATTTTTTGTAAGCATAGTTTTCAAAGAAAAAGAAAGTAACAATGACAGCGTTATCATCAGTTAATGAAATAATGGGTGATATTTATTTAGCTATCAAATTTTTCACCATCAACACGTACACCTGTTTGATTAAAAAGTTTTCTAAAATAACACAGCAAGGACACTTGGCAGTAAAAGCATTAAAAGCCATGATCTGCCTCCCCCCAAGGGTTCAGAAGACCCGTTTGGGTCAAGTTTAGAAACATCTCTGTGGAATCCCTCAAGATCATGTTTGGTCTAAATGATGGCTTCCTTGATAGCTGTCTCTGTTATGTTGTACCGCAGACCTTGAAAAATAAAAATACTGCGAGTCTGATTGTTTAACGCTGGCTCGCTTACAAAGACACAGAAGCTTTCTTATATCAGTTAGATGTATACTGCACGACGCGTAGGCCACACTGCCGAGAAGACCAGGCCTGGAAGAACGGGACACTTCTACACTTAGCATGACAGAAACACACTGACGGGGAAGGTGGCCGCCGTTCAGAAATATAAATGGCCTGTGTGTCGGGAGAACTTTCCCTTCTGCGCCCCTATCAGGGTTTTAGATCAGAACTTTCTCCAGCCTTTGCACCTTCAGATTGAGGGTTCTTTTCTCCTTCACCCTGACTGGCCACTCGCATTTTCTTTTATTTTACTTTGTTTTATTTTATTAATTTATTTTAAATATATAGACTGTTTGGCTTCTTTTTCCCCACTACTCGTAGCCTTCTTAGGCACCTGGCTTCTTACTGATTTGTTCCCACAATTCTACCAGAGATACAGTGGGATCGTTTGCAGCGAAGTGTCCTATCTTGGTTTAAACAACTTTTTTGTGTGTCTACTTTGCATAGCTCCTGGATTCAGTGAACTTTCATTGTCGAACAAGGGATCTGCCTGGACAATGTCTGGTGGGATAAAATTCGACCTTCCCACTGGATAGCAACAAAATAACAATAGATAAGTGTACACCCTGGGGCGTCGGTCGGTTAAGCATCCAACTCTTGATTTCAGCTCAGGTCATGTCATGATCTCATGGTTCATGGGATTGAGCCCTGCGTTGGGCTCTGTGCTGACAGCATGGCGCTCACTTAGGATTCTCTCTCTCTCAAAATAACTAAACTTAAAAAAATTAAATGTACACCCTAAGAAAGCATTTGCTTGGATCTGCACAAATCAGAAGAGATTAGTTGTACGCCTCAGGATTAATGATCAATGAATTAGCAGAATTCCTGATCCTATTAGAGATGCTAATCTTGTGAGAACAGAGAGAGCCATTTGTGGAAGGGGCTGAGCTGTCCAGGCTGTGCCTGTCCCCATTGTCCTGGCTGTGTGAGAGAGGAAGGGAAAGAAGAGGGAAAAGAATGTTTGGTCAGCACCTGCTCTATTTCAGACTTTGGGCAAGGGGCTCTCACACACTCCATGTGGTTAAGCCACACGGCAATCCTTCAAAGCGGAATAATGATCAGCCTTGTTCCTGATGAAAAACCTGAAGATCAGTGAGACTAAGTAGCTTGACCTGAACCACAAAGCTAGGAAGTGGCCAACTTGGATGTAGGGACTTGAACTCAGGATTTTATGAGTCCAAAGTCTGTCACGTTCTCATGGTGGCAGTTGCAAAAGTTGGTTAGATAGCTAGCAGCAACATCCCAGGTTATTAAAGATCAAAAAGCAAGGTACAGGTTGTCTCTGCAAGGCTCCCACTCTGACTGTATGGCACGTAGCAAGATGAGAAGTCGTATTACCCCTGATGGACTCCAGGATCTCGTGACCTTAGGAATCAGGATTTATGGCCACTGCCCTAATCCCGACTGGCTGACCTTGTGTCATTTGAGTAGTGGCTGGCCCGTTGAGTACAAAGGGCTTGAGGACCAGTGGAGCCAATCTTTATCCCCAACCAAGTGCTTCTTGTTTTGGAAATTCTACCATTATAAAATCATTCCTTAGGATTCCAAAGTATCCTATTGGAAGACATAGACCCTTAAAAAGGTGTCACCTGAAGCTCCTTTATAACCCAGCATCCTGGTAGGAGGTAGTTGGACGAGCCTCACAGGCCCCATGCTTGAGTGGAGAAGCAAACAGATGAGTTCCAGAGGCCCCTCGACTTGTGTTCAGTCCTGCCTTTATGTTTCAACTTTCCTCTTGGTCAACTCTATCAGTAATAATGGGACACTGGGAATAGGAGTTTAAGCCAACCACAAGCGGAAACCTGAAATGGATTCAAATGACTGGGTTTACAGAACCATGAGCTTGGACTTTTAACTTTTAACATTTGGTTTTTTTTAATAAACATTTAATTTTAGAAGACTTTTAGAATTACCGAAAAGTTGTGAAGATAGGACAGCGAGTTCCCATATATCCGCTACCTGGTTTCCCCTATTGTTAATACCTTACACCGGCATGGCACATTTGTCACAACTACAGAATCATCATTATTTACTAAAACTCATACTTATTCCCTTAGTTTTTACCTAGGGTCCTTTCCTGTTCTGGGATCCTATCCAGGACACCACACTACTTTAGTTGTCATGTCTCTCTCTCTTTTTAATTTTTTAAAAATGTTTTTATTTATTTTTGAGAGAGAAAGAGAGACGGAGTGCAAGCAGGGGAGGGGCAGAGAAAGAGAGGAAGACACAGAATCTGAAGCAGGCTCCAGGCTGTCAGCACAGAGCCCAAAGCGGGGCTTGAACTCCTGAGCCGCAAGATCATGAACTGAGCTGAAGCTGATGCTTAACCACTCAGCCACCCAGGTGCCCCTAGTTGTCATGTCTCTTTTGTCTCCTCCAGACTCTAACAGTTTCTCAGACTTTCTTTGCTTTTGATGACCTTGACAGTTTGAGGATTATCGGTTAGGTAATTTATAGGATGTTTTTCATAGAGTTTATCTGTTTTTCTCAGGGTTTGACAAGGGTTATGGGTTTGGGGAAGGATGACTACAAAGGTAAAGCCGCCAGTGCTGGAAATAACCAACAGTGAGATCATGACCTGAGTGGAGATCAAGGGTCAGAGGCTTAACTGACCGAGCCACCCAGGCACCCCAACTTAGTATTGATTTTTAAAGAACACAAATCACATGGTAAGCCAGTCTCAACCACAACGGACCTGTACACTTTCTACAATGACTGAAATGGCACAGAGTCAGATTGCTGAACTCCCCTCACACAAACTAATGTGTCATTCGGTCCAAGTGCCGGTGGGAAGGTTTACGCCAGCTTTTTTTCCGGAAAACGTGTGGAGTTCCCCAGGAAAAACGGCTGTCTTAAATATAGAACGCTGTTAGGATGTCTCGCACGAAGAGTTTTGCTGAACCGAGAGAGCAGGTGAGCTCTGTCCACGCAGAACACCTGCTGTGGCCCCAGCCTGCTTCACCTACAGCAGTGAGGCTTTCACGTTCCCTGCCTCCCCTTACTCGGAAACATTTCCAAGCTGTGGGGCTGCTCTGATGAGCCCGTGACATTACCTTGTAGGGAAAGCGCTGGCGGATTCACTCTCCATTTGTGTTGCATAAGAACGTCTTCATCACTTCAGTGATTTAACCCTGATTAAATTTAGCCGTCAGCCTTTAACGTTCTCTGAGAAGCTTTCAAACTCAGAAAGGGCAGGGGCATGCCGGCAGGTTCTCTGCAATCCCTTCCCTCTCACCTTCTCCCAAGCCCCTTGCCAAGCATCCCAGCGAGGCCCGTGTCGTTCACAGCGCAATCGCTCGGAGGTGCCTGGTGGGAATGGATTTGCCCGTCCAGCCGTCCTGCTGGGGAAGGTGCCGGGCTCCCTGCACTGCCTGTCACTTTTACACTGTTCTGCTTTCAGTTGCCTCCTTAGCTTTCTTGCTGCTCAGGTAAATGCCCCCTGTGGGTTTTGTATTGACGGTACGTTTATTTTCATTGATTTATTTTCCTGTTCTTTCCATGTTTCCTTTCTTGCGGAGCCATCTTGTGTTTCCCCTCTTCCTGCTCCGGCCCTCCCATCCCCAGCCTCTTGCTTTCCCTGCACACATGAGGACCGTTTCCCCTGCTCAGTGCCTCTTCCCTTGCTCTCCACTGCCTTCCTGCCATTAGGAGGAGGTGGGGGCAGGAGTGGGGATAGAGCAGCTCAGCCTTCCTCCCTGGAGAGAGGGGAGGCAGGCCCATGGAGGGGTGGCACACACAGTTCCACAGGTCTCCTCCCACACCCCTTTTTATGTGCTTAAAAAAAATCCCAAGGGGCCATTGCTGCAAATTGCACGTTAGGGTTTTCATCGTGGGCTTTCTGTGTGCTCACCATGCAGAAAACTAAGCAGGACTACCGAATGACCTAAAAAGAGATCCTAGGAATCCCTGAAGTGGATTGTGGCCATTACAGATAGCCCTGCCTTCCACTTCTCAGCATCCCAAAAGGATGTGTATGAGGCGTTTGTAATCAGGTCCATCCACTTCTCAGCATCCCAAAAGGATGTGTATGAAGGCGTTTGTAATCAGGTCCATGTGCTCCAGGCTTGATTGATGATCAGGACAGATCTTAGGTGTTACACGATCGCCAACCGCTTTGATCTTCTCCCTCCTCGTCAGTATACCCAGCTGGACAAATAACATTAGTCTAAGCGTAGCTTCCTGGACAAATGGTTAAAATTGATAACGTCCTACATTTTTTAGAAGCACAGTTGCTTCAGATCAATGGGACTAATCTTGTGGAAACAACTAATACTAATCCTTTTTATAAGACAAAGAGCTTTTGTATTTGCAGGTTCAGCTTTGGGAGGTAAAATGAGTTTTCTGGGAACTAAAAATGTTCCCTCTAGGGCTAATGGATTGTTAACATCCAGTGTGGTTATGGGCTCTTTAAAAAAAGAAGAAAAGAGACAACCAAAACAACAAAAGTAATAAAATCTGTGTTATCACCAGCAGCTTATTACAAATTAACTTTCTGCTTATGAGTTTTTCAAAGATGACTCCCCTGAAAGCTTGAGAAAAATATACTCTTATGAAACAGATAATCATCCGAGAAGGCTCGCTCTTCTCAGAACACCTCCAAATGGAAGGGGAGACTTCTGCTGGAAAATGGCTAAGTTTATGATTGTTTAGAAATATTTCTTATAATTGAATAAATAGCCACATAACTCGATTCTTGCGTATAAGTTTGTCAGGATTCCACTTTACATGGCATGGACTCAACTCAAACTCTTAAAAGATATTCCACTGTAAATTTATAGGCAAATACCAAAGACATTCTAGCTTTTCTGCAGTTGGGAGGGGCAACGTAGAAGCAGAGTCTATTCTGTTTGTGAAGGCATATTGTGTGACCTTAAGCAGGCCGTTCATCTTACCAGGGCCTCTGTTCCCTTGTGCCGAAAATCGGGAGTTGGATGAAGGGCCAACTCCAATGATCTGTGCCCCTAGGCAGAACAGAGGTTAGAAAAGAGGGTTCTGCAGTCAGATGGCCTTTGTGTCAAACACTGTCTCCACCCCTAAGTGGCTTTGTCTTCTTGAGCACACGGTTAACCTTTAGAGCCTCATTTCCTCATCTGTAGAGTTGTTATAATAATAGTTCCTACCTGAACAGGTTGGGATAAAGATTAAATGAGATAATTACATGAAACACTTAGCATAGGCCCTGGCTTACAATAGGCATTAAACGTTACCTTTCATGAGTCAAGGCCGTAATATTATAATAAAGGTTTATCTGTGTGTGGTTTCTATCCTATTCTCCTTTAATTAATCAATTTTTATTGGGATGGATGAATCAGGCAAATGGATCGTGGAAGGCCAAGACTCTTACTGTCATAAATTCAGAGGTTGCTGCTATTAACATGGCATCAGTGTTCCTGCTTCTGGTGTTTGATGCAAAACAATAATTAAGTTTGTAGTGTCCTCTCTGGATTGCTTTGTATGACCATCCCTGCTGGGAAAGCAAATGTCCCACTGGAAATTTAGTTCTTTTTCTCAATTGTCTCTGAGCCAGGAAGAGAAAGGTTTAAAAATAATAATTTTTGATTAACGATGGTAGCAAATCCAGGGGGTATGCACTTTCTAGGAGTGTGTGCATGTCAGGAGGAATGTTCTGTGTCCCAATCAAAATATCCTGGCTAATCCCAGTCAAACCCAAAGTCGCAGAGACTTTGTGCCAGATGAAAAAGATGACGACGAGACAGGTGGAAGAGAAGTGAGGGCCGTGGTGTTCGGCAGAAAAGGGGAAAGCCTGGCTGCAGTCAGGAAAGCTAGCTGAGAACACCGGGAAGGTCGGATGAGCCTGTGTCTTCTCATCTGTGAAATCACGATACTATCTGTGCAGCCCTTCTCTCGGGACCAAATGAAAGGGCTCTGCAAAATCATAGCGCACTCTACAAATGCAAGGTACTTGTTAAAAGATTCCAAATGAGCAAAACAAAGAAATAACTGAAATATGTCATTGGAAGCAAGACCTTCCCTAAAAGCCTTTCTTTCTTTGAACTTATTTGAAATCAATAGTTTCCCATTTTGATCTTTTCTGGTCTGAAGGGTTTGTCTACCTAACTGCTAGTTCACACATACAACCATTTCTACCTGGAAAGTCAGGACTCAGACTCCTCCTTAGCCCACTGGTTGGACCCAGGGGCTGCCCATGCACCAAGCAGATCTGAACTTGTGTTTGTTTCTGGCTCCCTCCATTGGATTAGAAGTTCCTCAAAGGTAAGCACCTTGCCTGTCTGGTTTACCAGTACCAGGTACGGATTATAGTGCTTGGTACTTAATAAGTACTCAACAAATGTTGAAAGAAAGAATAATGGAGACTCTTCCCCATTTGGACACCAGAGTGGCACCTGCAGCAAAAACAAACAAATTTTATAAATTTCTTTTTTTAAGTTTATTTATTTATTTATTTGGCAGAGAGAAGGAGCACAAGCAGGGGAATGGGAGAGAAAGAGGGAGAGAGAGAGAGAGAGAGAGAGAGAGAGAGAGAGAGAGAGAGAGAGAGAGAGAGAGAATCCCAAGCAAGTTCTGTGCCATCAGCGTGGAGCCCAATGCAGGGCTCGAACTTATGAACTGTAAGGTCATAACCCTTGCCAAAACCAAGAGTCAGACGCTTAACCAACTGAGCCACCCAGGCGCAACCTACCCCCCCCCCCAAAAAAAAAAAACAAATTTTGAAAAGAAGAAATTTCAACAGATTGAGGACTCTGGCAAATGTCTCAAGAGCTGTCTCTCTTATGTACCCCTTCCCCCTACCTCCCTAAACTCCAAAACTCCGTGAGAAGAAGGCTGGTTATTGCTAATTTAGGACACTTTTCAAACCAAAACTGAAAATAACTTCAAAAGAATGTGACATCTTTGGGATACAAAATGCCATTGCCAGGAGATGTTGCTTATAGGAAAGTAAAATACGGTCTGACTCTTTTTCAGCTGCTGTCGTGCAGAAACAGTGGTTCCAGCTGACTAAAATTGCTGCCCGAATGAGGGAATGAGGATCTTCTGGGAAATGTAGGCTCCTCATGGAGGATTGTGGTTTGAAAAGATTCCCACGCAGTGATTTTTTTAAATGCCTACTGACCTAACTGCAGTAGCTGCTTTTCCATCATAATCTGTTATATAATCACCAGGCAACTTTGGTTCTGCCTCTTAGAAGACTGATTCAAACTTAACCATCTAGACCAGCCCCACTGACCTTTTCTCTAGAATCTGTGAGGCTTATTGGAATTACTTTGGCAGAATTAGGGAAACTGGTGATTTCGACCAGGTTAATCCTGGGAAAATGTTCTCCGGGGATCCTTTGCCTTCCCAGGCTTGTGAGAATTGTCATTAAGCCAACATCTGGGATTTGAATGGCTTGAGAAAAATTAAACTTGGTACCTTGGTAAATGTTTGACCCCAAGTGACTCCCTCCACCTTCCAAATTTTGACCTTTAGTATTGTATATTGGAGCCTGTAGCATCTGAGAAGTTATTTTAGTCTGAATTCTGTGATGGAAATAACAGAAGTGAAGTCTGGAGATCTTAAACAAACAAATGAATGTGTTAGGATATAGAGTAGCTCACAGCACAGCAGAAGCTGAGAGTCTGCTGTGTTAAAGTGTAAGAGAAGCTCTAAGAATTCAGGTGTTAGGAATAATGGAGTTTTCTTTGGCCATTGCTATCAGAGTAAATGATTTGGGACCATTCTGAGTTTTGGGGTCACTTCTCTTGACATCAAAATTCCAGGTCAAGAGCCTCTGATAGACCTAGTTTCAATCATGTCTCTATCCTCCCTTTGGCTGAGTTAAGGGAAGTTACCATGATTGATAACTATTTCTCCTATCAGGGAAGTGATTCTCCAAAGAAAAAATCAAGCCTCTCTGTATCAGGCTTACCATGGCACCGTGGCTCTCCTTTGGCAAGAAAGAAGCGGTACAATTTTATGGAGAGAGGTGTGGAGGTGGGTTATACTATTTCTAGCTCACTGTCTTCCAATTCTACTTCATATCTTCTCTCTCCTCCAGACCATGAATTAGCATTCCCACCCTAGGCATTCCCACACTGGGTGAGCATACACCCCTCCTCGGGAACAATCTGCGATGTATGAGCAGCTTAGAATTTTGAAGAAAAAGAAAAATGGGCAAGATGAGGGATATTGGAGACAGAAGTCGGTATCACGCCCTCCTTGTGAGCTGTTGAGTTGATTTTATTTCTCCTCAGGTCAACCCATTTTTTTTTTAACAAAAATGAATTTCAGAGAAACTCAAGTTATATTTCTACTGCAGTACCTTGAATTTTTATTTGCGATTTCTTAAATGAGAAAACAAAAGTACAGTCACAGCCAAAGATGTTTCTTTAATTCCTTTTTCTAGAACTGACCTCTCTATGATTTTTTATTACGTTATATAATTAGTTATACCATACATAATTTAACATGTTCTTTTATTGATGAGATAAGCCAGAAAAAGGAGTGGGCCAGAGGAGTGGGAAAAAGTTATTGAGCAGAGCCCCTTCTGGACCCCACCCACCAGGCAATAGCTCCTTTGGATGTTTGCTGTCTCTCCAATCCTTGATCTATTCTTCCTTGGGGGTTCCATATAAGTGACCTCTCTGCTGATGGTAGCTAGCTAGTTATGACACCCAGGACTTCATCCCAATGCATCCTGGAATGGACCAAAACAATGCCACACACTAGAGAGGAAGTCCCTTCCAGTGTTATGCCTGTGCAGGTTCTGGTTTGGGGAACATCTAATCCTGTTTTTGCTTTGGAAATATATACGGGCTTGTTTCTCCCTTAAGCCCACTCTTTAACATTTTTAATTTATTATTTTTTTTAAGTCGATTTATTTTGAGAGAGACAAGACAGCGTGCACAAGAGGGGTAGGGGCAGAGAAAGAAGGGAAGAGAGAACCCCAAGATGTGGGGCTTGAACTCGCAAACTGTCAGACCACGACCGGAGCTGAAACCAAGCGTCAGACACTTAACCGACTGAGCCACTCAGGCACCCACCCCTCTTTAACATTTTTTAAACTTTAGTATGTTTCAGAGTTCAGTGAAAAGTTAATAATTGAGTTTGATTCATGCTAGAGCAAATCATTGTGTTCATTCTGCTTTTCCCTCTTTTTCCTTTCTGTTCAAATTACCTACTCTAGTACTGCACATTTTTCTCATGCCTCTTTCACTATAAGCCACCAAAACAGAATGGTGCCGATGTTCACTGAACACCTGTCACACGACAAGCATTTTGACAAGTGTTTTTGCATATATTATTTCATTTACACTTGTAGTATCTTCGGGGGACACATGTGTAATCCAAGATCCAGAGCAATTAAAAAAAAAATCCAGGGTCTCAAAACTAGTAACTGGTGGGTTCATATTGGAACCTACATCTGTTTGATTTCAAAACACATTCTTTCCATTCATTATGTCAAGTGAAATAGTTAGATATCAGCTCGTCAAGGATTACTAAGCATCCCAGGAACAAATGCATGTTAGGAGTTCCTGAAGACCAAATGGTGACAGAGAAGAAGAATGAACAGAAGCAGAAGGAAGCTCGTATTTGACATATAGTCTCTTGGTTCTCTACCTCTCTCTTTGGGAGCACCCAGAGGGTGAGAGGCTAAGTACTACTGAGTTCAGCTTTGAGCAGGTTAGCTCAGGAAGAAGGATTGCTAAAGGCTGGGGGCCATAAAGTAATCTCAGAAGCTTATAGACTAGATAAAACAAAGCTTTCATTTAAACAGACATTGGTTCATCCTTTCATACAATGAATATTTATTGTATGTGTCTTGAGAGTCTGGGCATACGAAGATGAATAAGACATGTTCCTTCCTTCAATGACTTCAGTGTCTATGGGGGAAGAGAGGTAAGTCAACAAGCTATCAGACTACAGCAGGATGATATATATATGTGTGTATATATATATATGTGTGTATATATATGTGTGTGCATATATATATGTGTGTACACACATATATGTATATTTCCATTGCACTGGCTCTCCCCTCTATAATCAACATATCATGGGCACATGCTGATTTTTGGACATTCATGATCTATTCTGTTTTTATTTCCTTTTGAAGGATTACCTCTCCCCTACCGGAAAGTGTAGGGAGACTGTTAAATCTAGGTGCCCTGAAACCTCTACTCACCAACAAACAGCCACCTGACCAACCTGGAACAATGCTCACGCTTTAGAATCAAAATCTTGAAAAGAGGATAGAAGGCTGGAAAAAAATTCCCCAGGAATGATGGAAGATCCTTCCTTCTGGGACAGGGCACTGACAACACTGTTAAATAGTTCTTTCCACCCCACCCTCCCAGCCCTGGGATGAACATCACTTCCTCCTAAAAAGTCATTCCCATTATCTAGAAACCTTGGCAAGGACACCAAATTCCTCTCTGCATCTTATCTCCTAAGCCCCAGAGGTACGTGTTCAGTAGATTCTTAGAAGCAGTCCTGGACAGCACGTAGTACTCCAATGTCAACAAGCAAACTCTAACGATGACTGTATGTCACAAGCACACTTATTACATTTGTGATCCCATTTACATTCTCACCTACACAACCACAGCCCACGCGGTTCACACAGTCTCGCCTATAGGGATTCCCAGGCTGCTCTGTGCTTACAGGCTTTGCCACAGAGGAAAAGTGTTCAAGTACTTGCGGTCATGTGGAAAGAAGCCAACAGCACTTGGGGGTGCAGAGTTGGACTTGGACTGTCCTTTCCCTTCAAAAGGACAAGCAGACAACAACCTTTGGGAGTCCATGCCCTCTCTGCCTGCCTGTCCTTTGTACCAGTCTTTTGAACCAGTGAATACGGTGACACCCATAACTACAACCTCTTAGCTGCAGGAAAATGAGCCAATAGGGGAGTTGTGCAAGACACTAAGCAAACATCTACAAGAACTAAGGACTTCATCCTCCCTAGAAAGCCCCCAAACCCTGGACTGGAGAAGGGGGAGCTCGCTTTTGAGATGGAAAAGATAAATTGATAACAGCTCTAGCTGGACTTTCTCTAGTTTCTCTTATTGGAAGATACCTCAGATCCTAAAACAAAACAAAACAAACAAACAAAAGAGATAACTAACATTTTCACAAACATATGAGTGGTACTTGAAACATCCCGCTATTTCCTAGGCAGTCTTCTGAGAAATAAAAGCAAGTTACGGGTATGTTCTAGTAACTTTTGGAATCTCAGCATTTTCAAAACCATATTATTGAATAACTCTCATTTTTAATGCCGCCTAAATAAACAACATGCTACAGACACTCAGATTGTAAAGGAAATCTTGATGGGTGGTAGAAGGAAAAAGAAAAGTGTCTCGTGTACCTTTATGCTCTAAGGCGATTTCTGTTGGATGATTAGGTTATCGTATTTGTTACAGCTTCATCACCTGTATTTCGTTTCAAATAAATGGTCTCCAGTCTCTTTGCCAACAAAGCACATTTGATAGAAATGCCTCAAAATCAATTTGTACTGCTTCACCAGTTTTATGCATTTTAAATTTAAGGAAACAACAATTAGGATATTTTCAATAATGAAAAGAACTCCATTAAGCTGCCACAAATGTCAAAAGTTCCTGGCTATGCTAACACTTATGTAATTGTTCTGGAAACCCCACGCACCGGAATAGACCTACAACACTAGGCATGACTCACTGAATATTTCTATGCACATAGAAATTTAGAGCATCTCTCTAAAATGCTCTCCAGTTGGGATTTATTTTTTCAAAGAAAAAAAAATAGACAAAATATGGTACATCAAATCCAAAAGTTCTTTCTGTAATTTTTTGGAAAGTACTGCCTCAGATGAGAGCATTAGAAGATGCTGCTGTTGTCACTAATAAAGCAGCCAGATGGGCTAGTGTTAGAACAGGTTGAAACTTTGAAATTCTTCCTGGAAAAAAACCAAAAAAAAAAAAAAAAAAAACCAAAACAAAAAAACCCAAACGAAACAAAAAACCACCAAAAAGCAGAGAACGTGTGGGTTCTCAAATTTCCAAATGGTCCTCATTTCCTCTTGTGACTTTATTCCCAAGTTTGTTTTCTAAAAGTTGTGGCTGGCAGCATATGACTGGTGTCCTAATCTCCTGAGCGATGTCAAGGAAAATGATACATGCCACAAAATGCTAATCAGTACAGGCAGGCCTGGGCCCACAGAACCAAGACTCTTTGGTAGCGAATGTTCTAATAGTTTTTATCGGACACCTGGTGTAAGTCCAAATTCTTGTGGGGAATTTGCAAAACTTACGGCATACCTATATCCTAAAAAGTGCTTGTTTGGTGGTACTTTTAATACCAAGGGAATGCATTTTGCATCGGCAGCAATAGTCGTAGAATTAGGAATTCAATCAGTGGTGAACCAAACCAGTTTTGCTGGTGTGAAGGTCCTGAGGGCAGTGCCACCAGGCAGTTGAAACAGGCTGTAGATGGGAGTTTTTGTTTAGCCAGTAAAGAGATGGCTCAGCCATTTGCAGGCCATCCTGGGTTCACCGTGGAGGGTGAAGAGGAGGAATCTGGCGAGCAGTGACCATCGATGGACCAGACAGCCTGGAGTGAGCCCCAGGGCCAAGGCCAGGGCTTGAGAGGAGACCCAAGCTCTGGGGAGGGCCGAAAAGAAAAGGCAGGATTCCAGTTTTAGAGACACTCAGAGGTGAAATGTGGAGGAAAGAAAAAGTCGAATGCAGTTGCTGGAACTGGAGTACCAGGGAGAGCCTGCAACGAGGAATAAAGTGGACATCTCAGAGCTGGAAGGGAAGCGGGAGCTCAGAACAGAATCCATAGCTCAGCTGACCAGATAACGAGCCCAGTGAACTGCTTGTATTTCCTCCGCCCTAGAGTAGACTCGGGCCGGCACCTGGGCTCCGGCTGAGCTGCAGGTGGGGCTCTGTGGCCCCAGCCAGAGATCGAGCCTGAATTCAGGGCAAGGTGCCAGGCAGATGGCGGGACACCACCCACACCCAAGTCCTCGTGGCTCCCAGCCCTTTCTGTTGTCACAACCTCATTCCCGTCTCTTTCTTGTTTTGTTTTGAACTTTGAAGATCTGCTCTCTCGGCAGCTTTTAAATATTTATTCATTTTAATGTTTATTTGTTTTTAAGAGAGAGAGCATGAGCGCAAGCGATGGGGGAGGGGCAGGGAGCGAGGGGGACAGAGGATCTGAAGCAGGCTCTGTGCTGAGAGCAGAGAGCCCGAGGTGGGGCTTGAACTCAGGAACCATGAGATCGTAACCTGAGCCGAAGTCGGACACTCCACCGGCTGAGCCACCCGGGTGCCCCTAACATACAATACAGCATTATGAATTGTGGCCATCTCACTGTACCTTATCTCCCCATGACTGGAAGTTTGTACCCTTTTTTGCAAGCTCTTTCGCTTACCTGAAATTTGTAAGCCCAAACTCCCCAGGCTGCTTGTCCTTCAGGATCCAGTTCAAAGAGCATGGTCTCTGTGAAGCCCTTCCTGGCTCCTCCAGCTTCCAGGACCACATTATACAACTCTCTATTATGGCACTTAATACACTTTGTCTGGTCCCCTTTTTCTCTACCAGTCTCTCTCCCAACTAGCCGGCGAATTTCTTGCCAAATGAGTCTTGGCGTCTCCTGAGGCCAGCATTGTACCGGCACAATGTAAGATCTCAATAAATATTTGAGGATAAATAAATGGAGTGACTGAGTGAACAACTGTTTATTAAATGCAGATCGATCCATTGATAAATAAGGTAATGGGTGAAGTAATTGTTAACAATGCTGTATATTGACAAAAAATAGAAAATAATCACAGTAGCTGACATTCGTGTGCTGCTTGCTCACTGTCCTGGGCTTCTACGCTCGATCCTTCACATAGGTTATCTTACTTCATCTTTACAACAACCCAAGATGTAAGTGCTATTATAACACCCATTATGCAGATAAGAAAATGGAGGCATTATGCTAACATCTTTAAGAACTCAATCTGATCTGGGATCTGTATGTTCTACTCAGCAGTAGCATTCCTCATTCCTTGGGCCCCTCCGTTGCCACAGGGGATGTGGTGGCTCTTGGGGGTTGGGACGAAGGTGTCATCAGGCTCTGCTTGCCTCCCCCCATTTCCCCCATGCCTTACATCAACAAGGAGATTATGTTCCAGGCGGTTGTACTGGCAAGTCCCACGTGAAGTCCTTTCCCGACGGGTAAAGCCTCACTGGTGTTGGCCAGAGATCCCTACTTCTTCTCTGAGTTCTTTACCTTCTAGCTTTAAGGTGTAGGATGTGGCAGAGATGGAAGTGAAATAAGGCACTTTCCTATTCATCTGATATTTACATGTCTCCTTACTGTGAGGGCCACACAAAGCCCGTTACATACCTTACCCTCTTCTGTCTTCACCCTACCCTATCAAGTAGGTATCTTCATCCCTCGACATATATGTGAAATTCCCAGAGGTTTGGCAACCTGCCTAATGTCCTAGAAGGTAGAAGCGGAACCAGGATTTGAACCTCCAGTTTGACGCAATTCAACCAATATCTATGGATCACCTCCTTGCGGACTTGCTCATCCCCTTCCCACACAGCATGTTGCCACCAATACCCTTTGGTGTCAAGGACGTGGTCATACTCACCTTCTCTGGCTACTGGTTAGAGTCTTCCCCCCCCCTTTTTTTTTTAAGTTTATTTATTTTGAGAGAGAAAGAGAAAGTGAGAGAGGGAGAGAGAAAGAATCCCAAGCAGGCTCCTCACCGCGCAGAGCCGAACATGGGGCTCTATCCCATGAGCCGTGAGATCGTGGCCTGAGCTGAAATCAAGAGTCAGACGCTTAACCGGCTGAGCCACCCAGGCGTTCCGGTTAGGGTCTCCTTTAAAGCATGACGCAGAGGCAGCTTTTTGGTGTACCTATTTAAAAAGTCACAGTCTTCGCTTGGGCAGCACATAGACTAAAATTGGAGCGACACGGAGAAGATTAGCGCGGCCCCTGGGCAAGGATGACTTAAAACTTCGTGATGGTTTCCGCATTTTTTTAAAGGAGGGCACTTGTTGCCATGAGCACTGGATGTTGTCTGGCAGCATTGAATCGTTATACTGTACACCTGAAACTAATATTACACTCTATGTTAACTAACTGGGATTTAAATAAAAACCTTTCCAAAAAAGTCACAAAGATCGAATTCACTGGTGTAAATGTAGACAAAGAGACTGAAGCCACGTGTGACAGTGGGTGAGATGAGCGGCGGCTCCAGTTAGAAAAGCCAAAATCTGGGGCGCCTGGGGGGTTCCGTTGGGTGAGCCTCCAACTCCTGACTTCAGCTCAGGTCTTGGTCTCAGGGTTTTGAGTTCAAGCCCCGCCTACTTAAAAAAAAAAAAAAAAACCCTCCAAAATCTTTCTCCTGCGTTTTGCCATCCTCTCCTGCTCCTTGGCAGCCCTTGCACGTGTACTTCACATGCAGCCATTTTTGTTCATCTGTTCGTGACGGCTGGTGTTGACCTGTTATGAAATGATGCAGCCGCAGGAGAGAGGAGACCCGGAGTCCACGCCCGCACTGCTTGCTTTGTGAAATTCCAGACTGTTTAATCGGCTCTACCTCATCCCAAGAACTCCAGCTTCTACTTTTCTTAATGGCTTTCCCCTCCTTAAATGCCTACACAGTTATCTTTGAAGGAGGAGAAAAAGAATAGATGAATCATTTGCAGGAAACGGGGGGCAGAGAAATGTGGTTGGAATAGCAGATGGCTGTGTGTGTGGGCACATTGCTGTCTCTGTTGTTCCTTCCACCACCCTCTGGAAATGAATCCTGTGGAAGAGTACATTCATTCCAAGGTGGGGGCTGTGCCCGCTTTCAGGTGCTAACATGCAAACCCACATCCACACGGATTCCTCTCAGACATCTGAACTCCAGGGAGAGTAGAAAACTCAGGCTCTGGCCCAGATTGGACAAGTTGTCCTCTCCTCCAAGTTTTGACATTAAACCTTCTAAAGATAAAGCGATAAACTGCACACAATTAGTGGCAGCAGAATTTCTCATACCGTCTTCTTTGTCCTGCAGGATATGAAGCAAGCACATAAATATTCTTCCTATGTCATAGTGCAAGCGCCTGACCTCATCAGGGACCAGCAAATGCCTATAGGGAAGCCGGAGGGAGATTTACGTTCAGATAAAACATGCATTAAGCAGGAAAACACACGTTGTTCTTGGTGGGGCTTTTGGTGGTGGGGGCGTGAAAAGGACATAAAGATATTACAATCTCAGGAACAAGTGCCCATGTGTTGGTCCCCAAAGTTAGCTTCTTGCCGTATGTATGGCGATGACACCAACTGTGGCTGTTTCTCTTGGATCACTGAAATGTGTTTCTAGAATCCTGAGAATTCAAGAGAACAAATAGTTTGAAAAACTTTTCTCAGAAGGCTTCATTTAGGCTCTCCTGTTACTTCTCCATAAATTTCCAGATGTCATCTGGGTGTATGTGCTAGGGTGGGTCATTGTTATTTTACTTTTTAAAGGTATGAAACTCACTTCATCGACAGACTCTCTTTCATTGATTTTTCCCTACTTCCGTCACTGCCATCTGCCCTCCCTACCCTAGATCCAGACTATAGGACCCTGCTGTGAGCACACAAATGTGCAGAAAGATTAGACCTTGTCACCTTTCCCCTTGATGCATTAGGGGTTTTCATAAAATACACATCTAGAAGTTGAAATGTATTTCTTAGCACAAATTACATACTATTTGGAAACAAAGCATTGTGGTTAAAAGCATTTTTAAAATTATGAACACTCCTTTATTTTTTCCCCATGTTTATTTATTTTTGAGAGAGAGAGAGAGAGAGAGAGAGAGAGAGAGAGTGGGGGAGGGGCAGAGAGAGAGGGAGACACAGAAGCAGGCTCCAGGCTCGGAGCTGACAGCACAGAGCCCGAGGCAGGGCTAGAATCCATGAGCGGTGAGATCGTGACCTGAGCCGAAATCGGGCACTCAACCAACTGAGCCACCTGGGCGCCCCATGAACACTCCTTTAAAAATTAACTTCAATAATAAAAGTCAGCTGATTAAGAATGAGTAAACTCAGCCCAGGAACCAATCTGAATAACCATAAAAAATATTTCATCAATCGTAAGTCTCATTAATAGTAAAATTCCTACCCTTACAGTCGTTATGATTTGATGACTCATTTATCTGAAAGTCATTCATCTGAACCTTAACAAAAACACTAATTCTTGAATCCTAAAAAACTTTAAAATTGTATTTCCCATGATTTTAAACTACGACGTTACTAAACTAATTTTTGTGCCTTTCGAGGGTCCCCAGCCCCACCTGTTCTCTAACCTTTCACCTCTTCCTGAATGGACAGATTCCTGAGGATGTGATTCTGGTGAGACGGCATCTCACCTGCTGCAACCGGAGCCTCAGGGGCTCCAGGACCCAGATCTGTGCCGGCGAGGCCAATCCCCTCCCTGTCTTCCAGGCAGCTTCCAGGAAGCCTTGGGATTGTACCTTCCAACAGAGCCTTAGCAAGAGATCTTTGCCTCAGGTTTTACTTTCTAGACAATTTTACTAAGACAATGATTTTTAAAAAATCACGTCACATCTTCTATCTTCTCCTGCCTACAGTCTATTTTCTTCCCAATAAGAAATCTCCCGATGAATGGAGATCATAATCTCTACTAAGGTTAACTAGAGCTAAGGGTCTCTGGGTTGAGGATACGTTTCCTAAATCTCATCTAACTTTCCTGTGAGTTTTCTCTCACCTCAATAGGACTGGATAGAGAAGCTTCTGGCCACTTCCGTGTGGAGAACCGGGACAACAGAGAGTGGCTTTTCCTATATCCACCCTGCTATTTACAAACCTACTTCCTGATCTCCATCTTATCATCTCTGATGCTTTCTTCTACCTTCATTGTGTCCTTACCTCCCATTTCACTTCCAGCTGATTCCTGATATGTACTTGTGATAAAGCCAGTTCAAAGTAATATTCAAAATCCTCTTGATTCAGGATATTCTTTTTTTTGTGTAAAATATGTATCTTTCAATCAGCAGCTAAAGAACATCAGCTGCCAAGAGCAATGTGCTATTTGGGGACTGTAAACAAGACACTTTGGTGTCACAAGTCTTTCCCAGACTGAGAAAGAGAAGTAAAGGGACTTTTTCACTTCTCTGTTTAATGGGTCAGATAGTCTCCTCTCAGGGAGGGAACCGGGGGGTGAGAATAAAAGCTTTTAGATATTTAGTTGGTATCACTCTTTCCTTTCTGTTTGGGCGGAAGGCAGGTCCTGTGAATGCTAGGAGAGTATATTAAGGTTGTTATTTTAATGGGTGAAAATTCCTTGGAAGGTTCGCATAGATAATAATGGCTGAGGCAGAGCTTAAAACAAACAACCCTTCTGGGATTAAAACAAAACAAAAACCAGGGCTCTTTGACCCTGAGCAATTCTAAGGAGTGAGAGCAGTTTTAATTACAAGATGAGATTTAGAATGAGTTGAGAAGGAAAAGTCAGGCATCAATGAGTTTTGTATCAAAACGCTCTTTGGGCTTATCAAGTGCCTCTACGTGTTTTCTGTTGGAAAGTAACGATTCATTAATGGTATTTAAGTTCAGTGGCTACAATGACTTAATATTATGGTCGAAAGTAAGGTCTGAAAAATACAATAGGATTTTTTTATTTTACTTATTTATTTGGCAGTCAAAACTGGGTAGAGAATGTGATGAGTTCACAGGAAAGGCAATCCATACGGATTTTAAACATACAAGACAGATGCTCTACCTTACTCTTAATAAGAGAGTTGCACATTAAGGTTACCAGGAGATGTTGATATCATCTATCAGATCGGCAAAATGTTTGCGAGCACGCTGTGTCAGCTAAGGTGTGGGGAAATACATTACTGGTGGGAATGCAAACCAGTATAATGGGGCGTTTGGGGGCTATCTATCAAAATTATAAATTCACATGCTCTGACCAAGCAATGCCACATTTAAGACTTTATACTGCAGATACACCTGTGTACAAAGGGGGTAAATGTGCAAAAGGTCATATTCATTGCAGTCACTGCTTGCAATAACAAAAAAGATTATGTGCAACCTCCATATCCATCAATAGGTAAGTTAGATAAACAACAACAACAACTATGTAACATGTGGAGACATTTGAACAGGAGCTTTCTTCTAACACATGGGAAAACCACATTCTGTAGTTCCAAGTCCCCTGACAGTAGCATACACATTGTTATTTTTTTCAAAATAGACTTTATTTTTTAGAACAGCTTTGGGTTTATAGCAAAACTGACCAGGAAGTGCAGAGATTTTTTTTTTTTTATAGATCCCCTGTCCCCACACATGCATAGCTTCCCCCACTACCCACATCCAGCACCAGCATGGTACATGTATCATAACTGATGAACGTACGTGGACACACCACTATCACCCGAAGTTCATACTTTACGTAAGGGTTCACTCTTGATGGAGTACATTCTATGGATTTTGGCAAACATATAATACACGTATTCACCATTAGAGTATCACACAAGATAGCTTCCTAGCGGGGCGCCTGGGTGGCTCAGTTGGTTAAGCGTTCGACTTCAGCTCAGGTCATGATCTCACGGTTTGTGAGTTTGAGCCCCGTGTCGGGCTCTGTGCTGACAGTTCAGAGCCTGGAGCCCGCTTCAGATTCTGTGTCTCCCTCTCTCTCTGCCCTTCCTCTGCTCATGCTCTCTCTCTCTCAAAAATGAATAAACATTAAAAATTTTTTTAAAAAGAAGATAGTTTCATAGCCATAAAAATCCTTCGTATTCCACCAGTTCATCCCTGCCTCCCACTAACCTTGGGCAGTTACTTGATATTTTCAGTGTCTCCATAGCTTTTGCCCTTTCAAGAGCGTCATATAGTTGGAATCACAGAGTACGTAGCCTTTTCAGATAGGCTTCTTTCACTTAGCAATATGCACATAAGTTTCTTCCGTGTCCTTTCATAGCTTGATAGCTCATTTCTTTTTAGTGCTGAATAATATTCCATTGGATGAATCACAGTTTATCCCTTCACCAATTCAAGGACATCTTGATTGTTTCCAAGTTTGGGCAATTTTCAATGAAGCCGCTATAAACATCTGTGTGCAGGGTCTTGTGTGAACGGTTTGCAACTTCTTGGGCAAATACTAAGGAGCATATGAGTGCCGGATCATATGGTAAGAGTATGTTTAGTTCTGTAAGAAGTTGTCAAACTGTCTTCTAAAGTGATTATACCATTTTGCATTCCTACCAGCAGTGTATGAGAGTTCTTGTTGTTACGCATCCTCACAAGCCTTCGGTGTTGTCAGTGTTCCGGATTTGGGCCATTCTAATAGGTGTGCAGTGGTATCTCTTTGTTGATTCGGTCCGCATTTCCCTGAGGACATTGAATGTGAAGTCTCCTTTCATATGCCATCTGCATATCTTCTTTGATGACGTGTCCATTAAAGTCTTTGGCCGATTTTTTAATCAGGTTGTTCATTTTCTTGCTGCTGAGTTTCAAGAGTTCTTTGTATATGCTAGATAACAGTCCTTATCAGATGTGTCTTTTGCAAAAATTTTCTCCCAGTCTGTGGCTTGCACTTTTTTTTTTTTAAAGAAATGAATGTCACTTTAAAGACTGAAGGGGCGCCTGGGTGGGTCAGTCAGTTGAACGTCAGACTTCAACTCAGGTCATGATCTCACACTCATGGGTTCCAGCCCCGCGTCGGGTTCTATGCTGACAGCACAGAGCCTGGAGCCTTGCTTCGGATTCTGTGTCTCCCTCTCTCTCTGCCCCTCCCCCGCTCGCACTCTGTCTGTCTGTCTCTCTCTCTCTCAAAGTAAATAAACATAATAATAATTAAAGACTGAAGCAGAAGGGTGCCTAGATGGCTCGGTCAGTTGAGCATCTGACTTTAGCCGAGGTCATGATCTCACGGTTTGTGAGTTTGAGCCCCACATTGGGCTCACTGCTGTAAGCACAGAGCACACTTCGGATGCTCTGTCTTCCTCTCCCTCTGCCCCTCCCCTGCTCTCTCTCTCTCTCTTTCAAAAAAAAAAAAAAAAAAAAACCAAACAATTTTAAAGACTGAAGCAGAAATTATCAAATGGCTACACTATTAATAAATGGATAAATATTTATTACTTTCCCTTTATAACTGATTCTTTGTTACCAACATAGCCATGTTTCTAGTTGTTTCCCGGAGCCCTTTGTAGTAAAGGAATCTAACGAGTAATGGACGAGTACCTGTAAATGCAGACGGCGATACTGTGATATTTTAACTGCCCTTAAAATATGATCCTATTTGTGTAAGGATTAAAAATTTTTGTTTCTCTGTAAGCTGTAGTGTCTCAATTTCTTTGTGACCAATTTTACCAGTAAGTTTTCCAAGAAGTACATGTTAAGAGAGAACAAACGAATTAGAGTAATTTAGTGTCCCAGATCAAGTGTTTCATTAGAACTTACCATTTATTACTTAGGTGAATGCACCTCAGAAAGCACCATATATCATCTTCTCTTTAGGTGGTCCTGACATGCCCCCTTACTATATCAGTCTGTAACCATGTAGTTGATCTATATAAAGACAAGTGCTGTGGATGGAAGAATGAACACGTCGGTCATCCAACATGACCGTCCCTTTGGATCCAGAACTTTGAACTGTCCTAACAGCATGCTGAATACTACGTTCGAGACATTCTCTCTTATGTCACAATCCCACCCTTAGCTTTGGGAGGGGAGAGGGTCCCCCATGTGACTTATCTTTTTGTCCCTCAGAATATCTTGCACCGACTTAGCAGGTATATCGAGCACAGATTTGTTGAAGAGGTAGAAGACAAAGTGATTTGGGCAAAATTTACAGCATTTTCAGTCAGCAGTGCTTTCTGTGACACTTTTCCAAAGAGACGAGAGAGTTCGGATGTCGTCTGGGGCAGTGATTTGGAGATCTCATTGCGGGAAAGGGCCAGGGAGCAGATGGAAAAGGCATGACCAGGTGCCCATTGCTAAGAGGACAGACTCCAAGACCCAAGAAAGCGAGCACAACCTGAAAGCCTCACGCCCAGCTCTTCACTTAAATGACCGCGTGTAACTCCTTCTGCGAGTGTCCGATGCTCCCCACCCCCGCTGCCACAACAGGAACGATAGAAGGAACACTCCTTACACTTTTGCTTGTAATGGGAAACGATGGAGCGACAGGCTTTCTTTACAAAATCTCACTTTTGCAACCAAGCATGTTGCAAGCCTGGTAAGCCCTGGAAACTTCCGCCGTGGCTTTTCTCTCCAGGGTGCACTTCTGATGCTTTCACTGGGCTTTCTGCTTTTCTGTGGGGCTGGGATTTTTATAATAAAAGTAAGAGGCAAAAGGCAGTTTCTCTCCTGGAGTGGAATTAAACCACTGGCATTTAGAATAACATTGCCCCCTCCTTCCTGGCTACAATTATAAGCATCTCACAGACCTCCCTATGTGAGGTTAGGTGAGTATTTTGTCATCTTCTATTAATAGGGAGGGATTCTGAGTCATGGAGGCCTAAGTGATTTTTCTAGCCCCAGAAATAAAAGGAATAAAACGACGCAAGATGATGAGCACGTTATTTTAAGAACAGGATGATTTGGGTGGCATAGCATCATTTTCCTGGACAGTTGCAACTGCTTCCTAATTGGTTTTCCTGCCCCTGGTTTTCCTCTCCCCTGCAATCTACTCACCTCTTTGTTATTAGAATCATATTCTGAAATCATGTCACACCCTCGTATAAATATCTCTGATGACTTCTCACCGCCTAATGAAAAATTCCAAACTCCTTAGCATAGCATCCAAAGCCCATTTCCATCTGGCTTTACACTATCTTTCTTATGTTCTTTGCCGCTCTGCACCCTCTGTACTGTTGTCATGCATGGCCATGGCTCCAAGGTGGCCATGCCACCTGTCTCTCTGGCCTAGAGTGCCTTTCTTCTCCTGTCCCTCTGGGATGAGGGAGAGGGGAAATCTGCATATCCAGATACTGTTTTCTCTGGGATACTTTGCAACACTCAAGGCCCAGGAACCATTTCCTCCTCTTGCTTTCTTTCTGTTGCAATGATCGTATTAACTGTTACATTCTAGCTACCTGGACATGAGTCTATTCTACCTAGTCCAATCTACTTTTTGTGGACAGCAGGGTCTGAATCTGACTGATCTCCACACACCCCAGCGATCATTTCAGTTCGACACACAACGGGTGCTCCCTGCGCTTGATACCATTTTCAAGAAAAACCTTCCTTCGGGCAAATCCACAGGCAGTTTGGGGTACAGTTTCAGGGCTCGTGAAAAGAAATCAGAGTGAGTGCCAGTTCAAGAATGGAGCTTTCAGGGCACCTGGATGACTCAGTCGGTTAAGCGTCTGACTTCGGCTCAGGTCATGATCTCACAGTTCGTGGGTTCGAGACCCACATCAGCTGTGCTGACAGCTCAGAGCCTACAGCCTGCTTTGTATTCTGTGTCTCCCTCTCTCTCTACCCCTCCCCTGCTCGAGCTCTGTCTCTCTCTGTTTCAAAAATAAATAAACATTCAAAAAATTAAAAAAAAAGAATAGAGCTTTCAAGGACAAGCAGGTTAGTTATGTTTAACATTGCATTCTTCTGTTATGAAGTTCTGATGTTTGTGGGTACAGTGTACCATTTGATTCCAGGTAACCACCCAAAACATTTCCATACTTCCTAACTAGAGCTGATGGGTGAGGAGCCTGGCCGGCTGGGATATCATTCGGAGCTTTCCAAAGTCTGGCCCAACTTGTGTGAGCCAGTCCTGGCTGCTGGATTACAAAACACTTGCCTGGGCCCTGCTCTAGACATTCTGAATCAGGGTCCTTAAGTGAGAGGCCAGGCTGTGGACCACGAGCAAGTACCTCCAAGGTGTTTCTAAACATTTGAGACCCACTGGTCTGGCTGGGAGCCTCCCCCTAGGCAAGGAGATTTGGGGGGGGATAGGTGTTGTAAGTGAGTCGTTCTCACTGCAGGTTGCATATGAGAATTTTCTGGGGGATTTTTGAGACCCTGGGACCCCCTTTATATCATTTAAATCAGAATTACTGGAGATGGGACTTGGGCCCCTGTGTTTTTTGAAACCTTTGCTTCTGAACCAGGTTGGGGATAGAATAAATGCCAGAATCTTTAGACAAAAATCATACGTGTCTAGTGGTTAGAGCTCCTGTTTACATGACACTTCTCACCGCACTCAACCTCACTCTCGCTAGAAAAGTAAATCTCATACCAAATTTAACAAGTAAAAAAAATACATGTTTTAATAGGTAAGTGCAGTTATGCAAACTGTGTGTGGCTGAGGAAAGGTCTTTCTCTCTACCCTCAGTGCTTTGAGTAACAGCACCTTGCACGAATAGGCCATCCTAAAGGAAAGGCAGCAATGTTCAATATCAAAACCAGTGGGTTTTAATCTTGTGGGGGCAAGATGCTAGGTAAAGTGGGGGGTCACATGGCCCAGGGCCGGAGGCTACATGGTTACACACGTAGGTGGGCTACGAGATCGGGGGTCCTATCACACTTCCTCTGACAATCACCAATTTCAGCAGTAGAAATATATATATTTTTAGAAATAAACATTTCTTACTACAAACTAAAACAGACAAACAAAAAAAAGGGGTGCTTGGGTAGCTCAGTCGGTTGGTTAAGTGTCTAACTTGATTTCGGCTCAGGTCACGATCTCACGGCTTATGAGGTCGAGCCCTGAGTTGGCTCTGTGCTGACAGAGCAGAACTGCTTGGGATTCTCCAAACAAACAAACAAACAATAAATAATGAGTCTTTTTCCCTGGGAACTGCTTAGGCAAAAGATCGAGGAGAGGAAAGGTGGGAAGAGGGGGGCATGACCTACCAAGCATTTAGACTTTTGGCGTTTGGGTAAAGAATCTGAAAGTTTTGGTGGGTCCAGAAAAACGCGATGGGAATTCACCAAAAGATGCACCCTTGTCAGATGTTTAACAAAAATAGCCTTGGAATCATACATGTGCAAAAATCACTACAGAAACTGTGCTAAGCAACTGGTCTGTTTACTTAGGGCTGGGGGGGGTTTCTATATTGTGTCCTCCAGCACAGCACCCTTCCCCCACAAATGGAAGATTCCTTTCCATTCCACAGGACACTGGCTCTCATACCTGGCTCTGCCTCATCCCCTTTTTCTACCCCATCCAAAAATCTCCTCCTGGCAGGAAGTCAGTGGAAAGAAGGAACTTCTCATTAGACGAGGTTTCTTAGATGTAAGGAGGTCTTAAAAAGTTGAGGACCCATGACACAAATGGGTGCTCCCATTAGAGACTGCAAACCCAGGTCGCTGAGAGATGGTGGTTACATTGCTTGGGCCGGTAACCTCCCAATTGCCCTCTTGCAGAACACGTAGTCAACAGGACTGGCCTGAGCCGGCAGCGCCGGGGGGTGCGGAGAACATGCTGCCCTGCGGCAGGCAAGTCCGAGACTGCTGGGCAGTCCCTCTGAGGCCAGCAGCAACCTCAGTGTCACCAATTTACCAGAAACTGTGATCTCCAGGCTGCTGAGAGGTAAAGCAATTGACTCTCCAAAATTTTTTTCAAAATCTTGTATGGATAGTTTCTATTCCTGAGAACAAACGGACACTGTCGTGTTTTCCACTATATAATCCCCTTTCAGCAAGGTCAATAAACATTTATCAAGAACTGTGTGTTGAGGGCGCCTGGGTGGCTCAGTTGGTTAAGCAACCGAATTCGGCTCAGGTCATGATCTCGCGGTTTGTGAGTTTGAGCTCTGCATTGGGCTCACTGCTGTCAGCACTGAGTCCCCTTCAGATCCTCTGTCCCCCTCTCTCTCTAAAAGAAAAAAAAAAAAAAAGAACTATATGTGTGTGCGTGTTAATAATAAAAACAGGTGGGGCGCCTGGGTGGCGCAGTCGGTTAAGCGTCCGACTTCAGCCAGGTCACGATCTCGCCGTCCATGAGTTCGAGCCCCGCGTCAGGCTCTGGGCTGATGGCTCGGAGCCTGGAGCCTGTTTCCGATTCTGTGTCTCCCTCTCTCTCTGCCCCTCCCCCGTTCATGCTCTGTCTCTCTCTGTCCCAAAAATAAATAAACGTTGAAAAAAAATTATAAAAATAATAAAAACAGGTAACTGTCAATGAATTATTACTGTTTCAGGACTGTTCCTACCCCTTTACAAAGAGAAGTCATTCATTACAATAGCCCTGTAATATAGTATCCCCATTTTACAGATGAGGACACTGAGGCATAGGGAGATTATGTGATCTCCCCCAGAGTCACATGATTAGAAAATTTGTGAGTCAGGATTAGAATCCAGGTTGGTCTCAGACCAACCCCAGTCCTGGAGTCAATCCAGAACTCCCAGTCTTGCAAGCAAAATAAAATTTAACAAGTTATATAGAAGTTGCCGTTTTATAACAGGTTGAATTCACAACAGTCTGCATGGAGTCATGCTTTAGAGCTATACCTACCAAGTAGGGAGCAAAACATACCTACTGGACAGGTTTCCAAGGGACTGAGGTACAAGTTTGGATTCTTGTGTAATTACCTGACATTTGAGTCCAGCCTTCCCCACTATAAAACTGGAGTAACGGTGTATCTGCTTGGCAAAGGTATCATGGAAGCAGTTAGATTTAATTTAACATCTATAAGGCTGGATGTAGAAGAGATTGTAGCCCTTATGTTGTCGTTGTGTTTTTCGCGATATACCCAAATATAACTTTTGTAATTAACCCCTCAAATGGCCGAAAGCAGTGTTGCTTACACTGAAGTTTGGAGGCCCCTGGGGTTCCCTCAATGTATTCTGGGTGATCTGCAAGTTCTTAAGTTTAATCGATGAAGCTAAAGCGTGCCTTGCTTGTCTTGTGGACACACATAATCATTCCTACTGATCGCTGAGGCAAAAGGGCTGAGAGGAAATAGCACCTACTTAGAATAATAATTAGTTCTCTTACCCAACAGTTATTTGTATTGTTCACACCTGCATAAATAAAGGAGCACAAGATGAGGAGAAAAGTCGCCAGAGGAGCCAAGGCCCACACAAGGAGGCACAAGGCAAATGTTCTGCGTGTAGCTGCAGCATGGCTAATGCCCAGGAAGCATCAATGATGCTTCATGACATGACTGGGGAGCTTCCGGCAAGACAGCTACACATAGTCCCTTGCCCCCCCCCCGAAGGCAAAGCCTAATTTCCCACTAAGGATATTGCTGGGCTTTGGAAATAGTACAATGGGAAGCAAGGCATCATCGTCCTTTTCCAAACAACAACGACAGTAACATAAAAACAGTGAGTGAGCTTAGCTGTCCTCAGAGATGCCAACTTCTTGATGACTTCTTACATACACATTTACATATGCTTTTGTAGTTCTTACGTTTTGAAATAAAGGATGCGAGGGAGGAATCAATGAATGTATGCAACTGGAAGGAAAGGGACGAATGCATCTGAAAGAAGAAATCAACATTTTATCTTTCAACGAATTTCCTACTAGACTGTCTAGCTTCGGAAGAATATTCTAGATCACGTCTCTATGGGATCCTGAATGTCTATTAATGTACATTCCACAGGGCGATGGGAAACAAAAACACAAGAGAGCCGATGAAGACCGTAATTCTTCAGAACTTAGCCTGACTGAGGCCAAGGTCTGACTTCACAACGGTTCATAGTTTCCTTTGGGTCATGTCATTCTGGCAAGGTGCAAAAGTCCATCTTCTTTCTAGGAAAGCTCCAACCACTCCCTGGATGTGACTGTGGACGTGTAATTCTGGCACTGCTCTCCCTACCTACCTGTTAGCTGCTGTCTAACCTAGCTTGCCTTTCTCCCCACCTCCACGTTGTTTGGGAAAATCATTAGCCTGTGCTTAATAAGACCCTTCAGCAACTCATCAAGGGGCAGGCTGTTTGACTGCGAGCCAGGATCAGCAGTCGTGGTGTTCTAATTTGGGGCTCATACTTGAAACTCCTTTTGGCTTTCCCTACGCACGGCCTATCAGTGTGCAGAATGTGTGTTTCCTATTGTCAGGCCTGTGGGCCTCTTGTGTTCCACGGTTCCTGTTGTTCAGACAGAACTTGCTGTCTTTGTGAGGCACCTGTCAGGAGAGTTCAGCTCGAGTTTTGTGAACCCCATATGCCCTTTCAACCAGGTCTGTGTCAAACACATTTCTCAACTGCAGAGAAATTCTGTTCTGAGGCTTAGCTGTTCAGAAAGCCACTGGCTGTCACTTTGAGGGCCTCCTTGGGACTTCTAAAAGTGAATCTTGAATTTGCCACAAGACTACATTTTAAGTCAGACCTTCCAAAACACTCTCATTGACGGAAAACTGAACTTTTTTTCACACGATGTGTTAATAAATATTGTATTCACAGAGAGATTACTTCAAGAAGATTAAAAGTCATGCTAACTCTTCTGGGTCTAGTAAATTGCAAGTGTCCTCAAACACAGGAAAATGTCTGCAAAGTTGGAATGCTTCTCCAATAGGCAAGCAAGCATTCATAAACAAAAGACTTACTTTCAAGGGACTTTCCAGGGGAAACACTTGATGAAAAGAATTCAAGCGGGAGTGCTTGGTGCATTCACACAAATACATACACACACAGAGAAATTAGGACATGCAACATTGCTTCTGTGCACTTGTGAGGGGTAAGGCAAGACCTGCTTCATGCTCCAATCTGGAAACACCGTTTTCTGCATATGAATGATACCCTCAGCAGGGAACTGGGGCCTCCGGAAATAAGAAAGCCTGTGGGTTCTTCCTGATGCTAGAATTCTTCTGAGAGCCTTTTTCCTGAGAGCCTGGGCAACAGGGCCAGGATGATGAGGATCAAGGCAAGATCACCAGCAACGGGGAGTCAACTTTCTGCAGGAACAAGGCAATGAGTTTTAAAAACATCATCTTTTGAATACTCACTTTGTGCCCTACAACTTTTTGGGTGTCTCTAATCCTCCTAGGGCCGAAACGAACGTATAACTATTCCTAATTTTACACACTACTGAATTCCCTTGTTTTTCTCCACGGCACTTTCACTTTCTAACATACTGTAGAATTCTTTTGTTTATTGTCTGTCTTCAACAGAACGTAAGCTTGGAGTGGGGGAAGGGTAGGTATTCTTGCCCACTTTATTCCCTGATTTCCTGGAGCCCAGAATAAAGGAGTGAATGAGTGAATAAACAAATGAATGAACGAATGAATGGAGGCCAGTGAGGCTAAGTGACTTTCTCCTATCAAACTACTCGTGAGTAACAGAGCTAAGGTTTGAACCCAGGCCCACGTGCAGTGCTGACACACTAGATTAGTAATGGCAGTTGTCAGGATTAGAATCTAAGACAAATTCGGAGGAAGAAAGATATGCAGCATTTAGTGCACGGCTGACTAATGAAGAGGTGTGTGCAAAGAAGATAACCAGATATAAAACAGCAGGGAAATAAGTCTAACTTTTGATCTTTGACATTGATGGGGAGGGTGCAACAGACTATGTGAAGCTGAAAAGGCCTGGTGGTCAAAATTCAAAACGTAGAACTCAATCCTTCAAATTTTGGCAGGGAACAGCGCAGTGCGTGGTCTCCATCATACCCTATAAGACGCATATGTGTTAATCCTTAATGGTCTGACCTCAAATCCTGACCCACTGTTTGTTACTATGTGACCTCGTGCAAATTCCTTAAGCGCTGTGAATGGGGATGATTTTCATGGGGTTTTCTGGAAACTGACCAAAATCATGCATGTAAACACAGAAATCAAAACCAAGCCTTCCGCGTAGTAAATGTGCAATCTACATGTTGTTTCTATTTTATCATTTTGGTGTGGCTGGAGAAGAGGGTGTTTAATAGGGGACCAGTTAGGCAGAAGTTAGAAAGGTAGGGGGGTACTTTGTGTTAGCCATCTTAAAGGATTTTGACACTGGTCTGTAACAGCACCTGCTTTGTTTGACAGCTGAATTGGGATGGATTAATCTGCCTGGAGCATTCCTCAGAGGGCTTTTCTGAAGACTGCCAAGCTCCAGGCGGGCTGTTAGGCAGGCCTCAAAGGGCATCTGGATGAAAAGGACTCAGAGCATTGTGCAGGCTGGGAATTAAGAGCGATAAAAACATCAACAGCCAATAGCACATCACCATCATGCCAGGAAGCTTCACCCATTTAACCATCTCAGAGAACCTATGAAGTGGATATTTTTATTATCTTCATTATGCCACATGGAAGATGAGGTTTACAAAAGATGACTTAACCAAGGCCACACGTTTAGGAAGTGATCGGGGCACAATTTCAACCCTGGCCACCACGCTTCAAAGACCCTTTACGCCCCTCTTCTTAGAACCGAGTGGTCCGAATGGCATTTTCTAGAAAGTGCTGAGAAGAACTGACATTCCGTTGATGTAGGATTCGGAAGCATAGGTCAAACTAAGCGGCTCTGTCTTCAGGTTTGAGAAGTGTTGCGGTTATCCTCCCAAATTCATGCCCAGGTAGTGCACTTTTACAATAGCGAAGTAACAACCGACTTCCCTCCCTGTCTCTTCTGTTGGAGATCCCAGGCTGAAAGATTTTACCCTTCGCAGTTCTACTGCAGAGCGTCTTGCCTCGCCCCCAGGACCCAGTGACTGGAACGTCTAGGGGTGGGAAGGCCTGTAACAGGTGGGGGTGGATCGGAGGCTTCAACTCCAGCGCAGGCCTCCTCCAGTTGGAACTAGATGATACCCAGTGAAATATGGGAATTTTGTTCCAAGGGATGCCCAAAAAAGGCGCGGGGAGAGCGCGCGGCAACCCCCACCTTCGTTGAACACGCTCCTCCAGGGGCGGCCTGCTTGCAGCACAGCTCCAAAATTGGCAACCTGGGCCTCGCAGCCGCCTTTTTTTAGCCTACATTCCCCAAACCAAGGAAGAGGCGGGTGACTAAAAATGCAAATCGGAGCCGGGGCGTCAGCAGGCAGGCCCGTGGGTGCGGGGCGTCTGGCTGGGGGAGACCCCGCGACCTCAGGTGCCCTCCGCTATACTCGCGGTGGGCGCCGGGAGGGGCACTTGGGGAGACACGCTCCCCTTCCAACCACTGCCCCCGCTTCCGCCTCCCGGGCGGCGGCGGGACTATGCGCGGCCTCTTTTCCGCCGGGGGTTAGGGAGGGGAGGCCGGATTAGGGCCCGCGCTTTCCGGCCGCAGGGCCCCCCTGCCCCCAGCGCCCGGCCGGCGGTACACAGGTGGTTTTCCGCTCGGGAGGGGCAGGCCGCGGCACTTTTATATAACAATAGAGCTCTGCGCGCGGGGTCTGCGCCTCCTCGCCGCCGCGGCCCCCACCCGGCCACGCCTCCATCCGGCCCCCGGCCGGCCCGCCCTGCTCCCCGGCAGAAAGCAGCGAGCCCGCCTGGCCGGCACTTCCTCAGTTACCTGCTGGCCCTGCAGAGCGGCCGAGACGTTCCCTGCGACTCCCAGCCCTCCGTGGAGCAAGGGGTCCCGGCAGGCACTCCTCCCCGCCTCTTACCCACCCCAGGCCGCGTCGGAACCCCAGAGGCCCGCTTTCGGCCCCCCACCCGACCTGAGGGTAGCCCAACGCCCAGCGCCCAGCGCAGCTGAGCCAGGAGGCGGGGGCGACCGGGTGCCAGGAGCGCAGCGCGCAGGCGCAGCTGGTGCTCGCTAGTGCCCTGCGACCCGCAGTGGAGGGGGTTGTCAGGGTGAGACCGAAGGCTCCCCTCTGACAGGCCTCTCTAGTCTACCGTAGCTGATCGCGGAGCCTGCGCGGGCCCCCGCAGGCCTTGCGGTAGGACTTCCCCACGACACGCCGTTGGTGGGGACAGCCCGCCCGGCTCCGCGCGCCCAGAATGCACCTAGACCCGGCAACCGCGCCAGACCGGCTCCTCCGTCGGAAGCCGAGCTAGCTGCCCAGTAATGATTAACGAGCGCAACCCCCCAGCGCGCGGTGGGTGACCGCAGGAAGGGGAGGGGGTAGGGCTTGGATCCCCGGAACAATGGCTCATAACGCCCCAGGCCGCTGGAGGGGAATAAAAGCATCGAACTGTCCAACCAGTTTGTTTCTGCAGGCTCCACTGTTTAAAAACAAAATAAAGTAATTTAAACGCTATTAAAAACAAACAAAAAAACCCCCATCAACCTTCCTTCCTATTATCTGGACAACCAGGCACTTGTTTGTTTGCTTGCTTGCTTGAAAATGTTCCAACAAAATCCTAGTTTGTTTCGAAAGATGTTGGATTAGCATTTAACACCTCATCGGTCACTAAAGCCCAGGCAGTTCACCAGCCCCAACACAGCCTCAGCTAAAAGAACATCAGAGCAAACAGAGCTGGGCTTTTTAAACTGGCAAACAAATGCCACACACCGCCTAAAGAAGGGCGGAGGAGGGGGGTTCAGGCGAAACTCCTGTCCAAATGAGTTTAAAGGGAATAGAAGGAAAAAAAAGCACAAGTTTTCTTAAAGCTAGCTTGCGAACACAGGCGTCACGAACAAGGGCTTTTGTGCCTGCTAATTGCACCATTTGTGCGCAAAAGTTCCGACGCGAAGTGTGAACTCTCAACAGAAGGAAACATGAGACAACTGAAGTGCCCTGGTTTATGTGCCCCGCTCCTCCTCCGCCGCCGCCTCCTCTTCTTTCTCCTTCCTCCCGCCGAGCCCGCTGTTGCAGCTTGTTTGCACTGGGGCTTATCCGGAGCGGAAATTCCTTTCCGTTTTTGTGAATGACAAACTCATTAACAATTCATCAACACAACCTGTTCCAGCCGGCCCGTCCCCACGGCAACAGCCCCTTCCGCAGCGCGCTCATTGGCTGGCCGGGAGAATGTATCCATTGAGACGCTCGCTGTTTGTATCCATTGAGGAGCTGCCTCGCGCAGGGGGTGTGCGAGGGTTGAGTCCAAGGGAGAGTGAGCAAATCGAGGTTTGAATAATCCGAGGAGAAAGACGCCTGGGCGGATTTGAGGTGCAGCCTTGAAGGGAGGGATTAGGAGCCGCTGGACTTTTTTTTTTTTTTTTTTCCCCTCCCCTCTTAGTAGCAGGGAGTCCGAATTAATTGGATTTCATTCACTGGGGAGGAACAAAACTGTCTGGGCAGCTTCATTCAAAGAGATTCATTGACACCAAGAGCGAGCGGCTGCAGCGGGGTGCAGCGGGAACCGCCGGCTTCACTTCTGTCTCGCTTTCCCCAACCGCTAACACGGTCTGGGAAGGACGAGGTGGAATTAAACCCCGCTCAGAGAGCGGCAGCTTCGCGCAGCGCGCTCGGCCTATGCCTGCCCCGAGGGGCGTCTGGTAGGCACCCCGCCCTCTCCGGTAGCTCGACCCCCATGATAGATACGCTCAGACCCGTGCCCTTCGCGTCGGAAATGGCGATCAGCAAGACCGTGGCGTGGCTCAATGAGCAGTTGGAGCTGGGCAACGAGCGGCTGCTGCTGATGGACTGCCGGCCGCAGGAGCTGTATGAGTCGTCGCACATCGAGTCAGCCATCAACGTGGCCATCCCGGGCATCATGCTGCGGCGCCTGCAAAAGGGCAACCTGCCGGTGCGCGCGCTCTTCACCCGTGGCGAGGACCGGGACCGCTTCACCCGGCGCTGCGGCACCGACACCGTGGTGCTTTACGACGAGAGTAGCAGCGACTGGAACGAGAACACCGGCGGCGAGTCGGTGCTTGGATTGCTGCTCAAGAAGCTCAAGGACGAGGGCTGCCGGGCGTTCTACCTGGAAGGTACGCGCCGGGGGAGCCCCGCGCGCGGGGCCGGGCGGGGGTCGCGGGGCTGTGCGCTGCGGGCAGGGCACGAGGACTGCAAGTGGCCCTGCTGCGCTTGACTGGCGCTTCTGAGTCGCGCCGCGGGGTCGGGGGACAGCCGCCAGCTACCGGCTGCGAACCTCGAGCGTCCCGCACTCGCGAGCAGGCTGGCGCAGAATCCACCAGCTTCCGGCCACAGGCACGGGTTGTTTCTTTCTAACGATTTCTCCTGTCTACCGGGAGTCTCCTCCACCTGTCCCTGCTTTCTATCGTTCGATCTTGAATCGAGATTTGCAGGACAGGAGAGGTCATGGTGTGTGTGTGTGCAGATCGCACCTCCTAGTCCCTCAAAATATTTTTAAAAGTTGCCCTTTTATGCATCTCTGGATTTAAAGAAGGGTTTCCAGGGAAGGCGGGCCTGTTCGTTCCACTCCCGAGGGTACACATTTAAGTGTCTTTCTGTTATAGTTGGGTCTGTGTGTAGGGGGTTCGTAGGGTGCTGGGGTGTTTCCTGCGCCCGGCCGCGGCTCTCACTAGCTGTGAAAACTACTACGGGATCTCAGGTTACACTATTGCCTTTCTCGTCCTGGCAGGTGGCTTCAGTAAGTTCCAAGCCGAGTTCGCCCTGCACTGCGAGACGAATCTAGACGGCTCATGTAGCAGCAGCTCGCCACCGTTGCCAGTGCTGGGGCTCGGGGGCCTGCGGATCAGCTCTGACTCCTCCTCGGACATTGAGTCTGACCTTGACCGAGACCCCAATAGTGCAACGGACTCGGATGGCAGCCCGCTGTCCAACAGCCAGCCTTCTTTCCCCGTGGAGATCTTGCCCTTCCTCTATTTGGGCTGTGCCAAGGACTCCACCAACCTGGACGTGTTGGAGGAGTTCGGCATCAAGTACATCTTGAACGTCACCCCCAATTTGCCGAATCTCTTTGAGAACGCAGGAGAGTTTAAATACAAGCAGATCCCCATCTCGGATCACTGGAGTCAAAACCTGTCCCAGTTTTTCCCTGAGGCCATTTCTTTCATAGGTGAGACTAATTAAGAGTCCTTCCTCAGACTTTTAAATGCAAAATTCCTAGCCATTCATAGAACTTAAGCTGTTAACCTTTCTTGCTGCCTGTTAGCAGGTCTGATTGCAGGTCTCTAATGTTACAAGCAGGGAATTCTGGTTTATCTTCTAGCTGAAAGAAAGAAAAAGTGCCTTTTGACATGGCTGCAGACCACAGGTGTCTTTGAAATGGTGCTTTCTGCCACTTTGAATTCAGTCATTTGAGAGCAGGCTGTGTATTATCGGGCAACAGAATTTTCTCACAGTCTTTGGACTCGGAAAAGGCTAGCTAGAAGTCCTCCCCATTGACAGGAATTTTAGCACTGCTTTATAATTTTAAAAGATCTGAGAGTTATTTTAGGACATCAGGTTAGTTGTTGGAAAGCCCTATGAATGCTAGATGTTGTAATTCAGTTGAATGTTACTGTGATACGGGTTCACAGTGAGACAGTGAGGGTAACCTGAGCCCAGCAGGAAGGACTGTGGGCTGGAAGCCTGGAGAAGCGAATCTCCAGGCATTGTAATGCATTTCCTATTACAAAGGAACTCATTTTCAGGCCATGTCGACATCCTGTTCCTCCTAATGGGCTGTCCCCTGTGACTTCCCTCTCTCTTTTAAAATGCCTGAATACCTCCATTGTTAGCTGCACAACAGTTGGAGAATAATTTAATAGACCCTTGCAGTCTGCTTGTCTGTATAAAAGGCATTCAAGACCATATTGCAGGGTTTCTGGTATTCACATGCTGAGGCAAAGAATGCACACATTAAGGATTTTTTTGTTGTTGTTGTTGGCAGAAACTTAATACAAAAGCTCCCTTTTCAGAAAATATCTGAAATATGTAATTGTGCCCAGTGTACATGTTTTATCTCAATGATACATTTTCTGCTGCCTGCAGGGTCCAGCTGCCACACACGATTCTTCTTTCTTTCTTTCTTTCTTTCTTTCTTTCTTTCTTTCTTTCTTTCTTTTCTTTGTCTTTTCCTTTAACTCAGTTTTTAGACTAATCATTCACAAAGCGTGATTTTCGGTCTACTGAAAGCTTGCCTTTCTTTTTGTGTTTACAGATGAAGCCCGGGGCAAAAACTGTGGCGTCTTGGTGCATTGCCTGGCTGGCATCAGCCGTTCGGTCACTGTAACTGTGGCTTATCTTATGCAGAAGCTCAATCTGTCAATGAACGATGCTTATGACATTGTCAAGATGAAGAAATCCAACATCTCGCCCAACTTCAACTTCATGGGCCAGCTGCTGGACTTCGAGAGGACGCTTGGACTCAGCAGCCCCTGTGACAATCGGGCCCCCACGCAGCAGCTCTATTTCACCACCCCCTCCAACCAGAACGTCTACCAGGCGGGCTCCCTGCAATCCACGTGAGAGGCCCCACACGCCTTACCGGATGTGTCCGTTCCTTTAGCCGTTTCTCTTGGCAGCATCAGCTGGGCTGCTTTCTTTGTACACGGCCGCAGGTGTCAGAATGACACCAGTTGTCTGTATTAGACGAGGTTCCCACGTGTGGAATTGGTTATTACCATGGGAGAGATTTGCTCCATTCTTGTTGGAAGAACAGAACATGCTGTATAGATACGGGCCATAGGTTCGCTCCACGCCCGTGTGTACAGCCTACCCAGGCAGGGACTGGAATTCTAGGGTCGCCAGGTATATAGGGTAGGACCAAATGGTAGGGGAGGAGCATGTGTTTAGGGCCTCGTATGACTGTTTCTTTTTGCGCCTGGAACTGATTACATACTGTCTTCAGTGAAGACGGATTCAATTTTGCATATAGAGGAGCCAAAGAGAGGTTTCAGCTCTGTATTTGTAGTATCAGTTTGCAAAAAAATATAAAAAATAAAATAAATACATAAATAAAGGTAATAATAAAGAAAACAAATCTGATACTCCATTTGATTATTGTAAATATTTGATCTTAAATCACTTGACCGTGTTTGTTTGAATTGTGTTTGTTTTTTCTTTGATGGGTTTAAAAGAAATCATCCAAAGGGAGAGCAGTACACCACTTCTTAAAACCGAAAAACCAGAAATGTTTGCTCTTTTCTAATCCAAAGGGTATATTTGCAGCATGCTCGACTTCACCAACTCTGAATCACGTTTTCATGGACACTGTTCTCACTGAGACCTTGTTATGGTGCAGCCTTTACTCTCTTTCATATATCTTCCTTGTGATTTTTTTCCCCTTCTTAATGTAGTTTGACTATGCCTTACCTTTGTAAATATTTTGGCTTGTGTTGTCTCAAAGGGGATATCTTGGAAAGACACCAAAATCATGGGCTCACTTTTTTTTTTTTTTTTTTAAACTTCAGCTGTGCTAAACAGTATATTACCTCTGTACAAAATTCTTCAGGGAGTGTCACCTCAAATGCAATACTTTGGGTTGGTTTCTTTCCTTTTTTTAAAAAAAAAAATTTGTATAAAACTGGAAGTGTGTGTGTGAGCTTGGGTACCCGGTTGACAGGTGAAGTGCATATGATTGTGGAAAGGGAGAGTCAAGTTGCCCCATTATGTTCATGGTGTAAAGTTTTGAGCTGAAATTTATTATAAGAATGTAAAACCTTAAATTATTAATAAATGACTATTTTGGCTATTGAATGTGTATTTTTTTTTAAATCTCTCTTTAATTGTACCTACCTGTGAAGTGATACTTTTAAGGAATTTTTCAGCGGGGAAGTGAAATTGGCTTGTAAAGTACTACAGGAACAGCAGGGCAAAGTTCCCATCGCCTAAGCAATCCCAGGAATGTTTTTCAGGTGTAGTTTATGACATTAACCGCTTGCTTCAAATAAAGATGACATCATAGAATGAACTGGCTGTATGATGTGTTCCGACAACACTTTATGAATACAACTCTGGCTCATTTAAGAAAATAGGAATGCCCTTGAAGAAAAATGAAGCCGTACAGCACACCTTGCTGAAGTATAAAGTTTGGCTATTCCTGAGTAGTCATAAAGAGGGGGTTCCGGAATAACAAGATAGTCACAGTGTTAACCTCTCTCCTTCCCTGTCAGGGCCTTCTACTCGATAATACACATGCCTGGGAGAACTAGGGATAATTGTTGTGCCAGTTTGTTACTGGGGCACTTCTACCTGCAAGCTATCCGAGCGTCGGAATATCAAGTGAATCGGAAATGATGTCTCCCCTTTCCTTGCTCCCGCACATGTGGCAGGCATAGCTAAGCTTCTCACCAAGCCTGGATGTGGGCTTTAAAATTTCACACTGACACTTGAGCTAAAACTTTGCCACTCCTGTTCTAATGTGCTTTGTGCTTAGCTGGTTTAGAATGTGGGCCAGACGCTACTACTGAACTTTATGTCGAAGTTATTTTAAACAGTACCTTTCGAGGTAAAGGCTTAATATCCTGTCTTTTTCCTTGGGACATCCCCTCTCCTTGTCCCAAGTGTAAAGATACACAAACCAAAAATAAAAGTAAAGGGCGGGTGTAGGAAATCAAAAGAATTAGAATTTTCAAATGAATTTAGCCCCTTCACCTGCATCGAGGAGAGAGATGAGCTTTTCACCCACAGGTGCATGTGAGATGCCAGTTGGATCATTTGGTGATCTACGTTATGAGAGGCGAGTGGCTCTGATTTTATGGCAATCGTATCAAACAGTCCAGGGTGACTTCTGGCAACTAAGCATGTTTAGAGGGCAAACAGAAACAGTGCAGAAAAGTACCAACTCAGTCTTTCCCATTTGGGTGCCCCAAGTCAACCAGAGCTTAGAAAGGAGAAGTGGGTTGCAGTTCGACTTGGCTCGTGTTAATCCAGTTCTGAACGGTTTCCGCTCCTGGCATTCCCTAAACTGCCTGTTCAAAGTAGGGATTTGCAAGCAGCGTTAGCAATTTCCTGTCCAGCTGCAGCTCAAGTAGCTGCGTGCTTTTTCTCCCCCTTTCTTTTCTCTGATTTCTTTTCTCTTTCGTTTTTTCCTTTCTTTTTTCTTTACTCTGGACTGTGGATAATTTTAGTGCATTTCCTCTTTGTGGATTATCATCTCTTTTCCTCCTGGAACCTGCATACATCGAGTCCCCTACTGCTCTGCTCCAGCCGACAGCTGGCCTCCTCAGCACTTCCTCTCGTTTCACTGTGGGTTTGTTGTTTGTCAGTGCACTTCTGAAATTAATAATGTTTTCTGGCCAAGTGCCACAAGCCATTACCACAAAGGGGAAGTAACACATATGAATAGCAGGAAGCCATGCAGGGTCACAGTGTGAGCTGAACCTGTGGAGGGAGCATAATTGAGCCTGGCCCATTCAGCAAGTGTCTGACAGCGATTTGGGGAGAAGGGGCTCCCCGCGTTTAAGCAGCTCAAGCTGTGAGGGGAAAAAAAGAGTCCAATAAATTGGTAGCAAATGGCCTTTGTCATTAGTCTGAATAAAGGAGAGGGAGCAAGAAGAGTTTAGGGCCCCCATAAAGTTGCAGTGTTTGGGATTTCTACCCCCCCTCTCCTGGCATATTGTTTCATCAGGCTGGTGACAGAGTGGTGCCCGCTTCCCCTCTGTTGCCACAAAAAGACTCCTATTAAATGGGTGGTTTTTACGGTTCACGCAGGCCAGGAGATTCAAAGAGCTGTTCTCTTTCTTTTTCTTCTATGGAAGGTGGAAGGTTGTAACTGACAGCATGGGCCCCCACCTCGCACTGTGCCTGCCTTTCTCCTGGCTGTACCTCAGTCCCCTCGGCTCCTTTGTGCTTGCAGGGGCTGGTGAAGGCGATCATTTCGCATCTTAGAGTTGGGCTTGCTTCCTGAATGGAGCCCGCACGGTTACTAGGGCAACCTTTGCCAGCAGCTGCGGCTCCCAGGCCTCCCTCCTCACCTGCTGTCCCCATTAGTGGCTTCGTCAGGTCTCTTCCTCAGGAGAAAACGTTACCTTTCCTGGTCTACGAGGGGGTCGGGGGGAGGGTAGGCCGCCTTTCCAGACATGAGGTTATCTTCAGGGTTCATGGGGGCTGTGGGGGACTTTAGGGAGTGCACTGGTTACTGGTCTTAAGATTAAAATCAGACTAAGAAAGGTTTATCTGGGGATAGAAAGATCCGCACAGCCTCCAAAGGAGTGAAAATTGGAGGTTTGCCCTGACCCAGCAATTAGGAGACCTGAACTCTAACTCTTGCTTTCTCACTAATGAACCAGATACTCTGAGCCAGTCACCCAGCCTCCCTAAGTTTCTTCTTCCTTGTCTGTAAAATGAGAGGCTTTACCTTTCATTCTGGGATTCTCTCATAATTTCAGCCTTCTGGTCACGGATTGGTGACACATGTTAGATGATAAAATGAGATGACGAGCAGGCGAAAACAAGTAACATTTATGAGGGGTATCAGATGCACAATATCATCTCACTTAATGCTCAAAACAGCTCTGTGGGATCGATCCTATTATCATCCTTATTTGTCACTGAAGAAATGGAGGCAGAGAGATGCCTAAAGTCATCGAATGGCAAGTCGTAGAATGCAGCTTTGAAGCTTTAGCTCTTCTTGTTATAAACTGTCATCAGTCTTTGCTCGTTTTTACAAGGTGCCCTTGGGTTGGCTAGGAAGTGGTGACCCCGTTTCATAGCTGAGGCAGTGGAGGAAGCAGAGATTAAGTGGCCTGCCCAAATTAAACCCAAATTCAACAGTAAAATCATGAGAAAGCCACAGGACCCCAGCTGATGTGTCACCAGAGGGATGTGGTGTCCCGTCTTCTCTCTCCATGGAGAACCTGCCCTATACTGGGTCCATGAGCACATAAATTACAAAACTGATTTTCCTAAGGATCTCTAGGGTGGCTAGCATGTGTCCAGCTGGCCCGCACTCCTGCCCACACACCCTTTTCAGGATTACACAGTGAACTGACCCCAAAGAATTCACTTCCTCACTCTGATCCCTCCTGAAGGAAAGCTGATGTGGAAGGAGAGAGAAAGGGAGACAGACACAGAGACACAGCTGTAGCTGGCGTTAAGTATTCTTGAAAATTCATCTTTTAAAAAAAAATCATTCTTTGGACATTACACTGTTTCAAGAGGATTGGGGGGGGTACAAATTTAGTTGCAGTTACTCAGTAATAATCATTTTCGAGAAGATCCTGCGGACTTTCAAATACCCTTACTCCTCTTGTGTTCTTATCTCATTTGGCCCTGAATCAGTCCGGTTCTGATGATGGAATCCTCAAACTTCTTTAAAGTTCAAAATTGATCTCCTAAGAGTATTTAAGGGCACAAAACAAAGTTCAAACAATTCACAAATATTTATCCAGGCCTTGATCTGTGTTGCACTGATTCGATGAAACAAGGTTGAAATCAAAGGCAATGGAAGACTTAACGAGCCCTCAAAGGCTGAAGGCAATGTCATATTTTGAAGTTTGACCACTTAATCTTTCTGCTAGTGTCCCAAATCAAAGCAGATCCCCCAAGGGACTATCAGGCAGGTCCTTGTATGTCCCTACAGGCTGCAATAGTCAAAATTACATTTTAGACATGATATTTTATATATGAAAGGATTGACAGCCAACATGTATGCACTTTGACCCACCTACCTCCCTGTCTTGTCATGGAAAATACCTTTTGAGAGCGTATTTATCTCCAGTGCTTTTTAGGAAAGAGAAGTTTTGGACCGCTTATATCTTCAAAAATGAACCCTTAACACACAAAGGAAATAAGAAGAAATACCATTCAAGACTTGATTATATGCTAAGCATCAAGCAAGTCTAAAAAAGGAGCTTCTTCTAAGCTAGAATTCCCCCTTACCTGCTTTTGGAGACAACCTAAGTATTACATTAAGCCTTTTTTATTAGGTCCAGTTTCATTCCTACAGCAAATATTAACAGGAGAAGGAAGAAAGAAGACAGGACAAAGAAGGGGATTTGGGGGAGCACGTAGCTCCCAGGGCAATTATAGCAGGAACACTCCTTTATGTTCTGGTTGTTACTGCTATGTAACAGACCACCCCAAAACTTAATGGCTTCAAACAACAATAATCACTTATTCTCTTCCTGAGTCTGCATTTGAGCAGCCCTCTGCAGAGAAGGCTGATCTCTCTTCAGGGTCTTATTATCTAGAGTAGCTCGACTGTGGGCCAGAGGCTCCATTTCCAAGATGGCTCATTCCCATGGTTGGCAAGTTGGTATTGGCCGTCAGTGAGAAGCACAGTCAGGGCTTAGGGCCAGAAACTTTGCTTCTTTTCCGTGTGGCTTAAATTTTCTCACAGTACGGTGTCTGAGTTCCATAGGTGAGACCCCAAGGGAGAGAGCCTGGTGGAAACTGTACTGACTTTTAGGACCTAGTCTTCGAAGTTACTTCCGCTATATGCCGATATCTATGCCATTCAAAGACAGGAGATGAAGGTGGGGTAAGATTCTGGAAGAGAACATGGGATGGAAAATATTGTTGTAGCCATTTTGGGGAAACACTGTCTGCCACATCTTATGTGGAGACCGAATGTCAGACTTTAAGAAGCCATAGTGATCCAGATGAGTCTCATGATCCCGTCTCATCAACATTATAGTTGTCAAGAACTGGTGCCATTATTTTCTCAATCCAGCCCCGTTTTCGTCTGTCTCTAACATTCACAACAGAGCAATACCATCAAACAAAAAATCCTTAAGATTGACCCTAAAATAGAATATGAAATAGTTTTATAAAAGAATATTAATGTTTTCATGTTGGCAGAGAAAATGTTGTTTGAGATAGATTCACACCAAAGTTACTGGGTGCGATGACAGCGAATTGTTTTCAAGCAAACTAGTATTCTATTGTATTTCATAGTATTCTGTTGTAGTAGATCATCTTACTTTGATAGGCATTTGAGTTTTTTCCATTTTTAACTATTATGAACAATACTGCTAAGAAGATCTTTGTGCATGTACCCCGATGCACATGTGCACACATTTCCCTGGCACATACCAGGGAGTAAAATTGGCATAAACTGGGTAGATCCCCAACTTCAGATGATGGGGTGGTTGTGCCAATTCACCTCACCACCACCAATATTTGAGTTTTCATATTGTTCCGTATTTTTGTCCACACTTGCCATTGTCAGACTTCTTAGTTTTTTTTTGTTGACCTTGTGGATATGAAGTGATTACTTACTATGATTTTAATTTTCATCATCGGATTCCACATGAGAGTGAGTCCTTGTCTTGATTGGTCAAAGGAGATTTTATTTTGCAAGGTTCCCATTCAAATCTCTTGCCAAGTTTTCAATTGAGTTATTTATGGTTTTTTTTTTAAATTGATATAAGCAGTGCTTTGATATTCTAAATACTAGTCTTTTATGGATGATATGCACTGAAAATATCAGTGCAATGCTTTTCAAACTTTGTTCCCCCTCAGGGATGGATGTAGGTGCATTTGGGGTGGATTGTGCACTGCACAACTCTAAAAGGTGCCAATCAGAAAGGCAGTGATAAAAATGCATGGCCAACCTGCATAATCTTGCATGGTTGTCTTAGAGGCCCATGGTTTTCGAATCAAGGGAATTGTGGCTTAAAATGTTTGAAAACCACGAATTGAATCTATTTAATAAACATGGAAACAGAGTTAGAAAGATTGAGTTGAAAGAATAGCTACATTTGATGATTTAGACTTAAGTGGGGCTGGTCTGGAAGGGTTTTGGGGTAGACTACATCTTGAACCAACTTTGGAAGACAGGGTGGTTTTTCACAGAGAAGCAAAAGGGATGTTAGAGTTGTAGGTGATGAATTGTGGCTAGCTTTGGAAGTAGTAGAAGACAAATTCTTCATAAGGTCTTGCAAAAGTATTTTTCAAAGTATAGAACAGAGAGCAAAAATCAGAACGTTCAGGGATATGAGTGGTAAAATTTGAAGAGAATTTACAGGGGCGCCTGGGTGGCTCAGTCGGTTAAGTGTCCAGCTTCGGCTCAGGTCATGCTCTCACAGTTGATGAGTTCGAGCCCTGCATCAGGCTCTGTGCTGACAGCTCAGAGCCTGGAGCTTGCTTTAGAGTCTGTGTCTCCCTCTCTCTCTCTCTGCCCCTCCCCCACTTGCTCTCTCTCTCTCTCTCTCTCTCTCTCAAAAATGAATAAACATTAAAAAAAAAATAAAGAGAATCTGCAGAGTGTAAAAATAACTGTGGTTTTGGTGAACCTCACCTCTCTTGTTAGTTACATCTTGAACTGGAAAAACTCCAGTTCTTCCTTCCTGTGGGTCTTTCTTCTGTGTCTCCTTGGCTACTCACAGAGCACTTCACTTCTGACACTTCTGGTCACTAAATGTGTGGCGTTTTTTCCCACACGAAGCAATTCTCTATGACCCCAGCTGGGCGTCCTACAATGTAATTCAATTCTAACACTATCTACCAGGGGACAGTGTCCAATCCCACAGGTTAAGTACTTAGTCCTGAAGACTGGTTCCACCCTATTTCAGATGCCAACAGCAAGGAGCGGGTCCGCAGGTTACATACAACTTCTGTCCAAATTGGCTACAGATCAGAGGTTCCCCCAACCTTCTACTCAGGTTTAATGAATTTGCTAGAACAGCTCACAGAACTCAGGGAAACATGTTTATTAGATTATAAAAGGATATGTTAAAGGATAAAGCTAAGTGAAGAAATGGGGCAAAGTTGGGGAGGGTCCCAAGGGCAGAAGGTTCTGTAACCATGGAATAGGGACATGCCATACTTCTGTCAGGGATGTGTTCATCTACCTAGAAGCTTTCTGAACCCTACGCTATTGGGATTTCTTATGGAGGTTTCATCACACAGGCATATGACTGCTCATTAACTTCATTTTTTTTTTCTTTTTAGCCTTTCTTCCTTGTAAAGGGAATGGCAAGCAGAACTGAAAATTCCAAACTTCTAATCATGGCTTTTTCTTTCCTGGAACCAGACCTCACCCACCAGCCATCTAGGATCCCACTCAGAGTCACCCCACGAGAATGAAAGACACTCCTTATTACCCAGGAAATTGCAAGGGTTTCAGGAGCCCTGTGTCCGGAACTGGGACAGAGACCAATGTATGTATTTCTTATAAATCATAATACCACAACATCTGGTTACAGAATCCTACAGTTTCAGTGGAGAATTAGGTTCAGAAGCCTAAAATAGTGAGCGAACACTAAAAATCGTCAAAACTCGCGAGGATTTATTCTCTTTTGTAAAAGTCAGGAGGTGAGAAATGCTGGCCTGGTAAGGGCAACTTCACGGGATCATTCAAAACTCAAGCGTTGATTCCCACAGTCACAATATGGTGGCTCCATGCTAGTCATCATATCCACATTTCAGTCAGGAGGGAGGAGGAAGGAGTAAAGAAAAAGAGTGTGCTTCCTGCAGAGTCAGTTCCCTGAAAAAAGCTTCCTGGAAATCCTGTGCCAGAGTTAAATTCTAGGCACTTAATGGCCAAAATTAGCCACATGGCCATAGTTAGAGAGACTGGGGAATATAAACGTTTAGCTGGGCATGTACTTCCCTTAATATACTTGAGGTTTTATTACTTGGGGAAAAGGGGAGACTGAATGTTAGTCACCCACTTTCTTTCTGGGGAGAACCCCACTTCCACCATACCGGAGGGTACAGGACCCAGGCCAGGGCAAGAAGAGTGTGTCAGTTTCCCCTCTCAGTGATTGGTTCAGGGATGAGACAGGATTCAAATCCAGTCAATCAGATTACTCTCTGGATTAAAAAAAAAAATTTTTTTTATTTTATGGAAAGGATTTTTCTCTTTGAGTCTCCAAGTCCCAGATCTACTGAATTAGACCTGGAAATCTGTTTTTTTCTTTGTTTGTTTTAAGGTCCACAAGTGGTTCTTTTGATTGACCAGTTTGGGAATTACCAGATATGCTGTAGATTTTAAACCAGTAGTTAATTTCTTCTAGCATCTCCTCTCCCGGGGTCTTCAAAGAATAGAGTAAAAGGGAACTTGATGGATGTCTTTCATAACATGGACGTCAAAAAGTTGAGCACATAGTTTAGCTATAACTGCATCATAAGTTTTCATGAGCTCACTACTATAGGCTCTCTTAGAGTTATTTTTGTTGTTGTTGCTAGTTTGTTCCCTGTTCTATAAAGTAGCACTTGAATCTCCCTAAAAATACTTTATTCTAATTTCACCAGGGCTTCTAGGTCTGCTCTGCTGTGATTTGATGTCACTCTATCAATACCTTTGTGATTTTCTAGATTCTGGCCTACCAACGCTCACTCATATTTTGTCTTTTCAGGCTGAAGCGTTTTAAAGTCTCTCTAGTTTCTTTACAAACCTTAACACTGTTGAGTGATCTTCTTTGGTCATGTTCCAGTTTCATTATGACATTTTGGAGGCTTAATGACTGGAACTCTACCCAGTGTTTCTGTAGCAGATGAATTCTGGTGTCTCCGTGTGTATGTGTGTGTGCGTGTGTGCGTGTGTGCGCGAGCACTCATAAGACTGTGCTTTCTATTTTGTTTTTAACATCCTTCCTGATGATGCTTGCTTTTGTAACTGCCACAATGCTTTGGACCGACTTCTTCAGGGAATGGGCTGCAATGATGCCATCATCTTTTTCCTGGATCACGTCTGCACTCAGAAAGCCTTGGTCTCCCGAGAACGAGGGGGGTTCTCTTTTCCTGTTGGCATTACGTGAACCACCTCCACTGAGCGCAAATGTTCTCCGCCCACTCATGCAGCTCCACGAGATCCTCTTGACGTTTATTCTTATCAGGTTGGTTTTGCAATTGCCAGAAAACCTTGGTGTCTTTTTCTAAATTTGAGACTTCACTTTATTGATGTTTAAATCACTTTAAAGAAATGGTAAGCAAGACTGGTCCACGTACAGATTCATGGAACACACGTTTTAAAATATACCCTCAAACAGAAGAGCAATTATCTCTTGGCGATGCACAAAAAACACTAGAACCTGATTAAAAAATAGTGAGCCTCCTATGAAAATATAGCTTTATAATAATCAAAACAAAACTCCTTGTCCTTCCTTCCCTCTCCACCTCAGTTACAGTGAAATTGCTATTCCCAAACCCTTCCTGTGAGGAAATTTTGAAATTGCCACTGATCTCTATCCAAAATTTCAGGCTCTTCTTGGGGCACCTGGGTGGCTCAGTCGATTAAGTGTTCAACTTCGGCTCAGGTCATGATCTGACAGCTCATGAGTTCGAGCCCCCTCGTGGGGCTCTGTGCCTGGAGCCTGGAGCCTGCTTCTCTCTCTCTCTGCCCCTCCCCCACTTGCATTCTGTCTCTCTCTCTCTCTCAAAAATAAACATTAAATTTTTAAAAAACATTGCTCCTTGACGAAAGCAATTAGGAGTTAAAAAGTTTAATTTGTTATTGATTGATTTTTAAGTAGGCTCCACACCCAGTGTGGGGCTTGAACTCACAAGCCTGAGATCAAGTCACATGCTCCACCGACTGAGCCAGCCAGACACATCCCAAGAGTTAAAATCTTTTAAAAGAAGAAATGCTGGCTGAGTGGCCCACGGTATGTGTCTGTGGTTTGATGAGGCCACCTCCATTCAGAGCTGGTTCTCAGCTGTGGAATGATGGTTACAAGCTTGGTCAGGGTGTTCAATCTTCCCAGATGAGAATTCAGATCTGTGACTTAGCGATGCGACCTTGGACAAATTACTTAGTCTCGGTGAGCCTTGGGGTTTCACTGGCTGAGCAATGGGAATAGTTGCACTTAGCTCATGGAGTTGTGAGGATTGAATGAGACAATTGATGTAAGGCGCTTAGTACAAATAATTATGATTGAACAGGCTCTGGGGAATAAAAATTATATAATTTTTATTCATTCGTTCATTCATTCAATAATAAGAAAACACAATTCCTATTGTGTTTACAGAATGTTCTGAGGGCCATAAAAAAGATAAATTGGATACAAAATTTGAACTTTCAGCCTCAGAATGAAACTAATAATGAATATAAATAATTATGAGGTATAGAGTAACAGAGAGCGTAAAGTTAACATAACATAACTTAAACACAGGCTCTGGATTTAGACTCTTGTAGGTTCAAATATTAGCTTCATCACTAGCTACCTGTGTAATCTTCGACCAGCTTCTTAACCTCATTTAATTTTTCCTCTTTTCATCTGTGAAAAAAAGGAGATAATAATAGTACTTACCTCATAATGTTATCAAGCTTAAACGGGAAAAAATGCATGTCAAGTGCTTAGCTCTTTTCTCTGGCATACAGAAAGTAACATCACCCATTTCCCCCAAAGAGATGGAGAAGAACTGCAGGAATTCAGAGGGCAGGGGATGGTTTTTCTGTGTGGGGGAGGAAAGAATCATGGAAGACTCCCTGCTGGTGGCTGACAAATCACAAAGTCAGTTTACAAATTTACCGAAGAATATGCCTTGAGCTATTACCGCGAGGCTGGCCCATCTATCCTATGAGATCGATTTTGTAGGGATAGTAAATCTCCATCTTTGAGTTGAGGAAATAGGAATTCAGAGTTTAAATGAAGCTTAATTTGCCAAAGGTCCCCCAGGTAAGTTGTGGAGAAGCTGGTATTTTTGTTCCTGGGTCTGTTTACTTCAAAAGCTCAGGTTCTTAACATCTGCTTTACACTCTTCCACAGCAATGTGGGTATTGCCCATCTCATGGGCCACTCCCTTCCCAGGATGAAGGGGAGGGCACGCTGGACTCCTCATTCCAAGATTGCTGACAGGCCTGGAATCAGAGTCCAGGGACTTTGTGGGATAATTCATCCACGTTCCGTCAGGGTTGAGACAAATATTCCTGTTCTGTGGTAAAACAAGCAAAACAAAACAAAACCCACACCTTTTTAGTCACTGGGATGTTGGGGTCCATTGGGTGGTGCTGGATAATCCTATCAGAGTTTTACCCGCTGACTCTCTTGTCCTTGTCTTCCTTCGGGAACTCCCACACCCTCCACACTGTCAAGCTATAGCTAATTGAAACACAAAATAGTAAATATTAGCTATACATTAGATTCCTTGTTCTACCTTAATCCCTTGATGAGAGACAGGAAACATTCTAGGTTCATCAACAGCACACTGACACATCACATTTTTCTTTTTTTTTTTTTAATTTAATTTATTTTTGAAAGAGAGAGACAGCATGAGCGGTGGAGGTGTAGAGGGAGGGGGACAGAAGATCCGAGGTGGGCTTCATGCTGACAACAGAGAGAAAGCCTGACGCGGGGCTCGAACTCACGAATCTTGAGATCATGACCTGAGCCAAAGTCGGTCAATCGACGCCCCAACACATCACATTTTTCTGATAGTAAAAATGGAATCTACATTTTTTTGAGCCCTTCCTGTGTGTCAGACTGGATGAAGAGGATCCTGTCTAATCTTTGGTACTCTCTCGTGAGGTAGAGATTACTCTCACACAGTGGTTAAGCGCAAGGGCTCCGGAGCTAGCTGTTAGCTTCGAATCCTCACTCCACCAGTTCTAGCTGTCTGACTTGAAGTAAGTTGGCTAACCTCTTTATGCCTTAGTTTCCTCATCTCTAAAATGGAAATAACATAAGAATGTGGTGGGAAGCAAATGAATTAATACACTAAATGATCTTAGAACAGCGTCTTGCTCATTGTGGGTAACTCTGCCAGGGAGGGAAAGCTTTTTCTCTGATCTCTTAGGTTTAATAAGCAGAGGTCTGCAAACTAAACTGGCCAAAGACAGAGTGACAGGAGAAAAGACAAACTCTTATTCACATATGTTTGCTGGAGTTCGCAGAAAATTGTGTCTCAAAGAGGTGGTGAGAATTTAGGGTTTATATACCACCTTAACAGGGGAAAGGGAGAGGGAGAAAGGGCACTTATGGAAAAACAAAGGACTTTTAGGAAAATACATGGGCCCTTAGGAGAATAGATGAGAGACACGATAATTTTGTGACAATGTCTATTTAGGTGATTTCTTATCCTGGTGCTGACTAATCTCCAGTGATAGGAGTCAACCTTTCCTGGTGAAACCCCAGGCAAGGACATTTATGACATTTGAATTCTTGGGGGAGTCTCTGTTTTTAGGCAAATAAGAGGAGTTCAGAAAGATTAAAAAAAAAACAACACTCTTCACTGTGGTGTATTCAGGATCCCCTTAGCTGTTATCACCTCTATTTTGTAGATGGGAAAAAGGAGGCTTAGAGAAATTAATTTACTTAGGGTCACTAAGGCAGTAAATGGTAAAGCCAGCATTTGAACCCAGGCTGCTCTGACCTCAGAGCCTTTGATCTTCCCACTGTGAGAGATCAGAGAAGGAAAAATTCTAATCTTATCTCAAAATTCTTTTTGGAAGAAATTTAGCATAATCTGGGCCTCCGTTTTATCATTTGTGAAATTAAGTGTTGAACAATGTGACTTTTAAGGGCTTCCTATCCACCCCCCTCCCCCCGCCAAATTATTATTTATTTTAGGTATTTTAGCATAAGCCATCATTGGAGAAGAAATTATGGCCTTGTTTCTCAAGATGTATCAGAGGAGACATTGCAGTGTGTATGTGCACGTGTGGGTGCACCCGTGTGCTTGTGCATGTATGTTCATGCGTGTACATCCGTGTACGTGATTCAGTTGCTCTAAAAAGAATGATTGTCTTTGGAAGGAAAAGGGAAGATCCTAAGATGTTGATGGTTTAGTTGTTTATTTCTATCAAACAATCTGTTGAACTAGGATTCTGCACGTCCTCGGGGAGTGTCTCTCCCGGGCTTTTTCCAAAAGGTGATTGGCAAGGGAAGTCGTTCTAAAAGAGATAAGTGGCTTCTTAAAGTAAACTCAGAATAAATGGAGTGCAAATTCTGTTTACTAAATATTTCCTGGTTGCTGGATACTAACGTGCAGCCCTGCAGGGCATGCTCTTCAAGGAATGAAAGAAGCGAGCTTGAATGCGGTTTCTCTGTCATTTGGTAGTTGTAAGCTGCCCCAGGTAGAAGGTTACATCATTTCAGAGCAGAAACTCAAATCCGTGGAAATCGATACTACTGTGGGGGAGATTTGTTTACTTTAGAGACCACTGAGAGATGTCAGGCTTTTGAAAGCTCGTCATAAGGCTTGTTGCATGCATTCTTTGTAGTTAATTCAACCTGTGGAATTCTTTACACAACCACAAAATTTTCTGTGCAACGTCCTTCTTTTATGCCAAATGCATTTGGCATAGCATGGTTGTATCTCAGAATCACAGAGTTTTGCTGCTGGTGGTTATTCTGCTCACCCAAGGCTTTTTCCTGACCCCTGTGAAGGTGGATAGGAAGGTTACATGCTTGAGCCGGCTAAGTCAAACATTGTACAATTCTCTTTTTCCTCTTCTTGCTTTCTTTTCAAGAAATATATATATATATATAGATATATATATATCTATATATATATATATCTATATATATCTATATCTTTTTAAAGATTTTATTTTTTTTAAGTAATCTCTACACCCAATTTGGGGGTCGAACTCACAACCCTAAGATTAAGAGTCGCAAGCTCTGCCGACTAGGCCAGCCAGGCGCCCCCTTAAATATTTTCTTTTTTTTTTTTAATATTTTCTTTTTCTCCTAGGGTTGGGCCCTAGTAATGTTAATTTAGTAACATGATGCCTGTACTGGTTTTGACTTTTCAAGATGATTTCTTCAGCCTAAACATAGGCCAATTTAGTCCCAGATTGTCTGGTGTGCTGAGGTCTATAATTATACTAAAAAACAAAGGCTAATACAAGAAGAGAAATCGAAGGATTATTAGCTGACATCCAAAGTTGTAAATAGTAAAAGCCACAATTTGGCTTTTTACCCCATAGGAGAAGGAAAAACAAAACAAAACAAAACAACCAAACATAAGGAGAACTATAAATCAATCAATCACCCTGGGCCCCTAAGAACCTGCCTGCCCCGGGGGAGAGGTGGGTTATAACCCCTACAGGCCAAAGAAACAAGAAAGGAAGTGGGTGGGATTGCTAAATGAGTATGGTTCTGAGGAACCATTAAAAACAAAAGGAAAAATAAATCCCACTGATGTGTAGATTTGAGGCATGGAGAGGCCCTAACCAAAGTCGGGGGGGGGGGGGGGGGAGCTCCCAGGTCATCAGAAGGTCACAAAAAGACAGAGGAAGCTAAGGCAGCTTCAGTTCATGCCTTCTAACAAGGGAAACTAGAGCTAGGCCATTCCTGACTTAGCTGAAAGAGTGTGCGTGAATCAACTTGCAGGGAGGGGCCCGGAGAAGGGAGGTTTAAGGAAAGAGGTTTTTGTTTGTTTGTTTTGGATTTTATTATCTTATTTATTATTTAATTTATTATTTATTATTTATTATCTTATTTCAGGTACACCTATGATTTATTTTGGTGGGAGGAACAAGCTTCTTGACATGTGCCTAAATAAAAGACTGTTCTCTCTTTCTTTCCTAAAGTCACTCTTCTCTTCAGAACTCAGGACTTTGGACTCATAATTCAGAAAACTTTTACAGAACCTACGGTTTGGTCTTGGGAGTCAGGCTGAGCTGGGAGTGTAGCCAGGAACAGGATGTTGCCAAGCTCTAGGCAAGACCCAGTGGTAGTGGTGTTAACCGGGGAGGGGTCGGGGGAGGGGAAAGAGGTGTCTGAAACACAGGGTTGTCTTGAGACCAGTGGCTGTGAGACACTTGACCCAGAACCTGACATGTACCTTAGTGACTAAGCCTAAGCAAATCCTTTCAGCAATCTTGACCTCCGTCTTCTCATCCATGAAAGAGTCATAATGGCAACCCTTCCAGGGTTATTGGGCAGCCGAAATGTGTTGACGTGTTTGCCAGCCTTCTTGGCAAACTTTTCCCCTTCCGTCAAATCTCAGCTCCAATGCCTCCTTCTCTGGGAAGCTTTCTGATTCCTTTCAGCAGATTTTGACATGTTCCCGTGATATGTCTTCATCTCCCTTGTACAGTACTTCATATTCTATTCTAAGTGTTGGTTCAACTATGTCACTTTATCTTTGTGTCTTAGAGTCCTTTTGTATAGGATAGCTGAAAACCAGGCTTTGAGATGGGTTGAAAATCTTTGCTCAACCAACACTCTCAGATCCTGAGCCACTATTTAACTTCTCTGACACTCCGTTTCCTCCACTGTGATGTGGGAGCAATAATACCTAGCTTATAAACACTCTTGTTAACCCATTACCTGGAAGGGTGCTTGGTATATACCAGATGCTCAGTAAATATTGCATGAACAAACAGGACTGTTGTGCATATGGATAAATGCAATCATATGTAAAACACGGTGTCGTGTACTTTGTAGATTCTTAATAAATATTTATAATGTACATGTTTGTAAAGGGTCTGAGTTACTACATTTCATTAAATAGGTATATATACTTGCTTATTTTCTAGGAGGCTTTGCCTAGGACGAAAATGCAAATCAATGAATGTTTGCAAAATAGAATGAAGGGTCACCCAAACAGATGGGAAGAAAGTCTTTGGGAATCTGATATCCTAATGGCACTCAGAATTACATCACTGTTTGGAAAAAAGGGATCTTAAAGATCTTCATCCAATATTTCTATTGTATTCATTTTTTTTCTTTTGTCTGTTTGTCATTTCTTTGATCTCTGTTCTTATTTGAATCATTTTATTTCTTCTACTGACTGTGATTTACTTTGTTCTTTTTTTAGCTTCTAATGTAGGAACTTGAGATTGTTGATTTTTGACTTTATTTTATATAAACATTCAAAGCCTTAAATTTCCCTCTAATCACTGTTTTAGTTGCATCCCGCAAAGTTTAAATTCCATTGTTATTATTATTATTCAGCTTAAAATGTTTTCTAATTTCCTTTGTAAATTCTTCTTGGACCTATGGATTACTTAGTTAGTTGATGGGCACCTGGGTGGCTCAGTCTGTTAAGCGTCTTGCTTTTGGTTTTGGCTCAGGTCATAATCTTACAGTCGTGAGATCAAGCCCCTTGTCAGGCTCTGCACTGAGTGTGGAGACTGCTTAGGATTCTCTCTCTCTCTCTCTCTCTCTCTCTCTCTCTCTTTCTCTCTCTGCCCCTCCTCCCACTCACGCTCTCTCTCTCCCTAAAATAAAATAAATTAAAAAAGACATTCTTCAAAAAAAAAAAAAAAAAAAGAAGTGTGTTACTTGATTTCCAAACATTTGGGACTTTTTTCTAGATGGTTTGTTATTGATTTCTAATTTACTTCCACTCTGGTCAAAGCATATACTTCACATAATTTCAAACTTAAAAAAAAAAAAAACTAGACTCATTTTATGGCCTACCATGTAGTTTATTTTGGTGAACATAACATATATACTTGAAGAGAAAATGTGTCCTACAAATATCAACTAGCTCACAGTAGTTGATGGTGTTTAGATCTTCTATATTTTTACTGACATTTTTGTCTAGTTGGTCTATTAATTACTGAGAGAGGTAATTTGCTACTTGATTATTGAATTGTCTATCTCTCCCTTTAATTCTGTCAATTTTTGCTCTCTTATTAGGTGCATACGTGCATTTCTTTTCTTTTCTTTGTTTGTTTTATTTGTATTAAAAATTCTGTTTGGATGATTCTAAATGTGTAGGGGCTCAAATTACAAAATCATGTCTGGGTTTATAAAACATTTTTAAAAATACTCTTATGATCTTCCCACCAGAAAGAACCACTCAAAAGTCTGACAAAGCATAGTTTGGGTTTTACAAATGGTTATATAAATATACATAAGAGATTTTTGTATTTTTACATAAACAGGATTATATTCACATATTTTTCTGCAACCAGCATTTTTCAACTTCAACAATTATAGAGAGTTTCTCTCCATTTCAAAAGCCCAGCTTTATTTCATTTTTTAAAACAGTTACTACATCGTATTCAATTGTATGAATGTACAATAGTTTACATGATCAACCTCCTATTGAGGAACATTAGCTTATTTACAATTTTTCACCATGATCAGCAATACTATAATGAAAACCATTGGTGTATGCTTGCTTAATTATTTCCTTTGGATAAATTCCTGGAAGTGGAATGACTGGGTCAATGATCTCACACATTTAATCTCTGATTCATATTGCCTGCTTGCCCTCTTTCAGACTTGCCACCCTTATCTCATTGGACATTGTTACTCTTTTTATTCTTTCTACGTCAGTAGGGTAGCACCCATTTTAGAAGTTGGTGTTCTTTCCACCATGTTAGAAGATCATGCAGTGCCATGTCAAAGTAGTTGATGGCAAAAATAGTGAAGATGTATAAAGTAGGGAGAGGAGGAGGACACAGTGGATTTTCTACCTCTACCTTCTTTTTAAAAAATGTTTTTACTTATTTTTGAGAGAGAGAGAGAGAGAGAGAGAGAGAGAGAGAGAGAGAGGCAGAGAGAGACAAAGACACAGAATCTGAAGCAGGCTCCAGGCTCCGAGCTGTCAGCATGGTGCCCGAAACTGGGCTCAAACTCGTGAACCGCGAGATCAAGATTGGAGCTGAAGTCAGATGCCTAACCGACTGAGCCACCCAGGCACCCCTCTACCTCTAACTTCTTGATCTCATGAGATGGAAGCAGAAGAAATGATTAATGCAGAGGGGGAAAAAAAACTAATTTTATGAGAGATATATGGGGTGCATAAATCTGGTTTAGAGTATGTTAGCCACAGAGCTCTATTCTCTTCAACTCATTGCTCTCCAGGAAACAACAGCCCACTTTTGTGCCCTAAATTTAGAAGAAACATTGTAGAAGACAGCATTCCAGTACAGTATTGCACAAGGCAGGATAGCAATAGGAGATAGGATGAGTATTTCTTGAGTTTCTGCTCGCTATATTCTAGGTGCTTTATATATATTGTCTCATTTAATCTACCACAACAACCCTATGGGTTGGGTAGTGGTGTTGCCATCATTATTCTATATTTACAGAGGAGGAACCCTGAACTCTCAAAGGGAAAGCACATGCTAATAGAAGAGGTAGAATCTGGATTGGGTGTGGGATCTATTTGCATTAGGGAGCAAGCTTTTCTTTCTCTACATGTTTGCTCCAGGGAGTGAGGCAGTGGGTGTGAGGCAGGGTGGAACGGGAGGAGGAGGGTGAAGCAGATAGCTGTCCTTGGGGGACAAATGCCTTTGTGAGCCTCAGGGAATCTGCTGGCTGTGTCTCCATGTTCATGGATCAAGACTGAGAATTGTCCTAAACTGCCCCTTGCTTTTGGCAACAGTAGAGCCTATGTTTGTTTCCAGAAATCACAGTAGTGATCACAATGAGGCTGTGTTCATATGTAATCGGGTTTGACAGAAATTAATTTTTAATAAGAGGTTGCATTCAGTCAAACAACTGCCCTTTCGGGGGCCTATGTCAGGGTCGGTCACCCAGGGCTGGGCAATGGCACAGCGTGTGCTCTTGGCTGCAGCCTGGTGTGTGTATGTGTGTGTGTGTGTGTGTGTGTGTGTGTGTGTGTAGTGGGTATTTGAATGGGGGAGTTAGGGGCGTGGTTACAGACTTAGTCAAATCTTATGTCGGGATCAGGCATTGGTCTATCCAGAAGTTAGAGGAGGCAGTTGGGGCATTTGTTTGATGGCCAAGAAGAATATGTGTGGTCCCCCTTCGGCCCCCTCCCTTTTTTAAACTTCTTATTTATTCATTTAAGTGATCTCTACACCCAACATGGGGCTTGAACTCACAACCCTGAGATCAAGGGTAGCTTGCTCTTCCAACTGAGCTAGCCAGGCGCCCCCAGAAAACCCCTTCTGTTCCCTCATACTAAGCGCCCTTTTGACAAATTCAGGGCTTGGCAGATACTTAGAGTGTGCCCTTCACTATTGGTCTCACTAAATGGCATTTATTCTGGGCTGTTCCTTAATGCTAACAGCAACCCTGCCAGGTATAATGTCATCAGTCCCATTTTATAAGTCAGGAAAACGAAGGCTCAGAGAGTTAAATAACTAAAGAGTACACCCTCAGTGAGAAAGTTGGGAGGTGGGATTCCATAATCTCTCTGCCAAAACATTTCGCATCCTCCCTGTGGAGAAGAATCTCCATCCTCACCATTTCCCTGAGGACTAGATATGGGAGTATTAGAGGCACTACTGTTCACATTCTGTCAGATTCTGCCAAAGTCACTCCATCTTCCTCACTGGAATTATGTTAAACGACCACATTTATTTATGACCCACTACCAGTTTTTCTCCACGTCACTCACTCAGACCAGGTCACTCACATCTTGCTTGTTATCAACGCTGACAAGGTGATGTTCATGCTGATTTCCAAGATCTGGGAACTTCTGTGTTTTCTCTTACAGGCTGCTCCCATTTTACTCAGGAAATACAGACTTTTGGGTGTTCTTTCTTTCTTTCTTTCTTTCTTTCTTTCTTTCTTTCTCCTTTTCTTTCTTTCTTTCTTTCTTTCTTTCTTTCTTTCTTTCTTTCTTTCTTTCTCCTTTTCTTTCTTTCTCCTTTTCTTTCTTTCTTTCTTCCTGCAAAAAGGCAGAATCTCAAGGCTTCTCAGTGTGGGAGGCCCTGCCATTTCCAGCACTGCAAACTTATCCTCTAGCCGCCCCCAAAAGCTTTATCAGGAGATGTGGTGACTTTTCTCCTAAATTACATAGGTTGGTTTAAAAATATAGTGTAGGGTTTCCCTGTCAGGAGGCTGTCAGGCTGCCCACTTTTGACAGCCACTGCTACCTCCCTTCTTTGTTACATGTCACGGCATTTTTATTTTTATTTAAAAACCATTCAGCTGAAGTTATCTGGCACCCTTGAAATTACCAAAAAGGTTCATTTCAGGCGTTGAAGGGTGCCTTTAAAAATGCTTCCGTTTCCTGATTAAGAATCATGCACAATTTGATTTTCTATGCCTCACCATCTTCGCAGGGGCATTGTTAGCATGAAAATGAATTTTAAAAATATATTCTAGCGGAGGCGAGTGCCTGACATGACGAGTTCCTCTCTGTGTCGAAGCAGACTAAATTAGGGGGCACGGAGTGGCTTTGGTGCTGGGAATATATCAACTTACATAGTGAGTGCGGCAAAAGGAAATGAAAAATTAAGCAAATAAATAAAAACAAAACAAATAAACAAAACAAGAATAAGGTCTGGAAGTAAAAACAAATTAATTAAAAAAAAAACCCACACAAAAATGCTGGGAAAGAGGGTGGCCCACAACTTGGGTAAATATTCTCTAGCTAAATCTTTCCCCAAGTTATAGGATTTGTTGAAACATCTTGTCCTTTGTGTTGGGGAATGCAAAAATCTCTTCATGTTTTTCTGTAACCTTTGCCTCTCCATTCCTCTCCCCTTATCTGCACTGTCTGTTCATCCCTTATATGGCTGTTCTCGGAAGTCCAGGAATTTGAATGTTATGTGAAAGGCTAATTCTAATTGGGCTCGGTGACATTCATGTCAAATGGGAGACGTATGGGGGTCGCCGTGTGAAAGATCAACAAGGACCTGGCATCTGCTGTTCTGCGTTGCTTCTTTCATTCTGATCTCTAAATACCAGTCTTTGCTCAATGGCCCAACAGTCCTGGTATCCGTGATCCCTCCCCCACCACCCTGACAAACCCCCTCCCTTCATCCCACTGTTTCCTTCCTTAGCTGGGCAAGCACAACTCCCTAGCATTTCTTTAACATTTCAGCTTTGCAAAACGATGTTTACATTTATTGTCCCATTTACCACACGCAAAAACCTATGAGACAAAGAGCGCAGGAATTATTAAATCATGTGCGTTTTATAGCTAAGGGGCTTGAGGTTTTAGTAGGTTCTAGTTACTGTGTATGATTGCACAGCTTATTAAAGACAGAGTTGCTTCCCCAGCCTCGGGCCCCTTGGCGCCCTAGTTGGGTGGTTTTCTTTTCCCTAAGCAAAATGCTTCCTGACTTTGGACATCAGGCACTATTTGTGGATCCAAGTTAGAGACTATTTTGTAATACGAAAGCACATCCAGCTTTATGTCTTCATATTAAATGTGTTTTCTTATCTCCATCTAAATGACTTCAGATTTTAGGAAGTGTATTAGCATTATTCATTCAACAAATATTTTTACTGTTCTAGTCTGGGTAGATAGCAGTGAATAAAACTGACAGCCTCTACTCTCATGGAGCTTACATTCCAGTGGAAGAGGCCAAAAACTGTTTCTTTCTTTCTTTCTTTCTTTCTTTCTTTCTTTCTTTCTTTCTTTCTTTCTTTTTCTTTCTTTCCATCCATCCATCTAAGTAATCTCTACACCCAATGTGGGGCTCGAACTCACAACCCTGATATCAGGAGTCGCATTCTCTACTGAATGAGCCAGCCAGGTGCCCTGAGACCAAGAATTTAAATCAAGAAATAAATGCATTATGCGATAGGCCCCGTGGTGAGAAGTACAAAAGAGGAAAACAAAGCAAGGTAAATAAAGTATTACTCGTTTATATGATGTGGTCAGGGAAGGCTTTTTTGGTACAGTGACATTTGATAAGATGCCTGAGGATTTGAGGAGGTGGATGCTCCAGATAACTGGGGACAAAACTTTCTAGGGGAGGTGACGATATATACAAGGGCTTTGGTGTAGGAGAATGCCTGGCAGGTGGGAGGACGCAAGGACAGCCTGGCAGAGGAGTGGAGCAGAGAAAGCTGGTGAAAGGTGGGAGATGAGGTCAGGGAGGTGGGCGGGGAAGGTGAGAAGGTGTCAGAGGTATGGAGCCAGAGCGAGAATTTTGGCTTTTACTCTGAATGAGACAGGGCACCACAGGAGGTGTTTGAGTATGGGGGTCTGGTATCAAAGAGCGCTCTGAGACAAATGTCTACATACTGCTGTGCTGTGACCTGTCTCTGACACCTTTTAGCCCACCTCTGTCCCACTCAATCTCTTCTCATTGTTCACTGGGGCCGGTGGGGGGATGGGGGTGGAGGGAGGGCTACATAACACACACGGCCCAGTGCAAAAAGAGAATGTAGGGCCTTTTGTTCAAAGAGCAAGAAAAAATAGAGTACTGTTAAAGACACTAAAATATAAAGTTTTTCCTTTCTCTTGCAGCGTCTCTTTCAATTTAGCGCAGCGTTTTAAATTTGCCATTTAGTGCAATCCTCAGTAAAGAGACATTAACATTTAAAATTATTATCATTAATTTTGCCATTGATTTCTATGCTGTTCAATGCCAGTTTGTGTGTGTGTGTGTGCAATGCCAGTTTTAAATGAAAATACAAGATGATTTTACTTGTATACGGAATCACAAAACTATACCTTTCAATGTTTTATAGTTCACACTTGCATATGGATTTTGTTCCTACCAGAACAGTGGAAATGCTGCACAAAACGAACTCAACTGTTTCTACTTCTTGATATACATGTACCAATACCCTTCTTTTTGCTTACTGATGAATAAGAAGGGACTGACAGGGAAAGGAGCTATTGGTCGCCCTGTCTCTTTTTTCAGTGTCATTATTTTTAGGGTGAATGGTTGATTATTACAGAGCAGTACCAAGAGTAACAAAAGATAAAGTAGTTTCCTTGGTTGTTTGGGTCTTTTGGAACCCCATTGTCTTTTTGTATTTGTAGCCTGGGTGGAATAGAAAACAGGGCCTCCAGATGTGGTCAGCACCCCCACTTACACAGCCACAGATGTAACACACTTACCTTGAACTCGCTTTTAGTCTTGCAGAACTCCCAAACACGGTAGAGCCACATGCATTCTGTGCTCACGGGGCATCGCAAATACTCTTTGTTGAATGGGGTGGTGATGAAGGCGGACAGGCATAGCGTATGTATGCCTCTGTTCACACATAAGCCTCATTGTCCCCTTGGACTTCACTTATAAGAAAAAGTTCAAAGACAGGATTAGTGAGACCCTTAAGATGGTGACATCAGAACATTAAACCAAGTGCATGGCCCAGAAAGCACGGGCTACATGTTCATGAAGCTGGCCCTCCCTTTTTTTTTTTAACTCTACTCTTTCTAGGACTGGCCTGGTCTTAGCTAGGAGGTATTAAAGGGCTCACTGAAAGAGAATAAGCCTGCTGCCTGAGTGCCTGTCCTGTGCCCTAAGGGTCTGTGATGGCCTTTGGGCACGGAGGGGTGAGGAACACCCACCGGGCTCAGAGAAAGGTGTGCCGGAATGATAACTTTGGTGGTTTTGGCTGGATTGATTTTAGTTTTGGGGCTACTGGGAGGAATAACCTTAAGGAAAAAGGGATACAAATAAAATCAGGAAATGATCAGGGCCCGGGGAAAAAAAAGAAGCAAAGCTGGATATCAGTAATTACTAATTTTAAAAAGGAACATTTAAAAAAGGGACATTAGTTTCCATATTTCTTTTATCTCCTGGCTTCCTGATTTCATGGGAAGTGAGGGAAGAGTCATGACTTGAAGACGGACATTGTACACGTCTGAGGCACATACTTTATGATACAGATAATGGATGAGTAGAATCACCCGAGGGCAGGATAACATGTGAAGAAAAGACAAGCCTTCTGAATTTGGAGAAAATGAGAAACTTGGGTTTCAGTTTGAAGAATGCCAAAGGGAGACATTAGAAAGAAACCTGTTGCTTGACATTTGTTTATGACTTACGGCGACGGTTGTGGGAGTCGAAGAGTCACCCGAGAGAAGCTGAAGAGGCCCATCTGTGTGTGGAAGAGAGTGTGGAGGCATCTCCTTGGAGGAACGACCCCTGGGGATAAGGTCTGAGAAGCTTCTGAGAAGGCTGTGGTCTCCTCAGTGCTGCCCCTACTCCAAGGCAAGTGGTCCCAGGTGGTTTCCTTGGGATATACTGAGCAAACAGTCTAAGAGACCAAGGGGATATACCCATCTAAAGTTTATGCTCTTTTTTGAGATGGCGTCCCAGATGCCCCGGCCTCCTGAACTCTCCAGGCCCGATTCCAGTGCCTGTCGGGGCATCTGCTCTGGGTTTGTCCTCCTGGTCACAGACAATTGTGTACTTTTGGGCCCATGGAGGTGGCAAAGGCCACCTGGCAGAAGGAGTTTGAATTGCTTGGATATATGTGCTGAGCGAGTTATCCCCAAATGTGCCTTTGAGGCTGCTTGTGGTGCTGGATAGAACCAGGAGATGGAGAAGGGGTGGGCAGAGGTCAGGGGACGGCTCTCCCCGTGTCACCAGGTTTCGATGTGGAACTCTGAATGGCAACCCGACCTTCTTAGTTACTAAGGGTATAGCTGTCAAAGCAGGAAAATAGAGTATATATATTTTTAACCTAGTTGTTCACTTGCTTTTATAACTTTTAATTATTTATTCGTATGGTATGTGGGCATTCATTCCTTTTTCTGCCTGGGCCCTGCTTCCACGTAAGTTCTTTCTTGGGTCTACTGGCTTAGATGAGGTGGAGGGCATGAGTAGGGTGTGCTGGACACTTCTTCCCTTTCCCCCGGTTGCTATTGTTTTGTTGTTATCCTTAGCAATTACAACGGAGACCCTTCAAGACTGAATAGCAGTCTTCCTGCCTAAGTCTACTCTCCGTTATTTCTCCTTTCGCCCATGGATATAGTTGTTCTTAGGTGAGGAATAAAAACATTTTGATGTTTTAGGCATTATTTGTTCCTTTGATACCTTGTACATAGGGGGAAAATGGAGAGACCAGAATTACTGGTTAAACTGAGTATCCTGTTTCAAGCAGACGCCTGGAGGCTAAAGATACTCTGGGAACTGCGGCTAGGAGATCCTCCACAAATCAGGGAAGTCAAAGTTGTCTGCACAAACTGCTTTTTTCTTATTTAAACTCAGATCCCAAATCTCTTTTTTCTTTTAGACTTGATGTTAGTTTTTTTTTTTTTTTTTTTTTTTGTTAGTTTTTAAAAAGGGAAGTAAAACAGCTAGGGCAGGGAGAGCAGTAGTTCCAGAATGTTCTGGTGATTTTGGATATTCAACTTCTGCTTTGTCCTCAGGACACACAAGCGGAGCTGAGGTTCAGGTAGCTGCGGGGGGTGGGGCGGAGGGCAGCTTTAGGATTCCTTTGTGACCAATCTATGTGTATTATGACAGTACGGGCAGAATTAACAGACACGGTTTAGGTTCTTGTTCACAACACGAAGACGTATTTTCTGAGCACTTCCTAATGTGCCAGACAAATGCTGAATATGTGATATGTGGTATCTCATAATTAGCAGATTCCCATACAATTACCGTTCTCATCTTCCAGGTGAGGAAACTGAGAATTTAAGACACTTGCTCAAGATTCTACAGCTAGTCGGTTGCTGAGCTGGACCTGAAAATGGTTCTTTTTGATGACAGAGGCCATGTTTTTGACCACATGCTACACCGCCCCGCCTTCTGACATGAGCATTTAATTTCTAGAAGAGCAGTTTTTAGGCAGGTCGCCTAGTCTGACCCTTTCAATGAATAGTTGTGAAAGCATAGACCCAGAGGGGTCAAATGACTTATTGGAGGTCTGGCAGCTGCTCAGTGGCAAAATGAAAATCCAGGCGTCCTAATTCTGATTGGCACTTATTCTGCTACATTCTGATAGAGGACTAGTTTGGAAACACAGTTTGAGTCATGGTGGGCGGGGAAAGTGGGACTGTTTCCTTTTAAAATTCATACTTACAGCCGGGTTGCCAGCCTCTTTATTTGCCTGCTTTTTCTTTGCTGTGCAATCTGTTCTATGAATTCTGAGAGCTTTTGTAAGGAAGTGCATTGCTTATGGTTTGGCCTTACTATGTCATATTAAAGATGAAGGTACATGATTGTTTCTCCTACACTGTTTCTTTATCAAATGCGTGTGTTTGGCTTTTGTGGTCGTTCCATCAAACCCTCTCTCTTCCGTCTCTTCATTGGCGTGTGGGGTGCAGAAGGGGCAGGAGAGGCTTGCCCCAAATTTCAACTACCTGATTTATACTTGACTTTCTTATGTGAACAGCCCTCTGTTTTCCATCCTGCCTAGTAGAAATCGCAAGGAATAGTCATGTGATACCTCCAAAGTACTTAAAATACCTCAGCGTTAAAACATAAGAGGAGTTTTAAAAAGGAAACTGAAAACATTTTGGAACTTTTGCCTGCCTTATGGGTTCAGAAATTGTTCCGGTTAGCTTTTGGCGTCGGACCATGTTCCCCAAATTTAGTGGTCTAAATGGCAATCGTGTATTTGCGCACAACAGTATGGGTCAGCAATTTGTGCTGGACTCAGCTGGGACTGTTCATCTCAGCTTTCACTGTGGCCAGTGGGAGCGAAATGGACGGTTCGCAAAGATGGCCATGAGGATTGCTTCCCTCCCTTCACAAATGCCCCTTTGTAATGTGACTTTGCTGCTCTCTCAGCAAACAGGCGAGTGTATTCCTCTCCTCCTTGAATTTGAAGTTAACCTCAGGACTTATTTTGCCCAATGGGACATTAGCAAATGTGATACAGTAGATATCTGAAAACCACGTGTGCATTGGGGCTCGCAACCTTGCTGCTGGGAACGAAAGAGACGGCCATTGGAAGAAGCCCCAACTAACTTCCTGGAGAAGGAGAAACCACCTAGAGAGAGAGGCCAGCCTTCTCAGCTGTTCTGGCTGAGGTCTCAGTCTTGTGAGGTCATCGTCTTAGACCTTTCCATTGGTGACAGGTTGACCCAGGTCAGAAGAACTGAGAGAAACAATAAATTGTTGGCCCCATACGCCACTTAATACTTACTGTGTAGTTTGTTTAATATGTCACTTTTACTACTCAGGTCAAAAGGCTTATATACTACAATGATTTTTTAAGAATCTATCTTTGCGTGCTTCAACAGTCTGAATGATTAGCTAGCAATCCAAGGCAATTTTAATAAATTTTATTCCACAGAATACTGTTCTTGGTATTGTTGCCTGAGTGAAGCCTGAGAAACTTGTAAGACAAGAATCACCTGTTGGCAATGACATGTAGTCAATGAAAGAGGCGTAGAGAGTGGTACGCTGGTCCTGCAGATTCCAGAGAGTCTCTAGGCAAGCTGCTTCGTCTCCCCCTCACAGCAAAGGGGATCAAAAGCTAACACACCTTCAAAAACATCAGGTGGCACCTGCCACACACTTCTAAATGGATAAAGGTCGAGTTTGGAAGTTAGATTAATAGGGCTCAGGCGTGGATGGATTAAAAATAAAGACGTAATTCGGTGAATCTTTATTAGGTCTAATCACATCAGTGTCTCGAGAAAAACGTTGCCTTTTACTTTCAACAGAAGTCGGTGTATAAAAACCCACCAAGAAATACACTCTGCTGTTATGTCTTGACTGTGGGCAGAGATCTCATGAGAAAGTGTTGTGCCTAGGGTTTTGAAGTTCCTATCTACAGCTCTCAGGTCCACTGGGCCAGAACGGTCTGTGGTGGTTACAGGGCTTCCAGAATCAAAGCCGTGCACGGCTTGGGTCTGAGGCAGCTCCCAGGACACAGGAGGGCGGGCATTGGGAGACAGGGGTCACAAGGATTAGAAGGACTACACGGATGGCACTGGAACTGGTGGGTCAGAAGTCTCTTGGGTCACAAAAAGCATAAGCCATTCAGTTTTGGAGTGGTTGGTTTTGTAATAAACCTAATTGCATAGAAATAGAGCAACCTTAGAAGACTGGGACGGTCTAAGAAATATTACTAAGTTGTGATTGAGGTAATTATGAAGACAATGCCTAAAAATTACCATTATTATTATTTTTCATTGAGATATAATCAACATCTAACATTGTACTAGTTTTGGGCATACAACATAATGATTTGATATATGTATATATTGTGAAATGATTACCACAGTAAGTTTAGTTAACATCCATCATCACGCAGAGTTGCGATTCTTTTTCTTATGATAAGAATTGTTAAGATTTAATCTTTTAGGAACTCTCAAATATGCAATACAGAATTGTTAACTATAGTCACCACGTTGGATATTACATTCCCAGGACTTATTTTTCTTATATGTGGAAGTCTGTACCTTTTGACAACCTTCACCCATTTTGCCCACCCCTTACCCCCCCCCCCCCCCCCCCAGGTAACTAAAGAGGTTATTAAAAATTACTATTATTTTTTTTATTTTTAAAAACTTTATTTATTTATTTTGAGAGAGAGAGCATGAGCAGGGGAGGGGCAGACAAAGAGGGAGAGAGAGAGAGAATCCCAAGCAGGCTTTGCACTTTCAGTGTGGAGCCCGAAAGTGGGGCTTGAACTACAAACCGTGAACTCATGACTTGAGCCAAAACTAAGAATTGGACGCATAACCAACTGAACCACCCAGGCTCTCCTAAAAATTACTATTATTAAAACCAATGGTGATAATGAGCCTGACAACCAAAATGTCCCTTATTTCCTACATAAAGGTCAAAGGTCTTCCACTGAATGATCTCATTTAAATATGAACCCTGTTAAAAAATGTTTGCTCGACACTTCCGTTTGTAATACTGTTATGTGTTCTATGCTACCTGGAGATATTTTTGAGGGGATAGTGTTAATAGAAATATGAAAAAAAGTATAATACCTGTTAAAATGGGAGATTTGAAGGATTGGCTGACTTTTCATATATAAGATGACACAATTTAGTCAGATTGCGTTCTTCTGGACATCTTACTTGTTTGAAAGGAAAGGGAATTTTTATTGTAGGGAGGGGCAAAGGAAGGGGCATTTTGATTGGAAGATCAGAACTTACAGAGGTAGTTGGTGTGTATGGATCAGCATAAAGGTAAGTTTTCGGGGGAAAACCATTGGAGCTGTGTAAACAGTGTGTGGACAGGGGTGAGGTCATCAACAGTAAGTTCTCTGGCTGACCTTCCCTTCTGCAATTGTGGGGAAAACTTCCTTTTCCTCTTCCTTTCTACTCCTTGAAGCCTATCAGGTTGGAGTTTTTAGATCATTATGACATACTATAGTATCTTCCGTAATGTGTTCTTTGTAACATTAGCTCCTCGAGATGTGCAGTATGAAAGAGATAAGGAGTTAAATGTGTTTGACACATATACTATATTAGATCTCACTTTTTGTCACAATGTGCGTTAGTGAAGTATGTTGAGGACTTTAAGAAATACTGTGGTAAAGAAATTATTCCCCCTTTTAAAAACCCAGTGCTTGTCAATCCTATTTAAAGGTAGAATTATTTCCCTCCCTAAAATGTTTTAACATCCCACATAACTGGCATTCGCTTGAAAAATACTGAGTTAGTTGGCTCAATCCAACCCGCACTTATGTTTTCCTATACAGATGTATACACTAGGCACTGAGGGTGGGTACGAAGATACGGTATTGGTCTCAGAAAGTTAAAAGGTATAACGGGCAATATAAAACTGGTACACACAAAAAATGGTATGAAGTAGAAAGCAATAAGAATTGTATCAGTAGGATGCTTTCATTAGAGGTAACAAAAACCCAACTCAAAGTGGCTTAAATGATGTGAGGGAATGAAATTATTGGTTTATGTAATTGAAAAGTTCAGAGATAGGTCAGGTTCAAGGAGCTTGCACTATCAAGATTCGAGCTCCATTTCTCTATGATTCCCTCAGTTCTGCCCTCCTCTGGGTATCGACTTGATGTTGACTTCCTTCATGGGAACAAAATGCCTGCCCATAGGAATGTGAGCCATATAATCTCTAACTTTCAAAGCCAGGAAGAAAATGTTCTGTCTCACAACCATTGGCCAAAAGTCCTAGGATTTGTTCTGATTGGACCTAAACCAGTCCATGTGGACAAGAAAATGCCAAATAGGGGTGCCTGGGTAGCTCAGTTGGTTAAGCATCTGACTTCAGCTACGGTCATGATCTCGCCATTTGTGAGTTGGAGCCCTGTGTGGGGCTCTGTGCTGATGGCTCGGAGCCTGGAGCCTGCTTCAGATTCTGTGTTTCCTTCTCTCTCTGCCCCTCCCCTGCTCATGGTCTCTCTCTCTCTCTCTCTCAAAAATAAATAAACATTTAAAAAATTTAAAAAAAAAATAAAAAGAAAATGCCAAATAGTTATTGGTGTAAACCTGGGTTACCCGAACCAATGTCTAGGTCAAGAGAGATAGGATTCTCCTCACTGGCATAGACCTAGTTCCAGGAAATAAGGATGAGATCAATCTCACCAAAACCCTATGATTGTTGTCACAGGTTGGGTGGGGGTGGGGAGTGGAACAGATGTTGGGGGAAATAACCACATTTACTACAGAAGGGCCATGAAGAGCCCTTTAGTTCTGAGGATCCAGTGATGGGTTCCATCTGTCGAGAATCTTTATGGAGTGGCATTTAAGCTCATTGTCAAGGGTATGAGTTGACTATGGATATCAGGGAGAGGAGGGGTAGAGGGCATTCCAGGAGGAGGGAGTTGCAATAGTTAAATCAGAGGGGCAGGGCATAAAAGAGTGTGAATGAAGGGCTGTTAGGCAGATCGCTTTGAATGGAATCACCACAACAATGTTTCCATGGGAAAATGCATTCTGTGTTCCAAACACCTTTTTTTTTTTTTTTTTAAATATTTATCTTATTTTTTTGAGGGAGAGAAAGAGAGAGCAGGGTAGGGGCAGAGAGAGAGAGAGAGAGAGAGAGAGAATCCCAAGCAGGCTCTGCACTGCCACCACAGAGCCCCACGAGGGGCTCGAACCCATGAACCATGAGACCATGACCTGAGCCTGAATCAAGAATCAGACGCTCAACTGACTATGCCATCCAGACGCCCCTGTGCTCTAAATACTTAAAAAAAAAAAAAAAAAAAAAGATTTTGAAACATAACCCATTAGTAAATTGGGAACTCCTTGTTCTTTTGGTGGTAGTGGTAGGCCTACTACAACTTATGATATTTATGTCCGAAGAAGTGTATAACTTGGGTATCAATGCAAAACCTTTTTAGAAAAATTACAGACTTGTTTGACAAGATATGAGAGTTGACCACTGACATATTTTATATCAAAATATTTGTCCACGGGGATACAAAGAACTGCTTATTGTATAAGCTATAATTTACACTAAAGGTAAAAGGCAGCTTTAAACGTCGGATTTTGAAAAGAATGCTATGAATTTTCTTGAACTAGGCGTTTATCATTTTGAGTAACTAAAAAGACCATCAAGTTCTTAATATAAAATGCCTAGATGCAACTTCGAAGCTGTTGATAGGCTGAAGTCCGTTAACGGTGTAAATTAAGAAAAAAAGAAGAGGGGCGTGAAATTATGTGCGGAGAAACCAGATGTGCAGTTATCTAGAGGAAGACAGACCAATGGATGCTCCAGGATATTTGGAGCCTTTTAAAATGCCTTCCTGACTTTTTCTTTTCATCTTTTGTTCGTTTAAGTTTGTACATTTGTTCTTTTCCTTAAAAACCAGGCCTAGCGTTGTATGTAACTTCTCGTGTAGCAACAACAGGGCATTTTTAAGGAACTCGAGTCAGTAGAGATCAACCCCTTTGAGGCACAGTACGATCCTTCTGTGAATAGCTCCACGCATTTGTAGTGGTCACTCTGCTTCCTTGCTGGTTGATTCAAAATACGTAATTACTTCTAGGTAGAAAAGAGGATTAGCAGACCTTACCCTAACTGCTTGTTTTTGTAGGCTTGTTAAAAAAGACTTGGGCTCCAGAAACAGAGGGTGTAGCCAGACAGAAGGCAGCCTGGAGTTCAAAAGTCTTGTAATCTTTGGCTCCACAGGCCTATAAAATTGGAGTGTTGACTGAATGCAAACAGCCCGTAGTCTGGAGGCCTAGCACCAAGAAAGGACGAGAGGCCCATCGGTCATTTGAAAAGGCAGGGGGTTTCGTAACAATTCTGGACTGACCTGTTAATGGATGGTCCCATTTGATTTCCCCTTCCCGTGAATGTCAGATCTGGGGCTCTCTGCCATACAACAAAGCTTTTCTTAGCTCCTGTGCTCCTGGAATTTGGGAATAAATGAGGCCTCTTGCAAAGGCCTGGCATGAAAGGAGTAAGTTGGAAATGTTAAGGGATGATGGTGTAGTAAAAATGCACTCTCGTTTCCTGGTGCCACTCTTGAGGTAATGGTTATAGGCTTGTAATTTGGGAGCAAGAAGATTGAGTTCAATGTTAAAATATCATTACAGGCAAGTAGGAGCAGGGGGCCCTTTTGGGAAAATGTGGGTGATCAGTCACCTCCTCACCTCTAAGTAGTAAAGGTTACCAGAGGTTCTAAGATTTACCAAGTATGGGAAGTTTTGCTGAGTGAGAGGGTGTTTTAAAAACTTAAGCTGGAAGCTCTGTCGAGTGACTTACTTGACAACAAATGATGCTTTCTGTCAGTGGGGTTCGTGAGAATTCACTGAGTATCTCTACAAAGGAAACCTTTAATTAAGGGTAACCTACATGTTACATCTGATTGATTTGTGGAATAAAAGATAGATAAATTATTTTATTTAAGACGATGTACTAAAAGGGGCGCCTGGGTGGCTCAGTCAGTTAAGTGTCCGACTTCAACTCAGGTCATGATCTCATAGTTCATGAGTTCAAGCTTCATGTGCTGACAGCTCAGAGACTGGAGCCTGCTTAGGATTCCATGTCTCTCTCTCTCTCTCTCTGCTCCTCTCCTGCTCACCCTTTGTCTTTCTATGTCTCTCTCTCAAAAATAAATAAAATATTTAAAAAAAATAGAAAATAAAAGAATAAAAAAGATGTAATATAATATCAATTAAAGCTGATTATAAAAAGATGTTAGAAGAACAATGGAGACAGGCCTTTTTTTTTTTTAAGAGGAATAAATAATAAGGCGACAATGGTATGAGTCTGTTTTCTTTTCTTTCTAAAGTTCGTTTTGGTCAGCAAGCTAATTTGCAATTATTTTAGCAGAGATCTGTTTTATACAACTTTGGAAAAAGCATAGTGGAAATAAATATTTTAAAATGTTATTTATGAACCTGCTTTTTTTTTCTCTCCTCTTCAGAGGAAGAATCGCTTAGTTTTAGAAAATCTTGTGTTTTTTTTTTTAACACTATTTTCACATTTTGCTTAAGTAGAGGAACATTCACCTTATTTTATCTTAGTATTTGGACTTTAATTGTCAGGAGATTTTTCTAACATCACACCTACATTGCTAACCCCTATTCATTATTACATTTACATTTCTCTTAAAAAAACCCCATACACAATAGGGTTTGATATTTGAGAGCATATTTTCTATTTACATCTTGAGCTCATTTGTGATCTTTTAAAATTAAGAAAAGAAAATAATTTCAGGTACAAATTTACAAAAAGAGATACTTGTTATAGGAGAACAGATTATTTCCACCTATTTTTCTTATAAACAAGTGCTTCTGAATCTATTGTATTTTTATTTATAAAAATTTTCTTGATGTTTGTGTGTGTTTGTTTATTTATTTATTTATTTATTTATTTATTTATTATTTTTAATGGGATCCAGGGAGATCACTTTAGGAAGGGGTATACATGACTTTGAGGGTTTGAAAAAAAATTTTTTTTTTTTAATGTTTCTTTATTTGAGAAAACACAAGCAGCGGAGGGGCAGAGAGAGAGGGGGAGACACAGAAACCAAAGCAGGCTCCAGAGCCGAACGCAGGGCTTGAACCCACGAACCAAGAGCTTTGACCCCCAGCCGAAGTCGGACGCTCAGCTGACTGAGCCACCCAGGTACCCCATAATGTTTATTTCGTTTTGAGAGAAAGAGAGAGAGAGAAAGAGGGAGAGAAAGGGGGTGGAGGGGTAGAGAAAGAGGGAGACACAGAATCTGAAGCAGGCTCCAGGCTCTGAGCTGTCAGCACAGAGCCCTAAGCGGGGCTCAAACCCATGAACCGGGAGATCACGACCTGAGCCAAGTCAGATGCTTAATTGACTGAGCCACCCAGGGGCCCCTATTGTATTTCTAGAAGGTGCTGGCTCTTCAATGATGTACAAATTACCAACTTTCTGATCTGTGGAAGAAATTTTTCAATACCAGTTAAACAACTAGGCTTCAGAAAGTAGTTCCTGCCTTACGTATTTAGAAGGAATTTAGTAACTTGATTCTGAATAGAATGATCAACTCTCCTGTAAAAATTATGTCAGTTTTGCATATTTTGGACCCAAGTCTCTGGCGGCAGCTCTTTCTCAAACTGCGGCATATTGACCCCACAGGCAGTTAGAGAGAGAGGTTGGGCAAAATGTGTGGCTTGTGTGGCAGGATTCCAGATTTCAGTCACACAACAATTTAGATGTGCAGAGAAATGTACCTCCTTTATTTTGCCCCTAGCCTGTCTCTTCCACGAACGTCTTCCTGCTTGTTCTAGGGAAGACTTAAATTTAAAGTATGTTTTAACATTGGTCCAATTTGTGGGTGCCTGGGTGGCTCAGTCGTTTGGGCAACCCGCTTCAGCTCAGGTCATCATCTCACCGTTTGTGGGTTCGAGCCCCACATCGGGTTCTGTGCTGTCAGTGCAGTCTGCTTTGGATATTCTGCTAAGTGGCAGAGTCTCAGTTGGGGGTTGCTGATCAAGTAACGTCTATGTAACATTGCCTTCTTTCCTGCTGGAAGCAAAGATGGGACAAATTTGGAGATGCATGTTTACTTTCTTGTTTGTTTGGGTTTTTTTCCCCCTCTCTTCTCTTTTTCACCAATCTTGTGTCCAGGATAAACATTGTTTTACTTCTTTTATGACATATCCTCTGTCTATCATAGGGATGACTTAGCTATGACAGAAGGAGAAATGTCTCTTCCACAACTCTGGCCAACTCAATTCTTGATATACTACAGGAAAACATAGAGTGATCTAGAAAATCTTTTCCCAATGCATATGTCTGGTAACGCTGTTGTCTCGGCACATTATCTTATTTTGCATCTCAGAAGCTAATTAATACTTTATTTCACTCTGAATTTGTTCTGCAAAAAATACTAGTCTCTACCTTGCATGAAGAGAATCACAGGCAGCTGTGACATCCCTTTGAGGACTGGGAAGTCTCAGACAGTTGAGCTGAGACATGTTGGGCCTGTTCTTTCTTCCTGTAGCCCCCTTGCTTCAGCAATATTCTTGATATTTTGCTAATTAAAATGGAAACTAAATGTCACCTTATAATTTCTATCTCTCCCACTAAAGTATAAACTCAAAGAGAGGAAGACTTTATGTTTCTTTTATGATGTTATTCCAATGTCAAAAATATATTAGGGACTCAATAAACATATGTTGAATAAGTGAATTTATTAAAAATGCATAAATGAATGAATGAATCCATATTAAAATTCTGCAGTAAATTGACTTTTTGCTCTTCCTTTTAGGTTCCATGTCTCTGCAGAATTTGACCTTGCATAGGCTTATTAGTGATGTCTAATTGTTACTAATATTATTAGTATACTATCTATAGTAATAATATTACTATAGATAGCTAAGCAATCATATTCATTGAGGTTAAGTCTGAACTTTGTCTTTATTTCAAGATGTTTTTGAGCCTGAAACATCCTATCACTAAGATCACATATCATCATGTTGTCATTCCAATAGATACATCAAAAGCATTTGACAAAGTACAAGATCCATTCATGATAAAAAATCTCAACAAAGTAGGATTAGAGGAAACATACCTCAACATAATAAAGGCCTTATATGAAAAATCCACAGCTAACATCGTACCCAATGGGGAAAAACTGAAAAAGTTTCCCCCTTAAGTTTCAGAACAAGACAAGGATGCCCACTCTCATCAATTTTACTCAACTTAGTATAGGAAATTCTAGCCACAACAATCAGACAACAAAAAGAAATAAAAGGAAACTGGTAAGGAAAAAGTAAAACTTTTACTATTTACAGATGACATGATACTATATAGAGAAAATCCTAAAGATTCCACCACAATGTTGCTAGAACTGATTAATGAATTCAGTAAAGTCTTAGGATACAAAATCAATATATAGAGATCTGTTACATTCAGAAAATAAAATTAAGAAAATAATTCCATTTATAATTGCACAAAAAAACAATAAAATATCTAGGATAAACTTAACCAAAGAGTGAAAGACCTGTAGTCTGAAAAGTATAAAACACTGCTGAAAGAAATTCAAGACAACAGAAAGAAATGAAAAGACATTCCATGCCCATGGATCGGAAGAATAAATATTGTTAAAATGTCTATACTACCCAAAGCAATGTACTCAATTGATGCAATCCCTATTAAAATACCAACATTTTTCATAGAACTGGAACAAACAATCCTAAAATTTATCTGGAACCACAAAAGACCCTGAATAGCCAAAGTAATCTTAAAAAAGAAAAACAAAACTAGAGTTATCACGATTCCAGACTTCAAGTTATATTACCAAACTGTAGTACTCAAAACAGTATGGTACTGGCATAAAAATAGACACGGATCAGAGGAACAGAATAGGAAACCCAGAAATAAACCCACAATTATATGGTCAATTAATCTTCGACAAAGGAGGAAAGAATATACAATGGGAAAAACACAGTCTCTTCAACGAATGGTGTTGGGAAACCTGACAACATATGCAAACTGGGCCACTTTCTTACAGCATACACAAAAATAAACTCAAAAGGGATTAAAGACCTAAATGTGAGACTTGAAACCATAATAATCCTAACAGAGAGCACAGACAGTAATTTCTGACATTGGCTATAATAACATTTTTCTAGATAAGTCTCCTAAGGCAAGAGAAATAAAAGCAAAAATAAACTACTGGGACTATATCAAAATAAAAATGCTTCCGCACAGTGAAGGAAACAATCAACAAAACTAAAAGCCAACCTGAAAATTTCATCGATTTGTGAAGAGCCTGTTTTCTGGGTTTGGAAATGTGACATCCTGATTGTGGAAACAATGGAAGATAAACTTATGCAACATTCAACAAGGGCTACACATTTTTTTTTTTTTTATTTGAGGGGTGAAGGGGCAGAAAGAGAGAGGAAGAGAGAGAATCCAAAGCAGGCTCCATGCTGTCAGTGCAGAGCCTAACATGGGGCTGGATCTCATGACCATAAGATCTGACCTGAGCTGAAATAAAGAGTTGGACCCTTAACCAACTGAGCCACCCAGGCACCCCAGGACTATATGCTTTTAATAACACCCTATTCATTTGTGCATCATTATATCTTAGTGCCCGACCCAACGACTTGACTTATAGTATTTATTAATGTGTGTTGAATTATTTCAGTATGAAACGTGAGTTTGAAACTTCCAATTTTGCTTGAAGTCTTTGCATAAATGACCCTGAAGTTACTAACCCCCAGATAAAACTATACAGTTCATGATGTGTATACTCTAAAAAACCGCAAAAACCAGGATTGTGAACCAAGTTTGCTTTATTTTGTCTTAATTTAGGTCCTGCTGTTGAGCCACATCACAACAGCTAGAAAAAGGCCTTGCCGAAGTTGGGGTGTCCAGCTGGAAATCTCTGCTAGTACTCTAACAAATATAAAATATAAGGTTTCTTACCATTGACACTTCAGTTTATGATCTTAGAATGCTTTGTTCCAACATGTTAGCTGGTCTTAAAGCAGCACAACAGGACTATCCACAAGTTAATCAAGAAACCCTTGCATTGTTGTGGGAGTTGAGGACTTACACAAACAGTGTTGACTGCAGGAGGTGATTGATGACTTAGATTTTGTACTCTTGGTAAGTTGACCCCAATAATTGTGCGTATATCCAAGAATAGGTTTTTCCAGGCCTGTATCTACAACAAACCCAAGGCCCTCTGCATGCTTGTGATCACAGCTGTTGGTCATCTCAGCTTCATCCTCAAGCCATTTGGATCTCTTGGAAAGGCCTCACCGTGTTCAGGGCCTACCCTTGGGGAACTGAGATCTGGCCAAATCACCATGACCATAGGACTGTTGGCATAGCAGGCAGTTCTCCAGAGGCTCAGGGAGGTGATTCAAGTGAGTTATCCTCACTATGTGATGATGCCAGTGGTGCAGTTTAGGGAACATTTCAGGCCACAAATTTGGACACAGTTAGAATGTGCTGTTATTATCTGCTGATGTTTCACTGGCCTAAAGATTTCACCAATTGTCTGTCAACATAGGGTATAGTTTGTTGACAGTAGGCCACTTAGAGCAAAGAAGGGCTCATGGAGAAAAGTCACTCTATTCAATTAAAAAATGTGTCTGAAGCACCTGCTGGGTATTACCCCCCGTACTAGGTAGGCTCTGAGAGAGATACAGAAGACAGCCTTGAGATACGCTCAAGAAGCTTATGATCTAATGTTAGACGCATTTCTACTTGGAAATAAATAGCATATATTTTGATGTAGAAAGATAATATAGCATTTTTTTGTTTGCAGATGTTATAGGATAGAGAGGTGTACTTGCCTTAGACTACAGCATTAAGAAAGGTTGATGATTGATACTTTTTTTTTCTTTTGGAAGATATACTATCTTCTAATGCTTCCTTTGCTCAAGTACCAGAGACATTAAAAATAGTACTGAGGGGTGTCTGGCTGGCTCAGTCGGTAGAGCATCCAACTCTTGATCTCAGGATTTAAAGTTCGAGCCCCACATTGGGTGTAGAGATCACTTAAAAATAAAATCTTAAAAAAATAGCATTGAAAATTATAACAGAAATGGATGGGTTTTATTGAAACAAGCAAGCAAACAAACAAACCATGTGGGTTATTAAGTTGGAAGTTTATGTATTGTTAGACACTCTTTGACATCTATTTGACATCTATTTTCTTTGGATCTGTTTCCCTCCCCCCACCCCCTTTTCTTAACGTTGAAAGTGCACCGAAGAAAATCCTAACTGTTGAGTTTTATTTTATCCGTTGCTGAAGCCTGTATGGTTTTCAGAGTTCCTTTGGGTTACTAGTTTAATAAAGATGATATTTTTAACTTCAAACTCTTGATGATTATTTTCATTTCTCAGGAAAATCCTTTCTTTCCACCCTTCTATCCTGCTCACCGGCAGAGAGAATACAGCACCTTATAAGTCTCTTCTCCCTCCCACGGCATCTTTATAATGCCAGTGTTCTTCACTTCGGCTCAGCTTCCAAATTTAATTCATTTGTTAGGCCTATTTTTACCTAGAGACATGAAATCTGAATGTGTTGCTAAACTATCAGAGAAAGTGCTTTTCTTTGTGCCTTCCATCTAAGGCAATGTGTGCTTTCCTACTGGTATTATTTATAGTTGTGGGCTGTGCAAACGGAGCACAGACAGGCTGCCTACATCCCATGTCACACTTTTTTTCTGGTTGGAGTAGTTAGTCATTAGTACTGAATTGTTTGGTCACGAGCAGGGAGAGAGTGAAAATGTAAAATCAAATATGCTTCATTTCCATGGTGCTGGTGTGAAATCTGTGGGGGAAATTCCCGAGTAGGGTAAGCCCCAGGTACTCACCTGACCAAAGGCTTATAGGTGTATGGTGTTACTAGCACGTCTTGCCTCATCCCTTCTGCTCTAGAAGTCTGGGTTTATGAACATATTAGTCAGGATAGGCCAATTTGTGCCGCAGTAGCAGTAACACCTCTCTCACCCCCAAATTTCAATGACTTATAGATGGATGTCTCCTGTACCATATCCTTCCCAGATTGGCTGTTGTTCCACTCTCTGTCCTGATAGAGCAGCCTCGGTCTGGAACACTTGGTCACTTTAGTAGAGCGAAAAGGAACATGGGGAATCATTTGTCAAATCTGAAAGCTTCTGGTTGGACGAGACACACGTTATTTCATGTCTCCATGTTACTGGCCAAAGCAAGTCACTTGGTCACTTCTGAGTTCATCAGAGCAACGATGTATATTCTTCCCTCAGGGAGGGACACTTCAGGGTGGGGAACTGGCATATTTGGCAAACAAACTACTACAGTGAGGATTCATTGACTTTCATTTGACAGTATGTCAACAGAACGTAGAAATTTCCAGACAAGGGCTGAAACTTGTAACTGAGCTTGGCAAAAAACTAGTATCTTCTTTTTTATTTTTATTTCTTCTGTGGGGCTAGAAATAGGGTAGCAGGTGTCACTGTTTAGAACAGTAGGCTCTTGAAGGCTACTTTCTGAGGTATGTATTACATTCATATTCATTGTGCTTGTTGTTCAACACACTCAGTTAAAAAATTAACTTATAATACCTTCCAGTTCCATCCATATTGTTGCAAATTTAATTCTTTTTCATCACTGAGTACTATTCCATTGTGTGTGTGTATGTATATATCTATATCTATATCTATATTTATAGCTATATCATCTATATCTATATATATATCTCACATCTTCTTTATCCATTCATAGTCAACTAGAGGGTATTATGTTACGTGAAATAAGTCAGAGAAAGACAGGTACCATATGATTTCGTTCATTTGTGGAATTTGAGAAACAAAACAAATATACATAGGGGAAGGGAAGGAAAGATAAGATAAAAACAGAGAGGGAGGCAAACCATGAGACTCTTAAATACAGAGAACAAACTGAGGGCTGCTGGAGGGGTGGTGATGGGGGATGGGTAAAATGGGTGATGAGCATTAAGAAGGCCACTTTTTGGGATGAGCACTGGGTGTTATATATAAGAGATGAATCACTAGATTCTACTCCTGAAGTCAAGACTACACTCTATGTTAACTAATTTGAATTTAAATTTAGAAAAAAAATGCTAAAATAAATAAGTAAATATTCCCTATTTACCAGAAAGAAAAGAAAAGAGAAGAGAAGAAAAGAAAAGAAAAAAGAAAAGAGAAGAAAAGAAAAAAAGAAAAAAAAGAAAAAAAGAAACAAAAGAAACAAAATTAACTTTAGGGTGTTTTGAGTTCTTGTGGCTATCATTTTGTCCTTGCCTATGTATCCAAGGTCATCACTCACCATACTCTTGCCTCCAACCCTAGGCTCTGGCTGTAATTACCTATTTGCTTTTCTGAACTTTCTTTGGAACGCTTTTTGGTCTTGCCTTGCCTCTCATGTTTAGGGCTCAAAGTCAATATCACTTTTCCCAGTCTTGGTTAGGTGCTTCTATGTTCTAATAGGATGCTGTCCATATTTATCTGTATCATATTATCCATTGGAAGTATTATTTCATTTGTTTATCAGCGTTTCTCACTACATGTAATTCATCATTGCTCCGGGAGGCTCACAAAAACAACCTCGTTTCTTATAATGCTCCGCCATTGACTAGGTTGTTCCAGTCACACTGGCCCTCTTTCTGGTCTATGAATAAACCCATTTGACCACATCTGAGTGCTTTTCCGCTATCTATTCCTACTGCTTCTCACAACTTCAGAACGCTGGCCCTTTTCTGTTAGTCAGATCTCAGATTAAATATCACTTCCTTAGAGATGCTTTTCTTTTTTTTTTTTTTTCAATATATGAAGTTTACTGTCAAATTGGTTTCCATACAACACCCAGTGCTCATCACAAAAGGTGCCCTCCTCAATGCCCATCACCCACCCTCTCCTCCCTCCCACCCCCCATCAACCCTCAGCTTGTTCTCAGTTTTTAAGAGTCTCTTATGCTTTGGCTCTCTCCCACTCTAACCTCCTTTTTTTTTTTTCCTTCCCCTCCCCCATGGGTTTCTGTAGAGATGCTTTTCTTGACTGCTCAATCTACCATAGCCACCCAGACTCTGACTGTCATATCACACCATCTCTGTATACCCTTGTCACTACCCAGTGCTTTTCTTATTCATTTATCATTTGCCTCTCCATTAGAATATAAGCCCCAAGAAAGCAGAATCTTTTTGTTTACTTCTGTATTACCAAGACAGTGTTAGTTATTATTATTGCTAGTCAATAAATAGCTATTGATTTTTGAATGAATAATAAAATTATGATAGCTCTTCAAAATTAAGGTTAAAGCTTTCATTGTTGTTAGACACTCAATAAGTATTAATCATTTAAATACATTAATGAAATTGTAGAGGTTCTTCAAAATTCAGGTAAATCATCTATTGATAATTTCCACCCATACTACTTATCTTCCATTGTACTTATTATTTTGTAATCTAGTCACAATATCTTCCCATATTATTCTCTCTTGATTTATGTTACATCCCGATGATGGCAATATTTTTTACTTTAGTTTCCCCTGTGACACTTAGCAAATATTTGGAACAATATATTTGGGAGTATATTTTATTCTATTGATGGATTGCAAAAGAAGACTTGTATTATTGCCATAGATTACTCATATCTAACGAATTTACTGACATTCAAAGATTCCTACAAAGATTACAAATCACTTAGACCAAATTTTCATGGCCTTCTATGAGTTGAGCCAGGAGAATTAATTTCTATGACTCTACGGAAATTGCTTGCGAAGGACTATTAAGAAGATTTCATATAATTTGTTTAATCACTGGAGAAACTTTTCCATAATTGGTTTCAAGCATAATGTGTATCTCCTGCAAATGGAGACTGCATCAGATTATGATTTTAATCCATTTCCACTTCACTTACAAGGCATATGATCTTTGATAAGTTAGTTGACTTCTCTCTGTCTCAGTTCCTTCATCTCTAAATGGGGAATAATATTAGTATCGACATCTCAGTGTTGAAAGAATATCTTAATATATGTAAATACTTAGAGCATTGTCAGGAAAAAAGAAGGTGCTACATAATTTTTTGCTATCATCATCATCATTATTTTTAATTTTTTTATAAGTTTATTTACTTATTTTGAGAGAGAGAGCAAGTGGGGTAGGGTCAGAGAGAGAGAGAGAGGGGAGGAGCGAATCCAAAGCAGGCTCTGCACTGTCAGGGCAAAGCCCGATGCGATGCGGGGCTTGAACCCATGAACCATGAGATCATGACATGAGCCGAAGTCAGATGCTCAACCGACTGAGCCACCCAGGCACCCCATCATCATTATTTTTAATAATTTAAAGTAAAAATCAATGGTGAATTAAAAAAAATTTAATGTTTATTTTTTTTTGAGAGAGAGACAGAGTGTGAGTGGGGGAGGGGCAGAGAGAGAGAGAGGGAGACACAGAAGCCGAAGCAGGATCCAGGCTCCAGTCTCTGAGCTGTCAGCACAGGGCTCGAACTCATAAGCTGTGAGATCATGACCTGAGCCGAAGTCAGATGCTTAACTGACTGAGCCACCCAGGTGCCCCTCAATGGTGAATTTTAAAGAAATGTTTCAGATTGAAATTTTTAGCTAGAAAACAAAACAAGCAAATAAACCCTAAAAAAATAATAAGTTGGTTCAACTTTTGAGGCTCTGTGAAAGCAGTGGCACATTTGTCCTTGCAGAATTTACCTAGAATCCTATACTCACAGAATTTACCTTCAGAGATTCTAGAATATAGCACATAAAGTCTAAGCTAGTGGAGTTCAAACCGGGTTCTGTGGGACCCTGTCTGAGGTCACTGTTGGATGTTTGGAGCGGGAAGGAGCCGGGAACCTGAGTGTAGGGGACCCACAACTCCCGCAGCCCTGCTCCATTTATGGCCCATTATAATTCTAGAGCAGTAACTTTTCCTGCTTTAAAAATTTAGGCTTTTATGTAAGATTTTAAGAGTCCGTGCCTTCAGAGAAGGGGTGAGAGTTTTGAACACTGTTGGTCTAAGTTATAATTGGGAACACTAAAGATAAATGTGTGGGGACTGGTGATAAGAGCAGAGACAGAGCAGAGACCAAGAGCTTGCCTGGTTCTCAGGGGTGGCCCAGAGAAGTTAGGATATCAGTTGGAGGGTTCCCATCTTTGTTTTCATGGGTTCTACCTCATTGTGCTTTTCTTCCTTACTCCTTCACTCACCTCCATGGCCTTGACCCTTACTTGCAGAACAACATCCAGTGTTTCACTGACTCAGTATCTTGATCTTAGGCTGATCTTTGATCTCATGAGGAGTTCTGTCTATATTTTCAGAGATGGTATATCGGGGATTCAACAGAACCTCTGCATACCCCAGACAGGCTAACGTCAAAATACCCAGTCATTTTGATAAACAACTTTAAGCTAACTGTTTAGCATGTGGAGCAGACACTATTAAATGTTACGTATTTTAACTGGTTATCATATGGTCACGTGGAAAGATCCTTCACTGATGTGGCAAATTCACTGTTTCTCTGATACATATCAGTGGATAGGGAGGTTGAAAGTAAGAAATTCAGGAATGTTCTGTAGGAGTCTTTCAGGAATTTATCTGTCAAGGGAAGGCATTAGCATGATTAAGCTTGAAGAGATAGTGTTATTAAGCTATATTTTTGTCATATCCTACCCCACCATTTTGATCCCACTGTTTTGACTATTCAGGTGTGTTGATCTACCTTTGTTTGTTTTTCCCTTTCCTCATTCTCTCTTGCCTTCTCCATTCACCTATTCTCTCTGCCATTCACCCATCCTCTCTCTCTTCTTTGACCTCTTTCTTTCCTCTTTATTAAATTGCTTACAGTTTTCAGGGGTGCCTGGGCGGATCAGTCGGTTAAGTGTTCAACTCTTTTTTTTTTTTTTTAGGGTTTATTTATTTTTGACAGGGAGAGAGAGAGAGAGAGAGAAAGCAAGCAGGGGAGGGGCAGAGAGAGGGGGACAGAGGATCCAAAGCCAGCTCTGTGCTGAGAGCAGCAAGTCCGACGTGGTGCTTAAGCTCACTAACCATGAGATTGTGACCTGAGCTGAAGTCAGACTGAGCCACTCAAGTGCCCCCAAGTGCCCAACTCTTGATTTCTGCTCAGGTCATGATCTCATGGTTTGTGAGGTGGAGCCCTGCCCTGACGGTGCAGAGCCTGCTTGGGATTCTCTCTCCCTCTCCCTTTCTCTCTGTGCCCCCCTCTCTCTCGAAGTAAAAAATAAACATTTAAAAAGTTGCGTATAATTTTCATATGGATTAACTGAGACGTAATTGCAATATTTGCATTAAACATTACTAGTACAAATAATCTCCATGGAATAAAACTGACAATGTTTTAAGTTGCACATGGCAATATTTGTTATTGGCTAAAAATCAATGGAAAAACAAGATCTTCTTGACAAAATTTAGATCAGTAAAATCTCATCTAGCAATACTGACCTTAGTAAAAATAATGACCACAGAGGAAAACTCACAAGGATAGAAAGGAATCAATAAAAGCTGATATGACAAAATACTTACTGGTGAATGAAATGCTATTTTATAATTTAAATGGCAAACAACAAATGGCAATGGAATAATCTCAGTTAAATAAAGAAGAAAATTAAAAAAAATATATTGTAAATGGTTATTATACTCTTTTGATCAAGGAAATATTTTGGCTTGATGATATTCGCTCTGGGAACCAATTTCTTGATGAAAATTTTATCAATATAGGCCTAATATGATCACCATGTTTGTATTACAAACATCCTTAGGGTCAAAATTTTCTCTGAGACAAAAATAGAGGGGTTGAAATGTCCTGTAAATATTATTTTGTAATGTGATCTGTATGTAACAATTTATCTGGTTGAACTCTCCATGTCATTAAATACTTTTTCTATAACATTTCAATGGCTGCATATTCCTTTAACCAGTCTTCTATTACTACATATTTGGATTGTTTTGAACTTTTTTCTATTACAACTCTGTGAACAATATCTTCATAAATGGATGGCAAACTTTTCATAAGAGAAACATTTCTTGAATCTTTCTATTTCTGTATGGGTTTCTGAAATAGATATTATCTGAAAAACTGCTGTGAAGAAAAAGACTAAATATCTTTTTTTTTTTAATGTCATTCAAGTTCTGGTTACCTGGCATTAAGGCTATTTATTAAATAACAGCCTTTTGGATTAAATTAAAACTTTTCTTTTACTTCCAATGTTGCCTGAAACTGTGACAAAATATGAGACAGCATCTGATCTTGGCTTTTAAAATAAGCAAACCCAAAATACCTCAACACAAATAGCTCAAAAACAGCATGGTAGGATTGAAATGTCATATAGGAGCTGCTAGGATTTGATCAGTGGGAATCTATTTGACTTGTGCTTATTCCAATGCTATTTATAGTCAAAGGTAAATACAATTTTAGGTCTCCTTTTGAAACCACAAGCAGAACCAAATGTAATTTCTGTAAGAGACTAGAAGAAATGAATTGGAGATAAACTAATTTCATACTCATTGCTTAGCATAGTGAACACAAGTCATGAATAGTCGTTGAGTGAATGAATATGTTAGTAGGAATGAATATTAATTTCATACTTTGTGACAAGCAAGATGTTTACGAAATCTACCACCCAGCACCTAGCACTGCAAGTTCAGGTTTTTAACATGAATTCTTTCTGGACGAATAAGGAACAAATACATTCTTCTGCTGCCTTAGACATCACTAGATATTTTAAAATGTCTGAGGCCAAATGATCATACTGTAGCACTGGTTACAACGAGTAGCCATTGGTATAGACAGGGTTTAAGTATGGGTGACTTGTGATAAACGCTATCAATGAATGCTGTAAAGAAATTAAGTTTACCCCGTAGAAATAACCACAGTGTATAAAGCATCTAGTAGGTGCCAGGCACTCTCCTGTTTTGTAGATAAAGAAACAGAGGCCAAGCTAAAAACAAACAAACAAAAGGAACAGTAACTCTTTCAAGGTTGAACGGATAAGAGCTTTAGCTGAGATGTGTACTTACTTCCTTATAATACCAAAGCCTGTGAACTCCAGGATATCACTGACTCTCTTTCAAGTTCATAATCCAATCATGCTTCTTAAAATCACTCGTGATCCCAGTGCCCAGAGGCAGAAGCTGGAATCTTCTGAAATTTTAGGAATCTTTTCTGTACTTTTGAAGATATTTGGGATTATACTTTCTGTCCTGTAATATACCTTTTTTTTTTGTCTTTTTCTCTTCTCAATATATTCGAACATTTCCTCATGATATTAAGTATCCTTCATCATACATTTTGGTGGCAACTTCCTTTAATCCCAGAACCCCAGGCAAATTATAAGGTCTTTGAGGGCAGAGACTTAAAAAAGAAATACATCTACCACAGTGTTTGTGGTAATATTGTACCTGAAGCAGTTAATAATAATTATGCTTAAAGCTGAATTATATAGTGTTTATTTTGTGCCAGGCACTGGTCTAACAACATAATGTGGATTAATTCATTTAGCTTTTAAAAAACGATCTATGAGGCAATACTATTATTATCCCATTTTCCATATGAACAAAGTGTCTAGTTGCTTACAATTAGTAAGTGGAGAGGCAGGTTCAAGCTCGGGCAGTCTGGCTCTGGAATCCATGTTTCTAACCACTATGCTCATCTACCTAAAATAGATATGCAGTGACTACTTGTCAATGCTAGGAAATGGAGAGTAAAGGTAATTATGGGTATGCCTTGACATTACTTATGTGTAAAAAACCCACAATTCATCCCCATTGCTGTATGGCCTGAGTTCTACACTCCTTTGCCAGGCTTTTTAATTAAAAAACAAAGCCATATTTATTTCTCCTAATTTCCCTTTGGACTTTTTGGTCTAAGGACACTGCAGGTGTCACCACACCACCTCTATTTCCATTTTCCCCCCCTTGTCTTGACTCTATCCGTATTCCGTCCACCCTTGAAAGCCTAGCTCGGGTCCTGCGTCCTCCATGAAGCATTCCCTGTTTCCGTCGGGCTTTGTTGCCTAGCTCTTTGAACACTCCTGGTCCCACATTAAACAAGGATCCTTCAAATATTAAACAAGTTTTATTCATCTTTATATTTCTTAGTGTCTCAGAAAAAAATGCCCGATTCACAATAGGCAGGAAGTTGATATTCCTTTGTTGAATGAGCAAACGCCCAAGTGAAGAAATGAAACCTTACACTGGTTTGCAAATGATGGCATCTATAGTCATCTCTAAATAGTGTGAGCTCTTGGTAAAGAAAGATCAACTCTGACCACTTCCCCAGCCCCCACAGTGCCTGATACAATCTGAATCAGCATGAGATCTTCAGCCAATACTTGTAGTTGTGACTCAGCTTGGAGTATGTACAGTCATTTTAATAATTTAACTATAGATCCTTTTGGATTTTCTATTCAGATAATCATGTCTGGAATAATGCCAGCTATGTTTCTTCCTTTTTATTCTTAAAGCTTCTATTTTTTTTTTTTTGCCTTATTTTATTGGCTAGAATATTTAATTCAATGTTGAATAAAAGTGGAAATAGGAGGCTTCATTGTCTTGGGTCTTGTCTCGGAGAGAAAGCTATTATACTGCAGCATTAGGGGGAATTCTTGAATGCTTGGTTTTGTGTTTTTTACCATTATCCTTCAAATATTGCTTCTGTCCCAACTGTCTGTATCTTTTTTGTGAGTCCTATTATACATTAGAATTTCTCACTGCTTCAACTACGTCTCTACATTTTTGTATGTCTCATTTTATTCTGGATATTACTTTTGATATGACCTACATTTCACAATTTTCCCTTCCCCTCATCTAATCTGTTGTTAATCTCATCCATTACATTCTGAAGTTCAATTGTGTTTTTCAGTGAAGTTTATAGAGCTTCTATGTGGCTCTTTGTTAATAGTTTCCAGTTCTCTGCCAAAATTCTCAGTCATGGCTTTTATCTTCTTCAACATAGCAAATATTCTTGTTCTGAAATCTGTGTCTGGTAAGTCTAATCCCTTGGTGTCATTGTTACTTGATATCTATTGTCTATTTTTTCTGGTCTTTTAAGTTTATGTTATTTTATTTCTCTTGTGCTTGGTTATTTTGGGTTGTATTTTGTTGTATTTGCGTGCAACTGTTGATAAAAATAATGTGAGGTCTTGGATAATGCTATCTTCTTCTCCCAGACTTCTGACTGTGGTTGCACTATGGTAAGTTGTAGGAGTGCTGCAGTCCTTTCAATGCCTGTCTACTCTGGATTCATCCATAAGATGCGTCTTTCAGGGTCTTAATAGAAGCAAGAAGAGTTTACCTGGGCTCTCCTCCTTGGTGAATCCTGGCCCCAAACTTTGTCCCCAAGCTCTGGTAGACTGGCAAAAGCTCTCCAGTTCGGTTTCTCAGCTTCTCGGTCACTTTATCTGGAACTGGCACAACGAGTGGCCCCTAAAAGGGCAGAATTATTCTCTCTGGGTTTCTGCCTTCTCTTGGATCTTTGTCCTTCTTCACTGCTGTTTTGGTTCCTCAGTGTCTTTAGGTGGAAGAATTTATACCATAGAGCTTGGCCTCAGTAAGTAGTCTGCCATTACTGAACTGAGAATGCCCCTGTGTTTCTGACTTTTGATTTTAGGTTTCCTGGGCTCCATTTTCTATACTGCTTGAAGAAGTGAAAATCTTTTGAAATCTACTCATATTCTTGTTTGTTTTTTATTTTGTTTTGTTTTGTTTTAGCACTGCAAAGTAAGTTGCTTGGATGTTTAAAATCTTAACTATTTAAAGTGAACAAAATGAGGAGGTTTGTTGGAGGGGACAACTGGACATGTTGATGCAACCAAAATAGAGCCGGAAAAACTAGTTCTGAGTGTTGAAACAGGCTATTAAAAAGAAAAAAATCCTGTCAAATTTGACTTTCCTGTATCATGAAAAAATTGTATTCCTTTCCACTGAGAAATACATGTACTAACGTTGGTTTTTCTACTTAAAAAAGGAGAAGGCCATAATATCATCATATTTGTACTCCTTAGCAGCTCTAAAATAACAAACCATAGTGTATTCATGGAGGAAAAAGAACGAATTGATGAAGGGACAAGTTTGGGCTTCACATTTTTTTTGGATTTTTTATTTTTATTTTTTTTAACTTTATTTACTTTGAGAGACAGAGAGAGAGAGAGAGAGCACGCACACACAAGCATAAGCAGGGGAGGGGCCGAGAGAGAGAGAGAGAGAGAGGGGAAGAGCGAGACCTCCCAAGCAGTCTCCACAGTCAGCACAGAACCCGACGAGGGACTCAAACTCACGAACTGTGTGAGATCATGACCTGAGTTGAAATCAAGAGCCTGACGCTGAACTGACAGAGCCACCCAGGTGCCCCTCTTTTGGATTTTTTAAAATAACAGCGGAGAAAAAAAAATTATAACATTTCTTCCCTTTTAAGGTTTTTATCAGAAATAACTCTTATGGGATTTATGCCAAATAGGAAGATACCTTGCTAACTGAGAGGTATGTTAAACAACAGAAATAAGTACTAAATAGTGAAAACAAAATAATTGCTTCCTTTGGACAAGTAACGCATTTGTGTTTTCAGTTATCATCAACAAATATGGATGAGGTGCTATCAAATATCATTCATAATACAGCATCCATAGTGATTTAAAAAAAACAATGCAATTCAAATCAGTCTTACAATAGTCACCAATTGCACCTATAAACAAAAGCTCAATCATTGTCCATAATCTGACCCCCATTCTTTCTCTTTTCTCCCTTCACTGGACTCCAACACTGCTTGGTTTTCCTTGTATTTCTTGAAAACACCAAGAGTATTTCTACCATGAGTTTTTGCACCTGTTGATTCCTTTACCGGGAAGTTCTTGTCTTCAACTTTTCTCTCAACTGGCCTCATTTTTGTCTTCCAGGTTACAACCTAAACTCCTCAAGTGAGAACTTCTGTCACAAATAGTTTAAATAACCTCCCCTCATCTTGGCGGCTCCTAATTCAGTCCCGTTCAATCAGCTCATTTTATTCTTTTCATAGCATGTATCATTTATCTGCAACTCTCCTGTCTCTTTATTATTATTATTTTTACTTGCTTAAATTCTTCTTTAGAACATAGACATCTATTTTCCAGAGCCTAGAACAGTGCCTGTCACGCAATAGGTCTCGAAAATAATTCTTGATGAACTTTCAACCCTGATGTTTGAAAGGTTGTTGCAAAGTATGTTGCTTATTTCAATAGAGAATTCCATTGCCTAGATCAGCAAGTTTTATGTCAGAGACACTTTGTTAGAGTGAGATTCCCCAAGGAGAGGTAATTTCAGCCTAAGGGGTGTTAAATGTGTAACTTAAAATGAAGACCAATCCTTGAGTAGTGTTTAAACTTGCATAGAAAAAAATATATATTTATACACACACACACATACAGACCATATACCCAATACATATGGTATATAGAAGATATTTATGTATATCTTCATATTCATATGGAGGATGAGATCATTCATGTTCTCTGAAGAAGAAAAGTTGAAGTGATTCTTACATTAAAAATATTATCTGAACAACATTTGTCACCTGTTAAGCATCTGGTGATATGTTTCTGAGTTATTTTAAATAGCAATCTTTCTACTTAGGACAAATACATCCCCTAACCCTCACCCCCCAATACTGCACACACACATAACATAAGCACACTGTCTCAGGATTGGGATGATACTCAGAGGGAAAAAATGCTGGTACTAAGACTGTAATGAAATTTCCAGTTACCATGGCTACCTCTAATCAAAGTCTATATGTATGGGAACTCCTAAATCTAGCTAAAAATATGTAATGATGCTCCTGCAGCATAGTATTTGGACAAATAATTAAATCCAGTTGTGATTTCATTATTGCAATAAAACTCTACACTATCTATCAAGAGAAGATTTAGTCTTCATCTGTAGTAGGCAGAATTCTAAGATGGCTTCCAAGATTCCCAGCCTTTGGAGTAGGTACTCTGTGTAATCTCCAAATCTTTCCTGAGGGTGGGCTGTGACTATGGTGGATTTTACTCCTGTGATTAGGAGTAATATAGCAAAAGTGAAGGGATGCTGCAAAAGGAATGAAGGTTCCACATTAGTTGACTTTAAGTTACTCACGAAAGAGATTATCTTGGGTGGGTCTGACCTAATCAGGTGGCAGCTCTGAATATGAGTCCATAACAACACAAACTGGTTCCACACCAAACACTTCAGGGACAGGGGTAGCACACAGCGGTAGCTGAGAACAATTGCATGTTGCAATAAATCCAATATCCCAGGTGTCAGGAAGGCACAACCTATAGATGTTTGTCCATTACAAATTTAATCATTTTAATTTTGTGGCATTAGTGAAATAAATCTGTTAAATTGTAGTCAGTCTGCCAGGGCCCCTCACACACAGTAAGGCCTTAGTAAATCTTACGTGATGAGAACAATATGACACAGATCCATGCTGCTGGGGCATGCAAAAGGGTAGACTAGCCAGAATCAATGAAGCTGAAGATAATTATGAATTTTTTGGAATGGTAAAGGTTTTGATGGCAACATTCTTGAAACTGTTCTGCTGATACATTCAGATATTTGTGTAAGAGACAGTAGGAGGTGGGTATAGTGCTAACCATTAGGATGCGTTATGCTTAAAAGGAACATTAATTCTATTGTTTCTGGTTTAAAAGCAAACTACATCCACACTGCATGCTGAGATTTCATCCCATGCTCTGTAACACTTGCATTCTTTAAGTACTTTATTGCCTTTTCACCCCTTTCCCAAGACACGGGCTCACTCCACAGCCACTCTCTCGTTCATCTTTAAGAAGAGGCTCATTTTCCTTTGTTTTGCGTATTTTCTTTGCTGGTTGCTAATTTTTTTTTTTTTCTGCATTAGTCTAAGCTCTTAGCAAAGTAAGCTCCAAGAGCAGACTTAATGAGAGTGACAGATTTTGACTTTCATGTAAAATTATAAACTTGTGTCCATGGAAACAGAAGGGAAAGCAAAACCTGAGATTCCCTTCCTTTTTTTTATCGTGCCGTGTGGCACAATGAAAAATAACCACAGTGGAAATAGCTGAGAACAATTACACGTTGCAACAAATCCAATATCCCAAGTGTCAGGAAGGCACGACCTACAGATTTTTGTCTATTACAAAGGGGAGGCACTTGAACATGGCTCAGCCACTATAAATCCCAGGGTGATTCTTATCTATTGTAACCTGAAAGCATTAAAACGTTAGGTTTAAATAGACAGGTGTTTGGATAGAATCACTGTGACAACTTCGACATGACCAAGGCAAGATTGTCTGTGAATACTTTCTTGTGTATTTATTCGTTTATTTGTATCCTGCTGTGATGGCCATGGAAATTTGCCACTGACATCTCCTTCAAGAGAAACTACTGTGGGGAGCGTAGCTAAGGAGAGCCACAGCCACCTGCCTTAGAATCGACTACAGTGGTCGCACTCTCCTGGCTGCCTCCAGCCAATGGGTGCACACAGGATCTAGGACCTTTCTAAAGATCGGTTTTAGCTCAGCAAATCCCCATTCATCTGGCTGACACTTTCATAGGGCTGCTGTGCGGGCAGACGCTCTCTTTCTCCAATGAGCCTTCCTTTTCCCTTTCTTTCAAACGTGTCGTATCTGCATCTTACAGTGGAAGTCTCTCTCTGGCTACTTCTGCTTCCTCTTCTTTATCCTTCCCCAGTATGCCTCCGAAGCAAGTCTCTTCCGTGTCTGATCACATTTGCTGTCTGCTTCTCAGAGGATTCCAGTTGGCACAACTGCCATTTTCCAGAAAAAGGATGTAAAATGGTTTACACAGATACCAGCGATGTGACGAGAGATTTAAAATAGGCATGGAGGGGCGCCTGGGTGGATCAGTTGGTTAAGCGTCTGACTTCAGTTCAGGTCATGATCTGATGGTTTGTGAGTTTGAGCCCCTCATCGGGCTCTCTGCTGTCAGTGAGGAGCCTGCTTGGGATTCTCTCTCTGTCTCTGCTCCTCTCTTGCTCACACATACTCCCTCTCTCTCAAAAATAAAATAAACATTAAAAAAAATAGATATGGAAAATTAGGAAATGGGAATATAAGGTTAAGAAATGCATAATGAAGCCCCAAAGGGGCTAATCTACAGGATGAGTATTATATATGGGTCATACATTTAACTCTGAGAATAAACTATATCTGTCAATGGGAATTGGAACCATGAATAAGACGATTCTTGTTTTATAGTTTAGAATAACAACTAAAAACCAAAAAAGGACCCAGAAGATGGTGGGAAAAGAAAAATTTCTTACCACCAAAGCAGTTTTGACCTTGTTTTGATTATCTGTGTTAGCCACTTACAGGCATGGAATGGGTATAGCCCAGTTCGTGGTAATTTTAAGAAATCAGTTCCATTTGGCTTTGGGTATACAAACATATACTTTGCAAATATGTAGTATATTTTAGCACACTTTCTTTTAAAATATTTTTCTTAGATTTATATCAGTATTAGTTGACATATATCCTAAACTGTAGAATGGACGATAGTAGTGGGCGGGACTTATTCCAGGATTAAGATTTCTTGTGGCTTTTGGGGCGCCTGGGTGGCTCAGTCGGTTAAGCATCTGACTTCAGCTCAGGTCATGATCTCATTGCTGGTGGGTTGGAGTCCCTCATCGGGCTCTGTGCTGACATCTCGGAGCCTGAACCTGGAGACTGCTTCAGATTCTGTGTCTCCCTCTTTCTCCACCCCTCCCCTGCTCACACTCTGTCTCTCTCTCAAAAATAAATAAACACGAAAAATAAAATAAGATAAAATAAAATAAATTTCTTGTGGCTCTTTCACAGTGTAAACCTCATGATATGTATCGTTCAAGAATGTGTTGTGTCCCAGCAGGCCCACTGGCCCGCATGCGCTTTTCATAGAAGCAAAAATGGTCGATGTCGTCTCAGTCCCACGTTAGATTGGAAGCCAAATCTGAATAATAGTGAAGTACATTCAACAGTCATAAAAATAAACTACACATTAATTTCACTCAGACACAGTATTGTAGTCCACTCGGATGATGAACTTTTTTATATTATTTGTTGTGGAAAAGTACTTTTCTGTCAGAAAAGGATCTGGCGTTAGAGCAGACACTAGGCTGAGCATAAGTCAGGATTGGAGTGTTGTTGATAAAGGTCAAACGTGACACACTGGAATATATAAATCTAAGTGTGGATGCTGCATGGCCAGAATAATTCCAGAGCGCTGCAGGATGGGGAGACGGCACAACGATGGAGAAACACGGGCATCTGGTGCTAATGTGAGCAGTCATCATCACATTACCATTCTCACTTCTAGCAACCATCGTCCTCTCAACCTTTCTTTAGGGGAACATAATTCAGGATGTTTCAGCCAATTACTTTGAGGCAGAAGATAGACTCGATCTGTACGTATGACTGCTATCCCTCTAATACTTATTAAGTACAGCATAATTATGATGATTGCTTTCTCCTTCTTCTCTCCACTTAAAAATTATTAGCTCATTACCATATATAATCTTTACTTTTCAGCACCATGCATGGATCAAGCTTGGCTTGGGAAGTCAACTGATATTATCTAATGATCTGCGTTAGAGACAATGCCAGTCAGATCATTCAGATAATAGGTCAAATTCTGAGCTGTGCAATTTAGGGAGAAATTCAGGATGGAAACAAAGTTTATTCAAGTGCTACACCTCAAAGATCTATAAGAGAGGGATACAAAGAGCATTTTCTTGTAGTGGAGAAACCAGAATCCAAGCTAATATGGCTTAAAAAAAAAAAAAAAAACAAACCCAAGGCATAATTTACAAACAGTAACAGGTACAGATCTTAGGGTCTGTGAATTTTTAGAGTGAACACACTCAAGTAACCAATATTCAGTTTAAGATATACTGCATCACCAATAACCCAGAAACTTCCTTCGTGCCCATTATCCTAAATAACTGTTACTCTGACTTTTTACCTTCACTGGTTATTTTTTGCCAGTTTTTGAAACTTTGCTCTCCATAATACTCACTGTTTTTTTCTGTTTGCTTTAATCTAATACTGTACTTGTGAGATTCACCCATGTTATGTGAAGCAATAACTTCTTTCAATATTTATATAATATTTCATTTATATAATTTATCCATTTTATTGATGGACAACTGGGCAATTGCCAGGTTTTGGCTGTTATGAACAACATTGCTATGAACACTCTTTCACGTGTCTTTTGGTACGGATACATGTTCATTTCTATTGAGGGTTTATGAATAAAATTCTTGGTCAGAGAGTATGCATATGCTCAACTTTCATAGATATAGCTAGATGGTTTTCCAACATTGTCGTACCAATCTGCTAATGAGAACCAGAAGTAAATGGCATCCCATTTGCTCCATGTGTTTGGAAACATGTGATATTTCCACTTTTCACCCTGTGCTCAGTTCCAACACATAACTTTTTATCATCTGCCATGTTCATGAGGCACAGTGTTCTGAGATCAGTGAAGATTCTGGAGATAGGAAAGATGGAGAAGAAACATGAGAAAGGTTAGGAAGAGAAGATAAAGAACGAGGCAAAGGAAAGAAGGGGAAGATTACCTGAGTGAGCTGTGGAGGGAATTTTGTTACATTTCGATCACCCCAGAAAAAATTAAGTGAAATTCAATTTCTTCCAGAGAAAATCTCCTCCACCTGATTTGAGGCTCTGATTCTTGAGTTATAAAGATATGCCGATGGGAGAAACATACAGTAAAATAAAAAGAGTAAGCAAATGTGGAAAAAAAAAATCAATAGAGCTTATGTAAGACCAAAACATCATTGGAAGAGTCTAGAAAGCAAGTAGTAAGCATTAAATCTTTTGTACGTACGCTCGCATATCTTCGCTGTCTGCTACTGTCACCAGATGCATAAATATAACCTCATGACATATTTTTTAAAAAAATTATTTATTTATTTTTAGAGGGAGACAGACAGAGAGCAGGGGAGGGGCAGAGAGAGAGAGAGAGAGACAAGGAGAGACAAATCCCAAGCAGGCTCTGCATTATCAGTGCAGAGTCTGATGCTTGGCTTGATCTCAAAAACTGTGAGATCCTGACCTGAGCTGTCATCAGGAGTTGGACGCCTAACTGACTGAGCCACCTAGGTGCCCCCACCATGACATACTTTTGATATTAAAAAGCTTTGGAGATAGAAGAGGAAAAAAAGCTATATTGGATTTCTTCCTCCTCATTGCTTTGCTCTTTCCCTTCATGCTTTCTTTAACCTCGGCCTAGCATACATTTTCCCTTGGGGCATGAAGTAAGGGTGACAGAAAGGGTTCTTCATCATATAAAATTCCAAAGGCCTGAGCTCAGTCCCTGACGTGAGGGGACACAAGCCATCCCTGAGAAGATAAGTACTGTCTTAGAACAGAGCAGAGGTGACACTACATATCTTCTGGGCAAATGGTTTTTTGTCGTTGATTCTGTCCACCTAAAATTTGAGTTTCGAAGAAAAAAACCCTCTCGTTTAATGGCTTTGAGAAGGGCACTTCCCTGAGGGGTTAAAACCTTCCACAGGCTTCAGATGTATTGTTAATCTGGGTAATATCTGTTTAGTAATGCCTAACTTCAATACAAGCTAGTTGCAAGGGAGACATTATTGAATACACAGGAACTGTGTCTCTTTGGGTTTGCCTGCTAATCCTCCCTCTTTCCCCCCAGCCATCTGGAAGAAGGGAACAGGCTTGAAGTTAAATTTGGAGATTTATGAGGCATGGGACGCATCGTTGCTCTATTCATTTGAATTGAAAATTTGATCCAATTCTGGAAACTTCCCAATAAGCATCAACCTTCTGGGTTGAGCTATAAATTTGGGAATGACTTCGTAACATTATTTGCTTTGATTTAACAGGGCAAAGCGTTGTCTCGCACCTAGCAAAAAGGCAATGGAGCAATACAATAATGCTTGAACTGCCATACCTGTCATCTTGCCTTTCAGCTAAGAATACTGAAGAGCTTTAAAATAATTCTATGCCCAAATTAGCGTTAGGTTGAACCGGTCCAGTAACCTGGAATCTTTTCCAGGCAACTTCGTTGGTGCTGTCCTCATTATGTTAGCAAGACATTGCCTCTGTGACTGTCCTAGATCAGCTGAGGTCATGGTTTATGGACTGAAAATAAGGAGAAAGAGAGGCATGCTGCCACAAAGCAATTAATACATCATTACAGACGATGCCAAAATACACACCTTCTGCTGTTACTATGACTTACTTAATCTCCTGTTAATATGTATTTTTATACCTACATGTAGTCAAGTCTAGAGAACATTGATGAGAGTTTCAGTAGAGCTGGATTTTCACCAACAGCTTTTTTATTTTGCTAAAGCAGTAATGTTACAAGCTGAATAGGCATTTATACTTCTTTTTAGCTTCCAGGGGGAATTCCTTGGGGGCTACAGAGGTATCAGATGTTCACTTCTCAGGTAGAACATGCCCAAGTAATTAAGAAAATTTAGCTAATCTCTGAAAAAATGGATCCACAGGCCAGTGTGAGTCTAAATATTGGCTGGCTGAATAATCTTTTCCTCTTCCATTTTTTTTTTTTTTTTAAGGCAAGGCAGACAACATGGAATAGACAGTGAACCCGTAAACTATAAGCTGTTAAATTCTGCACCACCCAGTGTCTAAGAGCTCAGAATGACAGTAGAGATTGTCTAAGTTCATCTTTCCTTGGTACAAATGAGGTAGTTGATGGTTAAAGAAATTAACTGGGCCACACCACCTTTCTAACCTCTTTTGATGATCAGGTTCTGTAAGCTTATGAAATGAGTTGAACTAGAGATGAACAAACATTACAATTCTTATGTATATTACTTAATATATATTATAATGCTATAAAAGGATATTGTTTGTTAAGAGGAGCGCTACCAGGAAATCCTTTTATTTCCTATTTCCTATATCTTTTACTATAATTTCAGAGTGTGAAAAATATGGACATGTGGATGAGAACCAGACCTTCTCACACAACGTATTATTTCACAACAAAATATCTTCATGGCCATCTGGCCATCCACTTACTTATTCATTAAACGTGTTCTTTGCCCTTGAGGGTGACGCTTTTGACCACTGAGAGTCACAGATCCATATACACATAGATGATGTCCCATCAGTTCTAAGGCACACATTCCCCCCCCCCCCCATATTTTAATGTATCTGGAAACATCCTAAAATTGACAGTGTCATAGCATCTTCCTCCCCCACACCTTTGTGATATGTAATTCCGTGGCATGTCTAACAATTGCCAGCCTTCTAAATTTGATGAGGTGTTGTATGCATACATTATATCAACTATTATGAAGAAAAGGTGTTATGACAGAAACTAACTGCGAACCCACTTTGGATTGAATGGTGTGAAAAGACGTCTGGACAAGATGATGTTTACACTTGGGGAGAGAGTAGGTCCCAGATCTGGTTAGGTGAACAGAAGGGATAGGAGTATCCTAGGAAGAGAGAATAGACTTTGGGAACGCTTGGCTGGGACAGAGCTGGACCTAACTGAGGAACAGATTGAATGCCAGTGCTGCTGGACCATAGCAAGCAATAGGGGCTTTCAAAAAGCCTGATTCAAAAAAAGAAAAAAAAAAAAGCCTGATTTTTTTTTTAGCTCTTTGCAAACGTTTATTCTGGAAAGACTATTTTCAGATCAGCAGTATTGAAGACATTTCTTTTGTGTTTCAGTCATTGTATGATGGAGTAAGGGCCCCAATAGACTCTGATGCTGCTTGAGAATATCAGTCCTAATTTAACCTTCTTATTTGCATGGTTTTTAACCCAAGTGTGGGGACACATGCAATTGTAATTGAGCTAAGTAAATTTTTTTTTCTAGTTAGAAGCTGATGTTTCTCCTATTTTGGCTTTGTTCTTTGATATCTTGCCATTTTAAAGCAGGTACAAGACACCTTCTTTAATTGAAACACTTTAAAAGGAAGGTTTATTGGGATTATGTGATTTTAATAGAAAAACAATTTTCCTTGAAAACGCACATATACAAGATAAAGTGTTACTAAAACATGGTGATTGTTTGTTGCAACAGCTGAAATTTACAGACCCTCCAGTATAATGAGTGATGCTCTTCTGCATAAAAACAGAAAATAAAAAATAACAAGTAAAATGAAATACAAATAAACATAAATATAAAAAAAGAGCCAAAGTCTAGGATACAGTTTGCTCTTTTAAGTAGGGAAACACATTTCCTGAAACCCAATTTATACTTAAATTTGTTAGTAATTATTAAATGCTAAAATCTCCAGGATGCATGGCTGCATATAGTCAGAGAGAAATCCATGTTAATACAGTTTTATTGTAAAAAACATTCTTTAAATACTTCTCCAATATAAATTATATGCCTTCTTCCTCTATGTGTAATCTAATGACGATCAGGTTACTTCAGGTAGATTTAAATAAGTGTCTAAAACCAAAAGAGAATACTTTTCAATGACCATATTTAAGGAACCCTTCCCAAAAAGAACCACAAAGCATTGTCTCACTCTATTCTATTTTAAAAATTGATTTTGACAGTTTTACACTTACCAGCACTACCACCAACAAAATCTCCTCCAAAATAAGTGCAAAATCTCTTTTACTATTTAACGTTCATCATTTTTGTCATCATTGTCTTCCAGGCATGTGTTTTGTGGTTTTTTTTTTTTTTTTTTTTTTTTTTTTTTTTGCTAAGGGTAATTTCTTATAGGCTTTTCTAGATGGTGCATCCACTTTAAAATCCAGGTATGCATCTGCATGAAAGCATTTGCAGAAAATAAAGAATCTATGACGAGTAAGAACGACTGAGATCTTTAATGAAAACAGTGAGGTTTCTTAAGAGCAATTTGCTGCCAAATTAGATAGAGGTGAGGTCACGTCTAACTCAACGTGTTCTGTGCTGAGGCTGTTGAGAAGAAATCGTCCCCATCAAAATCCAACAGTACTTAGAAACTGGATGTAAACCCCGCTGTTTCCCAGGAAGTGCACCGGTTTAAATGAAAACTCTCCATACTGCTGGGATTTAATTGACCGCACATGGTGGAGAATGCAGGGGCAGAACTCGGTGGAACGCGCATTCAGTTCCTCTAGGTGAAAAGTTGTCCAACTTAAACAGGAGGGAACAAAATTGAATGCTAGAGGATGGAACAAAACTGCTCTAATTTCCAAGGTGGAAAGACTTAGATGACTTTGTTTCTTTCTTTAAGTTTTCACATAGAAATGGAAAAAGCAGCAAAGCACAGCCAAAAAGACTGCATTTAGAGTAAAACAGGGAAAACTTTGAAACGGAGCTCTGACAATGAAAGGGGAAAAACTGGTCCCCAAAATTTTATCCTTTATAATTCATGCCTAATTCAAACAGCAGTGATGAGTATGTTTCTTATTGTGCAGTGACTACCTAAAACCCTTGTGTAATGTCATCGTCATCAATCAGGACTGTGCTCTTGGATTTAGAATCAAATTGTTTGTCTATTTAACTAATATGAATGCTTTTCACAGAGTGCTATTAACACTGCATAATGGTCTTAATAGACAGGGAAACAAAAACATTTTAGAGGCGCCTGGGTGGCTCAGTTAGTTGAGTGCCTGACTCTTGATTTTGGTTCAGCTCTTAATCTCACAGTTGGTGCAATGGAGCCCTGTGTTGGGCTTGCACTGAGCACGGAGCCTGCTTGGGATTCAATCTCCCTGTTCCCCAGTCTCTCTCTCTCAATAACAAAAAATAAAAGATAATTCTTTTAAAAAGAGCTTCTAATGAGAATTAGAAAAAAAAAACTTAAATTGACAAAAACCTACCTATACAGAAGTAAGCTGTTGCTATGATGGAGGTTTTATAGATTTAAGGACACATATTCACACACATATGCAACATGTTTCCTTTTAGTAGGTAGAAGATGAATCAGAATACTTATAAGAGCATTATAATTGGTTTCTAGTCTTGTATCTGCCTAGCTTGTGACCTTGGACAAAACATCTTAACTTTCTGAATCTGTTTTTTTCATTTAAAAAAATGGAGAGGAATCGTATTTCCCCTGACACTTCCCACAAAAGTCAGATAAGATGATGCATATCAGCCCATGGTAAACGTATTGGTAATGTACCAATATCAGTTAAGAAATAACTTATCACTATTATTGTTATGCTAGAAATTTACAGTTATAGTCTACAATGCTAGCTTCTATTGCTGAAACAATTCTTTGTTTCTTTCTAGGCCTCAGTGAACTATTGAAATTCAATTGTTCATGTTGGCCTTTCCAAAAGGTAATGACCAAATCATTTAAGTTAGACAGCCAAGACTTAGCTTTGAGAATTAATTTCGGCTTGTTATGCTCAACATATTTAAGACTGTCAACAGTTTTTGTCCTCCCAAATGTTTAGTCAAGTCAGGAGTTTAAAAAAAGAGAGAGATTTTCTTGATACAGTCTTCCCTTCTTTTCCCTTTGGGAAACATCATTTTGCCTAACTGCTTAAATGTGGAAGCGGGCAGGGCTTACAGGTTGGGAGCAAACAACAGAAAAAGTCCCTCCCTGAATCAGACAGTATGGAATGACTGCCCTCAGGAACTGACCACCTCCCCCATTCCTCCATCTCAAAAGCCAGATGGGCTCCAGACAAACCCTGAGAGTGTAGACAGTCTGGGGTAGTGGAGGTCAGTTGTGGTTCTAGGAAATTCCCTCTCTGAAAGACATGTGCGAAACCTGTTTGGGTATCCAGAGCAGTGCCAAAATGGTCTGAAATGGGACTAACTTAGTGGGGCTTTGGCTGGTCCACAGAGACAGAAGCATTCTGCTTCCTAAGGAGCCAAACCCGAAGAGTCACTGATCTGTGGGCTTTAGGGTACAGGACAAATTGTTAGTTGCTTTGGTTCCCATAACTTTTGTTGAACGTCTTAGGTTTGTGAGAAAGATCTTTTCCAACAATTTAATTTCACTGGGAGATAATTGTCAGGTAACTGAACATGACAGGAATGCAAAAGAATTTTTGTTTACTGTAAGGCTAAAGATGCCCGCTAAAGAGGATGTGGTGAAAGATTCTACTTCCTGTCTCTTCAAAGAGCGTGAATAGACAGCTTGCATAATGGAACATTCAGGAGGCTCACATGTGGCAAATTATACAGTTTTGTTTGCAAACAATGAAATGCAAAAGGCATATTTGAAAACCTATTAATCTCACACAAATAAACAACAGTAAGAAAACCCTAAAGCTCAATTCTTTCTGGGGAGCCACGTGTCCAGGCTATATGTGGAAAGAATGTTGCATTGTGAAGACTGAAATCTACCTGAAACTGTGGCCTCTCTGGAGCTCAATCATCTCCTCTTTGTAAAGCATGGATAATAGCTATCAACCTTATAAGGTTTATAATGGATTCAAATAAGCGAATAAGACATTTTTAAATGGTAAATCATTTATATATGTAAGTTTTTCTTCCTGTTTTTATTGACAGATTAATAACAAAGATGACAATTTTCAGTTACTTTGTATCTTTCTCAGACGCAAGTGGGATACAATTTATGAATATAGTAAATGTGTTTAGCAATTTCACTTGTAGGCATTGACATTGAACTGGCTAAATAAGTTGTTTCAAAACAATGAGGGAATTAATTATTAAAATTATAATTTTGTGGACTCTGTACATTTACATTAAACTCACATTTAATCATGTTCCCCTCATTTTGTGGGTGATTTCACTTTCATTAGCATAATTTAATCCACAAAGCAATCTTGAGAGGTAGATATTTTTCATATTTTAAAGATGGGGAACTAAAGGGTCCCCATTTAGTTAGCCGATATTTACATAAAAATGCATATTTAAGTGAAAAAAGCCAAAGACAAGATCATGTATGTACACTCTAAATAACATTTCATATGAATGCATATAAAGAGCTTAGTAAAGAATGGGAAATAATTTGAAGAAATACAAGTGGTTTACAAACAATGCTTGAACATTTTTTTATCATGTCTTTTTAGAATTTTAAGAAAATTTCTCTCAAGGGAAATTTTGTTGGTGTGATTTAAAAACAAAACAAAACAAAACAAAATAAAACACCATCACCCCAAGGGAAAATTAGTTTAAAAATCATTTCAACTCTGAAAGATATTAGTATAATTTAATAATAAAACCAAGGTTGCTACAAAAGGAGACACTTTGCCTTAAATCAACACTTAGGGGGTGGGGGAGTTAAGATTATAACCTCGCTGAAAACTAAGAAAAAATGGCACTGGTGAATAATAAGTCACTTATCCTCTCCTAACAAAGACAGGAACACAATCCTGGAACATTTTCCTGTGTCAATTAACAGTTAATATGTTATCTGCTCAGTGACATTAAGATGTGGTTCCTAAAGCCCTTTACAAAGATGTTGGCTTTGATGAGTGACAGACAACAAGCCCAGGCAGGCTGGTGAAAGGAAATTCAATTACATTGCTTCTAAATTGTGCATCCTCTGGGTTGAACTCAGAGATTCAAATACCAAAGAATAACACTTGACCCTGGATTTTCTTTAGGGAATGCTGAGTGATTTCACAATTTTGTATCTGCCAGGGAAGGACACACTTCAGGGCAATCAGGTGGCGCAGCTCACAAGAGAGGGAATGCCCTTGAATAAGGAGTGCAAAAGCTGGCATTTGTTGTTTGAGAGGCATTTCAGAGAGTGGTAGGTCACTCTGGGCCTCAGTGATTCTACACAGAATAGACAGGCAGAGATGGCTTTTGTCTGAGAAGTGATTCAAGAAACAGCTGTTCTCTTCATTTACTCAAGTAGGCTGGTCTCCAAGGTGGGGGTTCATGCATCCCAGAGGCTGACTAAAGACATCCTCTGGGGTCTGGGAAGAAAATACTAGCACTATTATTTACTTTTATCTGAAAATGTAAAAAGGGGTTCAGCTTACTAGCACGTATTATTAGAATGGTTGGGACTGGTACTCCCGTACCCTTCCTGGGTCTGTATGTCAGACAGCCTTGTGTCTTGAAAAGTATGGACGTTTTACTGAGGTGGGGAAGTAGAATTACACAAGGGGGGAGATGGGCAGGGGGCTATTATTCTCACTCTTTTGTTGGTTTTCAGAATATTTTAAAGTAGGGTCTAGTAAATGGCTTTTCAGATTATTCTATCTTGTTTTAACTTAATGAATGTCCACTAAATAGGTAGATTGAAAATGCCCATTGCAAATGAATTGCAAATGAATACTATTAATGTAGGCACAAGTGGGCAATAATAACATGGTGGTGTTTTTGCCTTTTCCTGATATGAGCCACATGGCAAGAGGAAATGATCAAATCAGATCAATGAAGAAGTAAGGTTACTTTTTTTTCGTTTGTCATGAATATTATTTAAAATGTGGGTTCATATCCACTATTTTTCAGCTTTCTTGAGTTATATTTGCCAAACAAAATTGTCAAATATTAAAAATGTACAAGGTGATGATTTGACATATGTATATAGTGTGAAAGGACTCCCCCCATCAAGTTAACTAACGTATCCATCCCCTCACATATTTACCATTGTGTGTGTGTGTGTGTGTGTGTGTGTGTGTGTGTGTGTTTGAGAGAGAACACAAGTCCTATCTACCCTCTTGGCAAACATTAATTATACAATACATGTTACTATCAGTTATAGTCACCATGTTATACATTAGATCATAAGGCCTTATTCATCTTACAAGCAAAAGTTTGCACTCTTTTACCAGCTGCTCCCCATTACTCCCTCTCCCCCACTCCCCCTTCCCTGCCAACCACTTTTTACTCTATTTCTTTGAGTTCAATTTTTTAAAATTACATATAAAAGTGATACCATAAAGTATTTGTCTTTTTCTCTCTAGCTTATTTCGCTTAACATAATGCCTTCTAGGTTCATTCGTGTTGTCACAAATGACAAGATTCCTTTCTTTCTAAAGGCTGAATTGTGCTACATTTTGTGTACATATACTACATTTTCTTTATCTAGCTGTCTGTTGACAGATACTTAGTTTGTTTCCATGTCTTGGCTATCGTGAATAATATTGCTGTGAACACAGGAGTACAGAGATCTCATTGACATAATGATTTAATTTCCTTTCGATAGACATCCAGAAGTGGGATGACTAAATCATATGGTAGTTCTATTTTTAATTTCTTGAGAAAACTTTATACTATTTTCCACAGTGGTTGTACCAGTTTGCATTCTCACCAACAATGTACAAGGGTTTTTTTTTTTTTCTCTACATCCTCACCTGCATTCATGTCTCTCTTGTCTTTTGTTGTCTGATGGTCCTCACCCCAAGTTTATATGTATAATGGGCATTTGTGCCTTTGTAGGGTACCTTTTTTTTTTTCTAGAGAGAGAAAGGGAGGGGAGGGGCAGAGGGAGAGGAGGAGAGAGAATCACAAGCAGGCTCCATGCCCAGCAGAGAGCCTGACATGGGGCTTGATCTCATGATGCAAAGACCATGACCTGAGCTGAAATCAAGAGTTGGATGCCCAACCGAATGAACCACCCAGGAACCCCTGTAGGGTACTTTTTTTTTTTTTTTTTTTTTTTTTTTTTTGCTATATTAGTGTTCCAGAGCCATAGCAAAGTACATAGATAGGAGTGCTTAAACAATAGAGATTTATTTCTTTAAGTTTCTGGACGTTAGAAGTTCAAATCAAGGTATCTGTGGGGGGAGGGGTTGACTTCTTCTGAGGTCCCTCTCCTTGGCTCGTAGATGGCTGTTTTTTCCCCTCTGTCTTCACTTGTTTTTTTTCTGTGTGCATGTGTGTCTTTGTCCAAACGTCCCCTTCTTATAAGGACACCAGTCATAATAGATTAGGCCCCAGCCTAAAGACCTAATTTTAATTTAATCACCTCTTTAAAGATCTCTTCTCCAAATATGGTTACATTCTGAGTTACTTGGTGGGGGGTGGTTAGGACTTTAACAAATGGATTTGGGGCACAATTCAGTCCATAACAATAGCCATTAAAGTCAACTACTAAAAATTAACTGAACTTATAAACAGATTTTCAAATCACTTATCACATTTTTAAACCAAGATTTTAAAAAGAAGCATACTTTTAAAAGTTTAGTGCCAATAATAAATACAAATGATTTAACAGTATCCTGTATTCCAACTGACCTTATCTTTTAGAAACTTTTGGTTTGGGTTTAAGTTCTATGGCACAATAATTTATTGCCATTAATTTACCAATTTGCCAAACACAGTGAAGAGCCTGTCATGTGCAGGTACTCTGTTCTAGGCACCTGGGACACCTCACAGAAGAAAATCAGGTCATTCCTCTTTTGGAGCTTACATTCTAGTGGATGAGAGACGGACACTGAGTCAGGAGCATCATAATTAAGACTGAGGGACTTATCTCCAGCTGCTGGGAGCGTTGCCAGCCGTCAGCCCTCAGCTGTCAACCCTCTTTGGGATTTGCCCTTGGCTGAAGAGAGCTACCTCACCCAAGGTCATGGATTCTTCCTAGTGCAGCGTGCATCTGAAGACTATGGAGATAAAAAGGCCCAGATGCCTAGACTCAAGGCCATTCCAGTCTGAGGGCTCTTTGCAGGGATGCTGAGGACTTTGTTCAGCCTGAATCACAGTTCAACTTCTCCCTCTGCCCAGTCTACTTCCATGCCCACCTCCCACCCATCTCAGTCTATTTCCTGCTGAACTCACCATGAAACAATATTGTATTGTACTGTACTGTGTTATGTTAATTACATTACCATACATTATATTATGTTGGGTTGTTATGTTAATGACCTCACCTTACCTTACATTCTATATTATATGATACTGTCTTATTTATGGTTTGTCTCTCTCCCTAGAATGCAACCTCTGAGAGCAAGTACATCATCTCCATTGTTCACTGTTCTGTCCGCAGCTCCCAGAACGGCACCCGAAAGTATTAATCTCCGAATAAATATTTGTTAAATCAGCGAATAAATTTGTAAAGTGGGGATAAAAATTGTACTAACTTCACAAGATTAAATTGTGACAACCCATAGGCAGTCTTAGTACAGAGCCTGGCATATTATAAGTAGTCAATAAAAGCTGGCAATTATTATGGAGTTCATTTCAAAGATGATTTATCACTCTCATTTTTTAAAAGCCAGTGATTCAACACTATTTGTTCATATGTTAGTTAATCAAACATGTATTGCCAAGTACTGCATTAGGAAATGGGGCTACAAAGAGAGTGAGAAACATCCCTGCCTTTGAAGAGAATCCAGGAACAACTGGGTGTCTCCATAGGTTAAGCGTCAGACTTCAGCTCAGGTCGTGATCTCGTGGTTCGTGAGTTCAAGCCCCACGTGGGGCTCTGTGCTGATGGCTCAGAGCCTGGAAACTGCTTCAGATTCTGTGTCTCCCTCTCTCTCTGCCCCTCCCACACTTGTGCTCTCTCTGTCTCTGTCTCTTTCTCAAAAATAAACATTAAAAAAATTAAGAAGAATCCAGTTTACTGGCTCATTCACAGGTTGTATTTCACTAGTTATTTCGTATTTACCTGCATATAAATGAGCTTTTTGTTATATTCTTTCCTTTCTCAAGTACTCTGAGATATGAGCATTAGTACCTGTTTTCCAAGTGCCTTTTTTTTTTTTTTTAATTATCTGAGCAATACTTCTCAATTAAAATCCGTTCACTGAAATCACTGGGCAATAATTAGCTAAAAATCGGACAAAAAGATTGTTTCAACTGCTATGATCGAATTCTCTTAATCTTCTGGCTGGTTGTTATTATTATTATTATTGTTATTATTAAATGAATTAGGGCAATTGGAACGGATTTTATTTGCTCACATTTTGGGTGAAATGTTTTTAGGCTAAAAGATTCCCAGAACTTTGCCATTTTCTCAACCTGGAAGGCAGTACAGGTATTCCCTCCTCCAGGAAGCCTTCCCAAGTTAAATTAACTCTCTCTTCTCTCTGCCCCCATTACACAGGTGGTAGGTAAGCCATTGTTGCACTTGGCATGTTTTATTGGAATTCTGCTTATAAATCTGTCTCTTCGCTAGCCCAGAAACTCCTCTAGGATCCAAAACCTTGCCTTATTTATTATTGTGTCTCTTATGCATATCATGTTGCCCGAAAATTAACCACACTTGTAATAATGGGTAACTAGCTCTTGCTGTGTTGGCAGGCAATTTTGTAAGTGCTCTATAAATCCTCATACAATCCTCTGAGGTAGGTTTTGTGGCCATCTTCACTTTATAGATGAAGGAACCGAGGCCCAGACATCTTAAATAACTTCGGAAGATCATCCATCTAGTGATGATCCACGTGGAATTTGAACACAGAAAACATGGTTGTGCAGCCCAAACCCTTAACCACTGCGCCCTACCGGTGAATGGATTTTGAATTGAGTTAAGCATACAAACTATTTTACATAAGAGAAGAACCGTGGCAGGAAACTTTAACCACAATTTAAGCTTAATCCTTTCTTAAGTTCAGAAACTTCCCTAAGTAGGTATCGGTTCTTAGAAGTAGACAAGTTCTCAAGCTTTTTCATATTTTCTAGTTTTAAAGTAGAGGGCTCCACGGTTTACTGAAGACTTGACTTCTGTGTCGCTATAGGCTTCAGAGAAAGGGGAACATATGATTAGCTTAGGCTCTGCTCCATATCCTGGAACAAAATCTATACTTAGGAGTAATAATAATGTGAACCAACCTTTAGTGAGCACTCACTGTGTAACTTGGCCAAAAACACAGTTTGTCAGTGGTGAGACAGGAATTTAAATCTACACTACTCACTGCTCTTAGCCACGAAACCATCCTGCTTCAGACAGGCCCCTGCTTTGTTTCCTCTGCCCACTGTCTATAGATCAGTAGCCAGAGCCCTGGGCCATGCCCTTTCACGCTGTGACCATCCCTCTTTCTCTGTCTACCATTCCGATTCTTCTGGGTCCTGGGTTGCACATCTTAGTCCCTGTGGTTGAGTATCTAGTACATATTCTTGCCGATCACTGTTTTCTAGGATTCTTGGCAATCGCAGGTTTTTAGATCTCTGCCTCTCTCAGTATTCCTATTACCTATGGATCCCTGGTGTGTGAATATAGATCCCTAGATTGTTTTAGGTCCGGGAGCGACCCCAGAAGTCACCGATTGCAACTACTTGGCTGATACTTGAAACATTCCTCCCAAGTGGTTGTGTTCTTGAAGAATCTATTTCTCCTTTTGCTTATTTCTACTAGACCATTCTATGTTGAGGTGTCTTTCTCCCCCATAACTTCCACCCCTAGTTTTGATTATACGAAACCTAATCCATTTCCTCAGTAACAGACTTTATAATATTTAAAAGCAATGCCATGTTCTCGTGAGTGTTCTTAATCTCTATCTCCATGTGATTTTTCTTATTAGATATTGTTTCAAGTCTCTTTGGTGTAGGCACACAGGAAAGGGAAAGGAAGATCATTTGGAGTTAGACACACCCAGTTTTAAATGCTGCCTCCTCCATTTGCTGGCTTTATGTGTTCCATTTTCGGTTTCTTCTTTTGTTAAATGTTGATAAAGACATAGGGTTTAAAGGGGCGTTGTAGCGATTAAATTAAAGGGGCAAAATGCAACACTTGACACAGAGGAGACACTCAAATAAACTGGCATTTGCTGTTTTTTTTTTTTTTTTATTATCATCATGTTTTTAGAAGTAGGCTTTGAAGAACCAACACTGATGCTCAGATGTGATCTGATCATCATCAAGCAGAGTGAGACTCTCATCCTCCCACACTGATGGTGAGGACAATACTGATAAGGAAAACTGTGGCTTTCACTTATTGCTTCTCTCATGCCATGCTTTGTATTAAGCACTTGATACTGAGATCCTTTTGATCCCCCCGGGAGGTAGGTAGGTATTCTCATTTTACAAGCATGGAAACAGACGACCTGCCCAAGACCACAACTAAGAAATGAGTGGGTTGGAATAATCTGTTGTGTCTGACACCAGAGAGTTTGCTGCCTATAATATTAGACCTTTACTAATTTATCCGTGGTTGATAGTCAGACACATAGACTTATGCAGGGCTTACTCTTAAAGGAAGCCTCCCTTTCTCCCCACCATTGCACACTGTTAAGCAAGACATCATCCCTCTTCTACTCAACAGGTATTTCCGTTTGTTTGTTGCCTAGATGCAGGTGTATTAGTTTGCTATGGCTGTCACAATCAAATACTATAGGCTGGGTGATTCAAACAATATACATTTATTTTCTCACAGTTTTGGAGGCTGGAGGTCCAAGATTAAGTTGTTGGCATGTCTGGTTTCTTCTGAGGCCTCTCTTTTCTTTGCTTGCAGATGGCCTGGCCACCTTCTTGCTGTGTCCTCACGTGGTCCCCTCTCAGTCTGTGGGTGAGCTGTGTTCTAATCTCCTCTTCTTATAAGGGTACCAATCAAAATTGGATTGGGGCCCACTCGAATGGTCTCATTTTAACCTAATCCCCCCATTAAAGGCCTCATCTTCATATATGTCACATTCTTAAGTACTGGGGATTAGAGCTTCAAGTTATGAATCTTGGGGGAACACGATTTAGCTCATAACAAGAGGCTCTCACATTTATCTCACTAAAATTTCCCTTTTGTTAGATTTGATTTATTGTTCATTCATTGAGAATTTTTTCTTTCTTTCTTTTTTTTAAATAAATGTCTATTTATTTTTGAGAGAAGGGGAGGGGCAGAGACAGAGAGGGAGACAGAGGATCTGAAGCAGGTTCTGTGCTGTTAGTGCAGAGCCCAACGTGGGGCTCAAACTCACAAACCATGAGATCATGACCTGAGCCAAAGTCAGACACTTAACTGACTGAGCCATCCAGGTGCCCCAAGAATTTTTTTCAGTGTTGATTTTGTTCACTGGGATTCATACCATTCCTTCTAAATTTGTGCCATCTATAAACTCAATATGCTTTCTGCCTATATATGGTTCTTCCCATTGATTAGTAAAAATGCTGGAGAAAATGAAAGGGATCATGAAGCTGGAGGGATGGAGCTAAATGACTTTATTCCAATTTGATGCTCTTTAACTGCCTGTCTGAGCTCGGTGGGTTTCTCTGGGCTCCATTTCCTGGTTATCTATGGTTTGGGCCATGTGGCCACTCCCTGCACACTGGTTTCAATTTAATGGATGAGATACAGGTAGGGTGTTTAGGCCTATTCTTATGAGAGCTTCACTTAATTTGGTGATTTCGATGATGGAGAAAACTTCAGATATGGAGGAAACAACATGAATTCTAGTCCTCATTTGATAATTATCCACATAATAATAATATTCTCTTGAATGCCCAGGGTCTCACCTGAAAAAATGGGATAATATCTACCCTACTTCAGGCTTTACAGACTCGGTATCACATTCCAGTGAAATGTCTATGTGGAGCCTCCATAGAGGCAGAATGTTAGCTCTCCATGACAGATTGTTGGCAGGCATTTATAGATTCACATCTGTCAACCTAGTCTCAGGCCAGCTGGTCTCAGCACCAGCCAGAAGATGCTTAAAGCATCCACTCCTCGGGCTGATCATTCTCTCACCACTTCCTTGGGTCAAGAATTTTTGGAGGAGCAATATAGTACAAATCCACTTTGAAAAATTAAAGGGAAATAAAATGGAGTTGCTCAAAGAATTCAGAGCTGACCTAGAATTATAAATCATTGACCTAGGGCTTGTAGATTCAGTTTAATGTCCTGAACCCAACAAAATTAGGAAGATAATCCTACTTTAGGGTCATCCTGTGATGCTTTTCTAAATCAAATAGAGGAAACATTTTAGAACATACATCTCCATTAGCTGGATAATCAATATGTGGAAGAGGTACATTATTATTGTTATTTTCATGTTTGTTTATTTTTGAGAGAGAGGGAGCGCACAAGCGGGGGAGGGGCAGAGAGAGAGGGAGACACAGAGTCGGAAGCAGGCTCCAGACTCTGAGCTGTCAGATTCCTTGAATCCACGAACGGTGAGATCATGACCTGAGCCAGTCAGACACTTAACCGACTGAGCCACCCAGGTGCCCAGAACAGGTGCATTCTTAAAGCTTCCTGTAAATGGATTTCTGAAGAGTTAATCTTATGTCACTACTGATTTCTACTGTAATATGTGACCTATATTCTTATGGAAACTATATGTTACATTATCAGATTGCAAACAAGTTTGCTGAGTCATTTGTCCATTCCGGATAGAATCTAGGCTTCCTAAATTGTGTGGTGCCGTGAGCAGACACCTGGAAAGCTTAAAGGGAGTTAAGGCAGAGGAAGAAGGTGCAGAGGGAACTTGCATTTATGGAACATATACATGTCAGATTTATATGCTATTTAAACTCTCATTTAAACTTGACAACAATTCTGAGGTAACACAAATACAGCAGCTGGGAGGAGAGTATATATAACAGTTGGAAATGTCAACGTGCTTAAAATCAGCTTCCTAAATTGTGAACCACTTCTGTTGATTCTATTTGTAGCATATAACATTGAAGAAAAGTGTCAATTAAGATTAAAAGGAAAAATCTTGCTCGATGTCCAAGAAGAGGGCCGCTGTCTCGCTGGGTAGCATATCCGGTTAGCCATCTGGTGATTGATGCTCCCCTGTGTAGGGCTGTCGTTATCACCCCAGTTTTCCAGAGGAGGAAACCGAAGCCCAGAAAAGTATTTCACTTCTTGTGCTCCGTGTCACAAAACTGGTATGTACGTATTGGAGCTGGGATTCAAAACCACATTTGCGGGGCGCCTGGGTGGCTCAGTCGGTTGGGCATCTGACTTCGGCTCAGGTCATGATCTCGCGGTCCGTGAGTTCGGGCCCCATGTCAGGCTCTGTGCTGACAGCTCAGAGCCTGGAGTCTGTTTCAGATTCTGTGTCTCCCTTTCTCCCTGACCCTCCCCCGTTCATGCTCTGTTTCTCTGTGTCTCAAAAATAAATAAACGTTAAAAAAAACCACACAAAACAAAACCACATTTGCTTTTGGAGTGTGCATTTTTGCACGATGCCTTGAAAATATTGGATTAACAGACCTAGATTCTCCTCTGCTCTTGGGTGCTGAAATGTGACCTCGCCAGTCACTTACCTTCTCTGGATTTCTTGTTCCTTCACCACAGTATGGGGGCAATTTTAGCATGGATCAGGTAAATAATCTTTTCCAGTCTTTGGGAAACAGGGAGTCCTATAGAGACGTAAAGTAGTATTTTTCAAAACAAAAACAAAAACAACAAAACACAAACCTCTGAAACAAGATTATGTGTTAATTTCTCTTCCTAATTTAGAAGGCTTTGAATCCAGGAGAACGTTCGGCAGTGATCGTGTTCCATATCTGTGCTGTCTAGCACAGTAGCCACTCAGCACAAGTGACTGTTGAGCAGTTGATATGTAGCTACTGTTACTGAAGCACTAAATTTTAATTTTATTGACTTTTACATAATTTAACTTTAGATTTAATTGCTCTATATTACCAGTGGCTGCTCTTACTGCACAGTGCACAACGCTGAATGGTTTCACACACAGATGTGGGTTCTGAACAACTCGTTCATTTTTATGTATTCTGTGCATGATTGATAATCCTTGATGCTGTAGGTGGTGAGCTGAGATGGGTGTTTTATACTTTCCCTAGTCCTTGTATCTCTGAGCCATGAATATTAGGTTTGTCAATTTCGTTTGTTTAATTCTTTTAATGTTTTATTGTAGTTTTGAGACAGAGACAGAACGCGAGCAGGGGAGGGGCAGAGAGAGAGAGAGAGAGAGGGAGACACAGATTCTAAAGCAAGCTCTAGGCTCTGAGCTGTCAGCATAGAACCCGATGCCGCACAGTTTGGACTCATGAACTTTGAGATCATGACTTGAGCTGAAGTCAGACGCTTAACCGACTGAGCCACCCAGGCACCCCTGTTGGTTTAGTTTTAGGCAAACTCAGTCTATTTTCACATCTTCTGACTCCAGGTGGACCTAATCTTTCAAATACTCTGTTGAAAGAATGTCCGTAATGTAGTTAATATATGTTGTTCGCCTTTCCCTGTCTGAGCCTTTCTTATCTGTATACAGTGGGGGGAATCATCCACTACAGGCTTAAACGGGGGTTTAAAAAAGGCATCCAGTAAGTACAAGCCTCAGGCGCAGCACACAGTAAGGCCTAAATAAATGTCAGTTTCCCTTCCCTTACCCTGGAGAAGATTTGCTGCTTGTGAAGGAAAGAGCATGTTAACTAGTGATATGTCTAAATGTTCGTCACGGCTGGGTCTCTTTGCCAGTGCCATTCATCCTTTGGGATAATCTTCAACTGTGTGATTTGGTTTGCATTTGTTTTTGTGATTTTTTTTTTAAATAGAAAACCAGAGGGAGTATTCTCTTCTCTCCACAGTCTATCTTCCTCCATCCCAAAATGACTCATTGTAAAATATATTTAATCGGGGAATCTTAATTTCTATAAATACAGAGAGTCCAACGTCTGAAATAACCATATGAGATATATATGTATATATATTTAGTTTCATGCATTTTATAATTAACTGGAAGAGGAGGAAACTTTCTCCTCATCACCTCAGTGTGTGGGAAGCTGTGAATCAGCACAAGTATAAATCCGCCCCCCCCCCCCAAAAAGAAAAACTTCTATTAGGACAGTGACTACAGACATCCTTAGCTTTGTGACTCAGTGGGGCATTTTTCTTCAGCACGGTAGTCTTAATCATCCACTTTCTGGAAAAAGAGAGAGAGAGACTAAAGATAACTGTACTAACAGAAGTTCTAGCAAACGTAAAAGGAACTCCTTTGACCTTATATCCAAACAGACTGTTCTGTCAGTTTGTGGAAATTCCTGTTTCATGGATACAGAATGTAATGCTTTGATTGTATCTGGCTGAGTAAAGAGCTGTACATTTGCTTTCTTCTAATTGATGAGATTTTGGGGGAAGAGAACAATTTTCCCCAGAGATCCTGAAGCCCTTAGGGGCAATTTTGCCTTTGATCTTATCTCTTTGCTTTCCTTTTTAACTCAAAGTTAATCTTCAATTCAGGTCCTCCCTTTTCCTTAGAAATATCCCATAATAATTTTCAAAGTGAGAGCATAAGCTATATTTCAAAAGGTAACTATTTTGAGATCAACTTTAAAACATTCTAAAAGGAAATTAAAAATATATCCCTTGTATACCTGACAAAACAATTTTTATTTTAGTTCAGGCGTTATTAACACTATTGGGCAGGGCAATAAAGTTGTCACTCTGTTTTAAACTAGTTTTTTAGTGAAGAGAAAAAGAGAAGTTATAGCAATAAGCCACAAAAGTACTGTTCAAATAGAAGAGAATTTTCAAGAATAGATTAAAATTAGATTAGAATACAGTTAGGAATCTAAATGTTGCCATCATGCAAGATTATTATTATTTTTAACATTTATTTATTATCGAGAGACAGAGAGAGACAGAGCACGAGCAGGGGAGGGTCAGTGAGAGGAGGAGTCACAGAATCTGAAGCAGGCTCCAGGCTCAGAGCTGTCAGCACAGGGCCTGAGGCGGGGCTCGAACTCACAGAGTGAGAGATCATGACCTGAGCCGAAGTCGGACGCCTAACCGACTGAGCCACCCAGGTGCCCCGCAAGATTATTGTTTAATGTTTATTTATTTTTGAGAGAGAGAGAGAGAGAGAGAGAGAGAGCACATGTAGGAGAGGTGGGGGTGGGTGGGGGGGGGTGGACAGAGGATCCAAAGCAGGCTCTGTGCTGATAGCAGAAAGTCTAATGCGGGGCTCAAACCCGCGAACTGGGAGATCATGACCTCAGCCGAAGTTGGACACTTAACCGACTAAGCCACCCAGGTACCCCACAAGATTTTTTTTTTAACGCTCAAACCTGTTAGAAATAATAGAGAAATATTGTGATCCATAGTGTGATGAAAAATAATACACTAGAATAAGTATCAGGAGAAGTGGGTTCTTGTCTGAGTTCTACCGTCAAATACTTGTGTGATCCTGAGTGGATACTTTAGACTTCCTGTATCTCTTTTCTCAACTATGAGATAATACATTAGAGCTTCAAAGTCTTATGACTCAAAGGATTCTATTTTGTATAATTCTGTGGAAATATGTATGCAGACTTTTTGTATGTAGAAATAAAAGTGCAAGGGCCCCCCAGTCAGTAGATCACGCTCTTGGGTTAGAGCTGTACTATGGATAGTGGATATGTTCCCATTTATCTACATGTTCTCTGATGTGAGTCTCTTTGGAGCCAAGGGCTGTTATTTCTCTTTCCTGCTTGTGATGAGGCATCCTGTCTGTGAGCATGTTAACTTTGGTCTCCCTGGTATTAGACTTGAACCAATTAAATGTATGATGTAGCAAGTGCAGTTGCCACAGAGTTTACACCCAGTAATGGCCCCAAAGGGTTACACATGGCTGCTCCTTGACCCGGTAAAAGGCAGTTATAAAAATTCACCGGGAGATTGGAAGCTGCCAAAAGTAATTTCTCAATGAGTCATGTGTCACTGTTAACAAGAATGAATGAGGGACAAGTGAAAAATGTTATTTTTAAGATAACTACATTTCAACAGATGAGCGAAAAGTTGTCAGTGGCAGTGGGTCACTTTGGAGCCAACAATTCTTGCTTCTTTAGGAGTCCTTATGAATTCTTATCACTCAAACATCTTTCTAGTTACCAGTTTCCCAAAGCATACGTCGATAAACCACCCTCTTTTATTGATGTGCAGCTGGAAAATGGGGGATGAAGAAAGAGAAACAGTACAGTTAGACTGGAGAAATCTAGTCTGGATTTTGTCTTTTTTCTAAGATTTGTTCTTCATCTGTAAAGCGAACCTGTGATTAGATAATCCTTTAAGATCATGTCTGTTCTAAATATCTGTGACTTATGAATCCAGTGGCCTTAAGTAAATGGTAAAATCACAGCACCTTCCTGTTGATCCTAAAATCAGGGGAAAGGGCATTTGTTTGTAATGTACATGAGTCAACAAATTATATCTCTAAACTATGTAATTATGATGTACTTGTTCTAGGCGTTATGATAGATGAATGATAAACTCCTGATTTCTACATATGAAATTAGTCTTAATTAGCAATTTAATTTAAACACTTTTATTAGATAATTGCTTAGTTTCAATCCCTTATCTATTGAAGGGTTATTGACTTGTTTTCTACTGGAAGTGAAACATGTAAGCTTTCTGTAATTGTGAGATAAAGAGTTTACAGGCATGTAAATATTCTAAGAAAGAAACAAAGGGAAAAAATACCTCACAAAAAACTCCACTCTTCCTGTACAAACAAGGGTATTCTTCCCAGCGTAATACTCTAGCAACCTTGTTTGTTTTCTTTAAAAGGTACTGGACTGAAGATTCTGAGGAAGCCACTGGCTATAAGCCATGGTGCTGTAATCGTTATTTGTACCATATAGTTTCCTGGCGAACGGATCTGAGAGAATCCATTATATTTAAGAAGGCAGTTTATTTGCCAGGTTTTATGTGTTTGCACAATTGTGCAGCATTTTTCAGAATTTAGATAATGAGTCCAACAGTTGAAATTAGTACACACAGCCCTGTCATATCTGCAGCTGTACATCCACCAAGATCCTTTGGGGATGGCGGAACAGCCAAAGACCACCATGGCGGCTGAGCAAGTGCTTTGTGCTTCCTCCTAGGTGGTTGGTTATTCAGAAAAACTGAAAGACAAGCTGTGGTGAGGGCGTTATCAGGTTAATAGACAAGGGATTCAGATACCGGCCCTGAGATGAAAGGTTAAAAGGCAGGGTTTAAATAGCAACTTTATTGTTATCACTCCCAGGTCTGTTAGAGAAAAACATTCTTGCGCAATACTTCAGATCACAGTTTATCGTGAGTAAGGGCTGTGCACTGAAGGACACTACCTTTTACTGATTAGCATATCTTTTTGGTCTGAATGAGCAGATCATGGGTGTAGACAATTTAAGCCATAAGTTATCATTGGTAAGACAGTGTGACTTCATTAGTTCTTCCTCCTTTGCCCCCTCAGTCTTCTTCAAGGAAGAGTTTCATATGCTATCTCAGTTTCTGTGTGGGGAAGGCCACAGCCCTCTTAAATATTTATGCAGTTTTTCTAGCATTTACCTGAAATTTTACTTTTCTCTCATAACATCTTAGAGATCTATAACATTTCTTTATCTTTTTCTTCTTGGGGGGGGAGGTATTTTTTTTTCTTTTTCCTTTTAAGAGGGCTATAACTTTTGAAATGATATCTGTGTCAGTAAATATTTAAGCAGATACCTCCCATTAAAGTATTTTCCCCTACGTTTGAAAACCAGCCCTGGTTACTGGATTAGAGCAGGCAATGTCAGCCTTACTTCCTACCCTTCTAACATGGAGTGTCATGGCCACACATGGTATTACTTAAACGAGCCAACATCTGACCTTTGTAACTACAAATATGAGGACGATTCATGAAACGCCGAACTGCTGTTTTCTTTTGCCATGACACCTGGCTGTGTATATCCAATTCGGAAGCCAGAAATCCCAACAGTCCTAGTTTCACACAATGGATTTCTGGTTAATAAAAACAAAGACAAAAACAGAAACAACCCAAAAACCTAAGTTGATTTATAAAAATCAGCTCTACTCCAGACTTGCAAGAATTAAACCTTTGCCCAAAGCTAGATGTAAGCAATATTTTGGATGTTAAGTTGTCTATTCCAGAGTTGCTAGGAGTTTGTTTAATGGATGGGCAAGCATTATTTGAGCATCTGGTCTTTCTGTGTGGTTTGGAGGACGCAGGTGGAATCACAGAATTACAGATGACGAGTCAGATAAAAAACATGGCAGGTGTATCAGAGGCTGTTAGAGCTCACCAAATATTAACTTGCTCCTTTTTCTCTCCCCGCCTCCCTTGCGGTAGGCTGGAGGTAGTTTGGAGCCAGGTGAAGTTCTAGCCAATGAATTGTGAGCAGAAGAGGCTTTGTGTGTCTCTTTTGTGCTGACATCTAAGAGCTGGCCTGCTTCCTCCATTTCTTTTTTCTAAGTGTTCCAGATGGCATAGCGCTAAGATAGAGCATAGTGATAAGAGAGAGAAATAAATTCTTACTGGATGAAGCCACTGAGATCTGGGGTTTGCTGTTTTAGCAGCTAGCATTGATTACCCTGATTAATATACTGGTGATAATTCTAATATTAGAGGGTTATTGGAGAAACTGGGGCTGTTATCTGGACCAAGAAATCACAAATCTGACTTTGAATCAGGATCAACCGCGGGAGCTTTAAAAAAAAAAAAATCACATTTCTGGGACCTGTATAAGATTTACTAACAATTTTGGGGTAGGACATGTCAGTCAACATTTTTATTATTTCGTAGGGCTAAAACCGGGATCAGCAAGCTATAGACTCCAAGGGCCAAATCTAGCCTGCACTCTGTTTTTGTAAATAAAGTTTTATTAAAATGCAGCCACACTCATTTGTTTACACATCCTTGATGGCCGCTTTCAGCATGAAATCAGAGTTTAGTAGTTGTAGCAATAACCGTGTGGTCTGGAAAACTTAAAATATTTGTTATCTGGCCCTTAAAGAACTTTGCAGACTGCTGATTTACATAATTGTCTCTGTCCTTGAAAAGGGCATGAACTCTTGATTTGACCCTGCTCATCATTAGAAGACTCAAATTCTCAGCACTCTTAATAAGTGTCAGAAAGGCCAGTCATGGGAAGTTATGTAACTTTTGTATCAGCTGCACACTGTGGTATCTCCATGATCCAAGGAACAGTTTAAAGTCATACAAATTCTCTTAGGGAGAATCACCAGAAACACAACCATAGGAAGACAATTGTTTTAATAGAATCTAGAAAGAGCTGGATGATATTTAAAGAGAAAAAAAAATTACAATTTCTAAATAAATCTGGATTCTTGTAGTTTCTTTTTACTACAAATAAAAATATGAAGCAAGGTTAATATTTCGTGGTAATCAGGTCACATCCTGTACACATTCTCTTTAAAGTTTATCTTTCATTCATGATCAATTTACATCAAGGGCTTTGTACAACCCAAAAGTTTAAAAATAATTTGTATTTAAATATGTATGTACATTTAAATATGTATATTTAAATACACACATTTAAATATAAATTTTAAAGCTGTCTGATCCTGGGAGTTAAAATTTAAAGTGCAGTTCTGGGGGGAGAGCTATTTTAATCAGCTCCAAATGCAGCTTTAAGCCAAAGATCTTTTCAGTTCGATGCATCATCATTGAGGCCTCCCTTTCTCTCCCCTTCCATCTCCCCAATAAAACACTGCCAATCAGAAACCTAGTGAATCATAGCAGAGAAACTGAATATGCTTGCTTTTTATTGGGCAAAAGGGAAAGTTTGTCCCTTGGCTAAATGATCTCTCTTATTGCTCAGTGAAGAAAAAAAAGGAATGAGCCTCCTGTTTGAATCACAAAGAGCCTCACCTGGTTATTTCTGAGGAACTTAGATGGAATTCTGATAAATTCCACTGCAGAGCAAATGCCGGAAGTCACACGGGAATATCACAGCTGAAGACGTATAGGAGCTTCAGGGCAGTGGTTCTTTTACACTTGGAAGGAAACAGTTATGTTTAATCTCCTTTCCCGCAGTACTTTAATTTACATAACTTCTCGGAGCTAGGAAGAAAGAAAAATCAAAGGAAAACATACAATCTGATTATAATCCCTAATGGACGTAATTGGTAGCATGTGTACCAAATTTTGGTTACTCACTCTTCTGTTCACTTGTCGCTGATTAATTGAGAGTGGCAGTCCCAATTAAACAGCCCCTAGTAGCACGTAATGGCTAATTGTGAGCAGGTTAGAAGCCCTCTTTGTCTTTGAAAAGGTCTCTTAACTCTCCAGGGCATGTCTGTTTTGGATTGAAGTCATAACTTGGTATTGGATGGTTTAAATTCAAGAAAGTCCTCTAATATTAAGGTTCAAATAAATGAATTTACACCCCATGTCACATGTTTAGCAGGTGACCGAGACTGTGTGCTCTTTACCCCACTTATCAGGAAATTATAATGTATAAGGGATTTAAATTGGGCCTCAACCAGACCTGCTGCTAGGGGCAAAAATAATGTGGTGAATGTATGTAGTGGGCAAGAATAAGACATTTGTTTATTTGGGTCATTGCGGTGACTTCTGATTGAATTCAGGTAATTTCTTCTGTTCCCTCTACCTATAACTCAAGAACGTTACAGCCAAACACTCACTGATTTACTCAGTTACTATTACCAAATTGCCAGGCTAAACAATACGTCCCTCAAAATGCTTTGGCTAAGGGGCTCTATGATTATGGAAATCTATTACGGATGAGGGCACTTGTTATTTGCTGTAACAATTGCTGTGATATCCCCAAGACTGCTTCTACACACTGCATAGGCTAGCAGCCTCACTAAATCATGGAATATGTTGGCTGGAGTTTTATCAACACAGTTCTCATTAATAGAAATGGGAATTGTGTGGGCAGGAACCATGGCCCTCCTGGGCGAGCATGTGTGCACCAATGAGAACTTTTCACACAAGATACCATTTCTCTTTCCTTTATCTCAGAAGCAAATTAAAAATTTACGGAAGTCATCATTTCGCTTTGAGATCATCTGTGGCTAAAGACGGACCTGGATAATCGGGAAAATTAGCATAGTCCATTTCAGGATGCAGTTCTGAATTTCTTTTCCATCTTTCTCAGCATCTTCCCTTTTGACTCACCGTAAGGACAGCATTCAGGGAGGTGAGTCACACTGGCCAGCTTCTAAACCATTCATCCAGCCTCTGTACAACTTTTCCATTTTTTATTCAACTTCCTACTCTATCTCCTTTGCTTTTCTCAGACTCATTTGCTGTACACGTATGCAGAATACGAGTGACACATTCCCTCAAAGGTCAGGGGAACTGGAATGAAGAGTCATGATAGTTTTCTGCCTTGATTCTTATTCTTTCATTGCTTTTTCTTTTTTGCAGGTGTACCCATAAAAGGAGACACTTAAGATCAGTCTATTAGTTGGGCTATCGGTTCTGTTTTGAATAACAGGAACCTCCGTATATCGTGGCCGACATGCGACATGCGTTTGTTTTTCTCTGATATAAAAGTATAGACATAGAGGCTAAAATGATGGCTTCTGAGTCATCTGGAACACAGGCTGCTTCCAGCTGTCCATCTCACCCGGGTTGATGAACTGGATACATGACCATCATCCTCATGGACGGAACACAGGTCTTACTTTCTCGTTCCATGCAACAAGATAGAGAAATGAGGAAAGGCATGTTCCTTACCTTTAAAGACACATCTCAGAAGTTACGTACGTCATCTCTGCCTACATCTCATTGGTCACAGCTTAATCACCTATCTATACCTAGTTGCATGTACCTAGCTAAAACTGTGGACTTCTAATGATGAGGAAGGAGTAGAGAACGAATTGAGAGATAGTCAACAATTTCTACCATGGTTTGTCCAGGGGGAAACCTAAATAGCTATGTGTATCTCCTCCGCACGCTTAGACTATACTTACTCTCTTTCTCAAGGGATTCATTCAAAACCCAGTCCAGTTATTGCAGTAAACTCAAGGTTTAGGGTGATAATTGGCCCTACTATAAGGTCAGACTAGTGTTCCTTTTAGGTCCATAACTTCCTGGTTCCATCTCACCCAGTAGTCTTCAGTGGGGTAGTAACATAACAACTGTAGCAAAAACTCCTATTTGGAAAAGGAGGGAATGCAAATCCATCTCAGTCATGAGGCTGTGCCGGTTATCAAATCCTGCTGGACCAGAATGGGGAAGGGGTGAGGGGGATTAAATCTTGTGCTTAGCATCTGGCAGCTCTTGGTTCTGACTCTCTGGGAGGACCTCTCTTCTTCTGTTATCCTCCCTGACCACATCTGAAGCAGCCCTTGGACAGTTTGCCCTCATTCTCAGCCTCCTTCCTGCTGGTGGGGGATCTGGGTTCCAGGGGTTGCTTTAGGGCTTGAATGATCACAAGGTTTGTCAGGCTAGGCCTGTGGTTTCTTTGGCAATACAAGTCCTTTACAAAACTAGTAAGTATCTGGTCTATTGTTTCCAGTTAGTACTCCTTTGAGTAAGCAAAGCCCAAGGACTCATTTACACGTGGTTTTTAAATCTGAAGACTTTGTCTTTTACTTATTGACTGTTGTGTTTTGCTTACTACCCTGCGTACCTATATCCTTTTTCCTAGGGCTTCCATAGCAAAGTACCACAGAGAGGGCGACCTAAACAACAGACATTTGTCTTCTCTTAATTCTGGAGGCTAGAAGTCCAAGATCAAGGTGTCAACACGGTTGATTCCTTCTGAGGCTTCTCTCCTTGGCTTGTCGATGGCCATCTCCCTCTGTCTTCACACGATCTTCCCTCTGTGCCTGTTTGTATCCTAATCTTTTCTTCTTATGAGGACACCAGTCACATTGGATTAGGGCTCATACTAGTGACTTTATTTTAATTTAATTACTTCTTTAAATACCCTAATTCCAAATTTAGTCGCATTCCGAGATACTGGGGAATAGGACTTCGACATGTAAATTCTAGGGAATACAATTCAGTCTATAACACTATCCTTCATGGTTACCTAGAACACGGGCTTGGATGGGAAGGCAACACCTTGAATGTGATCTTTGTTGCTAGGCTGGTTCCCATGGTCTGACAGAAGTCTCATAGGGTAAAGGCTGAAAACTGGATTTCTCTTCCAAGTCTACAATTCTACAATTTGCATTTAAAAGCGTTCAGTTTGGATATAGACACAGTTATCTTTTTTGTTCTTAAAAGGCTCCAAATTTAATAGGCTTTTCCAGTAACTTAGATTGCAAACCATAGACAAACTGTATTCACTCCCATTTCTGCAAATGGTTAGTACTAGCTGGAACTGATCTCTTTCATGATTATTTATTAGAGGGGATAAGAAGCAATAGTTTGAAGTTTTAGACATCAGGCCTAGGGCTACAGATTGGTTGGCTGGGTAGGTTGCGTTGGGTTGCTGGTCTCCAGTGTCTACATGCTTAACACTTGGTATCACAATTCTACGCTGATGCTAAACATTAAATGTGTGTGGCTATGACGAACAGATATTCAACGTAAGAGTGACTTAACAAAATAGAAGTTTTCTTTCCCTTTCTCTTTCAAGTCAAGATGTAGGCAGTTCACTGCTGTTATAGCAGTACTATACTACAGATATCTACAACCCAGAGGGCTTCAACTTTCCACTTCACCATCTTTTGGGTGTAGTTTTTACTAGTCCTAACTGGTGCTCCCACAATTGCATGTTCACAGTGAAGACACTAAGGAACACTAGGATTCTGAATTAGTTCTGAACTTCTAAAAAATCAAACTGTATTCAGGGTCATATTAGGGCATATTCTGTGGTATTTTCATTCCAAACATTCATTCCCAACTCAAAAAAAAAAATGACATAGATTATTAATCCACTTTCTTTGAGAAGGAAAATGGGGGTGTATAATTGATATATTTAGGACATAAGCCAACACTTGATGCTACTGTTGAAGTGTTGGGTTATATGGATTTTAAATGCTGCAAGTGCTTGAACACTGACAAGGCAAACTTTCCTCTAAACAGGCATTTACTAAGTGCTTGAAGTGAACAGACCTCATCCTAGGCAATCCAGGTAGAGATGACTACACTTTTTTACCCATAAGGAGATTATGATTTGTCGCAGAGAAACAGCAAACAAACCAATAGTCCTAATAGGCAGAAATGAAGGGGGTACAATGGAGATTCAGAGACAACAGAATGGGGTGCATTAGGGGTTGGCATGAACTCCCGTGGGCTCACAAGTAGAAAACTTCTCTAGCGAAGACAGTGATGCCTTCCCAGAGAAGGTGAGATTTTAGTCAATTCTTAATAATGGTTGGGATTTACAAGGCAGGCAGCAAGAGAATAGGGAAGGTAGGAAAGGGGGGAAGGGTCCTGGCCACCTGGTCCAAATGTGTAGTATTTTTTCTGAAATCCTGCACATACTCTACGGCAGCTCTGCTCCCCCTGCAGAGAAGATGATGCCTTTCTCTTTGCACAAAATTCCCTTCCGCTTTCTGAATCTGGCCTCTGGAACTGCATCTGCCTAGAGGGGAGGTCTACTGAGAATTAGCACTAATGTTTCCTTCTAGCCACAAAGAGACCCTGGGACCAACACTTTAGGTATTGGAGGCAGCACTTGCAAAACCATGGAGGAGTGCAGTGATCACGGCATAGCTTGCCTTCCATGCAGTGGAGCTTGTGGACTTGCCAAGTACTGTCACCTGTAGTTTCGGAAGGGCCCTGGGGGCCATGTAGAACATGGATGGACTGGCACTGGAGGAGATGAGACTGGAGTCAGGAGTTCACTGTAATGTCATTCTAGGGCAAGTTTAAGTTAGCATAAGTGTAATCAAGACCAATGCCATAATTAGCTTTAATCCTTTGAAACTAACGTTAATGGGGAGCTCACCTGTTATAAACATTTTACTGGCAGCAGGATATGAATCATAAATAATCCAAACTTGGAGGGATCCAAATAATCCAAGTTGGAAAAGGGATCCAAATACCCTTTTGGCACAAAGAATCAATAAGGTGACACACGCATCCCTAAAAGCTAGAGAGCTTTTTAAAAGACAGTTTAGTTCTTTTAACTCTTTTTTCTTCTGAATTTTAGCTTTTCAAGATGGCTTCAGAATCTGGATTTCCCCCTAATTGCTGGGGGGAATTTATCATCACTAAATTTGTGTGTGAAGTAGGAGAAAAAAAATATGATTCTGTGACATTTGCGATGTTGGAATTTTTTAAAAATTCAGTAACTAGCAGTTTCATAAACTCACGGACTATTAAAATTAGAAAAGACCTTTGAAATATCTTTCAAGTTCCTGATTTTACAAATGAGAAATTTGAAGTCCAAAGACATTATGGGATTTGCCCAAGTTCACAGTTAGCTATTTGCTGGCTGATCTGGGACCCAAACTGAATTTTCTTGCTTCTTAGTCCAAGATTTTCTCCATCAGAAAATGATTTTTATTTTTTTACCTAAGAATTTAAAAAACTGATAGTGGTTGTTTATTTTAATTTTATGGCAACTTTCCCAGTTCCTCTATTGAGCAGTTTAAGGGATATACTTCCTCTTAGCTGTATTGATTTTAAACAAGTGATTGGGGCTGATCTTTGGTTTGCTTGTGTTTTGGAGGTTTTCTCTTTGTTCTTGAAAGATCTAAAAAGTCCTGTGTCGTCTCTTGTTCTTGTTGGAGAAAAATGGGGAAAACTCCCCCTTTGCAACGGATGGAGGTGAGTAGTCAAAGAAGAGAAGCAATTGTTAACGAAAACCTTCATGGGATTAGGACAAAGTCTTTTTATTTATTTATTTTTTTTGAGGTTTAAAGTTATTTTCTTTTTATTTGCTAGATTTACCACCTAGAGAATTATATACTTCGGTTTTGTTTTTTTTTTTTGAAAGTTTACCCTGGATTTTTTAAAAATTTATTTTATTTTATTTATTTATTTATTTATTTATTTATTTATTTATGGATTTAAAATCTTTATCAATTTATTTATTTTTTTATATATATGAAATTTATTGTCAAATTGGTTTCCATACAACACCCAGTGCTCATCCCAAAAGGTGCCCTCCTCAATACCCATCACCCACCCTCCCCTCCCTCCCACCCCCCATCAACCCTCAGTTTGTTCTCAGTTTTTAACAGTCTCTTATGCTTTGGCTCTCTCCCACTCTAACCTCTTTTTTTTTTTTCCTTCCCCTCCCCCATGGGTTCCTGTTAAGTTCGTCAGGATCCACATAAGAGTGAAACCATATGGTATCTGTCTTTCTCTGTATGGCTTATTTCACTTAGCATAACACTCTCCAGTTCCATCCACGTTGCTACAAAAGGCCATATTTCATTTTTTCTCATTGCCACGTAGTATTCCATTGTGTATATAAACCACAATTTCTTTATCCATTCATCAGTTGATGGACATTTAGGCTCTTTCCATAATTTGGCTATTGTTGAGAGTGCTGCTATGAACATTGGGGTACAAGTGCCCCTATGCATCAGTACTCCTGTATCCCTTGGATAAATTCCTAGCAGTGCTATTGCTGGGTCATAGGGTAGGTCTATTTTTAATTTTCTGAGGAACCTCCACACTGCTTTCCAGAGCGGCTGCACCAATTTGCATTCCCACCAACAGTGCAAGAGGGTTCCCGTTTCTCCACATCCTCTCCAGCATCTATAGTCTCCTGATTTGTTCATTTTGGCCACTCTGACTGGCGTGAGGTGATACCTGAGTGTGGTTTTGATTTGTATTTCCCTGATAAGGAGTGACGCTGAACATCTTTTCATGTGCCTGCTGGCCATCTGGATGTCTTCTTTAGAGAAGTGTCTATTCATGTCTTCTGCCCATTTCTTCACTGGGTTATTTGTTTTTCGGGTGTGGAGTTTGGTGAGCTCTTTATAGATTTTAGATACTAGCCCTTAGGACAAAGTCTTTTTAAAAAAGTTAATGGACAAGCACTTAATGATAAAATATTCTGGATTTTCTGCAGGAGTGGAATAAATGTGAAGCTCAGACAATGAGATCAAGTAGCACACTACAGCCTCTCAAGTGGTTTCGAAAAGTTTTCCATAAGATTTTGCAAAATGGCATCTGGTAAACCCATTCTTGACTGCAAATAGGAATTACTATTCTTTGGCCCAAGAGATACTTTCTCACAGTCAAATGGGGGGTGTTGTCACTTCATCTGACCTGGTGTTTCATAAACCATAAACTCTGCGTCAGAGTGGGGCTCTTTCTTCTTTTGGAGTGCCTAGGCTAGCCCAGGCTTGTTCAGGGGGCCCTCCCCATAACTTTTGAATTTTTAAAAGATTGAGGCTAAGTGCTGTCATTGTTCCAACACAGCTCTTTTCTCCAACTCTTTTCTGGGTCAGCATATTCAGATTTTCCCAGATGTAGCTTGGCCTCAACAAGACTCGATGACTCAAGTTTCTGTTGTATAAACAAAAAGGTTTATACTAACTGCCTCCATTTATGTTGCTAGGGTCTTTACTCATCTCACTTTATTCATCCCTGGTACACTGAGTTTCCGGTGAAAAGGTAGATTGTCTGTACTTCCAAAATTTAGATGGTCTTCGAATAAAGAGTTAATCCATACAAATTTCTCTCCTTAATTTTATGAAGCACACACTGCTAATCGTCTTGTTCCCATATTCATTATCCCTCCCCTCCTGAGATTTTACTGGGTGCGTGATTTCCCCAACATGAGGCTGCATTTCCCAGGCTCCCCTGTAGCTGGTGTGGCCACGTGACTACATTTTGGTCAATGGGTTGTGATCTGAAGTATGTGTGACTTATGGGTTTAGCAACTAGAAAGGTATGTGGTATGCTTCCTGGTCTGCCCTTCTCACTGCATGGAAGCTTCCTGGGGCCCAGAGATGGAAGCTGTGTCTTGAGGATGGGAAAGCTTTCCGTTAAACCCTGCATGACTTGCCTCTGAACTACTGTATGAGAAAGAAATATTTTCTGTCTTATCTATTATCTATCTATCTATCATTCATCTTTTATTTATTTATTTATTATTTATTTATTTATTTATTTATTTCACCATGATAAGTGTGCTCTTCAATCCTCAATCCCCATTTCCCCCATCTCCCCATCCATCTCCCCTCTGGTAACTAACCATCAGTTTATTCTCCATAGTTAAGAGTGTGTTTCCTGGGGCACCTGGGTAGCTCAGTCCATTAGGTGACTGACTTTGGCTCCGGTCATGATCTCCTGGTTTGTGAGTTCAAGCCCCGTATCAAGCCCCTGTATCGAGCCCCACATTGAGTCCCGCACCGTGCCTTGCATCAGGCTCTGTGCTAGCAGTGCAGAGCCTGCTTGGGATTCTCTCTCCTCTCTTTCTCTGCCTTTCCCCACTTTCTCTCTCTCTCCCTCTCTCTTTGTCAGATAAATAAATAAAACTTCAACAGAAGAGTCGTCTCTTGGTTTCTCTCTCTCTGTCCCTTTCTCTCTCTCTTTTTTGTCTTATTCAGGTCACTGTTTTTGGAGTGTTTTTGTTATGTCAGCTGATCCCTGCCCTAATTAATGTACCTTGCTAGAGTGTTTAACACTATTCCAATCTATTCATACCTGGATGAAGAGAAGGCAGTGGAGACGTTTGTAGCAACCACAAGGAATTCCTGTGACCAAGAATGGGGCTTCCTTCAAGAGTATGTGGAGACAGCAGAACCATTCTCAGCACAGCAGCTGAGTGGGAAAATTTATAAGAAGCCACTGACGGAGCTGAAGTTTGTTTACCTCTGTCCAGTTCCATTTGTTACCTAAAATGAAACCGGGCCATATTGTGGCTTTGTTAGGTATGGAGGGGCGCATCTCCCCCAACAGTAAGGGTCTCAGCTGACAATGGTGTGATGATTTTAGCTTCTGGCAACCGGAGTACATTCAGAAGCACAGTCTGGAGGAGACTGAAAATCAACATGGCACACGGTATGCCAGATGCGGAGATTAGCCACCTCACAGACATCTCCTTGCGTTCCCCCTACGGCCCCATTCATGTCGATGTTTTCATGACTGTCTGCAGATAATGAAATATACTATCAAAGGGTTTCAGAAGCTTGTTCAAAGTTACATAGTAAGAAGAAGAGTGGAGGCTTGAACTCAGGGCTACAGAGTTCCAAGGCTTATGCTTTTTCCAATAGTAATAGCCATCTATGGAAAGAAAGAGATCTCCTGATGAGAGACACTAAAAAATAAATTTGCTTGATACCCAAGGCAGTCAGCAGGAAAATGACACCTCTTTAGTCTCCACCTCTGACTACCCTGGCTTACATGCTCTATTACTAGTGTTATATTCCTATGCTTTACTTTCATGTAGTAGCTTCTCTCCATGTGCAGAAACACAGGGTTAATTAGGACCTTGAAATATCGTTCTTTAAGAACACTGCCTCTAGATAGAATGATACCAAAATGATCCCTGGTCTTTGAAATCCCTCATAGTCTCTAATAGAAAACGATCCTTTTTTTTTTTTTTTTTTTTTCACAACGTTCACTAAATACAAATTTTTCCTTCTGTATGACATGAGTCCTTTATGTTGTCATTTGGATGCATACCATGGCCATCTCACTGAGTAAGAAAGAACAGCAGAAATACTTATTAATCTCTGGGTAACAATCGTGTCTATTTTAGGAATTTGTTGCATTACTGTTTTCCTCACTCTTTGGAATAATAATCCGGGTTCCTTTAGCCTGTCCTCATCTGCTTCATTTTGGATCTTTGTGGGTTTTCTTTTTTTTTTTTTTGGACATAGCACACTAAGTTTTACATTTTTATTTGTAGAACCCCAGACTGGGCTGTAGCCATTGATAATGCTGGTTACTTTGTCGGTGCACAGCCCTGCACTGTATGTCATTGTGGTACATTGCTTTATTTCATCCTCAATCACCGTTCTGTGGGCAATGTACTATTATCAGCTCTGTTCTACAATGGAGGAAACAGGTGCTCAGTGAAATTAAGTACTTCATGTGCTAAAATATAAGATGAGATCCTTTTCCAATCCCATCCCTCAGAAAGGAAGGGATCAGCTGCAGTTCAATTTTTGTAAAGTCTCTTGAATTCTGTGACTTCAACTTTTTTAAAGCTACAGAAGCCTGAGGTGACCTCAGAAAGTTTGTGTCGAAAGCTGATAGAAGTCACCTTCATAATGCCCAAAAAAGGAGGCAAAAATAAACGACAAAGATTTATTCATTATTCTGGTGACGGGTGGGGTGGAGTCATGACTTCACAATTGCAAGGGTTGGATGTCATCACAAAGAGCCTTTAAAAGAGGTCTTTTAAAAGCAAGGTATCAGTGATTATATTGCATTAAATGAACACAACAGCGCAAATATTCACCTACAGGATGAATGAACAAAGCAGTTGTTCTAATGTGATGTGAATGGGTAATTGTGGTTTGGGCAACAGTGTCCCGATGACAGCATCAAACAACCCACCTGGAGGTGAAGGTTATATACCATGAAGACGACGTCAAGGGGCACTGATGTCAATGCTGCATATTAAGAACTTGAACAAAAACAGTTTCCTGAGATGTGAGAGTGAAGAAAATTTTTTCTAAATTGATATGTCCGTGATTTGATCTATGTATGTGACTAAATTAATAAATGAAACACTGTAAGTGCACATTTGGTTAGTTCATCTACATTCCTGAAAGTTACATAACCCTAGTAGGTAGGAAAAGTTTTCAATCTTCTTTGGAAAATGGAGGATTTCCTCATATTCAGGAACCTCCAGCAACTTATCCAAGTTTATGGAACCAAAAGTGGGATAGCTGGGCTGCAGCCAGTCTGTCTGATTCATGGGCTCAGAGTGATTACATGATATGGTGGACTTTTATAAAGGTGTTTTTTTTTTTTAATATTTATTAATTTATTTTGAGAGAGAGCAGGGGAGGGGCTGAGAGAGAGAAGGAGAAAGATTCCCAAGCAGGTTTTGCACTGTCAGCATATGGAGCATGATGCGGGGCTCGATCTCATGAACCATGAGATCATGACCTGAGCTGAAATCAAGAATCGGGTGTTTAACCAACTGAGCCAGCCGGGTGTTCTGGTATGATGGATTTTTAGAATCCTGGTTCTGAGGGCAACTTTCTGTGCTTGTGCTGTTGCATTCTCTTTTTTAAGTGAAGTTTAGCAAAGCTGGTAGGAGGAATGCATAAGAAGGCTCTAAGAAAGTGATTAGCCCGCCGGTATAGAAGTGTTTCCTAGGTACAGTAGGATGAGAGCTCCAGTGTGCGCTCACTAATAAATGTCAAGATTATTATCCCCTTTTTGTCCTTCTGTTCAATAGCTCATTTTTTATTATTACTTTTTAAATGTTTATCTTCGAGAGAGAGAGTGAGGGAGAGGGAGAGAGAGAGAGAGAGAGAGAATGGGTGGGGGTGGGGCAGAGAGAGAGGGAGACAGAGAATCTGAAGCAGGCTTCACACTGTCAGCACAAAGCCCAATGTAGGACTTGAACTCACGAACCACGAGATCATGACCTAAGCCAAAGTTGGCCTGCTCAACCAACTGAGCCACCCAGGCACCCCCAGGAGCTCAATTTTTTATTTTAAGGAAAAATACTTTTTTCTAGAACAATTTTTTTATAGCCTCGATATACAAGAGGGGAAGATAGATCTGTACCAGACAATTTTACCTCTGGGAATATTTCTGACCCTCTTGATGTGGACTTAAACAGATCACACAACCTCCCTGCCCTGGTTTCTTCATTTGGAGAACAATGACACTGATGATTTATACTCACTTCTCCTCCATTCTGCATCTCCCCACCCCCAATCTCTACACCCCGCCCTCCCAATAACCTGGAAAGATATTTGGAATGATGCTTTTGCAATATCCATCTTGCCTTAGGATGAGTAATTATACATGATGGAAAACACATGAAAGTATCTTGTAAGGCTGTTAGTTTCCTCCCCTGTCATCCACATAACCCTACCATCCACCCCCACATCTTTTGTTAAAAGCTAAAAGCAACTGTCAGAAATTATGTGACACAACTTCTTGGTCTAATGCACCAAATATTTTATTCCATTTATTGCCACAGGCTACTGAGGGCTGCCTTTATTTCTTTCTATAGGAAGCTGACTTTTTCCCTTCCCCCTGGTTGAACTCTCCATGAAGGAAGCCAATTTATGAGGCCAGTGGCAGTTACTTGGATGTTGGGACATATGGTTCACAAACTGCTTCATTCTGTTTTAAATCAATTCCTCCTGATGGGCTCCATTCTCTCTGCCATTTATGCCACAGGTGAAGTAATGAAGATGCTTATTGTGGCTTCCTGTTAATATTCCAAGGCCTGAGGCTCTGAACAGCAGGATGTCTGTTCTCCAGCTGTTTCTCCAACAGGAAGAAGGGATAAAGTAAACAAAGCGTACACAGTAGTCCATTGAAACCACAGGTAATCCACAGCTGCAGTAAAAACAATTCAGTGTTACCAGACTGGTCCACTGTCATAGATTCCCATCAACAAAAGCAGTGTCCAAATACTTTCAGACTAGGTGATAGTTTCTTTCAAGTCTTTCATATCCAGAGGGCAGCTAACCAGTAAATCCAGATTTTGATAAATGAGTCCTAACATTTCTGCCTTTTTAATGATTTTTAAGTGGAATTCTATGGGATGGAAAGGGGGCAGTCATGGTATAAACATGCACAAATTACTACCATCTACTCCTTTGATCTTAAATTCAAATTTAAAATATGTTTGATTGAACAAAACCTTCAAAACTGGAACCCGTGTGACAGTCTTGCTAATATCTTGCTGCTTAATATTAGCGAACATTATTTCCCCCAAATGCTGAATGTAGTCCAGCCTATTGAATATGCAGGATTCTTGTTATGTGACTTGTCTTTTTTAGTGATATAGAAAATGTGGATAATATAAAAGCCTCATGCGAACATATTTATTGAAGAAAAACCCAGAACCTAATTCCTGAGCCTGTTGCCATATAAATGTGTAAGTTTGGAGTCCAAAGTTAATTTCTCCAAGGAAATATCAACTTACCTCTTAGTCATCTATAAGATCTAAATCCAGAACTTTTGAAATGCTGCCAGTGAATTCCCAAAGACTTTTTTTCTGTTGAATAAGGTGTGTATTTACTCATCTCATTGAAAGCAATCGTCAGTACAGGGCCAAGTATGATTCAGAATGAAATTTAAATTGGATTAAACAAACTAAGCAAAGTCACAGGCTTAAATGGGCATAGACATTTTTAATGAACCCTGGTGGTACTGAAATGGATCTACCAAACGAGTCACTCTTTTCTGACTGATGGTGACCATGGAAAAAGACTCACGTACTATTTTATTATAATCACTTACTATGTTTAAGACTTATTTGCAACCTTTTGGTATTATTTTCATTATTCTTTTCCTATAGGGAAAAATCAGTCTGTGGATAGCATCGTCTGAGAAGTCTGATGGATGCTTAGTTTGACTTAAAGATAAAAGGATGCTTGAAACTCTGTTTGCCCATCATGGGCTTCGATTCTGTGAGTATTTTGAGACTTATCTTTTGTCAGCCATAACCAAGACTTATGATAGTGATATCAATTTGTTAAGAAAACAAACAATATGCTCTTCAGGTTAAGAAACTGATGACTGGGTTAAAGATGACCACATCATCCCTGCTAATGTTATGATATAGTAAAAAAAATGACTGAGCTTGGAGTTGGCAGGCAAAGAGATGAATAGTGTCCTGACCTTCACATATCACCAACAAATATGGATCAGGAGTCCAGTCTCTAAGAGGTTATTCGTCACTGACTCTGTACCCAACAGTGTATAATATGGGGATGAAAATACACAGTCTTACTAAGAACACAAGCAGGAAAACTAAGGACTGAGCTGTAGTATGATGAGTGAGAGAGGGGTCCAACATGCATTTCCTCTTCCACTCTATTCCAATTTCTTTTGGGGGAATTTGCTTTCTTCCATTGTGTATTAGCGGGAGAATAATTTCCAATGTAGCCACAGGCTGGTCAGGCCAGTAATGGAACCTAAGGTTGGCCATTCAGGCCCTCTTCTGAGACTTTGACACTAAGGTGGAGGGAATACTGTCTCCGATTTTTGGCTATGAGGCAAATGTGCCCGCTGCTTCTTGCCTTTAACTCCCTTGGATTTGGGGCATTTCCAAGCCTGCCGCTCCAACTACTGTTGAGCCCCTGATGTACCTCCAGGAAGTTCTTTTTTTATTAGACTTTCTTCAAGTCAGTTTCTTTTTTTTTTATCTTTTTATTTTTTAAGCTTATTTATTTATTTTGAGAGAGAGGGAGACAGCACGAGCAGAGAAAGGGCAGAGAGAAAGAGAGACAGCATCCCAAGTAGGCTCTGTGCCATTAGCAGAGCCCAACGAAGGGCTGGAGCTCACAAACTGTAAGATCATGACCTGAGCCGAGATCAAGAGTCAGACGCTTAACCAACCGCACCACCCAGGAGCCCCTCTTCAAGTCAGGTTTTAATGCTTGCGGCCAGAAATCATGAAGCAGTGTCATAATCTAGAGAGGGAGTAGTAGTAGCTTTGACAAAACATTAACACATGAACTATGTCTTTAAGGACAGGAAGGGGTTTCCTAAGTGAGGAAGTGGGAAGACGAAATAGCACATGTAAAGACTCAGAGGTTAGAGCCGCTGAGGCAAGTACAGTCAGAGGAAATGCAAGCGCTTTGGTGGTTGCTGTGTAGCGTATGTGTGTGTGCGGTGTGAAACAGATCGATGCTGAGAGCTGAGGCCTGCCAGGGATAGGAGACAATCAGCTCTCTCCTCTATTGGAATAAGCTACGCCTTAGTCATTATGATGGTACCTAAAACAGGGGCCGGCCTGGAGAAAGGGCTGAGTAAATGCTTAGTGAAATGTAACAGTTGAGTTCAGTTCCTCGGAGATACTTTCTCCAAACTTTTAGAGTTGGAAAGACTCTGTTAGACCAAGTGTGCTCTGAGTGCCAAAAATCTATGTGCCATCTGGATACTGTCCCTTAAAATTATATTCGGTTGACCCTTGAACAACACAGGTTTGAAGTGCACAGGCCCACTCATACATGGATTTATTTTGATAAATACATTAGAGTACTGTAAATGGGTGTTCACTTCCTTATGATTTCCTTAATGACATTTTCTCTTCTCTAGCTTATTTAATTGTAAGAATACAGTATATAGTACATATAACCTACAAAGTATGTGCTAACCAACTGTATATGTTATCAGTAAAGCTTCCAGCCAATAGTAGGCTGTTAGTAGTTAAGTTTCTGTGGGAGTCAAAAGTTTTGTGTGGATTTGTGACTGCCTGGGGGGTCAGTGCCCCAACTGCTGAGTTGGTCTAGGGTCAACTGTAATTCCATCCTTGCCTGCATGTAGGTAGTTTTGCACATAGAGCATTCCAGACAGTTGGAAATATTTCTTATGTTTCTGTATGTCCGGGGAAGGAAAGCCTGAGGTGTCATTTCTGTTGGATCCTTGAGTGTTTGGCATGTTTTCTTCCAGAAAGTTCCTCCCTATCTAACCCAAGTCTTCTGTGCTGCAGCTCACCTCACTTCCTGTTGCTTTCCCCTTTGAGGGTACGGACATCACAGGCTTGTTACCCTCCTTAGTAATAACAGCCTTTCACATGCGTGACGTCGATTACTAAATTGCCTTTAGCTTTCCCTTCCAGTTCTCTTAGTCTGTTTTCCAGCCTTTAATCATCTCTGCGGGTCTCTTCTCAACCTTGTCCAAGTGCACAAAGTGCCTCTTGAAGCACTTTCCAGTTTCAAAACAAACACCAAAATTTCCAGGCTTGTTCAAACTGGCAAAATGAGATGACTTTCTAAGAAAAAAAAATTAAAAAAAAAGATATTTCAGATATTCCTGGAATATGAAATGATACTCCAACCAGTTAATGTAGGGATAAATCTTTCAATATTGGTCTTTTCAAGCTGATGTCACTTTTGGACAGATTCTTGTTCCCTAAAAGAATCAGACAAGGTCAACATAATAAATGTTTATAGAGCGCCTACTATGTGCTGGACATTTTGTGTGGCACTAAGGAGCAAAAAATAAATGAGACATGGTTCTTATTAAAGAGTTCATAGGCCAGTAGTTGAAGGCAGAAACAAACAAAACCCATTCAGTGGGACAGATACAATAGCACAAATAAGAGAATGAGGAAGAGTAGAGGCAGAAGGAAGGAAGATGGCATCTCTAGCTGATGAGGTCAGGCTTGAGAAGATTCTTCTTAAAAAAAATTTTTTTTTAATGCTTATTTATTTTTGAGAGAGACAGAAACAGAACGCGAGTGGGTTAGGGGCAGAGAGAGAGGGAGACACAGAATCTGAAGCAGGCTCCAGGCTCCGAGTTGTCAGCACAGAGCCCAACGTGGGGCTTGAACTCATGACCCTTGAGATCATGACCTGAGCCGAAGTCGGAAGCTCAACTGACTGAGCCATCCAGGCACCCTGAGAAGATTCTTGAAAGAGGGCTCAGAGCTTTCCGGGCTGGATGGTAGGTGAGGAAGTATGTTCCTTTTCTGGACAGAGAACTGCAGGTAAGAAGACAGGAAACAGAGGGGTGTGTTTGATAGTCAGCACAGGACACGGGGAGCCTATGGCAAGAGATGAGGGTGCTGAGGATGAGATCACAGAGGGCTCCATTTATTGGTTATAGGAGTTTGAATTGTGTGTGGCAATAGGAGCCATTAAGAGCTTGTAAGTAATGTAATAATTTAGGAAGAGCCGGTGTACGGAGCAATCGCTCTGCTGAGAAGATTGTATGAGAGAGGCATCGGTTGAAGCGGGGTTGGCCTGGAGACAGACTCAGGAGTTAGGAGGTGCTTGCAATAAACCTATGAGAAATGATGTGGGCCCTGGTGGCGGGGGGGGGGGGTTGTAGCGAGGAGGAGACAAAGTGACTGATTGAAACTCGGCAATTTTGAGGAATTTCCTTGAAAGTTGGGAATGAGCAAAATAAGGCAGATGCTATAGGACATGGTGGGTAAGTCAAATGCCAATCAGTTCCTCCATTTCAGTTTTAGTTTCCAGAGGCCAACTCCACTAGACTTCAACTACGAGTTGAAAAGCTAAGATGTTACCTTCCAGAGCCATTGGGAAGACTATTCCTGAATTCGTGTAAATCTTGGTATCATAGAATCAGACAAGAAACTCAAGAAAATCAGACAATTCAACTGTGACTACATCATCCAAAATGTTACTCCGGGAGGTAGGGGCTAGGCAGGGGAATGTAGCATTTAGTAATCTAGGTCATTTACGTACTCAGGGTCTGCATAAGATACAAGATACAAGAGGTAAACTTTAGAAAGTATGTATTTCAGATGCAGTTAGACCAGGGACTTTACTTACCTAAAGAGTGAGAACAACGGGTGACAGGTGAGTTAGTGTGCAGTTGCTGTGATTGCCAATTGGTTGGCATTTTGTCAGATGGTGGCTGCTGTGGGGGAAAAAAGTCCCTTCTTCTGCCTTTCCCCTCTCTGGGGCCCTGGTAGCCGCAGGAATGAGGGCAGGATGTGTTTGAGTAAGTGCTGGGGAACAGTCAGCATGACTGAGGGAGTGTGTGTGTGTGTGTGTGTGTGTGTGTTGGTGGTGGGAGGGGGTGATGTGGGCAAACTACTGAGAAGAGGGGCAATCCTTGTAAGTGGCTGTGACTTAGGCATAGGGACCTCAAAGGGACCGTTCATTAAGAGTCTTGAGGTTCAAAGCGTGAGGGAAAATGAGGGCAAGCTAATGAACTTTCTGCCAGGAGTAAGTTCCTGAAATTCATTTGGAAGTTTTCATTGTCAGTGGGTTTTAGAATGCTTGGTATTGACACTTGATTACTTTCTTGGAAATCTGTCATTATGAGAGGGACAAATGAGACTTATTCTAGACAATTAGTGAAGCTGAATTCTTAGGATTGCGTTAGGAATGCTGGCTTCACCTCTGTGGTTACTTTCTTTAATTCTCTCAACTAATAATAGTAATAACACCAACAGCAATCTCTAGGAGGCTGGTGCTTTACATACATTACCGTTCTTTCTGACAACAATGCTGTAAGGTAGGTATTATTTTAGAGATAAGGAATCTGCAGGCCGGGAGGCTCATGCTATGTCCACAGCTGCTCTGCTATTCAGCACTCAGAACTGGAGCTCTTTCCTCTCAGCTTAACCCCACAGGGAGCAGAACCGGGTAGATCTATAGGCACAGCTTAAGGCTTTGTCAGCCTTTGTCAGAGTTAGTAAAATGGAGTCTGTGGCCTACCTAGGGGTCCCGGCCAGCAACCGAGCAGTGTTCTTCTGACTCTGGGCTGGCAAGTGATTCCTCTCAGGATTCTGACTGAAGCAGAGGGTGGCGACATCAGGGCCCGAATCGAACTGCTGCCTGGCCTTGACTTCAGAGGCCGGCGTTCCTGTGATTGTTTTCTCGGGTTTTAATTTATGCTCCTGCCAAGTTGCAGACCTGGTGTCTAAGCCAGATAGAAAGGTGCATATTGGGCAACTGGAGCATATCAGGCAGCTATAAAGAAGCCTGTTTGGTCAAGGGCACCTGAGCTCATGTGGGTCAAGGGCACCTTTTTTTCTTTGTGTGCTCTCTCTGGATGGGCACCTGGTGCCATGTCCTGTCAATCATACATGATATGATGTCCCTGATAGGGGATGAGGAGACTCTGCAGAGCTTAGGCGTTTCTAATTGGCATCGCTTTAAAAGACTGGATTATATGGGAATTTCTCTTGGCTCAAAGAATAATCTTGGATTATAGTCATTTGATAGAAAGTTTTTGGGTAGTCAGTATATTTTAAGCACAGTTCTAGCACTCAGGTTATATCATTGATTAAAATAGAAAAAAGTGATTGTTCTTGTTGAATTTGTATTCTAACCAACAAATGTTACTCTTCGAGGGACATAGTCTTTCTCTCTCTTTTTGTTTTTTTAACTTTATTTATTTTGAGAGAGACAGAGCACAAGCAGGGGAGGGCCAGAGAGAGAGAGGGGTACGGAAGATCTGAAGTGGGCTCTTCATTGACAGCAGATATCCTGATGTGGGGCTTGAGCTCATGAATCCAGGAGATCATTCATTTATTCATTTATAAATGAATAAGAAGTTAGACAGTTTGCAGTACTCTACCCAGAATAAAACAAAGCTGCTTGTGAACATAACATAAAGCAGAATAGGATAAATTCCATAATATAGATATTAAGGAAGTGAAGTGGGGATTCAAAAGCAGAGCACATATTTTGATATCAAAATTAGGCCTCATGGGGAGGGTGGCATTTGAGTTTTGTTTTAAAGGACAGGTAGAGGGGTCCCTGGGTGGCTCAGTCAGTTAGGTGTCTGACTTTGGCTTAGGTCATGATCTCACAGTTCATGGGTTCGAGCCCTGCATAGGGCTCTGCACTGACAGCTCAGAGCCTGGAGCCTGCTTCAGATTCTGTATCTCCCTCTCTCTCTGCCCCTCCCCCCACTTGCACTCTGTCTCTCAAAAATAAGTAAACATTAAAATTTTTTTTTAAATAAAAATAAAGGACAGGTAGAATTTTGGCTGGTGGAGATTCATTGGAAAATCATATCAGATGGAAAGATGAACATAGTAAAAACATGGGTGTATCTGGGGAAGATTGAGAAGGCCAGTTTGGAAGATGAAAGCTGGGAAAGTAGCTTGGGTGATTTTGTAAAGGGCAAATAAATAACTGGGTCTTGTTTTTGTAAAAAATGATAGGTCATTTGAGGTTTATAAGTATAGAAAGGACACGATCAGAGCACTTTCTTAGGGGACGAGTCATTGATCCTTTGAGCAATTATTTGCTAGGCACTTTTACTTATATTATTTTAAATACTCCTGAAATGAACCACCATTCAATGGAGCAAATTGAGGATTAGAGGGTTTGGGAAAATTGTGCAAGATCACAAAATCAGAAAGAGATGAAACCAAGATTTAAATACAAATCCATCTGGTTGCGAAAAATTTTCCCCCTAGTAACAGTGTTTGCAAAAATCCAGTTGAGAAGAAACAAGAACTTGTACTATAGTGGAGGCAGAATAAAAGGAATTGAATGTTTAGGAGGACAGATGGGAATGGTACATTGAAAGTGGGTCTTAGAGAACCTCTCAACGGAATTTAAGAATGGATGGAAGGAAGAGATAAAAGGAGGAAGGAGTCAATGATGATTGAGAATTTTACATAGTGGGAAGAAGGAGTCAGTGATGATTAAGAATTTTACGTAGTGGAACAGTGGCACCATTAATAGAAGCTGGGAAGCTGTGTGGAAGAACTGGTTTTGTAGAGGAAAAGGATGAGTTGGTTTCGAGCACGTTTGCTTTGTGTTATTGGGGAAACATCCAAATATCTGGCTGGAAGATAACAATGAATGTTTGATCTCATGACCAAAGAACTGGGAGCAATCCATATAGAAGTGATTATTCAATTGGATAATATCACTGGGGGAAGAGATAATTGGACAAAAGTAAAGGGCCAAACCAAGATTAGAAACTGGGTTTCAGAGTAAAAGGAGCCAACAAAGGATTCAATTCTTAATTTTGCAAATATGACCCACAGAAAGGGAAATTAGTAAAGGGAAAACAAGTGTTAGGCACCTGATATCTAGGAAACTTAAGGACGTGGATTCTTAAATACTCCACAGTGACTGCCATGTTATCTTATATTTTGTTTGGATAACTTTTGTGTCGCTTGTATGAGTGATCTAGAATGCTTTCTTGGCATTACGGTAGCGTTGTCCTGAGTTGATGCCTCAGTCCCTCCTGTCTATGGGGCTTGGGGCATTCTTGGATGTGTACTAATAATTCAAACATAGGCACTCTTATTTGGGAATGTTTGAGCAATATCTCCTTAAGCCCTGCCTTTACTGGTTGTTGTCCTACAAAGGAATGCCTATATGACTGATTTTGTACCTCCATTCCCATCTTTTCCATTTAATTCCTGTGGGAGAACACAATGAAGACTGGGTTCTTGACTGGGAAGGTACTTAGAATAAGCCACAGTTAAGACTTCAATCCCACTGTCCCATGAAAGCTTGAATCTATGTCTTTCTTTTGGTAAAGAACTGGAAAGGCAGGGAAATGCACTTTTGAAAGTTTATGGAGAAAGCCCAATTCAAGCAAGTGATTCAGAGATTACAAGTATCATGAAAAAACAGGAAATGAGGAAGCAAGACTGTAATGAATCCTTATAAATGGTAAGTAAATTATGCCCTCACATGTGAAACGAATTGGCTGTGAAGATGCATGGTGTCCCTTCTAAAATGTCAACATTCCTGAATTTATGAAGTGCTGGTTCATGTTTCATTTGCTTGAAGTTTGCTTTTATTTTTTTCATCCACATTCTTGTGTCTTTCCTCAATTCACTTGTTCGTGGGCTTTGTTTTGTTCACTGCTGAATTACCAGAGCCCAGAGTGGAGCCTGGCATACAGTAGGCATTCAATATATACGTGTTGAGCCCATCAGTCCATAAATCCACTTCTTTGTTAATTCATTGATTGATTGATTGATTCGTTGATTCATTCACTCATTCTCTCATCAGAGATCTATTATTTATTATGTACCAGATTCTGTGCTAGGTCCTGGGGATAAAAGGGTAAATCAGAAGTTGTCCCTTTCCTAATGGAGCTAGGGCCTAGTGGCATGACAGTGACAGAAACAGAGGTGCAATTCCACTGGATAAGTTTGATAATAGACCTATGCACACTTTACCCAGGCTGTAGTGAGGAGGATGGAGAGGAAGAGGGGTAGGGAGAGGTCAGAAGAGGCTTCCTGAAAAAGGAAGCCTCCCTTCCTGTAGTTCAGAGATCTCCTGGTATTGATTATTTTTTTTGCTCTCTCTTATCTCAAACCTCTTCCTCTCTACTGTGTCTTTCCCACCAACCTTTAAATTTGCTCAAGCCTCCACCATTTTAAGAAAAACAATTCTCCTGAGCCCAGAATCCCTCTAGGTACTTCCCTTGACTGCTTTTTTTTTTTTTTTTCTCTTCTCTCTTGTCTTTCATCTCAAGTCCTTGGAAATTCAGCTCTCATCCTCCCCTCTCCCCCAGATTGCTCTCAGTAAGGGTAACAAATGGCATTTTGGTTGCTAAATCTGATGGAGACTTTCTAGAACTTGTCTTATTTGTCTTCTTGGTTGCATTTGTGTCTGTTGACCCCTCTTTCACAATCCTCCTCCTCCCTTGGCTTCTCTGACTCTCCCATTCTGCTGCTGCTGCTTCTGACTGCCCCTTCTCGCTCTGCTGCAGGCTCTTCTCCCACAGATCATCATTTAGAGGTTGGTAAATGTTGGAATTCCATAGGGACCTTTTCTAACTCTGTATTCTCTTCCTGAGAAAATTGATCTACTCTTATGATTTGAATACTATTTTTATCCTGATGATTCCTGCATAATTTCATCTAGCCAAGATCAATCTTCTGAGCAACTGACCTTCATCCCTGCATTTATTCATCTACTTAACAAATATTTACTGGTTGCCTACGTGTGCCAAACACTGTTTGAGACAGAGAGGGAGAGGGAGAAAGAGAGAGAGAGAGAGAGAGAGAGAGAGAGAGAGAGAGAGAGATTCAGCAGTGAATAAACAAAGTCCTTGCCTTTCTGGTACTTCTATTCCACTTAAAAAGACAATGACACACACACACACACACACCACACACACACCACACACACTGTCAAAAAATACAATGGAGAAAAAGCAGAGTAGGGAGTGCTGGAGTGTTCATAGGAGATTTTGCTTTTTATTCAGGGTGATCAGCAATCTCCTCTAATTAGATGATGTTTATATTTAAGTAGAGACCTGAATGGAGGGCAGGGGCGAGCCATACAGATATCTGGGAAGAAGAGCTCAACTCACAGAGAAAACAGCCAGAGAAAATGGTCATTATCATCATTCTCCATTATATTTGCCTATATTGAGTAAGAAATCCCAGATGATGAGAATCTTCCCCCTTTGGATCAGAGATGGGTAACTGGGGGAACAAGCAACTGGTGCCATTTCTGTATTTTTCCTTCTTAACCTTATACTCAGCAAGCTGGGCTTCTTTTCTTGCTTAATGTAGCTGAATCATACAGGTGGGCTAGGAAGAATTGAAATAGTCTCTGTAAATTAGTGGCTATCCCAGAAGCCATTTGGCAATAATTATCTTCCCCCACAAAACCACTCTTCCACCCATGTTCTCCCATAGAGACCAGAAAGGGTGGTTAGGAGGCTGTTACATTCCTTCCTGGCTCTGCCTTAAAATATGGTTTTGCATCCCAACTCCTAATATTAAATTTTATGATAGAATTCTAAGATGGCCCCCATGATTTCTGTTCTCTAGTGTTACTTTGTGACAATGTTGGGTTACATGGCAAAAGAGATTTTTGCCGATGACATTAAGGCATTTATCAGTTTACCTTAAAATAAGGAGATTATCCGGGTTGGACGAGTCAGATCCCACAGCCTCTTTAAAAGCTGAGTTTTCTGCGGCTGGTTGCAGACTTCAGAGAGAATTGAAGCCTTACAGGGATTTGACGTGAAGGGAATTCTCTGTTGCTGACTTTGAAGAAGCAGGGATTTTCAACAGAAGAAACTGAGAGTGATCTCTAAGAGATAAGAGAGGTACCTTGCTGACAGCCAACAAGGGAACGTGGTCTCAGTACTACAACTACGAGGAAATGAATTCAGCCCACAACCATGTGGACACTAAGGCAGATTATTCTGTCTTAGAGCATTTAGACAGGAACTCAACCCAGCCCACACCTTGATTTCAGCCTTGTGATACTTGGAGCAGAGAACCCAACTGTGCCTCGCTGGACTTCTGAATATATAATTGTGATCTAATAAATGGGCGTTGCTTCAAGTAGTTAAAGTTGCGGGAATTTGCTCTGGAGCCACAGAAAACCATATATATTTCAGCAGGATACTTTTTACAACTATTAGTTCTTCATGGAAGAGTTTTAACGACATTTTCTTTTGCCTTGGAACAATTCTTTTTAGACTGAATTGTAATAAAGGAAGAGTTAACAGTAGGGCCTCACAGAGTGCCAACGTGCTACTCAACACTTGACATCTCATTTAAGGCCTACAACCTGCTCATGTAAGAGGCACCATTGACCATCTCCATTTTACAGAGGAGGGAACTGAAGCTCAGAGAAGTGAAGTAACCCATACAAAGTCCCTCAACTAGCAAATGGTAGAGCTAGAACTTGACCTCGCGCTGCCTTACTCCACCACATAGACACACTTGTCAAAAGGTTTAGCGACTCCATTTGTGCTCTAACATTTAGATCTGAGAAGGATTTGTGACCCACGTAGTTCTAGATTATAAACTATAGGGCTGGACAATAGGAAACATTTTCAGGTACAATTTGTGCACTGTTTGTGGTTGCAATAGATTAGGGAATCGTCTTGGGCACAGCATCAATGGACGCCCATCTATTTTTTGTTGTAATTAGACAAGGAGAAGGAAAAAGAAATGAAAAGTAGTTGGAGGGAATGGTTAGAACTAATAAAAAAAAATGGGCTTGATGTGGGTTTGAAGGCGGTTTGGTCACAGATGTATTCAATTTAGCAATCCCCTGTTTCATGTCCATTCAAGCATGGGCAGGGTGTCCTTTTGCATGTGTTGCTCAAAGCTTAAGGCTGTCTGCCTTGTGCCAAGAAAAAAGAAGCAATTAAATATTTTAATATTTCCTGCCTATAAACTGCTCCCTGTTTTATTACTTCAAATGCACTGGATTTAAAAGGAGGTGTGAAAGGCTCCTGAGCCATTAATAAAAGGCTGCAGCCACTTGAGAAGAGTGATGCTATGCATTTTTCAAAGGCATGATTTCGGTCTGAGTACCTCACTCCACAGACTGTTGATTTACGATGGTCCTGAAACTGATACAGAAGCATGAGGCACTTACCGTGCTTCCGGAATATATTTGGGCAGAACACAGACATGAATTCTTTTCCTTGGGGAAAATATAAGGAATAAGGGAAGAAATATGAAAGCAGCAGTTCAGAAGTTATGGTGCAAAGTAGAGTCAGCGTAAAAAAAGCGGATCTTTTCCTAGACCATTGGTGAATGTCATGTGGTTAATTTGTGAGATTTCTGTTCTTGGATGGACAGAATAAACAGTAGGGGTTTAGTGATTTCAGGGCTTCAGATAGAGACATGGCCTAAAGTGAAAAGGTAGGGGCCCCTGCGTGGCTCAGTCGGTTAAGCATCGGACTCTTGATTTCAGCTTGGGTCATGATCTCACAGTTTGTGGGTTCGAGCTCCACGTGGAGCTATGCTCTGACAGTGCCATGCCTGTTTGGAATTCTCTCTCTCCCTCTCTCTGCCCCTTCCCCCACCAAAAATAAATAAATAAAAGGTAAAAACCAAGATGTGGTTCTATATTTCTTATAATCAACTAAAAAGAACCAAAGTTCTAGTTCCCAGAGGTCTTAAACATTATTAAAAAAAAAAAATGTTCTCTTTCCCTTTTCAGGGATGGTATGTAACAGACGCCAAAGCATGAGGGATGTTGGAAATTCAGTTCAACCCAGCAAGCTTCTGTTGAGTGCCACTACGTACAAGTTCCTGCTTGGTGCTGGGAAGGTTCAAAGAAAGCCAATGCCCCTGTCCTTTGTCTTAGGTAGACAATTTGGTCTTCTGTATGGACATGTGAAATCTTTTAGAACATGCTGGAAAGATGTTTCCTAAACTTCAGTCGCTCCTCTGCCACTTTTATAATTCCCACCTGTGAGCTACCTTTTATTTGTTTGTTTGTTTGTTTTAGCCCAAAGGTTACTTAAATAAATTTAGCTTCATCTTACAGCAATAATATCTGGGAAATCATAGGTGTGATATGCGGGTTAAACTTTTCCAAATGCACTTTCAAATAAGCAAATCTTAACAATATCCTACCTGAAACCACTGGGTTCATAAACATTTAGAAATTTAGAGCACTCTTGCACATACTATATGTTGTTTAGCGTCACCATAGGGGTGTAGGCAGCATTGCATAATCATTCATTTCCACAGCGAGACATATAACTATTTGCACTGGGTAGAATATGGAGTAAATAAAACTATCGAATAGCTTCATATCAATTCAGTTCAGTAGGAAAACTTAGGCTTTCATAGATTTTTGGATTTCATAAGGAATTGTGGTAAGTGCCATTTAAAAAAGCCTGTGTACCACAGAAAACAGAATCGTTGGTAATGTCCAAGGTGTGAATTTAACCTTTCTTTCAGATATATAGCTGGGCTAAACATTGTTTTTTTTTTTTTTTTAAACAACAAGGTTGTTATTGAAGTATAAATATAAATACATTGAGGAAGAACTTAGAGAACACTGATCTTAAGCACACAGTCCAATGACTTTTCATATATACATATATCTTTTGAACATGTAGGAATTCATATAATATATATATATATATATGTGAATGATATGGAGAATTAAGAGCTTGAACGACCCAAGATAAATTGGAAACTCATTTGCTTGGGTTCTCCTAAAGAGTTGCACTGCATTCTTAGCCAAAACAGTAGCAATGGATGTAGAAACACTCCCTCTCTCTCTCTCACTATATATATATATATATATATATATATTTCCACATAACCACCACCCATGTTGAATACAGGACACTTCTGGTACCCAGAAGCTTCCCTCTGTCCTTTCCTGGTCAATACTCCTCCAGCCCCCATACCATGAAAACCACTGTTTTGAGTTCTATACATGGGTTAATACAAATAGAATCATACTTTGGCTTCTTTCACTTAGCACAATGTCTGTGAGATTCTTCCACGTTACTGCTTTATTAATGGTTTGTTCTTCGTTGATGTGTACTATTCTCGTGTTAGCTTTTATGAACTCTTAGAATGCTACATGCAAACATTTTAAGTTAATACTTTCTTGGGATTGAAGCGTTCTCTTTCTCTTCGAAAGACAATCGCATATAGAAAGCTTTGTTGGGAAATTTTATGGTCCCCCCTTTCCGCTGATTTAGAAGACCACAACTCATGTTGTGATACTGTATGTACATGGAGGTTGTATTCAGTTCCCATCCCATTTTTACCACTTTTGATGAGTGGATGCAGGCTGCTAGCTTCATCATATAAAAAAAGAGATCAGGAGATTCTGAAGAATCATATTGATTTAATTGTTGGATAGGGTAATACTTTAGAGAAGGAAATTAAAAGCCCATATTTTTATACAGCTCGATTATGATAACACATGAAAGACTCCTTAAAATAATTTTATACTAAGTTTGGGATGGTGCTTTATGTTCAGGCCAGCTGTTTGTGAAATGGAGTGAGCAGGCATGAGTTGGGAGCGATCACAGGGAGTTTTTTCACTTCCTTTTGCGTTCCTTCACAGCCTGGCTTCATTGAAAACATTTGGGTTGGTGTGGATTACTGGAACATGAGAAGCCCTCATTCTCAAAATACAAAAACACATTCCAGAAATGAATAGCAAGGAATTGTCAGGCCTTTTGCCACTTAGACTGATTTGGAGAATTAAGAGCTGATGACCCAAGATAAATTGGAAACTCACTTAATTCGGGTTCTCCTAAAGAGTTGCACTGCATTCTTAACCAAAACAGTAGCACCGGATGTAGAAACACTCACTAGTTTTACAAAAAGTGTATATCCGAGGAGCTAAAAAACATTTAGAGCTCTTATACGTGTATTTCACCCACATTATCTGATGAGAGACAAAACAGCAAAATAACACGCGGGTTTTCAGATCAGAGAGACTCGATTTTAGATCCTCTCCCTGTCATTGAGTAGCTAGCTATGCAATCTCAGGGACATAACACCTCTGCTTCTCAATCTTGATTTCTCTCTCTCCCTGTCTCTCTCTTTTTTTGTAGTATTTGCAGTATTGTTATAAGTAAACCATTTCAGAAAGGACCATGCCAGTGAATTTTAAAGTAAGAGCTAAAAATGATTAAAGAGCCTTTCATTTCATAATGTAAGAAAGCCCAACACATAGTAAACTGACTGATACAGTATGTTGCTACATCTTTATTTAGGTGCTTAAGGCATAAATGCTGTGAACCATGAATCTTCCTTTGTTCAATAACAAGGTCTAGTCTGCTTAGTGGGAATGATTTTGCCAAGAACCCAGCAAAATACCAACAGAACTAGCCATATGATTATGTTTCCTGGTCGTTATTCTTTTGGTGGAATATGGCCATAGTTCATAGAGAGTAATTGTCTGAAAGGTTGAGTATGTTTTTTCCCTAAAGGGAGAAAGGGGTGGGGGAAAAGAAATTCAAGTGAGTATTCATTACATGTCTTTGAAAGCTAATTATCTCTTCATGGATAACTACTCTCCAGAAAAAAACCAGCCAAACCACTTGAAACCATCCACAAAGCTCACTGGCCAGTTAGGACAGTGATGCTGAAAACGATTGCCATGCTTAATTTATTTGATTATACCTTGTTTTATAGACTGCCTGATGATTAGTGCAGGTTCAAATTCAGAACCAGGATTTACTTTTCCCCCAACAAATTATTTTTCTCTGCTCCCTTGCACAAAACTAAGAACATTTATCACAAGAGGTATGTACCGAGGCTTCAAAAGATATCATTAGGTTGGAAGCAAAATGAGCTTAATCTTGGTCTTTGTCAAGAATTGCTTAATTCTAGGGGCGCCTGGGTGGCGCAGTCGGTTAGGCGTCCGACTTCAGCCAGGTCACGATCTCGCGGTCCGTGAGTTCGAGCCCCGCATCAGGCTCTGGGCTGATGGCTCGGAGCCTGGAGCCTGTTTCTGATTCTGTGTCTCCCTCTCTCTCTGCCCCTCCCCCGTTCATGCTCTGTCTCTCTCTGTCCCAAAAATAAAATAAACGTTGAAAAAAAAATTAAAAAAAAAAAAAGAATTGCTTAATTCTATTGGCCATGGTCTGGAAAAGGCAGGTAATAAAATGACAATCTGATTTTAAGGATACTTCTTGGAGATGAAGGGGTCAGCTCCTCCCCTCCCCCACAAATATTTTCTATTTGTCCTGATACCGAAGAGAATTTTTTTTTTCCTACAAACGAGATTAAAAAATCCAGATTTTCATTAAAAATTCTGAGAAATTTCAGATTTAGCAAATTGTTTTCTGATGTTGGTAATAAGGACTTCCCTTGCTCCCCAAATACTTGGTGACTAATCTTTATTCTGATTCTTATTTCTCCAATGGCAGATCGCTTCACGCCAAATTCTATAATATTTATTAAAGATTAAAATATTCAGGCACGGTGCTTGGTGCTTCATGTATAAAGATGAATGTGATCAAGCTGTACTCAAGTCCTCGACTGATCAATCTTCCTTTTCTGAATGTTGTCTTCCTTAAAACATTTTGCACCTTAGCCAAAAAAACTATGTTAAAAAACCGGGACCAAGGTAAAGAGGGATCGCCTCACTGTCCGGTTTCAAACTACACGAACAACGTCTCCTTTAAAATGTTGAAATGGCAGAGTGACTTTGTTTTTACTAAAGGTCTATTTTTCCTCTCCTTTTAAAGGCATATAACAGTATTGTTTTTTGCTGTTAAAGAACGAGTCAGGTTCTGGGCTTTTCATGACCAAGTTAAGTAACTCAGAGCCTTGGTGCTAACAATGAAGTAAGATTCCCTTTCACGGAAGGGTTGGCCCATTTGAAGTTGATGATTCTAGTCTGGCTGATCCAACAGGTTTTATTTCTTAAAGCTTTGAGCACTGTGAGTCAGAAGGAGAGGAAGAGGGAGGACATGAGCTCACTACAGAAAAGCTGGTATTAGAGGAGAAGGAGGGATTGGGTTTTGGACCCAAACCAGAGAAAGGAGTGGCTGTTACTGCAGCATGAAAATATGAGCACTGTGGGGGAGTGGCTGAGCTGTTTGCGGAGTTGGCCTCAGGGCCTCGAGGCTAATCTTCCACAGGGAGCAAAGTCATTGGTTACCAGCCTGAAGAGTGAGCTGGTTTTGGAGTCTTTTCGCTCTTTGCCTTCCTTTGCCTGGAAACTTGACTTGAGAGGAGGGTCTTGCCTCTGCCCTTGACTCACCTACACCGCACTTCCTTTCGTTTGCATGCTCTCCGAAGTGAGGTCACACTGGTGAACTCATCTGGATCCAGGAACCGGGAAAGCAAAGAAGAGCTTTCACATGTGAAGATCTGCCTGTGGTGCTCACCATACTAGCCACTGGATGCCATGCTGCCTTTGTCATGGTGCCGGAGAGGTGTATACACACTTTTTCCTTCCACTTCTTAGTCTCAATGTCAGTCGGCTAGTGGTTCAGATTCTCCTAGAACTAATAAACTTTTTGCCAGATTTGCTAATCAAAAGAAAAATGGATGTGGCTAAGATTTCATCTTTCTATCCTACTCTTCATGGAGGGATCGTGAGAGGGTCTGTAGTAAGTAGGACCCTTTTCATACAAGTGACAGAAATGCAACCTGAACTAGCTTAAGCCAAAGGGAAGGACAAAGGATATAGCTGGGTCTCCAGGATCACTGGAAACAGGGACTCTGATATTTTCAAGTCTCTCTTCTAGCTTTCATTTCTACTCCTTTCAACATGTTTCCTATAGGCATCCTCCACAGGGTCACCAGGATCTTAGATCAGAAGGCTTGACACCACAGAAAGATCGTATGTCGCTTTTCCTTAAGTCCCAATTTGTGGAAGCTTCGGGAGAAACCAGTGCAGGTCATATGCAGCCTCTCTGGCCAGTGGATGGGCTCTTGTGGTTGGTAGTTTCACCTGGAGTGTGTGGTGTGGTGGGGGAGGAGTGTTTCCCAAAGAAGAATGGAAATAGGAAATGAGAGTGGGGTTGCCAAAAAGGGGAAAGGTGCTGGGAAGATAAAAGAATATATCCTTGAACAGGACATAAAATGGATGGTAAGATATCAGAAGAGAAATTTTAGTTGACCGCTGGGTCTGGAAAATCCTAAACTTACATAATTAAACTTAGAGTTGATGGTACAAATTTATGACTAGATCTCTTTGGTTAACTTTTAGCCTTTCTTTCTGGGAGGGATATATAGCACTGAATGTTCATTTCATGATGGAGATGAAAAACAAAAGGAAAAAGACTTGTCGCCCTCACATTCATGCCCCACACCAGAGTCCCAAAGTAAAAATAATTTGGCTGATTCTTTTGAAAAGAAAATGCAGATCTCTGATGAGTCAGTGCAAGCTTTGGGTTAATTCCAGAGGTATCTAACGCCCAGAAAAGGAGAGTCTCGCAGCCTCATTGTTCTGGATTCTCTGAAGATGGTTTTACCCCTGGAGGGGTTAATCATTCAGGACTTTTATAAAACTTTACCAATTTAATCACTTTGAGGGATGCTTAAAACTACCCTACAAATGGGCAACATAACATTTCATCTCATTGTTTTTTCTGAATGTTTATTTACCATCTATATAGTTCTTATATATATTTTTTAAAAGTTAATTTATTTTTGAGAGAGAGAAAGACAGCGTGAGTCGGGGAGGGGCAGAGACAGAGGGAGACATAGAACCTGAAGAAGGCTCCAGGCTCTGAGATGTCAGCGCAGAGCCTGATGCAGGGCTCAAACCCAGGAACTGTGAGATCATGACCTGAGCCGAAGTCAGATGCTAACTGACTGAGCCTCCCAGGTGCCCCTAATCTCTATATGTTTTAATGGCTATGTTTTGCCTAAAAATATTCCCTAATCACTTCACTAAAGAAAAAAGGTATTGTCACATCCAGGGGTTTTCAGGGAGGAGGAAGAAGCCTAGTTCAAGGACAGAGGAAGATTGTTTGAAACATTTAGTTGATATTGAAAATGTCTAGGTCCAAGAGTGAGAGCAATATTGAGGCCATTTGGGAAAGATTTCTGGGCTTGGATGCAGAGCACGGAAAAGTTCTTCGTGTACTGGTGAGCAGCAGTCTCAGGGAGCACTGCCCAATCCAGACCATGTGTGTTCGTGCTTCTCATAGTGGTGCCCTGCGTGTCCCCGTACCTTGCATCCGACCTCTGTGGTCTTGATAACGGCTTCATGTGAGATGTGCAATTGAGAAGCATGTGGCTGACATGGAAGGCCAAATTATTCCTAATCCCATCTTCATACCCTAAGGGAAATGGGTCTGGTTGTCTGAGTCTTGTCAAGTTTAGGTCAAAGTAAATAGTTGGCAAGCTGGGAGGTGTCCCATAGCTATAGAACCTGTGGGTTTAAAGGGGGGGGAGGGGAATATCCATAAAAGTCATGTATGTCTGAGATGTGAATTGTCTCTGCACTGGGAGCTTGTTCGACTGGGCTATTTAATAGTTTATTTTGAATGTAGGCATCAGCTGTTTTTTTGTTTTTTTTTTTTTCTGGTTCAAGCACCTTTAAAAATTACCAAAAGGGTTGTTAATGCAAAATTGTTGATTAAAAAAGAAAAAGAAAAAGAATTAGTTGAGAACTAAATGTGCACTAAGAAAATAAACGTTAACATTTTTTTAGTTAAGCTACACATAGACCCATAGAGTAAATACAAAGAATTATAGGCAGATTGAAGCACAGTCCTGAGGTAATCTTGCCATTGCTCTCCCCTAGGACAGGAGTTAAATCATTAGCAGATTTGTCTAGAATAATGTCTCTTTTCTGTCCTAATGGCATTGTTTTCCTTTGATGACACTAAGACCTCGACTGCTCAGTTTACAGCAAATATATAGTATTTTGCAGCAACCCCTAGTCTATCTGCAATTAACTCCAGCTTAGATTGCAGCATATTCTGTTCCACCTACTGAAAACAACTGCTTTTTCCAGTGTCATGCCTTTTCTATTCTGTTGTCAATTGCTATTACACAAATATATTCAAAATAAGTTGAATTTGTTAGCAATTATACAGGAGCCTTCACACACTGATCCAGCTTACTCTTCCAACTTCTTTTGCAGTCTTTCACTCATGCAAATGGTTACCTACCATTACACTCTGAAGTTTCACGTTTCCATTCCTGATCTTGGCTTTGTCTTCCTTGTCAGCCTTGTGAACTCATATATGTGCTTCTAGGCTCAGTTTAATTCTCGCTTTCTCTCTGAAATCTCCTTGATGGCTCCCAACATCCCTCAGCTAAATTATGTATAAGCCTTAGAACATTGCACTATCTGTTGTTGATGATAATGTAGTGGATTTGAATTGTGGTTCCAAAAGTTATTGTGTAAAAAGCACTAATTTATTCTTTCCTTTCCTCTCTCCTTCCCTCCCTCCTGCTCGCTTCCTTTTGTCTCTTTTTCTCCTTTATCTCTTCCTTCCTTTCTCCCTCCCTCCCTCCTTTCTTCCCTCCCTCCTTCCTTCCTTCCCTCCTTTTGAAAGTTAACATAAATGACAATCTCTTGGCTTTATATTCAGGGCCTACCCAATACCTCCATTTGAGTGTTTAATAGGAAAATAAAGTCAGTATGTTAAACAAGGATGTCTAGATCTCCCCAACCCTTCCTCCCAGTCTGCTTTTCCTTCAGTCTTTTCCAGATATCAGTTGGTGGTAATTCCTTCTGATTGCTCCAGTGAAAAGTCTGGAGTATTCTTGACTACCCTTTTTGTCTCACACACATCCAGTCTATCAGGAAATAATGTTGGCTTTACCTTCAAAATGTATCCAGAATCTGACCATTTCTTATTACATCTACTGCTACCACCGTGTTTTCTTGACTAGATTACAATAGCCTTTAAAACATTGTCTTATTCTTTACTCCATAGCCTTTTGCAACTTCTAACTACAATATATTTACTTTTTTTTTTTATTGTATAATTGTTTATGGCTACCTCCTCAATTTAGAATGTAAGTTCCAGAGGGCTATTTGTCTTTTTATCCCTGCTGAATCTGTAGCCCCTGGCATGTAATAAATATTTGTAAGTAAATTAATAAATTCGATTCTTATGGAATGAACCTATCTTGTGTGGCTTTTGCTTCCCCACTCCAGCCCTGGGGGAAGGATTGCAAGTCTTCATTCAGTGGTGAAGGGCAATGGAGGGCAATTCTCATTTGTCGTCAAGCCACTCTAGAACCTTTGATGGGTCCCAATTGGCATGATTTCTTCATGACTCTGCTGCTTTTGTTTCATGTTTCAGACACAGGAGTCCTGGTGTGGTACAGCCTCTTGCTGAGGGCCCAGCCTCCCCATGTGCTTCCTACACCCTGAAATCTGGCTGTCTTCCTGGGGAAGCACACCAAGGGGTCCCTGATCTCCGCCACCACTCACCTGTTGACATCTGCCCCTTTCCAATGTGCTCTCCTTTCTCTGTCTTCAAGGACACTTCTCCTCTCCAAAAGTCTTCATCTTCACTTTGGTGAACGCAGTTCTTTCCAACAAGGAAAGCCGCTTGTGTCTTTAAGCTGCTTGTGTCTTTTCCTCTGAAGAAAACTTGGAAATGAGTCCCTGAGACCCAAAGTATGTGTTTGAAACAGGTCAAGAGAAGCCTTAATGATACACTTTTCACACACAGGGCTAGAGTTTTAATTTACTGTTCTTTGCCAATTACTGGGTATTAGCACTACAACAATCCTTGTGTGCCTGGTGTAAATCCTCCTTTTCATGGTGGATTATGCTTTTCATACATATTTGAATTTTATTTAAGAGTTTTGCATTATGCTTATTACTATTTGTCCTCAACTGTGTCAGTAGCAGCAGCAACTTGTGTGTGTGTGAGTGTGTGTGTATGGTTTATGTAGTTTTAGTGTGGGGATTATGTCACCTTTATAAGGTAAATGAGGAGGGTTATCTTTTATATATCCTGAAATTGTCTATGTAGCACGGTATTTCTTAATTTTTTTCTTAATCTTTATTTATTTTTGAGAGAGAGACAGAGTGCAAGCAGGGGAGGAACACAGAGAGAGGGAGACACAGAATCCAAAGCAGGCTCCAGGCTTTAAGCTGTCAGCACAGAGCCCGACATGAGGCTCAAACCCACGAACCTCGAGATCATGACCTGAACCAAGTCAGCCACTCAACCAGCTGAGCCACCCAGGCGCCCCAATGTGGTATTTCTTATTTATTTATTTATTTTTTTTCAACGTTTATTTATTTTTGGGACAGAGAGCGACAGAGCATGAACGGGGGAGGGGCAGAGAGAGAGGGAGACACAGAATCGGAAACAGGCTCCAGGCTCCGAGCCATCAGCCAGAGCCTGACGCGGGGCTCGAACTCCCGGACCGGGAGATCGTGACCTGGCTGAAGTCGGACGCTTAACCGACTGCGCCCCCCAGGCGCCCCCCAATGTGGTATTTCTTAAAAGAAAAGTAGGTTAACTCTGGAGGTTTGTTTTTTTTTTAGAACTAGTTTTTGAAAAAATAAATATTTCAATTTATTTCAACTCTATTAAGTCTATTTAGATTTGTTTGTAAGTTTTTCCATTAGCAATTGATTGAAGTTGTGTATTTCGCTGATATTCTAAAATTTAAAAAAAATAAAAGAAAATTTAAAACATTAAGTGGCACGTAAAATTATTTCTAGAGAGTGATCTCCTTTGAAATCTTTCAGATCAGGTTCTTTTTTCCTATTTCTGCCCTAAGTTATAGACTTAAACTTGGTTTTTTCTTTATTCATCCTGGGACAGAGAGAAGTCTCTTTTTTAACTTAGTGTGTATGACCAGTTAGGGTTTGTAGATTGTCTTTGGCTTTCCTCACTGACACCTGGTCCTAGATGAATTCTCCCTTCAGGTCAAAATTGGAGAATAATTTGATTATATTAGGTAATTGGTGGGCAAGCCTTCTTATCCATCCCTCACAATCAGTCAGACATTCATCTAGGGTAGCGTCATGTACAGAAAAGTGACTACTACTTTTCTGCTTTTCCTAATCTTTGAATAAAGCTTTCCTCGATGTGTTTTCTGAAAATACTTGTTATGTAGGATATTAAGAGTTATGTCAGTCAATTTTTAATCCAGGCCAAAGAATTTAGGCAATGATGGATACAAATTTAAACATGATGGTTTCCTGTAGGGAATCTCAAATGGTACATGCACTGTGAACATCCAAGAAAGGGTTATGCATCCTTCCTCAATTCTTTGTTCACAAAGCTTCCTGGAAGGCCATTTCATAGTGCTACTCTTCTGTGGACCTCATGTAGGGAATTCCTTTGTAATAGAGCAGTGTACTTGGAGATTAGCAATGCCAAGAACAAATGGCTGGAATGTTTTCTGTACCTCTTCAGTTTAAGAGTGTTCACCTATTTTTCTCTTAGAATTAATCTCCGACTGGTTGTAGAATGATGCCGGGTTAAGAGCTAATTTTAGCTGCCTCAGATGCCATGCAGTAGTGGGACTACGGTCTATGCATCTCTAGAGTGAAGAGATTAGAGGAGGAACAAAGAGGATTGCTAGGGACTCCTATTATTTTTTTTATTTATATTTTCAGTGGCTGAGATATTCTCTTTCAACAAATGAAGCATGAAAGGTTTCTGAATTTCTTTTTTAAAAATATTTTTAAAATTAATTAATTTTTTTATCGAATAATTTATTTTTTATAATTTATATCCAAGTTAGTTAACACATGATGCAACAATGATTTCAGGAGTAGATTCCTTAAGCCCCTTACCCATTTAGCCCATCTCCCCTCCACAACCCCTCCAGCAACCTTCTGTTTGTTCTCTATATTTGAGTCTCTTATGCTTTGGTCCCCCTCCATTTTTATATATTTTTTGCTTCCCTTCCCTTATGTTCATCTGTTTTGGATGAACATCAAAGTCCTCATATGAGTGAAGTCATATGATATTTGTCTTTCCCTGACTGACTAATTTTGCTTAGCAGAATACCCTCTAGTTCCATCCACATAGTTGCAAATGGCAAGATTTTCTTCTTTTTGATTGCTGAATAATACTCCATTGTATATATATATATATATATATATATATATATATATATATATATACACACCACATCTTCTTTATCCATTCATCCATCAATGGACATTGGGGCTCTTTCCATAGTTTGGCTATGGTTGATAGTGCTGCTATAAACATTGGGGTGCATGTGCCCCTTCGAAACAGCACATCTGTATCCCTTGGATAAATACCTAGTAGTGTGATTGCTGGGTCATAGGGTAGTTGTATTTTAATTTTTTGAGGAACCTCCATACTGTTTTCCAGAGTGGCTGTGCCAGTTTGCATTCCCACCAGGAGTGCAAAACAGATCCTCTTTCTCTGCATCTTCACCAAAATCTATTGTTGCCTGAGTTGTTGATGTTAGCCATTTTGACAGGTGTGAGGTGGTATCTCAATGTGGTTTTGATTGTATTTCCCAGATGATGAGTGATGTGGAGCATTTTTTCATGTGTCGGTTGGCCATCTGGATGTTTTCTTTGGAGAAGTGTCTATTCATGTCTTTTGCCCATTTCTTCACTGGATTATTTGTTTTGGGGGTGTTGAGTTTGATAAGGTCTCTACAGGTTTTAGATACTAACCTTTTTCTGATATGTTGTTTGCAAATATCTTCTCCCATTCCATTGGTTCCCTTTTAGTTTTGTTGATTGTTTACTTTGCTGTGCAGAAGCTTTTTATTTTGATGAGGTCCCAATAGTTCATTTTGCTTTGGTTTCCCTTGCCTCTGGAGGCGTGTTGAATAAGAAGTTGCTGCAGCCGAGGTCAAAGAGCTTTTTGCCTGCTTTCTTCCTTGAGGATTTGATGGCTTCCTGTCTTATGTTTAGGTCTTTCATCCATTTTGAGTTTATTTTTGTGTATGAAAGTGGTGCAGGTTCATTCTTCTGCATGTTGCTGTCCAGTTTTCCCAGCACCATTTGCTGAAGAGACTGTCTGTATTCCATTGGATATTCTTTCTCTGCTTTGTCAAAGGTTAGTTGGCCATATGTTTGTGGGTCCATTTCTGGGTTCTCTTTTCTGTTCCATGGATCTGAGTGTCTGTTTTTGTGCCAGTACCATACTGTCCTGATGATTACAGCTTTGTAATACATCTTGAAGTCCATTTTTTTTTTAAGTTTATTTATTGAGAGAGAGAGAGAGAGAAAAACATGAGTGGGGGAGGGGCAGATAGAGAGGCAGAATGAGAATCTCAAGCTGGCTCCATGCTGTCAGCACAGAGCCTGAATAGGGGCTTGATCTCATGAACTGTGAGATCATGAGCTGAGCCAAAACCAAGAGTCAGATGCTTAATTGACTGAGCCACCCTGGTGCCCTTCAGCTTCTGAATTTCTTTTTTAAAAAAATTTTTTTTCAACGTTTTTTATTTATTTTGGGACAGAGAGAGACAGAGCATGAACGGGGGAGGGGCAGAGAGAGAGGGAGACACAGAATCGGAAACAGGCTCCAGGCTCTGAGCCATCAGCCCAGAGCCTGACGCGGGGCCTCGAACTCACGGACCGCGAGATCGTGACCTGGCTGAAGTCGGACGCTTAACCGACTGCGCCACCCAGGCACCCCTAGCTTCTGAATTTCTTAAAATGCAGCTTTATTCTTAGACTTATTAGAAATCCCTAATAGATTCTTGCAAAAGGCTACAAATTTTGTTTTTGGAGATGTAATAACTTTGTCTTTGATCATTTTCTGTGACCCCGTAAGTATTTTAACAGGGAGTTAGGGTGGGCTGAAAAATAAATTTTAAATCTATTTTCTTTATAAATACTCCTTCAAGTCCTGTAAATTAGCAATTATTATCTGAATTATCAGAATTCAGGAAACTGAAGGCTCAGAAAAGGAGGATAAACAACAGAGAGAGGGGTAAACTTCCTGCTACCTCTGACGTGGTCTCTGCAGTTTTCACACATCCCGTTAAGCATGCTTTTTTCAACTGGACCTTGTAGTTTTTTGTTTTGTCCTTCTTCATAACTCTCTAGATGGCATCCTTTAAAAGGCAACTCTCTTGCAAACAGGCAGGCTCTAAGCAATATCTTTGTAGTCAGTCCCTTGCTGAACCAGCTTTTGGTGTCAGCATCCATTAGACTGAATACCATAAGCTGCCCATCACCAGCAAACTGTCAACGAATTATCCCCGATCACCTTCATCCACCTTGTTTGGTCCTTGTCGTGAACCTAAAAAACAGAAAAAGTCCAAGAGTTTTGGACCAGTGCTACTCAAAGTGCAGCCTCCAGACTGGCATTGGAGTGGCTTTGGACTATTTGTCTGCAATAAAACAAGTATGGAAATTGAGAACAAGCATTCAGAAACTTTTATGGCAATCTGACATTGCCCTGAGTTCCAAGTGTATGCTCAGTGGGCCCTGCCCTGCTTGCTCTCAATTGTACAGAGACACTTTCCCAATCTCTTTTGTCCTTGTCCCAGAAATGGCCCTTGATCTGAATCCCAAATACTCGGAGTCTGAGAAAGACCCATTAAGATGGAGAAACAGGGCTTTCTCTCCCAGGTGCTCCACCAAGACTTCTTCTAATGATAGTGACAGAATAGTTCATGTCTTCTCTAGCTCATGTCGAGTTCAGGTGGTGTTAAAGCAACATGAGCATGAATTGAAGCTTCTCACTGTCATAGAAATGCCAAATCTATCTCTAGGTTGCAATTAAATTAGGAGGCCAGGCTGTTCAGTTGTGGCCCCATATAATGTGGCATAAGCCAGGTCTCAGAGATGTGATAAGTTATTTAGCGCCATCTGCTACAATTTCACTTATGGGACTGTTAAAATAATTTTTTTTCTGAAATTAGGGAATTTATTTTTTTAAATTCCCCAGTGGAATATCTTTTATGTAATACCTTGTGTGTGCTGTGTTCCAAAGAGTAAGCTAATGCATCCAATGAATTTACTTTAAGAAGAGACTTACATTGTGTGTTGCATGGGTGTATGTGCTTGTCATGTGTGGTAGATAGATCAGTATTAAGAATAGCGGCTGCAGTTCCAGACTTTTGTTAAATTGAAGAACTGAATTGGTGAAGGGCAGGGCAGGGTACAACATTCTTTTTTTAAAAATTTATTACAATTATTTATTTTTGAGAAAGAGAGAGACAGAGCACGAGCAGGGGAGGGGGCAGAGAGAGTGGGACACAGAATCTGAAGCAGGCTCCAGGGCTCCAGCGGTCAGCATAGAGCCTGACGTGGGGCGCGAACCCACGCACCATGAGATCATGAACTGAGCTGAAACCGAGTCAGACGCTTAATCGACTGGGCCCCCCAGCTGCCACCAGGTGCTCCCAGGCTATAACATTCTTAAGAGACTCGGGTATTAAATAGAATCTGTTTCAAGCTCTTAAGACATTGTGAGATGAATAGTCTTTTCTTCCTGTTCACATATCAAAATCTTTTTGGTTTGGACCCAAACCACTGTTTACAATGTCTAAAATTGTTTCCTTTCTTAGCCCATCTGCCAACACTGATTCTTAGTAGTTCATTTATTTATTCATTTAAGAAACACTTCCGGGGCTCCTATTGTGTGTCCAGTATTGTGCTAGAGGTAGGCCCTTATCTTTACAGGGGAAACCCACAACAAATCAGCGATGATAGCAGATTGTACGTTGTGGTAAATACTTTCATAGATGGGATATATGGGAGCACAGAGGGTGACACATTTAAATCGGAAGAAAGGAAATTAGAAACAAACTTTGCAGGGGAGGTGACATTTGGGTTGAAATTTGAGGAATAAGAAATAGCTGCCCAAAGAATGTCTTCCTCATGGGTGTGTCCTTGCACGTGTGTGTGTGTGTGTGTGTGTGTGTGTGGTGTGTTTGCGTCTGTGGGAACATCCTCAGTAGAGGGGTGACAGCATGTTAGAAGGCACAGAATCATGAGTGAGGAAGATATCCCAGAGCAAGTCTAGGTAAGAGATCCCAAATCTCCCTATATCCTAAGTGCCACAAAGAGGGACTCTTTCATTCAGTGATGTACTCCCAGAGCTTGGCTGGCAATTAATAGGAGCTCAATAAATATTTGTGGAACAAACGAACAGCCTTGAGTACTAAGTAAGTCCGAACTTGTTTGCAAATATCTATATATATATATATAAATATGTGTGTATATATATATATACTACAAAAAAATCATAAAAGCATAATAAAGGCTAGCTACAACTGCTAGTATCGTGCTACTATATATATATAAATATATATATATAAATATATATATAAATATATATCTATTAGAAATCCCTAATATATATATATATATACTATATATATATAGTAGCACGTACTAGCAGTTGTAGCTAGCCTTTATTATGCTTTTATGATTTTTTGGTAGTATCCCCAAAGGGAAACACTCTGCCGTATAACAGCTGTTCCCGTCCATTTATTCCCATTAGAGTCACCTGTTGTTACTTTGCCAGCAATTACTGATTGATCTGACAACTCTCTGGTTGTGTCAAGCATGGTCAGGGCTCAAAAACTCTCAAACTGCTCCTTCAGATAGTAATCCATTGTGACATACCCCTAATAAGAGGAGCTTATAATATTTTTTGAGGCTAAAGCATACACGGGAGGGTCAAGCAAATAATAGGAATATCTTTCTATGTCAAGATGTTTTAACGTGTATGCATGTTAGAATTAATGGCTAATATCAAGTTAAATCGTTAAGTCACAGCATTAAACCATGATGTGGATCCTCAGAAAGCTTCTTTGCTCTCATAATTAGACCACAAACTAGGAAATCTGTGTAAGTCCCATAAGTAGAACTTGAGCATGTGAAGGCTTGATTCACTGAAAATTGATAGTTAGCAACTGACCAGAAACTAAAGCGTCAATTGATTTGGAATTAAAACGGCAAAACTAATAAAAAAATCACTTTTGTTGAATTGAAGGGAAGGTGAGTTTCAAAGCAATCTAATAATTAGAAAATCTTTATTAGGTTAGAAGATACTGCATTTAAAATGAAATTAATTTTAAGAATGATTTATTCTGTGAAACATCAGGCTGTTTTATTGGCTTGCTTTGGAACTCACTTTCAGCGGTTTTCTTTTTACATCTCTTTGCAGATATTTTCCTAGATAAATGCCTTCTCATTGCGGGCAGTGCCTCTCTTTTTCCAAACTTCACTTGGTTCATGTTCTTCGGGAGGGTTCTTCGGTTAACCTGACCCAGCTCTGATTGCATGACCCAGCTCTGAGTGCAGGCTCACTGGGTTTCTCCCAGCCCCCACCCGTGTTGTTTTTAGAGTGTTCTTTGCCATTATCACACGGATCTGTATTAATCAAATTAATCTCCGTCTTTCATGGTCTTATGTTCAAGGCTTTTTAGTTGCAAGAGGCAGAAGGCCATTCAGGACTATTTCTAGTAAAAAGAGAGTTTATGGAAAGGAGACCAGGCATCTCTGAAATATCTGGAGGCAGGGAAAAAAGGACAGTCAAGCCACAGGAGGCCCTGGATTGCAGATCAGTACCTGAGTGTATTCCCTTCTCTCATTGGATGACTGGCCTCCTGGGTCTACTTTCTCTGCCTATTTGTTCAATTTTGCTTTCCTGTTTGCCACCTTGTTGTTGTTGTTGTTGTTTTAACTTTTTGGGTTTTTTTTAATGTTTACTTTTGAGATAGAGAGTGCCAGTGGGGGAGGGGCAGAGAGAGAGGAGAGCGCGAGAGGGAAACAGAGGATCCAAAGTGGGCTATGTGCTGACAGCAGAGACCCTGATATGAGGTTTGAAACCCACGAACCATGAGATCATGACCTGAATCGAAGGTGGACGCTCAGTCGACTGAACCACCCAGGCACCCCCATATTTGCCACCTTCTCCATGGCTGCCCTATTCTCCCTTAACCTCCGCTTGTATGTAGCTTTTGCTTATGGGTCCAGACATGACTTTCATTCTATAGCTGTCAGTATGTCTCTCCACCCCTACCCCAGGCAACTGTCACCTTACTATCTCAGCTATTAAATCTAATGCTACATCCTATGTCAGGGAATCTGATTTGCTCAGCTGAATTATAGTTGGTTTCTCCTCAGGGCAGCTGTTTACACATCACGGTTAATGGTAGGTATCATTTGGTACAAACAGATGGATTCTCTGAAAATAGGTCATGGGCAGCAGACAATGATTGATATCTCAAGTCCAGCATCCTCTCTTGGCATACTGGTCAGTGTTCTCGATTGTTTTAAGGCTACCTGACAGATTGTGACCAATGTTAGTGACTCAGAACTTTTGGGCTCCAGTGGTCTTCACTATTTTGGGTACCTACTTAATTAAAAATATTGCTATTTATTTCTAACTGCCTTATTTTTCCAGTTTGCTTTCATGCTAGGGTAGGAACCAAGTTCTATGGACTAAATGATTGTTTCTCCAAACTCCCAATGTGATGGTATTAGGAGGTGGGGCCTTTGGAAAGTAATTAGGTTCAGATGAAGTCATGAGGGTAGAGGTCCCCCAACATAAGATTAACACCCTTATAAGAAAGGACACCAGAGAGTTTGCTTCCTTTCTCCCTCTGCCCCCCTGCCACACACAGTAAAGGTTCATGTGAGAACACAGAAAGAAGGTGCCCATCGACACATTAGGAAGAGGGTTCTCACCAAGAATCAACCCTGCCGGTACCTTGATCTTGGACTTCCCAGCCTCTAGAACAGTGAGAAATATCATGTTCAGGCCATCCAGTCTCTGGTATTTTGTCAAAGCACAGCTTGAGCTAACTAAACCACCAAGCATTTATAGTTTTGCTTCCATTCATAGATATAGCCCCTGTCAGTAGTTAAATCCCAGAGTGCTCAGGTCTCCAGGAGACAGGATTCAAAGCCCAACCTCTCTGGACACCAAAACAATGCCCTTCCAGCATTGTTCTCTGCTCTGTGTCTCTCTGCCTTTCACCCCACATTTGTAAAACAAACAAACAAAAACACCTCTAATTTCAGCCAACCAAAAGTAAGTTTCAAATATTCTCTCTCTTAAAGATTTTATTTTTAAGTAATCTCTACCCCAACGTGGGGCTCAAACTCAAACCCCGAGATCAAGAGTACATGCTCTACTGCCTTTGAGCCAACCAGGCGCCCCCTTGAATATTTTCAGCACGTCAAATTATAGTGTTTAGTTCAGTTGACAGAGAACCTTAGAAGACTTGTTTCGAGTTTATAAATTAGTCACGGAACTTTTTCTTTTGTATTTTTTCACTGGCAGAGCTTCTATTGTATGCCATAGCTTCAGCCTTTGACATTACTGTTATGAAATTCAAAAATAGGGTTCATTTAAATTTGTTTTTCCTCAAAATATACCTTGGGTTCTTGCCATTGTCACAGGGAGCACATATAAAGCAGCTTGGAAGTGTGCTTTCTTCCAAGTCTGGCCTATCTTTTGTCAAGCTCTTGGGTAACCAGGGGCCTTTTAGAATTTCCCCAATTAGCGTTTAACTAGATATGATAATCTGGAATTAGGGTTTACTGACTTTAGAGATGCAACAGAGGAGGAGATCCTAATGGAGTCTGGAGACCAGAACTGCAGGTTGGGCTCTACTTCTTAATAAGTTATTACTATGTGACCTTGAGGAAATCCTGTCTGCTTACCCAGCCTCAATTTCTTAACCCATGAAAGGGAGCAATCATGCCTCAATACCTCACAAGAATGTTGTGGAGATAAAATAATGTATGGGAAAGCACTTTGTACACTGAAAGGTAATATAGAAACTGTAAGTGGATATTATTATTTATTTTATGAGCCAGTAGAAATCAAAGCCCTGGTTCATTGCCAGGAGGATTTTCCTCACAGATCTAATTCTTAAAGCTTGGCTTTGCCGAGTTAATGAGTACTTTCCAAATAAAGATCCCTTTTACTGCTTTGATTTTGGTGAACTTCCCTTTACTCTGATTCAAAGTCACATGGGAAGGAGCTCTTGTAAGCCATTGTTTAATTTAGACTTTTCATACTGCGTGTATGTCGGCTATTCTCTGGTTTCAGTCTCCAAGGAGCCTTTGAGGGCAGACCGTGCTTCTTTGCCTTACATATAGTTTGGCAGCAAATGAGATGTTTTCATAGGGAGGAAAAAAACTCACAGTATGTAACCTGTCACCTCAAGGAAGAAGCACATCCTGTTCTAAAGAAGTTGCTTCAGAGCCGGCCCGAGGACCATACCGGTGTTTTTACTTACGACTCAGGCAATAGCCTGGGATGATGTTTTAAGGAGAGAGTTTGTTACATGAATTGTAATAACAATGTGAGAAGCCATCATACAAAGCTCTTTATTTAGTAACTTAGACTTCTGGTCCGGGACCCTCAATTCTGTTTAGCATGCCTACAACTTTCCATGCTAATACACAGGAGAAGTACAAAAATGACGTTTAAAAATCGTTAGATAAAAGCAGATATGCCTTAATTTAGCCTTAGATGTAAAGGATGCAAGCAATGGATAGTTGACTTGCCTTTCCCTTTCCTAAGTTCACTTGAATGGTTCCAATGGAGATAATTGTTCCAAGTTTTTGTGTTAAATCTCACCTGTTAATGATGCTTGAATCCTGTTCTTACTAAGCTTCCGGCATCCAGTCATTAGCGCTAGGGAATGGAGCAAGAAGGAACTTTAAAGAAATGAATGGCTTTTACAATCTTTATTCCATTGTTATTGTCTGAAGCTCTATAAAATGTGGAAGAACTGAAAACAAGCCCCACACATCCCCTGTCCCTTGCCTTTTGTGTTGTACTTTACCAAACTCTGGGAGAATAGTATTGCTAATTGAAAGTTTATTCCCATCCAGGCACCTCAGCAGAATCCCACAGAGCCAGGTCAACAGGCGAAGCTACCAAAGTGTCCCAATCTCTTGTGATTTTCTCCTCTTCTCTCCATCCTAGTGCATTATCTGGGGTTGAATTAAAGTGTCAGGCCACAGAATAGACAGATCGTTCACATGGTATATTCACTTCCTGAAACCCACATCTGGTGGGAGTAAATGCAGGACTGAGATTCTAATATTATAACTCATGGTTCTATTTTCTGCCCCTCATTCAGTGGCTTCCTTTATGAGTTATAGATGAAAGTGAAAATTAACTACAATTTTAAAAATATGAAATTTTGGACCTAAAGCCAAGAAATCTTAGTATGCTAATAGCAATAGAGCAAGATTTTGTTTTTTTTTACCCTAAGTCCTAGTTTTCATTAGTGTCATAATTCTGTATCATAAGAAGCCCTGGGAGATGGGGAATGTCAATAATGTGAAAGCTATCACCCACCAGCCTGCTTTTAATGTGGGTAGCTCTTGCAAGATCTATTGCCGGAATTTCTGGATTCTCAGATGGCGTTTCACATGAGTGCCATGAACAGGTACAGCCACTAATGAACTCTTTGTCCTAGAACTATTGGAAATATTCAGAGAACAAATGATCTAATATCAGGCTTTATGTAGACAGGGCTCTTGCTTTGAGTGTGAAGTTGGTTCTTAAATTCTAAATTTGTGAGATCATCAGGAAAGTTCAAGAAATATTTAGGAGATAATAGTCAGTGGTTGGCTAGTACAGAGCTTCATGGCACAGAGAAGTTAAGGACAGAGATGGAAGAATGTTTTGGTTTCTTATTAATTTCACATTATTCCTAGAGTGACTACCATTGTAATCTCTGGATATACTGATGATAGTTATTACAAAAAACATTTGAAAAATATGTATAAAAACTTAGAGTCTCATTGCAGTGGGGAAGTTAACAGTGACACAGACTTGTGTTTGAATCCCACATCTGCCAGCTGCTAGCCAAGTGACTTTGGGCACGTTAAACATTATTAACATTTCCTGATCCAGAAAATGGCAGTAAAATATTAACCTCAGAAGTTTGTAAGAATTAGGTAATAGGTTATGTAATATGAAATATATAAACTAGTTCTCACATATTTAAACCTGTCTGGAACATGGTGAACAATAAATTTAAGTCATCATTTCCTCCCTAGATGGTTGAAGTACCTCCTTACTCGTGTCCCTGCTTCTGCTCCGACTTTGCCTCATTCTATTCTCAACATGGCAGCCAGAATGAGCCTGTTACAATTAAGTTGGATGGTGTCATTTCTTTTGCTCAAAACCTTCTGATGGTTTCTGAGTCACTCAGAGGAAAAGCGTTATAAATGCCTGGTATTTTTTTTTTTTTAAGATATAATTTTTTAAAGTAATCCCTACACCCAACATTGGGCCTGAACTCACAAGCCCGAGATCAAGAGTTGCATGATTGGAGCACCTGAGTGGCTCAGTCGACTAAGCGTCTCAGGTCATGATCTCCACAGCTCATAGGTTCACCCCTGCATCGGGCTCTGTGCTAACAGCTCAGAGCCTGGAGCCTGCTTCGGATTCTGTGTCTCCTTCTCTCTCTCCTCCCCTCCCCTGCTCATGCTCTGTGTCTCTCTCTCAAAAATAAATAACATTAAAGTAATAAATAAATGAATAAAATAAGATAAAATAAATTGAGTTAGTCCTTAAAAGACAAAAAACAAAGAGTTGCATGCTTTTACCAACTGAGCCAGCCAGGCACCCTGGTATGTTTTTAATTTCACCTTCTTCTCTCCCTTTTGACTGTCTGTTTGCAAACACACTAGCCCCTCCTTACTGTGCCTTCAATATTCCAGAAAGTTCTCCCCACCACCTAATACTCTTTACCTGTGTCCACTGTTTTATTTTCTACAAATCACTTATCACCAACTAACCTTCTATATATTTACTTGCTTTATAGCATTGATTGGTTGTCTTTCCCTGTTACAAGAGAAGATTCATGGGATGAGGATTTCATTTTGTCTGCTTCGTTCACAGCTCTATCCCTAGTGCCCAGAACAGAGCTTGGTACGTAGAACTTCTCAACACATATTTGTTCAGTTAGTTTTGAAAGACTGAACAATGGGAGCCATTATTAGTGAATTAGTGGATCTCTTAGTAATTAGTGCATGTACATGATTATTCACCCATTCAACAAACATTGGTGAAGCACATAATATAAGCCAGCATTACATTAGTTGTTGGAAATAGAGCCAGAAAAAAAAGACACATGGCTCCTGCCCTCTTGGAGCTTATGGTTTTAGTGCTGCAAGAATTGCACTGAGTAGATACTTCTAATTGTGAGAAGGTGAAAGATTTTTTTTTTCATACTACTTAAGTATGAACTTTATTTGAAGTTTTTCAGTATCTTTAAACATTACGTTTGAAACTTCAAAAACTTATTTTGTTTATCATTGTTATTTTCAAAAGGAGTTTAAGGTAGAATTAGAAGATTACATTCTAACTTTTTTTTTTATTCAAGTATAATCAACATCTTCTAACTTTGTTTTTAGGACTGTGAAAGAAAAGAGTTCTGGGACATCCCCCTGGCGATTGGCTTTAAGTCTTAAATATTTGTTCTCGGGGCGCCTGGGTGGCGCAGTCGGTTAAGCGTCCGACTTCAGCCAGGTCACGATCTCGCGGTCCGGGAGTTCGAGCCCCCGCATCGGGCTCTGGGCTGACTGGCTCAGAGCCTGGAGCCTGTTTCCAATTCTGTGTCTCCCTCTCTCTCTGCCCCTCCCACGTTCATGCTCTGTCTCTCTCTGTCCCAAAATAAACGTTGGGAAAAAAAATTTTTTAAATATTTGTTCTCATCCTTATGATCAGATCAGCATTACATTTAAAAGCACGTATGATAACTTTTAGATCCACTGCAATGCACGTGACTTACTAAAATGTTACTCAGCCTTCTACACTAATTTTAATTTCATATTTCACTTCATGATAACTTGATATAGTGTCTCTTCACAAAGCAATATTATCTTAGAGTTTGCAATTTTGTTAATCGCTTGGTGATTAGAATATATATTTCAAACTTCTCATTTCATTATGCTGGCTTCTAGCTTAGATTTTAAAAAATGATTACCAGATTTTATTTAAGATTTTCCATTCTCTGATGAAGAGAGTAAGCTATTAAAGGTCCATTCAATCAGGTAAGTCAGTGTCATGTAGGTTTTTAAATTATTCTAAATTAATTCATCTTTAGTTTGAATTTGTTCAAAATAGTCTCTGCTACTTAGTAGTTTTGATTCAAAAATCACCGTTTAGCCAGTCTGATGCTGGATATGATTTCAATGAGATCCTCCTTCACAGTATTATTTCTGTGAAGGCATTGCATCAGCTTGCATGGTCACACTGAATTTGCCATGTTAAATGCAAGTAACACAAGCTTAACCATGCAAAGGAAAACCGTCACAGTCAGAGTAATCAAGTGGAAGTTTTGAAATACTCCCTTTTCTAATCACAAGAGGTTAACGAAATTGTAAACTCTAAGATAATGTTACTTTGTGGAGAGACCTGGGTCAAATTATCATGGGTAATTCTCAAATGGAATTTAAAATAGGTAGGAGGAAGTTCCAGTTGATTGCGATCTGGCCAATCTCAAGGCTATGATGATCACCTGTTTCGCATTTACTAGGGTCATATTTGTCCTTGCATGGGTATCATTGAAATCAAGGCCTCCGTTTGGGAAGCATTACAATAGTTTTCAATAGCATCTTCTGCCTATTTTCTTAACAAATGGGAAGCCAGATTGCACCACAGAGTGTGTGAATAGGAAAAAAAAAATGTAAAAGTCTAACTTGTTAAAAACAAATAATAATGATGAAATTGGTAACACAGGGCTTGAATGAAAAATAAGAAAGAAATTTTCCTATAATTAAATTGGAAAGGTGAAAGACTGAAATGGAAAAAAAAATATTTAGTTCTAAGATCTAGCCTGCACTTAAATTTTATTTTATTTTATTCCTATAGAAAGAGAAAACCAATCATTCTCTCTCAAGGGATATAGAATTGCCACTTTCAAATAAGACTGACACAAATAACAGTAACTTTTACACTAGAAGACTGTAAGCTAGAAAATACATTTGAAAAGTCCAAGAAAAGGAAAATTTTTTGTGTGTGATATGTTCTTGATAAGATCCCAGACAGCCTTTAAATAAGATTCCTCCACTAACTTCAAAATCCTTTAGTGATGAGTATTTGATTTCTTAGTAGCCTGCATTGTAATTCCATTGTATTCAACTAACATTCACAGAGTGCTTATTATGGGGTAGATGCCGAGAACACAAAGGACAATGTGCCCTGATTCTAGATTCAAGGAACTTCTGTAGTGAGTCATGAGAATATACACGGAGGAAGCTAAAATTTGTTGACCACTGAGCTATCTGGTAGACCTTTTTAGGGGCAGTTACATACTTTAGTGCTTTTAATATCCTTATGGAAAAATTATAAGGATCGATATTATATGGACTAGCCATTTTATTACTGAAGAGCTTGAGGTCACCCAGTGAGTAGGGGAGCGAGAATTCAGCGTTAGGTCTATCTGCTGCCAAGGACTAATTCTTTCCACCCTGGGATGCTGAAAAGAGAAATATGTATACATATATACAAACAATACATATATTTATACAGATATAGATAAGTGAGTGTATATTTATATACACATGTACATAAACACAAATATATATAAGCCCACATTTCTATAGGAGCCATACATAGACATACAAGGGCCTCCTTTGTTATCTAAATCACATACTATTTTATATTTATATTTTTTTAAACAAAGATTTTTTTTAGAGGCAGTTTTATTTATTTATTAAAAAAATTTGTTTAATGTTTATTTATTTTTGAGATAGAGACCAAGCATGAGCCGGGGACAGAGAGGCAAGGAGGGACCCAGAATCCAAAGCAGGCTCCAGGATCCGAGCCCGATGCGTGGGCTCAACTCACAAGGACAGTGAGATCATGACCTGAGCCCAGTCGGGCCACTCAACCGATTAAGCCATCCAGGCGCCCCTAGAGCAGTTTTAGATACAAAGCAAAATCAAGGAGAAGGTACAGAGATTTCTTATATACCTCCTGCTCCCACACATGCATAACCTCCCCATTATCAACATTTAGTATGTTTGGTACATTTGTTACAATTGATAAACCTACGTTACACATCATAATCACCCAAAGTCCATGGTTTACATTAACTAGGGTTCACTGTTCATGTTGTGCATTCTACGGGTTTGGACAAATGAATAATGGCATGTATACCATTGTTACAGAATCATACAGAGTATTTTCACTGCTCTAAAAATCCCCTGTGCTCCAACTACTTATTACCCCCTCCCCAACCCCTGGCAACCAGTGAACTTTTTACTGTCTTTTTTACTGTCTTTTTACTGTTTTGCCCTTTCCAAAACATCATATAGTTGGAATAATATAGTATGTCGTTTTTCCAGATTGGCTTTTTTTCATTTAGTAACATGCATTTAAGTTTCCTCCATGTGTTTCCTGGCTTTAACAGTTCATTTCTTTTTAGCACCAAATAATATTTCTTGTCTGGATGTATCACAGTTTATTTATGCCATTCACCTACTGAAGAACATTTTGGCTGCTTCCAGGTTTGGGAAATTATGAAATAAAGCTGTTATAAAGATTCATGGGTAGGTTTTTGTGTGGACGTAGGTTTTCAACTCCTTTGGGAAAATATCAGGAGCGCGGTTGCTGGATTATTTGATAATCAAGTGCATTTTTATGTGTTACATAAGGTTTTGGTAAATACAGCCCACATTTCATTGTTTCAATGGAAAAAATAATGCATTACTAGAGTGCATCGTGTTTCTCCAAATAACACTATTGCATTTTAAGTACTTACAATCTCTAAGGGATTTCTTACATAATATAAAGCATTTTACAAAACCGCTGATCTAATTATTTAATAATTAATCAGTCATTAGTGCAAATGTTTGAATGCAGAATGCAATACAATGTGCAGTATCAGATACGAATTATAATTTCCTCCTGCAATGGCAAGCACTAGTAGTGTAGAGAAACCATGATGTGATGTTAGAATTACACCAGGAATTCAAATAACAAGTAGCAAAATAAAATAAGTCCATTGAAAACAGTTATTGATTGAAAAGTTGCTGAGATTGAAGAGGTTGCTGAGGTGAAAGGAGAGGAAAAAATAGAAGGGTGGTCACTATTGCTGTTTGCTGTCGGTGAAGGGGAAGGGGCACTGTGCTGGTAGGGGAGTGAGTGGGACAGGAAATGCTTGAGGTTTATCTATGTCCAGGTCCAAGAAACTGGTGGACAGAGACTGTCTTTCTTGATGTTCGAGACTCCAGCAGCAGATGACTATAAACCACCATCTGAAGCCTTAGCTGAAGCAATGGGACGAAAACAAAAAACTTAAAATGGACATATTGATATGGACACCCTGCGTTACTATTTATAACTGCATTTTGGAAGATGATGCTTTTAACACTTGTCCTGGCCACATTCATTTGCAAGGGCATTTAATTTAATTTATTATTTTATTTATTTTTGTTCTTTTAAAGTTTTGGCACTGAGAGTGTTCATGGCTCTCTTCCTGTTTCCCCCGTCAACAACCAGTGATGGAGCATGGAATTGAATGAGTTCCTTGGTGTAGGTACTGTACCTGCGATGCTAAGGGTTTCTCATTATCTTCACTGTCCACTAAACCCAACTTCTTTAGCATGGCTTGTGATGTTTGCTTTGTACCACTCTCTCAAAACCTTGCAAGTTAGTGACAAACGGCCAACCAGTTTCCTTGTAAACTTCACTCCTTCTTATTCTGATTTTCATCTCCCAGCCTGACTGATGAATCTGAGAGCCTGATGAATCTGATATTGCATGGGACACATCTCACATGCCACCTCAGAGTCTCTTGTCATTTCTTCCCTCTCTTGGGATACATCATTCTTCTGCTTGAAGCAACCAGCCACATGTCTCGATAAGAAGTCAAGACTTGATAAATATGATAAAACGTTATGGAGATGGGTGATGAAACCCAGAAAGTCCACTGGGAGGTAAGAGACAGGAAGGAACTGGAAAAAGAAGTTTTAGCCCCCTTCTTCTTTCCAGTGGACTACTCTAAGGCATGGTTTCTCTGTATAGCCTAAAGTTGTATTATGTCGTATCATACATACCCTGTGGCCTAAAGGAGTCACCTGCTACCATCTGCATGTGCCTTCTTGAAATACAGTTTATATCAGCGGCCAGCAAGGTAACACATTATCTTGTATTCCTTCTGGTCCTTCACTATCTCATTTTCCCTTTCCTTTCCTCATGCTTCCTGGTGTTGTACATTCATTAAAAGTATTAGAGCTTAGTCTGTGCCGCAACTTTGTTTTCTAGGTAATCCAGGCCAATGCAGATCAAAGCAGTGTTGGCTGCTTTAGTCCTCTGCACGAGATATTGCATGTTGAGATGGTACATTGATTTGACATTGTTTTTCATCTTAGAGCCATTTTGATGCATGGTGTATTAGTCAGTAGTAAAAATGCTTCTCAGATATAATCTAGAAGAGAAAGTGTTATAGTATCATCAAATATTTTGGAGTTTGGCTTCATGACAAAATTTTTATGACATCATTGAGAAAACAGAATTTTAATAATTGAGAAATAGCAAATGCACTCAGGTTAATTAATGTTTTTGTATATTTTTCGGCTAGCATTTTGACATTGACTATCCTGTTGGTCAATGTTTATGCGTCTGTTTCACCAACTAATTTGAAGTACTTGAAGGTAAGGAGTGTGAAATAATTGATAAATACTTTGAATTACCTTCCAACAAATGACCATACAAAAATAAATGCAAAAATTTATATACTTTTTTAAGTGCTTATGTACATGTATAGTCTACTCATGGACACAAGATAGGGTTCCAGGGGCTCAATAAATCCCTCCACCTAAGAACTACATTCAGAAGAGACTAATGGGAAGAGAGCTTTGGAGTGTGTGGTTTTGAAGGGTCCTTGATAACAGACTAAATAGAAGTAGGGGAAAAATAGAAGTGGAAAGATACTCCATTTTAATTCAAAATTGCCTTTTCCCCTTTGATCTTTTTATCTATAGAAACAAGGATGATCATCATACCTTTTAGATTTGAGATGATTAACAGTAATAGTGATATAGAGAATATACTATACAGTGTCTATATATTTATTGCACGGAAGATAAAAAGCCTAAAAGATTTTTAATTAACAAATAAGATGGTTAAAATGGGATTTTAGAAGAGAAACTCATTGGCAGTTTTCACAATGGAGTGAAAGGAAAAGAAACTTTAATTGCTGGGTATGGAGGAGGGGAGAAATACTGACGTACAGAAATGAGATGAGTGGCCATAAACAACCACTCTCAGCATGGGTAAGAGCAAGACTTTTTTAAAGGGAAGAAATGTCATATGAGGATGAGTTATGCATTTAAAATATTTCTTCCTTTAAGAGAGGTCACTTTCACAGGAACTTACTCCCACTTAGTAATTTAGAAATGCGTGATTGCAATCATCATAAATGTTCACTTAAAATATTCAAGAAATAACTATGACTACAGTTGGTAGACTGCATGATAGATTTGCTGAGGGAATAGAAACCTCTTTTGGAGAATTTCGCACTAGATTACGTAGAGAGACGAGTTAGGATGATGTTCCCAAGAGTAATGCCGCATGTTTGATTTCTATGTGGGATGATTGGCTTCTTTCTGTTTCTCTCATCCTTAACCTCTTCCTTATGGCTCATAAGGCAGATTGGTACCAATTGGTCTACAGATCCTAAAGAACTGATAGGTCTCTCTTCTCTTTGTTTCTACTATACTTAATTCAGAACTTTTATCTTTCCATTGGATATTCCATTAGCTTCTAAAAGCAACTCTCTGCCTCCAAGCCTTCTCCATATAATGTGTTTTCTGAAGTACAGCTAGAGTATTCTTTCTGAAATACAAAGAGGGTCACATCTCTTCCCTGCTTTAAAAACTCTTCACTGATTCCTCAAGTCTGCAGAATAAAGTTAAGAGTCCTTAGCATGACTTACAATCATCCTCAATCCTATGTCCCCAGGCTTATCTCCAGTCATTGCCACCCACATGTTCAACCTCTGTATACGTGGCAGTTCCAGAGCTGCCATGTCTGTTGAGAGGCCATTGCTCTTTTTCTTTCCATATAAAATTTCACTCATTCTACTTTAAACTGAAATGTAATTTTAATACATGAACATAGATTAATCATGCAAACCATATTACAGTTCTGTCCCTGCTTTGCCCCATGAGCAGGGACAAATGTGTGATTTCCAGAGTCAACCAGATTGATAATTAGTATTTCTGGTGCTTCTCATTCTTTCTTTATCCATTTGTCTAGCTAGCTAGTTGTCACTTTTCTGATTTTAAAATTAGACATTAAGGGTGCTTGGGTGGCTCAGTCATTTAAGTGTCTGACTCTTGGTTTCAGCTCAGGTCATGATCTCATGGTTTGTGAGATTGAATCCTGCATCAGGCTCTGCACTGACAGTGTGGAGCGTGCTTGGGATTCTCTCTCTCTCTCTGCCCTACTCCTGCTCATGTTCTCTCTCTCTCTGTCTCTCAAAATATAAGTAAACTTCAAAAAAAAATAAAAAAAAAATTTAGACATGATCTCAAATAACTACTATAGAAGGTTAGAATTTAGCTCTCTTGAAGTCTTTTCTGCAATATTTGTTTACTTTCTGTACTGGGGTAAAGTCTTATTTGCCTCCTCAGTTTCCCGGGTGATGTCCAGCTCCCAGACTGTGATACTGCTCCAGGAGATAATCAGTCATTTGTCCTGAATCTTGGGGCCCTTCCTCTTGCTGCCAGAAGCACAGCTGGGCCAACTAACACAAGGTTTAACACTTCTGGCTCTTGTTACCACATCTGGATTTAGATGAAATTCCAGTGCTCGGAATGTGAAATTCATCTTCCCAATGGCTGTTGGAGGGACCAGATAACCCAACTCAGAAATGAAGGAGAATTATATCTGTGGGTAAATTTTGACCAATGAGAGGCCAACATGTAACAAATGGCCTTTATTGCTTACCATCATGTTGCATTGCTTTATATACTCCTGTCACTCATTGACCTGGATTTGTCCCTCTCCAATAAAATCTCAGTATTAAAATTTCTTTAAATATTTTATTTATATTTGAGAAAGAGAGAGAGAGAGAGAATGAGGGAAGGGCAGAGAGAGACACAGACAGAATCTGAAGTAGGCTCCAGGCTCTGAGCTGTCTGCACAGAGCCCGATGCAAAGCTTGAACTCATGAGCTGTGAGATCATGACCAGAGCTGAAGTTATACATTTAACCAGCTGAGGCACCCAGGCATCCCAAGCCTCACTATTTAAATTCTTTTGTCAGACCCAGACCCCATTTTTCCAGAGCATTCAGGCTAAGATACTTTCCTTCCCCAGTGTGTGTTTATGTGTTTGGTGTGTGTGTGTGTGTGTAGACAACTTTTAGTTAATGCAATAATCAGAATTTAAATTATCATGACTCTATACGTGCTACATATCCCAGCAAAACCAGCAAGAATGATTTTACTTTTCTCCCCCTAAAGCTTTCTATTTTCCTGGAGTTTAAAATAACATAGACGTTTGTTGTTGTTGTTCACTTAATTTCCTATGCCAATATAGAAATCTTCCCAAACATTAAAGTTCCTTTAATACGAATAAAAATGTTAGGTAACCTAACAGTTCTTTTGTCTTTGAGATTCCTACTGTAACCTTGTGTTGTCTTGTTCCAATTTGAACTCGTTGACCTTTAGGCTTGCTGTTCCACACTATTCTCCAAATTCTCTTTGCGTGTTTTTTTTTTTTTTTTTTTTTTATTCTTATTTCCTGGATCTAATGCCTTACTTTGTTTTGGTTTACAACCGCATGTTGGTGAAGCACATCCTCCAGTAGCTTCCTAAAAAAGTACATGGGAGGTAATTGATTTAAAATCTTAAATGCCTGAGATGGTCTTTTTTAAACCTTCATATTTACATAATAAATTATTTGGATAAGGAATTTTTGATTAGAAAATAAAATTTTATCAGAATTTTAAAAACACTCCATTTTTTTTCTAGTATATTGCACCACTTCTGAAAAGTTTAATGCTAATCTAATTCTCAGTTCCTTGTATATAATCAGTTATTTTCTTACGGGAAGTTTTAGTATCTTTTTCTAAATATCTAACATTTTGGATTTCATAACGTTGTGTCTTATTGTGGGTCTTATTTTGTTATAAGGTACCAGGTGTCATTTTGTAAACTGAAGTTCTTTTTAAAAATTTTTTTAAAACTATTTATTTATTTTTGAGAGAGAGAGACAGAGTGAGTGGGGGAGGGGCAGAGAGAAAAGGAACACAGAAATCTGAAGCGGGCTCCAGGTTTTGAGATGTCAGCATAGAGCCTGACACGGGACTCAAACCCACGAACTATGAGATCATTACCTGAGCTGAAGTCAGACACTTAACTGACTGAGCCACCCAGGTGTCCCTATAAACAGGTTCTTAAGTTTTAACAAATTATTTCTTGAATTCTTTCTTTGAAATATTTATGGCTCTTATTTCTTAGCTATTTCATTTATTAATAAGTGTCTTTGTGAGGTTTGTGAATTCTTTTAGGTTCTTGGGGTATAACTGGCAAAGACTAAAAACCCTATTCTCATGGAGCGTACCTTCTAATGGTAGATATAGATAAGTTAAATAAGTAACTAAAAAGTATGTTAGATAGTGATAAATGCTGAGGAATAAAAGGCCAAGAAGGGAGTTATTATTTGGGGTGTGTGTGAAATTTGCAATTTTAGATATGGGGTCAGAAAAAGCTTCACTGAGAGAGTGAGGTTAAGTTAAGACCAGAGGAATCAAAAAGTTACCTAGGTAGATCTCTGGGGGAAAAGCCATTTAGGTAGAAAAAATATAAAGTTTGAAGTACAGATGTATTTAGGAATAGTAAGGAAGCCAGAGTGACCAAACTAAAAGAAGCAAATAGGAGAGTGGGAGGGAATGAGGTTAAAAGCAATTGGGGCCCAAATTATGCCTTGTAGGTAGAAAGGAGACCATTAGAGGGTTTTGAGCAGAGGAATAACATTATCTAACACATGTCTTAATGGAATCACTTTGGCTGGTATGTTGGGAGTCTGAAAGAGGGCAAAGACAGAAGCAAATGTACTATTTCGGAGGCTGTTGCAACAAATCAAGAGAGAAGTGATAGTGGCTTGTACCAGAGTAATGGCAGTGAGGATTATGAGATGTGGTTGAATTCTTTATATGTTTTGAAGGTAGAAGTGTCATGTTTTGCTGACAGACCATATCTGAGGTGTGAGATAAAAGGAAGGAAGATGACTCAGGATTTGGCATGAGCCTAAAAAAGAAGTTGCCAAAAACTGAAAAGGAGAAAAGTACAGGAGGTGAAGATTGTTTTTATCTTTATTTCTGGGAAGAGGGAGGAAAATATAAGTTAGAAGTTTGGAATTAGGCACTGGAAGTATGAGATGTCTGTTACATACCCAAATAAAGATGTAAATTGTGAGTTTGATATTTAGCTCTGCATGTTGAGGTGACATATGTGGGTTAGAGAGATATAGATGTAGAAGCCTTCAGCATTCAGGTGGTCCATATGACCATGAGACAGGACTAGATAGCCAGGGAGTGGGTGTAGATTTTACACTGATGAGAGGGTGGAAATCTAAAGGTGAGTCTGGAGGCCTTGCCCACATTTAGAGATCAGGTTGATGAGTAAGAACAGGAAAGACAGAGAGGAAGTGGCCAGGTGTAGGAGGAAAGCAGGTATGTGTGTAGTTCCACAAGGAAAAGAAAGTTTTCCAAGAAGGTGGGAATCATCAACTCTGTCAGGTGTTACTGATAAACAAAGTGAGATGAGGACGAACCAGTGAAATTTTTTTTGGTGATCTTGATGAGAATAGGTAGGTGTAGGGAAGTGGTGAGGTGAAAATTGGACTGGAGTAGATTCAGAGAGAGAGGAGGGAAAGAATTTCAATTAGTGGGTGAAAATACATTTCTTCAGAAGATTTGCTAAAAAAGGCAATAAGAGAAATAAGATGGTATCTTCTTATGAAGATGGTACCCAAGGTGAAGAAGGAAAACTCTGCCCCTCCCAAAGCCAAAGCCGAAGCCAAAACCAAAGCCAAGGCTTTGAAAGCTAAAAAAGTGGTACTTAAAAGTGTCCACAGTCACAAAAAATATCCATATGTCACCTATCTTCTGATGGTCCAAGACACTATGTCTTTGAAGGCAGCCCAAATATCCTCCAAAGAGCATCCCTAGGAGAAACAAGTTTGACCACTATGCCATCGTCAAATTCCCCTGACTACTGAGTCAGTCATAAAGAAAATAGAGACAACACACTTGTGTTGTCAAGGCCAACAAGCACCAGATCAAACAGTCCTGGGAAGAAGACTGATGACACTGGATGTGGCCAAGGTCAACACCCTGATCAGGTTGGATGGAGAGAAGGCATATATTCGACTGCTCTTGACTATGATGCTTTGGATGTTGTCAACAAAATTGGGATCATCTAAACTGAGTCCAGCTGGCTAAATATAAATATAAATTTTTTAACCACCCACCCTCCCAAAGAAGAAAAGAAACAAAAAGAAAAGAATAAGATGGTAGCTGGAGCTTTACCTCTGTATTTTGGGAACAAAGATTATTCAGATGTTGAATATCCTAGATTGATTCTCTTATTTTCCTTCTTCTATTTTATATTTTCCAATTATTTATCTTCCTGTTCTCCGCCAGGAGAGTCTTTGATTTTTGTCTTAAAACCCTCTGTTGACTTTTTTTCTATTGTCATTTTAATTTCAAGAGCTGTTCTTTATTTTTGGGTGTTCATTATTCACACGAATTGTGAGCTCTGTTCTTGTTCTTCATTTATCAAAAGTTCTATTGAAGATATGAAAAGTAATATAATATAATATATATTTATATACATAAATAATATAATATATATTTTTGTAAGTAATAAAGCTTTCAATTTTGGTGTAATTGGGTTTTTTACAAAAACAAATAAAGGAGATTTAAGATTTATAAATATGATATAAATGATATAAGTATAATATACAAAATCCTTATGCTTAAAATATGACTTTTTTCAGTTTCTTAGTTTTGTTTTATAAGTTTAGTCTCATCCCATCTTCCTAAAGTTACTTATTAAAGTTTTTTTTCCCCCTTAAAGCCTTTCCTGCTCACCAGTCTTCTACTTTTTCTGTTTGCTTTGGTCTATATTGCATGTTAGAGGGCTTCCTCAAATATTTGGAGATCCTTGACTGTCCATGTGTAGAGTGGGTCCTGAAAAACTAATTAACAGCTCTGTGTGCCAGGGCAGCACTGGCTGGCTGCCAGCTTTCAATAGAGATGGGAACCAGCTCTTTCCTTGTAGACCTCTATTATCAATGTCTATAGGTCTTCCCCCAGGACCATTCTGTTTTTCCAGAGGAGGATCTTGCAACTTTCTGCTTAGAGAGGTAACTGCAGACTTGAGAAAGGAGTTCAAGAAACCTCACTGGTACAGAGATTTTCACTTAATCTTCTATTTCTTATATGACACCTTGCTCTTGACCTTAGCTGTGTTTGGTGTTTAAGAGTCTCTCAGGTTCAGCTTTTTCTGGAAGGAAGGCTCTTGTCTTCTGTGCAGAGTTCAAAGGTATAGTTCACTGGCTGTGCAGACTGGTAGAAGGGATAGGAGACTTCGAAAAGCTCCAGATTTGTAACCAGTCCTTTTCTTGTTTCATTCTGAATATTGGCTCTTAGAGGCTACCTGGTGGTTCCATTGTCTGAGTCTTTTTGGTATCTTATGGAGCAAATCCACTCAACTCGTACTGGGATGCCGCCTCTGTAGGCAATAGATTTCAGCCTTCTTCCCTCAGCTCAGTCACTTATCACCTCAATAGCTCCTGTCTGTCTCTCACTTCCTCACCAATTCTCTTTGTTCTATTGATTTTAAATTTTGGGGTTAAATATTTACATTATGTAATTTTAAAGAGGTTACTCAGAGGTAAGCATGTATATTCAATGCCCCATATTGACCTGTGACATCACTTACTACTCATTCATTATATTATTCATCATTCACATGTGACCTTCCCAGAGAAGACACTCCTAGACTGAGAGAGCCAAGTTCCCCCTGGGAGCTCTGACACTACTCATGGTAAGTCTCTTATGTTATCCATTGCTTTGTCTTTTTCCAGGACTATAAGCCCTAGGAGGCAAAGACAATGATTTATTTATCTTCAGAGCTCCAAAGCCCAGTACAGTGTTGAATGAATGGATATCTGCAGAATTTACCCCATTAGCCTTTTTGCAGATACGTAGTGTGGACTATAAGGGCAGCATGTACAAAAGTACAAGAGTGGATAAGTAAAATTTTATCACAGAAAAGTGGTTTTCCTATTAAATAGCTCTGTGAAACTAAGCTAATTACCCTCTTTCGGCCTCATTTCCTCGGAATTGTGACAGTAGTAATGGCCACTACAGAGGGTTTATTGGGGTAGGGGGACTAATTAATGTATGTAAAACACTTAGCCAAGCGTCTGGCTCATTATAAGCACTCAATTAACTATTATTATTTTAATTTAAATAATAATTTTGGGGTATGTTCTTAGAGATGTTATAGGGTTTTTCTTGCTTCCCCTCCCCCCCCCCATGGAATTGCCATAACCAAAGAATTTTTTTAAATATTTTTTTTAATGTTTATTTATTTTGAGAGAGAGAGAGAGTGCAGGGCAGAGGCAGAGAGAAGGAGAGAGAGAATCTCAAGCAGGCTTTGCACTGTCAGCCCGGAGCCTGACATGGGGCTTGAGCTCATGAACCATGAGATCATGACCTGAACTGAAATCAAGAGTTGGGTGCTCAACCGACTGAGCCATCCAGGTGCCCCACCAATGAATGTTTTTGATACAATATTAAGAACTAGGCCAGGTGAGAAAAGAGCCTATATTTGAAGCCCTGGGAAGAAAAGATATGGTTGGGGGTTGGGTCTGGCCTCTAGAGTGAGCTACTCTTGTTCCATTCTTTCCAAAACTCTAGGGAGATGAGTTCTCCCTTTCTTTCCATCTGAGGACACTGGAAAGTTTCAGTTTTCTTTCCTATGGAGAGTAGTTTTAAAAGGACAGATATTTCCTGATTTGTGTAATTCAAGTTTAGTTCAGTTGAAAAAAAAAATTAGAAGGAAAGTCAGAAATAATAATCATTAAAAAAAAAAAGACATTGAGTAAGTTAATGTGTGGAATCAAGGTTTTTCAAGCTACATGAAGCATGGGATTTTTGTTTTTCTAAACTCTTCAGAGTTTAGAGTGAAGGAGGGGCAGAACTTGTGGCACTGACTAATAAGAAAATATACGTAATCCCTGGATGTTGAAAATTTGCAGGATTTTTAAGCGTGTTAATTGCTTTGACACTTAAAGTAAACCAGTATTGGTCGAAAAGAATGGAAACTAACTTAAGTGTTGAAATTGGGTAACTTATTTATTCATTTTTTGGTGAGGGAGTAGAAACTGAAACTATGATGGCGAGTAAAATACACATAGTTCCTACTATGACTGAGCCTCAAGACTAATGGAAAAATAGTCTTTAAGGAAAACCCTAAATATGTAATTGTAAATTATAGGGCATTTGAGAGCTATTATCAGGGATGGGGGATTGGTAACACTGAAGGAAAGACAATTTCAGAACACGATAGGAAGGAAATATTTGGTGGGTTTGGCCACTACAGAGTCCTGTCAGGGTGATGTTTGTTATTAGGAGAGGGTAGAAGAGTCGGTGGCCGCAGAAGCCAATGAAGACCAAAAATAAGCACTGCCTTGAGAAGCATATGAAAGGACATTCTATGTTATTCTCAGGGCTACTAGGAGCCATTGAATTACCTTAGCCAAGGAACAATTCCATTCAGGTTTAGTAAAAGATTACATTGGCAACTATGAGGAGAAGTGTTTAGAAGAAGGCAAGAGGAGCCTATTGAGAACAGGTAGGGAGCTAATGTAGTGGTATTGCAAACTAGGGTGCTAGCAGTGGAAATAGAGAAAAGGGGTTGCATTCGATACTCACTTTTGGGGAAATCAGCTGGGTTCCCTTGACTGGATGTGGGGAAATGAGGGAGAGGGAGATGTCATAGATGGCTTTTGGATTTCAGAGGGAAGCTGTGAGGAAGAAGAGGCTTGAGAAAAGTATCAAGAGTCAGGGAAGAAACATAGCATGGCATAGTTAAGAGCAGTTAATAAATACAGATGGTAGCTGATTTAGGACAATTTGGCTTATGGCTTTTTGACTTTATCATGGTGTGAAAACAATATACATTCAGTAGAAACTCTACCTTGAGTTTTGAATTTCGATCTTTTCTCAGGGCAGTGATATGTGCAGGATACTCTCTGGTGACGCTAGGCAGCAACAAGGAGCCACAGCTTCCAGTTGGCCACGTGACCTCGAAGATGAACAACAGATATGCTTGCAACCATTCTGCGCACCCATTCTCATTTTCAGTACAGTATTCAATAAATTACATAAGATAGTCAACACTTTATAATAAATTAGGCTTTGTATTAGACGACTGTGCCCAACTGTAGACTCATGTAAGTGTTCTGAACGTGTTTAAGGTAGGTGAGGCTAAGCTATGACGTTTGGTAGGTTAAGTGTATTGAATGCATTTTTGACTTTTGATATTTTCAACTTATGATGGGTTTGTTGGGATGTCACCCATTGTGAATCAAGGAACATCTGTAATTAGTTTTTTCCTGTTAACCAATCCTTCCAGTTCTGGATTATGTCTTGACTTCATTAAAACTTCTCTGACCACCTGAGGCACGAATCAGTTGGCCATCACCTCACATCTTCTGGAGTACTTGCGACTCACCTGAAGTAATATGCTGCCCCTTGCACATGCTGTCCTTTATTCTGCTGACCTTGGTACATGACGCTCTTCTTTTTACATCTAGATTGTAAACTCAGTGGCAGGGGACCTGTTCTTATACTCCTTTGAATACTCAAAATCATTTATTAGCATTTGTACATAGTGGGGTCTCAATAAAGATTTTTTGACTATTTAATAATTGGAAATATTATCACTTTGAGAGAAATTTTGAAAAGGACGTGTTATTGTTAGTGATTCTTCTCTCATATCTCATATCTTCTCTCGTATCTTTGTTAGTGATCTTCTCTCAATATCTTTGTGAGGATGCAATATAAAGAACTATAGAATTGGGGGCCTGGGTGGCTCAATCGGTTGAGTGTCCAACTCTTTTTTTTTTAATTTTTTTTATGTTTATTTTTGAGAGAGAGAAAGAGATAGGACATGAGTGGGGGAAAGGCAGAGAGAGAGGGAGGATACAGGGAGTCTGAAGCAGGGTCCAGGCTCTGAGCTGTCAGCACAGAACCTGACACGGGGCTCGAACCCACGAGCCGTGAGATCATGACCTGAGTTGAAGTCACTTAGCTGACTGAGCCACCCAGGTGCCCTGAGTGTACAATTCTTGATCTCTGTGCAGGTCATGACTTCACAGTTTGTTAGATCGAGCCCTGCTTTGGGCTCTGTTCTGACAGCATGGAGCTGCTTAGGATTCTCTCCCCCCCAATAAAAAAATAAACTTAAAAAAAAAAAAGAACTAGAGAATTATTTATAGCAGCTATAGTTTATTGTAATCTATAAGTTTAGTAAAGAGAGACTGAGGGAATCCTGCGTATTTGTTTTTAAGTCTCTGTATTCATTGTTCCTGTTAGAGGTGATGGGTGCATTTGGAAAAAAAAGGTGATGGTGGGGTGGAGGGAGGAGGGGATGAATGAGGGGAGGAAGGGAGGTGAGAGAAGACTTACTAAAATACACACAAAACGTGGGTCTGTGTAATCCGTGAAAAATGTTGCAATGAGGCCCAAAGAGTGCTCTAAAATGATGCCTATAGTGGTACAAGTCACACCCACTACCTTCTATGCCTCATAGTTAGTGGTGAATGTGGGACAGGGCATGCTGACCCTGTGGCTCTTTGATGGGCTTCTCCAACTCCTCGTTTGTCTCAGACTGCTTGTAAAGCAGCCTCTTACAACTTCCTTTGTCCATCATCCTTTGGAGTTTTGTAAGTGAGGGTGGGGACAGATGATCACTGCTGCCACTTATCTATAAGCTCCTGCTGTTATTATTAATCATAGTTTGCTCTTTACTAATGTGAGCACTTACATGGAAATAAAAGGCATTAATTGAATAGCTCATGTATGGTAGGATTTGGGGTAGGCAGCTTTGAAGACATAGATGTGAAAAAAACCCCAAAATTTATGATCTCAAAGAGCATACAGTAGCAAAGTCCAGTGTGTACATAGACATACAACTTTTCACTATGGTAGTAGAGATTTTTTTTTTTCTATAGAAAGCTTATCTATTGGTATTTAAGGCTTTAGAAATCAGGATTAGCAGCTTTATTTCTCCATGTGTTAGCTATGTGATCTGGGCAAGATACTTAATTTTTCTGAGCCTTATTTAATGTTTATTTATTTTGGAGAGAGAGACAGAGACAGAGACAGAGACAGAGCATGATTGGGGGAGGGGCAGAGATTGAGGGAGACAGGATCTGAGGTAGGCTCCAGGCTCTGAGCTGTCAACACAGAGCCCGATGCAGGGCTCAAACCCACAAACCACGAGATCATTACCTGAGCCAAAGTCATACGCTCAACCCACTAAGCCACCCAGGTGCCCCTCTCTAAGCCTTATTTGCATTAGTCCCGAAATGAAGATAGTAACACCTTCATTCTAGGGTTGTTGTAGAAATTAAATAAAATAATACAGTCAAAGCTTCTAGTGTATGTATTGTACATGTTGAGTGCTTAATAAATCATATATATGCAAACATGAAGGTCTATTCCACTTGTCTAACAAGTGCTTTCATATTCATTTGTAGTTCTGATCTTTCTTTTGCAAAGACAAAGTTGATGATAATGATCTATTTCTTAGGGCTGAGTCAGACCAGTTGGCCCAAGGACCCACTGTTTCTTCACAGCCCATGCAGCACCCTTCCATGGTTTAGCCTTCCGCCCACTCCACCCTTCCTTCTCCCTCCTAATTGCTTCCCACCCGCCCTCACAGGACTTTCCCTTTCTCCCACTCCAAATGATTATGCAAGAGTCAGGTTGCTCTTGACAATATATACTTATAAGAGCAAAATTCAGAATAAATACTTGGTTATTTCAAAGAATGAAATGAGGCATCTTGTCTCGCACTTTACCCATGAGTCAAGAAATTTATGGGCATGAGTATCAATATCATCTTCACCGATCTGAAATAAACTTGATAAGTTGTTCGCTGTTTCCTGGCTTCAGCTTTCTTGTTTGTAAAACAGATGATTGTGAAATGGGAAGGTTGGGTTGCCTCTGGTGACTGGAGATGTGTTATGGTGAGCAGCACAGGGAAAGTGTTGGGCGAAAAGATCACTGTCAGAGAAATCAAGAGATCGAGATTCTTGATTTTAGACTGGAAATTAAAGTATGGGAAGAAAAGGAAAGACCTGACTTTTCTAAAATATTCTGACACTAATCCATCTTATACTGGAAATGTTTTGGTGCTTCTTACTTAGTTTAAACATGGAAAGGAGTAAAAGAATGCTGAGAAAGGAATGGGAAGAAATATCAGAGATCCAGGGTGTTGGTGCTGGGGATGGGATGGTCAGAGTTACTGTCAATTCAACCCCAGGACTTTGCTCATATAGGCACCAAAGGATATTGTCTTCCTTGTTCGTCCCCAAGAAAGATAATTTTCCAAAGTTAAAGGATAAGCACTATATTTAATAGTTCACTAGATCTATTGGACAAGGGTTTATCCATCGCTTTCTGGGATAAATGTGTATTTTCAGCCAATATTATACTTTTGGGTGCTTATTTTCATAAAGCAGCAATTTTTTAATTTTTATAAGGGATAGAGAATTATTATCTCTGAGATGAAGCTAGAATATCACTCCCAAGACTGTCCTCTTCTCAATCCATCTTCCCCACACAAATTTAAATTGCTCAATGTAATTTCAAATCTTAGATTTAAAAATAAGAATACAGACTTCCCAGTCACTGTCTGCCTGAGATATTACTGCCTTGAGATGCTCAGAAGTCAAGAGAGCATGTTATATATAATCATTAGTTCATTAAGCTAGCCCCCTTTTTCCATAAGTAACAAACCACAGTGCCACTTACACTGTCATTCCATTCATTAAAAAAAAAAAAGTACTGACTTTTCATTACTATCACTGTGACAGGTTTAACATATTTTCTTACCTGCAGAAACTAAAGAGAGCATTTCTGACCATTAAGAATAAAGTCATCCATCCAGAACTGAGCTTTTCTCTAAAATGGTACTCGTTAGGCAATCCTCATTTGCAGGGAAGGAAATGAAAGAATTATATGACAGAGAGTGACCGTTTGGAGAAGAGAGACAGGAGAAACCCTACATTCAATGTTTAGGGGAAGTAATATTTGAGCTGAGAACAGAAGGGTAACAATGACAAATGGTCTTTAATCATTGCGCATTTAATTATATTCTAGTCATTTACATACATGAATTCACGCGTCCTGGGACTCGTGCTCCAAATTCTGCTTTAAAAAGTCTCTGCTCTTGTAGTTAAGTTCCATGAAGAACTGGAGAAAACCATTTCAGAAAAAGCAGTGGCAGGGGGAAAGTCTCTAAGCTGGTATGAAGTCAGGTATGTTGAAGAATGGGAAGAAGTCTAGAGTGGCTTGTATGGAATAAGCTAGGGGACAAAAAATATTATATATGGGAAAGTGTGTTGGAAACCAGAGTAAAGAATTTTGATTTTATACTTTAGTCTTTGGACTCATTATCTCAATCACTATTTTAATAATTTGAAAGTCAATTTGCTTCTAATTTGTACTCTATGCAATAATCCTGAGCATACCAGGACAATAGACAGGAGAGTTTTTTTTTTTTTTAAATCATAGTATTTTATGCTCAGTATTATACAGATAATTATTGAGTGTGAGACTCTTTAGGTAACAAATATTTCTACTCCTTAAAATATCCAAGTGTAAATAATTCACCACATTGAATAATATCATTTCCCATAGTCCAAACCAGGTCTATTGACCACTCCAGCAGATTGTTGCTATTAGGTGCAATTTCCTCCTAAGGCATTCAAGAAAGTATAAATATTTAACATCTTTGAGCAATTTGAGCAATCATAGTTTGCTCTGATATTAAAAATGCAATAGCAATGAAAAGTCTTTCTAACAGAATACAAATCCAGATCTAAATAAATGCAGCATTCTTGTCTATAAACTTTTCAGGAAACCGTGCACATCTTCAATGGCATTGTTTCAGGTTAGGCTTGTCCTTTTAACACACTGAGTCTCTGTTCGGTGATCAGAGCTGTCTGTCTAGCATTTCATCTCACTGGGAAATTGGCTTCTGGGTTTGATCACACTTCACAAGCAATGTCCACCATGTAAGCAAGGACAAAGCTCTTTGTTGGTACCGAGGTTAACATTCTAAAATACCACGATAGGTAGAAACAGAAATGACTTTTATTCTTCTGTGTAGAATTAGAGAGCTGAGTTCTTTTAGGATGATGGAGTAGATATTTTGGAAGTACCAAATCTTACAAGAATCCTCCTTGACAGAAACAAAAGCAAAAATTCAAAACGGAGGGTAGCCTAACACTTAGGGTATTAAGAACACATGAAAAAGAAGATTGACCATGAGGTTGGTGAGGATTGTTTTGGGTCAGTTACTAAGGAAAGGACAGAAAAAACTTGATTCAGATGTAGGTACTAAGTGTTTATTATTTGAGTCCAGAAATGGATGGGAGTGGGTAAAAGGGGATGTTCCCTCAGTAGGTTGATGTTTTTGGCAACATTACAACTGATGTTGCAAGAAGGGAAATAGTCTCAAGATGAAAATCTCTTACAGGTTGGCATTTGCCCAAAACTGTAATGTTGACAGGGAAGTGTGGGCACACCCAAAAACATCCTGATTAAATTGCAGGTGTTGTGCAAAAGCAAGTGGGAAGAGCAAATATTTTATAACTAGTAAGCAGATTTTGGCAGTTGCCTTATATATAGTGTGTGAGATTATAAAATCTTAAGGCACAAGGTAATTGTTTTATATTTCTGTTGTAAAAGAGAGTTTTGCTCAGAGACTCATACACTATTTGATTTGGAAAAGACTTTTCAGATCATCTCTTCTAATGGGCTTTTTATTTTTTAGCAGAAATAACTCTTTTCAAATAAAATTTTAAACTGAGCTCTGCTAAGGGCTCCAGTGTGGCTCAGTTTTAAGCGTCCAATTCGTAGTCATGATCTCCAGGTTCTTGAGTTTGAGCCCCACATCAAGTTCTGTGCTGACAGCTCAGAGCCTGGAGCCTGCTTCAGATTCTGTTTCCCTCTTTCTCTACCCGCCCCTGCTCGCACTCTGTGTCTCTCTCTCTCTCTAAAAAATAAATAAACATTAAAAAAGCTTAAAAATAATTAAAAAAAGTAAATTGAACTCTGCTATATAAAAACAGATGGGGGCACCTGGCGGCTTAGTTGCTTAAGCATCAGACTCTGATCTCGGCGCAGGTCATGATCTCACGGTTTCGTGAGTTCGAGCCCCACATCTGACTCTGTGCTGACAGCATGGAGCCTGTCTGGGTTTCTCTCTCTCCTCTCTCTCTACCCCTCTCCCACTTGCTCTGTGCCCCCTGCCTCTCCAAATAAACATTTAAAAAAATTAAAAAATGAAAACATGGTATTTTATTAGTAAAAATGACCTTAGAAGTTTAAATTGAACATATTTATTCTTTATATAGTGACCAAATGGACCTAATGGAGTTGTTTTGATTAATACAAAGGCTTGGAATCAGAGCTACTGTGGGGCACTTGTGATTTCATGAAATCCTTAGCTTCTCATTTATTTTAGGATTTTTGTGTGTTTGCACATGATTAAAAAAGTCCCGATTTCCGCAGACAGCTAGCTGCAAATGGGAGGTTTCAGCAGATCCCTTTGTAATCTCAGGATATTCTTGGAGGAGAATCTTTTATCCTGAGGTCCACTCAAAAATGAGTCAAACTGGAAACACAAGTTAATGCATTAGTGGTTTCCAATGTGCTGACATCTGGCATATAACTCCTTGGAGTGTTCTAAATATTGTGATATTTAAAATGTTTCCACACTCCTTAAAATGCAAATTGAGTCCAATATCTGTTGAGCCCTTTCCACAGAAGTTCTTCCACAGAAACCCAGGGCTCAAAAGTTGTTAGTGGTGGTGTGGTAATTATTTCAGGCTTTCCTGAACTGAAGTGTGTGCAATCCAGCAAAATAAACAAGCTTAACACTGTTAAATAAAATAATTCATGTTCTAGTGAGGAAATGTCACAGTCGAAACTAGACCCTGAGCCTCTTGACTTCCTTCCTGTTTCATGTTTGTGGAGAATGAATTGAACACAATATAGTAATGGTTCACTTATTGTCAGTTTTATTCACTTAGCACTTTAGTTTTATTCATGAGGATATGCCTTATGGGCTCCCATTCCATCTTTTTAATAGGTGTTTCACCGGCTAGATTGAAAGTCCCTTGTCCAAAGGAACTAAGCCACATATTTTTTTATAGCCACCAGTGTCGTGCGTGTAGAGTAGGATATTAGTGACCTATTGATTATGCATTCAAGAACGATATGAACTTATTCTCATATACACATCTATTATTGATAATTTAGTTGATGGTGAAGTGTTCTGTTGATGTTTCAAGCTGTACCATTTTCAGTGCATAGATGAATCTGTCCACAGTTTTGTTTAAAATTTCATGTAACATTTTTATGTACTGTTAGTGAATTAAAGGGGGATATACTGAATAACCACTATGTCCCCAGCAATTGGTATAATTCCATGGACACAACGGTAAGTCTTTTGTGCAACTATTTCACATATCATAAATACAAACAGGTGTTCAGTGGAAACCATCATGCCAAATTAGCAGCTATCATTGTTGAGTTTGACACTAAAGTGGGTTTTTAATTAGGATGATTGGTATTTTCTCCTTCTTTTACTTGGAATGGTAGCATTCAAAAACTGAAATATCGTCAGGTCTGGTTTTATGTTGTGGGAAGATTAAAATTCCTTCTTCGGAAACATCCTGGCTTTGTTTCACATTATTTCCTATCTCACTCCTCATGGGAGGGTTATTACCCATCCAAGTAGAAGACCTGTTTAGCTCCTTAATGTTCATAGCAAGATTTCAATCTTATTTTTTTTCTAAAATGTTAGATTGAACTCAAAAACTTGATGTTTTGTAGATAAAAAATAATTGAAAATTAGCAGTTTCACGTGGTTCCACCAAGTGTATGACTTCAACTGAAATCAAGTTGTTTGCTATCCAGCTCTTATCAAAAACTCTATGGATAAAAGTGATAATAATAGAGGTTTGGTTTAAAGCAGAGGTCGACAAACTTTTTCTGAGAGGGCCAGTTAGGAAATATTTTAGGCTTTGTGGGTCAGTCTATAGCAACTACTCAATTCTATTGTTGTAGCATGAAAGCAGCCATAGACACAGAGCAAATGAATGGCTGTGGCTGTGTTCCGATAAAACTTTATTTATAAAAACAGGCACTGGGCTGAATTTGGCCTGGAATCATAGTTTGCTCACATCCTTGGACCATGTTCTTTCGGTATGAATTGCCTTTGCAGAATTACCTTGTGGTGGTTAGCTTTCCCGGGGGGAGGAGTTGAGAAACAACCATAAAAAATTCTTTATTACATTTGCTCTGGGGATGTTACACAAAAATATTATTCATATGATTAGCCAGCATTCCACCTAATATCTAGCTAATCCCTAGAATAATCCCTAGCTAATATCTAGGTAACGATTTGTTTCTTCTCTTGCCTAAATGGTTTTTATGATAATAAAACTCTGGCTGTCTCCCTTTTTTTGCTTTTGTTACCAGGAATATCAATACCAAATCCATGCGTCAGCTACAGCCACTATGTTGACATTTATGTTCTGTAGAGGTGAAATTCCCTTCTTTCTTATAATTAGCCTTGATCTGACTATATATTTAAATTGAATTTTCCCTAACTTTAGAAATTTTGAATTGTAATCTGCTATTCTCTTGCATGCTTCTTTGTTGTGAACAGGCTCAAATTCTTCTGGATCATGTTCGAGAGTAAACATACAGAGTAGGTACCCGATCCATGCTCATATCTGAAAGTCAATTTCCTGTAAACTTTTAGTATCTAAGGTACACAAGTATATACTATTGAATTATTTTAATCCAACAAATAACTTATGCATATATATTCTTCTGCTCTCAAGAAGTTTATAGCTGGTTGGGGGAGACATACATATGAACAAATAGTGACAAAGCTACAAGATAATTGTCCTAACGGAGGTACATGTACCATGCAGCCTGGAGCTCGAGTTTTAGGGAATGATGCTGTTGCAACATCTTCCTCCTTGGCGCGATGAGACCAACTATGCCAAAACAAACCTTTTGTGAATAGTCATTATTTCTTATAGAAAAGCTTAAAGGCATATAAGTAAGATGATGCTTGATGTTTTGATTTCCTGCCTTAACAAGCTCAAAACACTCTTCTACAATTAATTCAGAACTTATGATTTATACTTTAGAAAAACATTAATTTCAACCAAGTTTTATTAAGTGCTTGTTAAAGACATTAGTTCCTTATATCTAAATTAATCCCTGAGCATTTCAAGGGTTTGAGTTGACATTTCAGTCCACCAGCTTTTTTCACCAGGAAAGCCAAGATATCCCTTCGTGTTATTTGAGACTCACAAGCAAGGATAGGCTGGATGCTTAAAAATTCATAAACACTATTTTAATGACATTAAAGCAACTCACCATACAAGAAAAATATTATTTATAATTATTCTGTCTCAAAAAATTATTCTTCTCAGTGAGTTAAGCTATTTATTTAATTCATACGCAAAATATTTCAACACTGTTAAAATTATAGTTTATGTTGTTTGTGTTTAAGCAACTAAACATCAGATTTTTTTCTAAACCATACAGTTTTACATTTATAATTTTAGTATCTAAAATTTATTTCCTCACCAAATATTTACTGAACACCTATTATGTGCTCAGTATATAAGTTTCTTGGCTTCAAAAAGGCTACCTCTTCATGGGAGAAGACAGATGATAAACCTAGAGACAGATTCTTTTTTTTTTTTTTTTTTTTTTTTTTAATTTTTTTTTCAACGTTTATTTATTTTTGGGACAGAGAGAGACAGAGCATGAACGGGCGAGGGGCAGAGAGAGAGGGAGACACAGAACCGGAAGCAGGCTCCAGGCTCTGAGCCATCAGCCCAGAGCCTGACGCGGGGCTCGAACTCACGGACCGCGAGATCGTGACCTGGCTGAAGTCGGACGCTTAACCGACTGCGCCACCCAGGCGCCCCGAGACAGATTCTTAAAAAGATGTAATTAATTGGTGATTACAGCTATTATAAAAATAAAACACAGAAATGAGATAATGAAAAACTGTTGAAGAATGGTGGTGGGTGGTAATCTCTCAAGGTCTCTGTAAAGAACAGTAAGAAGAAGGCAGCAAGTGGAAACCTAGCAGGGGGGAGCAATTATTTAGAATTTATTTGAAATTCCTTATGGTTAGGAAATAAAGTAAAAATTTTAATAAAAGCCATATTGCAAAAAATCCAATTCTATGTGTTTTTTTATCCTCTTTGTTCTTACCTATAATGGGAAAGATATCTTTTAAGAAATTATCATCAAGCCCCCTGGAATGATGATATAATTAAGTTGGTTTTCTTGCACGTGCTTCACAAAAGGTGAAGACCTAAGCCTGTTCCTTTGGAGAACTACCACAGGTTTTATCTCCCAGGATAGAGCCTGAGGCAAAGAGTTTCACAGCCTTGACCTTCTGGAATGTCACCAGAATGGAGTTAAGGAGTATGGATGTATGGGGAGAGTTTGGAGGGTGATTTAAAGATCAAAGAAAAATGAGGCAGGCAGATTGTGGGAAATGAGGCTCCCCACTCATTCATGTGAGGCTATTGACTGAAAGATGACGCAAAATAAAAAGTTGACATTAGAAGTTGCTCTATCCTTTTTCTACAAGCGTGTTTATGCTCAGTGAACAGAATGAGAACGTTCTCTATCTGGTAATGGACTATACTTGCATGACTGTCCAGATAGAGGTGTGAGAATTCGGACAAACACATGGTTAAAAAAAATTAAAATGCCTTTAAATTTTGTTTCTTAGAATAAATGATGAGAATTGAAATTTCTAGGTCAATTGGTATTGAGTATGTTTGTGGTTCTTAATATATGACTACACTGTTTTCACAAAGGCTATCCTGTCCAATATACTTAGCCTTCCATGAGCATCATTTAAGGTTTATCTTGCCAGCCTGATATTAACAATTTTTTTTTAACGTTTATTTATTTTTGAGAGAGAGAGAGAGAGAGAGAGAATGAGCGAGGGAGACGCAGAGCGAGAGGACAGAGAATCTGAAGCGGGTTCTGTGTTGACAGCAGTGAGCCCAACGAGGGGCTCAAACTCATGAACTGTGACATCATGACCTGAGCCGAAGTCAGACACTCAATTGACTGAGCCATCCAGGCACCCCTTGCCAGACAGACGTTTAAAATACAATATAAATTCTTGCCTGTAAGCACTGTATTGGAGACTGATTATTTAACTGGCCATCTGCTGAGTCTGTCTAAAGGCACATGCTGAACACCTTCATGGATGATCCAGTCTAAAACCCACAATAGAGCATGTAGCTTCCTTCCCTGGGGCAGCCCTCCCTGTGTATGTGGCTATTCGACCAGCCTGTGGATCCTGTATCTTCCCTGTAAACAGATCCTTAGCTTCTAGGTAACACTGGCAGCCACTCTCTGGAAAACTCCTACTACCACTCCCACGCATTGGTTAAATCCTTGATTACTTCCTGTGTGACTGCAGAAGGAAATCTTCACTAAGAGAGTATCAATTGTCTATTGCTACGAATTACCCAGAAAATCAGTGGCTTGCAACAAACAATAAGCATTTATTTAATTCATGAGTTCATGGGCCAACAAGTTAATATGGATGAGTACTCTGGTCTCTGTTAAACTTGGTCACATATGGCAGATGGCTGGCCGTTAGCTGGGCATGACTGAGCAGCTGGGCTGCTTTCCTTCTCTAGCAGACTATCATAGGTGTTTTCCTTGCATGGCAAATGTACAAGAAGTAGAGGAGCTTCATAAGAATTTGGGTGGTTGGGAGAGGTGTAACCTGACTTTGAGGCCTCTGTGTGATTGATAAACAATTGTCTGTTTTTCAAGGGGATCCTTTAATATAATTCTAGACTCCGGAGTCAAAGTCTGTGGATTCAAATCATGGCTCTACTAGGCACTGTGTGTCCTGGGCCAAGTTATTTAACCCCTCTGTGCTTTTGTTTCATAATTTGTTATCTGGGCATAATACCAAATTGTACCATGGTGGGTTGTTGTGAAAATTCAATTAATGAACATACGTAATATGTTCAGAACAATGGATGTAATATGTTCACATAAAAATGCTAAGGAAAATATTACCTGTAAAATACTTCTCTCGTATATCACTTTTATTGGTTTCCTCAGAGATCTCATTGCTTGGAAACTCAACTCTATTTCTGTTGATTTAGACCAGATCCTTCAACTGTCTGCTTTTGACGTCCCTTCAGGGCCTCGGCTTCTCCCAGGTCACCACCCTGCTGGGTGGCTCCACTCATTCAGACATCCTTTTGTGTGGAGTACATTCCAAGATGCTGTGGCACTCACAGTGTGCACTCAGAGGGTCCAAATTTGTGCCATGGCACAGTACTCTGAGAAACAAAGCTTTGGAAACAAAGCTTTGTGTCTTTGTTCTATTGTTAAGCAGTCCATTCTAGCTAGCCTATTTTTCTTTAGCTTTTCTAGCAAAGCCACCTGAGACTGACTTTTTCTCTTAAATCTTTCTGCTAAGGCTGATCCTAGAGCAGGTCAAAAATACCACGTAAAGAAGGTGTGGGATGTTGAGTGGGGGAAAGAGAAGAAACCAGCCAGGTCCCAGGTCTCCGACACAGGTTTCACAGCCCAAGTTAGGCCTACAGTGGGAAGAGGAAACAAGCTTCATCTGGGATAAAAGTTTGGATCTTTGATGTCATACTGAGTTGGATCTTTTTTTTTTTTTTCAAAGTTTATTTATTTTTGGGACAGAGAGAGACAGAGCATGAACGGGGGAGGGGCAGAGAGAGAGGGAGACACAGAATCGGAAACAGTCTCCAGGCTCTGAGCCATCAGCCCAGAGCCTGACGCGGGCCTCGAACTCCCGGACCGCGAGATCGTGACCTGGCTGAAGTCGGACGCTTAACCGACTGCGCCACCCAGGAGGCCCCTGAGTTGGATCTTAAAAATTCATTTCAGTTCCTACTGCAAGCAGGCTCAGGCTTCATATGCAAGAATACACTTATTTAACAAAATAAAGCATTATCATCTAATAGGAAAAAGACCCTCACATTCATGGTCACCAGCTTAATGCTAAGGTACAAGGGCAACTTTATCGCCTGTCCCCCAGTTTCCACTCTCTGGTCTTCTCAACTGGTTACTTAGTCACCTCTCACATAGTAATGATGGGAAAACAGGTTTCAACCCACAGTTTTTGGAAATCACTTAGCACCCATAGCCATGGTAGTTTTGGAATTGTTTTGGATGAATTGTATTGTTGTATTCCTTATATGAAACTGGGATAATGTGGAAAGTTGCATTTAAAAACCCTATTTCATATATATGCGGGTGTTTTGTGTTTCATTTTGTAGGTTGGCGTTTGCATCAATATTGCACAATTGCATTATTTTGATTGTTGAAACCATGGGTTTTATAAGATTTCTGCTTTGTGTATTTCTCCATGTGTAAATTATGTGTGTTTCATCCATTATTGAAATTTTCTATGCACACGTTAAAAATTTAAATAAAAACTTACAAATGAAAGAATTAAATAAACACATTACTCATTTGATTATCTCAATCTTAAGGCATTTTCACTTCTGACTCCAAATGGCTGGTGGGAGAGAAGATAGATGTCTCCTAGTTTAAAGCAGCAATCCCCTGCCATACCCTACCTTACACACACAGTCTCAGTCCTAGAGGGATAATTGTGAACTCTGAAACTACTGTTTTTAATTTTGGGGGGGTTAGTAGCATATCAGTGATTAAAATGTTTATATGACTAGTCCTTGATGTATCAATTTTAGACATCTATGCACAATCTGCTATGGCAGCTAAATCAACCTCTCACTCTTTGCTTTTCCCATCCCAGTATAGTTATATTATTTTTTTTAATTCCTCTATTTGTGAGTTTGTAAGTTTGAATAATGTATCTTAACATTTATACCTTATTCTATTGATTCCTGAGTTTTGACTTTGAACGATGAAGGTTTTAGCCTCTCCATTCTTGCTTTCATTTCATCTCATTTTTCGCCTCCTCACTTCAGTCAGTCATGGGTAATTTTTACATTGTCAAGGTAATTGACAACATTGTCAAGAAATATTGATAATACCTCTTTATTATTTTGAGACCATAGTTGAACTGTTAGTACACTGTATATGGGATGTATTGAAACTTCAAAAGCTGTGGAGACCAGGCAGGCATGCGTTAAAAACTGGTAGACTTTGGCGAGCTGGTGAGTGTATGCTGAGTGTTGTTTGGATGAAAGTGAACCCAGTGATGCAAAATATCCCGGTATTTTAAGAGAAGCCTGATAATCCAGATTTTTATGTGAAATCTTCTGATTTGAAAATGCTGAACCTCATTAAATTAAAATACACACACACACTAAGTCAAATAAAACACTTCTGCTGGATGGAGCCCATTGGGCTACCAATTTGTGACTTCCGGTGTATAAATTGTGTCTAAAGTTTATAAATAAGTAAATGTTATTCATATTTTTATAGTTTTCAAAAATCATTCATAGCGTATCAAATGCTAATTTCCATTCTTTTTAATTTTTTTTTATGTTTTATTTATTTTTGAGAGAGAGAGAGAGAGAGAGAGAGAGAGAATGAATGGGGGAAGGGTAGAGAGAGAAGGAGATTGAATCCGAAGCAGGCTCCAGGCTCCGAGCTGTCAGCAGAGCCCTACTCAGGGATCAAGCTTGTGAGCTGCAAGATCACAACCTGAGCCAAAGTTGGACACTCAACTGACTGAGCCACTCAGGCGTCCCTAATTTCCATTCTTAAATAGATTTTTTTACCCTTGCTTTTCTTAGATTCTAATTTATATTGTCTCCTTTTCATTAAATACTTAAGGTCTTTCAGCTTACTAAGGAAAGTACCAACTTTAAGTCCTTATTTTCTCTGGGTGTCTCTGTTCCATCTAGACTGATCTTTTAGCTTTTTGCAGTTTTCATCCAGGTACTAATTCTTGGTTTAGTTTTGGTTTGGTTTGTCTTTTGTGTTGGCATAGTTCTCCCATTTTTTGGCTTGAAGTTTTTCTTTCTTAGATTCCTCCCTTGTTTTCATGGAAAACATCCTTAAGTAAGTGCCTAAGAGAGGATGTGTAGGAAGTAAACATTTTGAGTCTTTGTATGCCTGAAATGTTTTTATTCTACATTATATTTGACTGCTAGTTTGGCTAGATATGGAGCTGTAGGTTTAAAATTATTTTCCCTAATTTTAAAACCATTTTTCTTTCATTGTGACTGCTGTTTTTTAAAGTGTTTTATTAACTACTGGCTTTCAAACATATTAACATGTATAACTTTGCAATGTTTTCATTATTTAAAGAGAATAAGAAAATATAATCATTTATATTAATGTTAGGAGAAGAAAAGCAAATCTAAGGAAAACAGAATAAAGAAAATAAATCCAGTATTGCTTTTGTGAAATCTGATAACAGTCTTAGTCCCATTTGCATTTTTCTTTATATAGAAACTTTTAGGATTTTCCTTTATCCTTCATGTTCTAAAAAAATTTATCATGATGCATCTAAGCTGGAGTGTTTTTCCTTTCTTGTTTGAGGCACTTAGTAGAAGCTTTTTACTGAAATGTTCATGTTCTTAGTCCTGGAAAATTCCTGTTATGAGTCTTTTTTTTCTTAATAATTTTAGTCCTTTTCTTTTTTTTTCTTTCTGATTTCACTTTATAATATTAATGGAAGCTGCAGTTTGAATGTCTTCTGGAATAGTGAACCTTTATGAAACTGAATCTAGGAAGGGACTCGGTTTTACTTTCCCATTCTATGTTACCTGTTTTATAATTGTCTGTTTTCTTCTCTTGACTTTATTTTCTTCATTATGTACATGTTTAGAAAGTCAGTAAGACTTACTTTTAAAAATATCAGTCATCTCCTCAACTCCTCTCTAGCCTCAATTTTCATTTCTAAGTTCTCATACTTATTACTTCTAGTATTTGCTTCCACCATTCTAATAACATGCTTACAGTGACTTTTTTTCCCTAAAATGATGCTACTGATTATTTTTTTTTACCCTGAAGCCAAGGATTTAACTTTGTGATACATGCCTCTCCCCCTCAATAGAAACACTTTTTCTCCCCCATTTTCCAGATAAAATCTTCTCATTCTTTCACATGAAATCAATATTCAGTGTTTATATTTTTATAACCACGTAGACTTCATTCACAGATGAACTGGGCAATGGACTCTCATTTCGTTTCTTTTCCCATATAAATTTTATTTTTCCTGGAGTCATCACTGTCCAGCTTTTTTCTTTTTGTTTCATTTTCCGAGTACCTATCTCAATTCAACTCCAAATTTTTTCCAGATTATAAATCCTCTCTCAGTGCATTCAAATTTATCAAATAATTTCTCGGTTTCAGTTAAGAGCATTGAAGCTATCCCTCCTGGATGGGTAGATTTGATGTTCCCTAGTCTAGCTGCACTGCTTTGTCTTTGGGATCCCCCTTCATCATCACCATCATGGAAATTCCCTTCAGCTCTCTCCTGTGTTGGAGACTGTTTCCTGGTTCCCATCTCTTGGTTCCTCTTTCTTGGTTTATCCTTTCCACTAGTTCCAGAGAAAAGGAACATGGGAACTACAGTTTTGAAACCTTTCAAGCCTATTACCGCTCTTGATGAATAATTTATCTCGGTATAGACTTCAATATTAGATGTCATTTCCTCTTAGAATTTTCAAAGCATTACTTTCTCACCCGGATTGTCTTCAGAAAATCAGGTCTGATGTCATTTTGATTCTTGGCTTCTGATCTGCTTTTCTTTCTGGAAAGATCTGAGATCTCTTCACTCTTGGTATTTTGAAGATTCATGATTTTAAACCTTAATGTGGAGTTTTCTTTATTGTATTGAGAATGTGATGGACACATCACATTCTTGCCTCTTCTTTTCTCCATTCTTTTTATCTAGAACTTCCGTTGGTTAAATATTGGGCATTCTGGACTGTCTCTCTTGTCTTCTGTTTGTCTTTTGTCTTACATTCTAGATGGCTGTCTCCACTTTACCCTCCAATCCCACTACTGCATTTTAAACTTCTAATATCAGACTTTTCATTTCAAGAGCTCTTTCTTGTATTCTTAGTGTTCTGTTAAAACCAGCATCTTTCTCACTGTTCCATGGCTGTAATATCTTTTCTTATCTTTCTGTAGATATTTGTTTGGAGAAGAATTTTTCTGTCTCTACCCTGTCTCATCCCTCCCAGTCTCTTTTACTGTTTGTTTTGGTTGCTGTCCCTTATGCTCAAAGTTTTCCTCAAATGTCTTGTGTCTTCTGGGTGTCCATTCATATTTACGTTTAATGCACTAAGAAGCTGTCTGGAATCTCTGATGGGCTTTATTCCAGCATGATATGATTTGGATATTTTACTGGGCAAACCACAACCATCAATAGTTGTAGATCTTTTCTCACAGTCTGGTCAGCTGAAAATTTCCTTCCCAGGGATCTAATTTGGATGCTGGTGCATTCTGGGGACTGAGGACGGGAGAGGGACCCCACTCTTTGATATGTCCCTTAAATGCTTTATTTTCAGAATGTCACTTTGACTTCAGCCGTTCACAGTATAAGATTGTCCTGCTTTAATCCCTCTAAAGAATAGTTTTCCTTGGGTGGGGAAGGGAAACTTCTCTGGCTGAGCAGTTTGGGCAAGGTGAACCTGGGCAGGGAATGGGTCTAATTGTTTTCGGCTATGATCCAGAATTTGCTTTCAAATCTGTTTGAGCCACACCTCTATGTCTCTTTTAGATAAAGATGTCTTTGATTTTGAAATGTTCCAGGGTTCAAGCTTATTCCTGACTTTATTCCACTGCTGGCATATGTTTAACTTTTCCCCTTTTTAATGTTAGTCATCTTCGTTTGTTGGCTTCATAGATTCCAAATTTTGATGCTGTCATTTTTTTCTCTGTCCTCATTTTCCTTGTAAATTTATTGCTTTTTTCCCCTTCCATATCTTCTGTGAAGATATCATTCTAGTGAAGTGTGGGAAAGGAATGAAGCTCAAAATGTGTCTTTGGGGCGCCTGGGTGGCTCAGTTGGTTAATCATCCAATTTTGGATCAGGTCATGAACTTGTGGTTCGTGAGTTCGAGCCTTGCGACGGGCTCTATGCTGAGAGCTCAGAGCCTGGACCCTACTTCGGATTCTGTGTCTCCCCCTCTTTCTGTTTCTCCCCTGCTCACACTCTGTCTCTTTCTCTCAAAAATAAATAAAGATTAAAAAAATTTTAAAAATATACCTTCAAATTGTCATGTTCAAACAGAAGTCTTTTATTTATTTATTTATTTAATTAAAAAAATTTACATCCAAGTTAGCATATAGTGCAACAATGATTTCAAGGGTAGATTCCCTGATGCCCTTTACCCATTTAGCCCCTCCCCCTTCCCACAACCCCTCCAGCAACCGTCTGTTCTCTATATTTAAGAGTCTATTATGTTTTGTTCCCCTCCCTGTTTTTATATTATTTTTGCTTCCATTCCCTTGTGTTCATCTGTTTTGTATCTTAAAGTCCTCATATGGATGAAGTCATATGATATTTGTCTTTCTCTGATTGACTAATTTTGCTTAGCATAATATCCTCTAGTTCCATCCACGTAGTTGCAAATGGCAAGATTTCATTCTTTTTGATTGCCAAGTAATACTCCACTGTGTGTGTGTGTGTGTGTGTGTGTGTGTGTGTTTGCGTGTGTGTGTGTATCTTCTTTATCCATTCATCCATCGATGGACATTTGGGCTCTTTCCATACTTTGGCTATGGTTGATAGTGCCGCTATAAACATTGGGGTGCATGTGTCCCTTTGAAACAGCATATCTGATCATCCCTTAGATAAATACCTAGTAGTGCAATTCCTGGGTCATAGGGTAGTTGTATTTTAATTTTTTGAAGAACCTTCACACTATTTTCCGGAGTGGCTGCACCAGTTTGCACTCCCAAGAGGTCTCTGTTTTTAATTCAACATTTACCTTATGGGATATCAAATTTTGGGAGGATTTTAAACTAACAAAATCTACAAATTCCATTACTTTATTATAACTACTTCAAAATTTATTGTTCAAAAGCTTACATATTTTATAATCATTTTGCTCATACTATACATACTTGCATTGGTGATTTCATTTAATATTTCATCATAAACATTTTATATTTTCCTATAGAATATTCTTATGTGTGACCTTATAATGTTTCATTGTGCTGATGTCACATTTTTTACTCAACAAGTTTCTAATATTGGGTTCTAAATTTTTCTTATCATTCATAATATCAAAATGAATATCTCTTTACTTTTTTGCCTTCTTGAATTTTTTTCTCTAAAAATATATTCCTTATCATACAGTGACTGGATCAAAGAGGAGGATCATCTTTATGAGTCTTATCAAACATTTCCATATTGATTTTCCAAAAATTTTATACCCAATTTTAATACCCCTCAATGACTGAGGAGATAATACTAATGTTACCAAATACCCCTCAATGACTGAGGAGATAATACTAATTTTTATTAACAACTTGGCCCTTCCAAGTGCTTTCCCAAAACACAGATCTTGTCCAAGAGAAGTGTCTTTAAAAAAAATTTTTTTTTATTGTTTTTGAATGAGAAATAGACAGAGCCTGAGCAGGGAAGGGGCAGAGAGAGAGAGAGACACACACACAGAATCTGAAATGGGCTCCAGGCTCTGAGTTGTCAGACAGAGACCAATGTGGGGCTCAAACCCACAGACCATGGGATCATGACTTGAGCTGAAATCGGTCGCTTAACTGACTGAGCCACCCAGGCGCCCCCAAGAGAAGTGTCTTTTAAACTATCTTTGCTGTATGCATGTTTCTGTGAATCTGATTAAGACTATGGACATTGTCTCCCACCTCCACAGCTGAATTCCCTCAGGTACATGGGGTTATATGCATGTACACACACACACACACACACACACACCTCTCTACACATAATTTCAGACATTTGGAGGAACACCTTTGAAGTGCATTCTATGGACTCTGGTATAAGACTCTATAATCTCTAGAGAAAGCACCTTTCAGAGCTGTGAACATCAAACTCCTTTGTTGTCAATAAATTCAAACTGAGATAAAATTGGAATCATTGAATCACTGAGGACCCCATAATCTGGGATTCATGTGGTTCTTTCCTTTACCACCATGATTATGGCTAAATCTAGGGCCACGGACAGTGAGGAGGAGCTAATTCTTATAATCTTTGTCCAATTTCTGTCCCTGAACTTCTCCACTGCTTTGTATTTATTGGCCAGAAACATGATCACTATATATATCGGGTACACAAACTTTAGTCAAAAAATGAGCAAAATAGGAAGCTTAAGTGGGGATTGGGTGTGAGAAACTTGGAGAAAAATAATAGAAAGAGCATGTGGAACTAAAAGTGGCCTATTCTGAAGCATTGTACAATCTTACATGATAAAATGCATATTGAGGAACTGAAATTAGAACTCTTGGTAACCATGGGAACAGCACTGTTATGGCTCAATTGTTAGAAAAACAGTCCTGGGATTTCTGTGAAATGGAAATGATTGTTTAGATAATGATACATCTCCAGTATGAGGACTGATAGTGAATTTCCAGCATTATTGGAAGTGGTAGGCCAAAATGTGAGGAACTTTTCAAACCAAACTTTCCAAAATATTTCTTCTTGAAATAAACACAATTAAGTTTTATAGGAAATTCTAGCATTTGGCATTTTGCAATGTGATTTTGAAATTTTATAGCCATCATTTTCCTATATGTCCATACTTTTCCATATCCCTCTTTTTTGCATATTCTATATTTAGCAGTTTTGCAGTAGCTGGCTCCTGGAAAAATTTTATGTGAGAATTCTATTATTCTAGTCTCAAGATCCCAGAGTTAATTTTAGAAAGAGAATTTAGAAGTTAGACGCAGAGTAATCTTAAAAGAGGAAATTTATCTACAAGTAAGGAAGTAGTAAGATCTGTGAGATCTTTGCTATGGAGAAACTATATAGTAATAAAATAATTAACATTTATTTCGAACATAACGTGTTGTACCAGGAGCTACACTTCTTGCTTACAAAAACAATAATGCCGTCTTGTTTTTTATTACTCTCAATGTTTACAGAATGTTAAAGTGAGGCTCAGGAGGATGAAGTAATTTCTCTAAGGTAACAGGATTGTAAGTGACCACATGGTGACTAGACCACACTCCTCATTCTCTATGTCTTTTTATATCCACGCCTTGTGCTTTTTCTACTACTCTGTGTGGTCAAGATCTGTATCTGCTACATTTTTGTAAATATAGGGATATGTGTGTTGCTTTCTGATTCTCTGAAAAATTAAGAACTTTTATTGCTGTTCCTAATGATTGATAAACCCTTCCCCTCAATCATTACAGCTACCTGGATGTTCATGGCTCAGTTCAAATGCCCCATCCTCGTAATACACTTTTTTTTTTTTAACCTACCCAGTTGTACCATCTCTCCATCCTTGAAATTTCCACAACTTTTAATCTTACATTTCTTACGTTCCTTTGCAACCTTCCCTTCTGTTGTGTCCATGTTTGGTTTAGCTACTTGAAGGTGTCTCACATACGACAAATGTCCACATGCTGCTGCTTCATTCATTGTTAAGCGACTAGTTTTTGTCAAATGACCAATTGCACTGATCTTTGTATGTCTTCAGGTGACTGGACAAAGTAGAAGGTGAAAAGTTGCAGAAGTGTAGGTAATTATTAAAAAGAATGTTTTGTGGGGCACCTGGGTGGCTCTGACAGGTGTCCAACTCTCAGTTTTGACTCAGGTCATGGTCTCACAGTTTGGGGGTTCCAACCCTGCATCTGGCTCTGTGCTGACAGTGTGGTGCCTGTTTGGGATTCTCTCTCCCTTTCTCTCTCTCTCTCTCTCTCTCTGCCCTGCTCTATTCCTCTCAAAATAAATAAAAATAATAAATAAATTTATTTATCATAACAAATAAAATAAAATAATAAAATATGTATGTTTTGATCCTTTCCTTCCTCCTGAGGGAAGTTTCTGTAAAATGGATAAAAGCTTGCCTAAAAAGCAAGCTTTGGAAAAGGACTGAAGATAATTGCAATTAGTTCTTATTTTATTTTATTTTTAAAATTGTTTATTTTTTTCCCTATAATTTATTTATTTTTTATAATTTACATCCAAGTTAGTTAGCACATGGTGCAACAATGATTTCAGGAGTAGGTTCCTTAGTGCTCCTTACCCATTTAGCCCATCCCCCCTTCCACAACCCCTCCAGTAACCGTCTGTTCTCTATATTTAAGAGTCTTTTATGTTTTGTCCCCCTCCCTGTTTTTATATTATTTTTGCTTCCCTTCCCTTGTGTTCATCTGTTTTGTATCTTAAAGTCCTCATATGGATGAAGTCATATGATATTTGTCTTTCTCTGATTGACTAATTTTGCTTAGCATAATATCCTCTAGTTCCATCCACGTAGTTGCAAATGGCAAGATTTCATTCTTTTTGATTGCCAAGTAATACTCCACTCTGTGTGTGTGTGTGTGTGTGTGTGTGTGTGTATCTTCTTTATCCATTCATCCATCGATGGACATTTGGGCTTTTTCCATACTTTGGCTATGGTTGATAGTGCCGCTATAAACATTGGGATGCATGTGTCCCTTTGAAACAGCATACCTGATCATCCCTTGGATAAATACCTAGTAGTGCAATTGCTGGATCGTAGGGTAGTTGTATTTTTTATTTTTTCAGGAACCTCCATACTGTTTTCCAGAGTGGCTGCACCAGTTTGCATTCCCACCTGCAGTGCAATAGAGATCCTCTTTCTCCACATCCTCGCCAACATCTGTTGTTGCCTGAGTTGTTCATGTTAGCCATTCTGACAGGTGTGAGGTGATATCTCAATGTGATTTGGATTTGTATTTCCCGCATGATGAATGATGTTGAGCATTTTCTCGTGTGTCAGTTGGCCATCTGGATGTCCTACTTGGAGAAGTGTCTATTCATGTCTTTTGCCCATTTCTTCACTGGATTTTGTTTTTTGGGTGTTGAGTTGGATAAGTTCTTTCTAGATTTCAGATACTAACACTTTATCTGATATGTCATTTGCAAATATCTTCTCCCATTCTGTTGGTTGCCTTTTAGTTTTGTTGATTGTTTCCTTTGCTATGCAGAAACTTTTTATTTTGATGAGGTCCTAATAGTTCATTTTTGCTTTGATTTCCCTTGCCTCTGGAGATGTGTTGAATAAGAAGTTGCTGCAGCCAAGGTCAAAGAAGTTTTTGCCTGTTTCTCCTCTAGGATTTTGATGACTTCCTGTCTTATGTTTAGGTTTTCATCCATTTTGAGTTTATTTTTGTGTACGGTGTAAGAAAGTGGTGCAAGTTCATTCTTCTGCATGTTGCTGTCCAGTTTTCCCAGAGCCATTTGCTGAAGAGACTGTCTTTATCCCATTGGATATTCTTTCCTGCTTTGTCAAAGATTAGTTGGCCATACACTTGTCAGTCCATTTCTGGGTTCTCTTTTCTGTTCCATTGATCTGAGTGTATGTTTTTGTGCCAGTACCATACTGTCTTGATGATTACAGCTTTGTAATACATCTTGAAGTCCGGATTATGATGCCTACAGCTTTGGTTTTCTTTTTCAAGATTGCTTTGGTTATTTGGGGTCTTTTCTGGTTCCATACAAATTTTAGGATTGTTTGTTCTAGCTCTGTGAAGAATGCTGGTGTTATTTTGATAGGTATTGCATTGAATATGTAGATTGCTTTGGGTAGTATTGACATTTTAACAATTTTTTTTCCTATTCAGGAGCATGGAATATTTTTCCATTTTTTTGTGTCTTCTTTAATTTCTTGCATAAGTTTTCTATAGTTTTCAGTGTATAGATTTTTCACCTCTTTGGTTAGATTTATTCCTAAGTATTTTATGGTTTTTGGTGCTACTGTAATCCAGCTACTTCTAAAAAACTAAAGAAAACAGAACAACAACAAGAATAAAATAATGAAAACTGGCCTTTATGCAATTTCATTAAGCTGAATATTTTATAATTTAAAAAATGTGCTCTTTTTAGTGGCTGTAAGACCTCAGAAAAGTACAAGTCTATCAATGCATATGACACCAATGATGACCGCAACCAATATGAACCCAAAACATTTAATTTCTCCAAAGGAATTTCATTCACTGTTTCCTTCTCTATATTTGAAACATCCTTTTGTGGAAGTGGTCTAACTTATGGCAAACCCAATGCTTAAAAACTCATTTGAGATAAGGCCATCATATACAACATGGATGTGTTTTATTTGAATCAATAATTGATTATTAAACATTTTTAAAAAAATTCTAGCAATAAGGGGCACCTGGGTGGTTGTCGGTTGGGCATCTGACTTTGGTTCAGGTCATGATCTCCTGGTTTGTGGGTTCGAGCCCTGTGTAGGGCTGTGTGTTGACAGCTTGGAGCCTGGAGCCTGTTTCAGATTCTGTGTCTCCCTCTGTCTCTCTCTCTGCTCCTCCCAGGCTCTCACTGTCTCTCTCTTAAAAATAAATAACTATTAAAAAAATTAAAATTCTAGTAATAAGAGATGGCTAAAAGGAATAACAATAATAATTCTCATAATATAGCTTCAACTTGGATAATAGTCTGAAAACTAAAAAGAGCCCCCAAAACAAAGACATGAACTCCAAACAACTAAAACTAACACAAAATTCTCAAGCAATATGCATGTATCAATGTTTATAATAATGGCAATATTAGTTTATTTGGAGTGCACATAATTTATAGTGTTATCCTCAAACATTAAGTGTTATTCTGGTAGGAGTCTCTTATATGATTTACATGTTTGGTGCCATTCTATAATTAATTAGGCTGCCTAATTTAATGACAGATCATACTGGCTTGTTAGGCTTTAATCGAAGCAAAACAGGACTTCAGGGGGTGGTTTTAAGACCCTTTCCCTGAAGAGTCTTGTCTATTTCTTACTGGTTACTAGCTCATACATTTCTGTTTGGAGAATTCTACAAGGAAATGCGCTTTTGGTTAGGTGAATGTTTGTAAGAGCTGTTGGATTTTTTTTTTTTTTTTGAGTGAGACGGCTACCTCCAATAGGCATAGTTTGTGATTTTTCCCCTAAATTTTTAATTCAATGTTAGTTGAAGAGTAAAGGAATTAGCTCCTTGTGTAGAATGTGTTATATTTGGGAAGTTTTTACATTACAATATGTGCTGAGTAAAATTATAGTGAAATATTGGGTATTATTATCCTCAGGCTCCCAAATTTATTGATGGCACACATTGAAGTGGAATGTACCTCCCCAAAGCTGCAGTAGACAGAATGTCACCTCCCTCCCCAAAGATGTTCAGATGGAACCTGTGCATCTGTCACCTTACCTAGGTGGGTCCAGTTTAATCACACGAAGCCTTAAAAATGGAGATCTCTTACAAGCTGGGTGAGAGGAAGAGATGTGATGATGGATACATGGTCAGGGAGATACCATATTGCTGCCTTTGAAGATGGGAGAAGGGATCCAGGAACCAAGGGATACATGCCATTTCTAGGAGCTGAGAAATGAAAGGATAGATCCTCCAGAAAGGAAATAGCCTCTGAGACCTTGATTTTAGCTCAGTGAGACTCATGTGGGATTTCTGACTCACAGAACTGTAAGATCAAGAAATTCATGCTCTTTTAAGCCACCTTGATTATGGCAATTTGTTGTGGCAGCAATAGAAAACTAATATAATAGCTGAGATAAACTTTCTCATGAGGCCCCATTCCACTGGCTAGCAGGAAAAACAATGTGAACTCATCAAGTAAAAGTATTTCAACCCCTTCTGCTTTAACCTGTTGTGTGTTGGGGTCACTTGTTCCTTTTTGGGTAAATGTTTGCTCTCCCAGAGTTATTTTCCCATTCTCTCTTTTTGCCAAGGGGACACATAGGCCAGTGGTGTGGAAGGGGGCCGTATATCTTCTTGGGAATGAGGGAGAGGGGGCTTATCCATAAGTCTCTGGTTGTGGATCTGTTTCCACTAATCTTTCCTTGTTGGTGTCTGCTAAATGTGCTGCTGTTATAGCTGGTCCTTCTGACCTTTGAGTATGCACTAGGAGAATGGTCCTTTGGGGAAAAGAAAAGTAAGATGCAGAAAGAATTCTTTCCAGAGAGGAGGAAGAAGTAAAAATCTGGTCTCTTCCCTTGCTACCTACAGTAGACACTGCTATTGCCTCTGTCAATGAGGTTCCATCCCTAACCAGCCCTGGACTCTGCTGACCAAGTGGTCTTAGCATTTCTGCAACTTCTGGGTGGCCACGTGAGCACTTCTGCATCTTCTCTATTCTGTGCCAAGCGCATGGGAGGCTATAAACCTTATTTTAGGTCTCCTTTCACCGAAGCTGTGCTACCAGTCTTGGGCTTCTTTGGTCTAAATGGCTCAGCGTTTCTTCTCACAGCTTTGAGCGTTCCACTATATCCAGGCAAACGGGGGACCAGTTCTGACATTCTTAGGATTCTTGTGCTTATCCAGATGTATCTAAAGCATTTCCCTCATACTGTGCATAGTGTTTGCCAAGGATTTGTAGAAGCTGGACACCTTATCTCCTCAGACCGCCTGTCTTTATTCTCCTTCTAAATTCTCCTGGGTTTAAAAAGGTCTGGATTTTTATTTCTTTTCCAACTCTGGAAGGTACTTTCCCTGCATCTTACTTGACTTACCCAGAGTAGCCCAACCTCCCTTTTTAACAGTAATTTTAAGAGTACTAATAGAGAAGGATATCCCCTTCACATTATAGGAGAAACTATCATCTGAATTGACCACGTTTGTTTCTTGATAGGGTAGCTTCAGGACAAGGATACAGAAGAAACCATAAAGACTGAAAATACACCGGTTTAATGCATGGATCGGCACATTATAGCCCACAAACTGGCTGACTGTTTTTGTAAGTTAAGTAGGAATACAACTATGTGTAACCATTTACAAATTGTCTCTGACTGCTTTTGGGCTACAATGGCAGAAACGGACGAATGCAGTAGACACACGGCAAATCCCCAAATATTTACTAACTGGCCCTTTAAGAAAAGTGTCTGTTGACCTCCAGTTTGATGTATTCATTCTCTATAAATATGTAACAACCCCCAAATCTGGCAGCTTAAAACAACAAACATTTATTTTCTGATGTTTCTGTGGGTCAGAGATCTGGGCTGCCTTGTGGGGAATTCCTGCTCAGGGTGTCTCCTGAGGTTGCAGTCAAGCTGTTGGCCAGGACTGCAGTCATCTGAAGCCTTTCCTGGGGGTGAAGAATCCACTTCCAAGCTCATACCAGGAGGTCGTCAGCAGACCTCAGTTCCTCACTGGCTGTTGGCGTGGAGACCTCGGTTCCTTGCCACAGAAGGTTCTCCATGGGGCTGCTCCACATGACAGCTGGCTTTCCCAGGAGTAGGTGATGAAAGAGAGAGAGAGAGAGGATGAAATGGAATCAGCACTCTTTTATAGTCAAGTCTTGGAATTGATACACTATAACTTCTACAGTATTGAATTTGTTAGAAGCCAGCACTAAGTCCAGACCATCCTCAAGAAGGGGGGACCATATGAGGACACGGAGACTAGGAGGCAGAGATCATTGGAAGACATCTTAGAGCCTGTTTATCACATTTCATAACCACCTCCCCCCTCATTTTCACTTTTTTATGTTAGCATGATGCATATGGATTTCTATCCACGTAGCTCTGGAATTTAGGACTGAGGACTGTGAGAACCAAGATAAGCCAGGTAGTGGTGCTGAAGCCATTTCAATAAGCCATCTCATTCCAAGACAGCCTTAAAAGTTGCTAGTCTGCTTGGAGCTGGTGGGCCATACCCAGGCTAAACTCAAAAGGTTAGAAACACTTGGAAGCCTAATAAAAAAGAAAATGGCAAGGATTTAGAGAGCATCGAGATTGGTTGATTCAGTCAGGCTGACTTTTGGCCAGGTAGGCACTTAAGAGGACACTTCACCAACAATAAGCCTCTTTTCTTTGTTAATTTATTCAGTATTCAACAAATATTCGCTGAACTCCTACTAAGCTCCAGGTGCCGTTGAAGGCTTTGTGGATACAGCAGCAACTTGGAAGCAAAGATGGCCTCAGGCAGGAAACATCTTACAGCACGTGCTTCCTCTGTGTGTTGACAGAGACAACAAGTGACTTCCCAGAATTTGACCCTTTCAGGATTTATGGGCAAGAGAAGATATTTATATAAAAAGATAATAGGTAGAGTGGCCCGCTTGCATCCAGGGACGTGAAGGGAGATCCTGGAAACGTTGTAATGTATTTACAGTCCTTCCTGGTTTGAATGCTTTAAAAATGCTTGTCGCCCCTGAGTCTGTGAGTCCAGACACCGTCATGATGGAGTGACAGGGTCTATAAAAGCTACAGACTGTTGAAAATATCAACTTGCGGCCTTTTTTTTTTTCTTTCCTGCTTTATTTAGCCATTTTTAGTACATCCATATCTCTCACTAGGCTCAAACTGCATATGTGTATTTAACAATCAGATCTGGAATTGTGCTCAAGAAGCCTCTATCAAAACCCAAGTCATTTTTCTTCCTATTGAGATGGATGTACACAGGAGAAATTGGGGGAGCAGGGAGAGTGTTCTTGGCTGATCCATAGGAAGTCGGGTTCACTTGGGGATAAAGTATAAAGGTCCCATATCTGTGCTTGCAGGGTGAAGGAGGTAACCGTGGTGGCCCTGCCTCTAGGACACTGTAAAAGCTTTTGACCTACAAATGAGGTTAATTTCTTCTATGTGTGTCACTGAAGGCCAGTTTTAGGATTCCATTAGACACAAATATTCCATTGCCTGTACTTGTATCAATGGGTTATTGGTGTGGAATTTTTTTTATGGGTCTCTAGAGAGCCTGACGCTAGGGGCTCTCTGGAGCTCGTGAGAATGTTTATTGCAGTCATCCACATTTCAAAAGGGAGGGACTTGGAGGAAAAGATAGCCACAAAAATGTATTGTTTTGAGTCTGAATCTGTGAGAAAAATAGAAATGTAATTTTAAAACGAAATACTAGCAAAGAAAAGATTAAGGTGCAACGGATAGCCACAGTGATTCCTGTGACCATGAGTCCTTTTCCTTGGTGATTATAATATCTGATGCCAGACACACAACATGTTACACTTACTCAGCAATTAAAGGTAAGAGGTTGTGAAACTCTAAATGAGCCAGAAAAGAAAAGGGGGCAAAGGGCTGAGTTTGAGTGAGTAAAGGAAGATAAATCAGATGAGATTGCATGTTGATGACACTGACCAGGGTTGCTCAACAGCAATATCTGACAAACAGCAAGAGAAAAAGGAAACATTTTGGCCGAGTCAGCCACCCCCAGCATCTCTCTTCAACACCCGACGAAGAAATCCCCACTGCTGGATGAGTTATTTCCTCTTTCTGCTGTATGAGTACAATGGGGGGAAAAAAAAACAGATCCTAGAGCTGAAATGTGAAGTTAGGAAACAGAGGCATGAGTAATAATGCAATAATGAATGAGACAGAAAGGCCCAGAGGTGTGGATATTCCATCTAGAGGACTTGCATTTGGTCAGGTCTGTTTTGGTGCAGTGGATGTTTCAAATGTCTTATGCTGTCGCACTGGTGTCTTGGTGACGACTGCCCTCGTTACCCTTGTTGTTGTTGTTTTTTAATTTTTTAACATTTATTTATTTCTGAGAGAGACTGAGAGAGCCTGAGTGGGGGAAGTGCAGAGAGAGACGAGACAGAATTTGAAGCAGGCTCCGAGCTGTCAGCACAGAGCCTGATGCAGGGCTCAAACTCACAAACCGCGAGATCATGACCCGAGCTGAAGCTGTATGCTTACCTGACTGAGCCACCCAGGCGCCCTGACCCTTGGTTTTGTTCGTTCCTTCTTCCTGCCTGGATTCCAGCAGAAATGCACCTCCCCTCACCCTTTCTTTGGCTTTGCCGTATCTATCTGCCGTAGAAACTCCTGTTTTCTTCAAAACACAACTTAAATCCTTTTTTTTTTGGAAAACTCCATTCTCCCAGCCCAGAATTAACTTCTTTCTCTTTTCTCCTCCTAATATCTTTAGCCTTTTATTAAATTGGTCACGCTGTCCTTTATACACAAGTTGTTTATACATTTTCTGTCGTCTATATTGAGTTGAAGAGGGCAAAGGGTTTACCATGAACATCCCTATATTTTCTATAATATTACTCAGTGATAGGAGGATATAAAAAGCCAATAAAATAAGTCAATGTTTCTTGGCTTAAAGGATAGACTAACTCTTAATAATTTGAACAAAGATTAGCAAGATCCTAGGCAAAAGTCCCTTAACTTTATACTGTAGACAAAACTAATTAACCACTATTTTTGCCTGCCTTGTTATATCACATTCTGATAAAATAAACAAGGCTGTTCATTTTTTTTTAATCCCAGGGAAGTGATTTTATTTTTATTTTAGAATGTTTTAAATTAAAAATTAAAAAAGGAATTGGTTCCATCTATTTTTGGGTTCCTTGGAGACATGATGCCTTGTGGTCGCCTTGTCGGCTTCAGATTCGAGCTGTAGAAGGTTCTAGAATATTTTAATGCTTTCCCCCTTTGTAGAAAAATCTTTTAAACAGAGATCCATGTTGTAAAGAAGAAACAGAATGACCATCAGTAGATCCTATGGCTCTCTTCCTTTTCCCTTCTGAGCCTCTCAAAGGTACAGTTTATGCCTGTTTGCCTTCACTTTCTAGATATGCCTTCGTTTCCTAACTCTTTGCTATTAACTGACTTTGATCATCACACATCAGAAAGAGTTCTCTAAATGGTCAGTTGTAACTTCCTTTTTGTCAAAATCTCTCAGCAGCATTAGTTGTTGATAACCTCCTCCTTGTAACTGCCTGCTGCTGTGGCCTTGACATTGCTCTGCCCTAGATTCTCTCCCAGGGGGAAGGGAAAATGAATTTGTTAAACACACTTGCTCCTGCTAGGAGCTTTCTCTGTATCATGGTAGGTGAGCTTCAGGACAACTTTCTGAGGCAGGAGATGTTCTTGCACACCATCACTAGAGCATAGAGGTTTTGTCTTGTCCCATTGGCCAGTTATTTCATACTGGGGTTGGTCTTGTGCACCCCAGCTGGTTGCAGTTTTCTTGAGAGTGGAGTCCACACCTTCTGCCTCTTCTGTATTACTCACAGTGCCTGGCACAGCAAATATTCTTAGGGTTTAATAAATATTTGTTGACTGATTACAGATGAAAGTACTCAGACCTTGAAGATAAAGACTAACATAAACATTGGCCAGTTTTTTGTTGAATCTATGTTTTTCCAAGTTCTGAAAAAGACCTTCTTTTATATACCATTTTAAAACACACACACACACACACACACACACAAACACATCGAGCCTCATTCATGAAAGGTTTGACACTGAGATTAGAAAACCATTAGCAACCGTCACATGCCGGCCGGCCGGAGCGGGTTTCCTTCCAGTGATAGGAGAACCGCTCGGCTGGGAGTGGCCATGCCTCGGCATTAGATCAGGGTGATTGTATTTATTTATGATTATGTATTAAACTGGACAACTTGGCCCGGTTTCTGAGTCAGATGCACTGAGTTTGTACTTTCTGACACATCACCCTCATCCCTGTGAAATGAGAAGCAGTCGTGGGTGAAACGGGACAGGGTGGGGGAGAGGGGGGGCTGGCAAGGCTAGTGGGTCTCACCCTCTCCATTTCCTCCTCACTCCCTTACTCGCCTTTCACTTCCTCCTTTCCCACCAGGTGCCAGAGGGGTTCTGCTTCCCCATAATCTCTCTAGCCCTGGGGGAAGTGGTGGGAACTAACTTCTTTTTAAAAGTGTGCCTACTGTGGAGCCTGCACATTGTTGGGCATTCAGAGCCATTGCTTCATTTGCAGTCTTTTGGCCGCTCCGTGAGGTAGCTTTTATTACTTTTATATCACAGAGGTGGAAACTGAGGCTTTGAAAGGGTAGGAAATGTGTCCCAGTTACACAGTTTGTAAACACAGAGGTGGAATTTGACACTCCCCTGTCTGACTCCAAACATCTGGGCTCTTTTATGTTGTACAAGGTTACCTCTTCAGAAGAAAAGGGCTGATATAAAATTGATTCCCATGGAGGGCTTTGTAGCCTATGGTAGAGAGACCAGAGTTTTCCCAACAGAGTTCCAGAAAACTTTCCGTGACCAGAGGGCCAGGGTGTTTGGGGTGGAGGAGGCTGTTTGCTTTACCCAAAGGCTGATTTAGGGCAGGATCCTCTTGTGCTTACGTGTGCCTTGTAGTATTGCACCTGACCTTTCCAACTAAGCATCCTTAGCCACCTGAGGCACCTGGAATTCAATAGAGACTTTTTTCTTTGATGGATGTTCTTTCATGAGTCCTGGGAAAATGAAGTTAGTGTGTAGGTCCTTCCTTGTAATCAGAGGAAAAGCCTAGGTTACAATAAGTAGCAAAACCCTCTCATCAGCACCAAGTTAATTGACCACGGATATGTGGGAGCAACATTCGGACGACTCCTCTGCACTAGCTGCAGCCATAGCCCTCACCTGTGACTTGATGGGTGATGCAGCCTGGCAGGATTTCAGAGGCTTCTTCAGGACAAGGACCATGGCTGCAATAGCGAATGGGTCTTCATTATCCGAGGAAAATTACTAAATATATACATATGCATATTTAAATATATATCTTTAAGTCTTTTGAAAATGAATCGACCTAAAATATTTTTTTATAAGAATAATGAAAAAGAAGTATGATTGGTTCTGCGCCTTCAAAGGGAAACTAGATCTCCTGGTGATCATTTGTTTGTTCTTGCTTATATTTAAATCAATTTAAGTCAAATTGTATTTAGCACTTTAGAAATAAGTCAGAGAAAGAAAACGACATATGATTTCACTTATACGTGGACTCTGAGAACAGAACAATGACTAAACAAACAAAAAGCAGGATCAGACCCAGAAGTACGGAGAACAAACTGATGATCGCCAAAGGAGTGGGGGATGGAGAGACGGGCAGAATGGATGAAGGGGAGCAGAGGTACAGGCTTCCAGTTTTATGGCACGAGTAAGTCACAGGGAGAAAAGGTACAGCATAGGAAAGGTAGTCAATGGTATTGTAAGAGCCTTGTAGGGTGATTGATGGTAGTTACCCTTGTGGTGAGCAGAACGTAATATACAGACTTGTTGAATCACTATGTTGTACACCTGAGACTAATGTAACATTGTGAGTCAACTACATTAAAAAAAAAAATCTTGATAGATATTGTCAAACTATTCTCCTAAGTACACTGTCCATCTTCCCCAGAACCTTGTTAATGCTTATCATTTTCATTAAGTTTAACATGGCCAGTTGAAGAAAGAGAAAATTGTATCCGTTACTGAAAAAAAACTATATTTAGTATTTTAAGAAAACAGAAAGGAGTCAAATACTGATCATTCTTTTTCAGCCTCATTTTCTAACAAAATGATACTACAGCAATATTGAAATCTTCACTTAATGGATGTATACATTTTGTATTACAATCAAGGTTATTTTTTTGCCTTAAGTGAGGGCTTTCTCAATTATCCTAATGGACTCTGTTAATCTCTTTTATCAAGTAATTATTTTTTTTGCCATGCTTATCACACTCATATCTTTTTTGATTTCCTGTTCATAATTTTTTTTAAGTTTATTTATTTTGAGACAGACAGATTCAGAGGAGACTGCACTTGAGTGGCAAAGGGGCAGAGAGAGAGGAAGAGAGAGAATCCCAAGCAGGCTCTGCTCTGTCAGCGTAGAGCCCCACGTGGGGCTGGATCTCATGAACTGTGAGATCATGACCTCAGCCAAAATCAAGAATCAGATGTTGACTTGACTGAGCCACCCAGGTGCCCCTCCTATTCATTAATTTTTAATAGATTCACCTCTGCCAATTCATTTTTTCTGTGTGTGATCCAAGGAGTTTTCCAAAATCACTTTCACCAATCTTATGAAATACTACTTTTGCAATGTTTGTCATTTTCCTTGGCAATCTAGTGCATTGCATTTGCATTGTTTGATTAAATGTCTACAACATCTAAACTGTAAGTCACAGTTGGTATTGATGTGATGGGTGGAGATATAAGCTAGGGCCAAGTGAAGGGTAAGTGGCGACTGAGTATTACAAGAGATCAGTCTGCCCCTTTGTGAATATTTTTGTGGGATGGTGCCTCTGTGCTTCCCCAAGCGACCAGGTAACTGTGAGATGGGGCATAATGTAGGTTCAAATAATAAGGACTCCCTCGGCTCAAATAATTGTTGAATGAAATGGAACTGACTCGGCCTGGATCTGCTCTGACCCTATAAATGTAGCAGATGTTAGGAGCCTACAGGCTTGGGTTGCACTGAGATGAACTAAATCCTTTCCCAACCATTTTGGTGTGCATGAATAGAGCTGAAAGCATTCCAGAACTACTGGAATGTTAAATCTCAAATTCAGAGATTTGCTTGAAGGCCCATAATTATCTCTATTGTGATGCCTTTCAACAGATCTAAGAAGTTGTGCAGTTTTGATTCAAGGTAGGTTACGCAGAGGGTAAAGCTGAATGAGACGTAGGTTCTAGGCCTGTACTATTATCCCTGTATTATGCTTTTTGAGATGGTGGTGGAGGTTATTGGCTTCAACAGACTTCAGTGCTATGATCTTCGTTTCTTTTAACTTCACTTATTATATTCTGTGTGCATGTAACTTCATAAATAAGAATCAGCTTTCTTTCTTGTAAGTATTTTAGATTCAATAGGCCAGTGGCAGAGGACGCTTGGTAGCCACCCTTCTCTAATTATGTACGAATGACCATATATTTAAGCAGTATTATTGGCAACGTATCAAAGCATTTCAAAGTAATAATAGTTTTTTTTCCATAAGTAGAGAGGATAAGTCCGTCTTGCATCTTCCTCTTGGCTTCTTTAACATGCTCTTTATAAGACATTTCTTTTTTTGCTTTTTCTTTTTTAACACGTGTTGTAATGGGATGAGGGGGTTGGGGTTAATTCGGTATTTTTCTTCCCAGTGGACTGCAAGTTTCTTGAGGACAAAATATTCATCTTATTTTGTTTCATGTCCCCAGGATCTGACATTGGACTCCAAAAATGTCTGTTACATTGTTCTTTAATTGCAGTAGAAATAGAGAAGCTGACTCAGAAGGAAGGAAATGGTAAATGATGGTGGTAGAAGTGAAGTAGGTTATACTAACTTTGCAAGGACAGGAAATAAAGCAAAGGTAATTGGTGGAAGGTAGGACAGAGGGCAGGTTCTCTGTGGTCTGCTATGAAAGGAGGAGAGGGCAAAGTACAATACTTATTCCACTGGAAAAGCAAATAAACAAGCTGGAACATTCTTGCCTGAGTACATATAAACTTGGAGTCTATGAGCAGCTAGATGCTCTATGGTAGTTCTAGTGACAAGGTTTATGAAGCCATCTGCATTGTCTCTAAGGCCTTTTAATTTATGCTCTTTCAAAAGTGCTTCCCGATAGGAAATGACACTTTCTAATGAAGTGTCAGTGAAGTGTAGCCAGTGATTAATACAAGGTGATGGAATCTCCTTAAAATGGAGATTAAAAAAAAAATCTCCATTTTAAGGAGATTCCATCACCTCAGAAATTTCCAGTGACCAACAGAAAGAGGGCAAGAAGGTTTTCTGGAAACCATATGTCTGTTCAGTGTATCTGCAGACCTGTGAAGAAAGAAGAGCTTAATTAGACAGATGAGCAATTTCCTGAAAAGGCACATGCAGGCGTTGGATTACATCTCATTTCCTCTGAAAGAGGCGAAAACCATGATGATTAGCAACTCACTGTTTTGGAGCCTAGCCATTCTCCAGTTTATTTTCACTTGGTGGGAGTGAAGGAAGGTGATGCTATTGCTTTTGAGTTGGGTTCTCTTAGTCATGAATGTTGGATTTCTTTTATGCAGAATTGTGTTAAATTGAGCTCCAGATTATCGGAGTGTGGGATTCTGCTTTGTGGCACATCCTTGGTTAAACAGCAATCGCTTTAGCCAGAAGAATGCTCTAAGCCATCCTCCCTTGTTTTCAGTGGCTTAGGAAACAGAAACTAATTTTCATTTCAACTAATCCAAACTTGATTAGGAAAGGAAATATAATGTTACTACACGAAAGCATGAGGTTCCTGCCAAAGCCAAACATGTACGGTACTTGAAAAAAAATATTCCACTGATTCTTTCCCATGTGATGTTTCTGTATCACCTCCATCTTTCCATTTCAGAGTGTGCAACTGAGAGTTTGCTGGAGATTAATAAATTATTTCACCAGTATCAGAAAACTAACACTGATTGGGAAGATCAGAGAGCTGAAAGCCGTTTCTGGATAATATAGAGTTAGCTTCCATTTCTCAGTACTTCTGTTTCTTTGAAATAAGGAAGTTGGTAGCTCTTAGTTTCCTTGTGCTTGCTTGTCTTTCCCCTACCCCTTTGGTGTTGTACAATACTGAGTCATTGAAACTCTTCCCATTTCACCACTATCCAGATGTGGTGTAATTATCAAGAAAAGAAACCTTTTTATTCTTGTAGGCTGTCAGAAATCCAGGTTATTGTCATTTCAGGTCATTGATATGAAATGCTTTGACATTTTTTTTTAAAGAACAGTTGGCACTGATTAGGAATGGCTGTCCTTGCTAGAGTTGTTCTTTCGGTAGTTAAGTGTAGGTAAGTTTTGGACCAACTGAAATTGAAAAAAGGTTCAGTTAAGTACCAGCTTTTACTAAAATATATTTTTATAAAGAAGAATTATGAACATGCTCCATTTAAGCCAAAAATTAATTAAGGATTTAAAAATGTAGAATGTTGGGAGTGAAATATGGTGAAGATGAGATTTTGATAGTCACCGTATGAGGCAATGAAAGCTGAGACGCAGGAAATCAGCAAACTCCCTGGGTTGGCCAGAGTCAGTCTGGTCTGCAACATTTTTACTCTGGTTCAGAAAAGAACCTGTATTAGTCAGGGTCCTCCAGAGAAACAAAGCTAATAGGATATGTTTCTCACGAGAAGTTGGTTCATGTCATTATGGAGGCTGACAAGTTCCATGATCTGCCCTCTAGAAGCTGGAGACCCAGGAAAACTGGTGATGTAATTCAGTCCCAGTTTGAAGGCCTGAGAACCTGGGTAGTGGATGTTCAAAGGAAGAAGATGAGATGAGACATCCCAGCTTCATCAGTGAGACAGGAAAAAAAAGGGGGATGGACTCCTCCTTCCTTTGTCTTTTGTTCTATTCAGATGCTAAATGCATTGGATGATGCCCACCCATATTGGGGGGGAGGGTCACCCACTTCATTGATCCCATCATTTCAAATACTAATCTCACCAAAATACCAAAATATCTGTATTAGACAGGGTTCTCCAGAGAAATATAATTAGGATGGATTTATGTATTTATTTATTTCAGAAATTGGCTCATGGTTTTCCCACTTATATTGGTGAGGTTCTTTCTTTACTCAGTCTACTAATACAAATGTAATCTCTTCCAGAGACACCGTCACAGACATGCCAGGAAGCAACATTTTACCAGCTATCTGGACATCCCTTAGCCCAGTCAAGTTGACAGAAAACTAACTGGCATAGGACCCCTTCTATCATCTTCTATCAAGTCAAGCAATTAAGCTGGACACCAGAATTGGAGCACATGGAAGTAATTTTGCCAAGTTCTTCTGGTGGTTTTGAGAAGTTTCAAGCCACCAAAACTTTGTTAGATATGATGCCATAAATTAATAAAATCTATCACGGTCGATTTCATGAAGAGGGGAAGTTACTATAAGAGCTCTGAATGATCTCAATTAATTTATAATTAGAGGTTATAAATTATTTCAACTAATGAAAAGAAGCAAGGCAACATGTGAACTCAACTTCTAGTAGACCTAAACTTTCACATTCTTTTCTTTTCCACTTCTCCACTCTGTAGGACATGATGCCCTTGATTTCCTCACCACCACCACCTCCAACCAACACACACATACAGACACACAAAATTATTTTAGGGTAGATGTTTAGTGGAGGCCCAAGCAAGAGTACACAAGGCATGTCTGACCATCAGATGTGTTTTGTTGGACTTTTCAGAGTGCTTATAATTGGGAAAAAAAATTTTTTTTTCTCCAATGCTAAAGCATAAATCTAACTTTCTGAGAAATTGAGAAATGGAGAGGATTGGTCGTGCTGGACCTGTATTATCTGTGACTGGAGTTGAGGAATGAGCTTCCCACGCCACTTCCAAGGGCCATGTGCTGTATCTGACACAGCTCCCTCCACTCTCCAATGTCTCCTTGACATTGGGACTGAATTGCCACTTCGGGTCCAGGTTGGACGGTTGTTTGTCATACAGTAAAGTTAAGGTATAAGTACAATATTTTAAACATCAGTTTCTCTTTCGAAAGTAGGCAAATGACAGGTTGGGTTGAGACTTTGGGATCTCAGTTTGTCTAAAGTCATTTAAGTGGTAAAAATGAATTTTGAACACAAGGCTGAATGGAACACGCCAAACAAAGGTAAGATTGGCCAGACCTGCTTGTTTGTCTTTCCTTTACTTTTTGTCTACTTTGCTCACTTTTGACACAATACCTGACATAGGTTTTCAACAGATATTTGCTGAATAAATGTGAGTGGAGCTAGTGTCCATGTTCTTTCCAATATACCGTGAGGCATTTGGATAAAGGGGCTAAATTATCCTTCCTGTAATGTTATTAGAGATTTTTTCCCCTCCAATGAGACAGACAAGGCTTCACTCATTATTTTTATAATTTAAAATCTCCTGACTGGATTATTGAAGCTTATGCTGGCTGTTGGAGAGAAAGTTCATGAAAGATTCTCTTGCTCTGCTCTGGTTATAAAGCCTTAACGGGACTAAACCAAAAATTGTATATGCTGTGATTTAAAAACAATGAGTATACCGTACTTTTCAAGTTAAACCTTTAAAATGAAGTAAGTTGTAGGCTACAAAATTCACTTATTTATTTTAAAAAATTTAAATGTGTACTAAGTACTTATCACTGTGCTAGGTACTAGGAATATTGTATTTGATATCATGTCTCAAACATGAAATGGGTTTCAAAAGAATAGTTCAACATATTGTGATATAAAATGAAGTAAAACTCTCCTTGTCAGAAACGTTTGCTAGAAATCTAAAAGCAGTTGCCCATTTAGGAAAATTGCCTCATGTACACACTACTGATAAAGAGTATATTGTTAACATACTTGAGGCAATTCTACTTCTCTGATGTGCTTCTTGAAGACAGTAAGCCAACGGCCAGATGAAGCAACTGTTCTTTTTTTTCTCGCCCCCACCGCCCCTATCTGTTCTTTTCAAGTTTGTTTTTATTTATTTTGAGAGAGCAAATGAGAGAGGGTTGGAGAGAAAGAGGGAGACAGATTCCCAAGCAGGCTCTGTGCTGTCAGCGCAGAGCCTCATGTGGGGCTTGAACTCACGAAACCATGAGCTCATGGCCTGAGCCGAAATCAAGAGTTGGACGTTTAACGGAACGTTAAACGTTCAGGCTTCCTGAAGCAACTGTTGAATAAATGTATTATTCAATTCGGGCTCAGCAATCGGTTTTATTTTCATCTAAGTGACAGTTGGCTAGTTGCGTTTACATCACATCTCACATACAAGTTATTTTTCCTTTATATACTGAATTTAGTGCTCCTTGGTAAGTCTGGTATTCACTCTGAAAAAGACAGAAAAAAGCAAAATAAACAAAATTCCCCGGAAGACGCAGGTCTTTGAACAAGTTCTTTGCTGTGTGTGCAATTACGCAGTTTGAATCGTCTGACTTTCAAGCGTATTCCCTATAGTTATGTACTTTAACAGCATACTTACTTTGTGGATAGGTCTTAGAAAAATTTGTTTTTTTCATAAAAGAGAGAAACCCCCCTAGAAGATGGATATACATGCATGGAATTTGAGAAAGAAACTGAAACAGTTTTGTTTAAGTTTATATCCACCAAATTAGCAGTCTCGAATTCCTTTTATAAAAATATTTTCTAGTACTTGCTAGATTCTTTTTGATTTGTAATAGAAAGACAATGAAAACATGCAGATTAGGACAATAAACCAAATGATCTAAGAGGATTAAAAGATTAATGCCAGGCACAGGGAGGCTCTGCTCTGTGTGCTCAAGGTTATACAGATACAGAGCAGGCCACATTCCTGCAAAATAGAGACTCTTTCAGAAAATGCTCTTGATCAGTGAGAGCGTAGCTTGCCCTTGACCATTTGGGGCATGTGAGGTAAATAGTTAATGGTTGCCTGTATAAGAAACAGAATAGCACATTACATCTTTCTTACTCTGAAATTGTAGGCCTCTTTCAGTTAGAAGAAGAGAATACTAGTGTTACCCTAAATATCAAAGTCTGCAGTTGCACTCAGAAAATAGAAACCAATTCAATAAGCTACTTTCATAATGCCCTGCATTGATGGATCTTCAGTCCTCAGTTTCTGTGCTAAACAGGCTTCTTTTTGTGGCAGAACAGTTCAAGTTTCATTATTTATCTTTGTACAACTTCACCATGATTAGTTTAAGGACTAGATACAGTCTGGGACTTAAAAACATTTCTTTATTACATTAGGCTGCAGATGTAACGAAAAAATATTTTATCTTTTGCAGGCTGTTTCAATGCCTGGTTAAAACTGAAGCAAATTTGATATGATAGTTTTAAAATCATAGTGAAGAAATCATTCCAAAATGATTGGAAAATAGTCACGTTACTGGTTGTGTATGAATGTGAGATGTTGACGATTAAATTAAAAATGAAGGAGGCCAGTAGACCTAGAAAAAGGTGCTCAACCTCATTAGCAATTAGAAAGATGAAAATTGAAATGGTAATGATATACTGACCAGATGGGCTAAAATTAAGATGTAAAATCCACACTGAAAGAAAGCTTAGAATTATAGAGGAAAGCTGAAGATATACATACCATATGGCCCAGCAATTCCAGAATATACCCTAGAGAATTTGCCTATGGGCCCCAGGATAATGGATAAATACAAGGAATGCTAAACAGTAATGTAAATGAACAAACAATAGTTACAGGCAATATCATGGAACTTGTCACAATTATAAGGTTAAACAAAGGAACCATGGCATAGAAAACACCTCCATTATGATTCTCTTCCTATAAAATTCAAAGCCAGACAAAACCAAACTATATTGTTTAGAAATGCTTAAAAAAGTAGTATAGACTATAAGAAAAACAAGAAAATGATTAACACAAGTAAAGATAGTGGTAATCTCTGGGGGAGAGGTACACATAGGGGCTTCTCCGGAGCTGATATATCGTATTTCTTAACCTGGACTGGACTGCTTGTTTAAGTAATTGTCGGGGCACCAGGGTGCCTCAGTTGGTTAAGGGTCTGACTTCAGCTCAGGCCATGGTCTCGTGGTCTGTGAGTTCGAGACACGAGTTGTACCGACAGCGCAGAGCCTGGAGCCTGCTTTGAGTTCTGTGTCTCCCTCTGTCTCTGCCCCTCCCCTGCTCATGCTCTCATTGGCTGACTGTGGCTCAGGTTGGGGTTGTTATCACACAAAAGATCCTGTGGTAAAATCCGGCTTGATTCGATTAACCTCACTCAACTAACTCAGAACTACCCACTCAATCTTGCCATTTGGTTTAGAGGTACAAACCATCCAGCATTAGTAGAAGTTAGATGAGAATTGGTTGGGAATCTCTGAGAATTAGTCTGGGCTCCTTTATTTTCATTCCAGTCCTGCTTTCTTTCCAAATGACCCACAAATTCATTTTCGTCAGCCTCCTTTTACCTCAAGTGACACAGCCTGTGTTCCATAGATAGCAAAGGAGAAAATACACTGCACGATTTTTTATCATCTCTAAACACATTAGCAAAGGAATATCTGAAAGGTGTTTTCATCTGACTAATTAGGTTAGAAATCTCAGGAGAACAGTCCTATTTGCTATAGTTTTGATGGAAATGTTTCTGTTTCTGGCTGAGAATCTTGCAAGAACAGATTTCTCCTTTGATATTTCCTGTTGGAACTTCAAGTAGCCAAAAAATAAAGCACTTTTTCTTCCTCTTCAATTGGAAAACAAACTTGGATTGTGAGGGCCTTAGATACGAGGGCCATGACTTGTGAATTTGTTAAGTGGCAAGGAGTTGTACAGAGTGCCAGGAAATAAATGCTTATTGGTGATTGTTGACATATGTTGCCTGCCCCCCCACCCCCCCAACACAAATTTGGCTCTTTCAGGGCAGTATTCATAAAGCCTTCAGATTTTGGTGCAAGCAAATAATAGAACATAAAACACTTTTCTTTTTACTTGCAACTTTTTGTTAATGGATTATGAATTTGAATACTTGGAGCCAATTGTTCTTTCATTCTCTCATTGCCCTTTATTTGTCTGTCTTGTCTTCTCAATTGCTGGTAAGTTCTCTGATGGAAGAAGCTATTTTTCCTTTGTGTTCTCCATGCCATTTGAACTTAGTGCTGACAATACAGTAGGTGCTTAATAAATTCCTACCACTTTTGATTCCATCCCTTTTTTAATTTTTTTTTTAACATTTATTTATTTTTGAGACAGAGAGAGAGCATGAACAGGGGAGGGTCGGAGAAAGAGGGAGACACAGAATCTGAAATAGGCTCCAGGCCCTGAGCTGTCAGCACAGAGCCCGACGCGGGGTTCGAACCCATGGACCGCGAGATCATGACCTGAGCCGAAGTCGGACGCTTAACCAACTGAGCCATTCAGGCGCCCCAATTCCATCCCCTTTTAAAAAATAGATGCTTTCAAATACATTCAAAATCTGTCTTGACACCTATACTCAGCATGATCAGAGCCAGGTAACAAGTTTTAAGAAACGACTCAGTTCTTGGTCTCTCCAAATGTCTTTTGCTACATATTGTAATTGTGAGTGATAATTGATGGAAGTGGCTATTATTAACAATAGGGTTTCTAAACAATTTTTAAGATATATATGCTCGCCCAGGTATCAAGGGATGATGCAATGTCAAAGGATGTAATAATAATGTATGCAATGACAAGTGGAAAATAAAAAACAGAGATAAGCCAAAGGCAAGGAAAACAAAGGAATTATGATTTTAGTCTGCCAGGTTCTTTCCCCCCCTTATCGGATGCCATTTACATTCCATTAGAAAGCGCTATAGATTCCAGTCAGGAATGTAAAGACCAGTATTTGTGATAGTGAAAGAAAAGATGTCCTCTTTAGACTATTTCCAAGGTTCTAGTGTTTAGTTTTCAATGTTCAATTTCTCTAAATGACTCTAACAGAATGCAGTGGAGACATGCTATAGAAAACAGACCAAGGATTCCTAATCTGCAGTCCATGGAAGGGATTCAAAGGCTCTGGGCCCTTGATGTTGTGTGCGAAATTGAGTCTGTGCACATCTACAGTTTTCTAAGTATTTCGGCCTTTCATCTAGGATTCCCGACTTCTTCCCCGACGTGAAGAGTCACTTCTTATAGGTAACTCTTACATTTACTCTATGTCCTAGAACCAGCCATATGAACTTGACTGGACAAATGGATTGAAAAAGATCATTCCCACAAAGACTCAAATGGTGTTTGCAAAGATGACACTTCTCGCCATGCTTCAGTTAGGAATGTTCAGGGGATCCCTTTCCAGAGTTCAAGCATTGTGCTGAAAATACCAGAGGCTATTAATACTGCATGTATATTTACTTTCATGACTTGGCAAGGATATGAGCTGCAATATGCGGTATTCTCAGAGATGATGCTGTGAGGGTTGGATAGCAAGCAGGCAGATGTCTGGGGTTTGGCAAGTAATGCACTCCTCCTCCTCTTCCTCCCCCAAATGGTCCACCTACTGCATTTGTATTTCCATTCTCTGTAGCTCCAGTCTTTTATGAAAAAACAAACAAACAAAACCCCCCAAACAAGCAAACAACATCTTTGTGGAGGTATAATAGATATACCGTAAGATTCAACTTTTTCAAGTATATAATTCAACAGTTTTTAGTATATCCACTGAGTTGTGCAACCATCACCATGATCTCATTTTATTTATTCATTTACTTACTTATTTTTTTAAAATGTTTATTTATTTGGAAAAAGAGAGCAAGAGAGTGCGTGTGTGTGCACGTGAGTGGGGGAGGGGGCAGAGAGAGAGGGTGAAAGAGAATCCCGAGCAGTCTCTATGCTCACTGCCAAACCCAATGCGGGGCTCAGTTTCACGGCTGTGAGATCATGACCTGAGCCAAAATCAAGAGTCGGACACTCAACTGACTGAGCCACCCAGCCAGGCCCCCTCCATGATCTCATTTCAAAACCTTCTTAGGAGTCTTTTCTAATTATATTCTTCTAGCAGCTCCAGAAGAGCACTATGTTTTCTTTATTTCTTAAGAAGGTTTCTGCTCTGAAATTACACCTGTTGATAATCGGCAGTCATGTATCTTAAGGGGGTGGGGGGGTGGTGTGGTTCTTGATAACATATAATAGCTCCATCCTTTCTAGTGCCAGGATTCATTCACTCTTTGTGATTCAGTGTTTACAAACTCAGTGCTGGTCAGTTTTTAAGATGCAGATGATACCTCCTATACAAAAAAAGAAAAAAGAAAAAGAAGAAGACCCTTGGGGCCATTTAAATTTGCCATTTTTGCAGGCCAAAAGCAGTGAATCTCTGTAATTTCACAAGGTCAACATAATAAAACTTCAATTAAGTGCCACTCCACTGGCATTGCAAAAATATTATGTTTTAGGTTCATTAAAAGTAAAGCAACTTGCCGCTGCTTAAAATACAGCTAAAGTTTGTGTTTCTTTGTAATCATACACAAAGAGTTAAAATATTTTCATTCTCAATTTTTATTCATCCCATTTCAACTGTTTACTAAATACTAATATTTATTAAGTGAAGTGGTCGGAAGAAAGATACAGGCTCACCCTTAAGGATCACACATGTTTGCTGTATGCACCCTCCTGGCGTTCTTTATTAATCTACTATTTGATAGCTATGCGGTGTGTTTGCATTTCCATCTTCAACAAATTCATTAACTCATTAACTCTTGGGCCCTGCTGCTTCATAGTTTGGCCAAGCCCTCCTTTCCGTCATGCACTCGAACTTCAATTACACAGATGGCTTTTTTCCTCTGTAATTCCCAAGTTCACTGAGTGGACACAATCTCCTGTCAATGTTGCAATGTTTCCACATTGTTAAAGGATGTAATTTTGTGGTTTTCCCAAGTGTAATTACTACCTGCCTCAGCCGTGGCTGAATGCCAGCGATTCTCGATTCTTAAATTTTGGAAGTAGATTAAAGCATTTAATTAACACACACAGAGGATCTTGACGTGTGCAAATCTAGTCCCTAACGTTCAAGTCCCACATATCAAAATCATCAATGATAGACACATACAAGTAATTTGTACATATTTCTAAAATATTAGTAATTTCCAATATGTTGTATATGTTACTTATGGCCTTTCAGATATCTAGAGGATTTCACCAGTCTTGAATTAAGCTGGAGTATATTTCTGGACCATTAACTCAAGGTGGTGAACTGCATGTATCTTTTGGTAATTTTCCATCGAGGTACCGATCCTAATTAGAGAAACAGAATGCTAGAAAAGTTCTATCATCAGGTTTATACTAAAAAGGTCACGATACTCAGGAAGCATTATGGTGCTAATCAGGGATAACAATGTTAGTTTTGTCCCGCACTGATAGAAAACAGAATTTGTGAATGTTGGAGAACATCTTATCCCATTACTTCATTTTACAAATGAGGAAATGGAATCCCAGAAAACTTAAGTGATTAAAGTTACTTAATTATTAGTTAAAAATCCCACATTCAGATTCAATAATTTAAATTTCCAGCACAATGCTCTTTCTCCTAATGCTTTCTCCATTTCATATGGGAAAATATTTAAAATTATATTCTGACATGAGCCTCCTTTGTGATCAAAGCTCAGTTTCTTCAATTGTCTTTTTTTTTCTTACACTGCCATTATTTTTCTTAAACCTCATTTAGCCTCAGCTAGGGTCAGTCAACTTGTATCAGTGGTCCTCAAACTTGAGCACACATCAGAATTATCTTGTGGCTTTGCTAAAACAGATTCCTGGGTCCAAGCCTGAGTTTCTGATTCTGTAGGTCTGGGGTGTGTGCATGCAGGTGAGAATTTGTATTTCTGAGAACTTTCCATGTGCTGCTGCTGCTGGTTGGGGACTATATTTTGGGAACTACAAACTTACACGCAACAGGCTTAACAACCCCTCTGTCCATACGGTTTCTAAGACTAGCTCCCACTGCTTACTCATTCAGCCTCTGGAAGTATAACAAATTATTAAAGCACTACATCCAAAAGCTCAGTTGTGCTCTGTAGTCTCGCAGCATTGGTTTCCACATTGAGACGAGTGTGAAAATGACTATGTGTCTTTGCAGAGGGCTAGTGAGTCAATTTGGAAAGAAGGCAGCTTTTTAACATTTCTGACTAGCACAAATAGCATCTATGACCCCACCTCCTGACTGGTGCTTCCTTCTCTTTCCCTTATTATTATTAATAAAAAAATTTTAATGTTTATTTATTTTTGAGAGAGAGAGAGAGAGAGCATGAGCAGGGGAGGGGCAGAGAGAGAGAGAGGGAGACACAGAATCTGAAGCAGACTCTAGGCTCTGAGCTGTCAGCACAGAGCCTGACACAGGGCTCAAACCCACGAACCTCAAGATCATGACCTGAGCTTAAGTCAGATGCTTAACTGACTGAGCCACCCAGGCACCCTTCTGTTTCCCTTATTAAAATTCCCTTATTAAAATAATTAATGTTAAATGCGCCAGTAATAAGAAAATAGCCATAGCAAATAAGTTCTAATAACCTCATGTCTTCAATCCTTACAGAGGCAGAGAATTAAAATAACACCCTGGTAGTCAGGATTCTTAGTTGCAGAAGTAGAATCAAGGTTAGCCAGCGTAAATAGAAGGAGATTTAATGTAAGGTATCAGGTAGCTTACAAAATGTGAGTGGGCTTAGAAGAACCCGGGTCCCATGCAGAACCCTCTGGGGAATGTGGGGTTTAGGTTTCTAGCCTTTATTCTACAGGAGGGGAGACTGGAACTGTTGTTGAGTGAACCAGTCTGTAGTATCTGCCACAATTATCATGTCCAAACTGTGGTTCATTCTTCATTCTCAAGCTAGATGCTGGTAAGATACCAGGTATTGGTTTTACGTTCTCACATAATGGTTTGTGAATGAGCTCAGTGTTGAAAGAGAGATGTGGCAGTGAACTAACCAGTAAAGCAAAAATTTTGTAAATAGTTCTGTTAGTATACTGGTATCTAGCGATCTCCGGTCCTTGGTTCCTGGGATTTCCAGATTCACAAAGATTATTTATTTGAATAAATGCTTTTCTAAAGACAATGTGGTGGGTAATGAAAACCCAATACTTACTTTGTTACTGGTGGCCCTAATGTTTATATTTTTACCATGTTTTCAGTCTATACCATTTCTGTGAGACCATTTATTACAATCGGAATTCTTAAAAAGTATATTTGGCTACAATACATTCAGGATGAGGATTCATGATACCATTATTTTACAGGATATATTGGATTAAAACACATCATTGGTCTTGGTAATTATCAAGTCTTCTTATGAGCTATGAAACTTGAGATGCCTTAGATTACAATTAATCACTACTGGTCACTACTGAATAGAATCTAAGTCTGAAGCATCCTGCTTGGATTCTTCATTTTTATTCCGTGGCAGCATTCACTGAGGGTTGTACCATTGGGAGAACCATCGAAGCTGTGAAAACAAAGACACTCACAAAGTCATTAGACTATATTTTTCTCTTATGTGCCTGTCCAGAAGTAGGCAGTGCAAAATGGGTATATTAATTCTGTTATATATAACACACAGCTTCTATCTCAGTCCGTGTTGGCTACAGGGACTCTCCCACAGACATTAGGAAGGAAAAAATAGGAAGTGGAGGACACATCCCTTCCAGTTAAGGGTAAAACCTAGAGGTTATACACACCACTTCTGGCTCATTTGTCATGAGTCAGAACTTAGTCACAGTGCCACACCTAGTTGCAAGGAAAGCCAAGAGTTGTCATCGATAGTTGGAAGGCCTTGAACCCAGTGAAAATCTGTGTGGGGGATTTTAATACCAGAAAGAAGAAGTGAATATTGGTGAATGGCTAGCTATCTTTGCTACAATTGCTCACCTGAAATTATAGGTTGGTTTTCTCCATATCAGAGCTGCTTAGTGAGTGAACTCTACTGTGCCTCCTGTGCCAAAAGTAAAGCTCCTTGAGGAGGTGAGTAAGGGGAGTGTGTTCAACTAACTTCCTGGTAAACAGATCAGAGAATAATAGAATCTCAGTGTTGAAAGGACTGTCAGTCATCATCTCGTTCAACCACTCACCTGAAAATCTCAACTTGCTTTTAGACTTGCCCAATTTTACGTGTGAAAACCGAAGACTTACCCAGAGTCACAGAAAGAGTGGTGACAATCAGGACTAGGATCCAGAGAACATGGTAAGTTTTATTTTCCTTTGACTGCTCCTGGAAGAACCCTTTTGAGCTCTGTTTCTATCTCGCTGTGATCTGAGAAGAGATATTTGTGTTAGTTATAAGCTATAACAATCTGTGTATTTTTAGAATTCTATTAAGTGCCATAGAATCACTGAGCTGCTATATTGAATCGTAAGGCCCCCTTTTAGTTGTTGAAACAGTGGAGTCTTGTTAGAACACAGTTCATGATTACACATATTTGGATGCCTATGCAAGTTGGTGAAAAGGGTATTGAAGTGGAATTCAAATGACATGACCTAGTCTCAGCCATCTACTATCTATATGACTCCAGGAAATCATTTAACTTCTTGGAGACCTGATTTATTTTTAAAACAAGAAATTAGACTAGACAGTAAACTACTTAGCTGTTGGCATAAGATAGGTTTCAAGTAATCAGAATTGATGCCATTCTTAAAAAATTTATCTGGGGGAGCTGGTGCATTCTGAAAGAAGGTCACCCAACTTGTCGCCCTATGAGTTTTCTCTTGAAACTGAATTGCACACAGTAAAAAGGTGCCGTATTAGCCTACATCATTAGTGCTCATCCTCACCTGTGGTACTTACATGACAGAAGGACACACTGAAGCTTCTGTCTGATAACTAGATGTTACTCTTCAACCTCGAGATTCAGATGAATATCAGAAAAAGCAATAAATCTTGGTAAGACTGTTCTGGAACAAAGAGCTAGTATTGTGTATTTAGAAAACCCAGAGTTTCCCAGGTCCTCCTGTAAAATAAATTATAAAACAACGTAGAGACTGGCTTCTAAGATGGCAAAGAATCCATTTGGCAGTTTGTAGAGCTCAATTCAAAAGGCTGTCACATTTCATTACATTGGACCTCTGCTCCAAAAAGAGGACAATTGTGAGCCAGCAAGTGAGCCTGAATATAATCTTTAGTAAGGTCTAGAGATAAATGTTGCAGCGAGAGCAGTTAGAATGAATTGGACAGAATAATTTTAAATTATGGCCTTGAAATTTCCACTTTACTCATAGGAATGAGATAAGGTAAAACACTGCAGTTAATGGAACATGAGCCACAGATTTTGAAAAAGACAAAAGGAGGGGAGTGCATTGCTCTTACATGAAATGAACAATTTTCTTCAGTCTCAATGCTGACATTGTGATACTGTGTCAAAGAAGAAAGTGATAGGAGAGGCAACCTTAGATCAAAACAAAGAATAAAGGGAAAGGAAACAATGGCTCTTATCAGTTCCAAAGGTGAGTTCACCTTCCTGGCTTTTAACTGTCTTATTCATTGACATGGCTCCATGAGCACACAATTAAACCTGTTCTCTCTTCTCTGCATGTGTGTGTGCATGCCTTTTAATCATTCGTAAACGGTGTTTCCTCCTAGAATTTTTTCCTGGCTCTTGAAAAAGCAGCATTTCTCTTCCAAATGCATGAACATGGAACTATCATCACAATCTCGCCTTATTTACATGAGAGTGTGGAAAACAGACACATGAAGCACCCTGGCTGTTTGGAACTGAAAACAAGTATTCTTCTATGACAGGAAAGCACTAAAGGTCAAATGACTCTCAGAGCTGGGGCAGGCACTCTGATCTCAGAGTCCCACAGAGAGGGCGGCGTTCGGGGGACGTGGGGCCCTTGTCACGGCAGCTCTTCTTCCCGTCTTCCTAGCAACCTTCACACCACCCCTCCCCCACTTCTCAAGGCTCTTACCAGGCCTGTGCTTCTGTGGCCTGTGGAAGAAGTGGAAGCTTTTGTAGTCAACAAGAGAGAAGGAGGTGATGTTCCACCATGAGCTCTGGCAGCACTTTACTTAGCTTTCTTTTGGGACATTTAGAAAATGGCCACTCGGAAAAATCCTCCCCTAAGAGGGCTGATTTTCTGAGACTTTTTTTGCTCTGGGCCAGATAAAAAGAACTGGAAAAAGAAGACAGGCCTTCCGCTATTATGTAACCAGGGTGTCTGGCCTTGTTCATATCCTGGCTTCCTGAGGGACGTCACTTCCTTTCCCAATATCCTTTGGATGTACTGGTAGATATGCGGGGTCTTGTGTTTCCCTTGCAATTCGTTTGGGATGAAATGATCTTCTTTCTTACTGTCTCCTTCCTGTCCCTCCTTCTTCTCCTCCCTCCCTTCCTTCCTTCCTTCCTTCCTTCTTTCCTTCCTTCCTATGCATTTTTCTGTCAGATTTTCCTTTGTCTTTTTCCTGAACATGCCACCAGGAGAAAGTCATGATTGTCTTGTTGAGTTCCTTCTGCATTTTGGAACAGTCTTGGGAAGATGTGTTTTTATGAAGCAACTCAGGAACTTGAGCTATCTGCAATGACCTCCCCCCCCACCCCTCCTCTGGAGTAGACCTTCACTTCCATAATCAGGATGGCTTTGGATCCTTTTCCCAGATCACTCTGTTACATGATTCTATACTACATGTGATCCATTTTGCTAGGAATGAACTGATATTATTATTATTATTGTTTATTTCTGACAGACAGAGAGAGACAGAGAGAGACAGAGCCTGAGCAGGGGAGGGGCAGAGAGAGAGGGAGACACAAAATGTGAAGCAGGCTCCAGGCTCTGAGCTGTCAGCACAGAGCCCAACGCGGGGCTTGAACTTGTGAACTGTGAGATCATGACCTGAGTCAAAGTTGGATGCCCAACCGTCCAATATTATTAACTTGACCTTTAGGTGGTAGGGTAACAATTCTGTAGGATAATGAGGAGAGGCTTTTAGAACATCCACAATGTAGTAGAAGGGTAGAAAGAAAGAGAGCTTTGAGATTATTCCACCCTATGTTCAAATCCCAAGTTTGTCACCTGTGTGACAGCAAGAAAGTCACTATAACTTTTCTGAACATCAGTTTCCATACCTGAAGAATCGAAGCAATAATATTGCTAACATTATGGGATTATTGAAGGCCAAAGTCTTGACTTCAGAAGATGCCTAATGAATGTAAACACCTCAATTTTCTTGCTGATAATAGAAGAGCAGACCCTCCTAATTCTCTTGTAAACATTTTTCCTATTGACTGGACCTACCACTTACTGAGGGCTTACTTTTTGCCAGCTCCTCTTCTTAGCATTTTGTTTCAGTTAATCTTCATTACAATCTCATGACCTAGAGATACTTTGAATTGACCTGTGAAAAGCTGTGACTTTCAAGGGGGCTAAATGACTCACTTGAGGACACCCAACTGGGAAGCAGCTCAACAGGAGAGCTGGATTCAGCTTCCCCCTGTCAGGCTCGTTCCAGAACCCTCACGTTGAACTACCATGCACACTGCCTTCCAGTAGCGTATATTTGGGGCAAGCATTTCCCTTGGTATTTCCAAAGCAGGAAGTCCAATGGGATAGCCAGACCTTTCATAGAGACATAAGAATTAAAATAACTCGGCTGTGATCAATGGGAAGAGGTGTTTCACTGAGACCTGCTGTTGAAGTAATCAAGGACTCATTACTCGAAGAAATTGTTTTCAGCTTGGATTCACTTTTTGCTGCCGGGTCCGGGCTCGTCATCATGGACAGAAGGCGTACTTGTTAATGCTGGTGTGCAGAGCCAGGCACCTGCAGTAATTTCTCCATGTATTAAAGCCTTGAGGCAGGTCCAGGTCTATGAAAGGTGGTAATAGGCACATCTTGGAAAAGACTGTTTTTTCGCAGATTGAACAAAGGTTTGGAAACTAAAAGCCACTTTCTTTTTTTAAAAATGTAAGATCTAATAATATTTATAAGAAAAATAAAAATGTCATTCTGGTGGGGGGCGCGGGGTGGTTAAATCCTTTTCCTAAACTTTCTCTGCTAGTGCATTTCTTACCCCAACATATGAGCTGATGAAACACAAGGTGTGTACCTAGTAGTTGCTGGCATGTTTCAGTAACACAGTATATGCTAAAAGATCTGATTTCAGAACTACCACCTACATGGGTAAAAGCGACAGCAATGATCTGTAGGCAGCGGTTTAATATGGTTCTTAAGGCAGATCGCCGAAATTCAAGTGGAGTCCAGCCAGCTTCCCCACTGTGCCCCATAGTATGAATTCTCTTCTCTAAATTTTCTTTCCCAGGTTCCCCCAGAACCTCTGTGGGAAGATGGAGATGAATTTCTATGTGGTGTACGTATGAATGTCGTGTATGATGTGGTGTGGATACGTGTGGAGTGCACGTTTGTAAGTGTTTGGGGTGTGCATATGTGTGTCGTGTGTGTGAATGTGTGTTGTGTGGTGGGGTGTGTGTTATGCATGTGGTATGTAGTTATGAGTGTGGTGTGTATATGTATGTGGTATGTATATGTATGTCGTGAGTGTATATGTGGTTTGCGTTTGCGTGTTGTATTCATATGCGGTATGTGTGTGGTATTTGTGTATTTGTGTGTACCATATGGGTATGTGGTATGTGTGTGTAATATGTATTTGTGCACAGGGTGTATATGCTTGTGATGTGTATATATGCATATCTGCATATGAGGTTTGTGTGTGCGCTTGCGTTGTATGGTTGTGTGTGATGTGTCTGTGTGCGTGGAAGTGTGTTTATATAGGGTGTACAGGTGTATAAATTTAAGTGCACATTTAATTGTGTGCATATGTGTGTGGTAAATTTGTATGTGGTGTATGTATGCTTGTCGTATGGGGCGTGAACGTGAGATGCACTTGTAAGAGGTAAGGGGGTATGTCTTTGTTCTGGATGTGCACACGTGTGTTATGTGTGTACATGTGTGATATGTATGTGTATATATTTGCATATACACTTGAGGTGGTGTGCATATGTGTGTAGTGAATTTCTATGTAGTGCGTATGTATCTGTATATGGTGTGTGTTTGCAAGGGTTGTAGGTTCATGTACATTGTGCGTGCAGAGGGGTATGAAATGTATGGTGTGTATATAACGTGTATTTGTGTGCATTTGTATGTGGTATGTGTGTGTAGTGTCTATATGTAGCCAGTGTGTACATGTGTGTGGGGTATGTATATATTATGTGTGTATAGGTATGCTTGTGGGGGGCGGTGTTTCCATGTGGGATGTATTTGTGCGTGGTGTCTCTTGTTGGTGTGTGTGATATGTTTGCATGTCGTGTGTGTGTTATGTATACGGTGTCTGTATGATGTCTGTATATGTGCGTGTGGACGTGAGAGACAGGGGTATGTGCCATAGCTACCGGTAGCCATTTATGTGTCTCAGAATCTCTGAAGAGCTATTCAAAACCATTATGGCAATTGGTTCTGTCTTTGAAATAAGCTAAATACAATAGTAACAGAAATAACTGCTCCTTTTTCTTGGTTCTTCCAAAGTGATGATAGGTTGCAGACAGGAACGACTAACCAGTTCCTTCCAATAGGCCTCCTTTGCCCATGATCCTCTGGGGAGCTGTTGCAAGGGACGTGGAGGAAGAGGAGGGCGTGTGGAAGCGTTAAAAAGGCGTAAAATCATTCATTGTTCTGTATGTGTGTTTCCTTGCAAGTCAGAGACATTAGATCTGCATCGGCACTTGCCCTTCCTGCAAGTGGACTCATACTTCAGGTTGACTTTATTTGGCTCAAATCGGGTCTTAAAAATTGGACAAGGTCTTATTTCTCAATATGAAAATAAACCTGTTCATCTGCAAGTGCATCGCCCCCTCCCCACCACATAGCCTCCTTTGAAGCCTCCTCATGTCAGTATCTAAAAATAAAAATCATTTCTTCTGGCAGTTAAAAACTCCACTTTCCATTTTTTTGTATCACTTTTTTATGCGATTTCTGAAAAATCAACCTGTCCTGGATCTGAGGCACAGAGACAGAATCGCTAAACATTCATGCCATGTGTCCCTGCATGCACTCTATTCAGAGAGTCGGTCTAAAATGCAATTTGGAAACTGAAACAACAAATCTTTTCTCAGAATCCTCTGGCAGAAGAGCCGAGGTTGCGCCAGTTAAGAAGTGCACCAAATCTTAATTGCTCCCCCGGAGCCAATCATTAGGTGAAAACCTGCATAATGTTCTATCTCCTGCGCGATGCAGACGCTGACATATTTCTCATTTTGTTGTTTCCTGCCATTTGGAGATGTCGCTATTTGTCACACGCCGAACAGGAGGAGAGAACAGCAAAGTGCATTTCAGTTACTGGGGCAATTGTTACAAATAACCGATAGTTGTGGCTGTTTTGAAAGACTTTCCTCTGTGGCGGTGTGAGGTGAGGCTGCCTGGCATTAGGGCTCTGAGCCTCACTGGCAGTGAGCTGCTCGAAGGGGCTGCAGCGGCCATGCCTGGTATTTGGGTGATGAATGGCCAGGGCTTAAACGCTACCCCCTCCAAGCCCCCCCCCCACAAGTCCCCCCTACCTTAAACAGAACAATTTCACTTAATTTTTTTTATATTAGGGTGTTTTATAACATTTAATTAAAGAAAAAAGGAGTAGATAAGCCAACTGCACTATAACCTTAAAAGGGATAGAGACCCTGAGTGATGAATGACGGCCTCATACACAAGAATGGCAGGTGGCCAAATTTTAAAATATTTAAAATATTTAAAACAGTCACCAATCCACCCTGTTCCAGCGTCAACAGCCACTGATCTATAGGAGAAGTCTCTGATTCAAAATCTCCATGCTGCCTTGGTTCTTCCCTATCAGAAACATGATTAACTGACTATGAAACTGGAAAGGCATGCAAGAGATGGACGATGGAACGTCTTATAAGCCAGATTAAAAGGATGGATTTTATCTTCAAAGTCATAGAATTCCATAGATGCAGTTTCAGCAGGTTTGAGTTTTACAGAGATCATCGTAGCTGACGGGTGGAAAATTAAGTGAAGAGTGGGCAAGACTAGAGATGGAGAGACAAATATGATGTGATTGATTTTTTTCTTTTCTCTCTATTTGTGATTAAAAAAATGTATCTCTGTGATGGACAATAGGGTAAGTAAGAACAATGTCAATAGAGCACTTGTGAAATAAAGTCATTTATTTATTCCTTCAGGTATTTAATTTGGTTATTCATTCAATTTATTCAACAAATATTTGAATACCTACCCTATGCCTGGCATTGTTCTAGGTTTTGAGGATGAAAGCTTATTTTGTGGATCTTATAGTCTATAATGGAGGAGACAGACAGTACACAAGTTAAATATATAGTATGTTAGGGGCTGATAATAATGACTAGGAAGAAAAATAAAACAGATGAGGCAGTCTGGGGAGGTTGGAATTTCTTTTTTCAAAGAAATTTTTTTAAGTTTATTTGTTTTGAGAGAGAGAGCATGCATGCATGGGGGAGGGGCAGAGAGAGAGAGAGAGAGAGAGAGAGAAAGAAAGAATCCCAAGCAAGCTCCATTCTGTCAGTGCAGAGCCTGACGTGGGACTTAGTCTCATGATCTGTGAGATCATGACATGAGCTAAAATCAAGAATTCGACACTTAACTGACTGAGCCACCCAGGTGCCCCATAGAATATGAAGGCTTAAGGAGGTGAAAGTTCGATAAGGACCCAATAAAGGTGATGTGGGGGAGTTAACCATGTGGTTACCTAGAGAACATTTCAGGCATTGGGAAGAGCAGCTTCAAAAACTCCAAGGGAGCATCAAAAGTGGAATTCTTAAGGAAAAGTGAAGAGGCCAATAAGGCTGGAGTTGTATAAACAAAGGGAATGGACTAGAAGATGAGCTCAGAGATGTTGGCAATGAGGCACATAGCAATGTAAACATGGTGGCTTTACCCTGAGTGAGGTGGGAGTTGTTGGAGGGCTTTGAGTGGGTCTAACTTACGGTTTCACATGGCCTTTCTAGCTCCTGTGCTGAAAACAGACTTTTGGGGGCAAGAGTAAGTCAGAGAGAGCAGTTAGGAGGAAGTTGCAATAATAGGGCTAAGAAGTGACGGCGTTTTAGACAAGAGGAAATGGGAAATGGAAGTAGGATTCAGGATGTACATTAAATGTAGAGCTGACAGGATATAGTAAAGGATTGGACTTAGGGTAGGAGAGGAAAGAAGAGTCAGAAATGGAAGACTAGTGTTGCCATTTATTGAGATGGGGAAGACGGAGGGTGGGTCTGATTTGGTGGTGGGGAGATTAGAATCCAGTTTGGAATGTCTATCAACTTGAGGTTTGAGACATGTTAAGTTTGAGATGTCTATCAGATAAAAAGGCATTGGATATACTTGACTGAAGTTTAGCAGAGAGGGCTGAGCTAGAGTTATAAATTTGGAAAATCTCAGCATACAGGTGATACATAAAGCCACAGACTGGAGATGATCGCTAAGGGAGAGCATGTGGCCAGAAAAGAAGTAGAAGTGGACCTGAATGATGATCTGATGCAATCAATGTCTCATTTCTTTGATATCTCCAGAAGACCTTTCTCAGGAGCTCCATAAAACTATTTCCTTCATTTTTTTCATGGTCTTGTGACTAATTCTTGCTTCAGTGCAACAGGTTTCTACTGACTCAAAATATAAATTAATATCATTTTGCTATGTATCTGGCTTAAATAGAATTCACAGGTAACTTAGGAACCTAATTCACTTTTCAAAGATGTTTCTATGGGAACATATATTCTGAACTCCAAATAAGTGTCTTTCAAATTACTTTTGGAATATTATCCAGTTTCAATGCAAACTGCCTATAATTCCAGTGTAGAAAAGAACATACATTTTAATCATCCTTTATATCTCACCATTTGATGATATATTCTTCATGTTTATATGAATATATAAACATGTTATCATCATATTTATAATGCAACCAAAATATTTATGTCTTTGAATTTTAATATAGTACTAGTATTTTCATTGTCAGGTTTCTTTTTTTCTTTTTTTAATAATCTCCCTTCCCCTCGGCTTTTGTGTAACCTCACATCTGCCTCCACTGATACATATTAAGTACTTTAATTTTTATGAAAATATATCTACTTCCTCCTATTACATGCCTTATTTATTTCAAATTAATTGCAGACCAGACATGATCAGGGCAGTCTTAGGGTGATGACTGTTTCCTGTTCTGTCATGAGTTCCAGATTGTGCATGACTGTGGGGAGAAGGAAAGAGGATGAGCACCCATTGAGGTGATGAAAATTGAGTGAAGCAGCAACGTAATTTGTTTCAAATTCTTTGTTCAATTTTCTGGAACTGCACAAAGACACCCCATCATTTCCTCTGGCTGAGATTCTTTTACACAAGCACTAAATTGTATCACTCCCTAGTCTCCACAGGCACACGAGTTCTTTTTAAAACCCTTCATGGTGCATTTCAGGGATGACTTTTCTCGTCATTGCGACATTTTGCATGGAATGGCCAATCTAATCAAGAGGCTCTTCCAGATTAGATTTTTTTTCTTATTAATCAGAAGCATGCTTTACCCTTATACTATTAGAAGTAATCTCTTTGAAAAACATTGAGTTTCAATATTTGCAAGGCATGTCTTCTAGTCACATCCTTTCCGTTACACCATTCACTGAGTTAATCTTTGGATAGGGTGAAATGTCATCAATTTCACCAGAGGATTTCTCAATCTCTTTCATTTGTTTCAGCCAACAGTTTTCCTCCTGACTGGGGTAAATGATCACTAGGTTCTGCAGTAAAATTTGTTGGCCTTGTGAGCTGGAATGCTTTGATTTCTATTTGCACTTCTTGTTCACATTTTCTTTGTCATTATTCTTTTATATTTTCTGAGTTGGAAAATATTGCATGAAGGTATTATTCTGTTGCAATAGAAAGAACATATAACAAGGCATCTGAAGATTTGGAATGTAGCCCTGTAAATCAATGGACAAATAGCCTCTTCCTGTTTCAGTTTAAGTGGGGTTTGCATTGCTTTCTCTACTCTCATTATGGTGTAGGTTACTTCAGGCAATTCAGTCTCACGCTTGGAAGAGTCTTAGGGGCACTTTACTGAAATCTCCACAGTAAGATCCACTTTAAAACATTTTTCATTAGTGGTTGTCTGCTTTTGCCTGAACGTCTTCAGAAATGAAATTTTCTATTCAGTTTATAAAAAGCCATAATTGTTAATTGCTCATTATTTTGAGGAGGAAAAAACTTAATCCAAGATGGCTCCTCATAATACACTTTGAAATTCTTTGAGAAGCCAACCACCAGTGTAACCCAATACTGTTTTCACTGACTGAAGGTCACCACAGATGGTGGTGATTTGGGGAAGATTCGAATGCTTTTTTTCCCACAGAAAGGTTCACTCTCCACCATTTGTGCAACCAGGACTTGGCAGCGTTTTTCTCCCCATTATTGGCACGTATACGTTTTTTTTTTTAATCTGTGGCATCATATGGAGGTAGTGGTTCCATTTTCTAAAGGCAGACATTTCTAAAGTGAGTAAGGAAAATTGCGGGTGAAATTTTTAAAAAAGAAGAAGGAGAAAGGAGGGAGAAAAGGATAACAAAGAAAGAGATGAAGAGGAAAAAGAGAAATATGTGCAAAGAAAAAGAAAGAAAAAACAGAACAAATAGGAAACAACTAAATGCAATGTTTCATATATGCCAAGGTGGCCCCTTCAGTCAGTTTTGCAATGAGGAACACATGGAAAAGCAGTTTTCTGTTTGACCATCTGCTTTGAGAGCTACGCCTCTCTGTTCAGTTGTGCAAAACAAACAAAGTAAACAAACAAAAAACAACCACACACACACACACACACACACACACACACAACCCCTTTCTTTCCAGGTTACTAAACCTTGGTATTCATGAATCTCACCTCCTCTTTCTTGGACAACAGGGAGTGAGCTGAGGGACTCTAAGCACATTCTTCTCTGTCTACTCCTTTAAAGATGTTAACCTTCCATAAGCATGTAGCATGAAAGGTGGCTATAATGAAACAAGTCACGTTTTATGTGATAAAAATGAGAAGGCATTTATTTGAAAATGTAATACATAAATTCTGGGAAATTCTGCACACTTTTCGTGGTTCCATTGCTAGCCAGAATTATTAAATTCCATAATCACTCTGTCATGAAAGGAATTGGTTGTTTTTTGACAGAGTGTTGATGAGCATTTTACTGGCACTGGTCATTTCTATTATTATTATTTTTTTTTATAATTTATTGTCAAATTGGTTTCCATACAACACCCAGTGCTCATCCTGGTCATTCCTATTATTGATCATTTCTCTTTTCTGTGAATCTTTGTGGGTGGAAGGGCTATTACATTTCCTATAGCTTACTTTCCTGGGGAAGTTTCAGATCGAGGAGTTACTTTTTCTTAAGCAAAATCATTTAGTTATGGCTTAAGTTACCTGGTGCTATATCTATCCATGAATCATCTAAATTTACTTCTCTCTCACTGCTTTTCACAAAAGCGTATGACTTCTTTGATTCTCTAAGCTTATTTAGATATGATTCTTCCATATTTTATCTATAAGGGTTTTATTTTCAAGGATAGTCTGCTGCTTCTCTCCTTTGTTAACATGATCACTATATAGTTCAAACTTCTTTGAGAAAGCACAGTTCTTTCTGATAATAAAGGAAAGAAAGAAAGAAAGAAAGAAAGAAAGAAAGGCTACATAGAAGACCAATTTGAAAATATGTTAATGGGAAAATATGTTTTAATTTGTCTTATTGGGTCTCTAAGATATGGTACATCTTAATGCTTACTAGCAAATTCTGCCATTGGTCTGTGAGTTCTAAGACTTCAAGAAGGAATGAATGAAGAAACTAGAGTTTTTGTAACCACTGTAAGAGGTGCTAGGAACCTATAAAGGTAATTACAATTGATGCTTATTACAGTCTTCTGAGATACACTTATTCTTTGACTTTTAGGAATTTGGTCAGAATGATGCTCCAAATTAAATGTAGAGTTAGGAATTAATTTCATGTCCACTTGATTCCAAAGCCTGTGACCTCTCCTCTCTACTATCTTGTCTCTTGTGATTTGCTCCTGTGTCCCTTTTCTTGGCAGATATCATACATTTATTCAAATCCTTACCCCTAGGGAGAAGATCACATCCATTGCTTTTTTGATACATTAGAAATAAGGTCAGAATGAATTGGAAAATTAAATGTAGTTGTAGTAATTAATGGAGGTATTTACTATATCTCAATAATAAATGAGAAGGAAAAACAGGTAAAAGATATTAGAATGTATAGGAAAAAACAATGAGCAAGTGGGGTTAAAAGCCCAGTTTACTCTGTGACAGAGGAGGAAGTTAAACAATCTCTCTGAAGTATATCTTCTTAATTGAAAAATTAACATCATCTGAGGTACATGTTTGACATGAAGATTAAATATGATATATATGTGGAAATGGCTGGGTCAATAGATTGTTTCTTTCCTTTTCCTCTGAGCCTTGCCTTCCTTATCTAAAGTTGACAAAAATGAACTAAGTATTCTCTCAATCCCTTGCCAGATCTAATATTCTTTGGAATGGCACCATAAAAATCATCTAAGTAAAAGTAAAAGTGATTTTAGGGATATAATTCAGTGAAAGTTTTGAGCAAGTGTAAAATTTGTGCAAGCTTAAAAAAATACTAATTTTACTTAAATCATTCTTTAGTTTAATATATATTTATTGACTATATTTTATGTCCTAGAAAGCTAAGATACAAAGATGGGCAAGGTATGTTTTGTATGTTTAAGGAACTTACCGATTTCATGGGGCAGTGGTGTGAAAATTGTTAGTTATGAAATAATATGATAAGACTATTAAAAAAAAGTGAGCACAAGATGCTATGGAACACAGGAAAATAATTAACATGGCCTTAGAGTGAAGATTTTACAGCAGAGGTGACACTGAAGCTGGGATTTGAAAGATGAAGGATTTTCGCTGATGGACCCAAGGCATAAATGGCTTTCCTGGAAGAAACACCATACCTAAAGGTATAGAGGCAAGAGAGAACATGATGTGTGTAGAGAAAGGCAAGAAGGATGTAGTGATTGAAGTATTGAGTGCACATATAGATGAAAAATGAAACTTGGCTTTTTATGCTCTGTTGAAAACTGGAATCTTAATCTTGTAAGTAATAATAAACCATTAGAATAATGAAGAAACATTGTTTTATTCAAGACAATGTCCTTATTAGATCTGTGTTTCAGAAGGATGATAACTGATAGTGTAGAAGATGAAATGATAGGATAGGCTAAATAGCTCGTTTATTAGTTACTATGAATGAAAGACATTGAAGATGGAATTAAGGTGGAAGCAATGAAGGTGGAGAGGAAGAGATGGATGTAAGACATATTTAGAGGGGTGGACTTTTTTTTTTTTTTGAGAGAGAGAGAGAGAGAGATTGAGGGGGGATGGGCAGAGAGGGAGGGAGACAAAATCCCAAGCAAGCTGCATTCTGTCAGCACAGAGCCCAGTGTGGGGCTTGAACTCACGAACCGAGAGATCATGACCTGAGCCAAAATCAAGAGTTGGACGTTTAACCGACTAAGCCACTCAGGCGCCCTGAGGGTAGACTTTTTTAATATAGGTAGTGGAAAAGAGGGAGGGGATGCCACTTGACTACCAGATTTCTAATTTGAGCAATGGGAGTGAGTGGTGAGTAGGGAAATGAAAATAAGAAATACAAGTGGGTATAGTTGAGGAAGGATAGAGCTGAAGTCAGCCTTGGCTATATTAAGTTCAGAGTGTTGACTGGATATCTAGGCGGAGATGTCCAGGAATTAATAGTTTTATGCATTGCTTGATTGCCAACCCAAGCTCTCTATTCATCTTCTCCATTAGACCACCCTTTTATCATCACAAACAACAGCAAATGGTTTCTTGGAACTTAACTATTCCTTTTGGTCCTTGATGAGCACAAAGAGGAGGGCTCCCAGAGCTTCATCTATTTTCAGACCTCTTCTCCAGAATGAGGATTAGCAAGGGCTAAAGCCCTATGAAGGGGCCATGCTCAGAGGGCAATATCAGAGTCTAAGGCTTATGTAGTGTATTCTAGGAATCTGAAGATCTGTAAACAAAACATTTATGTAGTAGTTTTAAAGCACGTACACAAATCATTTGAAACACTTTCTATATAACTGTGAAGTCAAATCTCTTCCCCTTGAATGTAGGCTGGCTTTAGTGGCTAGCTGATAGCAAATAGGAAGTAGCAGAAGTGAAGCTGTATGCTTTCTGAGGCCAGATCATAAATGGTGATTCAGCTTCTACCAGGATCCCTCTATGTCTCAAGACATTTGTCTTGGGAGTCCCAAATTAATATGTAAGAAGTCTGGTAATCCTGAAACTGCCATATTGGAGAGATCATGTAAAGAGTTCACATAGACATACAGAAGCTAGAATCCTGATCACCAATTCTGATGTGCGGGTTATTTTGTTCCCCCACACCGCTAAGCAATTCTGTGACATCAGCTGGGTGTCCTACAATTCAACTCAGTCCAGACACCACCCAGAGACAACTTCAGATCCCACAGATTAAGGGTTCACTCCTACAAGATGGCCTCTTCAGATGCTAGTCACAAGTCCAGGTTGTTACCTATGCTTCTCACCAATTGGCCATAGATCAGAAGTTCCAATGACTCCCCCTTTGCATTTGGTTAATTTGCTGGAGTGGCTCACAGACCTCAAACATTTTGCCTTCTAGATTACTGGTTTATTATAAAAGGATATAACTCAAGAACAGCCAGATGAAAAAGACGAATAGAGCAAGGTATGTGGGAAGGTGTGTGGAGCTTCCATGCCCCCTCCACATGCACCAGTCTTCCCAAATCTCCCTGTTTACACCAACCTGGAATCTCTCCAAATCCTGTCCTTTTGGGTTTTTATGGAAGCTTCATTACATAGGCCAGATTGATTAAATCCTTGGCCATTTGTGACTGAACTCAATCTCCAGCCCTTTTCCCCTCCCCGGATGTCTGGGCTGGGACTGAAAGTTGCCAACCTTTTAATCACAGTTGGTTCCCCTGGCAACCAGCCCCCATCCTTAGGTGCTTCACAAAAGTCACCTCATTAACATAACAAAAGACACCTCTATATCGCTCTCATCACAGGAAATTTCAAGGATTTTAGGTGCCCTGTGCCAGGAAAGAACTGGATGAGAACCAAATACATATTTCTTATGTTAAATCACAATATCACAGAAGCCCAATTGTGCTAACCCTCTCTTTGAGTTTTCCAGCATCAGCCATCAGACATGTGAGAAAGACTATGGATGACTCCAGCCCTTATCTTTTGAATTTTCCCAGCTGACGCTGTGTGGAAATAGAGCAGTTCTTGCTGAAACTGCCCAAATTACAGTTTCATGAGCAAAATAAATTTTGTTATTATTTTAAACTACTAATTTGGGGGTGATTATATTTCCTTTGATAATCAAACTCTACAAAGCCATGATCCATCATAATCTAACTTATGATGTATTTTATTTTTTTGGTACAGGGTCAACATTTATTTATTTTGCTCTCAAACTTTCAAAATGGTCCAAGATCTTAATCTATTCCAACTCATTGAAATCTCATGTTCTCTTTTATTCTAGCCTAGCCTAACTCCTGGCTGCCTTTCATTCTTATACTTGCTTATCCACATTGGCCTTTCCTCATCCTTTGGCCACTTAAAAGTGTTTTTAGATATTAGGCGTGCTGACTTATAAAGGATCTAGCCCATATAATATTGAACATAATAAAATGATACAATCCATGCCAAACATCATTTACATTCTGTTCTCAAAAAAGTTGACAGAGTGATCTTTTTAAAGCCTAAGTTAGATGGAATGTTATTAAGAAAATTATAAGGAAAATACATTTATTGTACTGTACTGTATTGAAAAAAAATCCAGTATAAGTGGACTCGTGCAGTTCAAACCCGTGTTGTTTAAAGGTCAATTGTATTTTCTTAGCAACTTTCAAGTAATATAGCATTGTTAACTATAATCACCATGCTGTACATTAGATCCTCAGAACTTACTCATCTTATAACTGGAAGTTTAAACCCTTTGACTAAGATATTCCCATTTTCCCCACCCCTAATCCCTAGCAACCACCAATCTACTCTGTTTCTATGAGTTCAGGTTTTTTAGATTCCACGTATAAGTGATATCACACAGTATTTGTCTTTCTCTATTTGACTTATTTCATTTAGCATAATGCCCTCAAAGCCTAACCATGTTGTCCCAAATGGCAAGATTTACTTTTTTTTTAAAATTTAAATATAGTTGACATATAATATTATATTAGTTCCAGGTGTACAACATAGTGACTCAACAATTATACACATTAGGAAATGCTCACCATGGTAAGTAAAGTAACCATCTGTCATCATATAGAGTTATTACAATATCATTGACTACATCCCCTATGCTATATTTTTTTATCTTATTTATTTTATAACTGGAATTTTGTCTTTCTTTCTTTCTTTCTTTCTTTCTTTCTTTCTTTCTTTTTTAGAAAGGCAGACTGCCACGTGCAGCGCCTCATTTGGATGTGTCTGGAGTCTTGGAAGCTTGACTACCCTACGTTCTCCTGCAAATGGACCTTGAGAGCTTGTTTGGAGGTTCTAGCAGGGGAGCATAGCTACTCGTATACCCTTGACCGAAGAACCGTCCTCCTCTATCAGGGAATGTCGTCCTCTTCGACCAAGCGCGCAGCTTCGGGAGGGACGCACATGGAGCGGTGAGGGAGGAAGGGGACACCCGCCTAGCCAGCCAGATCAGCCGAATCAACCCTGGAGATCAATGGGGTGACAGATGTGGCAGCCAGATTGCCCTCACATCCTATTAATCCCCCTATTTTGCCTATGTCACCACCCCAGTCTTCTCTGGCAACCACCAGTTTGTTCTCAGTTTATGAGTCTATACTCCAGTTCTATTTTCTTGTTGTTACTGTTTGTTTGTTCTTTTTTTTTTTTTTTTTTGAGACTTCATACATAAATGAAGTCATATAGTGTTCATCTTTCTCTATCTGACATATTCACTTAGCATATACTTTCTAGGTCTATCCATATCATCATGAATGACAAGATTTCATTCTTTTTTATGACTGAGTAATATTACATTTTGTGTGTGTGTGTGTGTGTGTGTGTAACCTCTTCTTTATCCATTCATCTATCAATGGACACTTAGGTTGTTTTTATATCTTGGCTATTATAAGGGGGTATTCTGGGCTAAATTTCACACCATCCCCACCTCAAATTCATATCTTGAAGTCCTAAGCTCCAGTACCTCAGGAAGTGACTGTATTTGGAGATAGGTCTTTATCTAAAAACTTTTTAAAAATTTATTCATTTTGAAAGAGAGGGAGAGCAAGTGGGGGAGTGGCAGAGAGAGAGGGAGACAGAATCCCAAGCAAACCTCATGTTGTCAGCACAGAGCCCAATGTGGGGCTTAAGCTCATACACTGTGAGATCACAACGTGAGTCAAAATCAAGAGTCGGATGCTTAATGGACTGAGCCACCCAGGTGTCCCTGGAGATAGGTTTTTAAAGAGCTAATTAAGGTTAAATGAAATCCTTAGGTTGGGCCCCAATCCACTCAGGCTGGTGTACTTATAAAAAGAGGAAATTCGGACACAGGCACGTATGGAGGAAGACCAGGTGAAGACACAGGCAAGGAACTAGGTCTTGAGAAGAATCCAGCCATGCTGACATTCTCTAGCCTCTGGAATTGTGGAAAACAACCGCCGTAGTTTAAGCCACCCAGTCATCGGTACTTTTTAATGGGAGCCCTAGCAAACGCATGCAGGAAGAGGACTGGGAAAGTGCTAAGGGTGCTTATAGGTCAATGAATTTGACAAAAGTAGGGTGAATGGACTGTGTGCTGATGAGAGCTGCCAGAAAGGGTGCTCTCTTGGACATCTCTGACAAGATCCTCTTATGCTGTGTTTTGGGCTAACTAATTCTGTAGGGGCCTGTATGTGGGAATAAAGAGTGAGGTGAAATGAAGGAAAAGCCACTGACATGTCTTGGGAGGCATAGGTGTGTTTGTGTGTGTGTGCGTGTGTGTGTGAGAAATATGTTGACCTTATGTTACTTTAAGTTAAGTACCTTTTCATCCTGTTTAACGTTTTATTTGATTAAGTCAGAAAGTTCGGGTTGAAAAGAAAAAAAACATACTCTCAGGTTTTTGTAGTTAATAGAAAGGAGTATTTTTGTCTTATTTACAAGGGAATATAATTTTAATACTTAGGTGACAGAGAAAACGGATGAAGGCATCGTTGGTTCACAGTAAATGACAACTAGCTTTTTTTTTCTTCTTATGATCAGATACACATACGTATTCCAAACAAAATTGTGTGTGAAAGGAGGGTGCATAAGAATAATTAAGAAAGAACAGAATACATAACAGATTGCCTTTACATAGTTCCAATTATCTCAAGATTGTCAGACTCTTTATAACTTGTAGTGTTTATACCACACCCCAGTTTGGTTGCAAAGTGGCCCTGCCCTCCACTATCAGATGGTGGATCTGAAAGACGGAGGTCAGATGGGTTGGACTAGGAAGCAAGAGGGAGGCTGTCATTAGGAAGAAAATACATAACTACAAACTCCCAAGAGCACTGTAACCTCACGTTTGAGCTGGAAGGTTATTATCCATCTGGCTGTGTGCTCTGGGAATGAACTGAGAAGGACAGATTCATTTCCCCAATTAAGTGAACACCAACAAAGAGGCAGGGCACTAATATTCTAAAAAAAAAAAAAAAAAAGTGATCTCTTGAGCATGTGGACTATTTCCAATATGGACAGGTGTTTTGATAATAATACATCAAGTTGAAGTAGGGGGGCAGATGGTAAGGATAAGGCATCATTATTTCAAAAACTGAATGGCAAATAAAGTGTTATTTTAGTCAGTTGGGCTGCTATAACAAGATGCCATAGACTGGGTAGCTTAAACAACAAACATTCATTTCTCATTGTTTTAGAGACTGGAAGTCCAAGACCAAGGTACCAGTATGGTCATATTCTGGTGAAGCCCTTCTTCCTGGTTTACAGACAGCCATGTTCTCATTGTATCCTCATATGGCAGGCAAATGGGAAGAGCTAATTCCATTTAGGAGGGCTCCATCCTCATGACTTAATTAACCCCACAGACCTCATCTCTAAATACCATCACCTTGGGGATTTGGGTTTGGGCATATGAATTTTGGGGGACACAAACATTCAGTCCAAAGCAAGTCTTCACTAACTGAGGCACCTGATAAAGTGTATATATCCTATTGGGTTGCATGGGTGGCTGAGTTGGTTAAGCGACGAACTCTTGATTTTGGCCCAGGTCATGATCTCATGGTTTCTCAGATGGAGCCCCGTGTTGGGGTCTGTGCTGACAGTGCAGAGCTTGCTTGGGATTCTCTCTCTCCCTCTCTCTCTGCCCCTCCCCCTGCTTGCGCTCTCTCTCTCTCTCTCTCTCAAAAATAAATAAGTAAACATTTATAAAAAGGGTATATCCTGTCAACCATCTACTCTATGGAAATCTATAGATCCCTTAATCTTCTCAGTATCTGCAGTCATTCATGAGTATTGACTATTGACTGTCCCTCCCTCCTCTGTGTGGGGGAGAGCACTATTTAAAGATGCAAATGACAGAATTCTGATCCTTTAAGCACTTTAATTTGGGGAAAGAGCATACTCACCCAAGAAAAGCATTCCATTCTCTTTCCGGATCCTCTCCTTTCTTCCTCCTCCTCTTCCAACTTCATCTCCACCTTTTCCTTTGAAGCGATCAAGGATTATAAGATGCATTTAGCTTAATCATCCAGACTTAACATTATTCATCTAGTTAACATAGATTGGTTAGAAGTTGTGTTTTTTCTTTCTAGGCCATTTCCAATAACACAACCTATTGCACCATATTGACTGACAAACCCAGCATGACGAGAGAAACCTGAGACTCACTCTTGATTTGCACTGACATCAGTCAAGAGTCTTAATTTTGTGTTCATGACTTGCTTTGGAATTGCTTTTGAGCCCTGCGCTCATTTCCAGCTCTTCCTAGAAGCCAGTTATTTTACAAGAATGTAATTGCAGGTAAGTAGCTGCAAGAAAAGAACATTTTGGAAGGACTAGGTATACATAAATACCTGAAAGAAGCAGGTAGATGAGGGGAAATGTAGCTGCTATATTTGTCCAGAGGTATGTGTAGGCAAACATCTAGACATTTTATTACTCTGATTGTCTTAATTACTGGAGAGAGACAACTACTTATTTTCTTAGAGGGAATGTGAGCTGGTGGCACATTATTTATCTAAGAACACAGTTCCTTCTGGTGAGTATGGGATGAGCTGCCTGCCATTGGCCTTTCTTGGGCACTGGAAGGCACACATGATAATAATTTTAGAGCTTGTTTCTGAGAATAGAGGTCCTGATCAGTATGTTTTCGAGCATCAGGAAAAAGGATGAGAAGTTAGTGTTTATTGAACTTTCATATCCAGACCCTTTGTAAGGTTTTTTTCACATAGGTTATGGAAACTTCATAATAATACCTCCCAAAATACACACGTTTAGATTCAATCTTACTTTGCTTTTATGTAAGTCAAAAATAGTTGGCTACTGGCAATTTTACATGCTTCACCCTAATATCATTTCATTTTTAATGATGAAAACACATCAACATACACTTGTTCTGTTTCCTGTCTGCTACACCAGCCCTCTACCCAAGCTTACCGCTTTGTAGCATAAAGCAATTGTTCTCAAACTTTAAAGGGCAGGGTTCGCCAGGAAACATATTACTGATCCTCAACCTCAGAGTCTCTTGTTCAGTAGGTCTGGGGAAGGACCAGAGATTTTGAATTTCTAATACATACCCAGATGCTGCCCCCCACTGCGGGTCCAAGATCACACCTTGGGACCCACTGGTATAGAGGGACAATATCCCAAGGATGCACCTTTAAGACTTACTTCCCTCCCACTTTGCGTTCCAAAACAACATTAAAAAATTCATATTTCCTTTAAAAATGTAGTCCAGGGGCACCTGGGTGGCTCAGTTGGTTGAAAATATATAAGTAAACACCTAGGTCATGATCTTGTGGTTCATGAGTTCGAGCCCCGCATCGGGCTCCCTTTTGTCAGTACAGAGCCCACTTCATATCCTCTGTCTCCCTCTCTTTCTGCCCCTCCCCTGCTTGTGTTCTCAATCAAAATAAATAAATGAATTTAAAAAAAAAAAGGTTGGTGGGTGTGTGAGATAATGCAATGGAGATTCACACATCCTGTTTGAGGTTGTACTAGAAGGTCTCTCCTCGAGTCCTTCCTCCTCCTGACATTCTGTGAGCCAACTCTTGAGCTGTGAATGATTCTCTCCACTTTATAGACAAGGGAAGAGATTTAGAGGAGGAAAATGACTTTCCCATGGCCGAACCCAGTTAGGGAATGTTAAAAGATAAACTGAGGCATATTACATATTTTAAGAGTTTATTTGAGAAAAGATCGATTCCAATCTGGCAGCCGCACGTTGGAAGTGGTTAGGAGTGTGGTGCCAACAGGAGCAAAGGGAGAGACTTTTATAGAGAAAGTGTGGAAACAAAGAAAGGAAATTATTTGACTGGCTGGAGCTTGAAGGCTTGCTGGCTGTTGGCAACTGGTTGTTCTTAGATTTTGATTTCATAATCTTGAGGCATTTACAGGCTCCGATTTTGGGTTGCTTACATAGGCCACTATGGCTCAATTAATTTAACAGGGGTTAGGGTGAACCTCAGAGTGGTGCCAGATGGGGAACGGAGCATGGGAGATGGGGACACATCATATATTTTGGTCTAGTGCAGAGGAGGAAGTCCTATTCGAATTTCCTCTCACTTTCATCTATATTCAAACATACACATTAGGAGCAAATATAAAACTCCACATTAATCTTGATTCATCAAAAAACTCTAAAATCTTGGTGCGAACAATCCAGGTAGCCATCAGACACTTGCTATTTGCTACTAAACCCTTGGGTATTCAGAAACACCACTGGTTTTGTTCAGACAAAAGGGCATCTTCCTTACTGTGTGCTTTTCTGGACTTTCCCAAGGACTCGAGAAGTCCGTTTTTCTTTGTTTCCCTGTGTCCTTGGACTTATCTCTTCTACTCTTTCTTTATCTAGCCCATTTTCTTTGTTCCAGCCTTTATCACACAAGCTTCTTTTTCTACCTGATTTGCTTTAATCCACCCAGCTCCTTTCTCTGTGTGTTTTCCATTTCAATGAATAAGAAATGCTTTCTTCACTCATCAGAACTTTCCCTGAGGGTTTTTAGTAGGCTTTGCCCTCAATGAGAAGGGGTGTAACTGGTTTTGCTCATCCTGAAGAACTCCGGGAAATGGCAAAGAGATATCAATACTATTTAGCATTTACAAAGGACAAAGCAGTCGGAGAAATTTATTAGTAGGCAATTACTTATTTTTTAAAACTTAGACTGATCTCAAAGATCCTTTTTCCTGGAAGAACTGACCTGTACATCCTGGACAAGTAACAGCACGTCTGTGAACTCTGAACTCTGGTTTCCTTACCTGTGAAAAAAGGTGATGATGATATCTCCTCGCAGAGTTGTTATGAGGATAGAGTGAAAAGTATGCCTCGATTGCCTGTTATTATGATCCCCCAAGCTCCCCGCTTCATTCGTTCATTGACTCACTTAAGGATGTGTTAGTCACTGTAAACACAATAGTGAACAACACTGGTCTTCGACCTCATGGAACATATAGAAGAGATAGACCACAACAAATAATCGTAACAATCACAAACTGTAATAGGGATGGCAAAGGAAAATATACAGTGCAACAAATTTAGTGAAGGAAAACTATATCGTGTCACGGAAGTGTGTAACAGGGGATCTGACCTAGCCTGTCCAAGTGGGTGATCCAGCTTCTCCACTGAAGTGACATTTACGCTGAGGTCCCAAAGATGAATGTGGGATTGACTAGACAGTAAATGGGGAAGAGAGAGTTCCACACAGAGGGATTCGCAAGTGCAAAGGCATACAAGCTTCAGGAAAGAACTTGACATGGGTAGGGAATTCATGAGAGGCCCTTAAGTTTGTAGGTTTTTAGAAAGCAGGGAAAGAGGACCGTGAGGAAACATTGCAGAAGCACGTGGGAGCAGCATCACCCAGGGTCTTGTGGGCCACCTTAAAGACGTCGTCCTTTCCTCCAAAAGCATTTGGAAGGCTTTGGAAGGCTTTAAGCTGGAAACAATATATATTTGACTCTCGAACAACCTGGGTTTGAACTGCTCAGGTCCACTTATACACAGAGTTTTTCCAACAAATCCAGTACAGTGCTGTAAATTTATTTTCTCTTCCTCACGATTTTCTTAATAACATTTTACTTTCTCTAGCTTGCTTTATTATAAGTATACAGTATATAATACATGTAACCCACACAATATGTGTTAACTGGCTGTTTATGTTATCGGTGAGGTCAACAGTAGGATATTACTAGTTAAGTTTTGGAGGAGTCAAAGTTAAGTTGCAGATTTTCGACTGCATAGTGGTTACTGCCACTAACCGCTGCATTTTTCAAGGGTCAAACGTAGTAGGTTTTCCTTTCGAATCTGTTGGGCTAGAATAGATTGGAGTAATGCAAGAATGGAAGAGAGATCTGTTAGGAGGCTCCCAGAGTTGTCTAAATAAGATACAGTGGCTTAGATTACAGAGCTGGGAAGGAGGGGAGGGATGGAGCTTTAAGATATTTCACAGATATAGTTGTTGGGTTTTTGTGAATCATTGAATAGGAGTAAGATGTGAAGATGAGGATGATTAATGTGATTTCCAGGTTTCTGTTTAGAGTACCTGGTCATTCTAGTACCATTTACTCTTAGAAGGAACACATTTGAAGAGGCAGTTCATTTGTTCTGGTTTAGATATATTGACTTTGAGATGCTTATTGTAAAACATCCCCATAAAAGTGTCTGATGAGCAAACAGCCCCATACATAGATCTGAACAGGACAGAAAGTATGAGAGTTGATGTTTTTTTTTAGAGGATATTCAAAACGTGGGAGCGAATGAGATGTCTGGGGGAGAAGCACCAAGCCAAACCAACTAGACCAGAATGATTGTGTTTCTAGCCCATAGTTAACATGTCTGGGGATAGGGTGAACCTGGGGGTTGTGTGAGTGGCCAAAATGGAGGGGTGAATGTGTCTGTGTAGGAGTCACTTTTGCTTTAAAGATGTCATTTCTGGGCTCACCACAATCCTTTGGGTAGCTTATTTAGGGTAGGGTTCAAAACCTCAGCCTTGAAGGACCCAGACTTTGAGCTGTTAGTTTTCAGATAAGTTGGGGAGAGGGAAATATAATCCTTTCATACTCCCCTTCTCCATCATTATATATCAACACACAAATGTTTGCACATCTTGAACATAGCAAATTTAACATTCTATTTTAAAACAGGAGAAAGGTAGAGTTAAATGTAACCAATAATTGCTATTTAGATACAAAAAATTAAATAATTTTTTTGTCGTTTTGATTGCAATGGAAAAAAACGTATTGATTAGATAACCTTCCAGGTTTGCTCCTCACTGAACACATTTATGTACTGAGTGGAAAACTACTCTGATACCTCATGTGTATTTAATCATGATCTTCATGCTTTTTGCATTATTGTCTATGACTACAGATAATGAAGGACAATAATAAATGTAATAATCTACCAATCTACTCACCCACCTACCCATCCAACAAAGGCAATGTAATGTGGTAGTTAACAACATGGACCCTGGAACTAGTCTATCTGGTTTCAAAGCCCAGCTCTGCCCCTCACTGGCTATGTATGCTTGGGAAGTTCACTTAACCTCTCCACGCCTCAGTTCCCACATTTATAAAATGGGTGTCATAGTAATTTCTATCTCAGAGGAGTCCATGAGGATTAAATGAGTTCATATACATAAAGCACTTACAATAAAACCTCAATAATACTAAAAGCTTTTTATATTATTAGTATGTACAGTGACTCTGACATGGGCCATATGGGTTGTCCTCAAGGAGCTTATGGTCTGAAGGGGAGTTCAGACAAGGAGATACTAGAATGAGGATAGGACAAGCCTGACGAAGGTACAAAGGAGGGGAAGCAATGGGATTCAAGTCCCATCTGATTTGAGCCCTGAGGGATAATTTGGGGGCAAATAGTTTCCGAATTCCATAGTAACTTTTGGCATACAACTCATTCACAGTCACAAAAAACATATTTATCTTGTGCTTTGCAATTTTCAAAGTGATTATGCATACCCTAATTTATTTGATTCTTTTATCAGCCTTATGAGATCAATTTTGGAGCACTTTCTCTGAGTCACTTGTGGCGGGGGGGAGTCTTATAAAAACAAGACATATTTCATAATCTCAAAGGATAAAGTTTAGTGGATTTTTTTGGTCACAATTTTATATAAGAAGAAATTGAAGTTTGGAGGAATTAAAAAGGCTTTCCCAAAAGTCAAACAGCTGGTGCCACAAAAACGGAACGAACTCCGGCCTCTGGATTGTGTTAAGGTCTGGGTCCTTTTATCATATATATGGTGGTCCTGAAACAAGATAAAACCATCCGCTAACAAGCACAGAATGTCTGAGTTCCTTTCCTCAAAATAACATAAGGAAATTACATACTTTGGTTTTAGAATCCCCAACATACCATGATTATGTGGAAGAAGAAGAAACAGGGCTTTCTGAATGTGTTTTCTCTGGCTCTGCAATGCCACAATACATCACTCACATCCTGGTGGAGTAAACGAATCTCTCTGAGCCTCCTTATCCAGAGAGCTTCCTGGGCTAGAACGCCAAGGCATTTCATAGAAACAGAGAGAGAAAAGGTTGGAGTAAGTCAACTGTGGCACAGGTGGCTGAAGTCACTACTTAGGATTTGGAGCCAAGGGCAACTATCCAAAGCCAAAGGTGAGTGCAGGTGGCAGGCAGTTGGGGCAGGCTGGCGTTAGTCACGGGAGGGAGCAGCCTGGGCCTTGGAAAACCAGAAATCAACTTCCGGGAGAGAGATTAGCTCAAGGGCACCTAAAGTCAAAGAGTCAGAGTCAAATTAAGGCCACAGGGAGTCGGGAAATAAAAGGTGGGTGAGGGATCAGGAGGGGCAATGCAGAAGGACAGATCCGTATCAGGGACACTCTTGAATAGCCTTCCTGTTCCTACTTCTGAGGCTTTCTTCGGCAACGTTTCTGTGCCAGTCAGTCACAGCTGGTCTAGACTGCACTGACCAGAACCAGCAACGAGTCTAGAAGCTGCAGGGAGGCAGGCCAGCGTGAGGGCCAGCTGGGCTCCTGGTGAGTCACTTGCAGACGGAGGCCCTTCAGCCATGGCAGCCTCAGAAGGACGCGTATACCATTGAAGATTTGTACTTGGCCAAAACATCACGTTCAAAGCAAAAGACTTTTAAAACTGTTTATGTTCCTGAAAGTGGCATGGCAGATGAACACTAAGTGACTTTCAGCGAGGGGAGGGGAAAATGAAGCAAAGCAAATATCCTTTTCAGTGAGCCAGAAACATTCACCGCACTGTCTTTGAAAAGCGCGTAGGTCTGAAAATAAAGGGCCGAAAGCTTCCAGAAGCTTTTGTAAAACTCAAATATTTGGATTTCTATACCACTCCCTCAACTGGAAGCCAGTTTGAGATGTTAGAATAAGAGTAAATTTGCGCTTGTTACCCTGAATTATGAAAGCTTCAAAGATGATAGAAACCCTCACATGGTGCTTAAGACGTGCCAGCTACTCTTGCGAGCACCATATATGTGCTCATCTAATCCTTTCAGCAACGCTCGCAGTGCTGTTATTATCACTATATTACCACTGAGGTGACTGAGACAGAGTGAAGTAAAGTGACATGCTCCAGGCCACACAGTCTGAAAATCCTAGAATCCTGCAAAAGACAGAAGTGGTATGTGCATTTCTTTTTCTGCAGTCATGGATCCAGGAGCATTTGGGGGGAATCATAGCTCCTAATTTGTGCTTCTATGTAACTAAGAGTCTGTATCTCCATCCGGTAGTTAGCCTAAAATATGGGCGTACTTCGTGGCTAAAAAACATGATTACTGTGCTGAGCAGTGAAATGTGTAAAACCTTCCAGGCTTTAGTGTCATAAAGGCAGGCATATATGTGTCAGACAGAATAACCCCTGCTGTTATTTTGCGCCGTACTTTCTTCCCACACTGTTACTGGGTTGGAGTCGGGGTTAAGAACAGAGGTTAGAGTCAGACTGCTGGGATTAATTCCTAGCCAAATTTACTTGTTATGCAACTTGGAAAGTTATTCGTCCTACATGGGATTTATGTTTCCTTTTCTCCACAGCGGGGGTAATAATTGTCCCCACTTTCTAGTCTTGTTGGGGAACTTAAATATGGTGCACGCTAAATGCTTTGCCTAGGGCCTTGCACTTAGTATGTGTTCAATACCTGCTAGTTATTACAGTGGTTTTTGTTGCCCTGAAGATGAAACCAGAAGAAATCAGGGGGAAAGGATCTTTAAAGTTCTTTATATCTCTGGTTCTCTTCCCTCCGACTTTCAAAATTTCCACTGGGGTGCCTGGGTGGCTCAGTCCATTAAACGTCCGGCTCTCCATTTCGGCTCAGGCCACGATCTTACAGTTTGTGAGTTCGAGTTCAGCGCTGGACTCTGTGCTGATGGTGCGGAGCCTGTTTGGCTCCCTCTCCCTCTGCCCCTCCCCCACTTGTTCTCTCTCTCTCTCTCCCTCTCCCTCTGCCCCTCCCCCACTTGTTCTCTCTCTCTCTCTCTCTCTCTCTCTCAAAATAAATAGGTAAACATGAAAAAAAAATCCACTAAAGACGCAGCTAGCACTTAGACACTATTAGGATGGGAAAGACCAGTTTAACCTTTCTCTCTTGCTTCATTTGTTTAAATGAGCAGTTTCTTACTGGATTAATGGGCCCACTGACCTTGGGGAGGACAGGAGAGTTGATGAACAGAAGGGACAGGAAAAGGTGCGGTGATTCATGCAATTGAGAGAAGACATTTGGAGGGAGGCTGACCAGGAAAAGAGTAAGGAAGTAGGGACGGTAAGGACTTGCTTTAGAAGCTTAGAGTGGTGTGGGGATAGAATGGGATAATATACGTTATCATCATTCCCAAGTTCACCATGGCCACCTTACCACCTCCCTGATTCCTAGAGACATCCCATAGTGATGTAAAATTCAGTAAACAGTTTGTTAAAAAAAAAATTAAGATAATGTACCATTTTAAGCATCAGTTTGAAAACAATGAAAAAATGTGATGGCAGCAAATACTGGTAAAGAAGTAATGCAACCTATTCTCATATGTTATCGATTGGAGTGATAATTAGTATAGCTGATAAGAAAGATCATTTGTTAGTACCTATTAAAACTCAACATACACATTCCCTGTGCCACCCAGATTTTACTGCTGATTGTCTACCCTGGAGAGGCATTTGTACACGTACAGAAGGAGGACATATAAGAATGTTCATAACAGTGAAAAAATTGGGAAACAACCTAAATTTCCATTGAAATAGAAATGTTGAAATTAATTGTGGAACTTTCATACTATGGAATTCTGAGGAATTAAAAGGGATGAGTCAGTGATATTTGTGGCAACATGTTCAGATGTCTAAGCCCATTTGTTGAGTGAATGACCCAAGTTGCTGAATGGTGTAGAGGGGGATGCCATTTATTAAAAAACAAAGGAAAACACTTTTAACATCCTTAGTGGTAATGTTGCCTCATTGTGATTTAATTTGCTTTTTTCTGATAATTGGTAATGATGAACATCTGTCATTAGGCCATTGGACTATCTTCTTTTATGCAGAATGATCAAGTCTTTTGCTCATTCTTAGTTGGGTTGTCTTTTTTTCTTTAGAAAGAAATAAAAAAATTTTTTTTTTTTAATTTTTTTATTTTGAGAGAAGGAGATAGAGAGTGAGCAGGGGAGGGCCAGAGAGAGAGGGAGACAGAGAATCTCAAGCAGGCTCCACACTGTCAGTGCAGAGCCCAACATGGGGCTCAAACGCATCAATGGTGAAATAATGACCTGAGCCGAAATCAAGAGTCGGACACTTAACTGACTGAGCCACCCAGTTGCCCCTTTTTGTAAAAGTTTTTGACGGTTGAATTGATTTGTAGTTCTTTCTCCAGCAAGTCTTTTGTCAATAACAGAATCTTCTCTCAGTCTATGAAAACTGTTCACTCTTAATGTTAGCAAGAATGTAAATTAACTGGAACTCTTACATGTTGCTAGTAGGATTATAAATTGGTACAGAACTTTGGAAAACTGTTTTGGCAATATTCATAAAGCAAACCATGTATATCTTATAATTCGGCAGTTCTACTCCTGGGTGTATGAGTGGAAGACAAATGAGATTCACTAAAGACATGTATAAGAACACTTATAATGCTTCAAAAGCTCCAAAACTGGAATCAGCTCAAATGTCCAACAGTAACATAATGGATAATAGAATGTGGTATATTTGTACAATGAAATATTACATAGCAATGATAAAGAACAAACAAGTATCATATACAAAATATGGATGGTCTCATGGCTATATTAAGTGAAAGAAAGTAAACACAAAAGAGTACAATTGTATGATTTCATTTTTATGCATTTCAGAACCAGGCCACACTAATCTATGATGATAGAAGTCAGACTAGTGGTTACTTTTTTTTTTTTTTTTAATGTTTATTTATTTCTAAGAGGGAGAACATAAATGAGGGAGGGGGAGAGAGAGAGAGAGAGAGAGAGAGAGAGAGAGAGACTGAGAATCTCAAGCAGGCTCCACACTGTCAGTGCAGAGCCCTATGCAGGGATCGAATTCACAACTGTGAGATCATGACCTGAGCCGAAGTCAGACACTGAACCGACTGAGCCACTCAGGTGCCCCAACTAGTGGTTACTTTTGAAGAGTTATTGGTTATGAGGAGATAAAGGCACATTTTGGAGATCCAGAAATATTCTGATGTGGGCACATGCATATGTATATAAGTAATGTAAAAAGCTTTTAGGTTGTATACTAAAGATTTATGCAGTGTGCTTTGTAGAATTTATACTTCATAAAAAAGTTTTTAAACTTCTAGAAAAACCTCATGAAATACTATTATTATCCACATTATACAGATGAGAAAACCGAGACAGAGGTTGGGTAATGTCCCAAGTTTACCCAGATGGTATTGGAGGTAGGTTTCCAACCCAGACTGACCAGAGGAGCAGTGTGCTGTGTCAATCATCAACTGCCACAATAACCCTGCATAAACAACCACATGGCCTCAGTGGCTTATCACAAGGAGCATTTGGTTACCTTACAAGTTTACGGGACTCAGCCGATCTGGCACCCTCATGTCAGGGAATTGTTTGGCTTCAGCTGATTTATGATGGCCTCGGTGGGACCACTGAGATAGCACTGCTCCTATTTAGAAAACATGTGGTCTCAGGCCATGACAGATGAATAAGAACAGGCAAGCACAGTCGAGGAAGTACTTTTCAAGTCTGTTTGTGTCATCTCCTTGGCCAACACAAGACACATGTGTCTGAGAGCAGCATGAGGACAGGTGGGAACTGTGGAATTACATGGTAGGGACAGAGACCTAGGGATTGGTAAAGATTTGGGAGCCATTATTATAATTAATTTATCACAGGCATGAGTTAATCACAAGTTGGAGTTTGGCAGACTTGGCCCAGGGTCCAGCCAAGCCTTACTACTAAGTGATTTTTGTAACAATTACTTACCTTTTTGCTTCATGATTTCTTCATCTGTAAAATGACTGTCATGACCATAACAACAATAATAATGCCAACAACATGAGATAGTCGCTGAGGATCAACTGAGCTAATGTATATAAAATAGCTCCTGTGCCTGACCCAGAGTAGATGATCAGTAAATGGTAGTTATTTTGGAACAGATTATGTCCCAGGTGGATGAACGGGAACAAGCCAAGTGTGTGGAATAGGGCCATAGCATGGTGGGACGTTTGGTGTGCCTCTTTTGCTCTCCACTGGAGTTTATGGGCAAACCGACTTCCGAGTTCTGATGTTACACACCCTAACAGTGCAGACCAGGTAGCCAAAAGCAGCCCCTTTCCAGTTCCTCAGGATGCACATGTGATGGATGGAGAGCACCTAGGCAGTACCCTTTCCTCTCCACCTTTGGCCTCTCTTTATGAGGCTCGACTCTCCCAATCTTCTGGAAACCTACACCTCTCTTTGGGTTTAGGTCAGTCTGGCCTCTCATCTGTGGGTCAGAGAATGAGGGAAATTAATAATTCAGGAAATCTCTATTGCCCAGCTCACCACTTTAAGAAATGACTGAAGGATTTTCTGAACCATCCAAAGTGTCCCACATCTTTTGCAACCAGTCTGTTTTATTGTTCATATTATAATTCTCTGAAAATCCATAATCACAAACACCAGTGATGAGGAGGTTCTTTAGGCCCAAGAGTTGATTCTGATCTTAGACAAAACCAACCTATGGTAACGGAAGTGAGAAATGTGGTTGCCTTCAGGTTGGGAGATGTTGACTTGGAAAGAACTTGAGGGAGCCTTCTGGGGTGTGGAAAGTTTTAATATATTAATTGGTATAGTGGTTGCACATGTAAAAATTCACTGAGTTGAATTCTTAAAATTTTGTCTATCTTTTTGTATACTGCATGTAAAATTGGGTACACTGCATGTAAAATATACTTTAAATCTAAAACAAAGAAAAAACCGAAACCCAAATAGTAATAAGAAAATAATACATAGCAACAAAATAATAAAATAATAACAGGTAATGAAAATTATACACCAACCTGGACTAATAAAAATCAAACTTCTAACAAGTTCCCTATGGAGGGGATAGAAAGAGGAAAGAGGACAGAATGTGGTTAGTGGTTAAAAGGAGTCTTACCTTCCTAAACTTCCTTGTAGTTTATACTTATTTTCTACCCCCAAGAGAGAAAATACTATGTAACATATATCAAACATGTAGACTTTGTGCTGCACACAGGCACTGAGGATTTCCTGATCTTTTCTTCTGTCAAATGCTCAATCACCCTACTGACAATCGCTGACAAGATTTTGTACCCATAAACACACTCACTCCTTCACGTGTGGTCTATCCCTTAGGCATTTTTCTCAAAACTCCACTCATTGTACTGATTTTGACTTGGTCATGATACAGATATAGGTTCCAAATACAGGCAGGGCATATCTTCAGTAGAACATGTTACTTAAATCTGCCATAGGAGCAACTCTATATCCAGTTCCCCTTCAACACTGGAGGGACACAGAACACAGTGATCTCCTCTGCCCTGACCTTCCATTTATACAGTAGCTATTCAGCAAGAAGGAATTGATTGAAAGAAAACAACTCTTTCAGCATTTCTTTTTGTCAAAGTTAAAATTTAAGAACAATTATTTTATAAGAAATCAAACCAGCATATGTACATTTCATGAACGACTGCTTTTTAGTAAAATAAATGCCAAGAAGACATGGAGATAATGGAACATATATTCATAGTTTTGCATTCGTTAGTTATGGTTTATATTTGAGAGTTGGCTATGAGTTCTATAAGCCATCTTGAGTTTTGAATTGGAGAATTAGGGTGAGTGTGGAGAACAATGCTAGATGCCTTTTGTCTTTTCTTCCCCCAGTGTCTGGAGTTTCAATAAAATAAGTTGTATATATTTTAAATCTGAAATAGTCTGTCTTACATCAGGATGGACATCAGACATTCTACTCTGAGTTTGGGTCAGAAAATGTCATCGTGATGGGCATGGAAATAACTAAATTAACTAGATTTTTCCAGATTACCTCTTCTCTGTGCATAAGACAATGTGCGTTAGTGCTCAGACACTTGCTGTATGAGCTATAGTACTACCATAGACAGAGGTCAGGGCTCTCAGCCTATACATGCACGTGGTGGAATGGGTCAGGTTGCCAGCCTGAGCTCCGATGGCCACTAAGGAGGAATGACTGGTTCTTAATTGCACAAGGCCTCTCATGTTCTTTATTCTTCTTTCCCTATCTTTTGCTTCCTCTCTTTACCTTTTCCTGTTTGTTTGTTTGTTTGTTTGTTTTTTCCTAAATAGACTTTATTGTTCAGAGCCATTTTAAGTTCACAGCAAAATTGAACAGAAGGTGCAGAGAGTTTCCACATATCCCTTAGCCCCCATCCCCCCCGCCAGCTTAGTCTCCCCCATTATCAACATCCCCTACCAGAGTGGTGCATTTGTTACAATTGATGAAGCCACATTGTCACATTATTAGTATTCAAAGTCCATAGATTACATTAGGGTTCCCATGGTGGTGTACATTCTATGGCCTGTTTCCACTTAAAAGATCTTCTGGTGCTTTATGCCTTATACCTAATGGCTAAAAAGTTAGAAGATCCTGGTCTTCGACTATGCCAGGCATACTGGAACCAGACACCTTCTTAGAAGGCCATGATGCTTGCGTATGATCCCATTCTGATCTTCTTGGAGGGGTCCCCATGGGAAATACTTGCATTTTGCCACTGCTTTCCCCTGAGTACACCCTAGATCTTGAAGCCTTTCAGAATCTCATTCACTTATTCCTCAAATGTTTAATGGTAATTGGGGGCTGAGGATATAATGGGAAAAAGAAAAACAGAGTACTTGGCCAAATGGAGATCACATTCTAACATGTAGCCAAATAAACAAGCAAATACCCTGCAGAGTGATCAGTTTTAGAGCGTCCTAATTGGTCCCTCCTGGTCTGACACATAACTGCCAAATGAATAAAACACAAGTTCTCCATCAATGAAATGTACAGCCCCAGATTCCTATGTTGCTTGGCAATTCCCTACAGAATGGATATTGAGATTTTACTTATGTACTGAAATGACTGTAGAGCTCTACAGTTAAACTGGAAGCCAGTGGGATATGGGTGTAAGTCTTTTGCAGACCATCAAAGTAAGGAGGAAGATAAAAATGATGCATTTTTCACATAATGTGACTCATTTGTGTCTCTTTCATTTTCAGGGTGAAATGGTTGATCAAATATAAGAGCTATACAAACTTCTGGGCTCTCAGAGGAATTGAAATTCTCAAAAGCGCTATTCAAGTTACATTTACTTCTGTCTAAATTATAGTTTGGCTGCTTCCAGGCTGCTTCCAATGATCACTCTTGAAGTTTTGACTGTAAGAGGTAGTCCTTTCTGCTTTCTGCAGCCCATCTTTTTTCATTGGACCAGCTGGAGCTCATCTTTTTGAGCCAAACATCTTTTAATGGTTTATGACGGGATCACTGGTCATTCTTATATATTCTTTTTGAATCTGAGCACTACCATGGACTCTGGCAGCCCTTTTTCTCAGGACTGGGCTAGAGAATGCTCTTTTTCTTACGGGCTGATGTGCATATAGAGGTGATGTAGGGAGGATGGGAAAAATACCAAAGGATTTGCACTGGGATACAGGAATGGCTGTTTTGTTTTTGCCTTTCCTGGTTTCAGCTGGACAGCCAAGACCAGGATGTTTATGTCTCATTGTTGGAAGGACACATGCATGTTGAAAGAAATGTCTGTGTGTGTGTGTGTGTGTGTGTGTGTGTGTGTGTGTTGGGGCGTAGGGTTGGAAAGAGTTTTTAAAAGGGAAATTAGAAAAAGTCCTTCAGAATAGTGACATTCTGGGGCACCTGGGTGGCTCAGTTGGTTAAGCATCCAACTTCGGATCGGGTCATGATCTCATGGTTCATGGGTTCGAGCCCTGCATCGGGCTCTGTGCTGACAGCTCAAAGCCTGGAGCCTACTTCGAACTCCGTGTCTTCCTCTCTCTCTGCACCTCTCCTGCTCATGATCTGTCTCTCAAAAATAAATAGATGTTAAAAAAAAATTAAAGAGAAGAATAGTGACATTCTAATCCAAACCATGTAAAGGTCTTTTTAATTATAAGAGGGTCTCCCCAAGGACACATGCACTGAAGGAGGGTCCCAGAAAAATATAGTGGCCTGTGTGAGGCCCATTTTGACTGTGAAGCTACACTGGTTAAGTGCGTAGTCAGCTGGAATGATCAACATAGCATAGCAGGGGCTGGTCAGCAAGATTAGCTTTGACAGTGAGAATGGCCCAGACTGATGTCAAGCATTCCTTGGGTAGAGAGGAATCCCTCAGTTGAGACCCTTAGCTTATGTGACTCAAGTACAATATCATGCACAGCTCAGGTTGTACATTAATGTTTTTAGTTTCCTGCAACGGAACTTCTTTCTAACAAAATCTCCCAAGTGGTGGCAATTTAAGCTGAGTAAACTCTAGGTAGACCATCAAAGTAAGGTGTGTTTTTCCTTCCTATTTTCTTCTTGATTTTGCATTTACATTTTGGAGTCAAGCATAATATCAAAGCATCAGGGAGCAGTTCTAATGCTCCCTTACTCCAACCGCAGAGTTGGAGTATTCTAGCCCATTGCCACCACATCTGTGTGGCTCTTGGCTGTGCACCATGTCACCCTGTCAGGGGGGCATGCAGGGCCTCTTGCTGGAGACTCATCCGCTTCCACATCACTCACAAGCATTGAGTGCTTGCGATCCTCATGCTATGCTGGGGTAGCTCCTCCTCTGGGAAACAAGACACCTGCTCTTCTGCTCTCAGAATCCCAAACAGACTTAGTGTTTTTATATTGTCCTCTCACCACCCGGCTTTAGGTTGTGGGAAAGGGCCGGATATGCAGCCTTTTCTCAGAGGCACTGAACAGCGTGGAAGCATCTTACTTTTTCTTCTTCTCTTGTACCTTCTTCACTCTGTAGGATTTTATCTCTCATTGGGATGGGGTAGAAGCTGGGATGGATGACTTACCCTCATAAAAAGAATCATTCGCACACATATTTTCATTAAGAGCTAAAAATATCATGCCAATATCATGCCCTATTATTCAGTTGCTTGATTTTTTTTCCTTATACTATTGTCTCTGTTGTATCAAACATGCTTTTTTTTCTTTTGAAATTCAGAAGTCAAGAATTGAGTGTTTTGGTTTGTTGAATCATCTTCCACACAAAAGCTTAGAATGCTCCAGTTACTGCCTGATAGGCACTAATAGACATTGCTGGGAATGAACAATACATCCGTGAATGTACCAAATGCAATCATGCTACACAGGCTTGTGTGTGTGTGGACATGCACACCTAAATACCGTAGTAAGTGATCCCAAGTCAGTGCTCAGCGAATTACCCTTTATATTCCCCAAACTCTAAGCTGAAGAGCCAACTCATCTATTACAAATTAGTAATGGCTGAATTTGTGCCATTAATTGCCTGGTCACCATCTTGGTGCTTGGATTGGCATGCAGTATTGCCAGTATGCCAGACTCTCAATTGTAAACAGATCTTAGAGGCCAGTCCGGCTGTGGCTCCAGTGTGAGTGCCCTCCACAGTGCTCTCCACTGGTGCCAGAAGACAACTGGCCATCTCTGTGGAACCAGTGTCAGGTGCTTTGGAGAAAACTGGTCATGCACACACAGGTAAGGAACCTCCTCCTGGTGCGATTTGCTTAAAATAGTTTTGTTATGTTTCCTGGTTCTAGAATAATATTTTCCCATTGCAAAAAACAATTTTTAAAAAGTATGAAAGGGGCGCCTGGGTGGCGCAGTCGGTTAAGCGTCCGACTTCAGCCAGGTCACGATCTCGTGGTCCGTGAGTTCGAGCCCCGCGTCAGGCTCTGGGCTGATGGCTCGGAGCCTGGAGCCTGTTTCCGATTCTGTGTCTCCCTCTCTCTCTGCCCCTCCCCCGTTCATGCTCTGTCTCTCTCTGTCCCAAAAATAAATAAACGTTGGAAAAAAAAAAAAAGTATGACATATAATCACATCGTCCATATACAACCCTGTTAATATTTTGTTGTAGATTTTTTGCCATGCATAACCTGGATGTATGCATGTTTAATATATTACATATGTATGTACATATTTCCATTACATAATGGAAATTTCCATATGTTTCATAATACATATTTCCATTAAACAAAATCTAATCATGTTCTGTGTATTGTCTGCAATCCCCATTTTCCCTTAAACTCTACATTGTGAACATCCTTACATGTCTGTACCTAAGGATCTATACCGTGTTTTTTTTTTTAAATGGGAATAACAAATAAACCAACCAATCTCCTTGGTGGACATTTAGGTTGTTTTCAGTTTTCACACCGAAAATGGTGCTGTTACAAATGTCCTCAAACATTCTAAAAGTGGAATTCCTGGGTCAAAGGAATGGACATTTAATATCACCAAACAGTCTCCGGATAGTTTGTATTAATTTTGACTTCAATCAACAAGTCCCAATGGCATGTTCCACACTGTGAAATCTGAAGGTCAAGCCAATCTGTCTAAATGTCAGCATAATCATTACCCGGTATGGTCATTTTCCCCAGCAGCCAGGCATTACAAGTTTACTAATAAGGACCTTACCAGGGATTAGAGTTTTCTCCAGGAGAACATGATTGAAATGCATCAATGATCAGGGTAAGTGGTTTCAAAATACTTACATAACAAGCCTGCATATGTTTGAGTGTATAAGAGTGTGTGTGTGTGTGTGTGTGTGTGCACGTGTGCACCCATGTGCTTAGGCACACACCTAAAGGGATCCCTACAGGGAGTGATTACAAGTATGAGTATAGTACATAGGTGTTCAAGACTTTTTAAAGACAATCTTAATTTTATTATTTCCTAATAAAATGATTTAATTCTTAATAGATGTATTTATCAAAGATGCATTATAGAATCTATTTATATAAGTGCATTTGCCAATTTACAAAGTCTTTGCCTTTTTAACTCAGGAAATACCATTACTGTGGTACAGCTACTGTCCTGAAAGAGTGAATAATGTCCCATCTCAGGAAGGTTGGGCATGCCCCCCTCCATGAAATGAAATCCCTAGTTCTGGGTCATCTGGCACTTTCTCAGTGGAAACAGCCTCCTGCAGCTGTTGCTTCCTCTCCCACTCTCTGTGTACAAGGATGTGGGCCATCCCGTGAGCCCTAGTCAAGGCTCCATCTTGTTCTGAGAGAGCCTTGCCCCATTTAGTCTCAGGTCAGTCTCTCTTTATTTCTCCCTTTTTAGGGTAAAGTGTGGGAGTAAGGAATTGGAAAATCCACCCTTATCCTGGAAGTTGAGTGGAGACTTGGGGATGTTTTTGTTTAAACTTCACTAATCTCTTCCAAACAGGTGGCCTTAGGCTTTCTCTCCCATATCCCTACCCCACCCTGTCCTGCTGCAGAGTGTGTTTATTGTCACAAATTGCCTGGCTTCTTTCTCCTCTTTCCTCCATTTAAAAAGATATTCATGTCCAAAAAAGAAAGAACCTAAGAAGCTCTTATTGTAAGCATGAAGGCTGTTGATAAGTCTTGAGATGTCTTCTTATTTGAGACAGACCTAGGAACAGTGCCAACATAACATGGCGGAGCTGTGCAGTAGTGAGAAAAATGAAATACGGAGACGGGGTTAGAATGATGGCAGCTGGGAGCTGGTGTGACTGAGGGGCTGCCGCACAAGTGGTTACGCCCAGGGAGGGAAGGGGAAAGATGACAGTGCCCGGTATTGATATGCAGGATAACGCATGATCCTTGGCAGGGCATAAGGAGTGCAATGAAGAAACAAAGTTCAAAGTCGTTCTCCAGAGACAAACTGAGAAATTCTCTTTGGCTATAATCATTTCCAGAAGTTTTAAGTATCTTTTAAAAAAAATTTCCCCTTTATTTTTTCAACCTACCTACAACAAACTAACACATGAAGGATAATTTCATTGTGTGCCTTAATTTCTAATTATGCCTGTGGTACTGAAGGGAATGCACGGGAACCCCAGTCTGGCTTTACTGCTGAATCAAGGGGCACATTTTCATTTTATCATCGATGAACTGACAATGGGCATATTCTGCTGTTCATTTGTCATAGGCTGCCTGTGTCAACGAAACGAGGGAAAATGGTGATGATTTAGAGCCGAGTTTTGAAACTGTGGGAACTAGGATGTGACCTTCCCCCAGAGCTGGACCCTTTCAGACCTGGGAGCTGCTGGAGCCAGTGCTGGGCAGAGAGGGGCCTGCCACGAGGGTCCCAGAGGAAGGTCGAAGAGCTGTTCTGCTTTTCTGTGCTGGCAGCAGCTTTATGGTGTCATCCATCAGCTCTCAGATTGCCCCCTCCTTGCCTTGGTTGCATAGCATTGATGAAAGGCAGCAGAAGGAAGGGTCACAGTGAGAGGAAGAGCAACTGTACATACCTTACCATGTGTCATCCTCAAAACAGCGTTCCGGGGGTAGATATTATAGCCTCCCCTCATTTGCTAAGTTCAGGAAGGTAAGTGACAAGCTTGGGGTCACCGAGATCACAAGGGAGCAGAGACAGCGCTAAAACCCAGGTATTCGACTTCAAGTCCAAAGGTCTCCAGTATATCACTTGGTGTCACACCAGTTCTTCCATACAATTGTACTCAGTTTCTTGGCAATCTAGACTGTATTGGCTTTTGTGCTGTTATATTTCAAATGTCTCCAAGGCAAGTTTCAAAAAAACAAGGAGAACTTGAAAGGGTAAAAGAACTAAGTTTACAAATTCCCAGGCACTCACTATTCTTATCACCAAACTGAGCAGATAAAGACAAAGGGTTTATCATGCATGTAGATTGAAGCACAAACTGGGGTCCAAATTTAAAAAGAAAAAAAAAAAAAGAATTGAAAAGAAAAGATACCAGTGAAAGAAAGGGATGGGATGTGGTTGGAAGAATATGAAAATTTGAGAATTTCGTTCTGGAATCAGATTACGGTAGACCCCGCCCCCCTACCACCCTGCCCTTGTCTGAAGTTTCCGTTTCTGGGGTTTTAATTACCTGCGGTCAACGTGTCCCGGAAGCAGATGATCCCCCTGACATACAGTAAGAAGGTCACTAGTAGCTGATACTGTCACAATGGCTGTCATTGACCTCGCTGCATCTCATCGTGCAAGCATTTTATCACCCATATCATCACCAGAAGAAAGAGTATAGTACAGAGAGATATTTTGAGAGAAACAGACAAACCACATTCACATAACTTTTATTAAAATACATTCTAATTATTCTACGTTATCAGTTATTCTTGTTAATCTCTTACAGTGCCTAATTTATAAGCTAAGCTTTATCATAAGTATGCATGTATAGAAAAAGCGTAATATATATAGGGCTTGGTGTCAGGCCTCCACTGGGGGTCTTGGAACGGATCCCTAGCAGATACGGCAGGGAAACTACCACACCTGAGTTTGAAACCCAGCCTCCTTGCTTTCTAGCTATATGACCTGAGGCAAGTTGACTCACCTCTATCAGCCTCAGTGTTCTCATCTGTAAAATTGCGGCGACAATAATAGTATTTACTTTGTGAATATTAGATGAAGTAACCCTGTTAGACCTAGAGTTGACTGTGTATACATGATAGGTATTATTTTAATATGAAAGGGCACGCAGGCTCTCTTTGCAAGAGCCAGAGCCCACACCTTCCTTTCCATCTTGGTATATTTGGAGTCTTGCAGGCAAATTCTAAGGGCTTCTCTTCAGGGATGGGGGAAGAAGTCACAGTAGAAGGAAATTCTTGGCTTTTAATGGAAACAGTAAAAAAGAAATAAATCAGATGGACATATGGCTCTGACTTGCCCTGCCGCCAAACAGGTGATGCCCTGGGGTGGGTGAAAGATCTCAGAAAACAAGTCCTTTCATCATTCCCCCTCGCCCCGCCCCAGCAGCTCACCCGGGAGAAAGGAGGTTTCTGGCTGCCACTGTGATCACCCGACCTTCTGGCGCCAGGCAGTTGCAGCCTGTGGATCCCAAGCGTCCTCCCTTTGCCTGCAGTTCATTGAACAAAATCCCCGCCACCTGCAGCTCACCCGCAGCCTGAGGTCTATTTTGCCCTCTGCCCCGCACGGCTTAAGCTGCAACGCCTAGGAGGCAGCTGCTGTTCAAGTGTCTGGGAGGGCAGAGGCCCCCAAACAGCCTTGCTGTGCCAGGTCGATGTGGGGCTGGGGGCGGGTCCGGGTTCCCACCTAACCGGTCACGGTTACCTTCCACAGCCTGCTGGTCTGTCCGCTAGGCATCTGCTCGTGTACATTGTGAAGGGGAAAAGGTAGGGGCTAAAAGGCAAGCAGCGAATGATTTCTTCCTGCTCTCAAGATGAGCACAATGCACCCTAGGAAGCCACTGAATTAATTATTCATTAAGCCTAATGGGGTGGTCGCAAGGGAGCATTGCTGAGATGCAATTAAGTGGTTCTTTAATTTTAGAAATATTTACTGGGGTGTAGTGTAAAACGTTCATTCATATCTTTCTGAAAAACAATTTAACGGTAAATAAGGAAAAGACAAACCCAGAACAGTTTGCAGAAGAGAAGCCGATTCCATGATCAGCGTTCCTCAGCTGCTGTGGCTGCTGGCCTCTGCCTAGCATCCTGATGTCTGGGATCAATTTTGAACAAAGCAGCAATAAGTAACATTTGTCAAGGATTTGCTCGGGCCCAGAACTGCATTAAGCACCTTTTGCACGCATATCATTAAATACTCACCCCAATGCCATTATGCAGTCAGAATCTCTACCACGAGACCTCCCACTGGTCTGTTCCAGTGATGTATTATGCTGATTGGACCTGGTATGAAGTAGCAACTCGTTGGGCCACTTGGTAAACACATTTGCCTGCTAGGAGGTAGGAAGTAAATCCCAGAGAAATTCAGGGGCCTCCCAACTTTGAAATTTCTAGGTGTGCAATGGTCTGAGACATGTCAAGTTACCCCTTCTAATGTTAAGTTCTCCGTTCCTGCACCTAAAAAAAAGTAACGTATCATAGGCCTCTTTGGATTAATGGCAGCAAGATATACTTCATTTGAGTGTGCTATAACACCTAAAAAGATGCTGGTTTTGAGTGGGGCCAGAACAAGAAAGGGCTCTGCAACAGGTCTGGACAATTGTGCAAACTTTTCTGCCACTGTCTTCCCAGCTGGACCTTGAGTTCCATGTTGTGTCCTAACATGGGGAAAGATTCTTTCTTTGTCCACCGCTGTGTTCCCAGGGCCTCAAACATTACCAGGCACAATGTAAGCACTCAAAAAGTATGTGTTGAGTGAATGAACACCCTTTGAGGTGTCTACTTCTATTAATCGCATTTTAGTAATTGAGAGACGGAGATTTTGAAAGGTCAAGTTGCTCAAGATAGTACAGAGGTAATGACAGAACCAGGTACCAAACCCAGGTCTGTTGGATTCAACAGGACTTTCATTTTCAGCCAGAGAGCAAAGAGAAGCCCACACACCTTCCCTGAGATTATGCATTTACTCAGCTCAGGTTCAGAGTTCATCTTGGCTCTTCTGGATCAAAGGCCTGAATTGAGCAAAACCTGGTATTTCTCCATAACTCATCTGCCCTACAGAAGGTGCTGGATGTAGGCAAAGCTGGAAAATCAATGACAGCACCCATGATCCTCTCTGTGTTTTACTTACTCATTTTTTTTTTTTTTTTTTTTTTTTTTTTTGCACCCTGGGCTCCATTTATTTATGTTACGTTGCTTGGTTCTTAACAGAGGTAGGAATTTTCCATGTTGCATTGTTTTCTTTAGAATCTTTTTATTCTAAAGAAAATTCTTTATTATTTTATTATTTCTATATATAGAAAATTATTTCTAAAGAAAATTCTTTTTATTCTAAAGAATCTTTTCTTTAGAATATTTTTCATGTGCTTGGTACAGTACTAGATGCTTTCCATATATTTTCTTATTTAATTGAGGAGAGTCCAAATAGGCCAAATAATATTTCCAAACCATGGTGTAATGAATAGTATTAAACCAGACAGGGCTCTGCTGTGTCTGGAGAAATGTGGGTATTAAGGTAACTTGCAAATATGCATCCACGTGTCACACAGACCCAGCTCATGCACGGATGAATACTAGAGAACATGATGGTTACTTGACTAAGGATGTCTCAGGTTTTCTTGTTCCCTGATCCACATTATTTTATTTTAAAATGCAGGTTTGGGGCACATGTCACCAGTTTTATTATCCATACTTGTTAGAGGATTTAATTTCCTAATCACTTTCCCTGATGGTTACTATAATGACTTTGAAAAATCTGTAGTGTATGAATCAACACAGTTGATTTTTATTTCTTTATATGAGAACAGCTCACAACTCACTTTGCTCTAAAAAGCTTTTCCTATTTCTCACCACCAACTTCTTATTAGCATCCCTTTAATACCTACATGCTTAATAATAATAATAATAATAATAAAGCAAGTTATTACATAGTGCCAAATACCATTTTACCATTATATTACATATACTAATTCATTTAATACATCTGGCACCTCCGGGATTATAGTTTCTATTATTGTCATGCTATAAAAGAGGAAACTGAGTCATAGATTGAGTAGCAGACTGAGCGACACCTAGGAACTTATGGGAAATAGAAATTCTCCATCCCTGCATCAGATATGCTGAGTTAGCAACTCTGGAGTGGAGGCCCAGCTGTATGTGTTTTAACGAGTCCTCCAAGTGATGTGAAATTAGGCCAGCCACGTGGAACCATTGGCCTGCATGATTTGCTACAAGCCACTCATTTGGGACTCGACTGGTTTCCTGGGGCTGCCGTAACCCAACACACAAACCAGATGCCTCAAACAACAGAAAGGTATAGTCTCACAGTTCTGGAGGCTAGAAGTTCTAGATCAAGGTGTGGCACGGTTGGTTCCTTCTGAAGGCTGTGAGAGAGAATCTGTTCTATACCTCCAGCCTAGCTCCTAGAGGTTTGTGGGCAATCTTTGGCATTCTTGAGCTTGGAGAAGCATCACCCAAATCTCTGCCTTCATCTCCACATAGTATTCTCCCTGTGTGTCTGTGTCTAAATCTTCCCCTTTTATAAGGACGGTAGTTATATTGGATTAGGGACTCACTCTACTCCAGTATGGCCTCATTTTAATGTAACCTGTTACACCTGCACTGACCCTATATCCAAATAAGGTCAGTTTCTGGGGCACTAGGGTTGGGATTTCAACATATGAGTATTGAGGAGGACACAGCTCAACTCATAACCCCATTGTTCTTGGTAACTGATTTGTCTGATTGATGTAGAGGACTGACATAAGCCAGCTGTTCTCCGGTAAGTAAGGGTCTTTAACTCAGGCATTCAGACATCTTACCTGATGTCCTATATATAGCCTACGTCTGAACTCATTTTGTCTTACAGATTGTCAATTCTTACCATAAATACGTTTCATCTTTTTTATACTAAATTATAGTCAGATCATAAAATGGTTTAAAAGCAAATATACTGTCAAACATTGCGGATATCCTTGTTTAGAATCTCGATGACAGTAATAATACTAGATAACATTATTGCGAGCTTGCTATGTTCTAAGAAGTCTATTAAGTATTTTATGCCATCTTTTCCTTATGACAATTTTATGAAGTTATTATATCAATTTCGAGAAGAGGACACTGAGGTTTAAAGTGCTTACATAGCATACACAAATCATACAGCTATTAAAGAGTATTCCTGAGATTCAAACTAAGCTGATCTATCAACTGTTCGTCCAATAACTGGCCAATACAGCTACTGTGAGTAGAATAAGGACATAAAGATGGTCCCTTATTGCAATGTTTTGTGGCTTTTACAATTTTGTGTGGGTGCGTGATGACCCACATTTGAAGTAAGTTGACCCTGTGGTGTTAGTTAGAATGTCAAGTGAACATGCTGTACCTGTCCACTTAAAAACATTGCCTCTAGGGTCCAACATTACATTTCAGTGATGCACAATTAAGTGTTTAAAAAGGCACCCTACTCTCTGATTCTAGGAGTTTGACTTTTTAAGATTCCACATATAAGGGAGATCATCCAGTATTTGTTTTTCTGTCTGTCTTATATCTCTTAGCATAATGCCTTCAAAAAAGCTATAAAAAGTAAAATAAAAAATAAAAAGCCACCCTAACTGGTGGAGATATGATAAAACATGTGATGACCTACATTAATTGTGAAAGAAAAGACACAGCTGTTTTGTGATAGTGTTAAAAATATCACAAAAATTTCATTATAATTAGTTAAGGCAAACAAAAAACAATGAGGGAGAGACTTCATTGTATGTTGAATTATGCAAACATCTGCTTTCCCCTCAACTCTAACCACCTAAACCTCTTCACCTTGGCTCAGATCAGCTATCAAGTTGACATCATCCTCTTCCTTCCACTAAAATCAGAAACACTATTAAGTTCTCCAGTGGGATAGTGACACTACTTAAAATTGCTGGGACACACTAAGGAGACTTAGTTACGAAGGTCTTCACTCTGAGGCTTTCCCCAAGGATGTTTTGGCAAATTTTCCAATAATTGGCACTAAGGAGGTCGAATCCTTTGGACTGATTATTTGGGACTGAGTAGACATGTTCTAAGAAGCTTCTAAAATAGTACCTTAGAGCAGAGCTGCTCAAACTTAACATGTGCTTCCCTTGCCTAGGGTTCTTGTTAACATGCAGAATCTCAGCTTTTACCCCAACATTGAGATCTGCATTTCTAACAAGCTCCCAGGGGATGCAGATAGACCATACTTTGAGTAGCAATGACTTAGAACAGTGGTTATCAAACCTGTCTACACATTGAAATCTCCTGGACAATAGACACTTCACACAACTAAATGGTACAATTCAATGGCTTTAGTACATCTACAGAGTGGTGCAACCCTCAATCACTACAAGAAATTGTAGAGTATTTTAATCACCCTCCCAAAAATCTTGATCTTCATTAGAAGGGCATTCCGACCCTCACATCCCTAAATTTTAGGCAGCCATTAATCGACTTTCTGCCTCTATATATTTGCCTTTTCTGGGTATTTTGCATAAATGGAATCAGACAATAGGTGGTCTTTTGTGACTGGCTTCTTTCACTTGGCACAAGATTCATCCACATCGTGGCATGTATCAGTACTTCCTTGCTTTTTATGGGCAAATGATATTCCATTGCATAAATAGACCACATTTTACTAATCAGTTCATTCTCTGATGGACATTTGTGTTGTTTCCACTGTTTGGCTATTATGAATAATGCAGCTATGAATACTCATACACAAGTTTTTGTCTGGGCATATGTTTTCAGTTTTCTTGTGTATGTACCTAGGAGCAGATTTATGGGTCATAAGGTAATTCTGTGTTTAAACTGCTGAAGAAATGTCACTGTTTTCCAAAGCTGCTGTACAATTTTACATTCCCACTAGCAGTGAATGAGGATTTCAGTTTCTCCATATCCTTACCAACACTTATCTTTTTGATTATATGCTAATGGTTGTGACATGGTATGTCATTGCGACTTCGATTTGCATTTCCCTGGTTACTAATGATCAGCTTTTAAAAAACGCTTATTCTTAGATTCTACCCCAGATACACTAGATCAGAATCTCTGAGAATTTGGATTGGGAGAAATCTGTAATTTTTACTAAATTGTTCGGATGATTTTGATAATTACCCAGCTATCAGAATTGTTTCCCATTTTAGCTAATCACCTCAAGGGAACTGTTTTAGTTTTAAAAGAAAGTGATCTCTGTGTTGCAGATTTCAGAATTCTTTGTGTCCCATGCCTTGATAAAGTAGATTAGAAAATGTATATATTTTTTAAGTTTATTTGTTTTGAGAGAAAAAGAAAACGTGTGGGGAGGGCAGAGAGAGAGAATCCTAAGCAGGCTCTGCACTGTCAGCAGAGAGCCAATGTGGGGCTCGAATCCATGCACTGTGAGATCATGACCTGAGCCAAAGTTGGATGCTTAACTGATTGAACCCCCCCAGGAGCCCCAGAAAATGTATTTCTTTTAAGACACATATTTAACAGATTGTAGATCTCCCAAGTGAAAACGCTGTAAGGCCACAATTGATAATTTTCCTGCTAGTATAGGTTTTTCAGCATTGTGTATTCTTGGTAGAAAGTTGATGTAGGGGTCTTCCTTGAGTATGATTACAGGACTTTATAGTTTATTCATTTGAATGGCTAGTCTGTAGCAGCTATGATTTGGATGACTACAGAATCCAGAAGCAATTAATTGGTAGCAATTTAAAAAAATAGACAATATCCAGGACACTGGGATTAGTGGATGTGTTCAGGAATTGAGAAATGAGAATTCTTGTCCTTGCTCTAATTTATCCCATTAGGCAAGTCACTTTCTCTTTTGTCAGATTTGCCTCAGCTAGTGAGATAGAAATAAATCACAGAGAATAAAATACTGGCTTGCATAATCATCCTGTTTGTGTCCACTTTGGGAAGCTACCACTAAAATAAATACCATTTATTTACTTACGGTTTGCTCTGTGCTGGATATTCTGTTAAATGCTTCCTACATTTTTCATTTAATCCTTACACTACCCCAGGGTAATTATTATTACATCTACTTTATCATGAAGGAAATTACCTTCTTAGCAGCTAAGAAATTTGCTGAAGTATATAAAACCATTAAGGTGTAGTGCTGGAATTTGAATCTGCTTGTTTTCAGACGTGACTTTTAGATTCCTCAACTTTCCTTACAGAAAATGAAAACAAAAAACAAACAAAACCAATAACCAATCACACAAAAAATACTTCTGAGAAATGTGTAAAGACAAAAAAATTTTATGTAATCCCACTATCCAGAGAGAAATGAAGTTCACTTTTATTGTCTTTCTGTACTGTCTCTTTTCTATTCTAATACACATCTAGCACCTAGTGGTAAAGCGAGTTGTAACTAAATGGAACCAGTATAGATTTTGAAGTCACATCAGACGTTGTTTGAAACCTGCCTCAGCTTTGTGATTTTGGGCAAATTAACTTCTTGGGGCTCACTTTCCTCATCGGTTAAATGCTGGTCACAATGCCTACCTCACGAGCCTATGTAGCAGTTACAAATAATGGCTAAAACATGTACAACACATAGTAGATATTCAATAACTGGTAGATAATAATGTTTATTGACTGAGATGTAATACAAGCACTGGTCCATTAGGGACAGGTGACATTCAGTTGCTTAGACCAAAGATCTAGCAATTATAGTTATTTTTCCTAGCAATTATTTTTAATTGCTCTCTTTCCCTCATAACCTGTATTCAATCCATCACCAAATACTGCCAGCTCTGTCTTCAGAATATGTCCCCAGTTGGACCACTTCTCATCTTCTTGGCTAGCACCCTAGAGCAAGCTTCTCTTACCTTTCCCCTGGAATCCCAACAGCTCGGTTTCTAGGCTCTGGTCTATTCGCCACGCTGCTGAGAGATCTGTTAAAGACATAAACCAACTTAAATTGGTTCCTTTATTAAAGTCCTCTAGGGGTTTTCCATTGCTCTTAGCAGGAAACCCAAATTCCTTATCCAGCAAACATGGCCCCACACAATCTCCCACCGCCTTCTTTTCTGCCTTCATCATTATCACTTCCTCTATCATGTGCCACCTTTCTTTTTGTTCCTCCCAGGATCACTAGTGAGTTTCCTCTTGGGCCTTTTTGACTTGCCTCCTGGAATGCTGCACATCCCCACCCTCCCCAGCTTGTGTGTGGCTGGCTCCTTTGTTCCTTTCAAATGTATCCTCCTCCAGGGTGTCTTCCCTGATTGCCCATTTAAAATTTCACTCCCACCCTGCTCTCCCTTTTTATACATTAACGTGTCTTATTTTTTCAGACCACATCTAATATTTTTTGTTCATGGACGTATTTGTTTACATACATTTGAGGAACAGTTACTTGTACAGTGCTAATAACTAAGGAACAGAATAGTTTGAAGGGTCAACTAAGTGTACAACAGAAGTTGGAGAAGGGAAAATCTAGTGGTCTAAAGCCTCACATTCACAAGGGGCCAGGTTCTTCAGGCCGATGGGAACTGCAACAGTGAGGGGAGGGAGACAGGTCAAGATGAGCCAGTGAGGCAATAAATTCATGGTTAATGAGAGGCAAGAAGAAGCTTAATGCGTCTGGAGAAGAGGACCTGGTTTGAAGCAATGAGTGCAACACCTAGAAAGGGAGATAGAGACAGGTGGTCAGGAGCCTCAAATGCTGACAGAGGTAGTTACAAGCACCCTGGTGGCAAAGGGCCCTGCTGTTCCCTATTTCGGCCGTCTTCAGTTATGTCCTGGTCAGCTTCTAACACGCCATCCCACAGGACAAGCCTCCTGTTTAGAAATGCTTAAATACCCGGCGGTTTGCATTGGTGATTTTTAGCTAAATGTACTTTCTAACAGTAGGAGAATAGTCCAGCCTGCAGACACAGCAGCCGGTTGGGCTCCTCTGAGATGGAAAGTAACAAAAGCAGCTGGGAGAAGAACCACAGTGTGGTGTCATGTTTGCTTCCGGACAGGTGATGCCATTCTGCAGTTTATTTTTATTTATTTTTTAATGTTTATTTATTTTTGAGAGAGAGAGAACAAAGTGGGGAGGGGCAGAGAGAGGGAGACACAGAAACCAAGCAGGCTCCAGACTCTGAGCTGTCAGCGCAAATCCTGATGTGGGGCTCGAACTCACTAACTGCTAGATCATGATCTGAGCCGAAGTCAGTCGCTTAACTGACTGAGCCACCCAGGTGCTCCCATTCTGCAGTTTAAACGAGGACCTTTCCAGTTGCCTAAGGAGACTTACACTTCACAAACACACTTTCATGAATAATGTCATTATCCTAAAGGAAGTGACGAGTTTTCTCTTTGCAGATGTAGGTCTGCAGTGCTTAGCCCAGACTGCTCTGATCATTACGGGATTATTTGTGGTGACAGGAAAACGTGAACATCTTTAACTCCTTCCCTGACTCTCCCCTTTCCCTTGGCAGAGGCAGGTTTATCCTTTTCACATCTAATGTCTTGAAGAACCAAAGTATATGAAAATCATGTGCCACGGATGAAGTTTTTCAAACTTCCAAGACCAGGTGCCCTTGGGCACGGAAGGAACTGCCCTGCCACCCAAATGGTCCCAAGCATGTCCCTCTCCACCCTGGCCTCCTCCCAGCAGGCAGGTCCCAGGCTGTTCAGTGTGTTTGGAGGCATTTGGGAGCTAAAACAGATGTCTTACCAGAAGTGTTTCTTCCTATTTGGAGGAAGAATGAGGGAACAGCGTGGGTTGTTGAACTTGTATGTTTGGAGATGAAGGATGTTGGAAGCGACTGCCAAATCATTTCTTTCCTCAGGCACCCGTCTGCCGTGGGCCGGATCAGCTTTTCAGCCTGGCCTTGCAAATCAAGTTTCGACAACAGCCAGCCCTCTTTGCTAGAAACCTGCTCTGTGTTTTTAATTTTAATTCTCTTGAGTCTTTTTGGTTATGCTCTGAAACACTGAAATCAGAGCCAGTATGTGTTGAGTAAAAGGTAAGGGCAATATTTGATATACAAATAGGTGTGTGTATATGTGTGTCCTCTATATAAAATGTATATATAACTTATAAAATATATGCACCCTCATACATATGTATACATGCATACTTGCAAATATATTTAGAAGACATTATGTGTGTTACGTATTAGGTACATATCTCTAGTATATGTATATGCCAGTTAGGTATTATGTATATGCATATTTAAATGATTCTCCATAACCCTTTGGACTGTACCTGTGGTTTTCCTCTTTCTCCTTCTGTTTTTTCCACCAGTTCCACCGAGGTATTTAAGTGGGGATTCTCCAACTGTTCCCCTGAACAGAAAGAGGGGCAGAGATGACTGAGCTCTGGCTGTTCTCCCAGTGGCAGGGCAGGAGACACTGCAACCTACAGGAAGCTTCCTTGCTGGAGAAAGACAGCAGAGTCCTGTCTGAGGCATTTCCGAAAGGGTGGGCTGGCTGCCCACGAGGCCAGGAACGGCCAAGCTTTGGCTTGGCCTGAGTTCATGGACATTTTTCCTCCGCGTTACCTAGGGAAGTTCTGCTTCCATTTCAATTCAGTAAATGACTTATACTCTCTTCCCCCAAACCCATGAGGAGTTGAAGATGGGGTGCTACGTTTTGCACCCGGTTCACTGCATGGGGTAGGAGGTGTTCCTTTGATTTCTTACACTACTGCGGATGTCGTAAGATCCCCTGAACTGGGTCTCTCTGGAGTTTCTCCCTCTCGGAATTGTTCACGCTGAGCCTCCAGCAGTTTGTCAAATGCAGTTCAGGTGTTTCTGCCCAGCATTGTTTCCCGAGGTGGTTTCTGCTCCAGAATCTCTCTCCTGTAAGCTGTGACTCTGTGTATGTGCCTGTGTGTCTCTCCAGGCTTGAGGGCAGTGGTCTGCCCTATTCCTCCCTCTCTTACAAGACGAGAGTTTTTCCGTCTGTTTAGCTTTTTCTTGTTAGGACAAAATAGTGACTTACAAGCTCCTTCCAAGGAGACCTAGAAACCGGAAGTTTTAACCCCTGTTATACCTGTACGTTGACTATTCAGCTCATGGTAGCAGGCTGAAGGGAGACAAGGTTAAACTTAAGCTAGGCATTTTCCTCTAGTTAACAGCGACTGGAAAGTTATTTATGGACGAGGAGGAGGAAACAGTGGAAATTGTTGGCTAAGGGACGCATTTGGGTTTAAATTGTGGATTGTAAAATTGTGAATATGCAGAGTTCAAATGTGACTTCAAACTGTGGATTTGGTTCCTTGTGATACTGAGGTAGGCAATGACAATGACCCGTAAAGAACTAAGAGAAGTCAACGTTTGTTATGTCCACTGTCGATTTTTTTTTTCCTCTGTAGCTGATTACTTGGGAGTTAGGCAATTCTCCTTGATAATGAGGTTTTTCCTACAGCTGGTCACATCCTTACAACATGTGTTGGCTGGTGTTCTTTGGTGATGTAAGGATCAGAGAAAGGCCATTAGCTATGTAAGTTGAAGACGACAGATGTCCCCTTTGTCCCTGTTGATTTTTCATATGTGAATCTCAGTGTTCCGGAAGGTCTTAGCAGAAAGTTCTGGGAAGTAATTCTGGAATAAAGTAGTTTTAAACAATGCTCATTGCAAACACAAGCACACTGTAACTAAACCAAGTCTCCCATTTGCTCCCTTTTAGTCAAAATCCATTTTTTCCTCTTCTGGATCTTATCGGTTCCCTCTTCTGGGACGTGCAGTCTGTAGCAACCTTGGCTGACTTGACTTATCTTTAGTCTTCAGCTAGTCTTTCTTCAGTCATCTGGCTTTGCTTTCACTCTCTTAGGACATGTATTTCTTCCTGAAATGAGGAATAGACATAGAGTGTTCTTTCACCACTTTGGGGACAAGAATGGACAAGTAGCAGAGTAATCCACTGGGACAATCGTTCTTAAAGCCAGGGGTGGGTTGTTCTCAATTCTTTTATAGTTGATGAGGCTCTTTCAGGTGACACCCAGGTTTTCCTGGTTTGATTTGTGTGTGCTATATATACTTTGCGTAAGCCATTAGAGAGGAGCTCCCCCAAGCTCCTTACAAAACATACAACCTACCAGCACCTATGCCTATTTTTCCCAGTTGTTAAAGCAAAGGGGTATTCCTTAAAATTGGGTCCATGGAGCACTTGCCTTGGAATCATCTGGGCTGAATGCTGAAAAAAGCCACTTATTAATTCAGAAACCCAGCAGGTAGCTAGGGCATGGGAGTCTGAGCTGTAATGAGCATACCTGTTGAATCTCATGTACATTCTCCTGATATTTAAGAACTACAATCCTAACCTATTGATTATACTTTCTCTAGTATATTCATCCCCTTCTCTGTGATTGTTTGTTCACAAACTCCTCGGGAGCTCCCTGAAACTTAATCTGAATGATCTGAAACTTGTCCCCAAACATAGAGGCAGAGAGAGATTGAAGAAAGAGCAGGCCACTCTTTCCAGATTGGTAGGTGGCAGGTTTCATAAACAAGGGAGGTGAGACTTGTCTGGGGTGACCACAAAATGAATAATCCCTGCACCCATTCACCAATCTTAAAAATTTATGTACAGGCCTTAACGTCTTCATCCAGATGGTCTCATATCACGTCACTATCTCAAGGCTACATCCTTGGGAGAAGGGAAGGCAAACAGAACTACAGTCCAAGGAACAGGGGAGGGGGTGAGGAGCTTCCAATTGCCAGAGTTCAGCTCACAGGTCAAGTGGCAGTTATGTCCTTGTGATGACCTCCCCCAGTAAAAAGATAGAAATAGGATTCCATACTGGTTAAGTCAAGGACTCTGGCATTTACTATCCGGGCAGCTACTTAAATTTTATGCTTCCATTTGCTTACCTGTAAAACAAGATAATAAAAATGGCCCATCCCCAGAGGTGTATAAGAAGGATTGAATGAGTAAATATATGTAAAGCATTTAGAATATAGTCTTGCATATGCTCAACAAGATATGTGTTGACTATGATGATTACTGAATTCTTCCTAACAACAGTTGAACCCCACGCAAGATTCTCCCTATTAAAAAAATCCTCTGTAGACCCTTTTGTCTCCCTCTGGAGTCACAATAATATCCTCTTCCTTTTTGTATTATTTCCCCAACAGGTCCTGTTCCGTTTCCCTACAGGGCTTTAAGTACAGGATGAAATGCTTACTCAACACTACCCTTTAACCTAGCTATTTTTCTATTATTCTTGCATGGTGAACTCCCTGGTCCCTTTTGTAGGGAAACTTCAGACCAAGTAAATGCCCCCATTACCCGCTTTTAAAATCCCCCATAGCATTTATCACAGTTGTAATTTTACATTATTTGTACAACTATCTGATTAATGCCGATCTCATCCACCGAACTGCTGATTTTTGTCCACAAGTGTTTCCCCAGCGCTGAGCGCTGGGCCTGGCACATGTCTTTGTTGCATGAATGATGAACAAATACGAATATACATGAAAATCCTCAAGAGAGAGACATAGCAATTGCTGCTGGAGTACTTCAGCATTATTTCAAGAGTCCAGCTTTGAAGTAAGACAGGCTCAAGGACCATCTTCATTTGCCAGGTGCCAGCTGTGTTATCTTGGACAAGATTCTTAACTTTCCAAGGTGCTCCCTTTCCTCATCCGTAATACAGCCATCCCAGTCTAGGGAAGCGCAGTATCTACCATATATAGTTGCTATGCAGATTAAAGAGATAACACATATGGAAAATTTAACACAATGCCTGGCTCAAAGCAAATATCCAATCAATATCCACTGCGATGCTGATGATAAGGACCCTCCTCCCATTAACAAAACTCCTTAGAGGTCCCCAGTCTTCTCAGTGGCCGGTTTCAGCAGTGCAATCATTTCCCAACCCATCATTACTCACAGCAAGGAGAAAAAGGTGCCTCAGATGTCTCCTGCACATGCTGGTCAGAGACTGTTTTACCTCTTTGCCTACTCCTGCTGTCTTCCCTGCTCTGAGCTGCTCAGTTTGCTGGCATCCTTTTCTTCTGTGAGCACAGGTGTATACCTCACTTACATTCATCAATCGCCATGGCCTTTCCCAGAGCTACTCTGTCATCTTCGGCACTGCCCTGGCACTTCCTTTCCCCAGCAGGGTTGGGATCTCTCTTTCTTTTATTGCCTTTGGCACACAAAAAAAAAGAAAATTAAGCTGACCCCCTCAGAGTAAGAAGATGGGTGATCTCTGTGGCATAGCTTTTCTAATATGTCCTTTGTGCTTTGGGGTTCCCTGTCTCCAGGACATATGTGGGAGGGCTGGAGTGAGCAATGTTGTGGTATTCCCACAGATTCTAGATGGTGACCCTCTCACTACATCGGTGAGACTGGGGGCAAGTGAGATGATACAGACAAGCAGTCGAGTCCAGGAGACTTGGAGCTATATTCTTTCTAGAATACATACCTCTTTTTTTTCTCCCTCAAGTTCTTACAAGATTTTTTTTAAGTTTATTTATTTCTTTTGAGAGAGAGCGAGGAGAGCGAGCACAGGTAGGGGAGGAACAGAGAGAGAGAGAGAGAGGAGATGAGATGAGAGAGAGAAGACAGAGAGAGACAGAGAGAGACAGAATCCCAAGCAGGCTCCACACTGTCAGTGCAGAGCTCAACATAGGACCCGAACTCCCGGATGCTCAGCCAAACTGAGTCACCCAGGCACCCTAATCCTCCTTAACTTCTAAGCCAACCTTTTCTCAGGAGGAAAGTTCTCTTTCCTTTTTGCAAAGTAGTCTTGTCATGGTCCTTGGGCATTTTCAGATCAGCTAAGACCATTCATGTGTGCCCTGAGCATTTTTAGATAGCTGAGATGACTCCTCCCCTCCCCAACAATAAAATAATTTTCAGGCTATATTTTGTTTTTTACACTATGGGACATTTTGTTCATCTCTCCTTTGGCGCTTTATCAGCAGCAATACTCTTTTTTTCCCCATTCATTTGGTGAAGTTATTTTTTGTTTTGTTTTTGTTTTTTTCCAGTAGCAATTGGAGTAGGTAAGACAGGTAGATTATATGATCTCTTGCCTCCTGAAGTGACCTTGAAAAAGCTTGAAAAATCATAGTTTGAGGAACATTCCAGGGAAGAAAATTCATTCTTGCCAGTTCTCCTGTGAGGAGTAAATAGAACGTAAGCAGTTAAATGATCAGTGTTCTAACTAAGCTTTGTAATCTTTTCCCAAGGTAAAGTACGTACATTATTTTTATATAATGTTTTCCTGATTTTTCGTTCAAGAACAAAAGATCTGTAGTCCTGAGCAGCTGGGTCAATTCCTCCCACTATTCTGTCCTTGGAGACATTTGGCCCATTAAAGGGAGCCCACGGATTCCATTTCAACAGATGCATCTACCATTTATTCAGGATATAAGTGATTAGGGTGACTCATTGTATTGCTAATACAATTACAGTCTTTGTGTTTAAGAATTATATCTGATTCCACATAGGCAAAGAGATTTATCATTGTTACTCTGTTGTAAGAAAAGGCTCAAAGGACAATATATGTGAACACATGTCAGAGAAACTGGAATGCTCTTACTTGGGAATAAATGCAGTCTGTCATTTGCCTCATAGCCTTAGGTGAACTGCATATAGAATGTGGGCTTCTGAAATTCAGTAAAAAGTCATGGATTTGTAACTTTGGAAAACCTATCATGCGGTGCTCTGGACAGCTGGTTGCTGGGAAATAAAAAAGAGGGAAAGAACTCTTATATTTACACAAATTCTCTATGTAAGTAAAAGGTTCTGACAAGTACAGTATTTGAATTTTACTTGTGATCACCTTTGGGACAAGATATACATAATGTAAATTCTCAAAGAAAAATTTGAAAGGACCTTGATTACTAAGCTGTTCCTTTCTCAAAAATGTCTGTCCCCTCTACCTTTTTTTTTTTTTTTTCTTTTGTGCTACTTTCAGCTTCTAGTTTGTGTAAGGTTTCTTCTAGCAGGAAGAGTGAGCAGACTGGAATAGGACAGCTGTTTACTCTTCCTGAAAATCCTTTCCTGGGGTTCAAAAATACACTCAGGTAGTGATAGAAAAGAAAGTACTACCTCATTGGTGGATTTGTCACTGACCAGTAGGGAAATATTCTTGCAATTTTTCTCTAAGATCTGAATTTAGAAATCATTTTAAGATGTGAATGTGAGTCTCAGCTCAGCTACCTATTAATAGATGGTCCAAAGCAAATTGTTCTAACCCTATTAAGAGAAAGTTTCCATACAAGGAGATATAATAGTGCCTATCTCATATGATTATCAAAGGACTCTGAATGATGTCACTGGCACATACATAGCATGAAGTAAATGTTATGTATTCTGCTTGTTATACTATCAGGCCTGATTTGTAGCTAAATGCGTGGAGAGTTATGAACTATTTGCAATCAGCTTCAGTTAATTGAGTAAGAAAGGACTGGGAAAAGGTTTTGACATATGGCCTATTCTTTGATTACTGGTAGCCAAGTATCTTCAAATCTGAATATATATTATATTCATAGGATTGGGTTTTGGTTTTAAGGTCATATTGAATATGACTTGATTGAACATGAGCAGAGAATAAGATAATGTCATAGGTTAAAATGAATTAGGAGGAAGTAAGAGAACTCTTGAATTGAGATGGGCAAAATGCTGGTCTTTGTGTTGCAAGAGGCAGGATTGTGTAACAGAAAGATATATATTTGGAACTAGAGGGAACTGAGATCAAATTTCCATTACAAGAGCTACTAGTTGTGTAAATTTGAGACAAATGTTTTCATTTTTTTCTTTCCTGTTATATGTGGCTAAACATACTTTCTTTGAATCACTGAAAAGATTGAATGGATAGCCCATTTAAAAATACTTAATACCATGATTGGCATATACTAATTTCCCAAAAAAAATAGTTCTATTTTCCTTCCCTGTTCTCTTCCTTTTAATGATGGATAAAGCTATGATTTCATACTAATTCTAAATTTAGCTCATACACTATCCTGAAAAGTGTTTTCTCTACTGGATCATGATCAGCTTTGGTCATTCCTGAAGAGTCCTCCCTCCTGCTGGTTTTGTTTGCTTAAGCTTGGCATAGCCTATGTTAACTAAGTTTCAGAGGAAGGCAAATCATTGCCTCAAATAAATTTCTAAGTGATGTCATATAATTCTACCTAGAATTGCATTGGTTAAGGAAGTCTTTTCAATAACACCACGTAAGTGGCACAAAAACAGACACTCGATCACTGGAACACAATAGAGAACCCAGAATGGACCCACAAACGTATGGTCAACTAATCTTTGCCAACGCAGGAAAGAATATCCAATGGAATACAGACAGTCTCTTCAGCAAATGGTGCTGGGAAAACTGGACAACAACATGCAGAAAAATGAACCTGGACCACTATCTTACACCACACACAAAAAATAAACCCAAAATGGATGAAATACCTAAATGTGAGACAGGAAGCCATCCAAATCCTCGAGGAGAAAGCAGGCAAAACCTCTTTGACCTCAGCTGCAGCAACTTCTTACTCAACACGTCTCCAGAGGCAAGGGAAACCAAAGCAAAATGAACTACTGGGACCTCATCAAATAAAAACCTTCTGCACAGTGAAGGAAACAGTCAGCAAACCTCAAAGGCAACCTACAGAATGGGAGAAGATATTTGCAAATGACATATCAGATAAAAGGTTAGTATCCAAAATCTATAAAGAACTTATCAAACTCAACACCCCAAAAACAAATAAATAATCCAATGAAGAAATGGGCAAAAGACATGAATAGACACTTCTCCAAGGACAACAACCAGCTGGCCAACTGACACATGAAAAAATGCTCAACATCACTCATAATCCGGGAATACAAATCCAAACCACAACGAGATACCAGCTCACGCCTGTCAGACTGGCTAACATTACCAACTCAGGCAACAACAGATGTTGGTGAGGATGTGGAGAAAGAGGATCTCTTTTGCACTGCTGGTGGGAACGCAAAATGGTGCAGCCACTCTGGAAAACAGTATGGAGGTTCCTCAAAAGTTAAAAATAGAACTACCCTATGACCCAGCAATTGCCACTACTAGGTGTTTTTCCAAGGGATACAGGTATGCTGTTCGAAGGGGCACATGTACACCAATGTCTATAGCGGCACCTATCAACAATAGCCAAAGAATGGAAAGAGCTCAATGTCCATCAATGGATGAAGGGTTAAAGAAGATGTGGTATATATATGCAATGGGGTATACTCGGCACTCAAAAAGAATGAAATCTTGCCATTTGCAACTATGTGATGGAACTAGAAGGTATTATGCTAAACAAATTAGTTAGAGAAAGACAAATCATATGACTTCACTCATATGAGGACTTTAAGATACAAAACAGCATGAACATAAGGGAAGGGAAGCAAAATAATATAAAAACAGGGAGGGGGACAAAACCTAAGAGATTCTTAAATATGGAGAACAGAGGGTTACTGGGGGGGTTGTGGGAGAGGGGATGGGCTAAATGGGTAAGGGGCATTAAGGAATCTACTCCTCAAATTATTGTTGTGCCATATGCTACTTCAAAGTAAATAAAATATAAATTAAAAAAAAGTAACACCATGTAGGTAAACCTGTATGTGTAAATTCCCAGTGACACCCAGCTTGGGTTCTTTTGAAAGTAGATGAAGCATAAATCATGAATTAATAACATACTCTGACAGTGAAGCTGCTTCTGCATCTGGCTCCATAGGCATGGCTAAGAGAAGTTAGATCACAGTTTCAAAAAATTAGTAAACTTTGGCTGTTCCTTCCTTTCCCTCTCAGTTCAGGTAGCTTTACATGTTCTAGAGCAGGGATTGACACATTACAGTCTGTAGGTCTGCTGCCTGCTTTTTAAAAGAAACTTTTATTGGTGCATGGACACACGCTCATTGACACATCGCCATGACTCCTTTTAGCCTACCAGCAAGAGCTAAAAAATTGTGACAAAGACTAACATTTGGCCTGTGAAGCCAAAAGTATTAACTATCTAACCTTTTACAAGCAAAGTTTGCTGACCCCTGTGTAAACAATTTGAGAAATACGTGTTGACCTATGCTTAGGTTCTCTTTAGATGAGGCCTGGCTTCTAGAATAGCCAACAGAAGGCCTGTGACAAATGTCAACCGAATTAAATACCTACAAAGCATTATTGCTGCAAACTGTTATTAGCAATTCTTGGTTGTAATGTGACATAAATATTTGCTTTTACTGCTTGTTTAATTTGTTTGCACTGAACATTTAAGAGTGAACTTATTGTTGGGGTGCCCTGCGTGGCTCAGTCGGTTAAGGTCCTATTGTGGCTCAGGTGCCTGATCTCGTAGTCCGTGAGATGAGCCCCGAGGTAGACTCTGAACTGATGGTCGGAGCCTGCTTGGGATTGCTTCCTCACCCCTCTAAACAAACAAAAAACAAACAAACAAACAAACAAACAAACGTTAAAAAATAAGAGTGATCTTATTGTTAAAGAAGTGTTGGTATTACTGAAAATGGATACCTTCATGAATCTAGTTAGGTGCAAAGGATGGGGTGAAACATTACAGCTAGAAATGACCAAGGTCCACCCCAACTGGTGTCAGGGCACTCTGAAGAATTTCTCATGAATAGAAATCCATCTACTTTTTTTCTGCTAGCAAACCTGAAGCCTTCCTCTCCTTCTTATATCCCAAACAATCTCATTTTCCCTAGGATCGCATGACTCTTGGCCCAGTCCTTTTCACAATATTGTGGCAAAGAAATGGAAAAAACTATTCAAGTAGAAAATTATACCAACTTGTATAATTTAGTTAGGTCAGTGCACTTAAAATGTCACACATCTGTAGTTTCGTTGAATGACTTTATTTATCCAGCAGGAGCTCCAGCCTCTGTTCTAATGGGACTTTTGCAGCTTACTGTACCCAGCCAGAGCTGTCTGTGTGACTCTTTGAATGCAGTTGAACCCTCTCCTGAGCCTGGGAGTGTGGGAACCAGTACCTGGCCAGAGCTGAGCCTAGACCACCCACTCATTTCACACACCCATTAAACAGTTATCATATGATGCTACATGACTCCTCCTGTTGACCTTGCCCTGGATGGCTGTGTGTCGAATTACTAATTATCCCTACAGCTTTGCTACATAAATGACATTTAATTTCCACCTCCGCTTTTGGAAGCCACACTGCTCAGATAGCCACAATCTCAGATGCTTGCTGTTGCTTGCAGGACTGGGGGATGATATCTACCACCACTGGTAGCCACTACTACCAAGACATGTTTTCTTAAGTATAAAACAAAGGTAATGAAAAAGAAAGAAGAGAAGAAGAAGAAGAAGAGAAAGAAGAGAAGAAAGAAGAAAGAAGAAGAAGAAGAAAGAAGAAGAAGAAGAAGAAGAAGAAGGAAGAAGAAGAAGAAGAAGAAGAAAAGAGAAGAAGAAAAGAAAAAGAAGAGAAGAGAGAAGAAGAAGAAGAAGAAAGAAGAAGAAGAAGAAGAAGAAAGAAGAGAAGAAAAAAGAAAAAGGTCCCTGAATTTGTCATGAAATTTGCACTGTTCTTTACCATTCTCGTTTCATTCCTGGTCGACATTGGACCCTTGCCTATGCTGTATGGAAATAACAAGCCACCATCTGGGGGTTTCATCATCTTACTCTGCAGCAGGAGTGTCTCTAAGGATTATGCTTTGCCTACTTGGCAAGGAAATCCTGCTTTAGCTTCAGTGATTAGGAAACGTAGGCAGTGATTTCCCTCAGTCTAGACCCCAAAGGCTAGCTCAGACAGACATAGGAATTCCCATGAAACCTTTCTAGACTGCAGGCCACTATTTACCTTATGTTGTTGTAATATTTTTGCTAGGTTATTGCTAAGGACGATTTTGCAATAGTTTAATTAAAAATGACCTATTAATCTGGAATACCAAGTGCTAAAATCTCAGTCATACTTGAAGACGACAACTCTAGAGTTAGGTCAGACAGGAGTAGGTGATGATGGTGGGGGTGGAAGAAAATTAGAAGGTGATAATCATTATTTTGATTTAAGTATAGGATTATTTCTGTGTTAAAATTATTTGTAGCATCAGAAAATAGTGAGGTATCGGGACCCTCTCCACCAAAGGCTAACTTCAAAAGGTTTTGATTTTAAAATCAGAACCCAGGTTAATTGATTCTTTTGTCAATCAACACGGAAAATCAAGACAAGGGTCTTAAACTAAGTTATGTTTTTGCTGTTGTATTATGTATTTAAATAGAACTTGTATTGGTGAATTTCTTAGTTGGCTTTCAAAGGGCTGACATATATTTACCCACACCAAAAAATAAACAAAAAAAGTTTGTTTTTATCAATATGTAGGATAGTATTACTTCATGCATTTCTTCCTTAAATATTTATGGGGCATCTGTCTCATACCAGGCACTGTGCTAGGCATTGAGAATTTAACAGTGAGAAAAATAGATTCAGTTCCCACCTCGTGAGGTTATAGTACCCTTTGAGATATGATAAGTTAAATTAGAATGGATGTAAATTCACATATCTAGCAAATAACAAACACCCTCCAGCTTAAGACTATAAATTGTTATCTACCTTATTGCAATTTCAGCAGCACTTTTTTTCCTGTCAATTTCTTTTCGAATTAGGAAATAACTTTGTTTTTTGGAGAAGATGGAAAACTTAAAATATTTTCTGTTTGGAAATACACTTCCCATCATTAGCTTTTTTTTTTTTTTACTTCTTTTTTTAAGATAGTTTGTTTGTTTATTTATTTATTATTTGGAGAGGCTGCGGGAGAGGGAGAGAGAGAATTCCAAGGAAGCTCTGCACTGTCAGTGCAGAGCCCGTTGCGGGGCTCCATCTCATGAACTGTGAGATCATGACCCTGAACCAAAGCCAAGAGTCAGACAGACGCTTAACTGACTGAGCCACCAGGCTCCGTCCCCATCACTAGTCTTTATTTAAAAACTTTTCTAATTACTATGTAAGTCGTACTTTTCTCCTACTTTTCTGGCCTTAGCTCTTACTTCTGGTCCTACTCTTTACCTACTTTTCTGGTCTATCTTTTACTATCCTCCCCCTCTTGCTCAATGCTCTACTTAAACCCAGCAGCTTTTATTCTACTAAGATGTGCCACCTTCTCCAATCTTCTGTATTTGCTCACTAGTCTCCTTTGCGCGAGATGTCATTCCTCCAACATTTCCACCTACCCAATCCTACTCATGTCCCAAGACCAGCTTTGATGGCATCCCTTCTATGATGATGTGCTGTGGAGAAGAGTTAAACTCTCTTTGCTCTTCTGAACAATGATAGGAATTTTAAATACTCTTCAATCTAAGCAGTAATGCAGCGAAGACTATAGTATTGAATATATATATATATATATATATATATATATTATATATTTTCTATTGGAGTGTTAGCTTACAGAGAGCAAGAATAATATCTGTTTCATGTCCATGAAGACATGGCATAAGTATTTCTTCAGAACTTTCTCTGTGTCAGGTGCTATGCAAGTCTCTGGGGATATAGATACCCCCCTCTCCCTAGCCTTATAATGAGCATTAAACACATGAATGTTATAAATATGGTACTTGGGAGATATCCAATTCATTCTCAAGTACCCTTCAAATCTGACTCAATTCTTGATTTTATGTTGAACTGGAGGTTCCAGGGGCCATAGGGGGCAGACTTATTTAGGAGTTTACAAGCTGTTATAGAGTTTATTGTAAGTAGCATATGGCTCCTTGCGGACATCACATGATAGAAATTTGGTCAGATGAACACTGGATCACAAAGAGAGAAGAACTGGACATCTCTTCAAACTAGCAGCTGCATTTGTGAATAATCAGGCCCAGGAGTTCAGCTTTTTCTCTCTCACAGGTGGTCTGGCTGACTTGTTCAGTCAGGCAGTAGAGTGGCAAAGTGGGAAAAGTATAGGCTGCTTTGGTGTTAGGCATAACATCACCCAGAGCTAGAGGGGAAGCTTTGAAGGGTGTCAGCTTCATCTATAAAATAAGAATAGTAATACCTTTCTCAGTGAGGATAAATATAAAGTCTAGACCAGGGTCCATAAACTATGGCCTTTTGGATAAATCTGGCCTGTTGCTCGTTTTGTAAATAAAGTTTTATTGGGAAGCAGGGGCACCCATTCATTATGTATTGTCTATATATCTGCAATATATCAGCAGAAGTAAATAGTCACAATCAAGACAGTATGGATCACAAAGCCTAAAATATGTACTATCTGGCCCTTTAAAGACAAATTTTGTTGATCCCTGGAATAGAACATAGCCCTGCACCTAGAATACTCAATAAATGCTATCACAATTATTCTGTTTCTCACCAGACCTGAGTGAGAGTAGAAAAGAAAGGATGGAGAAGAGTTGGCAAGAGAGGGACTAGGGTGGCCAATGGTGTCTTTCCATTAAATGGAAGCCCAAAGTGTAATTGAACTTGAGTCTATGACTGAAACTTGATAGAGACCTGAAGAGGTAAAATTTCATATTTTTTTCATAATTTAAAACTGTCACTGGTCCAAAACCTTTTTTCCCCCTCCTGGAAAGCGCTATGAGTCACTGTTGAAGTTAATAGTTCATTCTTGATAATGGTTGTTATTGGCAGAGGCCATGAAAATATTCCATCAGAGCACAGTACTGCCATTCCAGGCAGTTTTGCTTGTGTTGGTATTGATTTCAATTAAAACAAGTTATCTGAATCACTGGGCTTCCTGTTGGCCGCTCTCATTGTCCAATGATGCAAATGGAAAGCCTGTTTCAAATCTACAATATCTGGTTACTTACAAGGCCCAGGCAGCTAGGGTATAAACAAAACCCAAGCACCAATCAATATAGAAGGAAATGATCTTCATTTGTCCTAAATGATGTCATCCATCTTGGGCCTGACAATTTTCTGACAATTATTGACTGTGAGGCCAGGCAAATCTTATGAATTCATCTTATTTCTTATCAGGGCAGGTAGTCAAGCGTATCCCAAAACATTTGATTTGGTTCAATTCCTTGTGTACATATCCTTTCACTTCTTTCCTTCTTTTTCCATTATGTCAGCCTCTGTGGGAGGAGTTTTTGTGTTTGCACAAAGCGTAGCATGATGGTGCTCTGTGTCCGTGTGTTTGTTCTGTGGGTGAGCATTCGAATGGCTATTCTCTTCTACCTGTTCACTTATAAGTAGCCTAATTCAGGGATCGGACTCCTTAGTTTCAGGTAATGATTCAGCAGTTTGTATCAGAATGGTGCTTTATAATAGCAAAACAGACATTTGCCATTGCAAAGCTACATAGCACTTGAGGACAAATGTACAGAACATGCTGTGATTTGTGATTTTGTAAATTCACATCTTTGAATCATGGACATTAAGGCTTGTGTACTGCATCAAGTCACCTAGCTAAAGAGTGAGACTAGGTCATTGTGGTACAGATTAACTGGCTTTTTCCCCACTGCCTCCCTTTTGGCACTCAGCGAGACTACATTTCTCAGCCTCCTTTGCAGTCAGATGCAGCTTTGAGTCAGAGTTGTGGTCAATGAATCTGGTGGAGGTGATACACACTCTTTCCAGGCCTAGGTCTTAAAACTGTCCTAATTGTGATCCTTTAAGCACTTTCTATCTCACATCTGAATGGAGAGGACTCCAAGGATACAAGAGAGTAATGTGGCAAAGCGGAAGGAGTCTGGGCTCCTGAATGAGTACGTAGGGCAGAACTCTAGCCCCATCCCCTTGCCACTATCAACCCATATTTACACTGTTATGAGAACCCCGCCCCACCCCTCACCACCAAGCCTCAATGGATGTGATGAGAAGAAGACATAAACATTTCTTATGTTAACTTCTTGGTATTCGGGGTTGTTTGTTTTAAAAGTCTAGCTTGACTTTAGTACTGCTGTCATTCTTTTATGTGACATTGCTATTTTTTTATTCATCATCTTCACAAATGCAGTTATTTTCATGACATATTTAGATATATTTTATGGAATAGATGATACGCTATAAAGGTGTTTGGAAATTTGAGGATTATTTGAGGAAATTTGAGGATTATTCATTGAGAATATGGAGGCTCTTATGTAGTTTTTTCCTCCATATCATTCCTGTGTTGGAGGTAACATGTTCAATGTTAAGGTAACAATGAGGGTTTGATATCTTAATTCCATTTTATAAACAAAACTTTTTTTTTTTTTTTTTAAGAAATCTCCACTTTCCCTGGGTGGATTCCCTACTCTATATTAATTGAGCCAACTGTATATGAAACTATCCAACAATTATTGGGTGAAAAATAACAAATGGCATTTTGGTTTTGCTGGGCTGAACATTGGTACATGAGGGGAGGGACAAGCATGACATTAAGGAGGAAAGTATGAAGAAGTTATTTTGCAGACAAGGAATCTGCAAAAGCTTTCATAGCACTGCAAAAGCTTTCAAGCTTTCATACCAGCATGGCCTACATGAGGCTGCGTCTTTAGCCTTAGTCACAGAACAAGGAGATTGCAAAGTAGCCTCAAACTATGATGGACATGAACATGAGCAGAAAAAGCTATTATTGTTAAAACAATGAAGATCTGGGGGACATTTGTGTCTGCTACTTCGTCCAAACTGACTGATACACAAGCACTCAGAGAGTTTAGCTAATTTGCCTAAGATATAAGGGTAATAAGTTCTGGAGCCAAGATTTGAATCTAGGAAGTCTAATTCCAGAACCTATGCTTATAGCCACTGTTGTGTAGGAGGCAGAATTTCCTGGATTTCATGTGCAGGATAGACTGGAAGAAGGAGAGACTAGAGGGGAAAAGACCATTTAGGAACCCTCTAACTACAAGGTTACAAGAATCTGGAAAAGGATGCCTATTTAGGGACTATGATTTATGTAGAGTAGGTGCCTCATAAATAACATTTGAAAAGGTGAATGAATGAGTTTTTCTGACTACAGGTGCCAGTAAGTGTTGCTGTCACCACAACATTCTGAGCAGTCATTTTCTTTACTGTAATTCTTTGCTTAGCCCACACATCATTGCTGGCAGAGCCACTGAGTCACAGCTTCCTTGAGGATGGCTCCCCCCCCAGGGATGGCTCAGTCTGCACTGTCCAAACAGATGGAGGCAACCTGCCCTTTCACCAGATCCTCAGTCGACATTGTCACAGCTCTTACCGTCTTTCCCTATCCTCTCCTTTTCAGGTTTGCACTGTCAACTGCAATTTTATTCAATCCTCCTTCATGCTATTTATAATGTCCCAGAAGAAAAACAATCTTGGTGCTATATTTCCTTGCCCTTTCCCTCACCACCACCACCCCCCGACTTTTTTTTTTAACTAAGGATAGTATGGGGGGGTCATTGAAAGATAAAGAAATTCTCCAGTTTTACAAATACATTTCTTTCATTATTTGGTGTCATTTAGGACCTGGGAACACAAGTCCACATTTCCAATCTATATACCACTTGCTGCCTAGCTCTCATGCTAGAAAAGGATTTGGTAAACTTAATACCTGTGATTGCTCTACGTAGACCTAAGCAAGTCCTATATGTCGCTGGCAGTTGGAGAATACAAGGGAAATGGAGAAGAACAGAAGAAGGAATAATGGAGTAAAGGAACAAGAAGATGGGATGAGGAAGAAAAAGTGGTGAGACATAAAATATGTCAACCTTTCTAACTTGCACTAAAAGCATACACTATCTCTAAGATGTCCATTTAATGCCATTTCTTTCTTTCTTTCTTTTTTAAAATTTTTATGATTTATTTATTCTTGAAAGAGAGAGAGAGAAACAGAGTGCTAGCAGGGGAGGAGCAGAGAGGGAGGGAGACAGAATCCGAAGCAGGCCCCAGGCTCTGAGCTGTCAGTGCAGAGACCGATGTGGGGCTCAGACTCACCAACCGTGAGATCATGACCTGAGCTGAAGTTGGATGCTTAACCGACTAAGCCACCCATGTGTTCCCAATGCCATTTATTTTTCTTATTGTGTGGTGGAAACTAATTCCATTTTCTGTGGATATTACTGGTATGATATTCTTGAATATAATTTTACAGGAATAAATAATTTTGTAAAATATCTGATGCAGACTTGTATAACCAAGATAAATTTATTTATTTTTTAAATTATTATTTCTTATTGAAGTATAGTTGACACATAATGTTACATTAGTTTCAGGTGTGCCACATAGTGATTTGACAAGTCTGTATGTTATTGCTGTGCTCACCACAAGTGTAGCTATCTTCTGTCACCACTAACCAAGACAAATTTAAAATAAAAAAATGGTGTAGGGGTGCCCAGGTGGCTCAATAGGTTGAGCATCCAACTTCAGCTCAGGTCATGATCTCACAGTTTGTGAGTTCGAGCCCCGTATTGGGTTCTCTGCACAGGGCCTGCTTTGGATCCTCTGTCCGCGCCCCCTCTCCCCCCGCCCCTCCACTCATGCTATCTTTCTCTCTCAAAAAAATGAAGATTAAAAAAATTTAAAAAGGTTTAATGTGAAAAATCTATTTCTGATAGATATTATGCCTCTTATAATGTGGTCATCTTATGAATTACAATAATTGACCTGGAAAGAACATTCAGGAAGGGTGAGTGAAGTCTGTGAGATCCCCAAAGCTGTAGTGTCCTAATGAACAACAGCTCTGTTTCATACATGTTTACTGAGTAGCTACTAGATTTAAACCCATGCACTAAGCCCTGGGAATACAATGACGAAAGAAATACAGTCCTGCAGCGAACGGGGGCTTCATACAGTAATTCAAGTAGAAGAGAGGTAATGTTGGGAATCCTGAGAGCTCCTGGATGATGTGAAGTATGTAGGGTGTCTTGAGTGACTAGAATTTGGTCCTAGAAAAGAAACATTGCAGTCAGGAGAAAGGAAAAGACTCTGAAGAACTATGGATTGTTCAGAGTTGTAGAGCTTAAAATGTGAAGAGGGGGATGGGGAGTGAGGGTGGAAAAGAAAACAAGAAGCCCTTGCTACGTTTACATGACTATTATATTTCAGATAAAACTCTAAAAGATTCTTGATAAACTATCAGCACGTTTGAGGGCCTATTCAATGCCACCCTTAGCAAATGGTATTTCTTACATCCTTGCATATAAGTGGTGAGTTTTAGTCATTTAAATATTTACTATCTGTGTAGTATTTGCACGTTAGAAAATACAAGAGAGGAAGTACAAGGGTAGTATATATTTAAATATTAAATAGAAACAACTTCCTATGGATTCAAAGGAAGGAGAAAATGTTTGGAGGTTGAGGGATGTCCATTCCTTCCTGTTGTTCTTCCTCCCTTTCTTAAAAAAAAAAATCCCCTCCTTCCTTCTTCCCTCTCTTTCTTTTCTCCCACAATTAAGTCCTGGTCTCTGTGTGACAGGATATATGCCAAGAACCGGGAATACAGTGGTTAGCAAAAATAGGCAGCTATTAAACAATTACCACCCCCCCCCCAACACAATTATAATAGTAGTAAGTGTTCTCAAGAAAGCACACTCCATAGAAGGCAGGACATACACAAGACTGAGCAGCATACAGGAAGGTCTTTCTGGAGAGTTTGTTAAAGCAACACCTGAAGCATGATGAGGAGAAGGATTCCTGAAGGAGTAGGTGTGGGCAGATGGTGAGGATCAGGGGAGGACATGTGAGCCTTGCCAAGTAATGTGATGAAAGACAAAGACAGGAAAACTCCCAAAGGATAGCACAGAAGATTCATCTGGTCCATAATAAGAGCATCAGTTGCTACAATTTTTCTTGTTCAATTAATCCATATAAAAGTCTTTTCTGACATTAAAATCTATCCTTCTTATCTTTTTTATTTTAGTGATTTCAGTAGGATCTATAGGTGTTTTGTTTTTTCTTTCTTACTTTCCTTTTTCAGGTAATTAACTTGGGCCCCACTTATTTGGAAGTTATTTGACACAATTTAGGCTCACATAGATAAATCGCAGTACACCTGGAAAGAAACACAAGTTCAGTTCTTTCATTTATTCTATCATTTGTCTTTAATTCAGATATATCCTACACTGAATTAATGAGCCTGCACTTTAGCTCCTGAAACAACTTTGGCCTACTAGATATGGTTATTTCTATAGCAACTCTTTCCAATCAGCAGTGCGCATGTGGCTATAAGTCTGTTTCTTACTGGATGCACTGGCGAGTTGGGCCAAGGATTTGGACATAACCTTGTTACTACTGCAAGCAGCTGTCCAGGCACAAAATATATTGATGCTGCTGTTTCTCCCCTTCTATATTTACCAGATGGGCTTATTGAACTTCCTTCAATGCCCACTAGCCAATGAGCAGGAAACAGAAGATGATAGGTCTGGGTTGAATCATAAAAGTTATTATAAGGTTGCAGGACTCTTCCCTGCCTTACCCATGCCCAAACCCAAGAAGCAACTTTGATGGGGAAAATCACAAAGCCAAGTTGACTGATTCAGAATTCAGAAACCTCAAGCATGAACTGAGGATTGCTCAGGAATTCTATTAAATGTCTTCCTCTGTATGAGATGACTGTACCATATCATCTCCTTTTTCCTCAAACCTCCCCACATCCTCCTCCTACTGATGACCCAGACTCAGACTTCATTGAGAAAATAGAAGTCATTGGAAATGAACTCACTCATCTTCCCACCACAAAACCTGTCAACTTGGTGCATCTGCGTCCAAATACTTCTTCCTCCACAATGAAGGAAGTGTTCCTCCTCCTCCTGCAAGAAGGGATATCTCTCCACTTTTTCTCTGGATTCCATTGCCTCTTGAGTTATCAAAGACTCTTCTCCTTGACTCACTCATGCTTTCCCTCAGCAGTAACACTTCACTCTTTATTTCATCATTCCCACCATCACATAAACATGCTCTAGTATTTCCCATCTTCCAAGATATTTTTTTTTCACATAACTATACATATTCTTTCAGTTCCTGCCTTATTGTTCTGTTCTCCTATATAACCCTATTCCTGAGTGTCCAGACAAACCTTGTCTGCCTCTCATCCTTCCTCCACTCTTCGATGCAGTCCACCCAATATGCTTCTACACTTCTATTGGTAACCTTCTTTGGTAAGATCAACAACAACCTTCGGGCTTCCAAAACCAATGCATTTCTTCCTTCCTCATCCTACTTGGCTTTTCAGCAATATTTGTTCAAGTTGACACTCTATTTGCTTTAAGTATACTTATCTCTTAGCTTCCAGGATTTTTTAAATTAATTTTATTCTAACTTTCAATCTCCTTTGTTGGGTCCTCTTCTTAAATGTTGGCTTTTCTCAGAGCTTGTCCTACGTCTCTCTCTCCTGTCTTTTGCCTAACTTCTCTTCTCCCTTACATCCTCCATTTCCACTGTTTTAATTTTATGCATTAAGTTCTGATATCTCCTTTGATCCTCAGAATTGGGTATCTAACTTATTTCTTATACCTTTGCTTGCATAAATTATGAACATCACATATTCAAATGCCCCAAATAAAACACTGAGCTCTTTATTCTCATCTGACTTGAACAACTCTTCATCCAGTTGATAAGATAAAACCCAAGATTTATTTTTCCTTTTTTAAATTTTAAATTCTATTTTTTAGGGGCGCCTGGGTGGCGCAGTCGGTTAAGTGTCCGACTTCAGCCAGGTCACGATCTCGCGGTCCGTGAGTTCGAGCCCCGCGTCAGGCTCTGGGCTGATGGCTCAGAGCCTGGAGCCCGTTTCCGATTCTGTGTCTCCCTCTCTCTGCCCCTCCCCCGTTCATGCTCTGTCTCTCTCTGTCCCAAAAATAAATAAACGTTGAAAAAAAAATTAAAAAAAAATTTTAAATTCTATTTTTTAAAAAGAATGTTATTTTTATCTTTTTAAAAAATTTATTTATTTATTTAAGTAATCTCTGCACCCAACATGGTGCTCGAACTCATGACCCTGAGATTAACACTCTGAGCCAGTCAGGTGCCCAGAGATTTACTCTTTCTTTTCAAAATTATATTGAGGTGAAATGTACATAACATAAAATTAACCAATTTAAAGCAAACAATTTGGCAGCATTTAGTATAATCATAATGTTGTTTCTCTACGTGGTTTCAAAATATATTTCCTCACCCAAAAGGAAACCCTGTACCCATTAAATAGTTATTACCCGTCCTCTCCTCCTTCTAGCTTCTGGAAACTATCAATATGTTTCCCATCTTTATGAATTTTCCTATTCTGGATATTTCACATAAATATAACCATATAATATGTGAACTCTTGTGTCTGCCTTCTTTCACTTAGCATAACATTTGGAGATTTATCTGCATTGTAGAGTGTTTCAATGTTTCATTCCTTTAATGCCTAGATAATATTTCATCACATGTATACCGCAATTTGTTCATTCATCCATTGATGCAACATTTGAATTGTTGCCACCTTTCAGCTACTTTGACTAGCCTAAGATCCATCCTTTATCTACTTTCTCCTCACTTTCATATCCAATCTTTCAGAAAGTCCAATTTATTCATTCTGAGACTATATCTTGATCCATCTCATTCTCACCATTTCCACTTCTGCCCCCCTATTTAGGCCTTCAGTTATTTCCCGCCTACATTACCAAATACATTCTCCTGATGGGTTTCCCTGCTTCTACTTTTCTTGAACTTCATTCTTTGTTCACACAGCAGCAAGAGAAATGACCTTTAAAAAGTTAAAATTATTTTGCGGCTTCTGGGCTTCTGGGTGGCTCAGTTGGTTAAGCCTCCGACTCTTGGTTTCAGCTCAGGTCATGATCTCACGATTGGTGAAATCGAGCCCCACTTTGGGCTCTGCGCTGACAGCATGGATTCTCTTGTTCTCTCTCTTTCTCTCTGCCCCTCCCCGCTGGTGCGTGTACTCATTCTCTCTCAAGATAAATAAAATGAACATTTTTAAAAAAAAGAAACTCATTTGTATACTGTCTTAGTTTGGGTTGCTATTACAAATTCCCATAGACTGGGTGGCCTAAAAACAATTTATTTCCCACAGCTCTGGAGGCTGGAATTTCAAGATCAGGGTGCCAACACCATCAGGTTCTCGTGAGGACCCTCTTCTGAGTTGCAGACTGCCACCTTCTCATTGTATCCTCACATGGTGGAGAGGAGAGAGAATTCTCGGGGGTCCCTTTTATAAGAGTGCTAATCCCATTAATGAGGGCTCCACCATCATGACCTAATTACTTCCCAAAGGACGAGCACTTAATACCATCATATTGGGGATTAAGATTTCAGCATATAAATTTGGAAGGACACAGTCAGTCCATATTGTGTATGTGTGTGTGTGTATAAACTATACACACACACACATACACACACACATATATATACATATAATAGTGTTGTATATGTAACTAATTTTGTCATGTATAACAAAATAATTTTGTTCTATTTATATACTATTCATTATATATTATATTAATATATATTTATAATATAATATTTTTATAATATATATATATTAATATATAGATAATTTATAAATAAATATAAATTATAGATATTTTATATGAAATATATAATAAATATATAATATATGTATTTATGAATATATATATATTATTATGAATAGTGTTTTATATGTAACTAACTGCTCTTGAGTACTTACTATGTCTTAGCCACTGTTCTATGGGTTTCCCATGGAATAGTTCATTTAAACTTCACAATAAGGGAGTAAATACTATTTTATATTCTCTTTGCACGAGCAACAAAGTAATTTGCTTAAGGTCCTCAGCTAACACATGACTGAGACAGGATCTGAACCTCAGTAACCTGTCTCATGACCTGTCTGCTGATATGCTAGATTTGTCTAATCGCACCGCTTTCTCCTTCTAAAAGCTATCCAGTCGTTCTATTCTACGAACATATGAATCATGGCCCTGCATCGTAGGCCCTTAGCTACTTTTCCACGTTCATCTTTGCCTTCTCCCCACTCCTCACTCTTCTTTAGGCCCCTGTCACCACTCATTTCCCACCCGTCTTATCTGGGTCCCTGCACACATCCTCTTCCCTCAGCTTAGCGCTCCCTCTATCTACCTTTCATATCTCAGCTTAAATGAGCACTCTTTCAGTGACTTTTCCTGCACCAGATACCCCTTTCCTTGTGATTCTCTCTCATCTTTCTTTTTAAAGCTTAAAGCTATATTTTAATTTGTATTATGTTTTGTTGTTGTTTGCATGTGTATGTATTTTGCTGTTTTGTTTTTTTTTTTTGCTTCTTATAATATAATCCTCTTGAGGTCAACTATGTTTGTATGTTTTCCTTGTCATATTATTTCCCCTGAATTTTTTCAGTTTCCTCTTTTGGATTCTGATGAATGGTTTCCAGTCCTATAGATTATGTAGGGGAAACATGAATTGAATTCCTTATAATTTTAGTTTGGCCTTTTTATAGCTTTTTTATGCCCCCCTCTGTGCTTTTTTACGGCCTTCTGAGTGGAGAAAAGGAAAAAAGAACTGCCCTTAGTTCCAGATGTTGCTAAATAATTGTCAATTTCATTGCCCTGGGCAGGCATTGGTTGAATTCCTCACTTGATCCAGGGAAGATAGGCAGAACTTGTCCAAACAAAATATAGTCTAGCAACATTTGGTCTCTTTGTGGTGAGGTCTGAAGTGCTTGCTGGTTGGTGGCTCCCTGTTTTCCCTCCACATCTCTATTTTTTTTTAAAGTAATAACATTTGGAGTTATTAGAGCAGACACCTGGCACAGTGGTCAGGCGGTACAGCTTTACCTTATAATCAGCCCATCATGGAGATGCAAATAACACCATGCCACAGTGTGGCAATTGTAAGACTGCAGGAAGCAAGACAATACCCAGCCTGTGATGACAACCCACATTCTGCCAACACTATAGAAAATGAGTCCGCAAATTGCCTACTCCAAGCTCTCCCACATGAGTCTGTTCCCAAAGAAATACTCGCCTCTTAATTCTGAGAGAATGCTACTAGGGAGATGAAGTGGCAGAGCTCTGTGAAATGTCCCGATGTGTAGCTTTGTGCTACAGATTTATCTGAAAAGTGCACAGCCGCTGCCCCTTACAATAATCAGGAAAACAGAGAGCTCAGAAATAATGACAGGTGTCATTCATTGACTGCTAGAGAATTTATATGAGATTATTACCATCTTGCAAAGTAGGAATTACCTTTTTTCCTCATATCAGATGAGGAAACTGAAATTGCAAGACATTATCCAACTTGTCCTCTGCCATTTAGCAAGTAAGTGGGAAACTAGAATTCTTACCCATATCTGAATGACTATAAAGCCATGGTGATACCCGGATGCCACACTGCTTTCCAGATTAGGGCTATGACTTTTAAATGTCTCAAATACTCAATATATGTATTGGCAAAAGTTAAATTTCAAAATTGGACACGTTGAATATCATTAGCAACAGTCCATTGTGTCTTTCAAATGTGTTTGAGTTCTTGGTTAATTATTTCAATCATGATATTAATTGCATGCATTTATTGAGGGCTTTCTCTGTCCCAGGTGCTGTACTACATATATCATCTTCGTTATCTTTATAAAAACTCTATGAGACAAATACTATGATTATCTTTCTCCTACAGGAGAGAAAGCTGACTTTAAAGAGGCTAATTAGCTCAACCGACTATAAAGTGGCAGAGAATGGAGAGCTGGACTCCCAAATCATGCTGTTAACTGGCCTTGCATGCATTAACTGTGATCCTGAAGCTTTACACCTACTTTTAGAATTTAAGCAGATGTTATCCGAAGATTTTGGCACAGTCAATACTGATGGTTCTACAATTTCTTGTCACTCTAGCAAGAACTATACCTCTTTCATCTAGCCGCCTCAATGGCAGGCAAGTCGAAGGTAGTGGGATTACAGATAATTTACCACAGTAATGGAATATCTATTGGGTATGATGCACAAGAAGCAATTCACTGACAAACAGAAAAGATTTGGAAATCATGGATCCTATTCTCAAGCAGTTTAGTGAGGAAATACTGTAAGTGTGGAAGACCCGGTAAATAATTAATAGCAAGAACTTAATTTCAAGGGAGTATATGGGACTCCCTTGTTCAATGTATAAAGGCCTACTGAGTGCAAAACAACCCCACTGTCCTCTAGGAGCTGGCACATGAGTTTTAGTCAGGTGTCTGAAAATTGTAAGATGCAGATTATTAGAAACGGAAGAAAAGTTGGAGAGGAAGCCAAGCGTAAATAAGAGCACAGATGCAGGATGTAGCAACTTGGTTGGCAAGCGATGAGCATGACGAGAACCGGAATCTGTGACAGGGAGCCAGAGAAGGGAAGAGAGCAGGTTTTTGGACAAGCTGGCATGACCTCAGAGTTCTCAGGGGGGGCTCTGTTCTGTAAATGACCCAAGGCATTGTTTGGTGCTCTTGTCGCTGTCTCCCTCTGTGTCTCATCTCAGGCTTTCTGTATGTCTTCTCAAACGTGAAACAGCTTTCTCCTCTGGTCTCACACAACTGGTTTATATTTAATCCACAGCCTTCCTTGTCAGTCAGTCAGTAACTATCTTCCAGGTACGCCTTCCCAGGTTCAAAGGAGTCTCTGCACAAAAACTGGTAGATTTCCAACTTATGGAAACATCATGTAATATCAACCAGACACTGTTCATCAGCATTTAAGCCATCAACAAGCCATTACTGAGTTCCTTGATGAGCAGGGTATGAGTCTAGGCACTGTTCCTAAAAATTAGGTGTTGTATAAAAGGCACTCACAATGATTCAGAAATTTATTCATCTTTGACATAAAAAAGAGCTGAGTGAAATCTTTGGGCTTTGTTGAAGATGATGGAACTTGGAACTTTTCAGACAGACAGTGAGTGTGGGTGTTAAAGAGGGTTTTCAATGCTATTTGATTCATCAAACTTATCTTATTATTTTTGTCTTTAAAATTAGTAGGATATTTGGAATGGGGGAACACCTCCTTTATTTTTCAGAGTGTTTTCAGTTTCTGAAAGCAGAAATATCGAAGAAGAGAAAAGAACCAATGGTAATGCTTCGAGTAAGTCAAAGGCATGAGGACTTTATAATGTGGAAGTAGCTAAATATACGTGCCCTCATGATGTGCAGGGGTGATATTTAGCCCAGCAAGTGTGCAGAATATTTTCATATTCAAATCCAGCTGTGCAAATTACCACTGCAGCAAGTAGTTCACTCTGACGCTTCCCCCCCGGCCTTAATCTCCAGCCCACTTTAATTTGCGCCGTGATTAAGAGCAGGGCTTCTGCCTCGGTTTATATCCCAACTCTGCTACTCACTAGCATATCTCATAGGGTTGTTACGAAGACTACGTGAATCAACATGCATAAAAGCTGCATAATGCAAGCACTGTATACATGTTAGCTAGTAGTAATCATGAAAGTAAAAATAAAGTAAAATGACCTTGTTACTCAGCTCTGGAATTATAATACTAACTTTGTCTTTGCAGTAATACACTGGTATTTTTTTTTTTGACATGCAAGTAATGATGTCAACCATTGTGCCTGCGTTCTATTTCATTTTAATCCTCACAGTGAAGCCATCCATGAGTTGGTGCCATCACTGTTACTCTTACATTACAGTTGGGGTCAAGTGATTTGCCTAGGGTCACATGGGTGGGCAGTGGTAGGGCAGAATTTGAAACTAGGCAGTGGAATTTCAGAACTTGCAGGAAAGTTGACCTGTAGTCATTCTGCTTCACTGTCTTTCTATTGTTTCTGATTGTGAAGCCAGTTTCTAATGTCCAGTTAGTTATTCTATAAGCTTTGTATAGTCTCCAGATAGCCTGAAAACCCAGGACAGCAGCTCCCACAATGAGCTATTTGTATACTTTCAAAGGGCTGAGATTACTCTGGTTGGCTTTCGCTGGAAACCAAACTTCAAAGATTTGCACTACCTTTACCTTTATCTAGAGATTGACATTAAATATACAGTATACTTCTATCAAACTCTAAAACTTTCACAAAAAGCCGATGGGGTAGGCCCCATTATTCCCATTTTATAGATGAAAACCTGAAGCTCAGAAAAAGCTAAATAACTTTCCCAGGCACCTGGGTGGCTCAGTCGGTTGAGCGCGCCTGACTTCGGCTCAGGTCATGATTTCGCAGTTCGTAGGTTCGAGGCTGGCGTAGGGCTCTGTGCTGACAGCTGGGAGCCTGAAACCTTCTTTGGATTCTGTGTCTCCCTCTCTCTCTGCCCTTAACCCCACTCATGCTCTGTCTCTGTCTCTCAAAAATAATAAGTAAACGTTTAAAAAAACCCAATAACTTTCCTAGAGTCTTATCATTAGAATGCATCAGAAACCTCTTGATTTTGCATTTAGTGTTCTTTCCATTAGAGGTATGACTGAATTAGAATCAAGATTTGCTTTTCCCCTACCACACGTGATCTAGAGTGGCTTGATTGCTCTCATTTCATAGCAACACTCAATTACAAAGATGAACTTTGAATTGATAATCCCCTGGGTCACTGAAAAAGGAACAGGCCATGCTTAGCTTCTATTTTGCTGTGTATTTTTGACTGAGGGAAAATTGGTTTACTACAAGAGCTCTGAGTAGAGCTCTGTGAAATTTACATGCTTACTGTGAAATGACCTTTGAGTCCATGTTCTCGGACTTTGTTTCCCACCTACTTGCAGGGTGATGAAACTGGACAGCTGCTTCCTGGGGGTAAGGTGGAGATGTAGATCATCTGCAGCCCCTTCCAACCACTGCAGAAAAATTCTACAATAGAACCAAAAGACCCCTCAGCCTTCTGTTCCACTGAGGGCTTCTCGATGTTCTGTTTGCACATTCTTTTCCTGCTTGGTAATTAGCACCAGCTGTCTCAACTTAAAAGGAAGGAATCCCTTTGAAATCCTCCCTATCCTCCCTGAAATGTGCTACTGAAACGTGCTAATTAGTAACTGGACTTAGGACAACACAGACATGTGTTTCCTGTGAGTGTTGTAGAAGGAAGAGGAGGAGGGGTATGAACATCTGTTGAGTTGCATATGTGTATATGCTTTTCTAACTTTCAAAATGACATTTTTGATGACAATCTCTCTGCCCAAATGTGATCAGTAGCCAGTAGCTAAGTCCTGGCCCCCACGCCTGCCCCATGCGTTGACTTCTCTTCCTCCTCAAGCTCGAGAGTATTCCCCAGGGCAGAGAGCAGAGCCAGTGGAGCACTCCCCCTCTGCCTCAGCAAATTGACTTTCTGTCAGCAGCCCCTCACTTTTCGCCATAGTAGCAGGAATCAGAGGGCTCCAGGGAAATAAAAAAAGGAACTCCTCTTCCTTTGGAGCCCACTGTCCCAGAGTAAGGCAATAGCCCAGTCGATCTGTAACAATTAGCACACCCCAGAATGTGGGGAGAGAGCATAGAAACATAAGGTAGTGTTGTGTTAAACACACTGAGCTAAAGATGGAGGGGCCACTGGTTTGCTGGTTTAAACCACGATTGTGTGAAAACTCCGCATCTTCACAAACAATTCTGGGCAGCAGTTCCAGGGTTTCAAGCTGACCTGCTGGTTTGGGAGGCAAGAGCTACTCATGAAATAGAAGATAAGTGAGCTGATTTTATAGGAGCACTTAGGGATTTATTGCTAGGATGAAGGGAGTGCACAGGGTGCTGGGGAAAGGGTGGGAAGGATCTTCCTTCTCCAAGGCCATTCTCCTGGGGCAGTTGCTGCCATCAGAGCAGCATTTCTTGGTGCTGCAGAGGCGGCGGCTGCAATAATTGGCACCCCAATTGTTTTCCCATTCTCATGTCACTGGCTCACAGATTAAAGTCTTGGGGTGAGTGTTTGATAAGTGGAGCTTAGGTCACATCACTACTACCTGGCTGTAAGGTGCGGCGGGACAGTAATGCAAAGAGCTGCCCTGTCGGTGGGAAGTTCCGTTGGAGCTTGTCATTTTCTCCCACGTCGCATACGGTAGTGGAAGGATAATTGCCCATGAGGAAGTCAAGTTATTCTTGGCAATGAAGTTTGATAAATATCGTCTACAGAGACCTACTGAAGGGGGATTCTGCTTGTCCGGTGTCCATGATGGATGCTGTGAGAGGCCTGCCCTGTAGCTCTGAGCACCCGGCCCAGCTGGTCCTGCTCTGGGAAATGATCAATAACTGAGGGCTTCTGCTGCACCCGAGAACGTTGCAAACCTTGGAGATGAAGCAAGACTCATTCTAAGCACTCCGTGTGTCTCTAGGCGCTAGGTCTATGTCAGTTTTTTGATTACCTGTCCAGCACCATGTTCTCGTCCCATTCCCAGATGTCCTGTCCTTGATGTCTGTGGGCTCTTGGGCTTTAGCTTGGCCACCTGGCTTCTCTGGGTCTGTGATTTCAGGCTCTGGCCAGCTGAGTAGGCCAGATAAGAATGTGGGGTTGCTATTTTTTCTCCCAGATGTTTGCTTTTCTGACTGCACGAGGCTTTGCTATTTGGACTCCTACAGCTGTAACCAATAACACCATTCTTTTTCTTTCCTGCTTCTGGATAGGGGCGAAGTGAAGAAGAGAGAACAGAAAAATCCTTGTGTATTTCTTCTGGGGACGGAGCAGATTGGCACATGTGATCTGAGGGCTCCAGACCCACTGCTGGCTTACTCCCCAGCTCATAATCCCTAACGATCTCTGCTGCCTTCAGAATGAAGTTCAAACTGTGAGGCAGGCAAGTGCATTCCTGAACCCTTTGCTTCATATTCTAGGCTCAGGCTTTGCCAAGCTACTTTTAGCTTCCCAAGCAAGCTGTGTTCTCTCACGGCTTCAGCCCTCACACAGCAGGTCCGCCTCTAACATTCGTAGGGCTGGGGGCTTGAGTACAAATGGAGGGTGCAGGCTGTATTTCTGAATTCTAACACGCTGTTATATAAAATATGTTCTATCCTCTTTTTTTTATGTTTATTTATTGTTGACAGAGAGAGGGAGACAGAGCATGAGCAGGGGAGGGGCAGAGAGAGAGAGAGGGAGACACAGAATCTGAAGCAGACTCCAGGCTCTGAGCTGTCAGCACAGAGCCAGAAGCGGGGCTCAAACTCACAAACTGCAAGATCATGACCTGAGCTGAAGTCGGATGGTTAACCGACTGAGCCACCCAGGCGCCCCTAACCTCTATCTTTTTTTTAAAAAAATATTTATTTATTTTTGAGAGAGAGATAGAGCACATTAGGCCAGGGAAGGAGCAGAGAGAGAGGGAGACAGAGGATCCGAAGCAGGCTCTGCACTGACAGCAGAGAGCCTGATGTGGGGCTCGAATTCACGACCCACGAGATCATGACCTGAGCCAAGGTCGGACGCTCAACAGATTGAGCCACTCAGGTGCCCCCTCTATCTGTTTTTTTTTTAAGTTTATTTATTTATCTTTGTAATCTCTACACCCAATGTGGGGCTCTAACTCACGACCCTGACAAAAAGACTCCCATGGTCTCCTGACTGAGGTAGCCAGGCACCCCTCTATCCTCTATCTTTGACAAAAATACCTTCATAACTCCCTGGAAAGCTAGGTTTCAGTTTTGAAATCTCGGACCCTTCCGAATTCCACATGAGAATGTGGCAGCACAGGAGAGCGATCCCAGCACACAGCCCACCCGCCTTCTCTGCACATGCCTTGATCTGTCCTGCACCACGTTTTGCGTGTGGGTGTGTGGACATCCCAGACTGCACATCCGGTGCATCCACACCATCTGCAAATGGCCATTCCTTAGCAGCAAGCACATAAGCAGCTTGCCCCCCTTCTTGGGAGGATGTAAGAAGCCGTATAGATTCTGCAAGCGGGTCTGGAGCCCCTGGGGCAAGGGCCTCCAGGGTCTCAGTTTCTAGAGCATGATCTGGACTGCAAGGAGTGGGAATGGGCTGCGGGAGGGCATGACACTTGGCACTACAGACTCCGAACCCGTGGGGAGGGGCCCGGCCGGAGGAGCACCAGAGCAGAGCTCCTACTTCTGGCTCCCAGCGTGGTACTGGCACACATTTTCCCCATCCTCCCAGGATGCGCTTCTTGAGTCAGTTATCGAATTGACTCATGTTCATCTCTCGGATGTCATCTCATAGTCCTCCTCCTTCTTCCAAGTAGTGTTCTTAATTCCCCCAGGGCGGGTTGCTTTTTCTCCTAAACTCACTAGAACGTTTACTATGTGATTTAGCCTCTCAACACCTCAGATTACTGCAAAGCTATCATGAGGATGAAAGAGTTAAAATACCTGCAGAACTTTAGAATAGTGCTTGATTAGCAATAAATATTATTATATACTCACCTAGCTTGCTGTACTTCTTCCCTAGACATATTTCATACTGTTTTGTCATTGTGTGTTCTCTCATGCCTTTCTTTTCAAGAGAGAGCATGCTTCTATAAAACATGGAATTAATTTTGTTTGATTTCGTATTTCTAGCACAAAACCCAATCTATATAACATAGTAGGTGCTCCATAAATGTGTACGGAGATGAGCTGCCTCAAGGGGGGTTGGGATTTACCACTGGAAGCATTCATGCTGCAGCCTGTTACCATCTATAAGAAAAACCACTAGCAGGCAGAACTCAATTGATCAGATCCTTCTGACCCTAGGCTCTTAGAAGGTCCAGATGTAGATGGTAGAACTGAATCAGAACCATATCACAGGGTGGCATAGGAAAGAATATTCAAGTGACGGTCCTACCCAGGAATTAGATATGCTATACAAGACACTAACCCTATGCCTTGGTAAGATTTACCACCCAACATTCCATTATGTAATAGATGTATCTGTCTTCATAGGAGTCAAAGGATCTGTCAAGCATTCTCCCAAGGGCTTTGGGACCACATGTCTCTCAGCATCCGTGATCTGGGGAGTATGTCCCTGTTTTCTTTAATTGGACCTGTTTATTCTGATGCCTTGAAGATCAGCAGAGTTCAGGAAACATGGCCAGGAGAAAGTCTTTAATGATGTTTGCTTGATTACAAATTGCTTGATGGAAACTGCTCTACAGAATCTCCCCCACTATTTACTCAAAGGTTGCAGAGTAATTTCTTATCCCGTCTCGCAATCAGAATGAATGGGCCGGGCTGCCGGTTGGTCAGGAAACTGTTCTGTTCATCATCATTAGGGGTTGTCCTGTACTGTGATTTGATGTAGAAATGCTTTGCACAGAACCTCCAAAGCAAGAAATGAAGAAAAAGAGAAATCCTCCTAAGTGAATGAACCTTTTCCTTTTTTTTACTGTTCTAATTACTTATAGAGCCATTGCATGTAATGAAAGTATAACTTTTTAGTGCTTAGAGAACTACAAATAGGATTTTTCAAAATTAATTGAAATAAAAACTGAGCATTGAAGATTTCTCTCATCAAGTAATTATAATTATAACAAAACAATGATTTTTATTGTGACAAACACCTGTATCATGTTAGTCATATGCCGGGCACTCAGTGCTGTGTCTGTATTAACTCATTTGATTCTCACAATGACCCCATGAGGTAGAAACTATGACTGTCCTTATTTAACAAACGAGAAAATGGAGGCATAGAAGGTAAGGGATTTAGACTAAAGTAATATAATAAGTAGTGACACCAAGATCCAAACCCCATCCATCTGTGTCTAGGGTCTGGTGACTTCACAACTTTGCTCCGTAAAGGCAGGTGTAAAGAAGATGTTAAGAGGTATTTAAAGCCATGTTTCAACTGGAGAGGTCCTGTTGAGCTAGATATCAAGAGAAGGACATCTAAAGGGAATAACATTAATATACACATTGTGGTACCTATTTTCAGTTTTATACATATTTAAAAATTTTATTTCTGGGCAGCCTGGTCTTGCTTTCATGGTACGTTGATATAATATAAGGCTGATTGTGATGTTGGTTAGTGAGTTTTCGCTGATGACGTTACTCTCATATATTGAGCATATATCTGACATTTTGGCTTTTTCAGGATTTAGGACTGACCTCCCCAAATGAAGATTTTTCTGAATGAAATGTAATTGGTTGAAGCTGAATAAAGTGAAGGGTGAGGTATACTCCACACCCCTGGAACCAGCCGCCTAGTCTGACACAGAGGTCTCGTTTCCATGGCAACAGATCAGGGCATTAACTGTTGCGGGGCTGACCTGATGGCAAGATTTGGTTCTGGGTTTGCCCTCCATCTTTCTTCCCTCTCTCACATCCCCAACTTTCTATTTCCTCTTGCATCTGGTCCTAAAACAAGTTAATGATAACCGGTTGTTACAGGAGGAAGAAACAAATTCAGTATCTGGCGAAACTTTCTAGAACCTGATAGTAGGCAAAAAACGTTGTTCCCATTAATTCACTTGACCTTTTCACAGGATGCCTCACAAAGGTTTTCAGAGGTTTCTTCTGGTGCAGAATATGATAATCCTCATGCCTGGCTTGAAGGTTGGTGATTAAGTGGAAAAATAAAAATAAAAAAGAATGATAACGTCTACTCTCTCCCTTGTTTGCACATTTTGCTTAGATCTGTGCTGATAAAAAAAGATGGAGTGAGAGGTTAATGGGGGGATGGAGAGGAAAGGAAAAGAAAAGAATGAGGGGCTGCCTCTGTTAATTCCGTATTTCTTTCCATATTTTTCAAGGTTCATGAAGTCCAATATGTTCAGTCTGTTGCTTTAATAAAAAGTTTTAGTGATACTTTAGGAAGAGAGGGTAGTCCAATTGAAAATAGAATAGGTATAAATGTTATCCCTTGGGTTGGTATAGCTATTAAAGGAAATGATAATTAACGGAAAACATGCATACAGAGTTAATATGTACCAGGCACTTTTCTAAGTGCTATACTTATATTCACTCATGTAATCCCCCTGTCAACCCTATGAGATAAATTGTGCTATGATATTTGTAGCCATTTTACAGTTGGAGTATACACATATAAAATCATATTCCCAGAACTTCAAAGGTATCAGCTGGTAGAGGCAGTTTTCAAACCTAGATAGTCTGATATCAGACCTGTGCAGTTAACCCTATGTAGTATCCTGAAGTCTGATCTTATTTAGTGTGATACCTAAACATTTCTGATCATTCATCTTTATCCTCATTCACTGGATTCGATAGCATCATGTAGCTCTTCAGTTCCATGTCAAAATACATAGCATTTTTGGTTTGTGTGTGTGTGTGTGTGTGTGTAAGTTAAAGAAACATAGGGGCGCCTGGGTGGCTCAGTTGGTTAAGCATCTACCTTCAGCTCACGTCATGATCTCGTGGTCCATGGGTTTGAGCCCTGCGTTGGGCTCTGTGCTGACAGCTGGGAGCCTGAAGCCTGCTTTGATTCTGTGTCTCCCTCACTCTCTGCCTCTCCCCGGCCCAGGTTCTGTCTCTCTCTGTCTCTCAAAATTATTTTTTTTTAAATTTTTTTTAACATTTTATTTATTTTTGAGACAGGGAGAGACAGAGCATGAACAGGGGAGGGTCGGAGAGAGGGAGACACAGAATCTGAAACAGGCTCCAGGCTCTGAGCTGGCAGCACAGAGCCCGATGGGGGTCGAACTCACGGACCGTGAGATCATGACCTGAGCCGAAGTCGGACGCTTAACCGACTGAGCCACCCAGGCGCCCCTGTCTCTCAAAATTAAATAAACATTTAACATTTTTAAAAAGAAAGAAAGAAAGTTAAAATTATTTTGAACAGAATTTTGCAATCTATTTAGAGATAATTAGGGACAACTTAGGATGTCACAAGAACAAGGTGAAGCACTTGCACAATATTTGTATTCAAACTTTTGTTAATTTTTAGTTGGAAGGAAAAACAACGGACACTCTGCTCTTTAAAATAATTCTTTAATTCTTCCCCTGCAGAGTTCCCTGTAACTTTTCCTCAGTGTCTCCATTCCAAACCTGAGTGTGTGAAATTGAGATATATCTAAATATTTATTGATGCCTTAATATTTTTTTTTCAGTCATTCAGGTTTGTCCTAATGCAATATTTTCTGACCATGATCATTAATATTTGGTTTGTGTTTGGTTCAGGCTTCAACAAAATAATACTATTTATTTTAACTTGGAATTCATATTTAGGTTCTGATTCCTGTCTTAATTTTTGCTTAATTCCTCGTAGGCAAGATCATTATAAATATTTGATATGATTTAATTCACAGCATAACCAAATCTTCATCAAAGAAAGAATTTTACCAATATGTGCATAGAATATTATCATAATAGCATCATTCTAATAGTCTCATGTTTTTAATCACAGCACCCATAGTCATTTATTAGATTTCCATTTAATGTATTATATTGAATTAAGTTACTACCATACTTTACAGTTTGGGGATGAGGACAATTAGAATAATACCTTGAATCAGCCCTTTAAGCTGTGTTCCTACAGAGGTGTTCAATAAATGTATTTTGGGTTTTTAATTTAGGGTTTAGGGATAATTTAGCATTTTATGAAGATTTTCTTTACTGAGAAAACTGTGAGGAGTCTGGCACCCAACTACCAAATGATTGGTGGTGTTTCTGTACCCTCTAGTGGTCTGATGCAGAACTAAAATGGTCAACCCAAGAATGTCCAAGGACAATTCCCTGGCAATTCTGAGGTCTGGGTAGCAGTATTTGCATCTACCTGGCCATGAATTCTAAAAAGCAATGGAAAGAATCGATCGAGGTCAGGTCTCTAGAGTGGGGCAATGCGAGCATAGATTTTAATCTCTAAGCTGATTTTATAGGCATGATGGAGGGAGTGGCAGTGACTTTAAAAAAAAAAGAAAGAAAGTTTCCCTTTTAATTTCTTACTTCTGGAGTGTTGGAGTTTGTAGTATGTTGAAACGAACGTTCTCCATCAGGGTTTTTCATCAGTGACTTTGTTGGCACTTGGGTTCAAGAATTCCTGCTGTAGGGGCTCCCTATCGGTGCTGTAAGATGTTTAACAGCATCCTTCGCTTCTTACCTATGTAGTAATACCAGTTGTGATAACCAAAAACATCTCCAGCACTGCCAAATGTCCTCTGAGGGGAATCATTTCCTCTGACTGAGAATCAATTTAACAATTCCTATTAGGTAATTTGAAAATAGTGTACCGATAAAAAAAAATGTCATTGACTATGATTTAGTAGGAGTCAGGTCATATACCTGTATTACTTCATTTAATCCTTATAGGAATCCTCAGAAGTAAGTCCTGTTATTACCTCCATTTTACAGATGAAGAAACTAAGACTCAGAGATTTGAGTACTTTCATGACACCACATAGACAAGTGGTAGAGCAAATATTAAAATCCGGGTAGTCTGGGGGCACCTGGGTGGCTCAGTCGGCTGAGCATCCGACTTCAGCTCAGGTCACGATCTCGCACTTTGTGAGTTCAAGCCCCGTGTCGGGCTCTGTGCTGACAGCTCAGAACCTGGAGCCTGCTTCTGATTCTGTGTCTCCCTATATCTCTGCTCCTCCCCTGTTCACGCTGTTTTCTCTCTTTCTCTCTCTCAAAAATAAATAAACATTAAAAAAAACATAAAAAAAAAATCCAGGTAGTCTGGCTCTGGAATCTGCTTTTGAAAACACTTTGTTACAAAAGTATAACTCCTTATCAGGCCCCCAAGTGGAGCGAAAAATGGAATCACTGATTTCTAAGTAATAATACACAGATGGTAATTTATGATACTTTTCTGACTTGACAAAACAGAAGGGAAAGATAGTATGCTGATATTATCAGAAGATTTATTTATGTTTTCATTCATCAAGTGCCCACTCTTTCTACAGATACATAGATGTATAAAACAAAGCTCTTGCCCTCTGAAGCTTACTTACATTGTTACAAGCAATAAGCGAATGAACATGTCTAATATTTCATATAGCGTACGTTATAAAGAAAATAAAACATGCTACAAGGAGGGTAGCATGAGATGGGGGGTCTGAGATGGGGTAGAGGGCTGCTATTTTATGTAGGGTGGTCAGCCAGGGTCTCCTTGATCAGGTGACATCTGAGCAGACAATTAAGGAATAAGAGAGTAAGTTAAGGAGATGTGATGGGAAAGTGTTCCAGATAGAATGGCAAGTGCAAAGACCCTGAGGTAGGTCTATATTTGAAGTGGGGGCAGGCTTACTAGCACAGTAAGAAAAAAGCAAAGAGTCATTGGAACTGGAGCCGAGTGAGTAAGCAGGAAATGAGAGCGTGAGAGATAATGATGATGGAGGGAGAGGACTGCAGATGTCCTAAGGTCTAGAAGGCCTTCTAAAAGGACTTCTCGGCTTTTACTTTGAGAAGAAAATTTATTGAAAAGAGAAGTGCCATGATCTGACTTAATTTTTCAAAGGACTATGCCAATCTTCTTTCTTTGTTTCGGGAAGTAGTTTATCATACTGGTTAAGACCATAAGTTCTGGAATAAGACTGACCTCATTTTAAAGGATGTCTGTCTCTAAGAACTCACTCCCCGTGAGCTTTGGGGTCAATAATTTAACTTATCTGAGTCTCTGTTTTCTTATCTATAGTGGAGAGGCGGTAATATCCTAGTTAATTGAATCTAAGTGCCATGAGACATAAGATGCACCATAATTTTATGTACCACTAATAAAATACAAAACAACTCTGCTAATCATGCATGAGTCAGTCAAACTAGGCTTTCCAAGTTTGGAAATGCCCTTAAAATATTCTTGGGAATTTGGTCATTTGTTCTGCCTTTATTTACATGGCTTGACATGTAATAGGCAATTATTTTGCATAATTTTCAGTGATGAAATAAAGCACAACTTCATCTACTTGTTGGTAGCTTCATTTCTTAGGGTCCCATAAAACATTTGGTTCTTGCTTTAAAAATATATATGGAATCAGGGTCATTTCTTCCTGTGATGAATATTTGCTTTACTAACAGCAAATTTAATCTACTTCCTTGTTTGTTTTTTTTTTTATGCCATTCTGCTCGTATAATAACCTGCTCGTATAATAATCTTTAGCTTAAATACCGGGTCATGGCATAAAAGATTTTAAATAGCAGTTAAACCATATGCAGTGCCAATGATGTGCATAAGTCAAGTGATACGAGTGTAACACATTTAAAGACAGTGACAGAATCATATCATGCCTGCCCTTTGATTTCCGGTGATTGTAAGGTGACACCAGTCCTGTATTAAATCCTGCATTAAGTGTTTTATATATGTGTGTGCGTATGAGATATCTATCTGATATTATGATATATTTGTGTGCTATATGTATGATATAATGGTATTTCATATATGTGTATGTGTGTTTCAAACTTAAGTGTATAAAATCTGTGCATGTTTTATTTTAGAATTGGTGGTATATGTGGTAGTGCCTGCCCTCTAGAGTAGAATTATCACGGGAAGTTCCTGGCACACAGTAAACCCCCAGTAACTGTTATCATTCTCATCTCTATGAAGAGCTCATTTTACATGCCTCTGTCTCTTTCTATAAGATTCCTTAACTTAATTTCATTTCCTCTGTTTTTCCTGAACTCAAGTCTTCCAATTCTAATTACCCAGGTGGCTCCCCCTCCTTCTGCACTTTCTACTCCCAGAAGGAAATAAAATTACGAGTCTCCAACTCCCTAAACATTCCTTTCCCAAGTCATTAATCAACGGCTTATAGTAGGAAAAAAAAAATTGCCCCAGGTCTCTGGAGACCTGTTGTAAGGCATAATAGATTCTTCCTTATTTCCTATCCTCTGAGTAGCTTTTAATTCAAGATAGGTATTTGTCTTGCAAGTTTTTTATTCCGTTCATGATTTGAAAAGCTGAACAAACATTATCACTTTATCTTATCTCTTTCCGTGTTTATTATTCAGTCTGCTTTAATAAAATGTTGGTTGGTCAACCCTTCTCAGCAAATGTCATGGGTTAACTGATAAGCTGCCCCCATGCTCAGCATCCTGGTTTATCATTATAGTTGTAATACCCTATGAGATCATTTTTAAAAAGGCTGAAGGTAACAATATTCCTGATTATTACCTACCCCCCGCCCACACCTTTTTATATCTTCCTGGAACGACGTACTTCTTGACCACCTGCCTCATCAAATTAAAACAAGAATGAAAATAGATGGGGTCGGGGGCCAACAGGCCGGGAGAAGAAGCAGGCGGAAGCTCGTCTCAGGGATCATCTTGCTCTTTGCCCTCTTTGCAGACTGGGAATGGCCGGAGTGCTCAGCTGTGCTGGAATGTCAGGCAAGGCAAAGATGTTGTCAGTGTCTATCAGCCCCAGGTGATTTACAGATTCTGAAATTTTTAAATTGCTTCTAGGTCTTTCGGAGCAGGTGGTGTGCTCAGAGCTATAGGCTTGTGTAAATGTCAGAGAGGGGGAAATGTCTATTTGTGATGGAGGATGGGTAGCTGAAAAGGGCTCTTTATTCTTAGTTGACTCCACTTACTTAATCTGGGTAAAGCGTAATAAAGCCGATGATTGGGTCCCTTTAAAATTACTGACTGTAATCTAAGGCAATATATCTAAACTATCTATGGAAACACATTCTTGATCATTAAAAGTGCTCTGAGCAGTTTAATTCCACTTGTGTTGGCACCTGGATTGGAATGCGTAAAGAGTTTAGTGTCCAGATATTTGCCCCAGAGGTCACTTAAATCCTAACTGATTTTCCCTGAAGTTGTAAAACAACCTGATATGTTGACCCTCCGATGCTTTTGACAATCAGCTCCCAGCTGACTGTCTCAGTTGAACATGTTTTAGCATATTAGTATTTCTTTGTTTTATTCTCAAAGTTCATATGAAAATGAACCCTGAGGTATTTTAACAGTCCATTCCCATAAGAATGTCTAGAGTCCTGCTTTCCCCTAAAAAAATTCTTTTTTTTTTTAAGATTTAGGAACCCAAACACCTGCAGGCTTTAATAGGTCTCCCTCTTTGCTGTGTTTCAGATAATGAAAACAGTTGTGAGGAGGGAGAAAACATTCTTTATGATTTGTGCTGGCTCATTGATCTTATCCAGTAAGGACCTGACTTCAGATGAGAAATCTACAGTCTAGACAGGAAGAGGGAAGTGACAGGTATCAGGAAACAATAGGCAGGCAGAGGGCCCTGTGGCTCTGTGGATTTAACCTCTAGACAACCACATACTATGGGTGTTGGCATTTGAAAAGGATTAGTAAAGCTGAGGGAACTAAATAAATATAAATGATCACATGCAAACGACCTATCTCTGCTAAGAGTCTGTTATAAGCAAAGCATTCTCTCTAAAAGGAAAGAAGGTTGTATTTGGGGATTCTCATGGCTCGTATGTAGACTTATCTCATACTCTATTAAATCAAATCAGAATTGGATTGGAAGAGACTTAAGCTTTTTGAGAATCTGGCCTAATCACCTATCTGATGCTACAACCTTTTGCTACTGAAACATCTTCAATTTTATTTAACAAGAATATTCTGGAAAATATTCTGTTAATAGAGACTTTGGGAGGATCTGATTTTGTTTGGTCAACCTAAACAAACCTACTGAATATAATTTTGACATTACTGTTTGCCTAGTTGTTGAGTATGATGACATTATTAAAAATGTGGTAAATTGCATAATTGGCCTCAATTTTTCACCTTGTCCCTATACCATATCATTTGTTGGGTGACTCTGAAGTTCATCTTACTAAGAGAGACATTGAGTGACCAACTGGTCCTGGTTAACCAAGGACTTTCCTGATTATAGCATTAAAATTTCTGTGTCTTGGGAATCCCCTTTGTCTCAGGCAACCTGGGATCATTGGTCACCCTTAGTTAAGTATATTTTTACATCCTTCTACTTTGGGCTTGGCTATGTGACATGTGACTTGCTTGGCCAACAGAATGAAGTAGAAATGACAGTGTGTCTGTTCTGAGCCTAAGATGTTAAGACTTTGCATGTTTGTGCTGTCTGTGCCTTTGCCATCATTATGAGAAGGACACATCCTGATTACCCCATTGGTCTAAGGAGGATGAGAGATGTGTGGAGCAGAGCCAAACTCAGCAAAGCAGCCCAGCCAACCCCGGTTTATATCAGCCCATCCACGGCAAAGCTATATTTGCATGAGTGAATAAATGGTTGTTATTTTAAATCACTGATATTTGTCATGCCTTATTACACAACAATAGTTGACCTATATGATTCAGTTTTATTAGTATCAGAAAGTGGGATAAAAGTTTTACATAGATCAGCTCCTGCTTCCATGCCATGATGTAGTGTTATTACTTTACGGTTGGGAACACTGATACATAGAAAGATGGAGTAAATGCCCAAGGCAAACCATGGTGCTGATTCCAATCATGTTTCCAACATAGTCTAATACCTTGAACCTCTAAAAACTTATCAACTGGGGCTCCTGGGTGGCTCAGTCAGTTAAGACTCTGACTCTTGGTTTTGGCTCAGGTCATGAGCTCATGTTTTATGGTTCTGAGCCCCATATCGAGCTCTGTGCTGATGGTGGAGAGCCTGCTTGGGATTCTCTCTCTCTGCCCCTCCCCTGCTCTCTCTCTCAAAAATAAATAAACACTTTTAAAAAATAAAAAATAAAAAATGTTAGCAACTAATATAAGCTCACTGTGAAAGATTGAAGCAAATTAGAAATATAAATCAGAAAAAGTAAAATGCCATCCTCTTCCCTCTGCCTCCTTCTTCTCATTTCTCCAATTCTTCCTCTTTGAAGGAATCACTATTAATCTCTTGGCATGAATCCCTCTGGGTGATTTTCTATACATTTTATAAACATATTTCTTTATTAAAATTTTTATGTGAGTGGAAATTACATATTGTTCTGCAGTGTCTTCCCCTTGGATTAACTTGGAGATCTTTCCACATTAATTCACACAGAAGCACTTTCTGCTCTCATAACAACTGCGAATCACTTTGTATAATGGTGAGTTTTCTCTCGACAATAAACATTTCAATTGATTCTAATTTTTCACTATTCAAAACAATTATTCCATGAACTTTCTTTTCATATGTCATTGTGCACATATGTATTTATATAGAAAGAATTTTAGAAACTGATTTTGCTCGAAGCCAATTACACATCAGTGTTTGATAATTGTTTTTGTTGTTTAAATGAAATACTGTATGCAAAAACAAATGTAGACCAATACTTGTGCACCATTAGGAAGTATTCCTCGGATATGGAGTTCTTTCCTGATTGTCCTTCCCTTGCTGGAATCATTTTGTAAGGCATTTATGGCAGCCTGTAAAGTGCATTAGCTGTACCTATTTGTCCCCAGATGAAGTGGGTTGTGTTGCTATCAGCTGTTGAATTTGTTGATCTCCCACTTTACATAGCACGAGTGATTCTTTGGAAGCTTTACCCACCATCTTAAAAGACTCCATCCCCTGCAGGTGTGTGTTGCTTAAACAACAGGTTGGTGATGAATTTCTTTCATGGAAACATGTGTCCCATTAGAGAATGAAATCATGGTATGCACTTGGGGTGCAAAGTCACTTTAAGGTAGATTCAGTCACTATTTCAGATTAGATGGTTTAGACTTTTCAGTTTAGACTGTTCATAAGGGGTCTCATCTGAAAAGACTCAAAGTCTTGTAGCTCATATAGGTTCCTCTGGCTGGAAGGAAAAACTGGAAAGAGGAGTTTGAAAAGGGGAGGAGAGAAAGGGATGGAGAGGTATGGGATTAACATGTATAACATGCCTCCTATGGGTCAGGAATTCTTTCTTTGACTCAGAGCCATTGAGAATCATTCATGTGCCAGACATAATACAAAGCACTGGGGAGACAGAAATAAAAGAGGCAGTCTCACATAGCCTATGGTACACTGGGGAGATACCCATAAAGGCAACAATCACTATGAGAAAATACTCAAAGCAACACGAGTACATAGAAAGGGTGCTAATGTTCCCAGGGATTCTGGGTAGATGTTCTAGGGCAAGTGGCCCCTACGCTAAGTTGGGGTGGGACATCCTGAGTGTCCTTCTTATTGAGACTGGACTATGTGACTACCATGCTTCATGCATGACTCTGAGTAAAGAAGTTGACAACTAGTTTGGGCTCATCGGCTGCTACTGCTCGTTATCTGATGAGCCCCTATGACATGTGGGGAACATCAGCAGGTGCTTGAAACCAGACCGTGAAAGAATCAGGGTTTTACAAAGAGAGCACTGCCATCTTAGGTAATAATGACAGCAATGACACAGCACTTGCTGTATCGTATTCTGTCCTGGGAGTTTGGTGAATATTGAATTATTTAATCTCCACAACAAGACTGTCAGGTAGGTTATAGTTTTTATTTTTTTGAATATTTTTTCTTGAAGAAAAAAATATATATGATACATATAGAAAAGGGCATAAATCCTGAGTGTACATTTCAATGAATTTTCATCAATTGAACATTCATGTGTAATTGTAACTCAGATAAAGAAGTAGAATATTGGTAGCATCCCAGAGGCACCCCTACCTCCAGTTATTGCCCTCCTCCTCCTTGAGGCTAATCACTATCTTGTCATCATAGAATAGTTCTGCTTGTTTTTAAACTTTCTATAAATGGAATCATATGCTCTTTATGTACATGGGAACCGATACTCTTCTGTATCTGGCTTCTGTAGCCTAATGTTATATTTGCGAGATTTAGCCACAGTGTTGCATGTAGCAGTAATTTATTTATTTTCATTGCTGTCAGTATTCCATTGTATAATTATACTGCAATTTATTTATGCACTTGTTTTTTTTTAAGTTTATGTATTTATTTTGAGAGAGAGAGAGCACGCAAACAAGGAAGGGGCAGAGAGAGAGGGAGAGAGAATCCCAAGCAGGCTCTGCACTGTCAGCACAGAGCCCAGTGTGGGGTCTGAACCCATGAACTAACTGTGAGATTATGACCGGAGCTGAAGTCAGATGCTTAACTGACTGAGCCATCCAGGTGCCCCTATACACTTCTTAACGTTAAAAAAATATAAGAGCTGTTTCTAGTTGGGGGCTATAATTAATAGTGGTGTGACTTCAGTCCAATAAGAAATATGTGAGATTATATATATATACTCACGTATATAAACTAGTATGTTGATTTCTTTGTTTCTATACCTAGAAGTGAAATTTCTAAGTTGTAAAGAATGTTGATGCTCAGCTTTAGCAGATGCTGCCAAACCATCGTTCATAAAGGTTGTGCCAGTTATCCTCGGCATGGGCATGGGGAGAGCTATTCCTTACCCCTTAGTCCAGTGCCTGCCACTCTTCTTTCCCACCCTTGGTCTTTCCTGCATTGAAACAAGCCTAACATGTATATATAGGCTTTGTCGACACAGCTACCTCTTGGCCACCCTAGGATCAAGATTTGTACCTGCCAGGAATTTGATCTTCTTGAAAAATGGGCTTAAGGAAGAAGCCCATGCAGGCAAGAAATTCTGAAATCCTGGGTGTCTGGACTGTTGTTCAGAGGAGAGGACATGTGTTCTGGGTGGGTATGTTCTTGGGCTCCACAGACTCTTACTCCATAGGTAAGAGCAGAGCCAGAGTGCATCCCTCTCGACTAAGTCTGAGGACAGTATTGGGAGTTCCAGTAGTTCCACTTCTTCATCAAGACTTGATCTTGTTAGTCTTTTTGTTAGCCATTCTGCTGGCCAAGTGGTGGCATCTCATTGTGGGCTGAACATGATGAACATGATGATCTGTGAGGCAGAGCATTTTTCCTTTAATTTTTTTTTTTTTTTTTTTTTTTTTTTTTTTTTTTACCATTTGGATATGCTCTCTTGTGAAGTGTCTGTTCAACTGTTTCCCACCATTTTCTATTAGGTAGTTGGTTGTTATTATTATCTGAATCCGAAGCACAGAGAGGAAAATAATTTCTTCCAAGGTGCCACAACTAGAAAATGGAAACAAAGCTGGGTTTGAATCCAGGACATCTGACTTCACAGTCTACTCTCCTAATCCTCTCAGCTGGTCAGACAAGGAGCCCAAATTGGAGTTTTTCATCTGTTATGATCCATCGGTATATTGTTAGGACTTCTCCTAGCTGAGGAAAAGAGTTGTACTCAAGATGCCCAAGTGGAGATTACTTTAGATAAGGTAAAATTATCACAAACTCGATGGCTTAAAATGACAGACGTTTACCCTCTTAGAGTTCTGGAGCTCGAAAGTCCAAAGGAGGTTTTATGAGATTGAACGCGAGGTTCTCTCTGTGGAGGCTCTGGGGGGAGTCCTTTTCTTTATCGGTTCCATCTTGCGCCTTGCTGCATTCCTTGACTCATGGCTCTTTGCTCTATCTTCAGGGCCAGAATCTTCTAGTCTCTCTCTACTTCTTCACCATCATCTTCTCTGTGGTTACATCTTCTTCTGCCCACTTCCTATAAGGACGTTTGTGATTGCCTTTCAGACCCACCTGGATAATCTAAGGTACTCGTCTCATCTCAAGATCCTTAACTCAGGGATCTCTAAAAAGACACTTTTTCTACACAAGATACTAGTCACAGGTTTCAGGACTAGAAATGAGATCTCTTTGGGGACCATTAGGAGCCTACCCTATGCCTCCACCATTTTAATTCTATATGTTTGTGTCATTTGTTTTTGCCTGTGAAGGTTTGTACTTGGAAAAAACTGGTTTATTGCCTGATTCACGTATGGTCACTATCCGCCAAATGATTCAGAACACATCTGCTCAAAAATTTCTGTCTTTGTGGTTCCCACAAACCCCTTACTTACATAGGATTTGTTAAAGTGTTCTAGGCAGGCACAAGGAATAGTTAGAATCTATGTCTTATCTCAGATATAAATTCTATAGATGATTCATGGGGTTTCTTACTGTAAAATCACCCCTTGGAAGCTTCCCCTTCTAGGAACCTAATATGCTTTCAAATTTTCTATTTAAAAAATGCCCTCCTGAGCCACTTCTGTTGTGTTCCTATAGCGAATCCTGGTCAGCAGTGACAGGAAGTTCACTTCCGTGCGAGGGCTGGCTGGTCCTGGGACACCTGTTATGCTGTTAGCGAACACGAGATGTCTAACAGGTGCTGCCTGGCCCCCTGGGTGTCAGGTGGAACCTCAGCTGCTTCTTAGACCCAGGATCTTCATGGCTTTATCCAGAGGCCTGGAGTTCCCTCTCATCCTGCTTTTCATCTTCCACATGATTCGCATTGTGTGTGGTTTAAATCTGGGTCCCCAGGAGAACATTTTTGTTCTGTAGCCATTCATTAGTTCATTCAACACATGTTCGCCAAGTGCCTACTTTGTACGTGCCAATTTGCTGGATGCTGCAAATGTAAGAATGAGTGGAGCATAGAGCCTGCCCTCAGGATATCAAGTTGTTTAGTTCAAATACGACAATTTTGCCTATTTTTTTTCAACAGCAACTGACAGAAACCAAATGCACACTGACTAAACATTAAAGAATACATTTTGATTTAGGTACTGGAAAAGTCCAGGGATGGTACTCTGTGTCAGTCAGAGTCTAAACAAAGAAGAATTCAGTCAGCAGTGGGCACATGCATACACATATACACAGACACACAGTAGAGGATTATTAGCAGAATCCAACCAATGCCAATGTAGAGGCTGGTTAAGCCGTTTCTGTAAGGCTGTGGTCTTCTTTTCCAGTGCTGGAGCTTAAAGACCTCAGGGCTACCTGTCAGGCAGGGAAGCAAAGCGTAAAGTGGGTTACAGGAGTAAAGCGAGTGCCTGTCACCACGAGCCGGAACCTGTGAGAATGGCCTGGAACCCGTGTCAGTCTCTCACTACCCCCAGACCGTGCCGGATTTCTGCGAGGGTCCAGCAGAAGGAAACCTGGCGCCCTTTGTTACAAAGCTAAATCTGCACGTGGTCCCGCAGTCGGTGCAGCTGTAGGAGAATGAGGGGGGGAAAGTGGAACAGGTGTAAATCTGGCTGCCCCCACAAAATACAAAGGCAAGTTCATAGATACTGTGCTGCAACAGCATTTCATGCCCCTGCCTGACCCTTCCAGGCATAAAAACGGTATGACTGACTTCGCATCTACCTTCCAAAGCCCATGCAGAATGTCTTCGTGTTACACTCTAACCGAAAACATACAACGAAGGAGATGCTGGGAGATGTAGTTCATCATAGCCAAGGTGACGCATTTCCAAACAACTCCCATCCTGGCATGAGGAATGGCTGGCTGGAGGGGTCCAAACAGTGTCCTCAGAAATCTCTCAGCTCTGTTTCTCTCTTCTGACTTTTCTTTCTCTTTCACGTTAGCTTTATAAGCCCAGTGGAAAGAGAGCTTGTCTTTCTCACCTGGTCACTTGACTTGTTTTATCAAGTCTTGGCTGTCACTTGTTGTCTGATTAACCCCAGGGAACGTAGCACTCTCACTGGGCAGCCCTGGGTCACTTGCCTTCTCCTGAAGTCAGAGTGTGGGGTCAGACTCATTCTACCTCCAGGCACTAGGGATACAGGAGGGGTGGTTCTCCAAGAGAAAAGCAATGTATTGGTACTAAAAACAGCACACTAAGCCCCAAACCAAAGTTCCCTAACAGAGATAGAAACTTAGGGAAAGGTGTTGCCATGGGGCATGATTGCATCAGATATGTAAGCAGCTGGCTACATGAGAGTAAATGCTAGGCTGCAATCTGAAAGCACATGGTGTCTCTATTGTCTCTCTTGTTATCCAGCTATGTGGTCTCGGGCAAGTTGCTCAACCTCCCTGGAGATAAATTATCTCATTTGACAAGGAGAAAATTTAGCCTAGATTCATTAGTTCATCCATAAAGCAATGATCAAATATTTAATCGTATGTCACACGCTGTGATAAACAGGAAGCCCTTAAGGAAGTTTTCATCTCATGAGAGAGACAGACATGTGTTGTAAAGTTACAACACATATAATGGATGCAGAACAGGGAGAAAAAAGTACCTGTCTGGGGCAGAGGGGGCTGGAGGCTTCTTAGGGAAGAACATCTAAAGAAAGCCTTTTAAAGGACAAGTAAGGTTCTATTGGGGGATAGGTTGAGGGAGCTCATTCAGTTAGTGGTAGATATAAAGGTGCAGAGCTATGGGGAAGCATGCCACATTAGAGGCGAACTTCAAGCCTTCGGAATGGTCAAGTGCAGGGCCCTTGTGGTCAACTAGCAAAAGATAAGTTCTCTGCTGAGGATGCAAACAAGAAGAATATTCTATGACATGCTAAGGAGCATGGCCTTCATCTTACAGGAGGTGAGGCTCAATGGCACTGTTTTGAGCACGGAGTCTCATGAGTGATATTTAAGAAATTAGGTATCATTGGAAAGAAAGAAAGTGAGAGCAGAACAGGAGATGGGTTAGGAAATAATTTCTAGTATTCAGGTGACAGAGGCTGCAAACCCGGACATGGGAAGAGGTATTCTGTTTGGAGTTAGGGGGTATTTAGGAGGCGACCTGTCAGGATTTACAGATATTCAATTGTGAAGAGAGAGGGGAAGAGAAATGCCAATTTCCAGGTTCACAACCAAGATGAAACGGTGGGGCTACAACCATTAAGAATTGGAAAAACTGGAGGAGGAAGTTGGAAAGAGGTGGTGGGTGTTGAGTTCAGTTTGGAGTGTGCTGAATTAAAATAGCTTTCAGGATGCCCACGTGGAGAAATCGATGAGGACCAGAGCTTTTAACTTTAAGAAGCCTTGATTTGATGTCATTTCAGTCATGTAGCTTTTTGAGCTTTTCTTATCTACTCATAAGTATGTAAGGATATATATCAGGAAGATATAAGACCTTGAGAAATGTTTGGTAGATATAATCGGTGTGTCTTAATGTACTATTTCCACTGTTTAGGGGGAATGTACAAGCTGTATTTTATGATTCATACACTAAAATAACTAAAATAACCCATGTATTCCTAGTTTCCCTTTAATTCCATCACAGAGGAAAATCGTAGAATAAGAAAGAAGAAATCTTTCTTTTTGATGATTCTTCATAAAATGCTTTCTGCACTCCTCATCTAAAGTGACAGTCTGTGTGACAAATTATTTTGGTAAAGGAATAGATTTTTGTCTTCAAAGTTATGGTAAGTAATGTATTATTACCATTCTTCACTATAAGAATGCAAAAGATACCCCACATAATGAGATCTTTACACTGCAATAAGAAGACAGTCTACAGTCCTATTTCTAACTAAGTAGTCATTTTCTTAAAAAAATCTTTTATTTATACAATGTTGCATGTAGCTAGAGACAGTACGTTTGTGCTGAGCCACAGGAGTTCTTTCTAGAGTTGTGTCAAACACTACTGCATTTTAAAATGATTGTAAAAGTAAATTTGCCCAACATTTTGGGGGCCCTCTGTTCAATTTCAAGCAACTTGATGAAACACATACAAATGGAACAGATTTGAACATGATTGCACTTTGCCAGGGGTAGGGGAGTGGGGGAAGTTCACTGAGGTTAGGGTTCATCTTTTCTTCTAATAGAGGGAAGTTCAGAAGACTAAATCCAATCTTCACATTCCTGTAAGTTTTCTTTTTTGGGCTCAGGAAGGCAAAGGAATCACTACAAATGTACTCATCCATGGTAGTGTAGGGAACATCACGTTTCCCCCTTAACTCTTTCTTAAATTGGAATTATTGGTTTAACTGGAGCCAAGGTTCAGTGACTTTTGACATACTGAAAATTTGGATTCTGCTTGTTTATTATGAGCACCCAGAGTAGTTCATGAAATTGGCATTAAACCCAGACATGATGTGTTTAAAATCACGCCTGACCCACTATTCTGCCTACTGCAATGTGTAGCATAATGCAAGTGCTAATTACAGAGCTACCTTAAGGTGGTTGTTTTGTTTTTTTTTGCTAAATAGCCAGCATTTGATTCCTGATTAGGATTTTAATATTGTTAAATTCCCATCACGTTTAATCTGACTCAGAAATTGTCTGTATGAGACTATCAGCTCATTAACCCATCATCTCACTAATTTAATCATTTACTGCCTTTCAAAAGCTATTTGTCTCTTGCAGGAAAGAGATTCTGGGAGGTGGTGGCAGAAGTGTAAACTACAGGAAGGAAGAACAATGCAAGAAGATGAGAACTGGGAAACTTCTAAATAACATGAGAACAACCTCATTTCTCATTTATTGAAACTATTTTAGTTATGTGCTTTGGGTAGATTTATATCTTATGTGGTCACTGAAGAGTTGGAAAGAAGTTCCCTTTCCCTCAAAACCTACTTGCTAGCGGAGGAATCGTGTTTGGCACATATTATCACCTGTGGTCCAATGACTCCTTTTGGATATTTTCGAAGACAGGACATCCTGCTCACTGCAAGGTGGCTTCGGAAGGTGCACAGTTTTCTTTCCCTGGAATCAGTCTTCCTGCTATTTCTATTTGATCTTTCTGCTACCCATTGGAAAGACCCAGGAAGGGAGTCTCCCTCATACCTTTTTTTCTTATTTTAGCAAAATATCTTCGTTCTTTCAGTCTTTCTCAAATAAAACACTTGTTGGATGAACGAAGGTAAGTAGGCCATTAGTGTGCTTATTTTATAGACAAGAAAGTTGAGACTTGGAAAGTTATTGATTTGCCCAAAGTGCATATTTAGTAAAGGACAGAGCTACAGTTTGAGGAAAGACTTGTTAGATTCCAAAGCTCTGGATTCTCAGAAATGACATCTGATAAATTTAATAAACTATCAAGTTGACTCAGAGTATTGTGGAGAAGCCAGGCCAGATATTAGGTGTGGAAACTCCTGAGTTTTGAATATGGAATGGTTTATATATTGTTTTTAAATAAATATACATGGGAGATTTAAAAAAATGATGAAACAAGATTAGGACCTGAGGGATGTGGAGGGAGTGTTTGACGTTTCCCATGTCTCAGAATTTAGGACCTAGAGGAATATGAGAGATCAATTGACCTGAAGTGTGATTTTTTTTAATTGCTCTTTATGTACATCTAACCATAGCCCTTCTCAGTTCAGTTTTTATTATTTTTATAATTTTTTATTTTATTTTATTCCAGAATTCACAGTTTTTAAAAAAATCTTATTATGGAATAGATATTTGTGATATTTTTTTCTAGTTAAGACTTTGGGCTTGTCATTATTCTTGTTTGGTAATTTCTACCAGATCTTTGTGAGAACACCAAGGTTAAATGTACTCAATATTGAACTCATTGCCTCAGTTGTGTCTTTTCTCAGTACCCATTACAGTGAGATACTAATTTCTTTTATCTGGACCTATGTTCCTATTAGTATAGCCTAAGGCTATGTCTGATTCCCTCTGCACAGCTTCAGGAGGGTTGGGAGATTATAGTTGGGGTTTAACCTAGGTGGTGGAGTTTTGGTAGATTCAAGACTGACCCAAGCTGTGGGAACCATAAGAATTAAAAGGATCATAAAAAATCAGAGGTTGTGTGCTGTGTGCATGTGTATATATGTGCATATTACGTTTTATGTGCTTTAGAAGTTAAGTGAGGTATGTAAGCCAGAGTAGCCAAACAATCTCCAGAAAAGGAAAACTTCAGAAGCACACATGCCAACCTAGAATACAGGCCAAGGGATTGAAGTCCACGACAGATTGTGTCAGTAGAGATGGAGTGGGATAGGGGAAGAGAGGATTCTTTCACATTAATATGTTGTATGCAACATGATGATTAATGATGATTATGATGATTGGACCATGATCCCTGCCAGAGTTCTGGAATAGAAGCCAGTACCTTGAGGAAGGTGCTGCCAAGGTTAGTTTGACTGTCATTTTCCCAGACAGGTCGTGCTGGGACTCAGTGCAGGTTGAACACCAGTAGGAAAATGGGAACACCAATCCCAAAGTCAAAGCTCAAGTCAAGAACAGTCAGCGCCAAAGGTTGGGAGTTTGGGGAGGGCATAGCTTAGTGCAGGACACACCACCAAGGCCCTCCAGATAACTGGCTCATGGCCTCACAACTAATGCCAAGTCCTCTCCAGAAAATCCAATGTGCTTATTTCCAGTGAAGCCTAGCTCAGTGGAAAAGGTGGACTGATAAGAACTAGCCAGAGGACCTCAGTACCTGCAGTTTGGTAAATGGAGAAGGCAAGATCCATGAAACAGAGCCCGTGGGTCTATGCCCAGAGCTGTCTCATAGCTCCCTGGAACCACAACACTTTCACCCTCCTCAACTTCTCTTGTTTGGGTATCTCCTGCCACCACTTTATTGAAATGCTTCTTTGAATATCGCTAGCAGATTCCTGATAGGTAGATCCAGAAGTTTTTTCTCAGTTCCACTTTTCTTCCTGCTTTTAACAATTAACTCTGTCAGTCAATCCCTCCTTCCAATGCTTTCTTGTCCTATACAGCTCTGGTTAATGACTCTCTCTCCTAGGAGAGCTCTTCTTCCTTGTTCTTGTGCAAATAAACTTGGTAGTTCCTATGACTCTGTTCTTGATCACCCGCTCTTCTCCCTTTTTTACTGCCTCCTCCATGATTTCAACTATTTTCAGGGCTTCAAATATTTGTTCTATATGCATAATTCTCAAATCTGTATCATCAGGCCTGACCTTTTTTGTTTCAGCCCCATATAGGAACTTTCTGTTTGGGAGCAAAATAATGACTATAAAACATGTTGAAATTAGTATGTTCACATTTGAACAAGAGGACCTGATTTCTGGGGAAAACTATGCTCTAGGCTAAATAGGCACAATGGTGACATTTACAAAGAGATCAGTTCAACACAACTGGTTAAGAGATACTAGAAGATAAGGGCGTTTGGGTGGCTCAGTCAGTTAAGAGTCTGACTCGGATTTTGGCTCAGGTCATGGTCTCTGTTCGGGTATTGTTCTCACGGTTTTGTGAGTTCCAGACCCACGTTAACTGTTCAGTGAGTTTGAGCCCCATGTTGGCCTCTGTGCTGACAGCACGGAGCCTACTTGGGATTCGCTCTCTTCCTCTCTCTCTCTGCCCCACTGCTGCTGCTTCTCTCTCTCTCTCTCTCTCTCCTCTCAAAATAAATAAATAAGCTTTAAAAAAGATATACTAGAAGATAAATATCTGGGCTTTTCCATTTTAAAATAAATGTAATCTCTGAAGCATGATATGTGTCACCTCACAGCAAATTCCCCACTAATTCAGTTAGTGTTACTTTTATCAGTATGCAAGAGTTTCCCTTTAGGCTCCCCCTTAACCCACCTATTTGGTTTCCTCTGTTAAGGGGCAGAGTATCAAGTATTTAGGACAGTTACATGACAGGTCTACAGGAAATGAGTATGAGTCACGCTCTAAGACAGGGAGGGCATCTTCTGTGCTCTGTGTACCGTGCTGAATCAAGCTTTTTCCCTCCAAGTCATCCTCCTTGTCTAGAAAATAGCATGGAAGTTCCTCAAAAACTTAAAAATAGAATTACCACGTGATTCAGTAATTCCACAACTGGGCATTTACCCAATGAAAATGAAAACACTAATTTGCAAAGATCTGTGAACCCCTATGTTTACTAGAGCATTACTTACAAGAGCCAAGATATGGAAGCATCCCGTGTCCAGCCATAGGTTAGATGAATGGATAAGAAGATGTGGTTGTCTGTATACAACAGAGTATTACTTGGCCATAAAAGAGTGAACATCTTTCCATTTGCAATAGCATGGATGGATGTAGAGGGCATAATGCCCAGTGAATAAGTCAGAGAAGTAAATACCATATGACTTCACTCATATGCAAAATTTAAGAGACAAAAGAAAGGAAAGAAAGAAAGAAAGAAGACAAACAAAAAACAGAATCTTCAATATAGAGAACAAACTGGTAGTTGCCAGAAGGGAGATTGATAGGGTGATGGGTGAAACTAGGTGAAGGGGATGAAGAGTACGCTTACTGTAATGAGCACTGAGTAACGTACAGAATTGTTGAATCGCTATATTGTACACCTGAAACTAACATAACACTGTGCATTAATTATACTGGAATTAAAAATATACATAAAAATAATAAAATAACAAAATAAAATAAAAATAAAATAAGTTGCTTCTCCGCTTTCTCTCTTCTCCCTAATGTCATCCCACAGGTAAAATTCCAGCCCTGAAACAATGTGTCTTAGTAGGAAAACTGCATCTGGTGCTGAGGTTGGCAATTTCTTCAAATCTTTATTTCTGTTTCAGTGTTGACTAGGCGTATTAGTGTAAGAGAAAAAAAACACAGAAAAACAAGGCTAATATTTTCAAGGTATAAACCTTCCACATATGTTTTACTTTTACACACACTTGGGAGAAAACTATCAGAGTATCACCAAGGAGGAACAGCAGGGGAACCAAATAAGACTGCCTGGACCACTGGACCACATTAACATGTTACAAGGACTTGCAAGCATCCGGAGATGGAGGTGCAGACCTAGTTTGAGCATGGAAGTAGGCGATGTGGTAAAATTGCCCAGGGGGTGGTAGTGGCAGGAATCTGAAAGGATTCAAAATAACAATACAGACTGGAAGGAAGAGTTCTGGATTTTAATTAAACATATAACAAAACTAGCATTAATTGAGCACAGAATGTCAAGCACTGTTCTAAGTACATTGTAGGTATTAAGTTATCTAATCCTCATAGCAATCCTCTACTGGATAAAATGTATCCATTTTACAAAGGAGATATTGAGGCAGAGTAAGTGGCAGAGCTGGGTCTCTGAAACTGAGGCTCCAGAACTCATACTTTTTTTTTTTTTTAATTTTAAGTGTATTTATTTTGAGAGAGAGAGATGGAGGGAGGCAGGGAGAGAAAGTGCACATGAGCTGGGGAGGGCAGAGGGAGAGAGAGAGAAAGAGGAAGAGAAACCCATGCAGGCTCCATGCTGTCAGCAACACAGGCTCAAAGTCACACACCATTGCAGTGGGGCCTGAACTCACAAAGTGTGAGACCATGACCTGAGCCGAAATCAAGTGTCCGACGCTTAACTGACTGAGCCACCCAGGTGCCCAGGATCTCATAATCATAAGCATCACACTATGATGCTTGTAATCAAAGTATGAAAGTTGGATAACTTTTGGGGTTCTTCGCCCACTGATTCTGGTGAGCGTGCCATCATTAATAAATTATGTGACTTTATTTTCTCATCGTATGATCTATTTTGCATGGTTGGCATCAGGGTCTGGAGGACCTTCTGGACAGGGAGAAAGTCAGAAACTCAGGCCTCATCTATCTGATGCCATAAGCAAGCTGACTCAGAATCGGAGCCATGTGAACAGTCTCTTGCTTAGATTTCCCTCCGTGTCCTTCACATCATCTTGGAGAATTGGACCCACCTACGGGAGGGAGAAGACTGGGGTCACCACTGCTCTCTGAAATTTCATTGTAAGTAACCAGTAAACTGAACACATATGACTCATGAGAAACTCAAAATGCAACATTCTTTTTTATCTTCCACCCATTCTTTTATCCTTTATTTGGTGGAGGCGATCTTCTTCTTTGTTGATGGATGAAAACTCCAGAAGGACAATGGTCTGTCATTTTTACTTAATGAACTAATTGACTATGGTCCATTAAGTTGCAAACAGTATAATTTAACTATTTGGAATGTCAAACCCCATATTAGGTAAGACTGCAGTGTATCCCTATGATCTGGAAGAGAACATCTGACACTATCATAAGAGAAGCATTCCTAGCAGCCAAAGACGGAGAAATGGGTATCCCTGTGGGGATGAGGGATCTCACTTTTGGCATGGGTTCTGGGGATGTAGCCCTTGGGTGCACGCAGCCAGTGAAATTTTTCTTTGATTTCTTTTTAAAAAAATTTTTTTTTCAACGTTTATTTATTTTTGGGACAAGAGAGAGACAGAGCATGAAGGGGGAGGGGCAGAGAGAGAGAGGGAGACACAGAATCGGAGACAGGCTCCAGGCTCTGAGCCATCAGCCCAGAGCCTGACGCGGGGCTCGAACTCACGGACCGCGAGATAGTGACCTGGCTGAAGACGGACGCTTAACAGACTGCGCCACCCAGGCGCCCCTGATTTTCTTAATTTTAATTAAAAATTTTACATCAGTCTTTTATTTACTTCCAGAAACATATCCATATTAAAGAATGTTAAAATGTTTTAACATTATTTACTGGGGAAATTGCTATCCTTCCTCTTTTCCCTACCTCTTCGGTCTCTAAATAGAGTTTTAAAGAAACACCTGATGTTGATCCCCTCCAACTTGCTGCCTGCTTCCAGCTGACTAATCCCAGGCTCAGCCTCTAGCATCCAGATTCAAACTCAGGCCGTTAAAAGCGCCCAAGAATCAAGCACATGTGCCAAACTTTAACATTTGCTTAAAGTCTGTGGTGGACACCTGGATGTCTGCTATGTAACGTTCTACACTTTTTTTTTTTATAAGTTTGAAATCTTTCATATTTATGAAAGGCAAACAAAATGAAAATTAAAGCAAAATCTAGTCTCATTGTTACCTGGGAACCCAGACTTTTTCTCCTTACACTTCTCCTACCATTTCCTGAACAGGATGTACAGATCTCTAATTTCACATCTTAACATATTCCATTCCCCAGCATGAAAATTTATTTTCATTATCTTCTCTGAGTCCCACCCTTTTTGATGAGTTTAAACTTTCCTCTCCACAGAAATCATGCCAAGTATCCTTGTTCTTCATTTTAATACTGCCTCCTCTAAACAGCTGAAATACCTGTGGACCTGGCCGATTCTTGCATCCCAATCAGCCTATCATGGTTATTTATCTTTTTCCTGATGTCCCTTTTTCTCCTCAGTTAATAAGTGCCAGCAAAGCACTTAAAAAGTATTTGTTGAAAAAATAACCGAAAGACATTGAAAAGCATTTACAAACAGACTACGTATATGCGTATTCATACTTGCCATGTGTTTGCCAACATAATGTGAAGAATTATAATTGCATGGAAAAACGCTCTATGATGTAATGCAGAAAGAAAAGGTCAGGATGCAAAACTTTTCATACCATCTGAGTTCATTAAAATTCTGTACAAGTGCGCCTTCATAACTGCATGATAGCTCATCATTTGGATGTGAACTGATAACCTTTTAAGAAAGAATGGAGCCGTTCTTAATAAATTCAGAAAATTCTCTCTAATACAGAATGATGGAAGCTTGTCTATTTATTCATTCTCCTCCTTATCATAATGTCATTTGTTTTTCTAGCACTTTCCAACATCCAGAGAATGTGTTAAGGAACCTACTGCCTCTATTTACAGAGGCTTTTCGGACTGGATCTAATAGTCAATATTCAGAGTATTAGCATCAATATTCTGAAAGAAAAATTGGGAAATGTAGACATTCACAAACTTCTTTCATACAGTTAGAGCTTCAAAAATTAAAACACTTTGCTCATTTGTTCTCCATGTGCCTGATAACAATAGTGAGACACCTATCTCTTGGCAATGGCATTAGAGTTATGATTAAATATTATCTTAGTCCTGAGACTCTGTGATTTCCTTAAAGCCAGTGCATAGATCAAAGTGGCTGAATAAAGATACCTGGAGAAGCTTTTAAGAAAACAAGCAAACAAATAAAAAGAAAACTGATTCCAGGGCCCCAATTCTAGAGTGTGGCCCAGAAAACTGTGTTTTATAAATTTCCAAAGAGGTTCTGATAAATAACCAGGTTTGGGAACCACTGCCCCAGGGAGCTGTAGTGTAATCCAATTATTTTCTGGCAGCCTGAAGGAAAGAAGTGAAGGTAGATTGTGATTTATTGTGAGAAACATGGATTCCCCAGAGTCTCTCCCTGGAAGACATTTTAAAATCTATTTCAAGATAGTTATTTCCCGGGGGTGTTTTGATTGTCATTCTAAAGCCGTGGCAGAGATTTGATGAACTTTGCAGGTCACTTCCAACTGTCCAATTTTATAAAAATGTGCTTAGTTTTGTAAATGTTGCAATGATCTTTAGAAAAGATTTTCCCTCTAGAAAAGAGCACATTTACTTCACACCATTAAGCTAAGTGATCGTGACATGTTCACACCCCTGAGCACATTTAGTTCTTGATAGAAAATGAGACATTTACTGTGGGCACATAAAGACATTGGAGATTTTATTGCGGCTTTCATTTCTCAAAAAAAAAAAAATCTATGTTAAACATAAAACTAATATTTATTTTCCTTCATTTTGTAGATAATTTTCTTTGTAAAGAATAGAGAACAATTTTCTCAATTTCACACAAAAAATGACTCATTTTCAACAGATGCCTCATTCTAAATTTTTTTTAACGGTTATTTATTTTTGAGATAGAGAGAGACAGAGCTATGAATTGGGAATGGTCAGAGAGAGAAGGAGACACAGAATCTGAAACAGGCTCCAGGCTCTGAGCTGTCAGCACAGAGTCCCACACGGGGTTCGAACTCACAGGGCGGTGAGATCATGACCTGAGCTGAAGTTGGAGGCTCAACCGACTAAGCCACCCAGGTGCCCCAACAGATGCCTCATTCTAATCCAGTCTTATGGTACTCTCTTTAGTGATGTTTTACAAAAAAACCCCACATTTTAACCCAAGATTTAATGTATTTTATAACACACAAAGCACTCTGTCCCAAATTTTTAGCTTTCATAAGATCCTACCTAGAGGAATTATTACAGTAGTGGAAAATTGATATTTTTATCTGGACACCATCCTTGTGTGCTATGGAAATCTGCTATTATCTAATGCAAGTGGTACTGGTGAGTTGGCCAATGACTATATCTGCTCCTTTAGGCTCAAGGATGAACATGTGATCCAGGTCGGCCACTTATGATAGTCTGTCCTTCCAGGAGCAGTGATTGACTTAGGAGTGAGCATTTGGCCTAAGAAAGACCAATCTGGGGGCAAATGGGTGGCACCGTTGGCTAAGCATGGGACTTTGGTTCAGGTTATTTCATCTCAGGGTTTGTGAGTTCAAGCTTCACATGGGGCTGCTGCTGTTGGGCCTGTCAGATAGAGCCTGCTTTGGATCCTCTGTGATGCCCCCCACCCCCCCCCACCCCTTTCCTCCTCATGCTGTCTCTCTCAAAATATAAATAAAACATTAAAAGAAGAAGAAGAAGAAGAAGAGAAGAAGAAAGAAAGAAGAAGAAGAAGAAGACGAAATCAGAAGAAGAGAAAGAAAGAAAAGAAAGAAAGGAAGAAAGAAAAGAAAGTAAAGAAGAAAGAAAGAAAGAAGAAAGAAGAAAAGAAAGAAAGAAAGAAGAAGAAAGAAAGAAAGACCAATCTGGTGCTGAGTGGTATAATTGCTGCCTTCCCTTTCCTAAACTGGAAAAATGTGATTCTGGGTCAATTAGAAGTAGTTTTTCCTACCAAATGATGAGGATTTGTTTGCATAAGAAAGTGAATCTTTGGAGAGAGATAGAAAAGAGGGGTGGGGAAAGAGACTTAAGACATTCTGGATCTAATTATGTTGACTCTTGAACTTCTAGAATGTGAAGTACCTGAATTTGTTCTTTGAGCTATCTTGAATTGAGTTTGAAAGCAAAATGAATTGCAGACAAAAAAGCCTGACTAATACAATTATTTTCTGTGTTTTCCAGATGAGTAAAGTGAAGCCCAGAAAAGTTATGTAACTTGACCTAGTTGCTAAGTAAATCAGACCTGAACTCAGGCACTAACACTCTAAATTCTGTGTTCTTTCTACAAAACTGCCATTCTTAGCATCTATTGAAGAGATCTTACACCCAGGGAAAAAGTGATGTAAGAACAGATCAAATATGACTGGCTGAGAAGGATATTACACTGAAATACTAGTATAACTAGCCTAAATTGCTTTTGGCCCAAATTTACAGAGGTCTTTGCGTAAATTGGGAGTCTAAGGTGTCAAATATAAAAAGTGAATCTACTAAGTACCAAAAATAAATTAGAATTTAAACCTTATATTACCCAAAGATAAGCACATTTTGTTCGAGTTCGCAAGTATTTTCAGTGAATTTTGTTAATCATGGGGAGAAGCAAGTTCAGACATAAATTCCATCACGATGTACAAATCTACCATAATGTTCTGAAGACAAGCAGAGATCGTCTGTTTCAAGTTAAAATTTTAGAACTGGCAGGACTATATAACTTAACCTCACAATGGTAGGCTAGATTGAACAACCAGAACCTGTGATTGTTTTCCAATCAAAGTAAAATTAATTTACCATCTAGTGACACATTAAAAATTGTCTCTTCAGAGTCCCATTGTACTTGGAAGGGTTCTTTGATTTTCCTCTCCTGTTCCTATTCTACTCCTGTCCTTCTTTGACAAAATGCTATTCTACGAAGAAGAATCTGAAGAGCATGAGGTCTAAAATTTGTATATTTAAGAAAGTACTAAAGAAAAGAACATGGAATACACATGAAAAAGCAAACTGCTAACATGCCTGAATACATACTATTCATCTTTGGATTTAATTTTTCTCTTTTTAGAAGTTGTGTTTAAAAAAAAAGTTTTTTTTTAAAGATGTAATAATGATGCATAAAATCACAATAACATCTATATAATCTAGTAGACAGTACTAAAATGAGTACCTAGGAATCCACCATGATCTTAAGAATTAGAACTTGATTAATCCTTGTAGCACACCAAATGTAGCAGAGACATTCTCTGTGCCTCCTGCTCAGAGGCTACTACTTTCCTGAAATCATATTTCATTTATAGTTGTTTTTTTTTTTTTTAAGTTGAGGTTCCATAGCACGTATTGTTTGGTATTTCTTGAGTCTGAGGCATTTTGAGCTGTAGGTAAGCACCCTGTGACTTGTTATTTCATTTCACGTTACATTTCTACAATGTAATTCATATAATGTAATTCATCTACTTCCAAGTAGCTACAGTTCATTCCCTTTTAGTCCAAATAATATCCCATGGTGTAACTTTAGTAATTCAGTTAGCACTTTCTTTATCCCTGGAATTTGAGGGGGTTTTTTCCCCATTTTTTTGCATATGTGAATAATATTGTCTCAAATATTCTTCTCATGTCTCTTGTGTACATGTACAAGCATTTTTTCAAGGACAGATATCTAAAAGCGGAATGTTTGGTTTGGGGGTATAGAATATTTAACTTAATATGAAGGTGTCAAACCTGTTCCCAAAGTGATAAATCAGTTTACATTTTTACCAGCAGTATATGAATATCCATTGGTTCAAATCCTTACAAATATGATCAACGTCAGACCTGTATTTGTGTACACTTAGTGGTTATAAAATTGTATCTTATTGTGGTCTTAATTTTCATTTCTGTGATTACTAATAAAGTTGAATGTCTTTTCTTGTGTATGTTTAGCATCTGTAATTCCTACCCATAAAAAACTCTTTATTGAGCCCCCTGGGTGGCCCCTGGGTGGTTAAGCATCTGACTCTTGATTTTGGCTTAGGTCATGATCTCACAGTTCTGAGTTCGAGCCCTATATCAAGTTCTACACTGACAGTGCAGAGCCTGCTTGGGATTCTCTCTATCTCTCTGCCCTTCTCTCACTTGCTCTCTCTCAAAATAAATAAATAAACATTTTTTTTTTTAAAAAGCTCTTTATGACTTTTCCCCATTTTTTTTTTTCTCTTGAGTTGTTTGTCTTTTTTCTGTTTCTTACAGATGTTTTTAAATACATCCTGGTTCCTATTCCCTTATGATTCTGTGTGTCAAAAGTATGTTCTTCAAGTTTATGACATTATTTTTCCTGAGGTTTTAATATATTTTTAAATTTTAATATGGTCAAATTTTAGCAACATTTTCTTTTACTTATCATGCTTTTATGGGGGGTATCTTTTCAAAGAAAATCTCAAGAATATAATATTTCATATTATCTTTCAAATTTTTATTCTTATATTTCAATCTGGGCTTGTTTATTTCTTTTTATTTTTTTTCCCTTACTGAGAAGTTGGGGGGGGGCCTCTGGGGCACAAATGTTTGACCAACCTGCAGAAATAATATTTATTGTCTGTAGACCATATAGCCAGTAGTCTGTGAAAAGTCCCAGGGATGAACCTCAACACTGAAAGCTCTCATAAGAATGGGCTATTTCTGATGTGGAATGCTAATACATCCTTGACATTACATCAAAACCTAGCACATAGTAGACAATGTATTAGTGTTTGTGTGTTTATGTATGATTGTGTGTGTGTGTGTGTGTGTGTTTGTGTGTCTGCATGAGAGAGAAAGAGAGAGAGAGAGGACTTAAAACAATTTAGAAAACATAGTTTAAAAAACTTTCCTTAGATATGATCATTGTTAATAATTAGGTATTACCTTTCTAGACCTTTTCAATATTTCTATGTATTTACATATTTAATATGTGTACATAAGTATTATGCACATACACAAAGAGAGGTTTTTTTTTCAACGTAAATGGTATCTTACTTTTGTTATAGCTCTCTTACTCTTTTTCTTCCACTTAATGTGTGTGGGAGATCATTCCATGTCCTTATTTAGAAATCTATAGCATTCTATTAACAGCTGCATAGCATTCTATAGTATGAATGCCTTATGATGTAAAAATCATTCCTTATTAGTGGCAATTTTTTGTTCTTATAAGCCATGCTGCCCTGTACAACCCCTCGACCATGAATCTTGGTGCGAGTGTATGTCTTTCTATAGGACAGAGTCCTAGGAAAAGGGGTATGCTGGGTTGAAAGTATATGTGTATTTAAAGTTTTGATGAATATTCCCAAATTATTATAAATACAAAAACTTTGTCTTATGAATTAAGTCTAGTAAGAAATTTTGACATTGGTATGTCTGTTTATTTTTGAGAGGGTGTTTGACATGATTCCAAATTGTGAAGCCAACTGAATTTTCTCCTTTCTAATCAGCTGTTTGAACATCTCACTGATACTGTTTACATATGCTGGCCTGAAACACTGGCAAAGGAGAAACACATCGGGTTTGTTTTTCCATTTATTGTTCCCCCCTATGGAGAATTCAAGCAGGAGGGAGGTCCAGGGCACTAATATCTAAGCTCTGAGTGTACTTCCTCTATGGATTCAACTGGTTCACAGACTGCTGTGTCGTATCTGATATATCCTAGCTTCACACAGTAGTACATGAAAAAGATTTGTGGTATGTATGTGTGTCACTAGAAATAATACATATTTATTATAGAAAATATTAAAATGTGTAAAAAGTATTAAGAACACTGAAATCAGCTATAGTTTTATGGACCCAAAGATAACCAACATTAATATATGGCTGTATATCTTACCAGATATTACAGTTTGTTAAACAAAATTGGGACTACACTATACTACTGTTTTGCAATCTGTTTTATCTCTCTACCCTAATATATATTATGAACTTTCTGCTGTATCAATAATAATGTACTTCAATGTTTGACTTACAGAAAGGCATAAACATTTAAGACTTTAACTGACTCTAACAATTTACAAATACATCTCGTGGTGTGTCAAGTTCCATGCTGTTAATATGCAGATAATAGTAAGGACTGCATTTAACTTAAATGCATATGACCCTAAGGCCAATAAATCCTATATGTATTTCTATATTTTATCTGTCACCAATTAGAATAGCTAAATATTACTGAGTACCTACTACCTACTAAATGTTTTGCAAAGCACTTGACAAACACATTATTCCTAATTGTTTACAACTAACTTTGGAAGAATGTGTTATCAACATTTTGCAGGAGGAAAACAGATTCTAAGAGACTAAGCAATTTTGTTAAGCAAGGTCACATGGTTGGAAAATGGGTGAGACTGAGTTAGAAATTAGGTCTATCTGCTAGTAAAACTTCTGCTTTTCTACCCATCATTACTGTTTTGGCCCCACTAAAAATTTTCATGTATGACTTCTGTACTCAAAGTTGCTGCTTTATAGTCACTCTTTATTATTATTTATTTATTTATTTATTTATTATTTTTGTATATCCACTTTATGATTAGGCTGTAATTTCTAAGGGAAATTAAGAAACATCAGTCAAAGTTTCTAGCCCATAACAGAGTTTTAAGGACATGGGTTTTTAATCTCGTTATAATGGAAACGGAGACCTTTGTGGGAGATACTCTGAGAACTTCCGTTACAATTGAAACTGGAGCGCCATCTGTTGGCCCATGGAGTTAGAGACACTTAATCCGGGAATATTATAAAGTTATCATCACTATTGCTTTCCCCCAAAAATACTTTCAGCATCAAACTTGGACCAAATATGAAAGGAAATTAGAAGCTAGTAGTATTATCTCCTATTTTTTAAAAATAATTTGAAGTGAAATTCACACAACATAAAATTAACCTTTTATTTCTTTTTAATGTTTATTTTTGAGAGAGAGGGAGACCGCGGGGTGGGGGGGTGCAGAGAGAGAGAGAGACAGAGGATCCAAAGTGGGCTCTTCCCTGAAAACAGCCCAATGTGGGGCTGAACTCACAAACCATGAGATCATGACCTGGGCTGAAGTCAGACGCTCAACTGACTGAGCCACCCAAGCGCCCCTAAAATTAATCATTTAAAATTTTTTTTTCAACGTTTATTTATTTTTTGGGGGACAGAGAGAGACAGAGCATGAACGGGGGGGGGCAGAGAGAGAGGGAGACACAGAATCAGAAACAAGCTCCAGGCTCTGAGCCATCAGCCCAGAGCCTGACGCGGGGCTCGAACTCACGGACCGCGAGATCATGACCTGGCTGAAGTCGGACGCTTAACCGACTGCGCCACCCAGGCGCCCCAAAATTAATCATTTTAAAGTGAATGATTCAGTGGCATTTTGTACACTCACGATGTTGTTCAGCCACCACTTTTTTCTAGTTCCCAAACATTTACCTCACTCATAGACAAACCCACTATTCATTAAGCATTCTTACCCTGTTACCCCTTCCCTACAGCACTTGGAAACTTCCAGCCTGAATTCTGTCCTACGGATTTGTCTGTCTTGTATATTTCATATACATGGAATCATAGAAGATGTGATATTTTGTGTTTGGCTTCGTTTGTGCGGCATAATGTTTTGGAGGTTCATCCATGCCCCAGTGTGTATCACTACTTTATTCCTTTCCATGTGTATATACCACTAGTTGTTTATCCATCATCTATTGATGGACATTGGGGCTCTTTCGACCTTTTGGCAATTGTGAATCATGCTGCTGTGAACACGAGTGTCCATGTACTTGAATACTCACTTTAATTCTTTGGGGTAAACACCTCATTAGCCTTGTCATTAGCCAAGTCATTAGCCTTGACTTTAAGATGAAGACGTTGGGGCGCCTGGGTGGCGCAGTCGGTTAGGCGTCCGACTTCAGCCAGGTCACGATCTCGCGGTCCGTGAGTTCGAGCCCCGCGTCGGGCTCTGGGCTGATGGCTCGGAGCCTGGAGCCTGTTTCCGATTCTGTGTCTCCCTCTCTCTGCCCCCCCGTTCATGCTCTGTCTCTCTCTGTCCCAAAAATAAATAAACGTTGAAAAAAAAAAATTAAAAAAAAAAAAGATGAAGACGTGTATGAGAGTACCTGACAGTGGAGCGAACACTGTTATTTAATGCAAAATGAAACAAATTATTTCAACAGGTGGAAAAAAAATGATGAATACATCCAAGAATGGACATTTTCTTATGTTTGTCTTTCAGAGGCCTTGCCCACCAGAGTGATTAATTAAAAAGGGTCAGAATGACCTGAGGTGCTTGTTTTAATTTTTTTCAACGTTTATTTATTTTTGGGACAGAGAGAGACAGAGCATGAACAGGGGAGGGGCAGAGAGAGAGGGAGACACAGAATTGGAAACAGGCTCCAGGCTCTGAGCCATCAGCCCAGAGCCCGACGCGGGGCTCGAACTCACGGACCGCGAGATCGCGACCTGGCTGAAGTCGGACACTTAACTGACTGCGCCCCCAGGCGCCCCAAGGTGCTTGTTTTAAAATACAGCCTCTGCTTCATTGTCCCCACTCTCATTTAGCACCTTTGGGTGTGGGAAGAATCTGTTCCTTTACGAAGCTCTCTGTGATGTAGTGTGAGGGTCCCTGGAACTACACACTGAGAAGCACTTTCACCACTCGCTAGCTGCATGGTTTGGGCAAATCAGTTGCCCTTAGTAAACCTCAGGTAACTTATCTTTAGTATGAGAACAATATACCTCACTTTATAGATTTATTTTGAAGGTTAAATTAGAAAGCCGTGCTTTGCACAGTGCCAACAAATGTCAAGTGCTTGATAAAGGTCAGACTTCTCTTTTGTTCCTATCAGAAAAGCTGATTCTATTCACCTGCGATTGGGTGTGCTTTCACAACAGAACAGTCCCTGAGTAACGAAGGGGGGTTGAATGGAGTGTCGATCTAAGGCGTTGCTTAGTGTGATGGCAACGTTGTACATTTTCTCCTTGGTGGCAGTGAATGAGAATTTAGTGTTTCACTCCTAAAAGGATGATTATATTTTCTGTCTCAGGAGGCACTCCCCATCACTCTGAAGGTGATCTCAGAAGCTCTTCTGAGATGTTTGGTAGAAATTATTTTAAAAGCACAAATAGGGGCACCTGAGGCGCTAGTTGGTTAAGCATCCAACTCTTGGTCTCGGCTCAGGTCATGATCTTGAGGTTTATGGGTTTGAGAGACCCGTGTCGGGCTCCGCACAGTGTCTGCTTGGGATTCTCTGTCTCCCTCTCTCTCTGTGCTTCCCTCGCTCCCGCTTGTGTTCTCTCTCTCAAAAAAAATGAATAACATTTTTTAAAAAGTACAAAATTTTTTGTCTTTTACATATCAAACTTTCAGATCCCAGTTTTTAAAAATGTAATGTTCATGTAAAGGAAACGCAAAATTGTATTCCAGATGTTTTTAGTTTTTAAATAAGCCTTTGAATTCTTGCTGTATTAGAATATCTGTGTGCCTAAAAGAAATCATATTGTCACAGCTTAGCAAATATATTCTGACCCCAGTTTGGGAAAATTGTAGTTGTAAATGATTAAGGGAAAAGCTTATCTGTGACTGAACTCACTTGGTAAACATTTATTTCCAATTCCAAAGAGAATTAATTTCAGTGTTTCAAAAAAATATACATATCTGTGTGGTGTGTGTGTGTGTGTGTGTGTGTGTGTTTGTGTTTGTGTGTGTATGTGGTTCTCCATGTATATTTGTGCCTTAAAGATCAGTGTCTTTATAAGTGGCAAATGAGAAAAGCTAACCATTAGTTTAGAAAGAAAGAAGTATACACAAGAGGCTGTAAAGAACATAGGACAATTAAATGAAATTTGATGTATTTTTCTAGAAGGGCAGGGCAAGAGACAAGTGGTTGCCTCCAGAGATGCAACCTTGGCATATACTGGAACACGTGTACTCCACCTTGAACACTAGTCACAATGCATTGCACATTTAGTTTATGCCAGTCACTACATTATTCACCTTCTTCAGTCAGGACACCACCTAGTCACATAGGTTAGGTTATATTATCCTTAATTTACAGATGAAGAGACTGGGGCTTCGAGAGATTAACTAGAATGCCTGAAGTCCACAGTTCTTTAGGTGAAAAAGTTGATATTATCAGAGTCATTTTGACTCTTCACCAATGTGTCTTTTTTTTTTTTTTTTTTTTGTCATGTCAGGGGAAAAAGGAAACAACTGGCCAGTTCCCCTTCTGATCTGGAAAAAGAATCCTTCTTGTGGTTGTCATCTCTACTCTTCCTCCATCAAAACTTTGCTCAAGAGAATCGTAGAAGTGGAGAGAGACTTGGAAAATCATTCCTGACTCAATTCCTTCATGCAGTTTAAACCTTCTTTGTAAGGGATGCTGCCACTTCTTCTAATAAAGCCAGATTTGAGGAGTTGACTACTTTGTAAAGCAATGCATCACATATTTGCAGCTGCAATTGTGAGGAAATACTTTATACAAGTCTTTAAATGACCAGTTTTGCCCAATAAAAATCCAACAATGCTTGTTAGTTGTTTCACTCATTAATTGTTCCTTTCTTTGTTTACTCATTCAAAAATATTGATTAACCCAGTTTTTGTCTTATTTAGCTTTGGAATTATAGTCCTAGATAGGCATGAATGTGTTATTTTTTTCTGAAAAATCCAATTGGGGCTAGTTTATATCAAATTTGTAGGTGATTAAAATTCTTTGTCTTTCTACAATATTGTTGCTGCCAGGTCTATTACATTCTTTACCCCTGAAGTTTAACTTTTCCCTTGAGCTACAGCATTGGATTTTTTAGTTTTGACCCTCTCTGAGCTTTTAAATTCAGATTATCGCCAAAGAAATCATTCCAATTTTCTGGTGTCTAAAAAATTGCTATCTACCTTCTGTATCTTACTTTTAATATTCATTAAAAATATTGGCTAGAAGAAGACAAGTTCAAAACGCTGAGGCTCCATACAGAAATCTCCCCATGATTTTGTTACCTAATGCATTACTTAATGTTTTTTGGGTGAATTTATTCAATAAAAACAAGCCCAAATATGCATCCCTAGCCCACAAGTCTTAATTTTGCCTATAACTATTCATGAGAAGTGGCTAAATGCCTTGCTGGAATTCCTGTAAAGAAGAAATCTCACCTTCTGGTGTGATAGTTTCAAGGATTTCTTGTTGGCCAAGGATCTAGCCATTAGGCTGAGCCAAAGAGATAGGGTCAAGTTTAGTGGCTAAAAGGTACAGCATCAGGGGAGATATAAGTAGCTGTCTTCCAAATGGAAATGAAGTTCAACTCCCATGACTTTATTTTTGATCAATCTGTACTACCTTCAGCTATCCACCATTTCATGTTTGGAATATCCACAAACCATATTTTGGGCATAATCTTCTAGAATTGTCCTTGCAATAAATTACTTTTCCCAGGGAAAATTTTGCCATTTCTTTTCTACTCCCTCTGTGCAGCTCTATGATCCTCAATTTTATTATTAATGCTAAAGCAATCACTCATATAATGCCAGCCTCCTAGAGACTAATTTATCTGGGTCAGAAACTTGGACAGATTTTGAAGAGCACATTGCTGTTTATTATTTTATTACTTCTTTTGAGTTAAAATTTACTCTTTGTTAGTTTTAAGAAGTATGATAAGGATTGATTTATGGGAGCTAAGTTTGTTAATTTGTTTTATCTCAATTTTATCTTGTTTTAATTTGTTTAATCTCTGTCATTTGCAAATAAGAGGACCTCTCATTTCTTTAGAAAAGTGTGAAGTGCACCCAAAAAAGTTTCATGTGCATTATGAAGATTACATCTCGGGAGATCCGACCTGGCTCTTCCTTGCATGAACATTTGTCGTGACCAGTATATGGACATTTTTTTAATGTAAAAGGTAAAAAATTATTGAGGGAACTCCTTCAAAAAGTTCAAATGACATCTCATTCTACAAATGTCCATTTAGGCTTGATATTTTTTCCCATGGTAAGTTACTTATTCTCAAGTGATTGATCCCTTTCCCAAAAGGGATATTTCTTGAACTTTTATTTCCTGGTAACATCAATTCTGGTCCCTTTATCAGCTTAGTCATTTCCTCACTTCACCTTTCATTCATTCATTTAAGACAAACTTATTGATCAATAACTATGGCGGGTATTGTTTATGTGTTATGAATACAGTGTTGAATAAGACAAGGAGGTTTAGGCCTCAGGGAATTTACATACACCCACAAATGAGCAAGCTCTTAGGGACTGATAGTGTTGTTTGGGCAAGGCACAGAGTGGGGTGATAAAGATGGACTGGGGTGAGGGTGGGACTATTTCAGATGGAGTGGTCAGGAAAGATCTCTCTGAGGAAATAAAATATAAGCTGAGATTTAAAGGGTAAACCCTGGAGCCATGTGAAAATGCAACCATTTCATCAAAAGTCAGCCTTAGCAAATGAAGGTTATCATATAAGAAGTGTTTCACTAGTGGCAAGGGTTGGCAGGCCAAGGCCCAGTTCAGACCCAGCCAGCATGTCAATATCATTAAAACGAGACAGTTCATCAAGGAGGAAGCTGTTATGATAAACCAATGTTTTAAAGTGCCATTTCAAGTGCCAGACTCTCAAAACTGGGAATCACATGGCTCAATAAGGTTTGAAGGCACGTACTGATGCATGACCAAAAACATCAAGTCCCATTTAAGTGGTGTGGTCGTTCCCAATTATTATGGGAGTATCCACAGACTAATTATGGTAGGCATGTTTGTTTTAAAAACAAATGCAGCCAACCCACTATCTAGCTATTGAGTAAAATAAATTCATCCTTTTTCTTCCAAAATAACAACCTGCTTGGCTGAAATTAACTGAAACTATTGTTATTCAATTGTGTACATAATGTCCTGAAGATCATTCTGATGAACCTTTTTTAGTTTCCTCTTCTGCTAGCTAGTTCTGTTCCTTGTTCATGGGGATGCACATGAAGACACAAACACACACGGCCTAAGAAAGAAGTGTAGTTGATGAGACATTTATGCTAGTATATATATAACTTCAGTGTATCAGTCTAGTATTTTCTCAAATAAGCATGTCACTAATATATTAGTGTTTATGCAGAGGCAAGGCTAGCAGGTGTTCTCATCTAAGTCTTACGGACCTAAAGAAAAGGTGGATTTCAGGCTCTTGGAAAGAATGTGGTGGGTGGTGAGGAGAGCTCTAGATGCTCGGGAATATCCTAAATGCAGGGCAATTTTTCTAAGTAGCAACATGAATGACTGTCTTCATGAAGGATGTTCTCCAATGTACTTTTTCCTTTCCCTTTCCCTTTGCAATCTTGACTCTTGCCATTAAAATATAAGTTTTAGATATGTTTTTATAATATGAATTTCAGGACTTGCCAGTTGTCTATATCTAATACAGGATGAAAATTCTTACAAAAATCTGATCACATTACCCCCTGATTAGAACCTTCCAATGGTTCTCTATTGTTTTTGAGGTGAAGTCCAAGCTGATCAGAATGACCGTGTAGGTCCAGTGCAATCTGGTCTCTGCCTCTCTTCCGAGTCTACTCTATTCCTCCAGGAAAAAGTCACATGACTGAGTCCCGCTTGCTGTGCCAATAACTTTACATGGATTTTCTCATTTACTCTTCAAAACCATGTCCCGAATCACCATGCTATTCTCACACTTCCGTGTGTTTGCCCAGGTGTTCTTTCCACCTGGAATTCCCATCATGCTTTGCCTGGAAAATTGCTTCTGGTCCTTGAAATTTCTGCTTACGAATCTCCTCTTCTGAGAAGCCCTCTTTACTTCCCCAGAAAGAGCTCGTCACTGCCTCCACTGCGGTGCTCCATCAAATGAACCATGAGATCATGACCTCAGCCATTACAGTTCTGCTGTAATGTCACAGCACGTACGACTGTGTATAGTATGATTCCAGTGTCATGTGTATCTTCTCCACCAGGCTGTGACTTGATTAAGGATGCTGACCAGGATTTCCATCATTGTATGATCAGCCTAGGGCAGTGCTTGGTGTGTGCTAAAGGCTCATTATTTGACTGCCAGGTAGAATTAAATTGAAATGAGGTAGAGAGATAGATAGGTAGATAGATGATAGATGTGTGTGTGTGTATATATATATATATATATATACACATATGTGTGTGTGTGTATATATATATATGTATATGTGTATATATATATGTGTGTGTATATATATATATATATATAGAGAGAGAGAGAGAGAGAGAGATACATGTGTATATACACACACAAATACATCTTTCTGTGGATGCCAATGTTCTATAGAGCAGAGTTTTGGATCTCTAAGACTAAAGACTCTTCTGTATTGGAACACAGAATATTTGGAAGAGGTATAGAGGGCGTTGTTCTAATATGTACACAGGAAACTGCCATGGGCAGAATAAAATGCTTCTTCAAATATCTAGTGTTTGCTTGGCACAGCTTCTGTGGGGTTTAGCTTTGCTAAATCTTCCCCAGGCTGTGTTTTCCTGGTTGCCATGGAGCCAATTCACTTCTAAAGGAAAGCTGGGGCTGAGCCTAAAGGAAACAATTGAGGAATTGAGTGACTGTGCTTGGTCTCCAGGTGGACAGAGGAGAACAGCCAGTTCAGCTTGAACTGGAAAACTAAAGTTTGTTTTTGGTGTGCTTCTCCTCCCTCTGCGGTTATCTTTCTGCTTTAAACCTCTTGGGAATAGTCTTTCCCAATGTAAGTCAGAGCCCAGGTTCATGATGTAGCTTGGTCTGGCTTGGTTGTGTAAGAAAGTAAAAGCATCTACAATTGTCAGGCAAACTTGTAGTCATTTATGCCCAGGCAAGGTGTGGGAAAACCAGAAAGTCAAAGGATTAAGAATCATTTAGAATAAACTTGGAATGATAAGTAAATTCTTGGGCAGGCGTAGGGAAAGGTGTTTAAAATATAAAGCGTGAGAGAAGGTGAATACATTTGCAGGATCTAGTTTAGTGGGATTTAATAAGTTTGCAAACTTTAGAGGATATACTGGGAACACATTATATAATCCAATCTCCTGAAATCTTTAGATATAAAGAAAAAACTATTTTTTTAAGTAGGTTTTCTGCCCAGTGCAGAGCTCGGTGTGGACTGGAACTCATGACCCTGAGATCAAGGCCAGACCGGAGATCAAGAGTCAGAAGCTTAACCTACTGAGCCACCCCAGACACCCCGAGGAACTATTCTTTTTCTGTCTTTTAAGTATATTATTTATCTTGAGAGAGAGAGAGAGAGAGAAGAGAGAGAGAGAGAGAGATAGGAGAGCTTGAGAGGGGAGGGGCAGAGAAAGAGGGAAGAGAGAGAATCCCAAGCATGTTCCACATCAGCACAGAGCCCTACTGGGCTCCATTTCATGAACCGTGAAATCATGACCTGAGCCATTATCAAGAGTCAGACACTTAACCAACTGAACCACCTAAGCACCCCATGAGAAAGCTATTTTAGTAATTAGGCAAATTTAACAGAATAAGGCTGAAGCTACTGAGAAGAAACTTCTAGAAAATGCTAGAAATGTTATTTCTGCCAATAGCTCAACTGGAAGGATTCCTCATAGTGTGTGGCTACAAAAGGTTATTTTTCTTCTTAAAATTCAAATTATGTTGTTTTGAACCTTAAAGATTTCAAGGACTGTTTGCCTTACATTAGTGCCACTCACAAAGAGATCTTGATATTCTGGGTACCCCAGATGGGTGGTCTCATTTGCTCACAAGTTGGTCAGCTGCAGCCACCTCATTTGCCTTTTTAATTCTTCCTAATTCTGATCTGGCTCTCACTTGTCCACATCTTCTGCCCACGAAGCTGAATGGGGATAGCTTTTTAAAAGTTGCTGTATCTTAGGGCACGTGGGTGGCTCAGTCAGTTAAGCGTCTGACTCTTGATTTCAGCTCAGGTCATGATCTCACAGTTGTGAGATTGAGTCTCGAGTCAGGCTCTGTGCTGGGCATGAGGCTGCTTATGATTCTCTCTCTCCTTCTCCTTCCTGCCCTTCTCCTGCTCTCTCTCGTGTGCTCTCTCTCTCTTTCAAAAATAATAAATTTATAAGGTTTCCTTAAGGGGGAAAAAAACCTTGCTATATATTGATGCACCAAAATGTTTCTGTTTGAAGAGTTTCTGAGCACATCAACACATGCAAATAGACCTTGGGGTAAATTAAGGAAGGCAGGGAAAGAAAAAGTGAGAAAGAAATGAAGGTATTGGATATATGTACTGGCCTCTAATGCAGCAGATACTGAATGGTTGTTTTCATAATTTATTGCAATCATGACATCATACACATATTAATGTGACACTCCTTATCCAAGAAGAAAACTGATATCATACTTCTTTCTTTTTTCCTTCCTTCCTTCCTTCCTTCCTTCCTTCCTTCCTTCCTTCTTCCATTGTTCTTTTACACAACAAATATTTATTGAATATTGACTATGTGGCAGGCACTGTGCTAAGTGCAGGGGGATAGTTAACAAAATAGACAGTTTTGACCCTCACAGAACCTAGAGTCTAGAGTGGCACAAAAACCATTTGTAAACAAAGAATCATAAAAAAATTCATAACAATTTTAAGTATTATGAAGGAGATGCTGATGGTATTATTATTATTATTATTATTATCATTATTATTATATTATGTAAGAACACTTAACATAAGATCTACCTTTGTAACACATTTTTTAACACCAAGCAGTATTGTTGACTACAGGCACAATGTTGTACAGCAGATATCTAGAACTCACTCATAGTTTATAACTGAAACTTTATACTTGTTGAACAGCAATTCCCCATTTATCTCCTTTAAACCCTGGAAACCAAAATTCTACTGTTTCTATTAATTTGATTATTTTTGATATCTCATATGAATAGAATTACCCAATATTTGTCTTGTACCTGGCTTATTTCACTTGGCATGATGTCCTCCAGGTTTATCCATGTTGTCGCAAATGGCAGAATCCGCCCCCCCTTTTTTTTTAGACTAAATAAATATTTCATTGTATGTGCACCCCACATTTTATGTATTAATTTATCATGGATACTTAGGTTTTTGTACGTATCTTAGCCATTGTGAATAATGCTGTAAGGAACATGACAGTGCAGACCTCTCTTTGAGATCCTGATTTCAATTCCTTTGGCTACATATCAAAGACCCAGAAGTAGGATTAGTAGTTTACTTTTAATTTTTGAGGGACATCCATACTGTTTTGCATAGCAACGGCATCATTTGACATTCTTACCAACAGAGTACAAAAGGGTTCTCTTTTCTCTACAACCTCATCAATACTTTTTGTTTTGTGATAATAGTCATCCTAATAGGTGAGAGGTGACAGCTCATTGTGGTTTTGATTTGAATTTCCCTCATAATTAGTGGTGTTGAGCATTGCTTCATATAGCTACTAGTCATTTGTATATCTTCTTTGGAGACATGTTTATTCAAGTTCTTTGCCCATTTTTTCAATCATACTCTTAAGAGTATATAACAAGAGGGACAGACCTTATCTGGAAGTATATGTAGTGTTGCCATACTGAGAAAATAATAATACAGAACATCCAGTTAAATTTGAAATTCAGATAGACAATGAATCTTTCAGTGTAAGTGTGCCTCACAGAATATCTGGGATATACTTACACTAAAAGCTTATTTGTTGATTATCTGAAATTCAAACTTAACTGGGTTTCTATATTTTATTTGACAATCCTATGTGTGGAGTAGGGGAGAGAGTAATTAAGGAAAATTACTTTTAGAAGGTGATTTCTGAACTTAGACCTAAAGAGTAATTGATATTGTCCAGGTTCAGAGGTGTGGGGAAGAAAATAGAGGGCAAGGGTATACCAGACAGACAAAAGGAATAGCATGTGTATTGAAGTGGGAAAGATCTGGTAATTTTAGCCACTGTGGGCATAATGTAATGAATAGAGGGAGATATGGCATTTGTTCATGCCACAAGAGACCACAAGCCAGAGAAATCAGGGAATGAGGCTAAGTATACTGAATGTTAAACACATTGGGGATGGATATTAGAAACCTGGGCTCTGGTGCTGGGGCTACACTGAATAGCCTGCCATCCTTGGGCAAGTCAGTTCACCTCTCTGGATCTCAATTTACTACTCATGGGCCAAGTACATGTTAAGATGCTAACAAATGAAATAGTGGAGCACAGATCCCGAAGGGTCTACTCAGAAAGAAAACTCAAGGTTATCTAACACCAAACCCTCAAGGCAGAGATGACTCTGAGGCCTGGGCAAGGTGTTGGCCACAACAGTGAAAGGTGCAAAGAACTCTGAGGTCAGACAGTCTGAGATTCAAAGCCCAGTTCTGTCACTTTCCTGCTCTGTGGCCTTGGGTAGGCAAGTCAACCTTGCTGTGAGCCTCCACATCTCTCATATGTAGGGCAAGATTAACAACATAGTCCTTCCTAAATCGTCATTAAGACTCATGATAGCATAAATAGAATGCTTGCCACAGAGCCTTATGCATAGTAGTTACTCATCCAATCATTTTTTCGCTCAGTTAGGTGGACTGTTCATAATATTAAAGAATTCTGGAAACCTTTGGTGAAGGAGAAAAGAAGCAAATTATTGCCCTAGACACACATTATGTACATTATGTACATTCCTGCTTTTGGAAATAGTTAACCTGTCAATCGGGAGGCTTAGGGAATGTGGATTCAAACAACAGACTCTCAAGCTATGAAGTATCAAAGTTCAAGAGACACAGTGGGAGAAACAAAAAAGACTATGAGTTTTAACATTTCCTTTATTTTCTATTTTCTCATCCTCAATTAATTAGTTAAGCAAACATTAATGAATACCTTTCATGAAGCTATTAAGCAGCTTATAATCTATCTAGGGGAAGACAGATAAATTTAAAAAAATTGAATAGGTACATGAATACATGTTTATTGATTGTCCCAGGGGACTGGACTTTATTAGTAGGAATTTCATCCGGTTAGGAAGAAGATAGCTCTGGAGAGACCTTGGAGCATCTCTCAGAACACACAACGGAGGCTCTCCCTGTTCTCCAACAATGGGACTAGGTCCCTTCCCTTGCTCCTGCCCAAAGTGTACAGCTAGTTAAGGCTGCAGCACTTTTTTTAAAATCTCATTTCTCAGTTCCCTCAAACACACTGAGAACAAATGGTAGGTACTTGCTGCGGTAGGTTAGTATTTGATAAATGTTGGTTGGATTGAATTATTTACCTAATGGCCCAGTGCCAGGTAAATGGCCAAATATTTAGTAGAATCTCTCATATGTTGAAAAAGCAATGGAAGTACATGCTCATTGAGCTGTTAATTTTTTCAGCAAAGATGGATGTGTGTGAATCCATCCATAGCTGACTCTAGTCCATGCTTTTGCAAAGCAATTGGCCATATTAGGAAAGAAGCTGGTTGCTTGGAATAGACATTCTAATCCTTTAACAAAGGTGATGCTTGTGACTCTAATTCCCAAATGTAGCCTGAAAAAAGAACCTGTAATGAACAGATTATAAGCATTTACAATTTGGGGCCATATGAAACGTTTAGTTTAAAGTGACCAGGGTGTAATGCCTCTCAAAAGCTGTTTTTGTGTGTGTGTGTGCCTGCCCCCCCCCCCCCCCGCCTTTGGAAGATAAGAAAACCAACTGGTATAAAGAATTAAGTTTAAGAAGGTCAGCCTCCCACACCTTTGGCAGTTATGGTTTGGGCAAAGGAAACTGTTATTCCAGAGGATGTCCCTCAGGCACCAATCTTCATAATCACCAAAGAAAGGTTCAATTGTGTTCAGAATCGCTGCTTTTCCTCACAGGAAAAGGAGTAGCATGCTTTAGAATTATTGCCAACTACAAGAGTTGAGACGAAAGTATTAGGACTCCTACTTAGAATAGTCAACTGATATCCAGCCCTCCAGTGATCACAGATTTGGGTGCTAGGAGCTCAGGGGCAACTGAGAAAATCATGCCTTTTAGGAGGATACGGTCTACATGAAAAGAAAGGACCAATAGTGGTAGAAAATACATAAAACCCAACTACTCAACTAGTGTGAAGATGTGCATCACTTATACACAATACTTTTGTTTTTTTTCCAACTTAACCACTGAGTTTGTGTTATTACTCCTTTGTGGGGCTACTTCTTTTTTATTTTTAAATTTTTTTTTGCAATTTCTTTGTAAATGTGTGAGACCCACAGTGATGCTTATCATGAGCCTTATTTTCTGACCAGTTTAAGAGTGAAATGTACTTATGACCTGCTTTTTTGGTTTACATCAAGACTTCACAACCATAAAAGTTATGAGGATTCTCTTCTGACCCACTGAAAAACTCTAGAAATCATTGTTTCTGCCTATTGGATTGAAAATAGGTTCAATTATATTAGAAGGCTATTTTTTTCCATACCTGTGAAAATCCTGAAGCAATGGGCGCTCTTTGACCCAGTCATTCCATATATAGAAATTTATCCTAGAAAAAAAAAAGTGAGGTTGTTATGAAGAAAATATGTATAGTTTTCTTGAAACAAAATACGGTGACTTACTTGTCCTGACTTTCTGAGGACTTTCCTCTTTTTAGTGATAATTCCTTTACTGCTGGGCAAGTCCTGACCAACTTTCTGGTGGCTACCCTACAGCAGAACCCTCCCTTTGCTGACTATTTTGAGATGCTGCTTGAAAAAAGAGGAGATACAGTCATCAAATTGCCTTCTAAGGCATTAGGGTTTAGTTAACTTCAAGACTTTGGTTTTCAGAATGAACATTCTAAGGTCAGGGTAGAGATGAGTTCCTTGGAGGAATTAAAAGCAATTAGGAGAGGCTAAATGAGGAGAGAATTTTTAAAAAGTAATAGACTGGTGGCCTGTGGCCAGGGAATAAAGTTAAAGAATTTTAACCAAAGAGGGATGTTTGTAAAGTTGTTTGCTATCATGTGCATTTGACCTAAAGTTTGTGTTTCTTCTTCCCATTCTGGCTAATGTTTAAATCTGATTGATGATCTAGAGATTAGATACAGGAAAAGATAGAATAAGTCAACAGGAAAAGAGAGCTCTGCCCACTGTCCCTAAAAAACCCGCCTTAAAATGCAGGAGACAAACAGCTAAATATATATATATATATATATATATATATATATATATATATATATATAGCTATAAAAATAAAAAACAAAATAAAGAGAATTAACAACATATATAACTGATCTTAGATTAGCGTTCAGAATTTTTTAAGAAGTCTTTTGTAAATCAGTAAGAAGTCAAGAAAATAATGGAAGTATAGGCAAAATATGGATGGGCAATCATATGAAAGGAAATGTGGATGGTAGTAAACATGAATAAAATTCAACTTCATCAAGAAAATAGAAATACAAATTGTCATACTGAGATATCATTTATACCTAGTACATCGGTTTTTGTGTGGTGGTGGGGGATTGTTTCTTGGTTTGGTTTTTGTTGTTGTTGTTGTTCATAATATACACCTTTGGCAAAGATATAGATCAATGGGAACTTATATTCTCATAGTGGAAGTATAAACTGATTCAACCATTGTGACCAACTTAACAGCATATATTATGTAATACTATAATATAACCCAGCAAATCCTCTCCCAGGTATATTCCAAGGATACTATAGTACACATTATTTAAGAATATAGGTATAAAGATTTGCACTGCAGCATTGTTTTTACTAGTGGGAAAAAATGGGAGGCAATGCATTGTTTATTGTTAAGTTATAAACATTTATACCCTTGTGATAATGTTTTGCTCCAATGGAGCAAACGTTAATTAGCACAGCCTCTCATGTTCTCTCCACAGGAAGAGAAACAAATTATTGGTGAGTCTGACGTACGGAAATGAACTTGCATGGCTTGGCTCCTTTCTCTCTCTTTCTTGGGAGTATACCTCCATGCAAAAAGTACACATTATGCTTTGCTTCCTTCCAAAAGATTTATAGTCCTGCACTGCTGGTGTCGGGTAGATTGTGCTAGGTGATTGCTGCCTATGACTTAGGTTCTGGGTTTCAGAATTAGGAAGCCCATTTACCCTCAGATATAAGCCATATTCTCCATCCAGTTCAGTTTTATCAGTAAAAAGGTGATATTCTGACCTCAATCTGCTACCTTCTTTTATTTCTTAAATGGGTCAGTATAGATGTATGGTACTTATTGGGTCCTTTGAATATCAACACTGAGAAACATGAAATATAATTTGGGAGCAAAGAACATATGAATAAAGAGGTGCTTAGATGACCAGGGTAGATGGATCTTTGCTTTGAGGATATTATGCTAGGCTGTGGCCATCGGGGATTTTCACCTTAGTGGGTTTCTTCAGCTTACAGTGGCTTTGTACATACCATGCATATGATTGTTTTTAGGAAGGCAGGACTACACACATGAGGCCTAAAGCAAACTTCATCTAGCCCTGCCCTCCATTGAGTAAAAACAACTGTTCAGCAGGCTGTATGCTTCAGCAAAGACAGGCCAGGGTGACATCTTAATCAAATGATGGGGGGACTTGGAAATGCAGATTGCCAGCTTCACCTGGGCCTACACCTGGACCAGGTATCAGAGATCATGGCTCTTCTAAACCATTCTTGAATAGACCAGCTAATTTTAAATTGCATTGCACATGAATTATAGAACACTAGCAGAGATTTGAGCCTTACACTTTTAGCACTAAACCTAGCTAGGTAGCCCCAGATCACTGTTTCCAATTCTATTTTGCTTCCAAGACCATAAAGAACTTCAGAGGAGCTAATATTGGATATCTTGGATTTATCTGGAGTGTTCACAGATAAAGGAGCCACCCAGTGGTGTGCTAAAGCTAACTTATGTAACTCAAAAGAGCTGATTGTTAAATTTTCAGTAATTTTGCCAGGCAATTGATGTCAGATTGGTAGCTTGAAATTGGCCATAGTGGGAGAATTTATGCTTCTGAAATCAGTAATCCCTACATATTAGAGTTCTTCATCCCTACCCCCAGCCAATTGTTACTTTTTCCACCATGTGTTTTCATATTCACTTTGGAGTTGGAAATTACATGTGTTTGGACCTGAATTGAGACTCAATCTGTGGTAGATGCTATTATTCTTAAACAAAAGAAGGATCAGAGTACCAATTATGAAGGAATATGACATTTGGGGGGAGGATCGAAGTAGAGAACTCAATGAAATGATCAAAAGAATACCGTGCTTGGTATAATCTGTCTTTCATAGACCTCCATAGACTGGACTGCATAGGGATTTAAGTTACTGAAGAAGTTTGAAACACAGAGTGTAGTAAACAATAAAAACACAATGAGCAGAAAGACAGGTTGATTAAAGAGAAATTGCTTCAGGAAAATAGTGGAGACTTTAGAGAATAGGCAAACTTTTCTAAAAGGGAAATGACAATTTTAAGGGTGGAACATATAAAATATATTAAAAGAAAGCGAGGATGCATTTCAAACTAAGTTTCTTGGAGGCCATTGAAAGGGGAGGGGGAAACACCACCTTGCCTGTTGCTCTGTCAGAAGCTTTGACTGGGACCCAGGAAAGAAAGGTAACATCTTAAGGAACAAACTGGAAAGGTTGCCCCAGGGATGGCCAGAATCCAGGGCACAGTTAAGAGGCAAATTTTTAATGTTGTTTAGAAAAAGCAACTTCCTATGGTCTTGTCCCTTAGATGGAGTCATTTGAAATATTACTTTGGAAAATTTAAATATTGGATCCCCTTAAAGATTGAAACAGCTCTCTTGAGTGGTGGCAGAAAAATATGGACAGATTTCAGAGGAGAAAGCAAGGAAGATCAGCATTATATTCAAATAACTTTTGGGAGAGTTTCAAGGGGCCAGTTTCTGCATGTGGAGACACAGGAATTGCTTGTTCTAAGAGGGAACACGTGTGAGAAAATTAGAGAATTAAAACTCTAAAGGAAGGCACAGGAAAGGTAACAGTTTAAAGAAGCAATAGGCAGGCAATGATAGGTTGACTTCAGCCCTAGTTAAAGGTTGAGCTAAAGGAGACGTCTTTCAGCTGACATTATTCAACCAAGAAAGGTGAAAGTAAACAAGGTGTTGAACAGTGGATAATTTTGACAGGCTTAGAACAAACTGATTCTATATCTCTTATTAAGAAAAAATGCAAAACAACTTGGAGGAATACGTTAGAACACCGAATGTCTGGGTCAGAAATTAGACGGTAAATTTAAGGAAAGAAGACATTCAGGGCTAGCAAAATTATAGTCCTTCATGAGGTAGACCTGTAAAGGGAATAATTAAGACACCAAAGAAACTGCTTACACACCCTGTCGAATCTTCTGCAAAAATGTAGAAGGAGAGTGAAATTAAGCATTATGGGATTATCTGTCATTGCAACACTCACCCCCTCACACACCACACACACACACACACACACACACACACACACACGTGCACATGCACAGCAGAAAGAAATACTACCCACAGCTAGAACATTTAAACAGAATAGACAGTCTCTTGTGGACCACATGAGTTACTAAACCTTGCTACTTCACCAGAGGCACAGATTTCAGAATAAGCAACTGTATTCAATACAGTATTATCAACTACAGTCATAATGCTGTACATTAGATCTCTAGAATCATTCATAACTGCAACTTTGTATGCTTTAACCATCTCTTCATCTCCCCCACCTCTCTGCCCTTAGAAACCACCAATCTACTTTCTGCTTCTATGTATTCAATGTTTTTAGATTCTCTATGTAAAATCATGCAGTTTTTTTTCTTTCTCACATAGATATCTTTGTGTGTGTGTGTGCAAGTGTGATGAGAGTACTTAAAATCTATCCTTTTAGAAAATTTGCCCTTGTGTCTCATGTGCTTTATAATGATTAATAATCCATGTGAATTGAATAACTTAACTTGGTCTGTGAGGTGTTTTGTTTGATGGCCTCTAGGATAGCTCTCCTGGTGGTGTACCTGGAGTCTTACAGTGTATTAAGATAATTTACCACATGATAAAATCAATTCTCAATTGTTTCAATACTCTTTTAGAGAATGGGTGTTACTTCCTGGATTTTTACACCTAAACATCCATTAGTAAATGAATTAAAGTGTGATTTATATCTATAATGATATCTATACAATTATTACAATGACTAAAATGTATTTGTATGTAACAATAGGGATAAATATAAAAACATGCAACATTGAATGTAAAAATTTTCATTAGTTTACATAAAACAAGAAAAAAAATTTCATTAGGATACATACAACAGGAACAACTTAATATAAATGTTAAAACATACCAGTGACTAACTGTTACTCATGATCCAGTTTACTCTCATTTCTTCTAATGAAAGAACAGCCCCTCACCCAAGATTCAGCAGATTATATGAGCATGTGGCCACATTGCTAGATATTTTCTAGCCTCCCTTGAGGCTAGGTATGGCCATGAGCTAAATTCTGCACAATGTGATGTGAGCAAAAAATGTGCACAACATCATCGCCACATCCTTAAACATGTAAGGCTGTTGGGCTCCCACCACTACCTCTCTTTTCCCCTTCTGATGGTTGAAATGTGGAATACCAACTTCAACTATGCAGACACCTAAGACAATGATTCAGCACCAGTAGTAGGGACCTAGGTCCTGGATGACCTTATGGGTAAGACCATCTGGCCTGGGTTGTTAAGTCTATCACTGGATTCCTCACTTAAGCCATGGTATTTTTGAGCCATTGCACTTTGCGGTTGCTTTGTTATGGCAGCGTAATATGTATCTTAATTATTATAACACAAAGTGATGTATTTATTTTTAAATACTTATGCGATAAAATATAAAATACAGTAAAGCCTTAGTTTGTTGTCATAATTCGTTCTGGAAACACGCTTGTAATTCAAAGCACTTGTATATCAAAGCAAATTTCCCCATAAAAAATCATTGAAACTCAGATTTGTTCCACAAGCCAAAAATGTTTATATAAAGATCATTATGATGCTGTAACATAATACAAAATAATAAATAAAATACAAAATATAAAGAAAAATAAACAAATTATCCTGCACTTACCTCTGAAAACCTTTGCAGCTGGTGTGAGGGAGACAAGAGAGAGGAGTGTACTGTATTCCAATCACTATTGGAATCACTGCTATTTATTGGCTCAATGGAATCCTTTTTCTGCATGGGGGCCATCGTATACTCTCACACAGATGTTGACTACAGTGCAGTATTAATAAACTCTTGTCATGTACTCTATTTCATGTAACTGGCAATAAGGCAGTGGAGGAAAGAGTCTATACCTGCAGGCAGCCTGACCTAGAATGAAGCAAGGCATTCCTAAGCTTACCCTTGTATGGAAAAGCAAAGGACTGTCCATACATGGTTTGAAGTGACAAAAAATACACTAGTGCCAGCTGTGGACACCTTCCAACATTCTGAAAAGTCACTGATTTCTGCTGAACACCATGGCCTGAGATCAAGCATCCGAGCACAGGAGACAATCACCCACAATCCCGCAATGAGATAGAGAGAGAACCATTAGCTTAGTTGTGATCAAGTGACATTTGGCATTAAGTACTATTTGTATTGCAAGACATCGCTAGCTTATCAAGTTAAATGTATTAGAAATGTTTGCTCATCTGGCAGAACACTAGCAGAACAAGTTACTCACAATCCAAAGTTTCACTGTATTCGTGAGGTGACACACATCAACTTTAGGATCATGGGGAAGCACATGGGAAGCACAGACGAGAAAGGATGGTGTAATGCAAAGGAGGTGATTTATAATTAGTAATATGAATCCACAAAGTCATAGGAATCCAGGCTTACTCTTTCTGCTTTGCTCACTCCCTATGTGTCATTTCCTTCCTCAAAGTCTCAAGATGTTTGCTGGAATCCAGACATCACATTTTTATTCCAAACAGAAAGCAGTAGAAAGGGGGAAAAGAAGAAAGAGATCCATGCCAAATTAAGCTCAACTGATGTTAATTTATGTAAATCCCACCCAAAAACATCTGCTTACCTCTCCTTGCAGTCTTCCACCCTCTATTTTATGCTCTATGCTGTAACCAAAGCAATCCTCTACTTTATGTAACAATAACTTCCCAGCCCTTAGGATTTTGTTCAGACCTTAAATCTGCATGTGATTTCCTTCATAATCTATTATCCTCTCCAGCTCCAGCTCCTGCCCTGCTTGCAGATGCTCTAAACGAATCCAATGCTTTTAATTCCTGAAAATCGCTGTGCTCTCTTGTTCTTCTGCCTTGACAACTATACTTCCTTCTGTTTGCAGCCTTTCTTCACATAGCTAACTCCTATTTTTTTTTTTCCATTAAGACTACCTCCTATATGCCCCTTCAACTCTGTAAAGTATTCCTGACCTTGGGTCTGAACCAGGTATGCTATGAATAAGATTCGAAGACAATTCTATGTATATATACATAATATATAACACTTAACACATTCACTAAAATTGCTTATTTAATTTTCTATCTCTTCTAATAGGTATCTAACTCAAGAGCAGATATTTTCTTGTATCTCTAGGGCTTAGCATGCATGAGTTGCTTAATAAATACAATAATTATATAACTTGCCTTCCAACCTGGAATGCTATTCATCATTCCATTGGGACAACAGATGTAAGATGGGCAAGCTGGAACATATGATCTTCCTATCAATAAATGTTTGCTTAATATATACACACCATTGGGTTGGTATGTATACATCATCAGAGTATATATACCATTGCATTGGAACTTGTACAAATTTGGCTCCTTTATTAGACTTCCAACTTCTTAATGACTTCAGCACCCAGAATAGCTCATGGCACACTGTACGTGTTCCATGAATGTTGAGTAAATCAATCAGGATATGCTACCACCTACCACCTTGGTCAAGCATTTACCCTTTTTGTACTAGGGATATTGGTAAAGATTGAGGATTAAAAAAGGGAAAAAGAGTGCTTTCAGTGGCATGTGCAAGAAAATGCTTCAAGAGGTAGTATGGTGTTTTCTAGCACCAACCTTTAGTCATTTGATTGGCTTGCATGAGGAGGATTCTTTTCCCTCTTGTCACACCTTTGTGATATCTCACAGTCCTTCCATCATAAATAACAGCTGACCCCTGAATAAAATGGAGGTTGGGGTGCTAACCCCCCCAACACAGTTAAAAAAATCTATATATAACTTTCGAGTCCCCCAAAACTTAACTACTAATATCCTATTGACCAGAAGCCTTGTTGATGACATATCAGTTGATCAACACATATTTTGTAGGTTATATGTATTATAAACTATATTCTTACAATATGGTAAGCTGGAGAAAAGAAAAAATGTTATTACGAAAATCATAAGGAAGAGAAAAAAACACCTACAATACTGTACTGTATTTATTGAAAACAAAAATACATGTAAGTGGACTCTCACAGTTCAAACCCATGCTGTTCAAGGGTAGACTGTATTCATCCCCCAGAACCCCTGTGTTTGTTGGTTATACCAGAAAAAGCAGTCACTGTTGAGGGTGTATACACAAGAAAATGTGAAATGTGGAACATATTTGAGTAGAAGATCAGAAATGCCATAATTACTTCATTCCCACACATTTCTTGGCTACAAATTCAGTAGCCAGTTCACTTTCAAGAGAATATTTCTTTTTTTAAAAATTTTTTTTTCAACGTTTATTTATTTTTGGGACAGAGAGAGACAGAGCATGAACGGGCGAGGGGCAGAGAGAGAGGGAGACACAGAATCGGAAACAGGCTCCAGGCTCTGAGCCATCAGCCCAGAGCCCGACGCGGGGCTCGAACTCACGGACCGCGAGATCGTGACCTGGCTGAAGTCGGACGCCTAACCGACTGCGCCACCCAGGCGCCCCAAGAGAATATTTCTTAGTTCTCCTTCCTTTTATCTTTCTGTATCGTTTTTATACTACCTACCTCTAAGAATATTTTTTTTTTCTTCTGTAGGAGTTTTCTGCCCACAGGACAATTTTGTGTTAAAATTAAGAAATATTTTGATTGAATGATGAAAAGCAAATGCCTAGATCATTTGCCAAGATCTTTAAGTTCTGAATTGAAAACAATTACTCTCAGACATACTCGTTACCCAGTCACTGTTCTAAGTTTCTGAAACACAATCAAATTTATCTAAAAAATATGAACTTGTTGGTACACAGTTATTCTGAGACACACTCAGGCAAGAGTGTCAACATTGAGAGGAATGCAGGGCTCTGGTGACTGGGTTCTTGAGATGTTTAGGTATATGGATAGAAGGAAAGGAGTTTCATTCTGTTTTAGCATCTCAAGTTTCCATTTACTTATTAAATAGTAACTCCATAAAAAAAGTTTCAATGACATAAATGGGCCAACATATATACATAACACTGACCCCTTTTCAGAAGATCCAAAACCAGACAGCAACTAAGAAAAATCTCTACCAAAATTCTTTAGGAAGACGAGGGTGTAAGGTTCCCAGTGCTTGAGCATACTGGTTATAGTTAGTCTTTGCACAAAGAACCAAATTCTTCTGAACGACACCAAAGGAAACTGAGCTAATTATTTTATACTTCACATCCACAGACAAAATTTGACCTAAGAGAGGCTACATATTAGACAGAGACCTGGATCTGCCACTCGATAGACAGGACAGCCCCAGTAATTAGTTCCACTTTTCCTTTTCATGACTTCATGTTTCCTCAATGATAAACCTAAACTAAATTATCTGTAATAAATATAATTTCAAGTATTTGATTCCATGGATTCAAGACATGAGAAATGAAGTGACGAGTATAGCTTCTCACCACTAGTCGTCCTTCTTGTGCAAACAATGAGGATGCTGGATTGAAGTGCCTTTAGCTTATTGGTCATTTATCAAAAATAGAAAACATTATGCCATCAAAATCCTCAGTTTTGTTTTCCTATTATCATTATGTTTCCCCTAGGTCTTTTTTTGTATATGGATGTAGAGCTCTGTGTTATGAAGAGGATATTTGAGAAAAGCTAGTGGTGGGGATTCAGTATATTAACTGTTTACCTTTTTTTCTCAGAGTTTTCATTAATCTCCACGTGAAAGGCTCTGAGAGCCTGTAGGGATTTGACATGGGAGACTCTACAGTTTGTAAAGAGAGACGTTTTACAAAATGCTGCCTTTACTTGGGAACACATGTGCACCCCTTACATCAAGGAGAAAGGGCTAGAATTCTATTTGTATGTGTAGCTGTCTGTAGGAGCAGGGATCAGCCTTGCATTGATATGGTCACAAATCTCAATGCCTCACAATGGCTTTTGGAACAAATGAATGACATGTGTAATAAGGGGCTGTATCTAGGTTTCTGTTTTCAGGTAGTAAGAGTTCCTCAACTGCCAGCAGTAAAAATGACGTGTTCTTTCTGAAGTAGTTTCAAACCAAAGGAGATTCAAATACCTGCAAAAGCACAGTGTAAATGTACCTACCACATGTAAATTTAGATGAAAGGTATTGAATGACAATGTATTCTCCTTTAGCTTTATGGTTGAAATATTATGTTTGTGATCACTTTACTATTATCACTTTAATTTTTGTACAATCCAAAAGTCAAATTAACAGCTCTCTCAATGTCTCAATGATGTCTTGATGTCATATGTAGGGGTATGAATAAGGGGATTATAGTAATGCTTATAATATTATAGGCATAATAATATAGCTATTATATACATTATATTATATACATAGTATATATGGTTGTGTACATGGTATATAATATACTATATGCTATATTATATGTATAACATATGTTATATTATGTTACTACCATGTAGTAATTGTTATCGTACTAATATCTAGCATTTCCGAGGATTATTTTGTGCCAGGCACCACGCTAAGTGTTTTACTTAAGGTGATTTACTTGATACGCGTGTGAATCTATGTGAGTTATTATTCCCTTTTTGCCCACCAAAAGGTGGAAAGGAGGAAACTAAGGGCCATAGAGGAGCCCAAAAACACATAGCTAGTATACAGTAGAGACAGTACTTGCATCCATACCGAAATTCCAACTCCTGCACTTTATTGCTAACGACCAAAAGTTTATCAGTGGCCACAAATTTGGAAAAATTATTTAAAAATTAATATCATTTCTGTTTAGCTTCTTATTAGCCAGATATAACTTTTGTTGATTAGAAGTTTAAAAAATCATATTTGCTAAGACTGGATTCTTGTTAGAAAACATTTGTGAAAGTAAGGTTTAACTGTGAAATTGAAACACGCTCTATTTTCCTGAGGGTGCACTTAAGGCCACTTTCACTCGTGCAAGCTAACAATTACTCCCAGTAGGTCAGAGGCATATGGCTAATGAGTTATTTGCCACTGGTGGCAGCAATGATGGGGAATCTGGTTTTATGATCTAATCTTTCAGAGATCTCAGGCAAGTGGCAAGAAAAGACACAGAATCTGTTTTGTTAAACTTTTTTTAAATGTTTATTTTTGAGAGAGAGAGAGCATGCACACATGCAAATGGGGGAGGGGCAGAGAGAGAGACACAGAGAATCCGAAGCGGGCTCCAGGTTCCAAGTTGTCAGCACAGAGCCCTATGGGGCTCAAACCCACAAACCATGAGATCATGACCTGAGCCAAAGTCGGATACTTAACTGATGGAGCCACCCAGGCATCCCTTGTTAAACTTTTTTAAAAAAGTTTATAGTTATTTATTTTGGGGGGGAGGGAGGAGGGGCAGAGATGGAGAGAGAGAGAGAGAGAGAGAGAGAGAGAGAGAGAGAATCCCAAGCAGGCTCCTCACTCAGCACAAAGCCCAATGCAGAGCTCAATCCCACAAACTGTGAGATCATGGCCTGAGCCAAAATCAAGAGTCAAAGGCTTAACTGACTGAGCCACCCAGGCGCCCCTGTTAACCTTTTGAAAATTTGTTTGGCTGTTTGTCCATTTGTGAACTTAAGTTATTTAAGGAAATATTTCAGTCCCTTTTGAAAGGAGAATACACTGAGATGTGGACAAGTGTGTTTTTGTCTGTCTTTAGTTTTGTTTGTCTTTAGTTCTGTCTTTAGTTTTGACCCACGGCTGAGGTTGCGCAATAAGTTCTCTGTGTTTCTAAGTGACTGTGTTTGAGAAAAGCCTGAACTTTTTCTTGACAGACTGTATCTTCCTCAAATGGCCACAACAGTTTCTCTCATCCAACATGTTCTTGGCACTCCTCCTTTTGAGAAGTGAGGTCTATGTTCTGCACCCTTAAATTTGAGCAGATTTGTACTATGGTATGACATCATATGACTTGTAAAGCTAGTTGATAAAAGGTGATATGATATGTTCCTAAGATGGGGCCCACCACCATGCTGTGAGAAAGCCCAAGCCACTCATGTAGAAAGACCCACATGAGAGGAACCAATGTCCCAGCTCTCAGCCCTTGTTAAGCTCACAGCCAACCGTCGCTTATCAGCATGTGAGAAGTGCATCCTCCAACCCTCAGCCAAGCTACCCCAACCAACACTGCCTGCCAAGTTCTGCCCAAATTGTAGATTTGTGATCCAGATAACTAACTGATAGTTATTGTCTCTAGCTGCTATGTTTTATACTGGGTTGTTAAGCAGCAATAAATAACTGAAGCGTCTCTAATCATATGAATGTGAAGTATCCTCCTGTCTCTAGAGGATAGTAATCAATTAAATTCTAAAATCTCAAAATAAAAGTTCTCTGTTCTTATTGGTTAATAGAGATCCATGAATGTTTATATAAATCTACTATTCCCCAAGTTCCACATTTTTATATTCTCATATCTCATACTTTAAATAATAATCCAAATTCATATAAATAGGGTGAATCTTAGGACAAAGTATATGGATTTAATCATTTTGCCTTATAAAATGATTTTGGGTAGTGTCTTTTCTGGACTTTATCAATGTGGAGTAGAATACAAGCATATATTTTATTTCATGTGACATTTGCATTTTTTAATTGAAGAAATTAGTTAATCTGGACTCCTTAACATTCCAATACTGTTTTACCAATCAGATAAGCCAACATTATTTCCTACTGCTACCTCCATATAACATTGAAAATTTTTAATTTTTTTTAAAGTTTATTTATTTATTTTTTTAAATTTTTTTTTTCAACGTTTATTTATTTTTGGGACAGAGAGAGACAGAGCATGAACGGGCGAGGGGCAGAGAAAGAGAGGGAGACACAGAATCGGAAATGGGCTCCAGGCTCTGAGCCATCAGCCCAGAGCCCGACGCGGGGCTCGAACTCACGGTCCGCGAGATCCTGACCTGGCTGAAGTCGGACACTTAACCGACTGCGCCACCCAGGTGCCCCATAAAGTTTATTTATTTTTGAGAGAGAGAGAGCACTCGCGGGATGCTAGCGAGCATGGTGGGGGGAGGGGCAGAGAGAGGGAGACACAGAATCCGAAGCAGGCTCTGGGCTCTGAGCTATCACCACAGAGCCCAACGTGGGGCCAGAACTCACCAACTGTGAGATCATGACCTGAGTTGAAGTTGGACGCTCAACTGACTGAGCCACCTATGCGCCCCTACACTGAAAATTAAAAAAAAAAAAAAGTAAAATCATGTGTTCAACTGAACTGAATTACACTTTTAACAAATGTTTTTATATAAATAGTAATTATATTCTGTAGTCTGTCAGCTTAAATAAAATTTCCAAAATCTGTAGTTAATTATTTTGTCAAAAATTCTTTAAGTAGTATTATACCAGGGTAATTCAAGGAAAATCTTGGATCCATAGATAATTTTTAAGTAATGTAGAATACTAAAACATTGGCCACCAAACATTGTTTTAATACATATATTATTTTGACATATTTTTATTTTTACATGTCATGGTCATATTGATACATTTTTGCTTTAAAGAAGGTATGAAAGGAATTGGTGTAGGGACACCTGGGTGGCTCAGTTGGTTAAGCGTCAGATTCTTGGTTTCTGTTTAGGTCATTATCTCATGGTTTGTGAGTTCAAGCCCCACATTGGGCTTTGCACTGACAGTGTGGAGCCTGCTTGGGACTCTCTCTTCTGCCCTTATCCTATTACACACTCTCTCTCTCAAAAGAGAAAGAAAGGAAGGAAGGAAGGAAGGAAGGAAGGAAGGAAGGAAGGAAGGAAGAAGGAAGGAAAACAAAGAAGAAGGTAACTATGAAGAAGAGAAGGAAGGAAGGAGGAAAGAAAGAAAGAAAGAGAAGAAAGAAAGAAAAAGAAAGAAAGAAGAGGAAAAAAGAAGAAAGAAGACGAAGAAGAAAGAAGAAGGAAAGGAAGGAAGGAAGGAAGGAAGGAAGGAAGGAAGGAAGAAGAAGAAAGAAAGAAAGAAAGAAAGAAGAAAGAAAGAAAGAAGAAAGAAAGAAACGAATTGGTGTGGCCATAGGGAGTGGTATTATTCTATTCCAAGAGAAACTTTTATTCCTTTCCATTCATGAGGCTTGTTAATATGCTAAAATGCTTGTTTATGACACATAGTTATCAATTACCTATCTCCCAGGTCTTTCGGTGGCAAAGTAGTTCATCTGGCTAAAACTATAACTAATATGGGCAATTGTAAAGGAAAACCTCACTCTTTGTTCTGTGTTTCTCCTATTACTTCACACTCCACCACACTCACACCACTTGTGACACCAGGTATATGGGCTTTTTTTTCCCTACACTGTAGCAATTCTCTGTGATATCAGCTAGGCATCCTACAATTTGATTCAATTTTGACACTAACTGGAATTGGAATAGACACGAATTCAGCCCCACAGGACTGCCCCACTGGTGCAAGTAGGAGGTCCCCAGGTTACCCACAACTTATGTCTGACTTGGTTACAAATCAGTTTCCCATGACCTCCTTCTCCCTGGATTTGATTATTTGCTAGAACAGCTCACAGAAGGCAGGAAAACACTTATGTTTACCAGTTTATTATACAGTAAAGCACATGGTAAAAGATACAGATGAACAGCCAGATGAAGAGATACATACATAGGGTGAGGTCTGGAGGGGTCCCAAGTGCAGGAGGAGGAGCTGGGGTGCTCCACTTTTCTAATATGTAGATGTTAGAAGCTCTCCAAACTCCATACTCTAGGGATTTTTATGGAGGCTTCATCACATAGGCATTACAGATCATTAACTCAACTTCCAGCTTCTCTCTGGAGAATGGGAGGTAGGGCTGAAAGTTTCAAGCTTATAATCAGGGCTTGGTCTCTCCGGCATTCCTTTAGGAGCCCACCAAGAGTCACCTCATTAGAGTAAATGACACTCCTATCATACAGGATATTCCAAGGAATCTAGGAGCTCTGTGTCAGGAACCAGGGTTAAAGACCAAATATTAGGACAAAAAATGCCTTAGTGCTCTTATCAGTTAGGAAATTACAGGGGTTTTAGAAATTCTGTGCTAGGAACCAGTGGCAGAGACCAATATATATATTTTCTTTTATTTCACAGTGATCAAGCTGATGTTAGAAACCATAATGACAAAGGAGCACAGCTGTGTATCAATGTAATGGATGTGCCTTGGTTTATCAAGGGTAAAAGAGCATAGTTTTGACTCAAAGTAAAGTCAGGTTATTCAGAATATGAAAGAGGACAGTAAAAGACAAAATTTGCATGGATATAGGAAGTTATAGAAGGCTTGTAGAAAGTAAATTTTACTTCCTTGGTTTATAATCTCTAAAAATAATGAACCTGAAAAAAAGTAATAGAAATGCTAAATTTCAGCAAAATTTATTTAGCTTTGAAGGAGTTATCCAAAAAATAACTTATAAAAATGGAGCTTGTGTATCTTTTACTGCTAAACATTATATTCATGCAACACTACAATTTGGTTTTCTCGCTTTGAAAATTATGAGTGTGACTTGGCATATTTTACTCTTTGCAGATGTAATAAAAGTTTTTCCTTTACCTTTCATGCAATTTCCTCCGTAGATATTCTGTATCTTGCTATTATTAAAAAGCAAAGAGCTCTTTACTTAAAAGAGCTAATGTTGCTTACAGTTGTGTACTTAAAATATATTATTGTTATTCTTTTTTTAAATTTTTTTTAATGTTTATTTATTTTTGAGATAGAGAGAGACAGAGCATGAGTGGAGGAGGGGTAGAGAGAGAGGGAGACACAGAATCCGAAGCAGGCTCTAGGCTCTGAGCTGTCAGCACAGAGCTCGACGCGGGGCTCGACGTGGGGCTCGACCTCACAAGCTGTGAGATCATGACCTGAGCCGAAGTCCATGCCCAGAACGGAGCCTGACATGGGGTTCAATCCCATGACCCTGGTATCATGACCTGAGCTGAAATCAAGACTTGGTTGCTCAACAAGCACCCAGATGCCCCGACCAAATCTATTTTAGTAACTCCTTTGTTTTGTCTTCCAAGACAAGACCCTAAATACAGGGCAGGGCAGGGGAAATTCAATATATCTTTTACACTTGAAATTATATTGAGTCCTCCCAGGGAGTATAAGAGCAATCACTAAATTTATTCTTTTACCTTACAAAAAGAGGGATGCTAGAAATGATTAGCTTTGTTCAGTACATTCGATATTTCTTAAGTAGTTCAGTGCTATAGTTAAGAGCTATAAATTGTCTTAGGAGGGAAGAATTATCAACACAAAAGAGAAGCCCAATCCCAGGCTTCTCTACGTCTCTGTCAGGCTGGGAGCATGAACAAATACTGGGACCTTGATGAGAGAGGAATTCATCCATAGGTATAGGTACTGCAAATGAAACTTATAGAAATAAATTTCTCAGGGTTGGTTTTGTAGCCTCTGGATCAAGGGCAAACAACATAGAGGCTTTTCAAAGTACAATCATAGATTCCTTATACATATTGTCCCATGAAAGGTAATTCTCTGGCATTAGTAATTTTTTATTTTTAAATTAAAAAAACTTTATGGGGCGCCTGGGTGGCGCAGTCGGTTAAGCGTCCGACTTCAGCCAGGTCACGATCTTGCGGTCCGTGAGTTCGAGCCCCGCGTCGGGCTCTGGGCTGATGGCTCAGAGCCTGGAGCCTGTTTCCGATTCTGTGTCTCCCTCTCTCTCTGCCCCTCGCCCGTTCATGCTCTGTCTCTCTCTGTCCCAAAAATAAATAAACATTGAAAAAAAAATTAAAAAAAAAAACTTTATTATTGAAGTATAGTTGACATACAATGTTGTATTAGTTTCAGGTGTACAACATAGTGATTTGACAATTCAGTAATTTCTTAACACTATATGGCTTTATACATTCAAGGAGGCTAACATCATGTGTTATATCTATGTAAATGGGATAGCCAGAACACAATAAGACCATCATTTTGTGTGTGTGTGTGTGTGTGTGTGTGTGTGTGTGTGTGTGTGTTGTATTCATGGCTAATTATGAATGATTTTTGGAGATTATTCATGATCATAAAGGCGTCTGCTAAGAAAAATGATTCCAAACTTGAAAATAAGAAAAATAGGGGCAGCATGTCTTTTCAATACTATAAGAGAACATTCTTTAACAGGCCTACCCCCAAATCATTTACCTAATATTTAGGCAATTGTTAGACTTGCTATTCACTTTTGATTAAATGTCCAGATTTTGTGAATTTACATGTTCACTTAGTAAATAGAAAAATCATATAATTTGTCTTCAAAACCAGGATGTTATTAATCATTCCACAACAAGTGTCCAGTGGTGAAGCAAATGATTTCTGAGTCACAAAATAGAAAATCCCAAAGATTATCACCCTGGAGGATATTAATTAATTTTGTATCTAACTTAGCAAGTGTATTTAAATTTTTTTTAATGTTTTTATTTTTTGAGAGAGAGAGAGAGAGAGTTACAGAGTGCAAGTGGGAGAGGGGCATAGAGAAAAGGAGACACAGAATCTGAAGCAGGCTCCAGGCTCTGAGCTGTCAGCGCAGAGCCCAATGTACGGCTCGAACTCACGAACCGTGACATCATGACCTAAGCCAAAGTCAGACACCCAACTGACTGAGCCACCCAGGTGTCCCGCAATTGCATTTAAATGAGTAAAAATATCCACTTCAAGTGCTCTTCAAACCAATTTTACCATCTGCTGTTTCCTTAATTAAAGTGTTGAATATATAAACATCATTTTTTTTAATGTTTTGAAATTATGCTTTGACAGACATTTTACAAAGTGTATCCTGGGGTATTTGAGTCCCAAGAGGTGTTTTATGGGGAAAATGATTCCATGTACACCCTCTTGCCTCTGAAGACATTTCACTCACACACACACACACACACACACACACACACACACACACACACCTGCATTTCCTAAATGTACTTGACCCTGGCAGCCCTCTCCTTTCTATTTTTCCCTTTGGTTATTATGTATCCATCATGTCTTATTGGCGTTTTCTCCAAAATGCATGCTGAATCGATCTACCTGTCTCCAATTCCAATAACCCCATCTTACTTACAGTCACTATTCTCTCTTGCCTACGTTCAGCAATGGTCTGAAACACGGGTCTCTGCTTCTGCTTCTCTTCCACACATTTTTCACAGTGGTAAGTGATCTTGCAAAAATAAAATCATGTCACGTTTTTACTTCTTTAAAGCTTTCCACTTGCTTCCCACTGCACTCAAACTAAAATCCAGGCGTCCTCCCTGCCACACCCTGCATGAGGTGCCTGTGCTCGTCCCTCTCTGTCACCGTCTGTACTCTCTGTCCACCAGCCTCCCTCCTCTTCCTAGGGCTCTCTGTGCTTCTTCCGCTGAAGGGTTTTGCTTTCTATGATGGTCTCCCTCCAGATTTTACAGGATGGTTGGTTTCTTAGTTTAAACGTCATGTCCTCAGAGAGGCCTCCCTGACCACCTAGTTCAAAATAGACCCTCCATTTATACAAACAAGCAAAGTAAAAGAAAAGCTTGATTTAAGGGTGCTGAAAATATGTTGTGCTCTAAGCGTCTCATGTTCTTTACTGTAGGATCACCTGGAAATCCACCATTCAGTCTTTTGAAGACTACTTTTGTCCTCTTGAAATACATGAATTCCTAGAAGGATTAAGGTGAAGATGGGTGGGAAAAAACTCGTGGCTGGGAACAGGAGCTGGGCCTGTAGACAGGCTTCATGTGGCCTAAACAAGCTAAATACTTGAATTATTGCCAACATTTAAACACTCAGAGGTTTTCAAGTGACTATCTCGGTTTGTGTTGAGAGCAAGCCGACTTTCTTCCTTAGTGACCATGCTGAGAAAGGACAGCACTGGTTGATTCGTGACACTGTTAGAAGTTCCCTGCCTGCACTTTGCCACCCCTCATGTTAGGCTGCCATTATTGCATATGTAATAATGGATTCACTGAGAGCATTGTGTGCCTAGCAACTTGGGCAAGACTTCTGAGCTTTCTTATAGGTAGGGAGATGGTAATAAAAATAATAGGGTTACAGTTAATTACAGATGTACAATCTGAGTCTTAGAAAGGAATTTAGAGACTATCTAGTTACCCTCCCTCTCAATGGAAGTACAATTTAATCTTTATGATCATGTTTTGAAGACAGTAATATTATTCCCTCCTGGATGAGGAAAGGGGTCCTCAGAGATCACAAAGCTAGCGAGTGGCAGAGTCTGGCCCCTAACTCACAGGAATGTGTTCCTAGTCCAGAGTCCTTTCCACCATATTCCACTGCTTCCCTACATGAGTGTGGGTTTTGTGTGTAGGCAGTGGGAGAAGGTGGCAACAGCCAATATGTATCTCTGCTCAGTTCTCAGGGCTCTAGATCCTTGCTCCAGACTTTGACTCCAGGCACACTTCTTGACCCTCTGTGTCACTAGTTTAAGAACCATGTAATGTGCCTGCCCTTGATTTAAATTGGGATCTTCTGGCTCATGTTTCTCTCTTGTTACTGTTATTTTTCATTCTGCTCACTCTATGTCTTTTTTTTCCAGATATTGTTTTAGTCAATATAGATTTTTCGTTGATTGTTCCAACTTCATTGAGATGTAATTGACATATAACATTGTATAGGTTTAAGATATACAAATATTGATTTGATATGCATATAATGCAAAATGATTTTCACAGTAGCATTAGTTTACGCCTCCATTCCCTATCATAATTATCATTTCTTTATTGTGGTGAGAACACTTAAGGTCTATTCTCTTAGTAACTTTCAAGTATATAATATTTTTATTTTTTAAATTTAAATTCAAGTTAGTTACCATACAGTGTAGTCTTGGCTTCAGGAGTAGAACCCAGTGATTCATCTCTTGCATATGACACCTAGAGCATATCTCAACAAGTGCCCTCCTTAATGTCCATTACCCATTTAGCCCATACCCCCAACAACTTCCCCTTCAGCAGCCCTTGGTTGGTTCAAGTATATTGTATTTTTAAAGTATTTTTAAAAAATGTCAGTACTTCTATGTAGTTAGCTAATATACAGTGCAATAGTAATTTCAGGAGTAGAACTTAGTGAATCATTACTTACATACAATACCCAGTGCTCATCACAATAAGGGCCCTCCTAATGCCCATCACCCATCTAGCCCATCCTCTACCCACCTCCCTCCATCAACCCTCAGTTTGCTCTCAACAAATATAAGAGTTTCTTGTGGTTGCTTCCCTCTCTTCTCCCCTCCCCCAACTTCCCATATGTTCATTTGTTTTGTTTCTTAAATTCCACATATGAGTGAAATCATATGTATTTGTCTTTCTCTGACTGACTTACTTCACTTAGCATAATATTCTCGAGCTCCATCCACATCGTTGCAAATGATATTTCATTCTTTCTGATGGCTGAGTAATATTCCGTTGTATATGTACACCACCTCTTCTTTATCCATTCACCACCAGTTGATGGGCATTTGAGCTTTTTCTACAGTTTGGCTATTGTTGATAATCTGCTATAAACATCGAGGGTGCATATAGCTCTTCAAATCTGTATTTTTGTGTCTTTGGGTAAATACAAAGTAGTGCAATTGCTGGATTGAGGGTAGTTCTATATTTAGTTTTGTGAGGAATCTTCATACTGTTCTCCAGAGTGGCCGCACCAGTTTGCACTCCCACCAATAGTGGACAAATATTCCCTTTTCTACATATTCTTGCCAACACTTGTTATTTCTTATCTTTTTGATGACAACCATTCTAACAGGTGTGAAGTAATATCTCCTTATGTTTTGATGTGTATTTCCCTGGTTATTAGGGGTGTTGGGTATCTTTTCCTGTACCTGTTGGCCATTTGTAGGTCTTTGGAAAAATGTCTATTCAGGTCCTCAGCCCTCTTTTTAATTGAATCTTTTTTTCCCTCTTAAGGTGAATGAGTTCCTTAAATATTTTGGGAATTAACTGCTTATCTTCACAAAAATTGTATAAGTTAGATTTTTTATTATGCTTTTTTTTTTTTTTTACAAATGAGGAAACAGAGGTGCAGAGGTGTTAATTAACTTGCCCAAGGCCATAAAATAAGTACATGGTAGAGCAGGTCTTTGATCCCAGGTAGTGTGAATAGCACACCCACGCTCTTAACCACAGCACTGCATGTGGAATCAATGTGAGAAAATGATTCTAGGTATGAGGAAAAAAGGAACTCAATCCATTGTACCCTACAGTCCAGATTACTTAAAACAGTATATAAGAAGTAATGGGGAAAAAATGGGTAGCTATAGAATTTCTACACAAAGGAAAATCTTGGGTGGAAATCTGGTGAAGTAGTTGCTAAGGATTTCTTCTTGATGTCTCACTTACATAGTGAGCACTCCATTTTAACTCAATATATTATATTTGAGGTGGCATGGCAGCAGTGGAAGGGGCAGGCAAGAGCCAATGAATAGGCATGAGTAAGGGCTCCCAAAGCTAGCTCTTTCATTGTCAAATCTGGAAGATTTAGCTGGGGCAAGAGCATGCATGGCCTTAGATGTTGAACTAGCTAAAGTAAATATGACTAATCTGGGATTTGGGTGCAGAATAAATCGGTATAAAAGGATAATGAAGGGTCATGAGGGGAAGAGAGGGGAGCTGGGGATTAACTGTAGTAGACTAATAGGTATTAAGAGCTCAGCTAGAGTAGGGGCCACAAGTATACAAAGGAAGAGACAGTAGAAAGCTGTACCTTATGACCGACATGGGCATGAGGAAGTGGAACAAAGTTGACTCTAACATTTTGAAACTAAGGGACTAGAAGTTTGATAGAATGATTAACAGAAATGGAAGCACATGACACCATGCTGATTTGTCTCAGGGTCTCTCATGAAGTTGTCATCAAGATGCCAGCCATGGCTACAGTCTCTGAAAACTTGACTGAGACTTCCAAGCTCACTCATGGTTATTGGCAAGAGGCTCTAGTTCCTCACTGGCTGTTGCTTAGAAGATCATTACCAGGAGGCCCCTCTTGGAGGCTGGCTACCACTGGGTACATGGAAGAACAAAGAAAGAAAGTCTTACTCACCTATTTGGGGTGGGGAAGTAGGCTGTGGTAATACATTACATTGTTTTTCTTAAAAATATCCGTGGTAAATGCTTTTAAAATCAGTAGCTTTTGGTGAGGCATCAGGGCACTAGTGCCTGAAGGATAGAAAGAAGTCTCTCAAAATATGATGAGTTTTCCAAAATAAAATGTTGTATTACTGGACAGCCCAACAAGAGCTACAACTTAAAGTTATTGCAATCTGGCTTTTAGGCTCTTTGACACACTTGTCATAGATTATCTGATCAAATGTCTTAGTGAGAAGAGCCATTCTGAAAGATTTTATTTATGTTAAGTAGAATACAAATGATATATTTATTTATATTATTTCCTATTTTAATGTTATTTATTATATTATTTATCATATATATCTTATATCTTACCACCTTTTTTTTTTCCTACTCTCCAGTCCAGTATTTCCAAAAGAGTGGCCAAAAAAACATCCCATTAGCATGATGACCCAAATGAATGGAGTTGACAAAGTTACTATTTTGGGATGGTGGAACACACACATCAGTATATTAAATATTCTGAAAAGTCCTACAGTAAACAAAGTGACGTCAGTTTATTTGGCTACAATTTTTTTTTAACATAATACATAATACCTTAATATTCAGCTGAATTAGTGTTCCTTAGGAAACTCTTTGGAAAAAAAAGATGACCTAATCCTTCCCCTCTCTTCAACTTTTTTTTTTTTTTTTTAATTGGGTGTATGGCTGATACTCAGTGTTACATTACATTGGTTTCAGGTATAAGACAGTGACTCTTCCTTAATTTTTGTTCCCGTTATGTTGCTGAAAACTACCACGGTAGCCTTCCCCCGGGTCATCTGCTTTTATCCTTCCTGCCCAATCCATTTTTTTAATGTTTATTTATTTTTAAGAGAGAGAGAGAGGGAGGGAGAGAGCACAGGCAGAGGAAGGGTAGAGAGAGAGGGGGAGTCACAGAATCCGAAGCAGGCTCCAGGCTCTGAGCTGTCAGCACAGAGCCCGACACGGGGTTTGAACTCAGGAACCGTAAGATCACGACCTGAGCCGGAGTTGGATGCTTAACCAACTCAGCCACCTAGGCACCCTGCCCAATCCAGTTTTAAATAATCAACATGGTTGTTCTCCTAAAACAAAATCTCATCATAACTCTCTCCCTTTTAAAACCATCTGATAGCACTTAGGACCAGGTGCAAACTCTTTAACCTGGCTTGAAAGATCTGTCTGTTGCTTCCCAGTCTGGAATCCTACTGTCTTCCTGTGCAAGTTCTGCAACAGCTATATGAATTCCCAGAGCCCCTCAGGTGTAGCATGTTCTCTCACCCTGCCATGGTTTTTTTCCTAAAAAGTCTCTTCCTCTTGTCTTTACTTGGAAAGATTATTAGCTTTTAGCATTCTTTTTTTTTTTTTTCAATATACGAAATTTATTGTCAAATTGGTTTCCATACAACACCCAGTTAGCATTCTTTTTTATTTTTATTTTTTTAATAATTTTTAAATTTAATTTGAGAGAGAGAGAAGGGGAGAAGCAGAGAGAGGGAGGGAGAGAGAGAATCCCACACAGACTCCATGCTGTCAGCATGGAGCCTGATGCAGGGCTCAATCTCATGAACCATGAGATCATGACCTGAGTTGAAACCGAGCTGCAAGCTTAACTGACTGAGCCACCCAGGCGCCCCTAGTTTTTAGAATTCTTATATAGTTATCTGAAGTCTTTTTGCACTGCCCTTGCTGGAGAGATCAAAGGTTTTAAACTTTTGCTGAAACTACTGAGAAAGAGGCACACTTTTTTTTCAGGAGTTGCTAAGTTGGTGAAGTGTACGTCTATGGCTACTGGGATCCAATACACAGAGAGGGTGTATGTAAGCAGGGAGACGACAGTGAGAAAGGAAGAGGTTAGAAATAGCGACTTGCCTGTGATGTCATCTTAGTACCTGCTCTCAATCTCATTTGGGATTTTCAATTGTGTGAGCGAATTAATATTTTTGCCCTTAAGTTAGTTTGAATGTGGTTTCCGTCACTTGGCATTAATTAAAAAGACTTAATAACAAAGGAATTGTTTGTATACACACCTTATTGCCAAGTAATTTTTAAAAAATACTTTTCAACCATAGCTCCTGGCATATTATACCAGGTACACCGGTCTTATTTTTCATTGTATGAATCAATGAGCCTCCATCATAAATCAAGTATGTGATTCCCAAGGTCAAAAGACTACTGATACTAAGAATACCATCAAGCATCAAGGTTTTTTCTTTCTTTTTTTTTTTCCTGGAGTAGACAAATTGATTATAAACTTTATTAAGAAAAATAAACAAGTGAGAACAGCCAGGAAAACGGTGGGGAAGAAAGGGAGAGGGGGGCATCTCTAGATATTAAAACTTACACAAAGCTTCTATAATTACAAGTGCTATATTGGCACATAGAAAAACAGACTGACTGACGGAATAGAATAGAAAATCCAGAAATATAACTAAATTAATTCCTAAATGTAGTTTACAATAAAGAGGATGTACTAGTTTCCCATTGCTGCTGTAATGAATTACACACATTTAGTGACTTAAAACAACACAAATTTAGTAGTCTTGCAGTTTGTTCTATAGGTCAGAAATCTAAAATGGTTCTCAGTGAGTTAAAGTCAAGGTGTCTGCATGGACGCATTCCTTTTGTAGGTTTTAGGAGAAAATCCACTTCCTTCTCCAGCTTCAACAGAGCTCTTGTATTCCATAGCTTATGGCTCCTGGCTCCTTCCTTTACCTTCAAAGTCAGCAATGTAGTATCTTCAAATCTTTCTCTGACTCTGACTTCCTCTTCAGCCTCCCTCTTCCACTTTAAAGGATGCTGTGATTAGAGGAGCCAACCTGGATAAGAGTAATCTCCCTATTTTAAGGTCAGCTGATTAGCAAACTTGGTTCTATCTGCGAGTTAATTACTCCTTGCCTTGTAAACAAATTCACAGGTTCCAGGCATTGGGACATGGACATCTTTCTGGGGGGGAAGGCATTATTCTACCTACCACAGATGGAATCTCAAATAATGGGAGAAGATGAATTTGTAAAATAAATGATAACAAGGTAGGTTATGGAAAAAGATATATCTGAATTAATTCCCCAAACCATACACTAGGATAAATTCCACATGTATGAGATTTAAATATAAAAATATGAAACCATACATGTACCAGAGGTAATATGTGTGAATTCCTTTATAAATAGAAGTGGATAAATATAAGTGGGTAAAGTCCTAAATATGACTGTACATCCAAAAGCAACAGGGTAGATAAAAGTGTATTTTTGTACACATGTATTACATATGTATATATGAATGCCTGTATATATGTGTGTATATATATATATATATATATACATATACAGACACACACACATATATATATGTATATATATATAGAATTTTTTGAGATGCAAGAAAAATGACAAACTGAAAAAAATACTTTCAGTTTATCTCACAACCATTCCTAATATATAAAGACCTAGACAATTAAAAAACCCAACAATTATATAGAAAAAAATGAGCTAGAAAAGTGGATAGTTAAAAAATGTAAAAGGTTTTTAAAATATGGAATGATGATCATACTTGGTCATAATAAGAGAATTTTAAAATATGGAATGATGATCATACTTGGTCATAATAAGAGAAATGCATATTAAAATTCACTAAAAGGGGCACCTGGGTGGCTCAGTCAGTTAAGCATCCGACTTTGGCTCAGGTCATGATCTCAAGATTTGTGAGTTCGAGCCCTGAATTGGGCTCTGTGCTGACAGCTCAGAGCGTGGTGCTTGCTTCAGATTCCGTGTCTCCCTTTCTCTCTGCTCTTCCCCTGCTCACTCTCTGTCTCTTCATCTCTCAAAAGTGAATAGACAATAAAAAAATTTTTAAAAGCTCACTAAGATAAAATTTCTCACCTGTTTTATGGGCAAAAATCCAAAAGTTTATCAACATGCTCTCTTGGCATGGCTGTAGGAAAATAGGTACTCTTATACACTGCCAATGTGAATGCAAAATGATACAATGTTTATGGAAGGAAGTTGGAAACATCTAGAAATTACATATGCCTTTACCCTTTGACCCAGAAATTCCACTTCTAGGAATCAATCCCAAAGTTACACTAGCACAAACTGAAAAAGCATCTGCTCAAAACTGTTGAAAGACTTTTTATCTTATCAAAATACTAGAAATACCTCAAGTATACCTCAAAAGAGGAGTGGTTGAGTAGACTATATCATAACCATCCAATGAGGGCATTAGTCAGCCATTAAAAAGAATGGAAAAAATCTCCAAGCACTACTATGGATATGTCTAAAATATATTGTGAAGTGAAAAAGCAAGGAGGAGAAAATGTGTATGGTATACATTTATCTTAATATACTATCTAGATAAAACAATGAAGAAAAAATCCATAACATTAAAAAAAAAAGGTTACCTCTAAGGGGAGAAAATAGGGTGGAGAGGACAGAGATACAAACTGGACTTCTTTAATATACCTTATTGGTATATTTGATTTTGGAACTATGTAAGTATTTTACATAATTAAACATTTTGGTTGATTAAAAAAATCTATTCACTGAAAAGACAAAAAAACTCTAACAGCCCCACATACATATATTCAGTTTGTGGTGTAGCCATACAACGAAGAAGTATTTCATTCCTCATGACTTTAAAACCCAGGAATTTGAGTGTATGTACCTAATGGGGTATGCCCTATGGACAAAAGAAAGCGTAATCAATGAAAAATTTTTAAAAATCTTAAGCTGTTATCAGTAACAGCTGATGTTAGGCATAGTGTTGGCATTTTATTCTAAGAATGTTATATGTTAATAATCAGTAGTTATGTGATGACTTAATTTAACTATCCCTGTGTCCTTTAAAGTCAGATTGTTATCCTCAGAATAGGAGACAGGAAATAAAAATATAAGATAGGAGAGATTAAAAGCTCTACAGTCTCTACTTTAAATAGGAAGATACAGTAGGTATCTTAGTCCATTCAGGCTGCTATAATAGAATACCATAGACTGGGTGGCTTAAACAATGGAAATTTACTTCTCATACTTCTGGAGTCTGGGAAGTCCAAGGTCAATATACTGGCAGATCTGGTGTCTGATGAAAGCCTAGTTCCTTATTTGCAGATAGCTGTCTTCTTTTTATTATTTTTATTTATGTTTTTAATTTAAATTTTAGTTAACATATTGGTTTATATTGTAATATTGGTTTAAGGAGTAGAATTCAGCAATTCATCACTTACATACAACACCGAGTGCTCATCACAAATGCTCTCCTAAGACCCATCACCCATCTAGCCCATTCCCTACCCACCTCCCTCCATCAAAACTCAGTTTTTTCTGTATCATTAAGAGTGTCTTGTGGTTTGTTTCCCTCTGTTTTGCTTCTAAATTCCACATATGAATGGAGTCATATGGTATTGTCTCTGATTGACTTGTTTCGCTTGGCATAATACACGCTAGCTCCATCCATGTCATAGCAAATGGCAAGATTTCATTCTTTTTGATGGCTGAGTGTGTGTGTGTGTGTGTGTGTGTGTGTGTGTGTGTGTGTTCACCACATATTCTTTATCATTCATCAATCAACAGACATTTGAGCTCGCTCCATAGTTTGGCTATTGTTAAAATTGCTGCTATAAACATTGGAGTGTATGTATCCCTTTGAATCTGTATTTTTGTATCCTTTGGGTAAATATCTAATAGTGCAATTGCTGGGTCATAGGGTAGTTCTATTTTCAGTTTTTTGAGGAACCTCCATAGTGTTCTCCAGAGTAGATGCACCAGTTTGCATCCCCACGAACAGTGCAAGAGGGTTCGCCTTTCTCTGCAACCTCACCAACACCTGTTGTTTCTTGTGCTGTTAATTTTAGCCATTCTGACAGGTGTGAGGTGGTATCTCATGTGGTTTTGATTTGTATTTTCCTGATGATGAATGAAGTTGAGCATTTTTTCATGTGTCAGTTGGCCATCTGGATGTCTTCTTTGGAGAAGTGTCTATTCATGTTTTTTGCCCATTTATTCACTGGATTCTTTGTTTTTTGGGTGTTGAGTTTGAAAAGTTCTTTATAGATTTTGGATACTAACCCTTTATCTGATATGTCATTTGAAAATAACTTCTCCCATTCGATTGGTTGCCTTTTAGTTTTGTTGGTTGTTTCCTTTGCTGTGGAGAAGCTTTTTATCTTGATGAAATCCCAATAGTACATTTTTGCTTTTGTTCCCCTTGCCTCTGGCAATGCGTCTAGTAAGAAGTTGTAATAGCCAAAGTCAGAGAGGTTCCTGCCTGTTTTCTCTTCTAGGATTTTTATGGTTTCCTGTCTTGCATTTAGTTCTTTCATCCATTTTGAATTTATTTTTGTGTATTGTGTAAGAAAGTGGTCCAGTTTCATTCTTCTGCATGTCACTGTCCAATTTCCTCAGCACGATTTGTTGAAGAGACTGTCTTTTTCCCATTGGATATTCTTTCCTGTTTTGTCAAAGATTAGTTGATCATACAGTTGTGGGCAGATGGCTGTCTTCTTAGTTATATATTTATGCAGTGAAGACAGGCTAGAGAGCTCTCTGGGGAACTACTAAGGGAACTAATACCATTCTTATGACCTAATCACATCTCAAAGTGGTACCCTGCCTAAAACCATCACCTTGGGTGTTAGGATTTCCACATATGAATTTTGAGGGACATAAGCATTCAATCCATAACCATAGCAATCTTGATGTAATTTATTTAAAAGCTAAATCCTAGCTTTGTGTGATATTGTAATTTATAATAAGAATATATATTTGGTCTTTGTCTACTGTTCCTGGCACAGAGTTCCTACAACCCTTGGAATTTCTGAAGTGGTAAGAGTGAGAAAGGTGTCATTTGTTGTTATAAAGGTGACTTTTGGACCTTAACTAGGGATGGTGGCTATTTGCCAGGGGAACCAACCTTGTGACTAGAGAGTTGGGACTTTTTAAAATTTTTTGTTTTTAATCTTTATTTTTAAGAGAGAGAGACAGAGTGAGAGCAGGGGAGGAACAGAGAGAGAGGGAGACACAGAATCCAAAGCAGGCTCCAGGCTCTGAGATGTCAGCACAGAGACCAACGCGGGGCTCAAACCCACGAACCATGAGATCATGACCTGAGCCAAAATCGGACGCCTAACCGACTGAGCCACCCAGGCACCCCAAGAGTTGGGACTTTCAATCCCACCCCCTCACCCCAATCCGAACCTCCATGGAGGGGAGTGAGGTTGGAAGTTGAAACAATTGTCAATGGCCAATGATTTATTGTGCCTATGTAATAAAGCCTCTATAAATTCCCCAAAGGACAAGATTTAGAGAGCTTCTGGGTTGGTGAACCTGTGCAGACTTGGAAGAATGGTGTACTTGGAGGGGGCATGGAAGCTCCAAACCCTTTCCTGTACCTTGCTCTATGTATCTCTTCCATTTAGTTGTTCCCACATTATACCTGTATATAATAAACAAGTGACCTAGTAAGCAAAATGCTTCTCTGAGTTCTCTGAGCTACTTTAGCAAATTAATCAAATGCAAGGAGGGGTTGTTGGACCCTGTAATCTTTAGCAGGTCAGTCAGGAGTACAGGTGATGACTTGGGCTTATGAGTGGTATCTGAAGTATTTGTGTTGAGGTGCAGTCTTGTAGTGTAGACTCTGATGCTATCTCTAGTCAGATAGTGTCAGAACTGAGTTGAATTATAGACACCCAGATGGTATCTAAAAATTAATTGCTTGTTAGATGTATAGGGGAACCCACCCCTTACCCCCCTGGTGATATTGTGTGCAGAACTTTTACTTAGTCTAATGGAAAGGCCTAAAAACTATGACTAACCAAAGAGCAATGATGCCCCTTTCACTCAGTCTTTTTTCTTGAAATAGCGTTTCCCACTAAAATAAACCAAAGTACTTGGAACAAAAAATATACCACATGAGTTTGAAACATTTTACCATATTAATAAGCAAGGAGGTTATCAAACACTATGAGGGTCATGTTAAAAGGATTCAGGAATTAACATAAAGAGGATCCTACTGGCAACAGATGGTACAATTCTAATAATACTAGAAAAAAATGTATAGTCGTTTGAGCAGTGTTTCATATATGCTAGTATGTAAACTGTTATTTTCAAAGTTTCTTTATATTTACTGATTTTTGTCTGATTATTCTTTTTTTTAAATTTATTTTAGAGACATAGAGAACGTGAGTAGGGGAGAGGGGCAGAGGCAAAGATAAAGAATCCCAAGCAGGCTCCACACCCAGCGTGGAGCCCAATGAGGGGCTTGATCCCACGGCCCTGGGATCATGACATGAGCCAAAGTCAAGAGTCAGATGCTCAACTGACTGAGCCACTCAGGCACCCTGCCTGATTATTTTTTTAGTTAACTGTGCAAGTAACCATACATGACAGTAAATCAGTGTTATCAGAAAAAAAAAAAAAAAGATGAAATGAGTTGATCATCAGTAAGGATGCAAACTACAAAAACTTTAATACCAAATACATTTAAATCAATGGGTTCTTAATAATACTTAGAAATAATACTTAACAAAAAATAAGTCAATAGCCACCAACAAAATGTATTGGTTCTAGAATGCTAGGAAACCTACTCTCATTTTTAGAACTGGTTAGAAATAGGAGAATAGAGTGGGTTCAAGCATTTACTGTGCCTTTCCTATTTCATACCTTTGGGTAACCAAGTGGTAGATGAGGGGAAATTTCCCTTTATAGAAATATTCTAGGAAACAAATGAAGGAATGATAGAATTGTGGTGTTATCTTTTTCACTGTCCCTTGTACCCCATTGATCCCCATCAGTGATCCAGACTTTGAGCATCATCGACAGCTTATAAAATTAAAAGAAAGACTGTGTACCTCCTTTTGTTTTAGTTTATTTATTTAGAAGGGGGGTCAGAGAGAATCCCAAGCAGGCTCTGCACTGTCAGCACAGAGTCCACAAACGGTGAGATCATGATCCCAGCTGAAATGAAGAATCAGTCACTTAACCAACTGAGCCACCCAGGTGCCTGAAGACTGTGTACCCCCTGATGGAAAAATACATCACCTATAGAAAAGTGTAAAAAAAATCAAATCTAAATTTGACAGAGAACACGGGAAACTACTAACTATACCACAGGGATACAATTAGCAAAATCCAGACTGAGGAAAAGTCTAAAGTCAAATCCCTCAATTTTTCCAACAAGTAAATATTGAGAGACTAAAATGGAGGAGGCTATCAATGAAAATAGATTGAAAAGATTTATCAACCAAATGTAATGTGCCAAACTGGTAAATAAAGGGAAAGAATCAAGCATTAATTCTGTTTTCTATTCAAACTGTGACAGCCCTTTCCCAGCCCCTAGCCACAGTGCCTGCCATCTGATCATCCTTTTCTCTTTAAAAAGTTTTTTTAGTGTTTATTTATTTTTGAGAGACAGAGACACAGAGTGTGAGTGGGAGAGGGGCAGAGACAGAGGGAGACACAGAATCTGAAGCAGGCTCCAGGCTCTGAGCTGTCAGCACAGGGCCTGATGCAGGACTTGAACTCACAAACTGAGAGATCATGACCTGAGCTGAAGCTGGACATTTAACCGACTGAGCCACGAGGCACCCTTGACCATCCTTTTTTCAATCTGTGTTTTTGAACATTGTAGGTACTTTATTTTTTAATTAAAAAACACTTTTTGTTTATTTATTTTGAGAGAGTGAGAGAGTACACATGCTGTGCTAGTGGGGGAGGGGCAGAGAAAGGGAGAGAGAGAATCCCAAGGAGGGTCCTTTGTCAGTGCAGAGCCCAACAAGGGGCTCCATTTCACCAACAGTGAGCTCATGACCTGAGCACCAAAGCAAGAGTCAGATACTTAACCGACTGAGCCACCCAGGAACCCGTTAATGTGGTTACTTTATTATTCCTATTTTACATATGAGAAAACAGAGTCTTAGAGAAGTTGAACGCATTTTTCATGGTCCAGCAGCCAATGTTTAGCTGGAGGCTTATACCTGGGGACAAGATTCCCTGTTCAAGGCTGTTACTTCCTTCAACCACTTACTTTACCGGAAATGTAAAGGAAGAGATGACCTTTTTGGTTACATGTTCTCTTACACTGTAAATATAGTTAAGTAAGGGGCTCCATAGACTTTAGAATGAAGAGCACGAATAGGAATTACATTGAAATTTGTACCCCTTTTATAGCTGAGGGATCGTGCCTTTGCATATAGACTGGAGTTTTGCTTTAAATGGATTGCCGTTTCAGGATTGCTTCAGGGACCAATAGTGGTATAGATAAATGTTTTAGTCTAAGAATATTAACCTGAATATAAAAAAAAATGTGCTATCTAGGGACATAATGTACTTTTGCATTGAAAGTAAGAAAGAAAAAAAATTAAAAACTAGAGCAGAGAGGTATAAAGGTGAAGAGGAAAATAGGTTATGGAAATGAGAAGTCGGCTGGGAAATAGGCTTAATGAATAATTAGTGAGAGGGGCTGGGGGGTACATTTAAGGTTGGACTCACTTTGCAAACTGCATACTTTATAACACTTAGAAGGACACCAAGTACTTTTTAAAAAATATTGATGACAGCAATTCAAACATTACTCATATGTCATAGAAGCCTGGGAGGCTACTACATGGATGTGGTGATGATGTTTATCTTATATCTATTTAGCATATGACCTTTATGTTTTGCATTCAATTAGGGCTCATTGAGGACCATCTGGGTAATGCTGGTAATTATCTCACACTGCGTAGAATTTCACAGTGTTGTACCAATATTCTGTCACTGAATATGACTATTATTATAAAACAGGAATGAGTTGGAAACTTTAATCTCCAAAAGCCATTCTTCAATCTGTGAACAACCTAGCCCCTGAAGGAAGTTTGGCAAATGGATTTTTAAGTTGTGTTTCACAATATCTAGATGAAGTTTGGGTATTGTTTTTTTGTTTTGTTTCATAAAATTGAATATTAAATCTTATACTCACTGCACGAAGTATAGAATAACAAAGTAATAATGACAGTATTTTTAGCATGAAAAATGCGAGCTCAGTAAACTTTAAAGGACTATGGACTCAAAGTTCAAACAATTTCAATTTAAATCTTCCTTTGTCACATGGCTCACATGAATCTAGCTCCCTCAGTCCACCCCTCTGTCATAAATTCTGGTATTTTCTCATATCTTCCATTAACAGTCAGACTTCAAAGCACAGAGATCACAGAATTGTGTTTCCTTTACCCCTATCTACTTCTTTTCCAATAATTCTGCATTCATTGAAGTCTGGTATGCTCATTACCACAAAGAAACTTGAGTTATTCTTTAGTTCTCCATAAATAACAAAAACAAAAACTGATAACATTCTGTAATATTTTTATTAGTTGTGGATGAGATACTGGTTTGTGTAACTGGTTGATAAAACTACTGATCCCAGGGATTAACAAAGTGCACTGAATATGTCAGTTGCTCAATTAATGAAGTTTAGGACTTGATCAAACATGTGCCCCATTCTCAGAACACATGAAGTTTAACCCAAGCAGCCGTTATTTTCATTTTGGCTCTGAATTAAGGCTTGATTAACTTGCCTGGCTTGTTCTGCAGAATAACAGGGCCCCACCCTGCAGTCCTGCAGCCCCTTATAGTATGGGATTTCCTCTCTACAAGGCCAAAAAGTCATTGCATTTGCTATTGTGATGACTTATTACATTAAGAACTCTCCACCCTGTAAACAAGATAATTTAAAACACATTGACGTAAACTAAAAACAAAAATAATCTCATATAAATAGGAGAAACAATAATTTATCAGTCTCTTAAAAAGATCTCTGTTTATTTGTGAACCTGAACTTGAATTTTATACATAGCCTTTACTTTTGTTGTTGTTGTTCTCAAGTTTATTTAGACATTTAATGTATAAACCTCTTTGACTTTCATAAACGGTTGTACTGATGACTATATTTTCTTCCTTCCTACCTGTGTTATAAACAATATAAATGTTTAACAATTCGTCTATGCTTTAATTATCCAATCTGAGCTATCCAATATGCTAGATGTTAGTTATATATGACTAATGAATACTTGAAATGTGGCTAGTGTGAATCGAAATGTGGTGTAAATGTAAAATACACACTGAATTTCAGATGTAATACAACAAAAAAGATGATAAAATATCACCAATATTTTTGTGTTGGTTATTACATATTTGAATGACAATATTTGGAATATGTTAAGTTAAACAACATATATCACTAAATTAATTTTGTTTCTGTTTACTTTTTGAAATATTACTACTAGAAGATTTTGAATTAAATATATGGCTCACTATGTATTTCTATTGGAAAGAACTTTTATAAAGAATACAGATCATTATTAATGTATGCTATAACTGGAGTAGAGAGTTAATGAACAAAAGAGAACTTGTGTAATCATCTACAGGAAACCTTATGGCATTGGCAGGCATAAAAACACGATAAGGATCCAAGTATTCTTTCCTCTAGGAAACTGATGCATTCAGTGATAATCTTAGGTGCATTTCTGATGTCATACATATTCCAATCAGGGAAAGCAGAGTGATTATTTTCGTAAGGATCCAGACAAATTCTTATCCCAAACTGGGGGTACTTAGCATTCTTCCTCCACCTGGAGCACTCTGGCTGGTCTCTCATTTGTTCCCCAACACATTGTGTGTTGTGTTTAGTTTGCCTTTCATTATTGTTATTGGTGTCTTAATAAACGTGCAACAGTTTGAATGTAGAGGCCAAGACTCATTCATCTTCATATCCACCACAGTGCCTGGTACACAATAAGTATTTAATAAATGATTGAGAAAGAAGAGAAGAAAGGAGAGAGGGAAAGAAGGAAAAGCACTCACTGGTAACATTTCAAAGGCTGGGTGGGGGACGAGTGAGAGGTGTGATGGATGAGGAGAGGCAATGGGAGTATTTCCAAATTCCTATTCCATTTGAATATGTCCATGTCCTTTATCTCAGTCCTTGCTCCCAACAATCTCTGCCCACCCCAACCAACTCCTTGTTTCAATGAACAAATGTTTTAAGAAATTTTATCATCACTAAACTGTTCTCTGGGCAAAGGGTTTTCTAGATACTGATTCCAAATGAAACTTCCTAGATGCACATTGGAAAATGTAACTAAGTGAAGCACATTTATCAATCCTTTGAGGATACAAATGGGTGTTGTTGTTGTTGTTTTACATGTCTGTTTGGTTTTGATCTTTGTACCAGCATACATTCTTTTCTACTGCACTTGTGACATTTACTAAAATTAATTCACACTGAGCCCTGATGAAAGCTTCAAGAGATTTCAAAGGATTGGTATACTACGGGCCACCTTTTCTTACTAAAATACAATCAAATTACAAATCAATAAAAAAATAATTAGAAGTCTCCTAAATATTTGAACATTAGGAAACTCATTTTAAATTAGACATGAGACAAAAAAATGAAAGCAGGAAGTAGAAATATTTAGAACTGAATGGTTACAAACATACTGTATATCAAAACTTGTAAAATACAGTTAAAGTAGTACTTAAATAAACTATTATAACTTGAATTTCTTTAATTAGGAAAAGAGAAGAAAGTGTGAAAAAAATGAACTAAGCATCTATTTTGGTTAGTTTGTCTATGGTAACCAACAATCATGAAACTTAGTGTTCTACAATGATAAAAATTTCTTCCTTTCTCACATTATATGTAGCTTGGTGTCAGCTACTGCTTGGCCCCAGTGTTGCTCTGGCCTCTGGCTCTGCTCCATGTGTCTTCTCATTCCAAGATCCAGGCTGACAAGACCCTCTTTGGGGACCAGTTTGTTATTGTTTTTATGGCTAAGGTGAGGAACCAGAAAGCTGGTGGGAACTCATTTGTACCTCAAAGCTTTTACTCAGAACTGGCATGTTGTCAAAGCAAGCCCATGCCCAAGCCAAAAGTCAATGGATTGAAAAGCATTACAAGAAAATATATTACTGACTGCTATCTTGATAAAAAATATTTAGTTTCCTTCCTTCTGCAGTCCAACTATATTCACCCCCACCTCTAAAGAAGAAATCCTGAATGTCTCATTCAGTCTCAGCAAAAAATCAAGACCTAGTGTCTGATGATAGTCTTTCTATTGGGTGGAGATTTGGAGATCTTTCAAATGAAACGCACTTACCTCAAATATATAATCCTGGGGCAGTGACTGATAGCTCAACAAGCATTCCCAATGGAAGGAAATGTTACTTGATTAGGCCTTTATTTTGCTCAGTCCAATGTTTTCCTAGGTGCTGAAATTGTTTCTCTGAAAGAGCCTTCTTTTCTATTATCCTCCTAGACCACATCTCATAAGAGCACTGGAATAATACGCATCTTGAGAAGCTGAGTATCTTGGTAAGCTTATATTTTTCTTTGTAGGCAAGTGGGGATCCCAAAACTGTTTTATCCTTTAATAGTAAGCCTTTTTTAATCCAGCCTATTGGCACTTTTGGTAAAATATCTCTTTAAAATGTGGGTTTTAAAATTTTATTTAATTTTAATCAGCCACATGTGCAAATAGCTATACTGCTAGTCTTTTGAAATGTGGCTTTCTTTCTAGATTTACAGATAACCTAATAGGCTTTAAGGAGACTATAAGTATCTCTTTTTTGCTAAGCCATTTTATTCCCACTATATGATATTCTAGAGTTTTTAACAAAGATTATGAATGTCAATGCTCGTTTTGGGGAATGGATCTTCATCTGAGCCTTAATGATGTCTTTGTTGCTCAAAGCATTTCTGTTTATCTTTTACTAATTAGAAACAGGTCTGTTTTTCAACTTTGCAATTCCTATAATTCCTGGTTGCTCTCATTTCTGTTTTTCCCCTGCTTGTAAAGCAGTCCAGTGCTCTTCTGAGTTCACCTAACAATCCTGGGGGCGAATAATAACCAAGTCATACTAGTAACATTCTATTTTGAAACCTCTTTTCCCAAAGCCACTCATTCTTAAGGAGATTTTCTGTTAAGTTATTGCAGATGAGAGTCTGCTAAATGCTTTGCTACTACACACCGTGGCTCACTACTTTTCCATCCTCCAATGATCGTTCCTTTATGACTTGTCTTTTGGTCCCAAAGTTAACACACAGATTTCTGTTGTTGTTGTTGTTGTTGTTATAGGAGCGCCTCACTTTAAGACACCAGTATCTGTTTTAGTCAACTTTGCTATAGTAACAAATAAGCTCAAAATCTTAGTGCTTGTAACAAAAATTCATTTTTTGCTCATGTTGCACAGAATGTTGGGTCACCCACAGTTCAGCTAGATGCTTTAAATAAGACGGGCTCTGCTCTGCTGTCTTCCCATTCTGTGACTGAAAGTTCGGCTTCTGTGCCAACAATTCTCAATGCCTCTTAAAGCTTCCACCCAGAATGGGAAGTAAAAGAACTGGCACCCTGTCCCTTCTGCTCATGTTCCATTTTCTAAAGCAAGTATAGAGTTTAGACTACAGTAAGTGGACAAGGAATTACGATCCTTTTATAGGGAAGGGTGACAGGAATGGTTGCAAATAATAACAGAATTTACCACACAATTCCATCTTACATGATTTGAAACACAGGATAAGCCACCCTCATAAAAATGGAAAGAAAAATTTAAAAAATAGAAAAGAAACATCAAAAATATATTAAGTAGGGGCGCCTGGGTGGCTCAGTCGGTTAAGCGTCCAACTTCAGCTCAGGTCATGATCTCACAGTTCGTGAGTTCAAGCCTCGCGTTGGGCTCTGTGTTGACAGCTCAGAGCCTGGAGCCTGCTTCAGATTCTGTGTCCCCCTCTCTCTCTGCCCCCTGCCCTGCTCACACTCTGTCTCTGTCTCTCAAAAAGTGAATAAACGTTAGCAAAAAAAAATTTTTTTAAGAATATATTAAGTAAACCAAATCCTTAAAAAAATAATAAGAAAACTGAGAAACCTCTGGAAAGCTTGGTCAAAGAAAGTGAAAGAGGCTAGAAATAGAAAAGGAGGCTATAACCAGAGATATAGCAAAGATTTTATCAAACATTCAAGGAACAAAGGCTTTGATCCCATACGAAATACGGTAGAGAATATAATATGGAAAAAGAAATCTTCCCCTAAATAAATTCTAGAAAGCTAAGTTAACCTTGGGTACCAAACCTGGAAAGAACAGAAAGAGAAAGACAATATTTAGAACCATCTTATTCATGAACATGATGTTAAAATTCTATGCATAATACTAGCAAAAAATACTAGGAATATATTAAAAGGCAAATATATTGTGAACAATTTTATTCTAGCAATGCAAGCCTTGTTTACCATAAGCAAGTCGGTGATAGTAGTTTTTAATATAAAAGGCTTAAATTAAAAATATTAGTTTATTATCTCAATAGAGAGACAAAAAGCTTTTGATGAAATTGAACACTGGTTGATAAAAACACTCAGTAAGGAATAATAAACTCTAATGAATAAATAGCATCTAGACAAAATACTCAGAAAATATTTCAATAGTAGAATATTAAAAATTTTCCTTTTCAGATAATAAAAGACAAGTCTGCCTTGAAGCACCCCTTCTGTTCAATTCTATGATAAGGCAAAAAGGCAGGAAAAGAAGTGAGAGGTGTAAGAATTGCAAAGAAAGAAAAAAATATATTATTTGTAACATAGAGTTTATCAATGTTTCTGGATACAAAACCAAATTTAAAAATTACTTTTCTAAGCATAAGCAATAAAGAAGAAGAAAATGTAATAATAATAGTATGCCACGTATAACACCCTCAAGAAATATTAAATATCGAAGAATAGGTATAACATGTGCCAGACCATAATAGAAAAAATACAATTTTATTGAAAGATATTTTATAAAAACTTGCATAGAGAGATATATCACTTATGAATTCAAAACCTCAATACTATATGAATTTCAAAATCTCAGTGGATATTTTTGTGAAACTTGGCAAATTAATTTAAATTTCAGATTGAAAAGAAAAGCCTGAGAAAAGCCAGAATTCTCCTGAAGAAAAGGATCAATGATTGATCTTCCATTATCAGTTTTCAAGACTGATAAATTCTTAATAATTAAGATAGTGTACATTGGTACAGAGACAGACAAATGAACCATTTGGACAAAAAAAAAAGTGTACAGAAACATACCTCTGACAGTATGGAACATTGTTTTATGGCATGGATTGTACTGAGATCCTTGGGGAAAGAATATGTTTTTTATTAAGCAGGGCTAGATAATTGGTTTTTCATATAGAAAAAAAAAAGGATTTCTTACCCCACAGCTTACAAAAAGTCTTCTCCTTCCAAATTGGCATTAAATTGATAGGGTAAGTTCACTTAATTTTAGATGAATTAAGGATCTAAATGTAAAAGTCAAACAATAAAACATTGAGAAGACCATATAAGGTACTCTGACTTAAGAAATATATATTAAATAAGATATTCAAATTATCCCTACTCAATTAAATACAAAGTTGACTATATTATAATTCGAAGTTATGCTCAGTGAAACATGCCATAAGAAAAGAAAAACCACAGATTTGAAAATGTATTTGCACAATGCAAAATGCAAAATGGATGTATACCAAAAATATAAATAACTCCTACAGACCACCAACCCCAAAAACAATCCAAAAGAAATGAAAAATGGACAAAAGACTTGAGAAGACTTGATGTTACAGAAGAGGAATTATAAATGACCAGTAACTTAAATAATATTTATCCTCATTAGCAACATGGAAAATGCAATTTAAATACTATCTCTAATGAGATAGTATTTCATGTCTAGCAACTAAGAAAAAATGTTGGGTATTGGTGAAGCCGTGGAACAACCAGAGCATTTATGTACTGTTTGTGAAAGTATTAATGGGTATAACAACTTTGGGGAAAAGGAAACATTTTTTAGTAGGATGAAAATGTACAGACCCTATGATAGAGCAATTTCACTGTTCACTGTTTGGTATATAATCTAGAAAAATATTTGCATATATTCACTAGGAGATACTATTTATAAATACCAAAAAAAAACAAGCAAATAACAGCAAGAACTCAAATCTAGAAACTAACAAAATACCCATTATTAGTAGACATGGTAAACACATTCTGACATCTTCCTGTTACAAAGTACTATGTACTTGAGAAAAAAATTAATAAATTACAATTATTCACAACAATTTGGATATACTTAGGAACATAACATTTAATGAAAAAATAAATTTAGAGATGCCAGCATAGGGGTGACTGTGTGGCTCAGTCAGTTAAGCGTCCAACTTCGGCTCAGGTCATGATCTGGTGGTTTGTGAGTTCGAGCCCCATGTCAGGCTCTGTGCTGACAGCTCCGAGCACGGAGCCTGCTTCGGATTCGGTGTCTCCCTCTCTCTCTGCCCCTCCCCAACTTGGGAGCATGCGCATACGTGCACGCACACTCTTTCTTTCTCTCTCTCTCCCAAAAATAAATAAACATTAAAAAAATTAATTAGAGATGCCAGTGTACATGGTAAAACTCTAAAGGTAAGAGAGTGATAAAACAAAATTCAACATCATGCTCCCCCCTATGGGAGAATGGGTAAGGTGAAAGGCAAATGGGAGACAACCGTGACAAAAATAAGGCGTAGTTCTTCTTATTGAATTGGGTGGTGGGTAAATTGGAGTTCTTTCCATTTCTTATGTACATATAAATACTTTGTAACTACTCAGTACTCCATCATGAGATAACAATGAAGTATGCACAATACTGAAGAGTTAGCCACACTTCAAGGGACACCAGTATGTTGATGTAGATGATAGACTTTTTTCAGGCCAATGGAGACCCAGAGGACAACATGTGGACAAGAGCTCTGCCCTGACACTGTGAATATAATGAGCTTCTCCTTTAGTATGCCATCTGGGGGAAGAACAAGTCCAGGAAGACCCCTCCTTTTGAGAAGGCAGACACAGCCCTGATACAGAATTTGAGCTTTGTACTGACAAAATATTTTCATAAAGAAAACTATTTTGAGCTGAAAGAGGCTGAATTATCTTCGGTTGACAAATTTCCTCCCATCCCACTATTATCAATAAGAATAGGAATTCCAGAGGTGAATAATATAAAATAAAATGGTATTTTGAGACAGCTAAATCATTGGGTATACTCAGTATTGCCCCCATTAGAAGTACTGCAGGAGTAAGTTCAAGGTGATATTGCAGCCGGTAAGGAAACTGTCCCCAATCCAGACTTGAGAAACAGGACATCAGAGAGGGCTTCCTGAGATCATTGGCAAAATGACACCAAACAGAATAGTCAAGGAAGTTTTCTAGTCAGAAGAAGAAGCGCATGTAAGAACCACCCTCCTATCTTCCACCTACCCTAGTAATCATTGATAGATGTATGTGGTGCCCTACTTCTCTATGAATTAGAGTGATAATCTCTTACTAAAGGCATATTAGGCCCAGGAGAGCTCTGGGCATCTATTTTCTAGTTTCACACAGCCCTGTGAGCTTCTTACCTCATAGCTCTTACCACTATCTATTACAACATTTTCCTTATTTGTCTTCCCCTCTAGGGTGAGAGCTCCTGGAACATTTCTATTACTTTGCCTGTAATGCCCAGCTGGAGGTTGGCACAGAGTGTCAAACAATGTTTAATAAATGTTGAAAGAATAAAAAACAGGACAGAATGATCAAAGGGAAAGGGTGTACCAGTGAGCCGAATACATCCAAAAGGAAAGAAATCTAAGAATGTGCAAGAAACCAGTTCAGAAGCAAACTGGAAATAAGATATGTTTTAATTCAAAGTCCTTTTAGTCTCCATTGACCTCTTGCTATTTAATCCATCAAAGAGCTGTGCTATCCTTTAGTAAATCATTACCAAATGTTATTGGTTTATTGGTTCTGGGAATCAAGACAGGCTTATCTAAAACTTAATCAATATTACATTGAAGTTTGATAATGTGATCTGATTGTAGAGAGGTGATCCAAAAAGGTGATGAATTTTCTATATAGGATAGCATATTTAATTGTATTAAATTGTACTGTTAAATTGGTGATTCTTATAACTGAATTAAAATTATTGTTACCACATTAAGCAGTACCTATTGTTGCGGGTGGCACAACTCTAACAAATCTAAATGAAAAAGCACAACACAATAAAATTTTGGATTACCTTCTGGGCTTGTAAAGAGTGATATAATGTAACTCCAGGGGTTTGCAGCAGGTACTATTATAGCAGCTTATTACTGGGCTCTAGCTTTGAATGGACCTTGGGTTTTCCTTTTAAGTAGGAGCCTGTATTATAGGACAAAAGAGCTTTATCTCTTGTGACGGGAAGGCTAAGAATAACTGTTCTTTATGAGTCATGCAAACACATTCCAAAAAGGGCTTTCTTCTATTCAACATCTGTAACAGCTCTTCGTGTCCTTTCCCACCACCTCAGCCCAGGTAGAGCCGACAGGCAATGGATAATGGGCAGCGGTTATTTTTACTCTATTGAATCCCAATAAAGGAACAAAAAAATAATTCACGAGAACAAATAGTATTTCAGTTCTCTGTCTTCAGAGACAAAATGTGGCCAAGAGTGACCTTTGGGGGACCAGAACTATAGAAGAATTTTTTTTTAGCTCATAGTTGGTGCCAATTTCTCACCAAGAGAGAGAAATCTAGCTCCCTGGCTGAATACTCATTTTAGCATCTTTTGTGGAGATGATCACTTGATGTTTGGAGAAAATGTTTTGCCCCAGGTAGCCAGTCTTACCCAGGAAGCTCCCTAATGCCATTTTTTCTTCAGAAATGAATCTAATTTGTATTATTTTAGAAAGCTGACATGCCACATGAAGATACTGTTTTCATATATTTAAAAATCAGAAAGGAGCTTTATTTCTTTTTTTAACAAAATCTTAGACTTATCTATTAAAAATTGACCAGACAGACTACTCTTCAACTCCAAATTCAAAGCCAGGGCAGAGGGTAATAATTTTTTTGATGACGCTTTTGGGTGAAGAGTTCTCCTGCCCTTCAGCTGGGGGAGGGAGGAGGCTGGCTCTGATGGGGTCTTAGGTACTCATCTTTGACATAAAACTGCAGAGTACTGAGGAAGGGATATCTGATTTCACACTTCCCAAAAGCCACTGTGTTTGCTCATGTTTGACTTCCTGCACTAGAGGCGGAGTGGACACAATACTGTGTAGCTATATAGTTCAGAAGAAAGGTTTGCCTCTCTCTCTCTCTCCTTGCTAAAATTCTGAAAGTAAAAAGCAGAGGGACACCTGGATGGCTCAGTTGGTTAAGCATAGGACTCTTAGTTTCGGCTGAGGTCATGATCTCGTAGTTTTGAGAGTTTGAGCCCCACATCGGGCCCCAAGCTGTTAGCATAAAGCCTGCTTGAGAGTCTCTCTCTCCCTCTCTCTGCCCCTCCCCTACTTGTGCTCTCTCTCTCCCTCTCTTTCTCAAAATAAATAAATAAACTTTTAAAAACAGGAGAGAGATGGTATGTATTTATGTGGATTATAAATAAAAACCAGTATACTAGAAGGGACCAGCTGTGAGTGTTTTTCACTTAACTTAGGAAAAAAGAGATTGTCTCACAACAAAGTTTTCTCCGTGAAATGGCAATTGTGCAGAATCATGAGTTCTCTCATAAAGTAGTCAATGATATTTGTTGAATGAATGAACACCCTTCTAAGAAGAGAAACAAATATTCAAATATTCTCCAGCTGGATATTTATGTTCCTTAGTGGCTTGACCTCAAAGTGAAACAAACAAACAAACAAACAAAAACCCCACCTGGCTGGGATATTATAGTTTCTTATATCAATGCAGCAAACCAGCACACTTCGGGCAGCTACTGTGCGGAATAAATAACAACAGCTGCTTAATGAATCCTCAAATTACAGATTTTTTTTCCCCTTACATCGCAGCACGGTGGAGCTAATGAAGGGCAAAATTTACACAAATAATTAAAATGATGCCAGCTTGTACAAGAAAGAGGAGGGGCCCTGACTAGTCAAGACTCAAAAGATCAGCAGCTGCAGATGCCGATTTGAAAAGACACAACCTTTCTCGCTCTTGAGGGGCGGGCTTCCTGCCTGACAGCAACGCTTTCAGGGAATGAAAACCCTCTCAGGCCCAGAGAGTGAGCCAAACATCGGTAGGGCCCTTCCGTGGCAGTTGTACTGGTTGCCATGATTTTCTAACTGGTTCCAGTTCTTTTTGTTGTGTTCTGGTGCTGCAAAGCAACAGAAGGAAGGAGAATATGCCTGCAGGGCTTTTGATGGCGCACAGAGTTTTTTCTCAGAATGTATTTCTGTTGCCATCTGCACCAAAATAACATTTTTTAAACATTAGTTTGAATGCCTTCAATTCACACAAACAATTCACATAAATAGTTTAATGTCCCTCATTTTCCACCTCCTCCAACTGCCCCATGTTCCCCAACTAAACACATATTCTCTTTGAATACTTTATTATTTTTACTTATCCATGTGCCAGCCTCCTTCCCTTCTCATCCTGATGTCCAGCAGAGGGAATCGAAAAAAAAAAATTTTTTTTTTTTGCCAGTTATAGGACTGTCAAATTATTTTTAGGCACAGTTTAGGTAGACAGGACCACCTTATAATGATCTCAATTTCCACAAGAACTATGAAATTTGAAAAGTTGATTGAAAAGTATATTTTTTTCATTATTCTTTTCACCCCATTAGTTCCCATTATAAAGTTGGAAAATACTGCTTTTGGAGAAAATAATCAGTCCTGGAAGGTAATTTTTTAAAGGTCATGAAAGAAGTACTTTTAAAACCAGAAGCATGAAATTCCCCGTTGTCACGGGAGGTATTACCTTGTCTGAAAATTCTTATTGACATAGTTAATAAGATGTTCTCTAGTGTGCTCAGTTAAGTACTTTGTTAAATCAGCTATTTGTTTCCTTTTATAGCAGCTGGAAGAGATGGCATTTCAAATGCAAACAATTTTCCAGGCCCTGGGAAAGTTATGAAAAGTAAGTTTAGGTTGTTTGAGATTTTTCTTGCTTCTGGACATAGGCCTATATTGCTATGGTCTTCCCACTGAAGGAATAGATTTTCCTGTGACTTTTTGTGACCACTACCATTTTAGGCTGACCCTTACATTGATCTGTACAGTCATGCAGTCCTAAGTGGTGAGCTCACCTAAATGGTGAGCATGATAATGAGGGTTGGGTGCAGACTATACCCCTCCATCATCATGAATCTCTGTGCAACATCTACTTGTTGAACATCCACTGAGCTCTACTGAGGCACCAAAATAATATGTGAAAGGGGTACTCACCTTCAATGTCTAGCTTGACTAAAATATGATAAGCATCTATACCGGTTTCAGTTGCAAGTGACAGAAAAATGCAAAGTAGCTTACACTAGAAATAAATCTATTGATAAATGAATGAAATCTATAGGAACAGGACTGGCATCAGTCTTGGTTGGATTTAGGTCCTCAAACAATATCAGGTGTGTTGAATTAGTTGTACTCTTTTCTATGGGTTGACTTTCTTCCTAGACTGACAAGATGGCAAGATGGTCCAGAAGCTCTCCATATCACATCCTCTTGGGTGGCAAGGAGACAATATTTCTTACTGATAATTCCTGCCCAAATCTGGGAATCCTTTCTGATAGAAACAACTCTGCAGAATTCAGTGCTCTGATTAACCAGGCCTGGGTAAGATTCCCAGAAAGGGGGTTCAGTGGCTTGATTGGCCAGAAATGAATCACATGTTTCACCATTTTCCTCAGAGTTAGAAGCCAGTCTCCTGGACTGAGCTCTGGAAAGTTATTCTCCAAAGGAAATTCATATCTCTTCAGAAAAGAGAGAAATGAATAAAAAATATACACTATCAGTATTATACTGGCTATTTAAAAGGCATATTTAAGTATTTACGATGTTCTCAACATAGTGTTAAGCATGTATATGCCTCACTTCATTTAATTTGTTTCTTTCATCAACTTTATGAGGTGGTTACAACTATGATCTACATTTTATATATTTAAGAAGTCAACAGTTTCAAAATTTAAGTAACCTGCCTGAGGTCACACTGTTACAAGTAGGTGAGGCCGGGATCTGAGCTACAATGACTGATTTTGGAGCCTGTACCGTGAAGCACTGGGACATACCATCACTGAGAAAGACAGTGACAACTATAACATCTAATGCTTGTTGGTACTTACTATGCAAAGGGCTTTATGTCAATTAGGAGCAAAGTGCTGCACCCAAGCAGTATACAGCAGCTTATCTTCCTAGAAAGGCTTTACACAAATTCAGAAATGGACACAAGAGTTTAGACTCCCCCTAGAGTAAAGTAAGCCTAGGGAAGCAGTTTGCAGTGGGGGAGGGGAGCTTGGGGGAGAGGAAGTGCTATGCCTTGAGGAAGCTGTTTTCAGTAGCAGAAAGATATAAGCATATTTATAGGCTGAAGAGAAGCCAAGAGAGGCAACACTTGATAACGCAAAACGATAAACCAAAAACAAAACCAAACAGGAAATCGTTTATGCAGCAGAGTCTCAGGAGAGGTGGGAGGGAAGGAGATTCCAAGCTTTGATGGAGGTGTTTAGGTTTGGATAGAAGGGATGACACCTTCTATAAGATAGAGGGCAAGAATGGAAGAGAGGGACAAAGGGAAATCATAGCTTCCTTGTAAAAGAAAATTCATTTCATTACAGCTTACCCAGCGCTTCACATGAAATAAATAGAATTCTACCTTTAATTCTGCTTTTATTCCATCTTCCATTGAGTCAAGACTCTTTTAATAGTGCCAAATCACCCACTTTGGGGTTAGTTTTATACAGCATTTTGAAAGCATTTAGCATATTCCTTTATGGAACTCCTGCCAAATTTGCTTGCTTGTTTATTTACTAACTTTGATTAAGCAGGTTACAGGTGCTTTCCCTCTGTCATTCTGGTGTTTTTATGGCGAATGTCCACAAAAGGACTAGTCACATAATTTATTATGGAAAAACATATAACTTGTTATTCACAAAACTTATGTATATAAATTAATGTAAATAGGCAAGGAATATGTTTCCATGAGAGAGATAAGGATAAGCTAAGTAATTAGCTACAGTTTGCAATGTAGATAAATTGGCAGCTGGAAGGGACAACCCATTACTTTATAATTAATTGACTTAGATCTTTTTAAAATTAATTAGTTGGGAAGTACAGCTGGGCAGAGACTGATGTACAAGGAGCCTTCCGTACTCCCATCAGAAATCAAGGTCAAACAAGTGTTTATGGCGATTTCACCTTTCAACTACTGTTCAGCAGTAATTCAATCAGGTAATTATTGCTTAGATATTCCTTAAGTGTCTTCTCCAGGTTCTACTGGGTCTTTCAGTAAATCCACAGGTAACTGTATTTTCTAAATATTGACTTATCCTAATTATAGATCTATTGTTCTGTAGACATTAAAGAAATGCATCCTGTATTGAGTGCTTACTACATGCCAGGGCCCATGATGAGTCACTCATATACTTTATTTCAGTTTTCCTCATAGGATCCCTATGAATTAGGTGTTCAAAGAGGTGGTATAGTGTAGTGGTGAAAGGTGAGATTCAAAAGCCTGACCACCTAGGTTTAGATCTGGCCATTCAATTAACTGCTGTGTGATGCTGGACAAATTACTGAACCTCTCTGTCTCTCAGTATCCTCATCTGTAAGATGGTGATAAGAGTACCTTCCTCATGAGTGTATATGTATTAAATTAGTTAATCTGCATAAAGTGTTTACAGTGAAACCGGGCCTTCACATAGTGCTGTCGTTATTTTTCCCATCACGCTCTGCCAGTAATGATAATAGGCACATTTCTGAGTACTTACCTTCCTCTAAATAGTGTACCTGTATTAACTGACTTAATCCTCCTGAGAATCCCATCAGGTAGACATGACATAAATCAAATGAATCCTCATTTTACAGATAAGAGAACTGAGGCACAGGGAAGACTAATAACTTTCCCAACATTACCTAATCACTTAGTAGAAGAGCCAGGGTTTACTTTCAAAATCCGTCTTCAAAACTCATGCTTTTAACTACTCTGCCATAGTGTCATATTCTTCCAGAATTATCTGGAAGACATACCTAATGGAATGCAGTTCCCAGAAGGAGCAATGTTCATTTATGACTGTCATTATAGGTGCCCTTGGCCTGGAATGCTCTGCTTCCCTTGCCCACTGTTGAACACCCTGTTCCACCTTAAATTGTCAACAACAAAATCTTCAGAGATTCTTCTCTTAAGGAGAAGCCATCTGTGACGGAGTTTTCTGCATCTTCCCCTGTGGACCCACAGAATCCTATGCTTATCTCTTTTATAACATTCTTATACCATGTCAGTCTGTTAGTCAAATAATCAATAGATATATTTATAAATTCATCAATGACTGATCAATGAGTCCCTTTTCTCAAGAAGCATATGTCCTAGTGGAGAATGATAAATTTTAAACCTGTCGAAAAATTTAAAGATTAAGATAATTTCAGATGTTATGATGGGTTAGTGTAGAAAGGGGCTGGCTGTGCTGGTCCAACTCGGTTGGAGATGAGAAATAATGGCCAGTAGCCAGGCACATACAAGTCAGTGTGGAGAGCATTTCAAACAGAAGGACCAGCAAGTGCAAAAGCCCTTTTGTGGGATCAGTTTTGCTGCATTTGAAGAACAAAATGTGCAACTAAGAATAACATTAAGATATGCATAGTCATTATTTATTTACATGTTTACCTTCCTACCTAAACTGTGAATGCTTTCTGGTTTAGCATTCTGTTTAGCAGATTTTCTGGACAATGGTCTTTTTTTGGCTAATTGGCTGAATAACATCATTGACACAAGTGAACTGTTATTTAAGGTAACTAATTTCTTTTTCTCTTCCTCCTGCCTTTTTTAATAATTGCTACTCTTCTGAAATGATTGCCAAAATTCTCTCTCTCTCTTTTTACTAGTCCCCTCTACACATTTCTGTTTTCTTTTGGTTCTAGCTTTCCCTACATCTATTTCTCCTGTCTTTTGATTCCCCACCACCCCTTTTTTCCCCTTGATCCCTTTTGTTGTCTCAGGTAATCCCCTCTAGGCTACAGGGGTCTGGAAGGAGGTATACTCTTTGGATGGGGATAAAGCTGCTCATACATATCTTAGCTTCTTTACTCTGAATCCTCTTTTATAGACCTTGAAGAATTCCTTATATTTCTCGGGGTCAACACCAAAGCTCAAAACATAACCTCATCCTGAGATCCTCTTTTGGTAAATGAATGCAAGCTGGTTTTCTTTTAAGCCATTGTTCTGGATGCAGCCTTTAGAAGAGGGAGAGAATAAGGTGAACCACCTTGATGCTTCCAGCTCACCTGGGGAGAAGTTTTGATTGCTCTTAGAAGCTTGATTGCTCTTAGAGACTGAGGTTAAAGAAGTTTAAAAAGCAAAAAGGGGAGACCAATTTTAATAGTTAACCATAAAGGATTCCTAGAGTTCCTTTTCTTCCATCTGATAGAGAAAAGAAGCAACTCCTGTGCCTTTGTCTTGCAGGAAAGCTTTCTTCTGCTCCCCAGGAGTTTATACAGCTATTCAGGAGTAAAAGATAACCAAGAATGAACTCGGACCTCCCCTGGGGCCTTAAAGGCCATCTCTTTAGTTGCTAATCGGCTGAACCCACACATCTTAGATATATAAATTTTAATCAGCTTCCCTCCCATTTCTCCCCTTGTCTTCCAGGGACTGGGTTCCACCTACAAAGAGTATTGGAATTGATTTTGAAAATATAGGAGATCAGCTTCTTCTTGCCTGTGATTGTTCTTGAGATGCCATCTAAGATGACCTACTTCCCCTCACCTTCTTCCCAGGCACTGTGGGGATTTCTGTCTGGCCACTGTCATTTCATAGCTGCAAACACAATGCAACCCCATGACCTTGCGTTGCAAAAGAAAACCTGGTGCTTTTTTAAAAGCTACATTTTAGTGTTTGCTTTAGCTACTAATTGAAATGGCCTAGAATACCTTTAATTATTCTAAGATCTTATACACCAAAGGATCTTGGTGTACAAATGTCTTACGTAGTAGGGTGCTTTCCAGGAATCAAAAGATGGAGAAACAATACTGTACAGATTCTACTCTTGGGCTCTGGACTCAGACTGGGTCAAATGCCTGCATCAACGCTTAGAGCAGTGCCATGTTTAGAGTTATTTAATATCTCTGTAGCTCAGTTTTCTTATATTTACAGGAGAACAACAGTTTCTAGGGTTTGGAGAAGGAGTCAATAAGATAATGCATGTAAAGCACTGAGCATAGTGTCAAACCCAATATAAACATTCAATAGAAGTGATGATTATTTTGGTCATTGGGATAAAGGAGTAGAAAGGGAAGAGATAGGCTCTGAATCTAGTGGCCTCGACTACTCATCCTCAGCTGGATGTCCTTGCTTGTGTTCTCGGCCTCTGTACCTGCCATAACCATAGCTGTATAGGCAGCTCCATGAATGGTCCCAAGAGGCACAGAAATTCTAATTGGTGAGATTAGCCATGGGTTTTTTTATTTGCCAATATCAGTAAAATGGTGAATTAAAAAGAAAGCATTCAGAATTACAAGATCATCGATAGGGGCATTACGAGAAAATAAAGAAACCATCAAATCCAATTGAATTGAAAAAGGTGCTATGCATCTAGTATTGTATGGGGCTGTCTTGGGAGACTGGGGGAGGGCAGGAGGAGGGGAAGGAGACCTAATCACTTCCTTCAAAATTACAATACAGGAGTAGTCATTAAAAACAAAAAATTAGCACGTCATCTGCTGAAGGGCATATAGTTACTGAGAGGAAATGGTGCACCTTACTCTTATGTTCCCTAGACCTTCTGGTGTGCTGTAGAGTGCAGGCACAATGCCTAGTAACATTTACTGTATGGTTGGAGAGAATATGCAATTTTTAACGTAGAGGAAAAGGTAAGTGGCATCACACCCAGACAATGAGATAATTATAGCAAAATAGTCCAAAGCATTGACTCTGGAGACAGAACGCCTAAATTCAAGTCCAGACTCCCTTGCTTATTAGCCGTCTGATCTTATACAATTCATCTTAACCTTTCTATGTGCTTTAATTTTCTCATCTCTCAAGTAGGAACAAGAATAGTCCTCCCCTACAGAGTTGTCAGCATTAAGTGAGAAAATGCACATAGCCCCCAGCTCAAGAACTCAATGAATGGTAGTTTTTATGATTATTAGCAAAGAATACTTTTGGTTTCATTGGATCTTTCTTTGTAAAAACTCATTTCTTTTTTACCTGTTCACAGCTATGAGTGAAATCAGTTTGTCTTCACCAAATCACTTTTAGGTGCCAAGTTACCCACTGAGACAGCAGAGTTAAGACTGACATATTGGACGGGGCTCTTGAAGTTTTCTAACAGAAGTCAATTTTTTTGTTTGTTTGCTTCGAAAGCAGAAGCGGATGTGTTTTGCAAACATTTGACTCATTCCTCACACGAACCTCAGTATTGATGTCCTCACTCCACATAATGTGCAGCCATGAGGAGATGAGAGGTGAGAAGTGTTCATGTCTACTAGTTAAATAGATAACCAGACATTATAAACTGAGAGGCCATTTCTGCCTCCACCGGCTGGCTGGGCAAGTCACCTGACCTCACTGAGACGGCTTTATCCAACTTTAAAATGAGGATAATGGGATTCCTCTACCCACACAGGGATGTTGGGTAGGTTAGTTATTTGATGTTTGCAATATGCTGGGAGATAAAAGGCAGTATGGAAATATAAAATATATTAAAGAAGAACAAAGTGAGATGTTAAAAGTGATGGCCAATGCAATAGAATGAAGAGATTGGGCAACAGAACCTGGAAGATAATAAAGTTGTTGTAACACTAAATCATAATATTGATACTAGGGTTTTGAAGGGCTCATTCAAAATAGCTCTTTTGATATACAATAGTGAATTTCTGACTATTGCAACAGTTTCCTTCTATTCCAAATGAACACTGGCTTAAAAGAAATAAAAGGTGCTTATCTCAATCAAGGTTAAATCTTTCCTATATTCTTCCGTGAATTAATATGACCTTGTAATACTAACCCTTGGTGTTGAGCATATCCTCCTAATAATACTTATTTTGTTTTTATGGCATTTGTCTTAGATGAAAGGTCAGAGACCGTCTATCCAGGAAAATAAGCTAGATAAAAAATTTTCAATAAATAACTTACAAAGTCAGTGTTTCTCATCTCTCAATTCAGTTCAGAAACCAGCTTGACCTTTTTTCTGCTAACGGCAATAAAAGCTGACTGGATCAAAGTGACCTTTTTTCTTCTTCTTCTTTTCTGTTCCTATTTCTGAGCCATCTGGTTTGACAGCCGCACGAGCTGAAATACTTTCTTTTGCAGTCTTTAGAAATGCCCCCTAGAGGCAAATAACCATTTGGCAGAACCAGCAAATACAAAGTATAAAAGAATATCTCCTGCTTGTTCTTTTTAAGGTCGTGTGTGGAGGAGTCAGGGCAGGGGGTGAGAATACCCTCTGCCTGCTTGGCAGGTTTATAGAGCCATTTCAGGTGGAAGATACGTTTTCAGGCCCAAAGGAATTTGATCTCATTTCTTTTCTATGGCCAATAATGTAATAGCACCTTGGTATTCAACCATAATGTGTCAGCAACCTTGGATAATTTTAAAAGTTTGCAGAAATCACCCTTCATGCTAAAATACATGTGTGAATACTGACCTAAATTTATTGCTGAAATCCTAGTCCATGCTTCTTGATAATCACCTTTACCAAAGTCCTTTGGTGATTAAGGACATCCTGAAAAATAGGACTTTTGAGTGGCTGGGGGCTGAGATCTGAGTAGCAAATACAAATCACCTCACTCACTCAAAAATGCAGCTTTGGTTGCTTCGGGCATGATTATCTTGTCTTGATGGCATTGTATAGATCACACATTGTTGTATTTTGTACATTATGTACTGACCATGTCTCATTAATCTTTCACATCAATATCTCAGCGTTACAGAGATCAGGCTAAACCAAAGATTAATCAAACAGGAGATATTTGAGCTTTTGCTTCCTTGGGTTTTGCACAGAAAAATTGGGGATTAGTTGGAAAAAGCAAGCCAACTAGCCTTTCATCAAAATTACTCTGGGTCAATATCAGAAAAAGACACTGGAGAGACAGGGAAAAATATACTAGAAAGGAGGGGTTTCTGGTTTGCCATTCCCTTGGAACAGTGTACAATATATTAAAGTTGTTTTTAAATTTGCTTCAGTAAAAGTGCCTGCCAAGTTCATGTACGAGATCTCAAGCTTGCCATGAGGAGTTAAGTTATTTCCAATTTTTTCAAACAATAAGCTATAAATAGCACAAACAATGACAGGATTGTGTTGATTTCCTCCTGACGTATGCTGGCTAAGGGTTTTGGTCAGAATCCTGAGGTGGACAGCAGGAATTCTGTCTGAGCTACAGGGTGATCCATCGCTTTTCTGAGACTAGCCAAGGAGGCAGCTTTCAGGAAGCAGTCCTCCTCTCCAGGCACTTGCTGTGGGGGTTCTGAATTATTTACTGTGTGAGAGGGCTCCTGGCTTTGAGCACGGGGAATGTGCTTCTTCAGGCTGCAAAGGCTTAAAATAGGTGCCTTCTCACTATTTATGTACAACTAAATTATCCATCCTTCCTCCTCTCCCCCAGACATGTTTTTTTTTTTTTTTTTTCCTCCTGGTGGCAAGGGACAATAACACTTAATTTCTACTTATTAGGAGTTGCTCTCAGGATGGTTCACTTTCCCAGGGGAGGGCTTGTGTAATGGGCGATGCAGAATCACATTCATAAATTCATCGTGATTTATCTCAGTGCTATTACAAATGGCAGGTGCCCAGAAATTAGTATGGCATTTAAGCACAGCCACATAACTGGAAGATTGCTTCTGGGCATGCTGCATGGCTCGTGATTTTTCCATGTTCCTAAAGCGTGTGCCTTAATGATTCATTAATTAGAAGTTTTTATCTGAACCAGCTGTCCTATCATTAACTGGTGCATGTTTCACCCAGCGAACTGAAGGCAACTGGTGTTTTACTCTGATTCCTTGGGTGAATACTGCATGATATGGACCCTGATTGCCTTCTTTTCCTCATGACTATTCAGCCAATCCTTTCGTCTGGCCATGTCAATGATGGTAGGCCTGCATGCCCTCAGCATTATGGGAGATCTTAACTGACCTCACGGGAATCTGGGAGGAAAAAGAACGATATCGTGAGACCAAAGGAAATTATGTCTACTTCCATTTGCCTTGCACAGAGTAGGTGTTTAGTGAATACTTGGTTTTTGTATGGTTTTATTATTATTTTGTCATCAGATTGGAAAGTGGTGAGAGGTCATGGGGAAAAAAGTCTGGGAAAGTTAGTATTTTTCCCTAATTCTGGAAGGAAAAGCTTCAACTCATTTGCTATCAATTCAACAACTCAGGCCAAGGTAGATCCATCTTTGTCCTACCTGAAACCCATATGTTTAGCTTGGTTTAAAGGCGCTTATTGAACATCTATCACATGCTGTGCCAAGACTTGTGCTGTGTGCTAGGAATGGAAAGATGATCCCTTGAGGATCCCATTGTCTTAAGGAGAGTCAGTCATGAAAATATACAATCTAAATATGCCAGGTGTGCTTCCATTAGTGCTTCCTAGAGTTGCTGAGGATATAGTTTGCTCTTGGATATGAAGAGAAATTAGCTGGGCAAAAATAGCTTTTGCCATGTGTGCTGTTTGGCCTACTTTTCAGACATTATTGGATTGACAGTGCTTCAGAGTTAAGTTTGATTTTTACTTCTCAGTGTTCCATTCGGGCAGCTTCCTTGAGCATGCAGATAAAGGACATCCTTAAGTAAACTTATGTTTACTGACTGCTACACCTCATTCTGTTGAAAAGTAGACTCAAGTACTCTCCGAAAGGAAGAATACCCATGGGTTTAGGGCAGTCTTCGGGGTCCCACCTGGACCTTGTCTAACATGCTTTCTAGATATTCAAAGTCAACCATGGTCTGTATCAGGGGTTGCCAAATTTTTTCCATAAAGGTCAGATAGTAAGTAAATAGTTAAGGTTTTTCAGGCTGGGAAGTCACTATTACAACTACTCAATACTGCTTTTGTAGCCTGAAAGCAGTTATAGGACACATGTAAACAATGGATGTGACTGTGTTCTAGAGTAACTTTACAAAAATAGGAGAATGCTGGATTTGGCCCTTGGGCCCTAGTTTGTTGAGACTATAGCATTAAACAAATATATCTGGCTATTACTTAGTCAAAAAGTATTTAAAAATTTTAAGTAAATATCTGAACGTCAGATATTGAACATTAAAACTAGGGATCTAAACTCATTTTTAAGTTCTTAGTGCCTAGTTTATGTAAAAAACTATGTAAGGTTTGAGGATAAAAAAATAAATGAAAGTTGGTGCTTAATCTCAAGGAGTTTATAATTTATCAGGAAGACCTATTTTGCAGATGTAGAAACACAGACCCTCAGAAATGACTTGCTCTTGGTTAAATAGTAGCAAAGCCAGGACTCCGCATCAGGCCTCTGTGAGCTCAGGCATCTTTCCTCAACAGAGCATTTTGTTTGATGGGTGAAGATCTTTGGGTCAGAATGAAGTCTGAGGAGGAAGAGAGGATGTATGATTCATCGAGGTTCCCATACTCTTGAATCTTTGCATCAGTCATCTTTTAGAAATAACTAAAGGAAGAGATGGAAGCTATTTTCTTAAGAGTGCTCAGTCACATCACAGCTCATGCTAACCACAGAATTGCCTGACTTTCCTTGATGCTAAGAGCTCACTGTGCGTTCACCATAGGCATCTACCAGACTTCAAAACAGTTTTGTTCTCATTTGGCCAAAGGATCTCATATATTCCTCAGGTCTTTGTAATGCTCATGGGTAGAAAAACAGTTATCATTGCTAAACTGAAGATGTCATTGAATTATTCTATAAATGAAATACAGCTACCAAATCCAACAGTCATTTTGCAATCTCATTCCTAGTGATATCTCTGCAGCATTTGATAGTGTTGTCCACCACCCTGTTTTTGGGAAATTCCATGACATGGAACTCTCTTCTCCTAAAACGAAAAATTTCCCAAAGAACACTCCTAAACCCTCTACATTTTGCATTATTTATCCTCTCCTTCAGGCCTTCTTGCTTTTGGGGCTTTAACTCTTACTTCTAATAAAGAAAAAGGAAAGGAGAAAGAGAAAATATTTATTTGGTACTAAAATGTTCTAAGGATCTAGAGATAGAAAACACAGATCCTTCCTTCAAGGATTTCATAGTCTTATAGAGAGAGAGAAAAAAAGAAAAGATAATAACTCTATAAATTGTAGATGCTAGTAAAGCTGTGTACTAGGGGGTAAAATGTGAATACTTGGAATGTGGAAAGGTGACGTGAAGGCTCCTCAGAAGAAGGAAGAATCTGAATATAAATTATCAGGGTGAAGAAGTTTGACCCCTCAAGACTGAATTTGCTGCTTCTGAGTTTCTCCCCAGACTGTGACAACTTGGACTAGCTTGCTACTACCCATTTCCCTATTGCTTCCCTGACTAGAGCAAAAGCATCTGGAGGTCAGGGATGAGCCATGTTCATTCATCATAGTGTTTTCAGCATGAGGACAGTGCCTGGCACCTGATAGAGGCTCAGTAATTGTTACTGAAAGACAGAGATTATTATTCCTACTTTATCCCTGAGAAACTGAGTGTTAATAATTGAAAACGAATTTATGCATCATTCATCATCAGGGAAATGCAAATCTAAACTACAATAAGATATCATCTCACACCTGTCATAATGGCTAAAGCCAAAAACACAAGAAACAACAGGTGTCAGCAAGGATGTGGAGAAAAAGGGACCCTCTTGCACTGTTGGTGGGAATGCAAGCTGGGGCAGCCTCTGCTTGGAGGTTCTTCAGAAAGTTAAAAATAGAACTTATGTATGATCCAGTAATCATACTACTGGGTATTTAACCCCCAAATACAAAAATACTAATCCAAAGGGATACATGCACCCCTGTTTATTGCAGCATTATTTACAGCAGCCAAGTTATGGAAGCAGCTCAACAGTCATTGATAGATGAATGGATAAGTGGATTATGTATAATGGAATGTTATTCAGCCATAAAAAAGAATGAAATGTTGCCATTTGCAATAACATGGATTGAGCTAGAGAAAATATAATTCTAAGCAAAATAAGTCAGAGAAAGACAAATACCATATGATTTCACTCATATGTGGAATTTAAGAAACAAAACAAATAAGCAAAGGGGAAAAAAGATAAAGAAAGAGACAAATAGAGAACACACTTAATTTTGGGAACAAACTGATAGTTACTAGAGGGGAGGGAGGTTAGGGAACAGGTTAAAAAGGTGATGGGGATTAAGGAGTACACTTGTCATGATGAGCACTGAGTGGTGTATGGAATTATTGAGTCACTATATTGTACACGTGAAACTAATATAACACTGTATGTTAGCTATACTAGGATTAAAATTTTTGAAAAATGAATTTATATATATGACTGAACACTGAGTATTAGGAGATGTTGATAGTTACACACGGGCCTTGATGAGTCCTTCACCATTTTTGCTTCCTTTCAGCTAATTTAACATCTCAGGTCCTACCTTCATTCCAGAATTTCAATTCCTCCCTCCAATTCTTATATATATATATATTCTCTTTGAATGTCCCACCTCAAACTCACATCACAATAGAACTCCTTATCTTCCTCCTGGGTGGTGGTGATTCTTTCTCTCTGTATGACATCAATATATATGATATAAATACCCATTTTCTTGTTGTAGTCTTAGACTCTAGCATGTGGGATTTAAATATGTAAGAAAATATAAAGTAGGGATAATTTGTCAGACAGAGCTTTAGAGAATTTTGGCACATGGAAGTTCCCATACAATGATAGTTAGCCCTCAACTCTGAATAAAGCTGACTTCTAGACTAGCACCATCCAATAGATACGAAATGTGAGCCACAAACGTAAACTACCATATGTAGTTTTACACTTTCTCATACCCATATTTAAAGTTTTTTTTTTTTCAACGTTTTTTATTTATTTTTGGGACAGAGAGAGACAGAGCATGAATGGGGGAGGGGCAGAGAGAGAGGGAAACACAGAATCAGAAACAGGCTCCAGGCTCCGAGCCATCAGCCCAGAGCCCGACGCGGGGCTCGAACTCACGGACTGCGAGATCGTGACCTGGCTGAAGTTGGACGCTTAACCGACTGCGCCACCCAGGCGCCCCTCTCATACCCATATTTAAAAGTAAAAAGTAATAGGTAAAATTAGTTTTAATAGCATATTTTATCAACTGCTCAATAAACACATATGACTAGTGATTATTATATTAAGCAGTGTAGTTCTAAAGGGCCTTTCAAAAAATTTTAGAAGCTAAAAAATAACATTAAATTCTAAGTCTTTTCCCATCATTTGCATCCCATTTTTTATTCAAAACCTTTACTATTCAAATGCAATTGATTGGAAGGCAGGTGGTGGTCATGAGGGCAGGTCAGTAACAATGCTGGGAAGGGAAGCTATCAGGAAAAAGAGATTAATGCTGCAATTATAACCCTTTGTCTTGATGTATATTTGTTCAGAGAAATCTCAAATATATTTGACACACATGTTTACAGAGGTGACATCCTTACAGGAGTGACGTATTTACAAGAATACTGTGGCCCTTAGATCTCTAGTCTAAGATCTAGAGAATATTTATTTAATAGAAGTCTTCTAAACCAATTAGGTGGGAAGGGAAGCCATGTTGAAGTCTCTGACCTTTCAGTCACTTTGCTTGGGGACCTTCTCTGGTGGTGAATAGAAAGGATTGGAGAAGGTTAAAAGTTTCCTGCTCACTTTGCATTTACTGCTTCTTCCATTTCACTCTATGTGGTTATTAATCAATGTCCTAACATTACCTATTAATCATTGTCTTCAAGCTATTTCCCATCTCCTAAACTCAAAACCATAATGCTCTCTGAGTCTATCCTCTCTCTCCAATTAGATCCAAAGTCTGTCAATACCTTATTCATAGAGTTGCTTACATCCTCATCCTTCTATTTTATCCTTAATGTCACTTCTGATGTCTCCAACTCCATCACTTCATAGTTTGACCAATGCAAGGATCTCCAAAATGATTTTTCTCTCTTGAGACTCTTTTTGCTTCCCATCCCCTCTCACCATCAAATCTCTTTTTCTTTTTTTCTCTTTCTTTCTTTCTTTCTTTCTTTCTTTCTTTCTTTCTTTCTTAATCAGCTTCTATCAAATTTATTTTTCTAAGACTCTACTCAGAAAGCACTTCCCTCTCTCAAATTCCTCTTTGCCTAATTAAAACGAAAACTAAAACCTCTGATTACCACACTTTATAGATGAAGAAATTTAAATGGATTAATGGTAAGCTATTTATCTAGAATCACACAATTTAAAAATGGAAGAGCTGGATTTAAACCCAGGCTTCCTGACTTTTAATAGTGTATGCTTTCTACTACACACCCTACCTGTAGAATAATGTCCAGGGTCTTTTATCTTTATTCCAGGCTTTGCCCAATTTAAATCTTTTATAACATGTCAATCTTCTCTTTACCTCCCATACTCAAACCCATCAACATGTTATTCTTTAAAGAGACATTCATTTAGCTATTGTATGACTATTAGGCATATCATGTATACAACATCTGTTAGATACCTAAAGGGATTAACCTTATAGGCTATGTGAGGGATAAGGTTGGCAAAGTAGGCAGAGGCCAAAGTACTGACAGTGTTGAAAATCAGGCTAGGAGTGTAATTCATTAGACAGGGTAGTGCAACAGACAGCTTCTGATTAAGAATGTGAGATGACAAATTTGGCTCAGTATGCATAACACATTAAAATCAGAAGAGCTTGGAACAGCCCTGAGGTTGCAAAGTATTAAGAATAAAGGCTACAGATATTTTTTGTCTGACTTACATGCTGGTTGTGTGTGGGGAAGGAAATGCACCAGTTTGTCAAAGTAGGAATGGGAGAGATTGGTGGAGTGGAGGGAGATTTTTTAAACTCTTTATAGATCTTTGTAACGTTTTAGTTGTTGTACTTGTATGTACTCCATTATAATTCATAAAAATGAAGGAAACTTAAAATAAGTACTTCATTTTATACCCAGCCAGAGTTTCTCACTACTTGCCCCGTAAAGCATGAATTTGTCTATTTAAATGAAAGAAATACCTCATCAGGCTTACTGCCTATACCAAGCCTATTTGTTATTCTTCCTATAGTAAATTTCTCCCCTAAATTACCAAACACCTTAGAAACCCTGTCTGGAAGGTCTTACAATGAAGCAACATGTGCAATAATGGCTAAGTGCATGGGTGCTGCCAGTCCTTGCTGCCATTCTCATAACAGACATGGCCAACCTCACCAGCTGTTGCCACAGATCCTGCTGTAATCTCAGAGTGCTTCTCAACACTGGCCTTAAAGTTGTTGCTACCAATCAGCTAGAATGAAAGGAAAAATGATACTCATTTTCCTTTCCTGGTACAGTAAAAAAGAGCACTTATCTGAGTTTGAATCTCATTTTTATTACTGTGTGACCTGGAACAGGTTAATAAGCCCATCTGAGCTTTAGTTCCCTATAAAATTGGGCCTCGTTTTGTTGATAGTTTTCTTATGAAGATTAAGTGAAATCTTATGCTGGCTGAAAGAGCCCTTCATCATCTTTCTATATTTGCTTCTATCTAGCTAAAACTTTTGGCTTAAAATGCTTACTGTTGCTCTTATTTATGCTTGGCCTGGATGTACCACTGAATGAAAGATATTGATTCAGTTTGATTGGAAAATCAATGACTTATTTTCTATCTGTTGCCTCTAAGGCAAAGGCGTGAGGGTCAGCTCTGATGCTTAGTCTCCTCTCCCAAGACTCATGGTCTTGAGCCAGTCTCATCTGCTGTCATATTGATGCCTTTTTCTGGTCAACTGTCATTCAGATGTTATTCTCATATTACTTTCATCTTGGGCTTTCTTAGCAGATTTTAAATTCTTTAAGCCTCTCTCTCTCTCTCTCTCTCTCTCTCTCTCTCTGTTTTTGTGTGCACTATATATACAAAGACTTTGGCAAGTGCCTAAAAAATACCATATAGTCTGAATTCTATGAAGGGTATATACTATCAGGGTTGATCAGGGATATGAACCAGTCCAGAATAGAACCTAGAAAAAGTCAGCTTCCCATCCATCCATCCATCCATCCATCCATCCATCCAATACTTATTGAGCACAAACTCTGTGTTAGATCCTGGAATAGCCATGGACATTTAACAGTGAACAGGCTCTATTCTGTTCTCTCATGGGGTTTCTAATGAAAGAAGATGAATGAAAAATAGTTGTCATCAAATAAATAAATAATATGATTTTAGATATTGCCAAGTGCTATGAAGAAATGTAGAGAGCGTCTGAAGAGAAGACTGTCTTGAAGCCAGCAGGTGAAATTGCTTGAAAGCACTGGTTAACTAAGAGGTCTAGCAAACAGTAAGCCAACAATATTTGGAGGAGTAATCAGATCTCTGGTGATTGATGATAAAAGAGTGGCCAGCAGAATATATCCAAAAAGGCCAGATGCGAAGGGATGTCTCCCCTTTATCTCTCTTTTAGCTTCCTTCTGGGAAAGAATTTCTCTCAGGAGCTGGGCCAAGTTGGTGGATGTGAGGAAAATGGCTGGATCTAATTAAGAGAAGACTGCAGAAGCAGTAGGAAGGATTTTCTTTCCAAATTGTACTTAACCCATTACATGTTTGGCAGGTTTTCATAATTGTCTTAATTTCAAAGACAGATCAAAGATCAAGTATGATTATTGCACAAAAGTAAAAAAAAAAAGAAAAAATCCCATCCTTCGGAGGTGTTAAAATGAAGCCCCCTTACAAATTCTCCACACAGATTACAGACTTCAGTACAATGCTTAGGTGGATGACTAAACTACGGCAACAAATTAGGTGCAATTAAATATTTTCAACTTTCCCACATACCTGAAACCAAAGCTGTGAAAAAAAGGCCTATCTCAGGTAATTAATTGCCATGAAATATTTAATAACCTCTCCTCTGCTACATTTAACATGAGGCATGAGTGCTTTGTTTGGACTTAGTCACACAGTTCCCTGGAGCCATGGGCATGTTCCCGCAGCACACTAAAGGAAACAACCTCCAAAGCATGGCTTATTTAATTTGCAACTCTTGCCCCACCGCTTCACACCCAAATTCTTTATCCTTCGGGCACACATCATATAACCACAAGGCACTGCAGTAACATCCACCTTATAGGCAGGACTTTCATCTACCCACAGCTTCCTCCTTTTTTGTGAAACCATTTGGCTGTCTCGAAATGACAGTAACCAAGCTTCTCTTTTTGTAGCCTGACATGTCAAGGACCCTGCTGAATTCAGGAAAGAGATGATTTTATGCGCCATTTTGCTCTAATAACAGAGTGGGGGCTCCTTTAATGTTAAGATTCTTTAGAGAAGGACATTGAATTAAAAATATTGACCCTTGGGGTGCCTGAGAGGCTCAGTCAGATGACGAGTCTTGATTTCAGCTGGCGTTGTGATCTCATGGCTCTCATAGTTCATGAGATCTCACGGATTCAAGCCCAGTGTCAGGCTCTGTGCTGGGTGAAGCCCGCTTGGGATTCTCTCTGCTCCTCCCCCACTTGCCCAGCACTCTCTCTCTTGTGCCCAAAGTAAATAAATACACTTAAAATTTTTTTTAATTAAAAAAATAAGTATTGATTCTTGAGCTAGGTGCCTGGTGACTTTCGAAGTGTGTAATGCTGTGTGCCAGCTCTCCCCCTGTCCCCCAATTAAAGTATCGAAATATGTAACAGACGGGATGGTGGATAAATGTCGATTGCAGTTGCCAAATTTGCAAAAGCAGATCTCATTGGCTTTGGATTTAGCATGCTAGATGACAGTGGAAATGGGTAGTGTTATTTGCATCTAAGAAAGTATTTGCTGAGCCAGTTGGGTTAGGTCTGAAGGTTTTGCTGGTGAGGAGTTTACACATCCAATTTCTCACAGAAAGGAGGTTAATACCAGCTTCAGAGGTGGGAGGAACCTTTTAAAACCGAGCTTTTCCAAATCTAAACTGAAAAAAAAAGTTGCCTTAAAACCATAAAAAAAGAGTTGAATTTTATTTTATGCCTTAAGATAAATTGCATTTCTTCATCTCAATTCATTTATGTATAAGTCTGAAAGCTTTTTGTTACCCATTTGACTTAAAATATATAACAAATACAGTTATAATATATATACGTTTCCTTAGCACAGCTGGCCAGAAAGTGACAAATTCTTTTATTTTGCTGGTGTTTTGTTTTCTGCTCCATTTACCAGATTTTCTGGCTTTTCATTTTGCCCACCTGCTGTTGCCCTACTGTGTACATACTGAGCCTCTCCTCTCTGTTCTAACACAACTTCTCTCCAGAGACATAGATCTATCATTCTGTTTGGTTTCACAAACCTTCAACACCACCCTGGTTTGTTCTGGTCTTAGCCAGGAACTGATTTTTGTGTTTTGGAAGTACCCCAGCCATGAAAAACCTTCCGCATTCTCCAGAAGAGATATCTTTCTTTCTCATTCCTTCAGAAGCATATCTGGGAAAGTTCAGGGGAAATGATCAGTGCTCTCGGAGCAGAGTATCTTAGAGAATTGAATTTGCAGTCAGTGTCCGTTTCCCAGAATGGGGAGGGGTGGTGGGGTGGGAGGGAGGTCTCTTTCGTGTGTCTTAGGTTGTATGAGGAAAGGGGAGTTTTGTCAGTCAGCATTTAAAAGCTCAGTGAAATGTACATGAAAAGAAGCATGTAGAAGAGCTATTTTTTAAGATGCCAGGACTGCTCTTTGTCATTAAGACTTGAAATTTTCAGGGGCACCTGGGTGGCTCAGTTGGTTGATGTAGGCTCAAGTCATGATCTTGCAGTTCATGAGTTCGAGCCCCACGTCAGCCTCTGTGCTGACAGCTGGGAGCCTGGAGCCTGCTTTGGATTCTGTGTCTCCTTCTCTCTCTGCCCCTTCCCCACTTGTGCTCTATCTCTCTCTATCAAAAATAAATAAATGTAAAAAACAAAAAGACTTGAAGTTTTCATGTCTTCATGGCTTCACCAGAGAAATCCAACCCATGGGAGCAGAAGGAAACCCTTTCTGGAAATTCTGAGGGTTCCCAATTGATATTGAGTTTTAGAATTTGCAGCTTTGTGTTTCAAAGAACACCAAGTAGTCATACTGGGTTATTTCTTGCTCAGGCTGGCTCTTCTGGGCTTATCAATTTCAAAATCCTGACTGTATAAGGATTACATGGATATTTCTTTAAAAGTATAGGTTCCTTGCCCTGCTCCCAGAAATTGTAATTTGGTTGGTCTGGAATAAGGCCCAGAAACTTATAATACAAACAAAAATTAAAAAGAAAAAAATCCCTAGGTGACTAATGCTTTGCACAGCCAGGTTGGGGAGGCCATCGCTCTTGTCACGCTAACCAGCTTGTTTTGGAACTGAACCCTGACCTCAGCTTCATTAGTACCACACGCTGGATACCACAGCTAACTGGTTCCATTTGGGAATATATAACCTTGTCTCTGATCTTGCTGGAGGGCACTGATGTGAGGAAATAACCCTTACAGCTATTTGCAAGCATAGCTCAATGTGTGATTTCAATACTGCTCTTTAGTTCCCAACTATACAATTTCAAAAAGTGTTTTAATCTTCAAGAGAATATCTACATTTGGATGGAGAAAAAAGGAAACCTGAGCTGTTTAAAATGCTTTTTCCCAGTAAGAGTGATTTTACACATTTTAATGAATGACCCTCTCAAAAATTTGTATTTAAATCTTGTTTTTTTCCAAGCAAGAATTACATTGCTTTTAATGATTTATCATAATTGTGTTAGAAAAAAAAGTTCTTATTATCTTTTACATTTTTTCCCCTCTAGGTTAGGATGAAGGATAATAGGTCCTGGACAAGGGCTATATGCAGTGTGTGTGTTGTGTGTGTGTATAAATGAAATCATTAAACACTGATTGTTCATTATTTTATTCAAAGGCAGGCAGACCTGATCCACTGCAAGGCCATCTCATTATTTGCGATGAGCATGTTTCGGTATGCCGGGTTTGTTTTGGCATTTCTTTTAACCATTATTAATAGAGAAATTCAAAGAGTAGAGGATTCAGTTTGTACCAACATGAGACTTAAGACCAGGATAACAGGTCAAGAGAATAACTTAAAATTCAAGGGGCGCCTGTGTGGCTCAGTCGGTTAAGCATCCAACTTGGTCTCAGGTCATGATCCTATTGTTTGTGGGTTCAAGCCTTGTGTGGGGCTCTGTGCTGACAGCTCAGAGCCAGGAGCCTGCTTTGGATTCTGTCTCCCTCTCTCTCTGCCCCTCTCCCCCCCCCTCTCTCTCTCTCTCTCTCAAAAATAAATAAACATTAAAAAAGGAGAGAATAACTTAAAATTCTATCCCTTAAAGAGGGCAAAAGATTTTAATGGGCCAATTGATTTATCTAAGTCTACCTGGAACACATTAACCAAGATGGTTTACTGAGTAATCTCTCTCAGGCAGGAACATGGTAGACATTCTAAAAAGAATTTGGGAGCTCAAGAAATCTCTGTGCTCAGTGAAGCTGAGCCAGGCCCCTAGCTCCAGATGGGAGCAATGCAGACTGATTAGCATCAGTGCCAAGAGAGATAAGGAAACGTACCTAGGTGCTGTTTGGCTGTGCTCTGGGTCATTGGTTCTTCAGTGTGCATAAAAATCCCCTAGGAAGTTTGTTGAAAATTCAGATTCCTGGGTGCCATCCACTGAGATCTTGATTCATTAAGCCTGAAACCAAAATACTACTACTACTAATAATAATAATTTGAATTAGCTAACTCTGTGATTTAGATCACACTTTGAGTTATACTGCTCTAGATAATTTTTATGGTGAAAATAAAATCAGATTTAAAAGTAAATATTTCCCCTATTTATAAAAGGAATGCCATGATTATTACAGAAAATATGGAAACATCAGAAATACAGAAGAAAACAACTCTTCAAATGCCCCTAACCTGAGCAGAGTTGCTATCTGCTAAGATCTCTTCTTCCCTCTTTCTGCAGACCCCAGTGGGTTCCCCTCCCTCAGCTTCCCGACTTAGCACCTCTGTGTGGAAGTAATTCTCCATTTTATTTTATTAAAAAAATTTTTTAAAATGTTTTTATTTATTTTTGAGACAGAGAGAGAGCATGAGCAGGGGAGGGGCAGAGAGAGAGGAAGACACAGAATCTGAAGCAGGCTCCAGGCTCTGAGCTGTCAGCACAGAGCCTGACGCGGGGCTCGAACTCACGGAGTATGACATCATGACCTGAGCTAAAGTTGGACACTTAACTAACTGAGCCACCCAGGCACCCCAGTAATTCTCCATTTTAGTACATTCAAATGCTAGTTCTCCCTTTAAATCATATATCTCCTCCTTTGATTAGTCCCACTTAGATATCCTACTATCATTTCAAAGTTAAACACTTCTAGAACCATCCCATTTTAACGATAAAAACTAGCTCCGTTCCTCTTTTTTGTTAAGAGGAAAATATTCTCCCCAATATATGCTAGAAACTTCTTTAATATTTCTTTCTTTCGCATCATTGTTTTCTAAGTCCTTTTAACTCACTTTTCCCAAATGCTCCTTGCAATCTTCCTTCCTATCCAAGGCACACATCAAGTGATGTGCACTTGAATGGCTATACTGAGTTTGAAATGTTGAAATATTTTTTTCTACCCCTGCCCTGAATTCTCTAAGTACTCACCACCACCTCATCACCTATCCTTTCTCTTGCCCCCCCGCCCAACAACCTTGCATGATCCAGCAGCTTCAGATTTATACCTGAGCCTGTTTTAAGGACCCCCCCACAACCCTCACTCAGCCAGCTTCTCTTCTGGCTGGTCCGTAGCCATGCTGCACAGGTTGCTAAATTTGTTGGTTGTCATTTTTGCTTTAGTTCATTCCTCTACCCCATCCTAAAAGGACCCTCTGTACCAAAAATACTATAGCCATGATTCATCTACATTTCCTAAATTCAGTCTCTCAGAACTTGAATTGTTTTATGCATCGCTACCACATCCACCTTCCTAAAAAATCTGCTGTCATCGTCAGTCTCCCTTGCTTTGAAAACCTTATTGGAGTGCTTACCTAATTCAATTCCATAAACTCTCAAGAGATTAGTGTGTGATAAGCACTAACCATTTTAGGCACTGAGAAGTTACAAAGATCACATTACTTGGCCACTAGATAGAAAATTTAGGAGGTTTAATATGAACACCAATAAAAATTGGAGAAGGCATAAATGTGATAAGAGAAAAGGCACAGGACTCTATATAATTCAGGTGGACAATTTTGTTCTGAATATTATCTGATGTTCTTGGGGAGATGGGTGCTTGTTTTACTCTACAGCTTGAAAGTCTCTTTCTTATCTGTTTTTCCACGGTCTCATGCCTCCTTATGTCTCAGTAACAATCCTGACTTTCCCTCCTAGTTCCATAATCTGACCCTTTTTTCTCCCATGGAAATGACCACGTTTCAACGACCAATCAAATTTCTTAGACAATAGGGAGGTTAAAATTTTCTTTATGATCAAACCTTCTTGTCAGCTGTAGTGGCTATGCAGCTGTGGTATTTTAGAACTTATGACATATTGAAAAAGGTTAAAACTGTTTTTTACTTTGTTTTCTCCATTATACAAATAAATAATTTAAAATCCCCTTTTTCCCAACAATAAAAAATACTACTTGCATTTTTAATCTATTTTAAAATTTTATTTCTATGAGTATTTCTACAGGTATGAGACTATAAGAACATATCTTATTCATATTAAAATTAACATTATAAGAATTTTTCCTGTAATTAAAATTGATTTGTAAATGTAATTATTGCCATCATAACATTTCCTCACACTCAAATAACTTAGTCTTTCCTCGTTGTATACTTAGGTTGTTTCAATTTTTACTACCATTATAAATGACGCTGTATTATCTACAGTAAAAGTAGTACATAAAACTACGTCTCCTATTATTTTCATTATATATATTCCAAGAAGTGGGTTTATGGGGGCATTTAAATAGTTTAAGGTTCTTATAGAATACAGTCAATTCCTTTCCAAGGGATATTTTTAAATCAATTTTTATTACTACTAATAAAAAAAATACTTTACCACATCCCCTTCACAAAAGTATTACTTTGATGCTAATTTAATAGGAAAAAATTCTGTTTGTTTCTTTGGTTACTATTCAAAATTAGTATTATTTTTCCTGTTTGGTAACCAGTTGTCATTTTTAGAACACTGTAATATCAGTACAAGTGCTAACAATTTTGTCTTGAACCAAGGTTGAAAATGAATACTTAGTGCAGTTGGAAGAGTATGTAGCTCAAAGTCAGGAGACAAAAGTCTTTTTCTTTAATGCCAATTATTAGCTGTTGACCATAGATCAATGACTTAATCTGTCTTTGCTTCATTATACTATGGTAATGATTTATTATTATAGATGTTATGAGGTTAAAATGAAGGAACTGCTGTGGAAGTGTTTGGATGTAAAATTAGAAATGACATAAAAATATAAACTGATGCTATTTTTGCCTTTTCCATTGGTTGATTACAATAAATATCACTGGCTCATTTTGGATAAGATTTGACAGCCATATTAATTCTGTTTTCACCAACATCTGTTGGTACCAACTACATGCCAGTGACACAGTAGTTACTGATGTTCCCAGAGGTGAGAAAGATAACAGAAATGAAAGGACAAGATACATACACACAGATACATACATATTCATATATATATACATATACATAAATACAATGTAATAAGTGTTATCATAAGAATATGTAAAAATATGTGAAAGCAGGGAAAGGAAGAGCAAAAAATTGGGGGAGGGTTTCCACAGAATGAACATTTATGTTTAAGGTAAATAGGAATTCATTAGGTAAAGAAAGGAGAGGAATGAGACTACAGGAATGGAAAGAACAAAATGCAAAATGGCATTGAGGGGTGAGAGAATAGAGGAATAATGACATATTGGTATTTTTGGAATATATAGGGAGTCCGTATGAGTGTAGAGACTAAGAAAGCTAGAATGTGGTTACAGAATTTGTACCTAACAATTTTGTATTTATGATTAACACTTCTAATCACTATTTCAAAATGGCAAAAATTGGCCAAGACATAGGTATTCCTATCAAATAATAATTAGTATAATTTCTACTTTTCAGGTGGGAGAGTCAAGATGAATGCTTTATTAATGACGGTCTCTGCTTAAGTTCAAGAAACAATCACTAGTAAATATTGATTCAGTTAGTGTCTGCTACGTACTAAGTACTGGTTACCTAAGCAAGGTTACCATCTCTTGATGAAGATTACATTCTAGTGGAGAAGACAGTCATTGAACAACAACAGCAACAAAAAGTTAGCAAGAAAGGAACTGTACTAAATTCCATGAATGAAATAGATGGAGATCTTTATTCAAATAGATTCTGAGTGCCTAAGCAGTGTCCTAGGTTCTGGCAAGGGTCCATATGCTCATAGAGCTTACAATCTTTCCAGCAAGTGATGAATTTAGAGAATTAATAAAATAAATTTAGACAAAGTGTTAAAAGGAGGTCCCTCTACAGAGAGGCTATTTAAGCTAAGATCTGAAAAAATCAAAGAGCTAGGGAAAGAGCATTCCAGCCAGGGCAAAGAGAAAATGCAAAAATTTTGAAGCAGAAAATGGCTTAGCCTACTGGAAGAACAGAAAGGAGGCCAGCATGGCTCTAGTATAGCGAAGGAGATGGAAAGTTTAATGAGGTAAGAGATGCCAAGAAGTTCACTCAAACTGCTCAGTAGAAAACTGGCTTATAGAGAAGAGTTAGAAGCAAGAAGAAAGTTTAATTTAGTAGGCTATTGCTATTGTCTAAGTGAGAAATAAGGTTGGCTTAGAGATGAATGGATCTGAATGCATTTTAGATCTATATGTGGTGTGATTTCCTGATGAATTCAATATGGGAATTGATGGAAAGATAGAAGACATGGGCGTTTCCTACATTTTTAGATTGAACATCTGGTGGATGCTGGTGGCATTTAATGAGATGTTGAAGACTGGAGAAAATAATAGGTTTTATAAGAGGTTTAAATACATTTTGAGATGCATATAGATATATATGTGGAAATTTCAAGTAAGCAGTTAGAAGCCTGTATTTGTTACCCAGAGAAGAGATTGCTTCTGGAGACATAAATTTGAGGAGTCATCAACTTCACAAGTAAGTTTAAATTTCAGATCTAGAAGAATTTTAATCAACAGCTAGGAAGAGGGGATGAGTAGAGAAAAAAAAAGGACTCACAACAAAGCTCAGAGTTGAACACTGGAGGTAAAGCCAACAAAGGAGATTCAGAAAGAACAGGTAGAAACATAAGAAGAAAAATAAGAGAAAGAGTAAAATAAGAAAGAGAAAAAAAAATCATTGTTATAGAAGCTATGGAACTGCGTGTGTGTGTGTGTGTGTGCATTTGAGTGTGTGTGTTTTCTAGATTGACTATTTTCCCCTGCATCTCAGTCAGTTCAGCTCAGCGGGGCTAATTCTCTCCTAACACACCTGACCATCCTCATTAATTTTAGGTTGGAAATGGCACCAGGCTTGTTCAGTTGAAGTTTTCCCATAACTTGCATTAACACTCCCAGGAAAGAAGCATGCGTCCCCCCTGCCATCCAAATTAAGACCAGTAAAGAGAAGGATGATTGACACAAGTGTATAACTGCCAATAGCCTTCTTTTGTTGCCATGTGAGGTGAAACTGCCTAACAAACAAGATAAGAGACAAAATATAAGGTGAGAGGTAGAGGAAAATAAATTTCTGATAATATTGTTTGAACTTCTGGATCCAATGGTGTCTTAAACTAGAATTATTCCTTTAACTTCTTGGGTAAAGGAGCCAATAAATTCCTTCTGTGTTTAAACAAGTTGGTTTGAGTTATGTTCCTATTACCTGCAAGCAGAAGAGACAAGGCTATTATAGAAGCCTATGAGAGGAGGTGTCCCAAGAAAGGCAGATTGGTAAACTGTGTGAAAAGTCATTGAAAGTTGAAAAAGATAAGAGTTATTAATTGGATTGGGCAAGGATTGGGTGACATGGAGTTATTGGTGACCTGGATGAAAGCTGCTAGTGCCATAGTAAGATTGGAAGTCTATCTGGAGTGGAGAAAACACTAAATTGGAGGTAGTTAGGTGGGGACAGTGAAGGTGATAATTTACTTAAAAAGATATGCAAAGAAAAGCAAAGAAGTGAAGTGATGGCTAGAGGGGATTATGGTGCCTAAGGAGAAGCAAGGGATATCTGCTATTTATCTCTGATCATTCATTCATCAAATTTTTGTCATAGGATTCTATATGTTAAGCTACCTTGGCCCTTGAAAAAATTTTTAAAAATCTACCATTACCATTCCTTGTTTCCCAACTAGAGTATTGATGGTATGTCTTAAAACAAAAATTTTTAAAATAGTATAAGGAAAATCCACACAGGCAGCAAAGATGTATAAAAATAAGGTCATTGTTATCTGACTTATAATGTTTTGTATTCTGCAAAATCTTTCCCCCAAATTGCTCAAAAAAATTTGGGACCCACGAGGCGGACCTGTTTCTTCCAAGGAAAGAAAAGATTTTTGCTTATTTTAAGAAGATACATGTCATAAAGAATTATTTGAAGTCGGTTAGGTCTTCTATCAGGTCAGGTTTTTTTTTGGTAAGAAATGGTCATAAACGGACATAAAACCTCAGTTCAAGAAAAATAAAAAATAGTGCTTGGGGGGCGCCTGGGTGGCGCAGTCGGTTAAGCGTCCGACTTCAGCCAGGTCACGATCTCGCGGTCCGTGAGTTCGAGCCCCGCGTCGGGCTCTGGGCTGATGGCTCGGAGCCTGGAGCCTGTTTCCGATTCTGTGTCTCCCTCTCTCTCTGCCCCTCCCCCGTTCATGCTCTGTCTCTCTCTGTCCCAAAAATAAATAAACGTTGAAAAAAAAAATAGTGCTTGGGATGTGCCAAATACTATGCAAAGTAGTGAGAATAAAGAAATGAAAATAGTCTTTGATACCTAAGAAATTAGTATCCAGTGTGGGGACAAATAGCAATTTAAAAATTTGATAAGAATCATCACAGAAGTAAACAAAAGACTTCATAAAAGGGATATCTACATGAGAGTACAGTATGAATCTTTCCAAAAGGAAGTGGAGTTTAACTGAGTCTGGGTTGGTGAGTAGGACTTGGAAAGACAGTTGGCCTCTCTTACATGGATTACTTGCTTCTATGAGCATGATCCAGCCTGTTTGCATGCAAAGCTCTTCAGATAGTAACATGTAGTAAAAGCTCAATTAGGGGTGATTTACCTATTATTATTAGTTGACTCCTATCTGTCTATAGACATACGCAAGTAATAAATTAATGTTGGTTGGGAAAAGGCAGGAAATTACGAGTGTGGAAGGAGCAAAGCTTTGGAGTTTTGCAGATCAAATTTGAAATGTACCTCAGCTTCTTATTAACTCTGTGATTATATTAATTTACTAGGGCTGGCATAACAAAATACTACAGACTGAGTGGCTAAAACAACAAATATTTATTTTCTCACAGTTTTTGAAGCTAGATGTCCAAGAATAAGGTGTCAGTCTGTGGCTTTGATTTCTTCTGAGGCTTCTCTCCTTGGCTTGCAGAAGGTTGCCTTCTTTCTGTGTCTTCATCTGGTTTTTCCAGGGTATCTCTTTGTGTGTCTAAATTCTCTTTTCTTAAAGGATACCAGTCAGATTGGATTAGGGCCTTTCCTAACAGCCTCACTTCAACATAAACATCTCTTTAAACGCCCTATCTCTACACAATCACACTCTGAGGTATCAGAGGTTAAGGCTACAACAGATGAATTTCAGGGGGATGCAATTCAGCCCATAAAAATGACCTTGGAAACTTACCACGGTAATTACTCTGAGATTCAGTTTCTTCATCTATAAAAAAAAAAAAAGGGCGGGGGGATAGAGCAGGGTGTCCTAGCTTATATCTGGATGGGTTTCAGAATTTGGCTATTTGTAGGACTAGTGGGCTGGTGACCACTTCTATTTTCTACTTTCATAAATTGATATGCTTTGGTATTTTCTGGCAAGTGGTGACGAAAGAGGTTTACTGTTATTTGTTTGGTTTTGATTTTTCAGCTTTGTCATTTAAGAACAATAAAGGAGCTGAAAGCCAGTGTCCCTTTGAATTGGCATAAAGTCCTAATATAAGGGCTGAGTGATTTTTTTGAGACTTTGGGTACATTCAGTCCTCCTTTGGGACCCAAGGGTAAAATTCTATGTAGCCCTGGGGAGAAGGTTATTCTTCACACTTTTGTAACCAGTATGACACTGTTCTTTTGTTTCCATTAAATTCTTATCTATTAGTTAGCTTTGTTGCTGTAACAAACATCCCCCAAATCTCAGAGGTTCACAAAAACATGTATTCCCTGCTTAAGTTACATGTCAGCATTTGTGGGTCAACTGCAGCTGCTGTGGCTTTGTTTGGCTCTACTTGGCTCAGCTCCATGTGTTTTCTTATTTCAGTCCCTTTATGGGACATGCATTTTCTTAGCAGTGAAAGAAAAGCAAGAAAGCTGGTGGAGACAAGTGACATCTGCTTCTACTTCTGCTCAAATGTGGCAAACATCTGTATATTGCAACAGGCCACTTGCCAGAGCAAGTCTAATGGGTAAACCTGATGTCAAAAAGGCAAGAAAATATATAATAACTACAAAGAGGATAGCAATGGGTTGAAAGAGGGAAAATAGGGAGAGAGGAGGTAGATATTGTAAACAATAATACAACCAATCACATGCTACTGTTTGCTATTCATTTGAAAAAGCCTAGCCTCTATCCACATAGAAGAATTATGCTAGTTCATGTGGTAAATCATGTTGATATATTTTCCCAAATTGTTGATTTATTGCCCCAGTGATTCTCTTCTTTTTTCCTGTCATTTGAAGCTATGTAAGTGATGGGAATTTTCATAAGGTGAAATATCGTATCAATATGCCAAGCAATCTTCTTCAGAATCAATGACACATTTGTAGTAAAGTTCAAACATAGGCACAGACATGGCAGGAGAAATTTTCTGCCAAAGTCTCAGAAAAGTCAAACTGGCAGCATATATTTATAAAAAGTTGTTTAGATTGTCTTGAATTTTGATAAATAATGCATTTGTGTGTTCCATTTTAAAATTAATTTTTGGAAAGTTAAACACTGAATTTGATTTTTAAGGTTTCATATCATTACATGTTTAAATTACATGACTGACATCTTCTGCTTTCTTTTTATGTTCACCATGGAAATTCTCAGTTATTCATTCACATATTCATTCATTCTTTCATTCATATATTATTGAACATATGTTAAACACTGAGTAGGCACTGTCTGTATTTGGTGTTGGAGAGACAAAGATGATTAGTCATATTCCAGTCTGGAAGAACTCACAGTCTGGTAAGGCATATAGACATGTAAAAAATAATTACACTATGTAAGACTAGTGCAAAAGGTAGCCGAGTGAAATGGAAAAGAATGTTCTCTAGAGCCCAACAGATCTGGGCTCAAATCTCAACAGTTACCAGGTGTGTGACCTCAGGCACTTTATAAAAGCTCCCTGTCCCCCAGATTGCTTATCTTTAAAGATTATTGTACCTACTTTATTGGTTTTTATGAGGATTAGGCATAACATGTATAATACAACAGCTATAGTTTCAGAACATAATACATGCACAATAGAGGTGATGTTTATTATATTATGATATTTATTGGACAAGCTACAGGAATGCAAAATAACTCGGTTTTGAGTCAGACTACATCTGGAAAAATTTTCCAAAAAGGTGACATTTGAGAAAGAAATGTATTCAAGGCAACGGGCAAAATAGCTTATGGGAAGATATAAACAAAATGCATAGGGGTAGGAAGAAACAGAAGAGCTGTGAACAATGGACAGGACAGATCATGAAGTTTATGTGCCATAGTAAAGAATTTGAACAGATGGGGTCTTTCTTTACAGCTATAGTCACCAGACTGTCTTCCATCCCCCTCCTCCACTTCAAACTACCACCTATAATTTGTGACAAATAGTTTCAAAAATCTTTTACTGTGGTCATTAGGAGATTAAATGTTATTGTCCCTCTCCCTTCCCCCACCCCAAACATTCCTACCCTCCAGTCCTACCCACACACATCTCTTGTCCAGGTTCTCTCTCACCTCTGCCCTGAGAGTTCACACTATCTCTTCCAGAATGATACATTCTTCATGACTTCTCTGTTTCATCTTGAGGTTTCTATTTCCAGAAGCTAGTTAAAGATCTTTTTGATGAGCTCATCCTAAAACCAATTATTTTTATTTTGGAAATATAGACCTCCTTTGAAATTGTTTTACAAAATATTCTGTCTCTTTGATGTCTTCCATTGTACCATTTCCTTCACCACATTCTATCTTGGAATGGCTTATTTCCATTTCTGAACATTTTTTTCTCTTCAGCGAAGCATTTCATTCCTCCAATCCTTCAACATGGGCAGGTGGAATTTGAAGCTTGTCTTTCAGTGAGGATTTCCTGCCTTTAATTCTGAAACAACCCCCAAACTCACTCAACTGTAAAAGTACTAAGCACTGTTTTATAATGCTTTGCCCCCTTCTGGCACTGGTGGAAAGAAGTGTTCTCTAAAGTGCATCCTGCTGTTTCAGGAAAGCTCAAGAACTGTGCACATCAAGGAATCAATACCCTGCCTCTGGAATCTTGCATAATCAATATGCAAGAAAACAGCTTTAGAAGCAGCTTTGCAAACCTCACTATGTGATAATGCTGAGATCCCTTTGTTCTCAGCATTATCATATTCTCCCTCATATTCTCATCCTTTGTTTTCCCCATTTCTACTGTTCAATCTTTCTATCCCTTCTCTCTCACTATTTAAAAAAGTTTTTTTTTTTAATTTTTATTTATTCTTGAGAGAGAGAGAGAGAGACAGACAGACAGACAGGCAGACAGAGCATGAGTGGGGGACGGGCAGAGAGAGAAACACAGAATTTGAAGCAGGCTCCCAAGGTCTGAGCTGTCAGCACAGAGCCAGACTGGGGCTTGAACTCATGAGCTGTGAGATCATGACCTGAGTCAAAGTCAAATGCTTAATCAACTGAGCCACCCAGGCGCCCCTCTCTCACTATTTTTTAATTGTCCTATGCCAAAATTTCCACGTGTTTAATTTTCCAATTGGAACTTTTCTATTCATGTAATTTTCCTTTGTCTCACATTTTTATTTATATGGTCTTCCCATTATGATGTCTCCAATATTTTTGGAGACCTCAACATTTCAATAGCCTGACATTTCATTTTAGACAATCTCAGGAACTTTTAGGTAGCACATTTATTCTTCTTAAATTCAACTTTTTTGAGGCATAGTTAACATAAAATAAAATTCAACATTTTAAATAAAGGGTATAATTTGATGAATTTGGACACGGGTATACATCTATGTACTCACCTGTGAAGAGGTAGAACATTTCCATCAATTCAGAAACTTGCCTGCTGTCCCTCTACTATCAATCCTGTCTCTCTCCAAACCAGTTCCTGTGTCAATGACGTGTGTTTTAATTTTGCCTTTTTGAAAGTTTTACATAAATGGAATTTACTGTGTATGTTTTTTGTGTCTATCTTCTTTCACTTAAACTAATACTATTAAAATTAATTTATTTCACTGCATGTATCAGTAATTTATTCTTTTTTATGGCTGAGCAGTATTACATTGTATGGATATACCACAATTGATTTATCCATTTGCCAGCTAATAAACATTTGGGTTGTTCTGAGTTTGAGGGTAATATAAATAAAGCTGTCACAATCATTCACATACAGGTTTTTGTGTCACCATATATTTACATTTCTTTTAAATAAATATGTATGAGTGAGATTGCTGGGTCACATAGCATGTCAGTTATATATTTGACCATTTTCTCCCAATTTCTAGCTAATCTTTCCATTTTCTCAAAAATGTGTTTAGAAAATACTTAATTTGGGGAAACATTATTTTTTTCTTTTAGAGTTTGTGCTTTTTATGTCTTATCTAAGAAATTTTTGCCTAACCAAAGGTCACAAAGACTTTTTCTTGTATTTTCTTCTGGCAGTTTTATAGACTTTGTTCTTGCATTTAGGTCTTATGCTCCATTGTATAATATGGATTATTTTTCTTTAATAAATATAAGACCCTTCAGAGTTTCTATTTTTCCCTCAGTAAGCTCTGATAGTTTACATCTTTCAAGGAACTTGTCTGTTTCTTTTAAGTTGTGAAATGCATTAGCATAAAGTTGTTCATGATATCCCTTTATTATCTTTTACTATTTATAGGATCTGTTTGGATATTGGGAATATATGACTCTCTCTTTTTTCCTTGATAATTCTGCCTAAAGCTTATCAATTTTACTGCACTTAACAGTAAGAAATCCAGCTTTTGTTTTTGCTTATTTTTCTCTATTTTTACTGATTAGAAAATCAGTTTCACTGACTCTTACCTATAATTGTAAAATGTGAAAAATTTGAATTAATATGATAGCTTAACTTCCTTTTGTTCCACTTGGTTTGTTAATTACAAGGGCAGTTTAGACTTAGCATATTACTCTTTAGACCTCTAACCAACCTCAACAATTTAGGTGCTTTTCCTCATTACTTAAGTGGTAATAAATTTGCAACTTACAAGCAATTTTTAAGATGGTATAAATTGCGTTACATCAAAATAATCTAATAGATTTGGCATAAGAGCACATGCCAGCCTTGAGCATGAAGATAACTTTATAAGCAAACATTGCTACTTTGATCAATTCTAACTAGAATTTTACAGGCTTCAGACCCTACCAATGAGATTCATAAGAAAAGTGTATAAATACCCTAAAGACATTCTTGTCTTACAATTTTTTTTCCAATTGATTCTTATCTGAAGGACTCATTTGTGTCATAGACTCCTGTTAACTTACTTGTGGTCTCTGGTTAGGTCTGATTGACAGGAGCAATATTATAAAGTGGAAAGTGGGACACATACATTTTTCTTAGCTTTACTTTGGTGAAGAGATTCTAAAAGGTAATAGAATGACAGATATGTGGATCTTCAGGGAATAATGGAAAAGCTGAAATATATTATTATCACAGAATAGATTTTGTGTCATTTTTGCTTCTCACTACAAAGAAAAGATGTAAAAATGCGATTTGCTAACTTTAGTCCTTCATAGTGTAAGACATTCTATGTTTTAAACCCCAGAGAGGGTTTCTTTCTTTCTTTCTGTCTTTTTTTTCTTTTGGTACTTATTTCATAGACTCTGAAGCCTAAGTGATTATTAGATGAAAACTACCTTTGATCTATTATATCAGAATCTCAGGAAAAAGCCACTGACATATACTGTCATAGGCTGCTGAATTCAAAATGCTATTTAAATTGTTGCTGAGTAGGTTAATTTCATAAAGTCAATTTTAAGTTGTGGCTAGAGACAAATCTTGACAATCTTTGATTGATATGTCTTTTTTTCAAAACCCACTTTGCCCCCAAATTAGCCTGTTTTATAATTGATAGCTGTATCTCAATCACTTTTAAATGGTATGCATGAATTTTTTAAAGATGTTATATCTTTTATCATCATATAAGTGCCTTTCTTGGGACACTTTGGGACCATAATATGCTTTTACTTCAGGGATATGTAAAGCAATACTTCCCATACTTAAATATCCAAATGCATGTTACTCACACATATTTGAAGTAACCCTTGACTGGGCTTGTGTGCTTTTGAAGAATAGATCCTAGGCAAATAAAATTTACATTCTATCTCAGAGTTTGGAGTCTAGATCAGTGATAAACAACCCAAGACTCACCTAGCAAATTTCAATTGCAAACTTTTATCTCATATAATAAAAATTCCAGAAATTAATTTTATGTTTTTTGTTTTTTTTTTTCAAGAAGCTATAGATTTCAGGGATTACCAAGTAGGATAGTCAGCCCCATACTGAGTCCTATAGCATGTTGAGGATTCATTGAGCTAGGACAGAGTGAATCAACAGTGAATCAGTAGAGTGAGTCAGGACGGAATGAATCCCTAGCTATCTAGGAATGTAGTGACCCTTTGTGCAGTTCTGGGTTTAGAACTTCCCTGCCCACTGTGGGCAAAGCAGAGGAAAAATCCTACTCCCATGGGAGGAAACTCAAGATGATGACTGGCAGAGGTCCACACCTCATTTGTCTTTGTCTCTACCATAGTTTTTACAGGGTCACGCACAGAGTTAACATTCAGTTGTGGTGAATGGAATGAACTAATTCTAGCCCACCTCTAACATTAACTATTACCCCAAGACACCCTGGACAACTCAGTTCAGCATATTGAAACCCAGTCTGAATGGAACTGGAAATAATAATTCCTACCTTAAGAGGATATTTTGAGGCACTAAAACATAACACATTTATAAAAATTTATCTTTCTAATGGGACTCAAAATACTTTTATTTTATGAAAAGAAAAGTTTTGGGGCCTATACATTGTATTTATCTTGATTTGGACTACACACACACACACACACACACACACACAATCTAATTTCCAAAAGTATAATCCCTAACAATACCTCTTGCATTTTTTACTACCCTTTATTTTTACATAGCTGTGTTTTACATATGTATCTTAGTTTTATCTCTCAGTAGCCTTGTGATATAAATAAAACCAAGGTGTCTCTGTTCTCCAAAAGATAGAAAAACTAATGCTTATTTTTCGGGAGCTTCAGAAAAAGAAATGGTTACAGGCTGGACAGATGAACATGTTAGGCTCTTTAAGCCCTATTTGCACCAGTGGCCACAGCTGGCGTATGTGAGAGGACAGGTCTGGAAGGAAATGGTGCTCCTGCAGAGTTGTGTATCCTCTGAAATATTCCTGCCTCTCATATGTAGCAGACAAGAGACAATGTAGGGCACAGAGAAGTAACCTCAGAACTAACCTTAGTGGGGTTAAGTACCTATTAGCTTAACATATCTCGTATTTCCCTGTAATCTAGCCTCCCCTCTGTAGCTGGAAAGTGATCTAAAACTCATACCTGACAGTATTGCCCACCTCTGTCCCCACTCTCCCTCCCCCCAGGGCTTAAGACTTCACTTTCTTATTGTCCACTTAATGACATCTAAATTGCCTGGCATGGAATAAAAAGAACTTTATTACCCAACTCCTGAACTCAGCCTTGCAATTTCCAACCCCACCCTATCAAACAAACATACCCACATTACCCCAAGCCAATTTATGCTCACGCATATTGAATTATTTTAGTTTGGGAAAACTTCCTTCTCCATATATTCCATATACTCCACACACTCACTTAGTCCTTTGTTCCTTGGATCAGACCTATTCATCCTAAAGTTCCAGCTCACATGTCATTTCCAACTGGAATACTTTCTTGATTGGCTAGGACCCAGTTAGATGGTCCCTCTATGTATTCCTATAATTCATTGCACTTATCTTCCTCATACGGTCCTTTCCTACTATATGGAATGTTTCCGTTTATATATCACCTTCCTCCAGAAATGTAATCTTCCTGCAGGGGAGGATACCATTGTATCTTAGAAACCTAGAACTGTTCCCGGTTGGTCATAAATGCTTAACTTGTGTTGAGCAATGGATGGATAACTGAATGCATCATTAGTTGTAAGTGGTATCCTTGAAAACTGTGAGTCTGTGCTTATATGTCAGCAAACCAAGGGATCAATTTTAAATAACTTCTTAATATCCCATAGGTTGTACAAAAAGCAAATTATGTTTTATTTTTTGAATGATTTCAGGTTTCAACGATAAAAATAGTTCTGTATCTTTATGGCTACACATTCTAAGATACATCTTGGTGAATTCAGAATTAGCAAGAAGTGCTACAAAACTGGATAAAATATAAACATGTTCAGTGAGACTGTCTCCTGTGCCCCCCATATTTCCTTTCATAGAATTAAAAGGCTTTATCATAAATATTTACTAGAATTCTAGATTTTTTGAGCTGTATTATTTGGAACTGCATTAGATTAAAATACTTCATGTTGAAAGTAGGTCTTTCCCATCACTTATGAACTTAAATCCAGCTGACAAAACGCTGTTTTTCAAGAAAAAAAATATGACTAACACTTCAAGATGTTCGAATCAGAACAAATGTGTATGAAAAAAATCCCAAAATGGTGTGTTTGAGTAGATACTGACAAAAATTAAGAGAACACAGTTTGCTTAAGTAAAAACTCATTCAACACTAATAACCTGTAGAGGTTATTAAGAGAAATAACGTCTCAAGAAATGATAGATTATAGAAATATTCGTCAATATTACCATGACTGAAAATGTCCTGTGAGCCAAGAAGCTGTTGAGTCCCAAAAGGGAGTATTCTCTGAAAGTATCAATATGAGACCAAGAATAATTTACTAAATGATTCAGGGGCAACCAGAGATAACCTGATTTGGCCTCAATTAGAGAAGAAAATAATTATGGAATTTGACCCAATCTATAATTTGCTAGCTAGGTGCTTTGAGTTGCACATATAAAGGCTCAGTGTTTATCAGTACCATGGATATTCCCAGAGAGCTTTCTTTGGGAAGATGCCAGTACATTCAAATAAGTGCATGTAAAATTATAGATATTACCAGCAAATTCTTAATGGGAAGAGTCAGAGTACTTTGCTTATGGAACAAGTTGTCTTCTCTGCTAATTGCATGCTATTTATGTTTGTTTTAATGTTTCCTACCTGTTAGCTCTTCATGATCTACTCATGAATAGAATCTCCCCAGAGAACAATCAAGGAATATGAAATCCCCTGGATATTTGTTTTAAGGGTGACCAGTGACTCAGAAGAGGAGTTTGAGGGTATTTTTTCAAAAGAAGTCTTTGTAGACTGATGATGAAAGACAAAAGCAACCCATCAATTTAAATGTGATGATCATACCCCATGAGGACACAGGAGAATTGACTTGCTAGGTATTTAATAGAGTCCAGAACAGGACTATTCTAATCTCTGAAAATTTGGAATGATTATAGCAGAAAATGTTGAATTAACTCGAGAAGGTTATTTTTTTTCCCAGTCCCAATTTGAATTGGGTGTCTAATAATAGTAAACCAAGGCCCCAACAATTACCATTAAGCATACACTTTTAGAGTTTTAATTAAAAAGAAGAGGTATTGTAAAATAATATAGCAAATATATGCAATACACTTTTAAATAATTGGAATCTCATCAAGTTAAGATAATTATTTCATTTCTGTATATTCCCTATTAAATTTTTTATTTTACTTAGGTGCAGATATTTCTCACTCTTCTTTTTTAAAAAAAACATATATTGGGGCACCTGAGAGGCTCAGTCGGTTGAGTGCCGACTTCAGCTCAGGTCATGATCTTGCAGTTCGTGGCTTCGAGACCCGCATCGGGCTCTGTGCTGACAGCTCAGAGCCTGGAGCCTGCTTCAGATTCTGTGTCTCCTCTCTCTGTTCCTCCCCTGCTCATGCTCTGTCTCTCTCTCTCTCTCCTCAAAAACAAATAAAATTTAAAAAAATTAAAAAAGAAAACCATACTATTGATCAGGGGCGCCTGGGTGGCTCATCAGTTAAGCCTCCAGCGTCAGCGCAGGTCATGATCTCACAGTCCATGAGTTTAAGCCCTGCGTCAGGGTTTGTGATGATAGCTCAGAGGCTGGAGCCTGCTTCAGATTCTGTCTGCCTCTGTCTCCACCCCTCCCCCACTCACACTCTGTCTCTGTCTCTCAAGAATGAATAAATGTTAAAAAAAAAAAAACTTAAAAAAAAAAACATATATTGATGGGCCACGTGACTGTGTGTGTCAGATACTATTTTAGTCCCTAGATTTACAGTGCTGATCATTCAGCAAATGCCTTTTCTCATAGTTATACACCAGTGGAAAGACATAGACAATGAGAAGTAAATGAATAACAAGATAAGCTTAGATTATGAAAAATAATATAAAAGAAATTAAAAGGGTGATACAATAGAGTGATGAGGAATTAGGTTTGGTGATAAGAGACATACCTTCTGAGGAGCAGCCATTTGAGCTGAGCCCTGAAGAATTAAGTAGCTGATTATGCAAAGACAGTGGAAGAATGTTTCAGGCCTAAGGCTGTCTTGGGAATGCATTTGGTGTGACTGAAGAAAAAGAAAGAAGCCAACGTGTAGAGTTTTTTCCTAAACCACTCCTCAATTTTTGGATTTGAGGTAATTCTTAATTTGGAAATGTTATAATAATGCTGTAATGAACACCTTCCTATATACAACTTTTTGCTGTTGTTGGACTATTTCTTTAGGTTCAAATATTGAATAGGTTTATGATTTTCATGTTAATTTTTAAAAGAATTTCATTATTGTTCCTGAAACTGCTAGTGGTTATTCAGATCACTATAAATTCCTAGTAAGTATAGGTTTAGCCATATTTCAGAACTGAAATATAGAGACAAATTTATCAGGGTTTCTTTTAACAACACAAATAATGCATATTATTTCTTAAAGAGCTAGAAGATAAAGATAAACACAAAAAAGCCACAATCTCACCATCCATATATAGCTAACCACAGGTAAATATATGTACTTCTATTATCTCTTTTTCTGTGTGTATGTCTCTCTGTCCTTCTCTCCTTCTATTTATTGATGATTGTAGACAAATTTGTCCACAAATTATATATTCACATAAACAGAACATTGTCATGTTTGGTTTTTATACTGAAGTGCAACTATTTGAGCACAGAAAATATAATATTTTTTGATTCCTAAAGAGATTATCTCAGTGTATCAAAATATCTATTTTTAAACTATCTAGACATTGGGCATGACATTTGGAAATGCAATATTGTGAAAGGAAAATTATTTTTATTAAGCACATAACCACAGACTTTAAGCCTTTCAAATACTCTAATATTTCAACGTATTTGGAGAACTATTCATTTTCCTAATTGTTAAGAGCTTTATTCAAGGGTAAAGCAGATGAAAATTTGGTAGTATCAGTCTCATTTATTATACAACCTTACGGAGCTCTTTATTTTTATTTAGAAGTTATGCTGATCAGCATATATGTTGTCAAATTCGTGAATATTGTAGGTAATACACACACACACACACACACACACACACTATGCTAAGTGAAAGAAGCCAGACAGAAAAGGTCATGTACTGTATGATTCCTTTCACATGAAATATGCAGAATAGGCAAATCCATGGAGATAGAAAATGGATTAGTGATTGCCAGAGGATGAGGGGAATGGGGAATGATGAATGATTCCATAGAAGTATGGGATGTTCTCCTGGGGTGAAGAAAACTTTGAAACTAGAGAGAGATAGTAGTTACACAATTTGTATTGAATGCCCCTAAATTTTACACTTAAAAATGGTCAGTGTATGGTACGTGAGTTTCTCCTCAGTTAAGAAAAAACTCTAAAGAAATTCCAACGTGCCGGTTCTACTATTTAACAGTAATACAATCAGTCCAACAATAGATTCTGTGAAGACTAAAATATATAAATCAGTCTCAAGAAGTGCTTTCAGAATATTCAATCAGATGATTAGCAACCTCTGCTCTAATTTCAACTCAGTCACAACTTAGACATCTGACATTGAGAAAAATCTCAATTTCTCTGAGTCCATTTTCTTTTTCATAAAATAAATTGAGTGAATCAGATAATTTCTAATAGTAAACTTCAGAAATCTATGATTCTTTTATTCTGTATGTATCAAAACCACAATGGGATCTTACCTCACATTTGTTAGGATTCTTTAAGAAGACAAGAGATACTAACTGTTGGTGAGGATGGGAGAAAAGGCAACCTTAGTACACTTTTGTTGGGAATGTAAATTGGTTCAGCTGCTATGGAAGACACTAAGGAGGTTCTTCAAAAAATTGAATCTAGAACTACCATATGCTCCAGCAATTCGACTTCTGGGTACCTACCCAAAGGAAATGAAAATAGGATCTCAGAGAGATACATGCACTCCCACATTTATTGCAGCATTGTTCATAATAACCAAGATACGGAAACAACCTAAGTGCCCATGAGTGAATGAATGCATAAAGAAGATGTGGTATATACATATTTACAAGGTAATATTATTCAGCCACGAGAAAGAAAATCCTGCTATTTGTGACAACATGGTTGGACCTTGAGGCCATTATGCCAAGTGAGATGAATCAGACTGAGAAAGACAATACCATATAATATCATTTATATGTGGAATATTAAAAAAGCCAAACTCATAAAGCAGAATGTGAAATGGTAGTTACCAGAAGTTGGGGGGACGGAAGAGAAGTGATGCTGTTTAAGGGCACAAACTTAGAACCAATAGATGAAGAAGCTCTGGAGATCTAATGTACATATAATGATCATAGACAATAATATTGTATAAACATCAAACTTCCTAAGACACTAGATCTTAGTTGTTCCCACAACCAAAAAAAAAAAAAAAAAAAAAAAAAAAAAAAAAAACAAAAAAAAAAAAACAAAAAAACCAAAACAAAACAAAAAAACATAACCATGTAATGTGGTGAAAGAGTTTGCAAAGATTACAATGGCAATCATATTACAATATCTGAATGAATCAAGTCAATATGCTGTATACTTTAAATTTACACAATATTACATGTCAAATAGACTTAAATTAAAAAAAAATTCAGTGATTCTGAAAACAAACCCCAAGCTCTCTTCCTTTGAGTTTATCTGAATTTGCCCCTATTTGTCTTATCCTGCCGCCAACTGAATGGTCATGATTGATGCACCTTTAAACAGGAGCTTCTTGAAGCTCCTTTTCACTACCTCAGGGGCAGCTGCTCCTCAGTGATGTCATACTTCCTTCCTGACCTTGGGAATGCCATTTAAAAGCAACCATTTCCAGGGAGTAAAAAACACAGCTTACGAGTCTCAAGTCATGCTACCAAAATAGTCCATTAAAGTGTGCTTTTCAGCCTAGTTACCTCATAATGAATCAGTCTCTTCTCTGGACTGTGTTGATGACTTTTCCCCACCTTTATAAATTTCAGTATAAACGTGCACCCGCCAAAGGCATTAGGAGGGAACTAAGGAAATCCTATAGCAGAACAATGACAGGAAATTGACATAGCCATTAAGAAGTCTGGAAAAATTAAGTTAGAAGAAAGTGGGGCCTGGCTTATTGCCATTTTTGGAATAAGGAAAGAATTGCAGACAGGAGTGGTTTTAGAAAAATAAACATAAAACTTGAAAAAAATAGCATGGGTGTGACTAAGTGTATTGAAATAAAGGTTAATAACTTGAGAAAATAAGGAAAATGGTAGAAAATCACTTTTCGGGGTAGGTCATAACCATTGTAAATTGAAGTTCTAATTTTTTTGGTGTTTTTAAGACAAGGGGTTCCCTGGGCTTGGGACCAAGGGATGGCCAGCTTTCTCAGCACAGAGCTGATTTACCAAATCAGGGAATTAATGAAAGGAAAGGTTTGTTTTTCTTAAACATCTGTAAGGAAATATGTTGTTAAATATTTATGGGTCTAGAAGCAGTCTATAATCACAAATCTTAGATAAATAAGTGCAATGTGTTAGGATCTGACAACTTGGAAAAAATGACCTCATTCATGGTATGATACAATGGGAAACGATTTTTACATTTATTTTAAAGGAAATTCATCAATGATTGTTTTGACCTCACCTCCATGTATCAGATGCCCATATCTAAAGTCAATTAGGGAAATGAGCAATAATGAAAGAAAATCCTCATGAATGACTGGATGAGGCATGTGAAAACAGATCATGCCTAAATTTATCCTTGTGTTGTTAAAGCTCTTTCTTGCTTTTGCCTGTTCATTTTCAACTATTTTCTGCCAGACTGAAGATTATACATAACAAAGCTTTATCTCATTAAAGAGTACTTCATACAATAAATCAGAGAGATTGTTAACTTCATAAATTTTCAGAGTTGGGAGAGACCCTCAAGTCAATCAAACACAAGTCTTTTCTGCAGTTAAGAAGCCGAGGCTGAGAGCACTTATATAACTTACCTGAAGTCACACATCATTAGAATAAACAGGCCTACATACCAGGTTTCCTGATGCCCTGTCCAGTGCTGCCAGAGAGAACTTATTGGATCAATAAATCTTTACATTTATTAATTAACTTTGAATCCTATAGTCAAAGAATGTGAGTGAAACAGCCTATCATTTATTGTCCCCAAAGCTATTGTGAAATACATGCTTCATGTTAAGCAGACAATGGCTAATTCTCCAGAAGCGGAAAAAAAAATGCTGCAAGAGACATATTCTTGAGACTGATAACCATTACATAGTCAGATCGTCAACCCAATGGACACTGGCCATGATCCCTTGTCACTTGGATTCTATGAGCCTTGGAGCAGTCAACTGTTTCTGCCTGATTCTTTAGTCAGCTGCCTCTTCCACTGTCCAAGCCTTTATTTAGATTTCAAACATGTATAACATAAGTAAAGAGAAAGGTTGAAGTCCAGATTAAAGAAAGGGAACCCTGTAATATGTTAGGTTCACCCATCTGCCCCATGCAAAAGGGAGAGAACGAGGTCATGTTTCTCATTTTCTGTGAGATGAAGAAAGACCCAAGGAGCTCCCAGTAGTGGTATTACTTTATTCCTGCATCTAGGACAGGAGCATTCCTTATCTGTTTTTCTTAGGGTCAGCCAGATCCAATTTAATAATTGAGTATCTGACTGCATAAGTTCATGCATTTATTTAAAAACATGGATTGAGTGTAAGATATTTAATCTTTTTAAGTTCTGGGTTCCTTCCCTAAAATAAATTAATAAATTTACTGAAATAAAATAATAAAAATAAAAAGGGACATTGTTAGGACTGGCTTCAACCTCATGATGGTTGGATGAGTACTTGGATGCAAAGCTTCAGGCACAGTGCCTGGCTCATAGGAAGTGCATAAATATCAGTAATGGTGATACTGAAGAAGAGGAAGATGAGGAGGACAATCACCAAGTTCTATTCCAGTGGCTAACAGAAGCATTTATGACCTTTGGCCACAATGCATTTTCCATACAGAAAGCTTCTTGTCATGGCAGGAGAAGGGCAGAAGTTTTTTTGATTATTTAATTTAGAAAATCTTCACAGCAGACTTACTGGAGGGGGTCTGCCAATAACTGAAAATAAATGGATATGAATTTTATAAAATAGTTGAGTCCAGGATAGATCTTATTATTAATAAAACACCCATTTCCAAAAAAGGATTTGAGGTAACCTATAATAAAAGATACAGGTCCATGGCATCATTACAACAAAGATTCAGGAGTGAAGGCCAAGTGATGTGGAAAGATGCTTGAACCAGAAAGCCTTGGTTAGGGATGATTACTACAGTGGCACATAAAACTTACCACAGTAGTTCCTGGCAGTTAAAATCAAAGCACCCAAATAATTCTCTTTATAAATAAAATGAAGCATATCAGTTTATATTGGATACATTTTTTTCCTGGCTTTCTGCTGTGAGGGGAAATTTATCATGTACACATTGTCCACAAAAGTAGTTTTTATTAGATGAAGGTATCTCTTTTATAAACCTCCATAAAATTTGAGGACTTAGAATTTAAGATTTGCATTCTTTGAAGGGATTCTCTGTTTCCACAGGGAACAAAAGTAATCAAAAGTGATACAGTCCAGGAATTTGGCTTTCTGATAATTTAAGAAGAAAGGTTTACACTGATTGGTGAGAATATCACTTAAGCAGTACAGTCTCTGTTGGGTATTTATTCACTAATAAATCTTAGATTTTACTTGAATTAGGAGAGCAAGCAACTTGAGATGGAAGTCATCATATGTGCTTAAAATGTAGGTATTCTTAATTGCTTGTTAAAGGACATCCATCGGCTTTAGATAAAATGCTTGGTGTGTGTTTGACCAAGTCACCTATTTTGTTATGAAAATTAATTAGAACAAGACTTGATTCTTAAATAAATTGAAAGGTGACCTTCACAGGTGGGTTGCAGGTAGGCAAGTGGGCCAGGGAGAGTAAAGAAGCCTCCCAGGAATCTATCTGAATCTCAAGTGCTTGAAGCTCCTTCCCATTGAGCAGCAGTTCTTACCTAGGGGTCCACAGCAAAATCACTTGGGGAATTTTTTCAGAAGACTCTCTTCGCCTACCCACCAAATTTGACTCTCCAAGAATGTGGCCTGGAAATGAATATTTAAAAACAAAGTCCCTAAGAAACGTTGGTGCAAATCCTCTATGGGAGCTCTGGCCCCTAGAATATCAAGAGATATTTGTTCTGAGGGGATATGTCTACTGTCTAAAGACTCCTAAGGTGCTTTTTCTAGAATATTTTGTTTTGCAGAGAATAGAACTTCAGTAGTTCTAATAATGTGAATTAGTTGCAACACATACTGCAGGACAACTAAATGGATTTTCTGTAGAATGAGATTCATTTAGAATCATTAGTTAATCAGTTAATTAATTAAAATGTATTAATTAATTTAAAATATATCCTTCTGTATGTCAAAATATGCCAAACACCTTTGGTTTGATAAAAATGATATTAAGCTTGGTAATAAGTTTAGGTTATATTATTTAAGGCCACTCGTAGAATGTACAGTCATATTGCATAATTGGGCCAGAAAAGATTGTTTAACTTCCCACTTGGTAAGGCTGGAAGGCACACATTCTCTAACAGATGACTTACATTATATATTGAAGACCCATTCCACTAAAAAAAAAAAAAAAGAAAAAAAGACGTGCAGTGGGATGCAAATTCTTCATAACAACTTGAATAGGAGAAAGGCTGGGATAGAATATCCCATTTTATCCCATTTCCTTTTGGTATTTGATCCACCAAAGGTACACAAAAGGTACATTTCTATCCAGTTTAATTCCTGTGCTGGTTTGAATAGGAAAGCCTTCTAGGCTCTGTCTACACTCCTGACCTTGGGATCTTAGCTAGACTTTCAAATTTACATCTTCTGCCCCCAAACTGCTTAAGATCTCCACACAGATATCTAATAGGCAAGTTAACATGTTTATGACAAATCTCTCGATTCCTTACTTTTCCCACCAACCCATTCTTTTTCTACTCTTACACATTTTACTTGTTCATTCTTTTCTTTAAAAAACTATTTTATTGAGGTATTATTGACATACAAAAAGCTGTACATATTTAATATATACAACTTGATGAGTTCAGAGATAATGTATATATATGTGAAACCATCACCACCACCTATGCCATGAATATACCCATCACCTCCAAGATTCCTCCCACTCTCTTTATTTATTATTATTATTATTGTTATTATTATTATTATTTAACAACACTTAACATAAGATCCACATTCTTAGCAAATTTGAAGTATATAATATATATTATTCACTAAAGGTGCTATGCTATGCTATACAGTAGCATGGTGTTCTCCAATTCATTTATGTTGTTTCAAGGGCAGGATTTCTCATTCTAAAATCTTCATATTTGTCCTACTTCTCTCCATTTCCTTGCCACCGCCCTAGGCAAGCCACTACCATTTCTCACTTGGTTCATTCTAATAACCGCCACACTAATCTCTCTGCTTGCATTCTTTCACCCTAGAATTCATTCTTTACAAAGCAGCCCTGGATATGCTCTCATTAAAGCCCTGTTGATTAATAGCCTTTCACCTAGAAGATCCTTTGAGAAAATCTTTAGCTGCTACACTCATTCAAATGCATTAAAGACTAACATACCCCAGTATTGGTGAAATAAAAAAATACATGGGAGGTAAGGAGAGTTTTGTAATCAGCAAAACATAGGATGAATGGAACAGGTCAACAAAATTGACATTTATGAGTAGCCCACTTCAATTCAAAACTAATGAGAGTTGATTTGCAAACTTTAAATGGAGGTCATCAGTGTAACAAAATGTGTAAAATATTCTGCCTCATTAAATCACAATAGCACCATAATTTTTCAAGAAGGGTTGAAAGAAATGGTTCAGAAGAATAGTTGTTTGTTAATTCAGTCTGTTCTAGAAGAAAACGTTTCCTAAAATTCCTCTTTGCTGTAGTGTATGTATTTAATATCTTTTTATTTTTTTCCCTGAATCCTTTATCATACATGATACCTCATTTAATCATGCTGCCTTAGATGTGCCAACCCCAGTATTTGTAAGGAATGAAGCTCCTGGGTTGGTGCATGGGTTTATAGTTCCCTATGGCTTGCAGGTGAAGTGTGAAATGGGGATTGGTGTCAGGTGGGGCAAGGGTTAGGTCACATACCTTTGAAACTACCTTAAGGAGTTTAGAATTTATCCTGAAGGCAAGGAGAATAAATGGACTCCCACTTCACTTTCATTTATTCTTAAAAACCTTGTTGCTAAATGAAAATCCATTAACTGAAAAGAGGAATTCTATTACTTTTAATCTGGACATGTTGTTATGTGTTCCATCCCAAATCAAAATACATAAATGATTTTTATATGAGATAAATATATATCCCTTGAACACTGAAGATTTTCTGTAAGCATATAAATGGATAATTCTGATTCCAATTTCCAATGTGTGTTCCTTACACTAACAAACAGTGCTCTGACACCAGCTAAGTGTCCTACAATTTAACTCAATTCTAACAGTGTCTATTCAGAGATACCATCAGATCCCACAGGTTAAGGGTCTGGCTCTATAAGACTGTCCTGTCCCCATGTCAGATGCCAATTGCAAGTCCAGGTTATCACCTGTGCTTCTTACCAACTGACTATACGTCAGAAGTCCCCATGACCCCCCCTTTGTTTTTGATTTTCCTAGAGGGGCTCACATAACTCAGAGAAACATTTTATTTACCAGGTCAGCAGTTTATTATAAAAGAATATAATTCAGGAACAGCCAGATGAAAGACATGAATAGGGCAAAGTATGTGGGAAGGGGTACAGAACTTCCCTGGGTTCACCAACTTAGATGCTCTCTATACCCTGTCCTTTTGGGTTTTTATGGAGGCTTCATAACATATACACAATCAATAAAATCCTTAGCCATTGGTAATTAAACTCAATTTCCAACCTCTCTCCTCTCCCTGGAAGTTGGGGGTGTAGGAGTGGTGGAGTACTAAAAGTTCCAACTGTAATCACAAAGTTGGTTCTCCTGGCAACCAGCCCCATCCTCAGGTTACCTAAGGGTTTTCCAAGAACCATCTCATTAACATAATAAAAGACACACCTGCCCCCATCACTGGAAATTCTAAGGGTTTTAAGAGCCATAAGTTAGGAACTGTGGGCAAAGATCAAATATATATAAGGAATATATTTTGATCATCTGTATGACTAAATATATATTTCTTATAAATCATAATATTATAATATGATAATAAATATAGTCTGCACATACAATATATAATACAATACTCTGAAGATTGATTGTACTTGCTAAAGAAAGGACTTGCTTGTGAGTGGTGGAAGAGAATGTGAAGGGGCATAAGATTATCTTGTAATCAAGCTACACTAATAATGGAGTTTTCACACACACATACACATGCACACATGTATCAGCTAAAAGCTAAAGTAAAGGCTAACATGAAAATGATACATACTCCATACCTCTTCATCACTTTCATTTGGCTTATGTAAACAAAAAACATATTTTAGATTTATCCAAAACTTGCATTCACATCAGATTTGTCATCCTGTGTCAAGTAAATGTGTAAATGTAAATGTAAATGTGGTAAATGTGTCTTTGCCTAAAATTGTAATGTCTAAATACTACCCCATATAGTGTATTCATTTAGTGTGTTTGGGAGTAAAAAATAAAGCTGTTACATTGAAAAATAAGTTTTCTGAAAAATAATCCTAACCAAGAGCCATTATGGCAAATAGTCATTAATAGTCCGTGGGATGTACATCTTTAGCAGCATGACAGAGGAAGGAAAGGGCCTAATCAGACTTGGTTGTTATGAGTAGAACTGATTGTAGGCAAGCACTTATATAATGAAAGAAATGAGACAGAGAATGGATGGATTGTAACCCTTGCTGGATGATAGATTTAACAGGACTTGCTAATGTGTGAAAGTGCAGAATGTCAAGAGAAAAGATTTGATGGGTGGTAGGTAGTGCGCAGACTCTGAAAGCATCTCAGGAACAGAAGCAGCATCAGGGTACAGAAAGAGCTGACAAAATCTACTTCAGACTTGTTGGTTTTGAAGTCTCCAGAGGAAATGTAAGTGGAGATGTCCAGTAGGGAGTTACACAAGTTTGCAACCCAGGAATGTGATCTTGGCTGAAGCTGGGGGTTTGATAGTCATCATCTCAAATGATATCTGAAGCCAGATGAGTAAATGGGATTGCTTAGGGAGACAGAAGAAAAGGGAAACAGGGGAGAACCTGAGGACCACCAAATTTTACGGGATGGGAAAAAACAGAGTTGACAAAGAATATTGAGAAACAGCTGCTAGAGATAAAAAGAAAATGTAGAGAGTGTGAGGTCACAGAAGTTAAGGAAAGAGAGTTTTTCAACGAGGAAGGGTCAAATATTGAGGGGTCAAATATTGAGAGGTCAAATGGGATAAGACTAAAAAAATGTATGTTGGATTTGCAACAAGATCACAAGTTATCTCAATGAGAATGATCTCAATGGGATGCCGGGAAGAGAAACTATTTGAAATGTGTTAAGGAATGTGTTAAATTGGGGAAAAACTTGAGAAAATCACCTGTAGAGCTGACATCCTTAAATACAGAAGTTGGAATATTTATATTCAGAAATTCCTTCGGGAAGATCTCATAGCACCGATTATTCCTCCACAAACTCCTTAGTTGCACACTGAGAGATGAAAATAGCTCCTACATTTATCTGACTTCCTCTTTTATTTCCCCCTATAAACAGAGACTAAAATGGACTTTATTTTGCAGTATTTACTTAAAAATTAACTTGACTTTTGGCATATTCTAGATTCATGTCCCAATTCAACAAATCTTTTTGCATGATTGGAATATTTTAATTTTAATAATTTTAATTTTAAGTTTAATATGGGGAAATTGGCCCTGTCTTCTGATAGCTTCACACAAGTTGATCCTGGGGGCACCAGGAATTTCTTAATCATCCAAAGTCATGTTAGTGGTCATTTGACCAGAATTTAAACAAAGATGCCAAATAGTTTTTAAATCAGTTCTAAAGAGTCTTAACAAAGACAGAAAGTATAGATTTAAAACAAACTGTTGTTTGGGAAGACTTACTTTTTGTTGTTATGGTGGTTTGTAGGTTTTCTCGTTTACTATCAAGATCATGTTCCTAGATTAATATTGGCTGCTTTCCAATGTAATTTATAGATCACTCTACCATCTGAAAAGTAAATTTTGTTATGCTACTTTATTTTATTCTTTCAACAACTATGTGAAGTTGATGTTATCTTAAGTAATTTCTCCATTAGTAAGTGGAGCCAGAATGAAAATCTGAGTCTTCTGATTCCAAGTTTTCTGATGTTAAATTTAGGAACACCTGGACTTATAAATAATAGCAAGATAAAATAATTCAAAATAAATAAGAAAGAAGATGAAAGGAGAATTAAGGGCAAAAATGTTTACAACAATTTTAGGTCATTATATCAGCAAACTTCAGTTTCCTGTTGAAGAAAATGAGGTCAACTGTTGAATAATTTGCCTGAGGTCAGACTGGTGCTTGGTGGTGTTATCGAGGATGCCAAGCTCTGTTCATTTCAAAAGGTAAATCATTTTGTTCTGTATTACTTTGCGCAACCAGAGTTACTCTGACTACTCAAATATCTTATCCCCCTGGAATTACATGCTTTTATTAGCCCATAAAGTTTTAGAAGTGACTTTATTTGTATTTGCATTCTATTTTATATACTGACTTATAAAATCCAACTGCTATTTGATCGAGACTCACTGAAGTTGCCGTGGAAAAGTTCTTTCATAGGTGGGGGTAGTCTAATTTTCTGAAAAGCAAGTCATACAAAACAAGACACAGAGAGACAAAAAAAAACCCACCCAACTATTATAATAAGTGAAGATGAGAAAGAAATTACTCCCAGGTATATGCTTAAGTTTGGTCTTCAAAGTAACACCATCTAAATTAGCCCTACAATTAATCTCATAAATTCACTTCCACTAATCATCTAATAAATACTTGGGGAGAAGAAGAAAAGGAAGCAAAGATAATTATGCCTAAAATATTTTAGAAGTCCGTGCTCCTTTGTTTCTTATGTTTTCCTTGTTTTTTAGTGGTTTTGTTTATTTTTGTAATTCAATGAACAAGCCTTTCCAAGGCAAGCAGTTTGTACTCTTGCAAATTGGTGCCTATATCCTTAAAAGTCTTTGACTTTCACATTCATTAGCCAAAGCAATAGCTTTGATTGGTATCATACATTAAGATTTGCAAAATCCCTTAGGTATAATATCATCTCTGTCCTTTTAAGAGCCTTGGGTTTAGAAATAGAGAAGTTAGGAATGAGGTTTCTGCTACCAGATTATCTAGGTTTGATTCTATCCCTTGTTAGCTGTGAGACTAAAACACTTATTGTCTTTTTGCCTCAATTTCCTGGGAAATAGGGATATAGACATGCAATACCTATTTCACAAGTTCGTGTTTATATAGAATGTAAGTGAGTTAACACTTCATATTAAAAATTACAATGATCATCTAATTCTGATCAACATTTTAGAATATTCTAAGTAAAAGATATGATTTCTCCTCATGTTGTGGATTTCAACTAGGTAGTGAAGTTTTCGTAATCAAAGTATTGAACTGCCTCCTCACTTCCTAATAAACATTAAGAAAAGACTCCTCACACAGGAATCAGTTACTCTGTATGGAATGGGGGCTACTAGGGGAAGTTGCCCTGAAGAAAGATGGGTAGTTTCTCTGGTTCTCCAGTGTGAAATTTTATTGTGTGCTTCACTAATATGTATTAATTTTTGTCACTTCTTCATGTGTTTTATATACCCAAATGATAGCATAGTTTTATTTTAAAGCACAACAAGCAGAATATTGACTAATGATTTCTTTGGAAAAATCTAATGATGACTGCTCTATGGATAGCATATTATAAGTTAGGATTTGCTCTCAAATAAATTATTTTATATACTGTACATAACTTGATACATTCTTCTACATATAAGGAAAATAAGATCCATAAATTTATTGATCTCTGTAAGTTTACACAAGGCATTTTCATACCCATCATAGGATATTAGGTAGAATGTAGGTCCAGTCATTGGCATTTGTAAGTCCACATTTCCTTGTCTGTAACTAGGGATAAAAAATACCCACCTACTTAGTGAATTAAATTGCATGTAATGAGAACCATTCTAGGCACATAGTAGATGATAAGTCAATGTTAGTTGTGCTAATTTCGGATAGTTGAAAGAAATTCTTTTTCGTTTCAATGGAACATTAAGTATATATCACCGATATATTAAGCTGTGGCTATGATCTTAAAATAAGTAATCTAAGTTGTTTTTTTTTTTATTTTGTATTGGTAGCCCAATAAGTTTTACTAAGATTTTTTTTAAATATGTCTTTCCCAAAATTGGTATTTATGATAATTTCTGTCCTCATAGTTTATGTGACACTTTATCAGAATCCAAAACAAGCCCCCCACATCCATTTTGAGCTATAGTAACCTGATTTAGCAAGAAAATTTGCATGAGGTAAATTTCCTCTTTTGGAGGAAGAACCAGTTCATAAAAAATACAACAAAGCAATACCTTCACTGAAGTAAGCAACAATATGCCCAGGTTAGAAATACACTGCATTTTTGGGGGGGGCACCGGGGTAGCTCAGTCAGTGAAGCATCCCACTTCAGCTCAGGTCATGATCTCACAGTTCACAGGTTCAAACCCTGCATCCGGCTCTGCACTGACAGTAAGGAACCTACTTGGGATTCTCTCTCCAACCCTGCCCCCACTCAAAAATAAATAAATGAAACTTAAAAAAAAATACATTGAATTTCAACCTAATACAGAAAGTGTGAAATATAATTTTGAGTTACCTTGGCAAGATGTGACTGGATAACTCAAAGATAAAAGGTATAAATGGCTTATAAAATGGTTCAAAGGGATTATGGAACATCAAAGAATTATTGCCAAATAAAAACTTGATTGAAAATGAATCAGAAACTTCAGAGCTAAAATTACTTAAAATGAACCAGGCTGTGAATTTTTTTTTTAATGGCAATGGTGAAAAGTGAAGATTAGACTGGTTTTTTTAAAAAGTTCAGAGTCAAGGACTTGGTAAATGCAAACCTAGATTTAATCCAATCCTGCCAGTGTTAGAATGCAACAATGAGGTTATATGTAGTATCATTTCTAGGGGTGTCAGGTGAAGACTGATTTTGGTCCATGATCTAATATGTGAAGTTGTGTGAGGACAGATAGGGTTGAGTAGTCTGAGTTAATTGGTATGTGCCAAACTAGGAAGACACTAACCAAGAGGAAAAGTTAGGTTCACAGATTTGAAAATTCAGTTGCACAGAAATGGAAGAGAATCTCATAGAAACAGTTCCAAGGGTGATCTGAATAATTCTCTCAATTGGTATTTTTTCAGCCTGTTCATAGTTTACGTACTAATAATTAAGCAGCATCCATTCAAAAACACACATTCAGCACTCACAATGTTTCAAGCACCATACTACACCATGAGGCTACAAGGTCAAGCAAAATGTATTAAATATGCAATACTATTGTACTGAGGCAGAGGGGGGCAGGAGACAGCACTGCACTGCATCATGCTGGGTTTTGATCCCAGTCTTGAGCTTGGGTAGATTAGGTGCCCTGAGTTCAATTTCCTCATCCAGATAATGAGGATGATTATTACACTTGCTCTGCTTCCTTTGTACGGAGTGGATGTTAGGATTAGGGGAATACATTAAAAAATAAATCCTGAATTTTAAGATGTTCCATAAATGCTAGATAAATGGGAAACAGCAGTTAAATAACACTATATGTTTAAAAAGAATAATACATTTCCAGATTTCACTTAAAACAAACAGAAAGTAAGTTGTATGTCTTTGGAAAAGCATGTGTATTATCTACTAACTATTGCTATCTATTATTTATTGATACATAGCAAACTGCCCCCAAATTTACTGGTTTAATTTATTCTATCATCATTCCATGGGTTAGTAATTTTGTCTGCGTTCGCTAGTACAGTTCTTCTGCTGTTCTAACCTGGAGTTATTCATGCAACTGCAATCATCTGGAGATTCAACTGGAATTGGTTGGTATAAAATGATTGTGTTTTTGGTGGTTACTACCGGTATTAGCTAGTGGGTCTGGGGGACTTCAGAGGGTATTCTTGCTCCATAAGGTCTTTCATCTTCTAGTTGGCTAGAGCAGGCTTGTTCACATGGTGGTCTCAGCATGGTGGTGAAAGAGAATTGGAACAGGAGCTATAAGGTTCTTTGGAGCCTAAACTGAAAAGTCCTCTATCACCATTTCTGTTGCATTCTGTTGGTCAAAGCAAGTTTCAGACCAACTGAAATTTAAGGGCTGGGATGGTAAACCCTGTCTCTTGATGTGAGGAGTAACAGTCACATTACAAAAGCCCACAGGGATGGGAGAAAATATTGTGGCCATTTTTGTAGATAGTTTACCACACCATTAATCTGCTGTTTGATACTAATCTTTTATTTTTATTTATTTATTTATTTTTTTTTGAGAGAGAGAGACAGAGATAGCAAACACATGCACGTGAACAAGGGAGGCGCAGAGAGAGAAGGAGAGGGAATTTCAAGCAGGTTTCATGCTTAGCATGGAGACCGATGCTAGGCTCAATCTCACAACCGTGAAATCAAGAGTCAGATGCTTAACTGACCAAGCCACCCTGGCACCCCTGATTACTGATCTTTTAAACTATTGATCTGGGAAGGATAATCCTTGAAGAAGGCTCAATGGCACAAATCCCAAAGAAAAAGTCACATTTTCATTAAAGACACTTCATTAAGAGTGGTGAGTCAATAGCAAAAGTGAAGTCACTGGAAATCTGTGAAGGAGTTCATGTAACAAATACAGGAATGAGTTAGGAAAAGGCAAGGCAGAAATCATGATCAAGATAGCCATGACTAAGAACAATGTGATTAAACCAAAGGAAAGTAGCATTTAAGCCATGTGATAGAAATGGTCATTTCAGGGTAGAAGTTTAGAAACCATAGAAAAGGGCATCATTGGAAAGAGTTTTAGAGGAACAGATAATATAGACAAGAGCTCTCTCGACTGGTCCCAAGTAAGATTAAGCAGGGTGTGAGTTAGGGTATATGTGGCATCATTTCCAGAGGTGTCATGAGAAGGCATTGAATTTGGACCATGATCCAATACATGAAGTTATGTGAGGACAGATAGGGTCAAATAGTCTGAGTTAATTGGTATATGCCAAACCAGGAAAACGCTAAGCAAGAGGAATAGTTAGGTTCACAAATTTGAAAAGCTACACAGGAATGGAAGAGAATCTCACTAGAAAGAGTTCAGGATGATCTGAAGAATTTTCTCAGTTGGTATACATTCAGCCTGATAGTAGTGTATACACTAATAATTTAACAGCATCCATTCAAAAATACATATTCAGCACTCATAATGTTTTAAGCACCATATTATGTCATGGAGATACAAGATCAAGCAAGATGCATTCAAGGGCCCCTAGACATGATCAATACAAGTAATAACAGTTATAATAACACAAAGTCTAGGAGTCACAGAGGGGAGATCTCACTCAGTCTTCAATACAGGGCTGGCTTCCTGGAACACTGATATCTAAACTAGGACCACAAACGTGGGAAATTATCATACTGGGGACAGGAGTGGTGGGCAGAAGATACAGTATGTCTAAAGGAAACTCAGGTCAAGAAATGCTGGGAACATTTATAGAAATCTATTGCCTGACAGTTTTGCTTTCAGAATTATAATAACCACAATTACAATTGTTATCAACTACTAAATTCCTCCTACACATGCTGCATATTGTACTAGGCACTCTATATATTATCATTAGTTCAAAAAAACAAATTACATAGAGTATTTGTTCCATTGTGTACCCCCCCCCCCCCGCCAAACACACACGCGGTTAATTAGGTTACCAAGATATAGAAAGAAGTTGGTTTCTTTCCAAACCATAGCTTCTTACTATAGGGTACATAGTCTTTTGAAAGACCATGGCAGACAAACCAGGAATTGTATTTACAATCTTTGCTACTCTCAGAAAGCCCATCAATTAATTCCAGCTAAGGGACTACCTATTTCTAAAAACTTAACTTGTGCCTTATATTTGTGTCTCAAATTTTCGGATTTTTTTGACAAGGAAGTAATGGTCATATTCAGGTACTTTCAATAAATAGGCAGATGTGGCTATTTAATAATGTTTTCTTTTGAAAATTGAAAGCAGTGTTTTTCAACAGGAGTGTGCATATTTCAGCGTCTCTGAAGGGATAGCTTATTAGTTTGCAAATAAGCTATTTTTCAAATTTAAAAAAGAAAAAGCAGACTTATTGTTTTTATACTGTTAACAGTAGAGCACCACAGAATTTTCTGTGCTGATAGTGGATAAGCAGATGATATTGATTCTGTGAGGGCCAGTGTTGGGGAGAGGAGAATGTGTGCAAGTGTATCAGAATTTCAACATAGTGGAAAAGATGAACACTTAAAACACGCACACACAGAGTCCTTAATAGAAGACAGGAAATATTTATCTTGCAGAAATAATGGGCATATCTTTTTGGATATTTTAGTATCTGCTGATTGTATTAGAGTAGGAATTAGTTGGGGTGCATTTGAGTCCTGATACGGATCCTTATCTCCATTCCTAAGCTTTGCAGCCAATCTTTCAAAATATAGTACTGACAATTTATGAGACTGACTTTGACTTACAGTGGCCCACTTAGTAAGAAATCTTAAACTAAATTATCCTGATAGCAAATTTATACATTCTTAGTCTTTGATAAGCTGGATATAAGAATCTTTTGGATTTTAGCCTTTATTTGTAAGGTTGCACTTGAAAACATTGTAATGAAGACAGTATCTCTGAGAACCTGAGTATATTTAATGAGAACAAAAAAATCTGTAGTTCACTTATGCAAGCAAAGTCCCCAAGATAGAATTCTGTATCCAACAAGAGAATAACATCAGAAAAATTTCCCTCATCCTTGGTGCTTTGTGAAAGAAGCGACTTTCCCACTGAGAGTCTCTTCTCATGCTTTTTATGAAAGCATCTGTTTCACCTGTGCCCCCAGATATAGTCTATTAGATCTCAACAATGGCTTCTGAATCTCCAGGAGTCACACTGGTCTCCATTTCAAAAGTATATTGTAAGCAGGGCAGTTGGTGGCAATCTGCAGAAATAAATTGTTATGGAGCAAATCCATTTGGCTCATTTTTTTATCTTGTCAAAATATAAGTCTTTCTTGACTATCTGTTTCTTTGCTTTTTATTGTGGAAAAACTATGCATAAGAAGTGAATTCTGAATTTTAAAAACTCATGATCTTAGAAGTAATATGTGCATGCATCATTGTAATATAATATCTATTTAAGACAATGCACATGGAACATATAACAAACCACCATACTCATAATAAAGTTTCTCTATTATTATTATTATCATTTTTTGTCCATGATACAAATGCACGTAATATTTTTGTGCAATCATTTTTTTAAATGTTTTCTTCTGCAGGTATATATTCTTATTAAGAGAAATGAAGAGGGGTGCCTGGGTGGCTCAGTTGATTGAGTGTCTGACCCTGGATCTCAGCTCAGGTCTTGATCTCAAAGTTGTGAGTTCAAGCCCTGCTTTGGGCTCCATGCTGAGTGTGAAACCTACTTAACCAAAAAAGAATAAGAAGAATTTTCTCTATATTTGACATTAATGAATTTTTCACTTGTGTAATATGACAGCCAAATATAACAATCTTCAAGCGGCTGACTAAATTGTTTTTGTTGTACTATACTGTCTAATAATAAACATTGTTTGAAAGGAAGGAATCACAGTCTGTGAAATAATTTTGCCCTTTGCCATGCTGTAGTGTATAGTATTTCCCTGAGGCTAAAGTGAATAAAGAAAGGGGAGGGTTAGACACTGAGGATGATAAAAGATAGCATGAATTTAACAAATTTTGAAAATTATCCATTAAAGAAGAAAATACAACCTTGGAGATAAAACAAGTAACAGTAGTCCCTTCAGTTTAAAACGACAAAAATAAAAATACTATAAAAAGAGAATAATTTATTCAAACCTGTCACATGATAGCTATAGTAGATAGTGTCAGTGGCAACCCCCATCTCTCCACTTCCTACTTCCCACTTACCCCCAACCTCCTTGTAGGTCCCATTTGCCTGGCTGTATAAGCATTAGCTGCTAAGGGCTCCTACCTGTATATATCTCTGAGGCGTGCCCTCAATTGATGAGAGCCTCCTCACCAGGAGAAGCTTGGAAGACCATAACCACAGATTGATGAGTCAGGGATGTAACAGCCCTCTAGGCAAGATAGTCTATAGGATGCAATCTAAGCTCCAAAACTTCCTACAAGGTTAAGAGGTTAGACATCTAAAGCGCCATTACTGCCTAGCTTTGTCCCTATCTTATCTTGCTCTTCTCAAATTGTTACAGGTTTCCTATAAAAGCGGTTCATCAAAAAATCGCTTGTATAAGAGTCCTCATCTCATGTTCTGTTTCTAAGGAGCCCAACCAAAGACAATTACCAGTATCACACAGTTATCCTGTTGTGTAGACAAGAATTTGAAAGGTTTAGTGTTTTTTTTAAGTTTATTTATTGATTTTGAGAGAGAATAGGGCAAGAGCATGAGTGGGGTAGAGGCAGAGACAGAGAGAGGGAGAGAATCTGCACTAACAGTGCAGAGCCTGACATGGGGCTCCATCTCATGAACCGTGAAATCATGACCTGAACTGAAATCAAGAGCCGGATGCTTAACCGACTGAGCCACCCAGGCGCCCCATACACTAATCTTGATTCAATCATTTATTAGCCATGTGATCTTGGTCAAATCACATAAATTTTCTGAGCCTCTATTGAATATTTTTTAAATCATTGTTGTGATGAATAATATCATGATAATGTATACAACATGCTTAGAGTAGTATCTGGCATAGTAGGTGCTCAGTGAATAATATCTTTAGCAATGAAAAATGGTTTAATGACATTTGCAGATGTCAGAAAATCAGTTAATTAAGCCTATGTTTGCATTCACTCTGCTTCCAATATCTTGGTCGGTTTTCTTAACTGATGATGGATGTTTTCCAACAGGACCTGCTTAGAAGTTTTCAAACTGGACCTGTTTAACCTGGATCATAGTATGCATGTGAATATCCTAAGTGCAGCCTGACATTACAACTGTAGCAGATAAGAAAAGGCTGGTATTGAAGCCCCAAATTGTATGAATTCTAGGCCAAAAGAAGTTGTAAATTGATGACCCATAGAAAAATCTGTCATCCAGACAAGTTTTTTTTTTTTTTTCTTGTAAAGTAAATAAAGAGAAAAAAAAGACAGTTGAGCTAATGTTAAATACTGGGGGCTTGTACCTAAAGATCTAAATCCAGCTTCCTTTTAAAAAGCACAGATTGGGGAGCCTGGGTGGCTCAGTCGATTGAGCGTCCAACTTCCGCTCAGGTCATGATCTCACAGTTTGTGAGTTCGAGCCCCACATCAGGTTCTGTGCTGACAGCTCAGAGCCTGGAGCCTGCTTCAGATTCTGTGTCTCCCTCTCTCTCTGCCCCAACCCACGTGCATTCTGTCTCTGTCTCTCTCAAAAATAAATAAACATTAAAATTTAAAAAGAAAGAAAAAAAAAGAAAAAGCACAGATCTTCCTACATGACAGTAATCGGCTGGAATCAAGTAGAAGCTCCTTTCTTTAGGAAAACATGTGCCCTCTATTTTCAGGATAGCCATATAATTTATCATCGAAGCCATCATACTTTGAAGTGACAGGGATAGAATCAATAATCGTGCCAGAACAATAGGCATAAATCAGAAGTGACCTTGGGCAAACTGGGGTATAATCTTACCATAGCCAGTGTCCCTTTTACTCCCTACTGCTTCTCATACTGAATCCCTTTATTCTACTGGATCACTTGACTTTCACCTGTAGGTATCAGGAAATTCTCTTCGAGAGAATTTTATCCTTTGAGTGAGTCCAAGAATCAGTAAATTAATTGATCTGGTTCAGCATTCTCATAAGTAAAAAAAAAAAAAAACCTAAAATGAAATCTGACTGGTAACCCCAAGATGATATATACTGTTCAAATATTTATATTTTTATTGACAGTTTTCTGTGAATTCAAAATACTTCATAACTCAAAATATATTTTTAAAAACGTATGCAGACTTGTACCTAATGAAAGCAGCAAGAAAAAAATGGCTATTTTCATGTCATTAGAATATCAATCATTTCCCCAGCTCAAACAGTTTTGTGGATATTATCAAAGTACACATTTGCTGTGCATGGAGAAACATCTTTTGAAAAGAATGATGGGTGACCAAAGAAAAACAACACATATGGAATACAAAGTTGGAGATATGGACACGGCCAGCTTATGCAAGTGTATTTCGAATGGACAGCAGGCTTTGCAATCTGTTGCACTGGAGTTTTAGGGACTTACCACAGACAGTGTTTGTTATTGCAGAACATTTTGCTTCCCAAGAGGAAGGAAGATTAACCAAAAGAAATACAACATTAAAAAATACACAGATGATCCAGCAAAATAAAGTCCTAGATTATAAACCACAAAAGGACCAATATATTTCCTTGGGAATTACTTGAGTGGCCCAAAATCTAATGCTTCCATCCTAAGGATGTTTACTGAAAGAGAAGATTGAGTAATGCGTGCATTGGTGTTTTGGCAAAGCCCCTGCTACCACCCCGCACACACTCCCCACTCTCCTGTGGCTTCTTGGACAGCTATAATTTCCTTTTGGCACACTTGACTTTTTGTCTCCTAAAATCTGGCTTGCCTGTGGAATGTGGGTCAAGAAGCAGGCCTTATTTACTCATTGGGAAACTGACCACTAGTGTAGATAGAGTTGAGCATACCTGATGAGAAGAAAGACAAAAGGGCCACATTCGCATCCACCCACCATTCGGGACAGCCACTTCTGGGTAATGGGCCATTTTACTCCTAACATCACAATGAAAATGCATGTTTGGCCAGTTGGTTTCTCATGCCTAGAGTAAGCCGGTTAATTGGTCTTCTAGCCAAAAATCTTCTCTAAGTTCCAGAAATTCCTTCTTTGTATGTTAAGATGTCTGACATTCTTCTCTCTCCCTTAAGAGGACAATCCCTTAGGGTTGTTTGAGAACAATTTTGCTCTTTATTTCAACCACAGTTGAGATGGTTAAGTTAGTGTATAAATAATGTTTTCTATGCCATTTAACCTAGTTTCTTAACTCAGTAGTATTTTCATTTTTATGTATTCTTTCTGGTATAGTAATTCTATGAAGGAAGGATAAAATATAAAATAGCCTTATTTCATTATGGCTGAAGGAAATAGTGTTATTTTTCTTTCAGATTCTTATTTTATAATCTTGAATACTATGATGGTAAAAACTGGAACCTCATCTGTTGAAGTTCCTACATGTAAACTAGCCATTCCCATACTTCCATCTGGCTCTCCACAAAAACAATAACAACAACAGCAATAATAAAAAATATATCAAATGAAAATAATAAAATTGAAAATTCTAAATGGAAAACTTATAATTCCTCATTGAAGAGCTTATTTTTGGCCCCTGATTTGTTATTATGCAGCCAGTCTTTATAATATCAGTTAGTTGATACTTCTTGTGGGTTTACTTTGTACCAGGTGGCTGACTAAACATTTTACATATATTTTCACATTTAACCAATATGACAGCCCTTTGAAGTAGTACTAATAATATCTCTATTGTATAGATTTTAAATTGAGGTCTACAGAAATAATTTATTGAGGTCATGTAGCTTACTAATGACAGAACAAGGATTGCAATTTATATTGCTGTCTGACTCTAAAGTCCTTAAGTTCCTCCGCCACTGTTATTTTGCCTCTACCATTCTTAGGCTCTTGGACAAGATAGTTTCTCTGATAGGTTCTCTTTGATTTTAAGTTCAACTAAATTCTACTAATACCTGTTGAACACTTACACAATCACAGGCATACTTCTCTTGAGAGAAGTATCTTTGCATTTCTATTTTGAACTTTCCTCAGTGTAAATAAAGATAAGAATACTTACCTCATAGGATTGCTGAATACATTCTCAGTAAAAGATAACTATTAATATTATCATTATTTAAAAATAAGTTCTTGGCATAAGGTGGGTAATGAATAAGTGTTGGATCTATGAATGAATGAATGAATGAATGAATGTGGAAATGAGACAGGGTCTTGTCTATAAGATGTTAATAGTTTCATAGTAGCAGCAACAGAAATGCCTAGCTATCTGTGCTTCGATGGTGTAAGTTTCATATTAATGGAACACATAGGTTCTACTAGTGCAAGAATGAGCAAGTAATTAAACTTGGATATAAATGATAAGGCAGTAAATTCACAGAGGCTTTGCAGAAGGAGGAAAAGGAAAGAAAACAGGAAGGCAGGCAGGGAAATGTGAGGGTGGCTCAGGGGTTAGAGTGGGAGAAACAAGAAAAAAGAAACGCAAGGAGGAAATTATTCAATTATTATAATTCTTACCCCAAAAGTAAAAAAAAAAAAAAAAAAAAATTGAGCTTGGCAGTGACAGAGAATGAAAAGATAAGAATGAATTCCAGAAGCATTTGAGTGGTTGGCAAGGCTTAGTGACTGATTAAATGCAGGAGGTGGAGAAGGAGAAGGAACTAGGTTTCTGGCTTGTTCAACTGAATGGATAACACTGATGTCATTGAAATGAGAAATAGAGGCAAGTTATTATCTTCCTAATCTTTATTTTCCTGATCTGTAAACTTAAAACAGTTGTAGTCCTTATCGCATATAGTTTGGGTGAGGATAAAATGTTACAACATATGAAGAAGAGCCTAGCACAATGTCTGGCACTTAGTAAGTGCTCAATACATAACTCTCTTACTTTGTGTGGGATTGGCAGTAGGAAGGGGTGGAACAGAAAAGAACTAATATATTTCGTGTTGGAGTATTTGAATTTGAGTTACTTATAAGTCATTCTAGGTCAGTATGTGGAAGTCCTGAAAGAACATCTGGTAACTTGTAAATTTAAGGAAAGATACACCCTATTGGTTGAAATCTGCTCTTTTTAGTGATGTTTTAAATTTAAATCAAAGACAACAAAATCACCATGGTCCTTCCTGACGCATGGTGATAAGGCTGGCCGATAAGGAATGACTAGTAGGGAAGGTCTGTCGATCCCAGTAGAAAACCAGCTTAGGACTCTTCCAGCCACTTATAACTTTGTGAATCCATCTTTGAAAGCAGACTGTGACTGCATGTTTCTTGAATTCACCAGTCATCACCCAAACCCAGAAAACTACCTTCCTTCCTCCACATTGCACATAAAGGCTCATAATCACTCTTGAATTACTTTATGGGGGGGTGAGGGGGGAGAGTTGATCTACTTTTAATCCAGATTTAATTTGTTATTAGCCATGCTCAACCTATTGCTATTTAATATTTGAGCACAGATATTTGGTATGTAATCATTTCTCCTATTTTCTGTGTACATATTTTTGAATGCTTGAAATTGACTTCTTAGTTAAATATTAGCAATTAAAATTTTCTCATGGTGTTGATTTTTAAAACAACCTATGGTCTTAGGCTTTATGGATAAGATATAATTATATCTAGCTTATTCCTTAGTGAAACATCCTCTAATCAGTAATTGGAGTGGAAGGTGGATACTCCTGTACTTTATGGGATTTCTGGTGGCTGAATATATTTGAAGAGTAAGTGAATGGGAAAGATGAACTCTGTCCATACTAAATCTAAACACTTAGCACTCAGCTTCCTAAGAAAAGAAAATCCATGATATCTAATAGCACTGATCCAAATCAGTGAAATATCTGGCTCTAGGATTTTTATGTCATTTTTTATGACAAATAACTAATTTGTATATTAACTTCAATTCCTAAGTTATCACATAGAAATGTAAATGTATTTTTCATTGTTATGCAGACTAACTCAAGTTACAAAACGCATATAACTCAGTTTCTTTATGAGGCAAAGTGGAGCATAGTTTAAAAAATATATATATGAACTTTCTGAGGAAAGTAAAGCAGAAATATTTCCATGTTAACAGAACACTTACCAAATAAAAAAAAATAATTTGAAGATATTTTGGCTAAGGACTTGGGGCAACAGATTAATAGTACAGGCTTGTTGAGTCTTTGCCTGACATGTATTGTATATGCAAAATGTTGCCAGTAGCCTCTTATCTTAATTCACCCAACACCAAATGCAGCACAGATTGTTTATATAACCTGAGGATGCACTCTACAAGTGACTTTTTTTCTTGAATTAGCATTTATGAAGCAAAGTACTCAACTATTCACGGTAAATAAGTAAACAGACGTTTGAAACCTTCCTTCGATATGGAAACTATTTAATTTAGAGAATCGAATAAGCTTCAAATTTGTTATGAAAAGACATCATTGACTTTCTTCTGCAGTCTTTACTAAGGCACAAGAGTAGATTTCTGATTATACGTCACACATTTTGAATACTTAAGAGTGCTTGTTCATTTTTATTTGTCAAAATCTCAATCCATTTTTTATGTTGCAAGATACCTCATTGAAGATTTATCTTGTAGATTTTTTCCCCATTTTTCTTTCTGTGACCAGAAAGCCACCTTGTTGTCTTTAAAATGGTAAGCCATGTTTGCGAGAATAATCATTTCTTTCTGACTCTGTGTGTGTGTGTGTATGTGTGTGTGGTGTGTATGCATGTGGACAGTGGTAAGGGGAAATTATAAGGTTCCCAGAGGCCATGGAATTACCACTCCATCTGGTTAAGCAGGTTACCCCCACAGCAGTGTTTATTTGCTGTAAGTGTGATCCCCTTTATATTTCAAGAATAGAGAAAGAATAGCTAACTGAGACTTGGTGGTGAGACACAGCAGTGAAAGAGAGGGCACAATGGTTTAAGTTTGCAGATGAACATATCAATTAATTCTGACACTTTTGAGGCAGCTGGCATTTTAGAGATTAGCTTGAAAGAGTCATCAGTTGAAAGCACCAACCTGACAGGCATACACCACGCTAGGGCTGAAATTGGCTTGGGAGAAAATTCATGCTTCTCTACAAGGACCTGGAACTGGTGCACATCAGCATCATCTCTGTGACTATAAACAGAACCAAAGGCAGTATTGGGCTCCTCTCCTTCCGGGGTGGAGGTCAGAACCTCTCCCTATTCAGGCTCCTTGAACCATGGGCTTCCTACTAAATCTGGTGGGTGAGATTTTGACTGGTTTTATGTTTGTTTGTTTGTTTGTTTAGTAAGTAACAGTACCTTAATTTAAAATTGGCATAGCAGTTCACAGTAGCTTTATTTCGTGTGACTTCAGTATTTTTGCTTCTTTTGCAACATACACAAGCATTAAACACTATGCTCTAGAGTTGGAGCCAATCCCATTTTCAGACATGGCCATGAACTGTTTGTTCACTACAGTATGAACTTGATCAGGGATGATTTGGGAAATCTACAATGGACTGTGAAGAGACTGAGCTTACCAGGAGGGTATGGAATGCTTTGATATCTGGACAGCAGAGTAGTCATGGAAACAGGTGACAAATTCAGATTAATCACTTGTTTCTACAATTCTAAATCTGTTTTGTCTTGAGGAAACTACCTAAAAGAGGGACACTGAAAGTAATTTGCAGACTTTATATTTATTTTTAAAAAGAAAAAAAATATTAAACTTCTTTATGGACAAAAATTAGGGTTATATCCTGTCAATCATCACCAGAGTGGGCAGTCCCTAGGGTATAAGAACAACCTTACTGGCCTAAGACAAAGAAAGCCATCAGTGATACAAGTACCAGGTTAGTGTATGGAAATACAAAATAAGGAGCAGAAACTAGGACATTTCCTTCCTTCCTTCCTTCCTTCCTTCCTTCCTTCCTTCCTTCCTTCCTTTTTCTTTCTTTCTTCTTCCTTTCTTTCTTTTCTTTCTTTCTTCTTTCCTTTCTTCTCCTCTCTCTCTCTTTTCTTTCTTTTTTAATGTTTATCTTTGAGAGAGAGAGAGAAAGAGAAAATGTGAGGGGGGAGGGGCAGAGAGAGATTGGGAGACAGAATCTGAAGCAGGCTCTAGGGTCTAAGCTGTCAACACAGAGCCTGATGCAGGGCTCGAACCCATGAGCCACGAGATCATGACCTGAGCCGACGTTGGGCACTCAACCAACTGAGCCACCCAGGTGGCATGAAGGCATTTTCCTGAATACGAATTCCCACCTCACCAGATGATAGATTTATCCCTTGGGTAATCCAGACTGCTAAACTGTCTCTAGAGTGGCAAATAACAGAATTAAATAAAGATAGCTAGGTGATAGCTTATGTGGTTCTGTCCTGGAGGTAACTGAACTGCTTTGAGAGGCAAGGCCACAGCTACTATAGCAAGAAGTTTCAAATACAGGTCATACTGGTTAAATTTCTTAACCCTTACCAAAATATACTGAAATAAAAAATATATATCCCCTAATCTAACATTTCTACTATTGAACATGTATCTAAAGTAGTGATAGTACTATTATATGAAAAGAGATATAAATATAGGGAGAGATGAAGATAGAGATTTGTATATTAATTTACTGACATAATTACAGAGATTTTTATGACATAATTGTTTGTAGTGGGAAAAAAAACTGGAAAATTGAGAACAATAATCAGGAGGGGAATATTTAAACACATTTTGGCACATTTGTGCTATGCCAAAATTAAAACAGTGAATTTTTTACTTTGTCAAGAAAATGACATTAAAAAACATATATCTACTATCAACATTTTATAGAAGAAAAGATATTAGATACAAAAAGGAAGGATGTAGATAGAACACCTGGGTGGCTCAGTCGGTTAAGCGTCCGACTTCAGCTCAGATCATGATCTCACACTCTGTGAGTTCGAGCCCAGCATCAGGCTCTTTGCTGACAGCTCAGAGCCTTAAGCCCGCTTCAGAATCTGTGTCTCCCCCTCTCTCTGCCCCTCCCCTGCTCATGCTCTATCTCTGTCTCAAAAATAAATAAAAAAAAAAATTAAAAAAAAAAAGGAAGGATGTAAGCCAGATGTGTTCTTTGCAAGAAAGGACAGCTGGAGATATATAAATAAACACATGTAATGTTACTCTTATTTTCCTCATTTCAATACCAGCCAATGAAAATCTGATCAGGGACCAAGTTTATGACTCATTTGTTTAGTGGAAAACACTATGCTCAATGTCAGGTCACCCACATTCCAGCCACTCACTTCTTCATCTGTAGATAACTTAACCCTTCTGGCCTACCTCATCAGGAAGGTACATCAGATAAGTCTAAAACCCTTTTGCCTTGTGACATCCTATTATTCATGATGATTTCACTTCTTAGTCTCCATAATTCCTCTACTCCTTGTTTTCATTCATTTATTTAGTAAATGCTTAATCAGACACCTATGTATATATCAGGCATGGTGATCACCAAGGGAAGGAAGCCATGAACACGGTGGGTGAGGTCCTTCCTTTGGCAAAGCTTTTGTTTTTTGGGGAGACAACAATAAGCAAGCCAATGAGTACATGGAAAGAGAATTACAGACTGTAGCAAGTGTTAACAAGGAAATAAATGTCCTGATGGAATGTGAAAGTGGAGAGTTTAGGGAAAGGTAATCTGAACTGAGTTTCCATGGAAGGCCTTTTTGAGGATTGGAGCTGAGACTTGAAAAATCGGTAGGCAACAGCCTTACCAGGAACTGTGTAAAAAGAATATCAGACAGAGATAACAGCAAGATTTATGAGTTGGTAAAGCACTTGGTTACTCAGGGCTAGAAAGGGGTCAGTGAGGCTGAAATATAATGAGCAACTGGGGGTATGGTGTGAAGGAGTAGGTAGGTAAAAAGAGGATAGAAAAGTAGGCAGCAAGATCATGGAGGGAATGGCAGGTATTTTAAATTTCATATAAATGCAACAAGAACCCATTAAAAAGTTCTAAGCAAGGGAATAATATGATATGTGTTTTAAAATGACCACTGGCTACTACATGAACAATGGAGGGTAGGGATGCAGGAAGCAGGGAAACCATTTAGAAGCTATTACAGCAGTCCAGGTGAGAAATGATGCTACTTTGGGTTAGGACTGGGATGGGGAGAATGGAATGAAGTGGAAGAATCAGAGAAATATTTTGGAAGTCAAATACGCTGAATTTCTGGATTGAATGCAAGGGATAAGGGGAAGGAAAGAAGCAAGGCTCACCCCATTGTTTTTGAGTTGGAAAACTAGATAGAAGGTAATACCATTGGTTGAGATGGAGAGCACCCAGAATGTAACAGGATTTTTTCCCCCTTATTGGGAGTTGGGTACAGGAATCAAGAAATGTGAAGAACTGAAACTGCTGAGTAGCCATCCACATGGAGATGTCACCTAGGTGGTTAAGGGGCTCAGGGGAAATGTCAGGGCCAGGGACACTGTTTTGAGATTTATCAGCATATGGGTGGTGCTTAAATTCATTTAAAGAGGAAAAAGAGGGTATTGAACATCAAGCCCTAGGTAGCTCAACATCTGTAGTTGATTTCAGGCCTATCAGCAAAGCTAACTAAGAAACAATGACTAAATAAAGTAGGGAGAAAAATCAATAGCATGCTACAAAGTCAAAAATTTATTTTAAAATACCTCAGTGTAGACATTGATATCACATCATGTGTCATCCATTGCCTTAATCAGGAATTCACAGGGAATAGTAAATTCAACATTTAACCAGAAAGGTCACACTCTAGGACGTCTTAACTGACATAAGAGGCTTTACTAATATGGACATGATGTCTCATTGGTGGATTAGTAGTTTTTTAATTAGCATAAGGAATGTTTAAAAGTGGATTTTCATTATTGAAATTAGTTTTACTTAAAATATATGAGACTCTTACATTTATAAGGAATTTGTAAATGTTTTTATAAGAAATGCATAATTTGTAACTGGTACATAGAAGGTACTCAGTAATTGCATTGTGTTTGATTCATTAGTTTGAATCCAAGATTTTTCCAAAATTCCTGATTTGCCTGTAATGTTTAAAAGTGTTCTTCAACTGTTAAAAACTGAGAACAAACTGAGGGCTGATGGGGGCTGGGAGGGAGGGGAGGGTGGGTGATGGGTATTGAGGAGGGCACCTTTTGGGATGAGCACTGGGTGTTGTATGGAAACCAATTTGACAATAAATTTCATATATTAAAAAAAAGTGTTCTTCAATTGCTCTCTTACTCTGGTACCCCTACTATGTTATTCACCCTCTTTTTAATGCACTTAAAACAAATAAACAAACTTTTGCTCCAAGGCTGGCACCAGAATGGTTGCCATATGGTTGACATATCTTTACAAATCACTAGAATTTACACAAAGTGTGTATATGTATATGTATGCACTATATGTATAGTGTATTTTTCCTCCCAGGAGTCTATTACTGAACATTTAAAATACTGAAGGAATGTTTAGTGTTGACTGTGGGAGAGAAAAACTTAGAACAAACTTAAAAGAGTGAAGTAGAAGGGGAGGAAAAAAAGAAAAGAAAAAATGGTTTGAGGGAGAAAGAATAGAGGGCATAACTCATGTGCGTGCCAAATATGAAGTATTTCTGTCAATGGTCATTTTTGGTACAGAGCCACAGAAATGGACCACATAGTTCCCTGGAGATCTTTAGCCAGGGTAAGGAAGATGATTTGCTGATATTTAACCACACTAAAATATTGTCCCAGAAGAGCTTGTTTCTGAAATTTGTAAGAGATCCAATCACACTGTGGTTTGTGATTTGAACAAGCTGCCCCTAAATGAGCTCCGAAACAGCCCAAATATTGCAGCCTAATTCATGTTCTGGCTAAAGTACTAACAGTAAAAGACGAGCAAAGTACCCCAAATACCACAGAGTGGGCCCTTCAGATAACACTATTTTACTAGTGGAAAATATAAACACGTGTTTGTCGAAATTTCCATTGTGATCAAGGAAATTTGCTGAGGAAACAGAACTAATCCACAGAGAATTTTGAAACTGATGAGAGATTCAGATTACCCACAATTTGCCTTTGAGCCAAAACAAATGTGGTTATTTAGAAGCTCTTTCCCACAGGTACCTAAGGGAAAGGGGGAATTTTCACTGTGATAGAAATATTTCCTTTAGGAAAAGGATATCATGATCCCGATAAGAGAAAACATGTTCTTAGTCTGTGTAACTGGAGTACTTAACATGGGATGAGCACCCTAATGAGGTATTTTTTTCAACCTAAAATAACTCTCTACCCCATATCAACTATCTGCAGGTTTTCTAATTAAACAAACTGAAACAATTACTTAGCCATACTCTGTGCCCAAGTATTTTACTGGATCTCTTGGCAAGAATTTCTGTGCAACAGCGTGGTTAAAGAATCATGTTAAACATTTAGGCCATAAAAATAAAACTACTGAACCTATATGGGCATTCTATGTACCAATATAAACCTATCTGCTTCTCTTGGAAATGATCTTGCTGCCTTATAGAAATTGTCTAAGGGTAAATGTATGCAAAGTTTTATACGAAGTTACAGGTTTATTCAAAAAAGAAAGGATACAGTTTGTTTGTTGACACTGTTGACATTGGACAAGCGTTATAGGTTCAAATTAACACAGACAAACCCAAAGGCAAATAAAAAGCAAATGCTCTTTTTAAATATAGACTTCGAGGAAGACTTAGTATAAATACCTCAAAACAATTTTAAGATTTATAAGATATTGTAATTCACACATATATAAACATACTTTATAACAGAGCAAATATTAGGGTTCGTTTTTACAGTACTCTTCCTGGAGGTAGTTAGTGAGATGGTCACATTTCTAAAGAGAAATGCAGCCTGTGTGCAGTTTTAAGTTTGTGTGGAATCTTTTTCAAAACTATTTTTTGGGGTGAGTCCTTTTGGGAAGCAGCACAAAGTAATAGAAGCACAGACCTTGAATTCACACTGTCTTCCTATCCTAGGTCTATCACCTGCTCACTGTGTGATATCGGTCATTACTCAATCTGTCTGTGCCTCTGTGTCTTCTTATCTATACAACCAGAGTTACAATAATATCTAGCTGTTAGAGCTGCTTTGGGATTAAAGGAAGTCCATCCCCTGAGGAAATTTTATTTTTAGAGCAGATTTATGTTCACAGCAAAATCAAGAGGAGGAAGGTACAGAGATTCCCCATGTAGCCTCTGACCCCAGACATGCAACAGAGCTTCTCCCATTTGTAACAACTGATAAACCTACATGGACACATCATAATCACTCTAAGCCCATAGTTAACATTGTGTTTCACTCTTGATGTTGTATATTCTATGGGTTTGGATGCATGCAACATGTATAATGGCATGTATCCATCTTTACAGTGTCATGCAGAGTTGTTTCACTGCCCTAAAAACCTTCTCTACTCCATCTAGTCAAACTTCCCTCCTCCCAATGCCTGGAAAACACTGATATTTTTATTGTGCCACAGTTTTGCCTTTTCCAGAACTTCATATAGTTGGAACCATATTGCATGGAGTCTTTTCAGATTAGCTTTTTTCACTTAATAATATGCATTTAAGATTCTTTTGTGTCTTGATAACTAATTTCTTTTTTTTTTTAATTAGCTCTATTGAGGTACAATTGACAAATAAAATTGTAATATATTTAAAGTGTATAAGATAGGGGGCCTGGGTGGCTCACATGTTAAGTGTCTGACTCCTGATATCGGCTCAGGTCATGATCTCACAGTCCATGGGATCAAACCCTGCATCTTACTCACACATCTGATCAAACTCACGTTCTGTCAGTGTGGAGCCTGCTTGGGATTCTCTTTCTCTGCCCCTCCCCACTTGTTCTCTCTCTCTCTCTCTCTCTCTCAAACTATAAACATTAAAAAATTTTTTAAAAATTAAGTGTATGAGATGATTTGATATATGTACACATCATGAAAGGCTTCCCACAAGTTCATTAACACATCCATCATCTCACATAGTTATTTTGTGTGTGTGAGTACACTTAAATTCTACTCCTAGCATAAATTATATGTTACAATATTATCAACTATAGTCACCATGTCATACATTAGATCTTCAGATCTTATTCATCTGATGTAACTGTAAGTTTGTACCATTATACTTGGTATTTCTATGAGTTTGACTATTTTTTTTTTCTTTTTAAGATTCCACATGCAAGTGATCCCATGCAGTATTTGTCTTTGTCTGGCTTAGTTTACTTAGCATAATGTCCTCCAGACTCATCCATGTTGCTGCAAATGACAGGATTTTCATTTTTCTCATGGCTGAAAAGTACTGCATTGTTATATATACCATATTTTCTTGATTCATTCATCTGTTGACAGACACTTAGGTGGTTTCTATACCTTGGTGATTATTAATAATTATTCAATGAACATGGGATGCAGATATCTTTTCCAGGTAGTGTTTCCATTTCCTTCAAATAAGTACCTAGAAGTGGGATTGCTGGTTCATATGCTGGATCATATCTATTTTTAATTTTCTGAGCAAACTTTGTGCCATTTTCCACAGCAACTGTACCCATTTACATTCTATCAATGGTGCACAAGTCTTTCTTTTTCTCCACATCTTCTCCACATCTTGTTATTTCCTCCTTTTTTTTTTTTTTTTGGCAACATACATATAATAGTGCGAGGTGATATCTCATAGGTGTTTTGGTTTGCACTTTTTGATGATGAGTGATGTTGAGCACCTTTTCATGTTTCTGTTGGTAATCTGTATGTGATCTTTGGAAAAATATCTATTTAGATTCTCTGCCCATTTTTTAAAACATTTTTTCTCTGCCCATTTTTTATAATGGATTTTTTATTTTTGTTTATGGATTTGTATGAGTTCTTTATATATTTTGGATATTAACTCCTTATCACTATATGATTTACAAATATTTTCTCTCATCCCATAAGTAGCCTTTTCATTTTGTTGACAGATTATTTGCCATGCAGAAGCTTTTTAGTTTGACATCGTGCCACTTGTTTAATTTTGCTTTTGATGCCTTTGCTTGTAAGTCAAATCCAAAAAATTGTCCCCAAGACTGATGTCAAGGATATTACCACCTATATTTTCCTTTAGAAGTTTATGGTTTCAGGTTTTATGTTCAAGTCTTTAATCCATTTTTGAGTTACTTCTTTATATAGTGTAAGATAGTTGTCCAGTTTCCTTCTCTTGCATGTGACTCTCCAGTTTTCCAAACACCATTTACTGAAGAGACTATTCTTTCTCCATTATATATTCTTGGTTCCTTTGTCATAAATAAACTGACCATATATGCATGGGTTTGTTTCTGGGATCTCCATTCTATTCCATTGATATGTGTCTGTTTTATGTCAATACAATACTGCTTTGTTTCCTACAGCTTTGTAAAATGGTTTGAGATCAGAGAGCATGATGCCTCTCTAGTTTTGTTCTTTATCAAGATTGCTTTGGCTATTCAGAGTCTTTTGTGGTTCCATAAAAATTTTAAAATTGTTTGTTCTAGTTCTGTGAAAAATGTCATTGGAATTTTGATAGAGCCTGCATTGCATCTGTAGATTGCTTTGGGTATTATGAACATTTTAACAGTATTAATTCTTCCAGCCTATGAGCACAGAGTATCTTTCCATTCACTTGTGTATTTCTTAATTTCTTTCATCAGTGTTTTACAGTTTTTAGTGTACATGTCTTTTACCAAATTGTTTAATTTTCCCTTAGGTATTTTGTTCTTTTTGATGAGTTGGAAATGGAGACTCTTTTCTTAATTTCTCTTTCAGTAGTTCATTATTAATGTATAAAATGCAACTGGTTTTTGTATATTGATTTTCTATCTTGCAACTTTACTGAATTCATTTATTAGTCCTAACAGTTTTTTGGTGGAGTCTTTAGGTTTTTCTTTATAAAATATCATGTCATCTGCACATGGTGACAGTTTTACTTCTTCCTTTCTGATTTGAATGTCTTTCATTTCTTTTACTTGGCTAATTGCCCTGGAGAGGAGTTCCAATTCTATGATGAATAAAATTGGAGAGAGTGGACAGTCCTGTCTTGTTCCTTATCTTAGAGGAAGAGTTTTAATATTTTCACCATTGAGTGTGATGTTGGCTGTGGGCTTATCACATACAACCTTTATTATGTTGGAGTACATTCCTCGTATATGCACTTTGTTGAGAGATTTTACCTTCTTCCTCTGTGCTAAGCCTGGGTGTACAGCTTGGGGGAATGCCCCCATGCCCACTTGAAAAACTGATTCTTTGTTTGCTATCATATCTTAAGACTCATGAATGCAAGCCCCATGGACTCTAAGAGCTATGAGGTTGAGGCCTGTCTGTCAGGTGGTAGTCATAAAATTTAGGACACTAGATGTGTGGACAAGCTCCTTCTAAGCGAAACTGGAAACTTTTGTTGTTGTTGGAGCAAGCCAGAGGGGGAAGGTGAGGGAAATGCCTGCCAACTCTTTCAAGCTCTGGGAAGGATCCCAGTCAGCAAGTAGATATGGACTAATTAGAAACCTGACTGTCAGCAGCAGCTGGGAAAATTTGCTATCAACCCCCTCCAGGACTGACTAGTGTGAAATAAAGAACCTAGTAAACTATATATGGCTAAATAGTGCCATGTGATGATGACAGAGGGAATAGTAGCCAAAGAATAATGGAGGGCTGCATTTCTTACTGATTTTACTGAAAGTTCTATACTTAACTCTTATTAATGCAAATCAACATTAATCCAGTGCCACAGTCTTTCTCTCCACATAATAACTATTAAATCACAGTACCTGTTACCTAGGTTTTCATAATACCAATACATTCACCGAACAGAATTAGAAGAAACCAGAAGTCCCAGTTTCTGCCAGTTTATTGTCAATCAAAGGAAACTGAGAACATTGGTATTTGCTTATCTGATACAACATGCACTAAAACATCTGCTATATAGAAAAGAGAACTGGGGTTGGATTAATATTTTGTCTAAATATGGACCCAAATAATCTTGGGGGGAAAGATAATTCCTTAGTTTTTATCTGGAATAATAAAATGAAAATAAGGTGTTATATTCATGAACTATTAACCCATCAATAGCATATGCATTCATATAGCATCCTTATTCTAAAATACTTTCCAAGTGGCTAGATATCATTTTTTTCAAATGTTAATAGTACAGTTACCCTATATTTTAAACACACTTACCGATTTCCAAAAATTATGGGACAGCTGTAACAGTTTAAAATCCCCTTTCAACTGGGCTGATGAAAATTTGTTTCAAAAGTTCATGTGAAAGTGTATATAAATTAGAATACCAAAATATTTTTAAAAAGAATGTTTGCTCTCTGGATATCTAGATGTATTACAAAATTATAGTATTTCACAAAGAATGGCACTGGCATAGAAATAGACTGATAACTGTTAAAATAGAATAGAGAAACCAAGAAACAGATCCATACATATTCAGGAATATACTAACTGACATATTCAGGAATATGCTGGCTATACTAAAAGTTGCATTACAAATCAGTGAGGTACAGGTGTGTTATTAAATAAATAGCATTGGGAAAATTAAATATTCTTCAAAAAGGATGGAATGTTTGACCAATAACTCATACCTTATATAAATATGTTCCACCAGATGGATTAAAAAGCTAAACAATTTTTAATTGAACAAATGTGTTAAAGGAAATATAGAAATCCAATGTTATGATCTCTAGGAATGAAAAATATCTCCTAGGCAAGACACAAAACCCAAAAGCCAAAAAGGAAAATATCAGTATGTTTGCCTAAATATAAATAACTCTTTATTTAAATAAAGCTACCATATATAAAGACACCATAAAGTTACATAATGAGCAGCAATCTAGAAAAAAATATTTGCCAAAAAATAACTGAAAATAATTAATATCCCATATATATAAAGAGTTCGTACAAACAAAAAGAAAAACCCTTTACAGAAAGTTTGGCAAATCACAAAAAAACAGATGAGAAGAAGAAGGAGGAGAAGGAGGAGAAGGAGAAAGGAGAAGGAGAAGGAGAAGGAGAAGGAGAAGGAGAAGGAAGGAGAAGGAGAAGAGGGGAAGGAGAAGGGGAAGGAGAAGAGAAGCTCTGTTTCCTTGCCATTCTTCTTTTCTTTCTTCCTTTCTTTCTTTCCCTTTTCCTTCCCTCTCCTTTCCTTCTCCTCCTCGACCTGCTGGCGCTTAGGGCCCCCCCGAACCCCTTTTGTCGCCTTACTTTTATAGGGATATGTTGTATCAACATATCTATTCAATTAGAATAAACTTAAAAATCAGTGAAAACCTGTATTTCTATGGACATAAGTAAGTAATTCCTGTCATGTACTCTGTGCAACTATAAACTGACTAAGCTTTTCTGCAGGGCAATTAGGAAGTATCTTTCAAAATCCAAATAACATATATCATTTGCCCAAGAATTCCACTTCTAGGAATCAAACCTAAAAAATAATGCCAATAACATGCACACAGACATATTTCTATGAAGACATCATTATTTCTTCAAACCTTTTTTTGCAATTCTAAAAATTTAGAAAACACCTCTATGAAGACAGGATTAGATCATCTGTGATTTACAGAAAAAACCGAAACAACAGTGTAACACTGGTTTAAACACAGTTACTTCTCTTTCATGTAAATGTTTGGTATAAAAACTCAAAGATTATCAGAAATCTTTCTCTCTTGTTGTGGTGCCATATCCTCAATATATGTATTTTACCTGTGATCCAATGGAACACACTCCAGCTGGAATGTGATGATCCAGCTTCAGTCATCTGGTGCATATTTGAGTTAGCAGTAGGAAAGAAGGGAGAGAGAAGCATGTCCCCTCCCTTTAAAAACATTTATTAGATGTTGTTTATATCACTATCATTTACATGCCACTGGCCAGAACTTACCCACAGCCATATGGCCACACCTAAATTCAAGTGTAATTATAGGATGTAGTTGTCATATTGGAGTCTCTGTCCCCAAATAATATTTGAAAATCTATTTCTAAGCAAGAAGGAAAAATTGAGTTTGCAGGACAACAGTAGCTTATCCCATAGTCTGGCCATTTGTCCACCCAAATGTTCACTCATAGCCTTCTTTTGACACATAGAGCCTTTTCCAAGAAAGATAGTTCCAAAGTTCCAGACAGTGATGATTGCATGACTGCAGTATCTCTAGATTATGTGTAATCTCTTGGTCTGTCAATTGCTAAAATAAGAGGCAAGCTATCTGCTCCCAAACACATGCAGTATATCATAGTGCAGTAGGAACCGGGTAAATATAATAAATGCTCCCGTTTGGAAAAGAGGAAAACAAGAATCACATAGTCATTGGACCAGAGAAGCGATAAAATCCTCTGTGACAGCAGACTCTTGGCTTCCTGCTATGGCTGTTGTTACTTTTCTCTCTTGCTATGGCTATTACTTTTACATTCCCACTAACTGCTTCAATTTTTAGGTTAAAATAGTCAGCCTTCTTAACACTTCAAGGAACCACATTACTGCACCTTCAGTCAACCTAGACTATAGACCTAGGCAGAGAGCACCTCCTGGGTGTATTGTATCCTCCTGGGTGTATCAGTCCCCAAAGGGATTGTATTTCCTTCCATCTCTGCTTGCAGACTGGCTGGTTTCAGACTGCGTACCTGACTTTCCTGTAGAACTCTGTTTAAAGGTGAAAGAAGCAATCAACACCCCTAATATTAAGGGCCTCTACCATTTCCCTAATTGCTATAGTCATGGTCAGCAAATTGTACCACAGGAAATAATTTTATTATTTGTTATCATCAAATAGCAAAATGTATCATTCTTTTTAGAATGCAACAGCGGAGTCCTTCCTATCTTCCATGATTGCTAAATCAATGCCAAATATATGGCTTCTGTCACACACAACCTTCAATTTCAGTTTCTAAATTCCTTTGCACTTAATGTTTAGTTACAGATAACAGAAACAACTCTAGCTAGTTAAAAACAAAAAGGGTTTAGAACAGAGAATTAGGCATTTCAAAATTATTGGAAAGACTAAGTCGGCAATCTTTATGCTGAATCTCTAGAAAGGACTCCCAGAATACCCCCACAGAATTATGCTAACAAGGAAGTTTCTATCTCCATCATGATCAGGAAAATCAGGGAAACATGTTGTTACAAAAGTGTTTTGAGACTCAACTCCCAGTGTGTGGTGAAGAAGGATTCCCCTGATGTTCCCCTTGAATAAACAGTTCTTGGGACGCCAGCTGGGTGTCCTATAATTCAACTTAATTCTGACACTATCTTCCTGAAGATAGCATAAGATTCCACAGGTTAAGGGCTCAGTCTTATAAGAGTGCTCGCTCCCATTGCAGATGCCAATCACAATGTCAGGTTGTCACCTAGGCTTCTCACCTACCAGCTATAGATTCAGGGTTCCAACAACCCTACCGCCCAGAACTTCAGATGTCAGTCACAAGTCCAGCATGTTACCTGCACTTATGACCACCTGGCAATAAATCAGAGGTTCCTATGGCCCTGTTCTTGAGTTTAATTAATTTGCTAGAGCAGTTCACAGAACTTGGAGAAATATTTTACTTAACTACATCACTGGTTTATTTTAAAAAGATTTAATTCAGAAACAGCACGATGGAAGAGATAAATAGGGCAAGGTATTTAGGAAGGAGTGCAGAACTTCCATGCCCTCCTGGAGAGTGACATTCTCTCCAGACCTCCACATGTTCATCAACCCAGAAAGTCTCTGTACCCTCTCCTTTTTTAATTTTTTAATGGGGGCTTCATAATATAGGCATGATTGATTGAATCATCAGTCATTGGCAACAGATTCAATCTCCAGCCCCTCTCCTCTACCCTTCCCAGGAAGTCAGGAGATGGGATTGAAAGCTCCAACCCTCTAATCACATGATCTATCTCCTGGCAACCAACCACAGCCCTGAGATGCAGTCCAAGTATCACATTATTAACATAACAAGAGACCGTTTTTGCTTTCTTCACAGGAAATTCCAAGAGTTTGGGAGCTATAAGCCAGGAATTACAGATGAGATCAAATATGTATAAGAAAATGTACTTTGATCATCTAAATGACCAAATACATATTTCTTACAAATCACAATATTGCACATGTCCCATGTCCACATTTCTTCTACCACCACTACATCCAGTTCTAGAACTGCTCTCACTTAGATAAGATTTAGGCCAGCAAAATGATGCCAAGCACCCCGCTTTACAACACCCATGCACAGGCCAATAACTACTGTTCCATGAAATCAAGCACCACTACAACTGAGCTCACTAGCAGAAACAGCACAAGTACCAGACTACATTTCCAATATATGAATGTGTCTGCTCATTGAGAGCTAAGCCCATATGGAACCTAAGTTGTTTGTTAAGGGAGTCTGAAAAATGTAGTCTGTAACTGTTCAGTCCCTGTCATTCAGTCAAGCATGCTCCAAGGTACTTGAAATGGATTGAAGTGAGTCAATGTGTAATATCTACCAGAGGACCTAAAGTCCATCAAGGGAAAAAGAGCTAAGTCAACTATGGAACATTTATGCTAATAAATATTAACACGATGCTCAAAAGAATACAAACAACAAAATAGAAATTTTATAGTCCTTCTTTTAAGGTTTATAATAAAATCAAGTGTCAGAAAAACTATTACATTATACTTAACTATACATATATATACTATTATATATATATGGGGTACATAGTTATATGATGTATAAATACAATTGAAAAAATTTAATTGTGTAGAAAAAGACCAAGGTTTGCATGACAAACTGTTTATAGTGTTGCCTTGAAAAAGATGGTATAAGAGGGAAAAAAGTGGCCAAAGTGACAAATGCACATTTTTCTATCAATATTTCTCTATTATTTAATAGTAGGTATAAAATAATTGTTTTTAAATTATAATTTTAAGGAGGGAACCTGTTGGGATGAGCACTGGGTGTTGTATGGAAACCAATTTGCCAATAAATTTCATATTAAAAAATAAATTATAATTTTATGATGTATATCTATGTACTGACATGAGGAGATGTTTATAATATATTGTTAAACCAAGAAAAGCATACTGCAAATTATTATATTCAATACAATATCATTTAGGGGAAAATCATATCTACTTCCAGTTATATATGTGTGTTATATTTCCAGTTATATATCATATGTGTGTATAAATATATATTATATATGCACACATTTGTATGTACATATATACATATATGTGTACACACATATACGTATTTATATATACTTAAATGTTTGTATATACACTGAAAAAATTATGGAAGTATACACATCATTTAACAGTGGATATCTCTAGAAATTGGGTTGTATTGAATGAGGAAAATTTCCACATTTTTCTATCTACACCTTCATGTTATTTGTCTTTTTACAAGCATGTAATTTGTTTTAGATTATGGACCATTAGTTTCATAAAATAATACAAGCTTGTTATTTAAAAAAAATAAAGCAATGCATAAAGGAACAAAATGAAAAGTAAAAATTAGTTCCAAAGTCTATTCCAATTCTTACTCCTCAGAAACAAATAACAAAATTTGGTGGATACCATTCCAAACATCTTTATATGCCTTCATCCATAAAAGATAACCATATGGGTGGGTAAAAAGGTAGGAAAAATGGACTCTATTTCTGCTGTTTAAATAATATGTTCAATTTTGCTTTACTTGATTTAGAGATGAAAATTAAGACTTAAGGTAAAAACCAAAGTAATTTTTATACTTCTCAGGTAACTTTATCCATAAGCATCACTCTCTGAATAAGACAATACTGCATTGAAAGTTATAGCCAGTCCATAAAGACAGGATAAAGTAAAGACTGACTGACTGGCTTAAGGATTGGAACAGAAAAAATGAAAATCATTATTCCTAATGTATAATATGATTATCCATATGGGGAGCAGATTCTCATCTAAATAACTAGAAATAATCAAATTGGGTAACTTTGATGGATATAGTATCAATACAAAAGTCAATTAATTATTTGTTTCAGGCTATAATAAAGAAATATGGACCATAAATACTCTTTTACCATAAATAATTAGAAAACTGGACAGATGGAGAAAAAACTGTTTTTATTTAGTTTTTAAATGTTTACTTATTTTGAAGGAGAGAGAGAGAGAGTGCCAGTGGGGAAGAGGGGCAGAGAGAGGAAAGAGAAAGAATCACAAACAGGCTCCTCACTGTTAGCGCAGAGCCTGACATGGGGCTAAATCTCACAAACCATGAGATCATGATCTGAGTTGAATCAAGAGTCGGACACTTAACCAGCTGAGCCACCAAGATGCCCAAGGTAATTGTTTTTAGATATTGAACAACAGGCAGCACTAAGCTGTTATCCATGAGAGAAAGGAAACAAATAAGGTAAGCAACAATCACCCTGCCTTTCTGGCTGGAAGTAATAACCAGACCACGGGTGCAAGAAAGGAGAAAACACAGCTTGGCACTCTCATTTAGTTTAGCAGATGGAGAAGGGAATTCAGGAAAGTTGAGACAAATGGAAACTGTGCAGCAGAATTTTATAGAAGAAAGAGATATTAAGAAAAACAGTTTCAAGGGGCACCTGAGTGGCTCAGTCAGTTAAGTGTTGGACTTGGCTCAGGTTGTGATCTCGCGGTTCATGAGTTCCAGCTGTGCTGACAGCTCAGAGCCTGGAGCCTGTTTCAGATTCTGTGTCTCCCTCTCTCTCTGCTCCTTCCCTGCTTGCCTGCTCTCTCTCTCTCTCTCTCTCTCTCTCTCTCTCTCAAATAAATGAACATTTAAAAAAATGTTTTTTAAAGAGAAAATAAAGAAAAGCAGCTTCCAAAATTGTCATTGAGGCTCCTTAGTCCTTGCTATGTACTAGACTGTGCAAGTGAAATGTAAAACTCAAATGAAAGCCAAGCAAAGGGTTGTAAGATGAACAATTCTCAGATTTTGCACAAGGCAGCAGGCATTTGAGCTTTGACCAGCCAGTGAAGAAATTTGTTACTCATCACTAAGGACATTCAAGAGACTTCAGAGGGTCATATTTTGGTAAAGGAATTGAAGTATGCCTGCAATGAAAACTACTCTAGACATGCTACAGAAATGCTTAAAAATAGGAATTAAGTGGATCAAACTAATATTCAAGTAAGTTAATTGCCTACCAGAACAAAGCACAATACTCTTTAAACTTAAAGCAAGACATCAAATTGTAAATACTCAACAATTTAACTGCATGTCTAGCATATGATAAAAAAATTACTACACATACAAAGAAGCAGGAAATTATAGCACATAACTAGTAGAAAAATCAGTCAGTAGAAACAGACCAAGAAATGCCAGGGAAGATAGATTAGAAAACAAAGACATTAAGACAGTTACAGTAAATATGCTTAATATGTTCAGAGATTTAAAATGATGAAGAGTGAAATAAAAGATACAGAAAGTAACTAAATGAAATGACTAGAGATGAAAAGCAAGATATGTGAGATAAAAAAATTCATAGGATGGGGTAAAGAGAAATTAGAATACAGACCCAGCAATAGTATCAATTCAAGTTGAAGCACACACGGAGAGAAAAAAAAAGACTAAAAATCAATAAATAGAGCTTCAGTGACCTCTGGGACAACAGCAAGCCATCTGTCTAGCATATCTACATTTGGAGTCTCAGAGAAGCAGTAAGTGAATTAGGCAAATCACAAGATATAAAGTTAGGACAAATTCTATTTAATTTCTCTACACTAAATGGTTGGGTGTTTAAGTTTAAAAAATTATTTATCAAACCATAAAAATGTGGACTACTTAAAAATATATTTAGCAAAAGATGGATACACATTGCACATTGAAAGTTATAAAATATTGCTAAGAGATATTTAAGAGACCAAAATAAATGGAGAGGCATGCCATATTCATGAACTGGAAGATTTAATCTTATTAAGATGACAATTGTCCTCCATTTTCTCTACAGATGAACTCCATTTATATGCAACTGGAGAAAAGACAGATTTATTCAAAATGGAGAAAGCCAATCAATGATTATGAAAATTTGGTAGGACTTTTGGCAAAGGGCATAGGATCTTATGGTTACATGGGTATGTGCATATATCAGAACTTATAGAACTGAACACTTGAAATGGACACATTTTCTTATATGGGTAAATTATACTGGGTTTTTATTTCTGTAATAAATTTTCTTGTCTTCAGTCTCTTTTTCATAATTTACAATCATGAAAATCCTTTCAAATATTCTTACTGTCTTATCACATTTTGGCTACTTTATTCTTTGATATTCTTTTTACTCAGGTTAATATGTTATTTTGATGTCTTTGATTATGGAGAACAATGTGTGGGAAATCAAATAGCTATGTCCTGGTTAAAGAGATTATAGGGACTGCATTACACTGCTTTCTGGCCCTGCTGAAAACAGAGGACCAGTATCTAGTTAGTGTGTTTATAGGGGTTGAGTCCTGCCTGTGCTCATTAATTCCTTAGACCATGTTATCTATGGAATATCTTATCTCATTCTCCCCCATGCTTCCGGCATCTGCTCTTTTGTAGTCTTGAGAACTCCCTGTTTTTTTGCATGCTTTCTATACGTTTCTACTGGCATGTAGCCACAGACATATTGCACAATGTTTTCCCGATAATGTATGCCTAATAAATACGGGAGCTTGATGAGACTTCCCCTCGCTTTCTATCACCTCTCTGGACTTGCATGGAGTCTTGAGTAATCCTTTCTGCCACCTTCGGCTTTGCTGGACAAAGCCAAAAGCCGAATCCACAACAATGGATGTGAACTATTTTTGTCTTTATTTTTCTGGGTAAATATTTACATGATATAGATCTTCCATTTCCTTTCACTTTTGTACACTTCTCACATTTATTTATAGCATTTATGTTTAGGTACTATGTTTTTTGGGGGGAGGGATTATTGCTTATTTTAAGATAAAATACAAATTATGTATTTATATTTACAATATATTTTATTTATATAATTGTAGTATATTATAGTATAATAATTGTTATATATTATATTATAAAACATTAAATAGGGTAAGTGGCGTGGGGCAAATAAAAAGGGGTAGTTCATGTTTTTTTTCTGATTTAGTATTTTGAAACCATCTCACCAAATGTTTTATCTCCTTTGCTCTGATAGCTGATTTTTCCTTAGTGCTTGATGTTTAAGAGTTTAAACAGCTTAAAACAAAGCCCTTAAGTGACAGGATTTTGATGCTAAATTATAGCAATTACTGCCCCACCTCCATAATTTAGCCCACTTCTTGTCAGGAAGTTTCTCTTGTCTAGGGTTATAATTCATAGAAGACGTAAATGAAGAATAAATATAGTTTCTCTTTCAGATCTACATCCTCTGCCATTATGCTATATCTAACTGAGTTTATATGATACTCCTTACTTTTGTCATGATCCAATCACACCTCAAAATCTCATCACTTTAATCAACATATTTGGATAGGACTGAACTTTTAGGGAACTTGGTTTCCTGCTCAAATTCTGAAAAAATATATTCCAGCTCTCTGTTTTGTCGGTTCAGTTCAATTTCAATATAGTTGGACAAATTATTTTATACATTTTAGTATGTAGCTAAGTTCATACTAAAATGTATAAATAAGGGTGCCTGGGTGACTCGGTTAAGCGTCTGACTTCAGTTCAGTTCAGATCTCCTGGTTCTTGAGTTCGGGCCCCAGGTTCTGTGCCGACAACTCTGAGCCTGGAGCCTGCTTCAGATTCTGTGTCTCCCTCTCTTCTGTGTCTCCCTCTCTGTCCCTTCCCTGCTCACACTTGTCTCTTTTTCTCTCAAAATGAATAAACATTAAAAAAATAAAAATAAAATCTATAAAGAAACATATATATATATATATATATAAATGTATAAATGAATAAATGCCTCATTCATTGATGACAACATAAATTTTCCTTCTACTTTTCATTCATTTTTTTGTATCTGAGAAAAGTGAGATAAAAACGTCTCTTGTAGTATATAGTAATTAAAAAAAATAACCAACTTCACAAAAAGAAAAAAGTATACCAGAAATGAATTTACACATTAAATATAAAGAAAGGGAGCAGTCCTTCCAAATTAAATTAGTTTCTCTTAGTTGTATCTATCTCTAGATTATACTGCTTGGAAATGAGGTTCTTATTTATACGTACTTTTTATTTAAAAAATTTTTTCCACTTCATTCTGCTCTTTATTATTATTATTTTATTTTTTAATTTACATCCAAGTTAGTTAGCATATTGTGCAATTATGATTTCAGGAGTAGATTTCAGTGATTCATCCCTTATGTATAACACCCAGTGCTCATCCCAGCAAGTGTCTTCCTTAATGTCCCTTGCCTATTTAGCTCATCCCCCACCCACAACCCCTCCAGCAACCCTGTTTGTTCTCTATATTTAAGAGTCTCTTATGTTTTGTCTCCCTCCCTGTTTTTATATTATTTTTGCTTCCCTTCCCTTATGTTCATCTGTTTTGTATCTTAAATCCAATATATGAGTGAAGTCATGATATTTGTCTTTCTCTGACTGACTTATTTTGCTTAGCATAATACCATCTAGTTCCATCCATGTTGTTGCAAATGGCAAGATTTCATTCTTTTTGACTGCTGAGTAATACTCCATTATATATATATATACCACATCTTTATCCATTCACCCATTGATGGACATTTGGGCTTTTTCCATACTTTGACTATTGTCAATAGTACTGCTATAAACATTGGGTGCATGTGCCCCTTTGAAACAGCATACCTGTATCCCTTGGATAAATACCTAGTAGGGCACTCGCTGGGTCATAGGTTAGTTCTATTTTTAATTTTTTAAGGAATCTCCATATTGTTTTCCAGAGTGGCTGCACCAGTTTGCATTCTCACCAGCAGTGCAAAAGAGACCCTCTTTCTCCACATTCTTGCCAACATATGTTGTTGCCTGAGTTGTTAATTTTAGCCATTCTGACTGGTGTCAGATGGTATCTCATTGTGGTTTTGATTTGTATTTCTCTGATGATGAGTGATGTTGAGCATTTTTTCATGTGTCTGTTACTCATCTGGATGTCTTCTTTGTAGAAGTGTCTATTCATGTCTTTGCCCATTTCTTCACTGGATTATTTGTTTTTTGGGTGTTGAGTTGGATAAGTTCTTTCTAGGTTTTGGATACTAACCCTTTATCTGATATGTCATTTGCAAATATCTTTTCCCATTCCATTAGCCTTTTAGTTTTGTTGACTGTTTCCTTTGCAGTGCAGAAGCCTTCTATCTTGATGAGGTCCCAATAGTTCATTTTAGTTTTTAATTCCCTTACCTTTGGAGACGTGTGGAGCAACAAATCGCTGCAGCTGAGGTCAAAGAGGTTGTTTCCTGCTTTCTCCTCTAGAATTTTGATGGCTTCTTAGGTCTTAGGTTTAGGTCTTTCATCCATTTTGAGTTTATTTTTGTGTATGGTGTAAGAAAATGGTTCAAGTTCACTTTTCTGCATGTTGCTGTCCAGTTTCCCCAGCACCATTTGCTGAAGAGACTGTCTTTATTCCATTGGATATTCTTTCCTGCTTTGTCAAAAATTAGTTGGCCATACATTTGTGGGTCCATTTATGGGTTCTCTGTTCTGTTCCACTGATCTAAGTGCCAGTATCATACTGTCTTGATGATTACAGCTTTGAAATACATCTTGAAGTCTGGGATTGTGATGCCTCCAGCTTTGGTTTTCTTTTTCAGGATTGCTTTGGCTATTCAGGGTCTTTTCTGGTTCCATACAAATTTTAGGATTGTTTGTTTCAGCTCTGTAAAAAATGCTGGTGTTATTTTGATAGGGATTGCACTGAATATGTATATTGCTTTAAGTAGTATCAACATTTTAACAATACTTATGTTTCTAATCCAGGAGCATGGGATATTTTTCCTTTTTTTTTTTTTTTTTGTCTTCAATTTCTTTCATAAGCTTTCTACAGTTTTCAGTGTATAGATTTTTCATCTCTTTGGTTAGGTTTATACCTAGGTATTTTAAGGTTTTTGATACAAGTGGGAATGGGATTGATTTCTTGATTTCTCTCTGTTAAAAAAAATTAAGTGTTTATTTATTTTTGGGAGAGAGAGAGAGAGAGAGAGAGAGAGAGAGAGAGAGAGAGAGAGAGATGGAACATGAGTGGGGAGGGGCAGAGAGAGATGGAGACACAGAATCCGAAGCAGGGTCCAGGCTCTGAGCTGTCAGCACAGAGCCCAACTCGGGGCTTGAATCCACAAGCTGTGAGATCATCACCTGAACTGAAATTGGATGCTTAACCAAGTGAGCCACCCAGGTGCCCTGATTTCTCTTTCTGTTGCTGCATTATTGGTGTATAGAAATGCAACTGATTTCTGTGCATTGATTTTATATCCTGCGATTTTGCTGTATTCATGGATCAGTTCTAGCATTTTTCTGGTGGAATCTTTGGGTTTTCCACATGAAATATCATGCCATCTGTGAAGAGTGAAAGTTTGACTTCTTCTTTGCTAATTTGGATGCCTTTTTATTCCTTTGTGTTGTCTGATTGCTGAGGCTAGGACTTCCAACACTACGTTGAATAACAGTGGCGATATATCCCTGTCGTGTTCCTGACCTTAGGGGAAAAGCTCTCAGTTTTTCCCAATATATACTTTAATAAAAAGTTTCCACACACAGGATATTCCTTAACAATGGGCAAGAGCAGTGACCAGGTGATCTCCAGAAAGGAACTCTAGCAGAGACGTAATTGTTCACATGACAGTCAAACCAAATTGAGAATAAATATTAAAACCTCCATATTCATTTGAATAGAAACCCACTCTACTTGTGTTACTTTTATTTCTTCATATGTTGTTACCTGGAGTGATCCTCAAGAAAAATTTTCTTCATCAATATGTGCCAAAATAAATGAGTATACCCTTAAAATGATGTAATTCATTTAAAAAAATATTTATAAATGTTCTATATAAAAAGGAGTTAATGTCCAAAATATATAAAAACCACATACAACTCAACACCAAAAAGACAATCAGTCCAATTCAAAAATGGGCAGAGGATAAGAATAGATATTTTTCCAAAGAAGACATACAAAAAGCTAACAGACACATGAAAAGATGCTCAATATCACTAATCATCAGGACTACGTGAATCAAAGCCACAACAAAGTATCACCTCACACCTATCAGAATGGTTAATATCAAAAAAACAAGAAATAGCACATGTTGGTCAGGATGTGGAGAAAAGGAAACCCTGTGCACTGTTGGTTGGTGCAGCTACTATGGAAAACAGTATTAACGTTGCTCAAAAGATTAAAAATAAGAATGCCATACAATCCAGTAATTCCTCTTCTGAATATTCACCCTCCCAAAAAACAAAAACACTAATTCAAAAAGATAAGCGGCCCTATGTTCATTGCAGCATTATTTACTCTAGCCATGATGTAGAAGTAATCTAATGTCCATCAATAGATAATGGGTAAAAGAGTAAAATCTTGCCCTTTGAGACAACATAGGTGGACCTAGAGGATTTATGCTAAGTGAAAGAAGTCAAACAGAAAAAGACAAATATCTTATTATTTTACTTATATATGAAATCTTAAACACAAAAGAGAAACTGATTCATAAGTGAGAGAAAGAACTAGTAGTTTCCAGAAGAGAGGTGGGTGGGAAAAACAGGGGAAGGGGGTTAGGAGGTACAAAGGTCCAGTTATAAAATAAGTAAGTCATGGAGGTGTATAGTATAGCATAGAAAATATAGTCAATAATGTAATAACAGTATAGAGACAGATGGTAACTACATTATAAATTATGAATATTGTGTAATGTATAGAATTATTGAATCACTATACTGTACACTTGAAAATAATATAACTTGTATGTCAACTATACTTCAATTAAAAATAAATAAATTATAAAATAAATAAATACATTCACACAATGGAAAATTATATAGATGATAAAGAGGAATAAAGCAGCTCCATAAGAGTGTCTTTGGTATGGTCTCCAAGTTACAAATAAATGGAGCAACGCTATATGAGTGGGTATGGGGAAATTTCCAAGGTATAATATTAGAAGCAATACGTAAAATCATGTGTAAGTATAATACTACAGTTTTAAAAAAATTGCTTAATGAGAAAAAAAAAAAGAAGCTGAGCAAATAATCAGATGCAGTTATTTACAAATCTAGATAATTCACATAAATTCAATATAATTCATTTTTATAAGAAATAACTGATGTTACCATCGTTAGCATCTATTTTTCCCTTGTGGACCCCCCTACTTGCCATTTATAGGCATTCAAGTACCCAGACTGAAAGAGTAGCCAGCATCTGTAATGTAGCTGAAAAAAAAAAAAAAAAAAAAAAAAAAAAAAAAAAACCAAGAGTTTCCGAGGATTCCAAATTAGCTATTAAATGTTTGGTCCAGAAATTACACACATCAATTTTGCTCGAAAATCACTGACCAGAACTGGTCACATAGTCTCATACAACCATAAGGGGAGCAAGAGTTTAATCATACCATTGCCCACAATGTTGAAAATTAGCCTTAATGAGTAACACAGAGTAAATACCCCAGGAAAAAAAAATTATATGAGATTATTCAAATATGGTGAAATAATTAGCAAAAACAATGCATTCCCTAAACTTCCTGAGGAGACTAGTTATTATCACATTGAGTCAGTATTATAAAAAATAGGAAATAGTAACATAAGACAGTTACATGAGTAAGTAAAGCTGTAGATTTCCTATGAGGACCATTCAAAAACTTAATTATTTTTGGTTATATTATATATTTTATGTAAAAAAAAATTCATTGGCAGAGGCAAACACTGCTCCCTGATGTGTTCTGCCAAAGTTATGACCAAGTTAAAGAGGGACAGGGACTCTTGATTCTTTGTTATTTTTGGTGACAGTCATTCTGGAAAGGTACTTCCACATTGAAACCAATGAAGATTTATTTTCATTGTTATGTTAAACTTTTATAGCTTTGATCTTTGGTCAGTCAATTTCTCCTTCACAAATGTCTTTCACAAGTGAAACTTGTTTATTTTCTGGAGTTTATAACATATCACATTATTTAAGTTATTTTTTTAAAAATTTGTTTGCTATGTTATAGTGCTTTTAAAAATTAACTAATTTATTTGAAGTTTCTGTTGATAAGTAGTTTTATACAGATAAACATGGTTCTAATGACTTTGATCACCACATCTGTTTACTCCAGTCCCTGCAGTCAAGTCACCCTCTGGTGTGCCTTCGGGAGCCTTCTCAATATTCATACAATATCCAATGAAGAGAATTTGAAGGCAACCCTTGAACCCTGAACTTTCATAAATGTTGGAAAACACATCGCCACTTTTGGGACTTGTTTAAAAACAATCCAAGTGTGTAAAAAGATAGTCATCATAAATATTAGCAAGGTAGCATAAAGGTGAAGTTCTCAAGGGCAAAGTCTATGTCTGTTCTATAATTACTCTATGCACATAGCTGACATACAACAAATATTTGTTTATCAAATGAATGGTTGAAAAGTCCAGCTATAGCATAGTAGTTGTTGGGCTGTTTGCAGAGCTCCAAGACAGATCAACTCTCTCCAATGACTGTGAGGCTTGTATTTGTCATAGCTAGCATGCTATGGAAGGAGGGGGTAGGCACGAGAATATTCTTAAAATAAAATACTGCCCTTTTGTTACTAAAGTTCAATAGCTTTTCTTAAACATTTTCTATTTTGTAGTAGGCCTGTGGTTAACATCTAGAGTTCTGAAATGGTTCATTTTGATAATTTTGCTACTACGTTTTTGTTGCTTTTATGGAGATTTACCAAAGTTCTCACTCTGCCATTCTGGAGGTTCTGCTTCAGGCAATTATTTTTATTGCTTTGCTTAGAAACTAACTCTTGTGGCCACAGCCTATATCTTTCTTCACCATCATATTATGCTTATCTTATATACCTTCCCTAGTTAAACAGATAAACTAACCAATTTTAATATAGTCATTCATTTTTTTGTTTATTCGATAGTTTTTTTTTTTTTGAGCAGCCACGGCATACACAATTCTTTGCTATTTGCTGTGGGAGATATTAAAGAAAACTTCAGACAACTACCTCACCCTTTAGGACCCTGCAACTAAATTGAATAAGATAGGTATAATATGTGTGAATACAAAACCTTGAATTATGTAGTAAGTTCCATAAAATAATAAAAATAGTTACCTCAAACAGCTCTAAGGAGTGATAGTTTACCTATAGGCATCATGAATGCTTCATGAAGTCATGGCATAAAAGTTAATATATTCATGGATGATAATATCCCATTCTAGTTTCTAAATGTATATTTTTAATAGGTCAACTTATCCAAAATTTTTTATGAATGTAGTTATTTTAATCACTAACACAAATCAGTAAGGAGACATATTGGAGAAAGCAGGTTTTTAATGGCCCTCAAATCATACTATATCAGTGATATTCTATTCCAACTGTTCCATGGCATAATCATCATCAGTTATTTTCACTTTTTTTTCAGGTTTACAAAACAATGCACTATTTGCCTGTGTCCATTATTATCACCCATTTGAAAGTTATAATGGGAAACACATTTTTGTTGGAGGAAAGGTTAGTATCCCATATAACTAGAGAAAACTAAAAGCATAAAGTCCTAAATTAACAGCCCAACACTGCAGATATTTACATGATAAGAAAATGCTAGCTTTTATTTCATCTGTGAGCAAGCTGGTCGTTTCCATATTTGGTACACTAAAAGATGTTGAATGAACGACTGGGGCATCTGTGGACGCCCAAAGAGAGCTAACATCTTCCAAATAAATGTCTAGGCAAAAATAAACAATCAAAGAACAGGTCTGTTCAATTCCACTGTTGGCTCTAAAAATAGTTATATATGAAAATAGAGTCAAGTGTTTTACAAAGTACCTTGGCAATAAGAAGTGCTATTCCAGTGAGGTGTAAGTCTTAGGAATCCAAAGAGTTGAGCACAGCAACTAAATGGCTAAGTTATAAACACAGGGAGAAGCATTAGTAATAATGACATGCATGGTGGGAACCCCTGTACAGAGCACCATAAATCTGACTAACTAACGTCAGCAAGACACAAAACAGCAGCTGAAACAAAAGGTTTGAAAAACTTGCTGAGAAAAGGTCAGTGGGGGACTGTGAATAACTTAGCAGGAATAGTAATGGACAATACCAGCCAGTCTTTCAACATGATCAGAGCATTACAATTTGAAAGTACTCAAATAAAGATGAAATACTAGATGTTAAAATGCATTCTGTGTGTTTACTGGAAGGTTGTTCATGTTAATCCTTTTAAATCTCTGCTCAGTATTAAAGCTTAGAGAATCCTTCATACGGCAGCAAGGAGTCATTTTTCAAAGAGGTGTAATGGAAGGATAATCCTAATATTTGTTGCTTGATTTTTAGTCCTCATTCAGTTCATGTGAAAATGGGACTCGTTTTGCAGGTTGATTATAAAACTTTATAAATCTCAAAATTTAGCCAAAACATACACAAATGAGTTCCAAATCATCCATCATGTGAAGTAGGGCTGTGGGGATGTTGAAGTTTCAGCTCCATTAATGATACTGCCATTTTCTATTGATGTGCTACTTTCTGGACCCCTTACGCTATAAAGAATTTTTTACAATAACATTTATTAGACAGAATAAATCTGAATACCACAACAAAGAATACTTCTTGAGACTTTGACTTCTGCATTGTTCCCATGGGGACACTTTGTGTGGAACAAAATGGCTCAGCAGCCTCCAGGTCACATAATATGGCACAATAGCACTTGAATTAAAAGCCAAGTCTATTGATGCTAATCTGTAATTCTCCTAAGCATGCCAGAGGTAGTGGCTAATTTAATGTGTTGACTTGACTAGGCTGCAGCAATGAGTCTTTTTTGGTTAAAAAATCAATCTAGGTGGGGCTATTTCTTCGATGTGACTAATATTTAAATCAGTAGACTTTGACCAAGGAAAGTTACCCTCCATAATGTGGTGGGCCTCATTTAATAAGTTGAAGATCTTAGGAGAAAAGACTGAGGTCATCAGAGGAAGAGAGAATTTTGCCTACAGACTTCCTTTGGATTGGAGCCTGCAACATCAACTCTTCCCTCAGTCTCTAGCTTTCTGGTTTGCATGTAGATTCTGGATTTGCCAACCCCTACAATCACATGAGCCAAGTCCTTAAAATAAATCTCTCTACTCTCTCTATCTATATACACACATATGTTATTGGCTCTGTTTCTCTGTAGGACATAGATTAATACACCATGCTAAAGAGGAACCCTCTGACCTCTTCCATGTTTGTCCATCAGTGTGTCTGAATACCCATAAAGGTAAGCATTTCCCAAGAAATGCTGAAGACTGTGGTATAGATACATATGTTGAATAGAATTCCTATAGCTATTGACTTGAAGTAATAGGCTTTCCCTTAACCTTGGGGTGAATAATGAGGCTTTCTCTTAACCTTGGGGTGAATAGTATACCTCTGAATTCTTGTGTTTTCCAGTTGCCTAGTAGAATTGAAAGCAATTTATTTTAAGCACTGAAAATTGAATTGCAACATAAACCTGCTGGCTTTTTGCACAAAAAAATGATGAGTTTATTCCAAAACCAGCATGAAGTATTTTAATATGGTTTCCTATTAGTGGTGATGTCTTGAGGTATGCTGTATCTCCACATTTCTTAGATCCCATTTTTTGAGCAACAGTAGACAATAAAAATATACACAAATTCAGGGCATCTGGGTAGCTCAGTAGGTTAAGCATCCAACTTCAGCTCAGGTTAGGATCTCAAGGTTTGGGAGTTCAAGCCCTGCATTGGGTTCTGTGCTGACAGCTCAGAGCCTGGCCCCTGCTTCAGATTCTGTGTCTCCCTCTCTCTGCCCTCCCCCACTCACTCTCCCCCACTCACTCTCTCTCTCACAAAATAAGTAAACACTAAAAATATTAAAAAATATATATGTATATACAAATTCAACCCACTTTACCTCAATTCAAAAACATTTGCTGAAGGCTCACTATGTTCAATGGTAAAGATAAAAAGAGGAAGCATAACTCTGCCTCAAAAGAGGTCACTACTCAGTAGGAAGACAACATATAAACAAATTTTTTTAAGAATGAAAATGTCTAATTAAGGGAATGGATTTAAGACATTTTTAGTCCACCCTTTTACTTCAAACCCCATCAAAAAAAGAAAATAAGTAAAAAGAGAATCTTCATTAAGACAAAGAAATTGCTGTAATTCCCAGTCTTACATTATGACACACACCTGGCCCGACAGAAGAAAACATGCTTAGTACCAACACATGTTATTTCAGATTTTGAGCCAGAAACAAATCTCCCGCCCCCAACTGTCACATTCTAAAGGACACATACAATAGTGTATATTTTTATTAAAATGCCCTGTTAGACTGACTTAGACAGCTCAGAATTATGAAACAGGCATGTTAAAGGAAAAATCATGGTAGTGCACATGTCATTTCTATTGTCCATGACCTAGCTTCTCTGCCAAAGGAGACAACTCAATAGAAAGGAAGATTGAAGAATTAAAAAAAAAAAAAAAAAAAGATTGTTAAGGCCAGGTTGCTATACTTAGCAGTCTAAGAAGACATTTGTTCCTCAAGTAAAGGAAATACTTGATGAGAGCTGTGTTTGTAATAAATTCCAAAACCAGCCTTCAGCAGATCACACCACCATTCAAAGCCCAGTAATATTCAGAAAAGATATTATTGTGGGAATATGCCTGAAAAGAATAAAGAGAAAGGAAAATAGACTAGAAGCAAGAAGGAAAGAGGAAGAGAACATGAACAGAAAACAACTGAAAACCACAGGCATAGTTAAATCACATAGTTCTACATGTAGAATTGTAGAGAATGATTTATCCTTTCTAAAGGAAAGGGGTCAAAAAAGTTCAAAATAATCATAGAAGCATATGAAAAGTAACGACAAGACCATGGAAAGAGATGAAAAGCATTTTTCCCTTTTTAAAACAAATTATTTAAATCCAAGTTAGTTAACATATAGTGTAATAATGGTTTCAGGAGTAGAATTTAGTGATTCATCACTTACATACAACACTTAGTACTCATCCCAACAAGTGCCCTCCTTAATGCCCATCACTCATTTAGCCCATCCTCCCACCCAACACCCTTCCAGCAACCCTCAGTTTGTTCACTGTATTTAAGAGTCTCTTACGGTTTGCCTTCCTTCTGTTTTTTCTTATTTTTCCTTCCCTTCCCCTGGGTTCATCTGTTTTGTTTCTTAAATTCCATATATGAGTGAGATCACATTTTTGTAAAACTTGAGAATTAAAGGAAGACAAACAAAGACATCATAATCATGAAAAACATTCTAGAAACAACCCCCAAAATGGGATAAATGTAACTGAAAGAGTCAGATGAAGAGTAAGTTACAGAAAATATCACAAAAAGAAATGAACAAATAATATATGAGGAATTTCAGAGAAAATAATTGCGGAGATCAAACACACACAAGATGGTTGTTTCTGAAGAAGAGGAAAGAAGTCAGAAGGGCTGTTCACATAGATTCTGATTCTCCACTCATTCCAGGAACATGACATGATGGCAATTTCTCATTCCTTTGATAGCCATGTGACTAGATTGGGCCAAAGAAATGTGAACGATAAGGGCTTTAGGAGTTAGTGTTTAATTTACTACACTTCCTGTTCTTCACATTTGGTTCAACAGGAAAAGCATGTATCAAAAAGGAGGCTTCAATACTTCCTGGTATTACCTAAGTATGATATCTTTAAAGAAAAAAAGTCTTAACCCTTTTAAACAGAAAGTAGAAAAGTGGTTGCCAGGGGCTCAGGGTTAGGGGGAAACAGGGAGAGGTTGATAAAAGGGTACAAACTTTCAACCATAAGATGAATAAGGTCTGAAAATCTTCTGTACAATAAGGTGATTATAGTTGGTAACACTGTTATACGATTGAAATTTACTAAGACAGTAGAACTTAAATGGACTTATCAAAAAAAAAAGTATCCTTTCACAATGTATACATATAGCAAATTACCATGATGCACGCTTTAAACACATCTCGCAATTTTATATGTCAATTATACTGCAGTAAAGCTGAAAAAATAAAAATGAAAAAGAAGGGAGGTTCATTACCTTGGGTTCTTCAGTAACAATAATAATCAGACCGCTGATGACCCTTGTTACACTTGTAGTATTAGCAAGAAATAAACTTTCATGTGTCAGGCCACTAAGATTTTAATTCTTCAGCATAACTTATACAAACTGGTATGGAAAAATCTTTCAAGAAAAATAGGCTACCTTGAAAGTTTTAGAACAGTTTCAAGCTTAAATAAGTTCAGAAGTATGAATGATCTCAACTTATTAAAAAAACAGTATTTGAAAGTTTAATTATCGACATTTCCTCTATACTTATTTATTTTTGTTAACCTTACTAATACATTTATTTTTGTTGTTTCTTTCAGTATTTCCCATCTTAAATCAGAGGTAATAAAAGACTTAAAACTATAAACTTTTGTTTGAAATTCTCAAAACTAAATAAGCATAAAAACATATAAGTGACTTTCAAATGATGAAGCTGGTGAGGAGTTATTTGCTTCTCTCTCATTAGTTTGTGAGCTACTTGAAACAAGACTGTTTTTTCTTCCTCTCTCTGTCTCTGTCTCTCTGCCTCTTTCTCTCCATCTTGCTTCCTTTTTATTTTCTTTTAAATATTTTTTTTGAATGTTTATTTATTTTTTGAGAGACAGAGGGCAAGTAGGGGAGAGGCAGAGAGAAAGGGAGACAGAATCTGAAGCAGGCTCTGCGATGTCATCATAGAGCTGGACGCGGGTCTCAAACCCACAGACCGTGAGACCATGACCTGAGCCGAAGTGGGACCTTAACCAACTGAGCTACCCAGGTGCCCCCTTCCTTTTTTTCTTTCTACCAAATATGTTGCTTGAAATTGTATAGATGTTAAACTTCTGGAACAGAACGGAATTATTACTGCTTTCAATATTGGTGTGTAGATCGTTCAGGCTGATTTGTTTGACTAAGAATTATGATTGGAACCATTTGGAATCTACATACGTATGCATGATTAAAAAGATTTCTAGAGGTTCCTTACTTTTGATAGCATGGCTTTTATTTAAATCAACTTAGCTGAATGTATTGTAAGTTAAGTTTGGGATTGAACAATTGTAAAAGATGATTGATAGAAGTCATTATATAAGTATGTCAAAGTAATTCTTCATAAACTGGCTTAGGAATGACATAACAGCATTTTACAATTAAAATGAAGTTCAAATTGAGACATCTGAAAATGTAACTGACAGGGTTTTACTCTTTCTGTCTTTGGAAACAAAGTGATCAGTCATGTTCTGGCAAATTAATTACATGCATGAGACTTATCTTTAAATATTTAAAATATCTCAGTTTAAATCTCTTTTTAAAATACCGTAATTCTTCTCCACTACACAGCCAACTCTATTGAGATAATATATGTGGTCCTGAAAAACCTTCGAAGGTCTTTCACCTCTATCTTTAATACAGAAGAGAGGTGGTTAAAGGAATTTGTTTCAGGTAAGTCATGTAAGTACAAGTAACTATAATCCCCTCTGGCTCACTCTTTAGTTCCACTCCTTGACTAAATACATGATGGGTCTGTCCTAGATCTCCCCTATGTCTCCTGTTATTACTTACTTTCCTAAGCTGACTCTTCTTTCTCCTCTTGTCCTTTGATTGTAGATAATTTACTGAATTCAATTCTGAGCTCTACGGTTTTGCTCCCCTTAATTTCTTCAACTACTATGACCTAAAATATCATCCCCACACTGAGGATTTCCAGTTTAATCTCATAAACCCTAACAAATTCCTGAACTCCGTATCTTCTTTCTAAATTTCCTCCCAGATGTGCCAACTGGAATTCTCTGCAAACTCAACATCTCTAAAAACTGATCTTACTATCCCTCCTGGGCATTTCTTATCAGAGTATATATCAATGGTTCTCAAGTTTTAGAGAGGGAACTTGGAGTTGTTAGGAGGTGAGGTTGAATCAGAATCATGTCTAGAGGCTTGATTTTCTGGGGCACAGAACTGAGGAAGTGGACATAGAGCAAACAAAGCTTATGGGTGATTTTGCCCAGCCTTAATCCTCCACTACCTCCAACTGACAAAGGCAATTGAGCTTGTGGATACGCAAACTCCTTCTTCCTTGTCCATCCTTGCAGTTGAAATTGCCACCACCGTAAGTCACCGAAAGACAGGAATTTCTTATTTACACCAGAAGGGGAGAAGAGAAAGAACAGGGAGGGGCTAGGGAATTCTGTGGAATGGTACTAATTCTGAAATATTTCCAACATCTGTTTCATGTTCGTTACTCTCATTCCTTCTACAACTGCCTTTCTTAAGGATTACCAGGATTACTCTGACTTTTACAATGACCTAATAAATGACTTCTCTACCTTCAGCCTTTTTTTCTAATCCCATCTACTCTATATACTGCTACCAGATGTATAAACATAAGTTATGTTGGTGTGTGCATATGTATTATATATACATATATTTATTATACTTCAATTACATATATATTTATGCTATAATTACATATGTAATAGATAATATATTATTTATATATTAAATATATTATTATATATTTAATGTATGGTATTTAAATGCAATAAAATTAATCAATATTTGGTGCACAATTGGATGAATTTTAAAACTGTATAGTCATGTAACCACCATGACCATCATGGTATAGAACATTCCCATCACCTAAAGAAGTTGTTTCTTCATGCCTCTTTGCAGTGTATCTCCCAACCTCCAGCCCATGTACACCACTGATCTAATGTAGTTTAATTTTTTTATAGAAGCTATTTCAAATAGCTGGAAACATACATCATGTACTGCTTATGTCTGGCTCCTTTCATTGAGTACGGTGCTTTTAAGATTCATCCACATTATTGCATTATCAGTATATTGTTTCTATTTATTGCTTAATAGTTTTTTCAAAGTGTACCTATATCACGGTTAATTTATCCATTCATTGTTTGTTGGGCATTTGAACTGTTTCCAACTTTCATTTAATTTTAATTCTACTATTAATGTACACTTATTTTTACATTCTGTTAACTAAATATATAGGGGTAAGATTGGCTTTTCCAAAGTAACCGTACCATTTCATATTTTCTCCACCAATGCTTGGACATTTGTTCCATATCCTTGCCAACATTTGGTATTGTTAGCATTTTAAAATTCAGCTATTCCAGTGGATGTGCAGTGGTATTTCACTGGCGTTATAATTTTCAATTTTCCTGATAACTAATGATGTTGAACACTTTTTCTTTCTGCGTTTATGACACTTATGTGTCTTTCTTTGTGAAATCTGTTGAAATCTCTGTATTTTTCAAAATTTTGTCTTCTAATTATTAAGTTGTAATAGTTATTTTTATAACCTGGATACAAATGTATTTCAGATATGTTTTACATATATTTTCTCCTACCCTTTTCATTTTCTTAACAGTGTCTTTTGAAAAGAAAAAGTTTTAATTTTAATGAAGTCAAATTTAGCCATGTTTTTCTTCCATGGTTCATCCATTTTGTGGCATATCTAAAAAAATCTTTGCCTAACCTAAGATCACAAAGATTTTCTTCTTTTCTTCCAGAATTTTTATAGTTTCAATTCCTACATTTAATTCTTACAATCCTTTCAGATAATTTGTGTATATGAAATAAAGTAAGGACCAAAACTCCTATCATTTGCATAGACATATCCAATTATTCTAGCATTATTTGTTGAAAAGATTGTTCTTTGACTATTAAATTACTCGGGCTCTTTTGTCTTATATGTCGATCCTAATGCCAGTATCACACTGTCTTGATTACTAAAGCTTTATGGTAAGCCATAAAATCAGGTATTATAAGTGTTTTAATTTTGTTTTTTCATCAAATATCCTATTTTCATCAAGAATCATGTTGGCTAGTCTAGGTACCTAGTATTTCCATTCAGATCTAGCAATTACCTTGTCAGGGCTCCTGCACAGCTCAGTCAATTAAGTGCCCGGCTTTGGCTCAGGTCATGACCTCGCTTCTCGTGGTTTGAGCCTTGCATCAAGTTCTGGGCTAAAGTTCATAGCCTGAAGACTACTTCGGATTTTGTGTCTCCCTCTCTCTCTGCCCCTCTCCCATTTGTGTGCATGCTCTCTCTCTCCTTCTCTCAAAAATAAACTTTTAAAAAAATAGAAAAAAACTGCCTTGTCAAGTTCTACCAAAAAAAAAAAAAGCCTGATGGATTTCTGATTGAAATTACATCAATTCTATACATCATATTGGGGAAAATTTGAAGTCTTCATACTATTAATCCTTCCAGAAAATTGAATATCTCATTTATTTAGATCTTATTTAGTTAATTTCAGCAATCTTTTCTACTTTATAGGATTTGAACACATTTTGTTAAGTGTGTTTCTAAGTATTTCATATTTTATGCTATTTTAACTGGTCTTTTAAATGTCATCTTCTAGTTATGCCTTGCTAGTATATAGAAACACAATTGATTTTGTATGACTTTGAATTTGCAATCTTGTTAAATCCATTTATAAAGTTTTGTGGCTTTTTATAGAATACTTAGGATATTCTATGTAATCAAACATGCCTTCAACAATTAGGATAGTTTTATTCTTCCATTCCTATTTATATGTTTTTATTTGTTTGTTTTATTTGGTTTTTGCCTTATTCCCTTGGCTACATCTTCCAGTACAATGTACAAAAGAAGTGGAAAGAGGGAACATATTTAGCTCTTTCCAAACTCAGGAGGAAAATATTCAGTGTTTAATATTAAGCTATCATGTTAGCTGTAGGTTTCCTGTAGCTGTCCTTTGTCATATTGATGAATTTCTATTCTATTCCTGGTTTACTGAGAGTTTTCAATCAGGAAATGATATTAAATTTTGTCAAATGCTTTTTCTGTATCTATACAGATAATTATGTCATTTTTTTTCTTTATGGTCTATTAGTAGGTGAATTTCACTGAAGAGTTTTCAAATGTTTGAACCAACATTGCATTGCTCAGATAAATTCCACTTGGTCATGTTCTATTTTTCTCTCTATATTGCTGGATTATGTTATTTTTGCTAAACTTTGCAAGTTATAATTCAATTCATTTGATCTATTTCCTGTCCAATAGCTTGCATTGTTTCTAACAATGCTATCAGTCTTATTTTTGTTTCTCTGTATGTAATTTTTTTTGTGCTTTTAAGATTTCATCACTCGCATTGATTACTATGCACTTTGGTGTAGTTTTCTTCATGTTTTTTGTGTTTGTGGTTTGTTGAATTTCTTTGAACTGTGGGTTAACAGTTTTCATCAAATTTAGAAAATTTGGGTCATTACTTTTTCAAATACTTTTTCTATCCTTTCTTCTGTCTCCTACCCTCTAGGGATTCCAAATACATGTAGATTAGGTTGCTTGAAGTTATCACATGAGTCTTTGATATTTTTTTTCATATCTTATATACAAGAACTCATATTTCTTACCTTTACTAAAGTTCATTATTCAGCAAATATTTTTAACCATCTAGCATTATGTTGGACACTGGGGATAAAGAAGTAAATATGACATACTCCCTGATTTTTTTAAACTTTTTGTTATTATAAAGAATTCCAAATATATACAAAATCAGACAAGAGAGTATAATAAGCCCCTCATATCCATCACTCTGCCTTAGTAATTATTGACTAGTGACCAGTATTATTTCATTATGTCTTCACACAATCCCTTTTCTAGCTACTATATACATTTTTAACATTTTATTTTGAAATGATAAACTCACAAGAAGTTACAAACATAGAGAACACATGTACCCTTCAACCCAGCTTTCCATAATGGTTGTATTTATAAATATATATTTTTAATGTTTATTTATTTTTGAGAGAAACAGAGTATGAGCTGGGGAGGGGCAGAGAGAGGGAGACACAGAATCGGAAGCAGCCTCCAGGCTCTGAGCTGTCAGCACAGAGCCTGACGTGGGGCTCAAACTCGAACTGCAAGATCGTGACCTGAGCTGAAGTCTGACGTTTAACCGACTGAGCTACCCAGACACCCCCATAATGGTTATATTTCATATAACCGTAGTACAATATCAAAATCATTGACATTGATACAATGTGTATATGGTGTTTTGTTTGTTCGTTGTAGTCACATATTGTATTCATTTAACTATCACTGCAATCAAAATACAGAACTGTTTTATCACACAAAGATCTCACATGTATTATCCCTTTATGGGGTAAAACATTCATCATCTTCCTCCCCACCATCCTAACCTTTGGAAATCACTAGTTTAAACACCATCTCTATTATTTTTTCTTAAAACCATACTAAACTGACCATAAATGGATTTCAAAACTGGTACAGGGGTGCCTGGCTGGCTCATGCAACTCTTGATCTCAGGATTGTAAGTTTGAGCCCCACATTGGGTGGAGAGATTACATAAGAAATGAAATCTTGGGGCACCTGGGTGCCAGTTAGGCATCCGACTTTGGCTCACGTCATGATCTCATGGTTTGTGGGTTAGAGCCCCGTGTTGGGGTCTGTGCTGACAGGTCAGAGCCTGGAGCCTGCTTCAGATTCTCTCTCTCTCTCTCTCTCTCTCTCTCTCTGCCCCTCCCCCACTGTGCTCTCGGTGTGTCTCTCTCTCTCTCTCACTCTTTTTCTCTCTCTCTCAAAAATAAATAAATAAACTTAAAAAAATCTTAAAAAAAAATGGTACAAGTCAACAAGGACAATGTACACAGGAAAAGGTAATAACTCTTAGAAACTGAAAGTGAAATGAATAAGTTATGACTGATTTAATAGACCAGAAAAAGCTAAAGCTTATTCAGAAAGGTGAAAGTCTCTGAGGCAAGCTAGTCACAATGTGTAAATCCAGCAAAGCTTGGAAGTTGGAAACACCAGTTACACTGAATTGGGGTAGGGCACAAGAGAGTCTGAAAATGAGAAGACTGTTCAAAAAGCCATATAAATAGTAGCTCAAATCCCAGATCCACTCCCATGCTATGCTCAGGCAGGAAAGACTCTATGCCCCAGCAGAGGATTAGAGTTTATTTTCTAGAAAAGTTGAAAATGGGGGACACCATTACAGATGAAGACAAATATATCATTATAAATATAGAAAAGCAAAGTAAAAGTCTGCATATCAACAGTGGGCCCTCTTGGCTCCTTTAATTATAAATGCATAGTTAGTAACACATCTTTTATATTTTCCCGACAGGACAGTGTAGGATTCCTCTCTAGAAAACTGACCAACTTGAGAAAAGGAATTTTCAGATATTGATAGTCTTCAAAATGGTTCTCCAAAGAAACAAGTCAGTCAGATGACACTACAGTGAAATCCAGAAGTGGAGAAATATGCAATCTGCTTTTCGCTCTCTTTTAAGATGAATGGGAGAACAACAATCACCAAACACGAGAGGAAATCCTCTGATATGAAAGCAGAGATAAAAATAAACAATAAAATCATTGAAACAGAGATGATGAAAGAAATAGGAGAAAACTTTCTGTAAAATTTATAAAGAAATGAAATTGCATTATGTAAGAATAAGAGGCAGTGAGATTCAGAGAACAAAGCTAGCCTTGAAAATTAAAAAGATAAAGGAGCAGAAATAAGAAATTTAAAGGAGAATTTGGAAGATAAACTTGGAGAAAAATATTAGATAAAACAAATATCTAGGCTATGGGAAGTAATAAAACTGATTTTCCTTATAAACCTTTCACTTTTTAAAGTATGTAACAGGTTTTTAAAAATTGAATGTGTAAGAACCAGGCTGGAAGTTGCGGATTAAACCAACCAGATCTGCAACTTCTTAAGAAACTGTACTACTTCCTTGGAAGAGAAGAGAGTGTGTAGTGGGCAGATGGTAACTGATTAAGGACTACTATCTTGACTCACCTGTGGAGATAAGATTCTATCTAGACTACGCTGGTGAGGCTGGTTTTCAAGTGAGCATTGACTCTTTTATTTGAGGCCATGTGCTATCAGGTACTAGAGATATTGCAGAGAATGATAAGGCAGAAAATCTGTAGGAAGGTTTCAAATTGTGGTTATAAAATGCCAATAAAATGTAAGAGGGCTGGTATCCTGCTGAGATGGGCTACATCACCACAATTATAGAAGGTTTTCAGCATCTAGGATTAGTAATTGACATGGTCTCCAAGTTGTCAGTGCATGAATTTTGGTAGCAGAAGGATATTTATTTATTTTTATTTATTTTATTTTAGAGAGAGAGAGCGTGAGTAGAGGAGAGGGGCAGAGTGGAGGAAAGGGATAGAGAGAGAGAGAGAGAGAGAGAGAGAGAGAGATTCTCAAGCAGGGTCCATGCTCAGCATGGAGCCCAATGCAGGGCTCGATCCCACGACCCTGGGATCATGATCTGAGCCAAGATCAAGAGTTGGATGCTCAACTGACTGAGCCACCCAGGCACCCCAGAAGGATATTTAATAACATAGACAAAAAAAGTCAATTAAAGATGTCCATATTCACATTAAACTTTAAGCAACATTTTTAGTGAGCCATGAGACAACAAAATGCTATGGAGCATAGCTTAAGAAATTAGCCATAATTAGAGCTGGTTACTGCCAAAGCAATTGACAACAAAGCTTTACTGAGTGGTCTTAGCTGATATTGAATTATATACACGTGTAGTCTCTTTTCTCCTAAATTATACACTGATTCATTCAACAAACATTTATAAACCACCAGCAGTTATTAGGTACTGTGATAGGTACCAAAACTGCAAAGAAAATGACCAGATATTTTCTTTGTAGAGTTTATAAACAAAATTATAAACTTTGTAGAGTTTATAATTCAGTGTGGCAATTGGTAAGCACTTCCAAGAAAGGTCATGGTCACTGGAAGGAAGTGGCTAGGGTAATAGTGACTTAATCCACTCATAACTCAGAGACGACTTCTTTGAGAAAGTGAGATTTGAACTGAGAACTAATGGATAAGTAAATAGAAGAGTGGGTGTCAAAGTGTTTTAGGCAGAGGAACAGTATGTGTCAAGGCCTTGGGACAGAATAGAGCATGATGCCCTCAAGGAAGTGAAAGGTCATCTATGGCCAGTATGTGTTGATAAAGAAAAACAAACCTGCTGCAGACTGAATGGTAGGTAGAAGTCGGGTTGTACATGACAAAGAGGTATATTGTGGATCAGGGGCTTTATCCCAAAGTAATGGGAAGATGTTGAAGAGTTTGAAGCAGAATCTGAGTTTTCAATTCTTGAAATATTTCTCTGACTTCTTTGTGATGAACTGAGGATTGGAGAAAAGAAAAAGTAAATTCAACTGACTGGGTGGCTCAGTCAGTTAAGCGTCTGACTTTAGCTCAGGTCATGATCTCACCGTTCGTGGGTTCAAGCCCCATGTCGGGCTCTGTGCTGACAGCTGGAACCTGGAGACTGCTTCAGATTCTGTGTCTCTGTCTCTCTCTGCCCCTCTCCTGCTCATTCTCTCTCTCTCTCTCAAAATAAATACATATTAGAAAAAAATTTTTAATTGAAAGTAAATTCAGGAAAGCCTGTTGGGAATTTCTGCAGTTTGCTAAACCATTCATTGAATTTGTTTCTTATGTTTGGTTCTTTATTTTCCTTAATAGGAAATTAGGTATAGGAAATAGAAAATTTCCTTGATAAGCTTTTAAGATTTAAATAGTTGTTTCTTAGGTGGTCAAGAAACCCAAATCGCTACAATCTGAAATCATACTTGGTAACCAACAAATCATGGGTGAGGATCAGGTGTGTGCGTGAGTGCGGGCGTGCGTGGTGAGGAAAGGTCAGGAAGGGCAGGAAGTGTGAATGCTGGTTCACTCCAGCATCCTTTATTTCTCTCGCTATTTGTCCTCCTGTCCTCAGGGATCTCTTGCTTGAGGCACAGGGCTTGTCATCTCTGATGTTTTGTGTAAAGCACTCAGCTTTCACAGAGCAGCAGAACTTCCTTCATGAACTATCAACCTGTCTCTTTTGTAATTTTATTATTTTAAGCTTAAACATGAATATGTAACCTGGGGTCGAAAGGTCCAAATTTTGACAAGAAAATGGATTCGGAAAGTTAAGGGCATGCCCTCATTTTCCCTGATATAAACCGTTTGCCTAATTTTCAGTGTATAATATCAATCAAATTAGTTTAGGAAGTGAAAAGTTTCAAATAAGATCTGAAATTCCTCTATCAGAAAATTGCAAATATATATATTTTTACTTTTATTTGAGACTGATCTACTTAGAATATATTGGAGAGAGGCTTATATAGTTATATAAGCAGAAAACTCAATCTATGTCGATTCAATGCCCATTGTATTCAATCAGCATATGACTGATGGTTCAATCACTGCCTATTCATTCATTTACACAAGTAGTTATGGAGCAGCACTGCTACAAGAGATCTTTGCTCTCAAGAGGTTCTTTCAGGTTGAGTGATATAAATTGCCAATGATAACGTAAACGGCAATTACAGTGGGTAAATACAGTTTAGAAGCCAGCAGGACACCAATAAAGGCACTTAACTCAGACTTGGAAGTGATCTTAGAGCCCTGAAGACCTGAGAGAAGGGTTCCTTTGGGTGCATAGAATTCTACCAGCCACTGCAGGGGAGAAGAGTATCTAAAGCAGAGTATTCTAAAACAAAGAGTGCATGGCCCATTTGAAGGATTAAGAGTAGTTCCATGTGAGAAACTGTGAGGGTTGAGGAAATAACAGGGACTGAGGCTGGAGAGGTAAGCAAGGGCCAGATCATGATGGCAGCCATGGTAAGGAGTTTGGGGTCTTAATTACTCTGTGGGAAAAGGAGAGACATACAAAATCTTAAACAGATTACTATAGTCAGATCTGCACCTTGGACACACATCACCCTGACTATAAGGCAAAGGATGGACTGGAGGTAAGCAAATCACCTAGGAAATGATTAAAGTAATCTAAGAGATAGTGGTGTCCACTATCCAATGGGGAGAAGTAGATGGAATAAGGAAAAATTTAGGAGTAAATTAATAGGACTGAATGATTTATTTGGATGAGGAGGTAAGCTAAGGGAGAGGAAAGAGTCAAAGATCATGCCCCAGATTCCGGTTAGAAAACTGGGTAGATAGATTTGGGAGTGTTGAGTGTTTGGTGTCAGGCAAATACTTAAAATGAGATTTCTAATAGAAAATTACATTTACTCAGTGGGGATGGGTGAATAGGTGAAAGGAGAGTATTTTATCATCAAAAACTCTTTCATTTGTGAATGATATAAAACCTCACTCAAGCAATCAAGGAAATGTATTGGCTCACATTACGGAAAAATCCAGATGTATATTTGAGGTTTCAGACCCATCTGCATCCAGATCCAGAGACTTAAATGAATTAATCAGGATTCCATTTTTATGTGCTTTCCACAGTGATAGCCTCATTTTTCTGACCCCCAGAAACCCTGTGCTTATATCATTTTCATTGCCCAGCAACCTCAGCAGACAGAACATAATTATTCCTTGATGGCTTCAACCTAAGTCCTAGCAAAGAATCTCTTGGGCTCTATTTGATCTGATTTAGGTCATGTGGATATCTCTAATTTAACCCCTGTGGCCAGATTGAAGGGGTGAAAATGTCCACTGCAGTGATGTAAGTCACACTTTTGTAAGATAAACATGGGAAAACTGAGAAAAATAGCCAGGCAGGTGGTAGGAAATTAAAGCACTGGGAAACAAACGTGACTATACTCAAGAGGGAGGAAATGGTCAGGTGTGGCTAATGACAGAGTTCAGTCAACTAAGAAAAGAATTTAAAAGATTAGTTTGGTTTAGCAAAAAAAATGATGATTTATAACCTTGGCAAAGAAGTTTCAATACGCGGTAGGTCAGAAGAGAAAACAGAATGACACACATGAGAAACTGGTAAAGTGGGGGAGGCTGGGAGAATAGACAACTCTTTTGACGGTGAGGAAGAGGTAAGCAGCGGGATGGTGGTCACGTTCACAATTGCAGCTGCATTATTCTGGGAGCAAGTAAACGACCACTGACAGTCAAAATAAAGGGTGGCTGCCACCACCACTCTCAGCATCTCCTGGCTCTGCCTCTGCATTTTTGCCATGCAAGCCTGGTGTCTCATTTTGAGGCAGAGGAGAATGACACTCACCATCTTGACAATAACAACAATAAAAGATAGTGACAGAAACAATGGCCACATTAACTTCTAACATAGCAGGGCAGAAGGGATTTGAGACTATTTAAGAATGAAAGAATGAGGGGCACCTGGGTGGCTCAGTCAGTTAAGTGTCCAACTCTTGATTTTGGCTCAGGTCATGATTTCACGGTTCATGGGTTTGAGCCCCACATCGGGCTTTGTGCTGTGTCAGCACGAAATCTGCTTGGAATTCTCTCTCCCTCTCTACCCCTACTCCACTCATGCTCTCTCCCTCCCTCCCTCTCTCTCCCTCTCTCTCTCTCTCTCTCTCAAAATAAATCTTTAAAATTTTTTTAAAAAGAATGAAAAAAGTATATATGACACAGTAATGACTTACCAGGATTTTTAATGAAGCCTATTCATTTCTAATTTATGAGAATCCATCATTAAATTTTTTAGGTCCATTTATAATATTCATGTGTGTGTCAAAATGGCACTGTAGTTATTAAATGGGCTTTGGAATTAGAGAGATTCAAAAGTGGCTCTAATGCTACCTACTTGTGATTCTTGGAAAAATTATCAAAGTTCTCTATATCTTGACTTTCTCATTGGCAAAGGATGGCTAAGAATAATAATATCCACTACATACACATGCTCTGAGGATTAAATTACATAATTTAAGAAAAGAACTTATCACCATGAGGATCACATATAAAGTATTCAATCATGTTACTACTATGGCTGTTGTCATTACATCTTTTATTTAGTCTCTCTTCACTGTGCATTAACTAATTAGTATATTTAAATGGTAAGTTTTGTTCAACAATACATGATAATAAGTACAGTGAAAAGTTTTTATCAATTTGTGGCATGCAAACTACACTTTTAAAGTTTATTTATTTATTTTTATTTATTTGAGAGAGACAGACAGTGTGAGTCGGGGAGGGGCAGACAGGGAGAGAGACAATCCCAAGCAAACTCTGTGTTGCCAGCACAGAGCCTGATGTGGGCGGGAACTCAGGAAACCCTGAGGTCATGACCTGAGCGGAAACCAAGAGTAGGAGGCTTTAACCAGCTGAGCCACCCAGGCGCCCTGCAAACTACACTTTTATATTTACATTCCAGTATATTATTTGGTCATCATTAACTACAATAACAAAATGCAAAAGAGAAAAAAAAAGAAAGAAAAGAAAAAACAGGATGCCCATTTTCTTTGTCCAATCAGATGAACATTGCTTTTATTAACTTAAAACTCAATTTCTATAGTTATAGCATCTATTAGCACTCACTCATTTTTAGCTCTTTCGCTAAATGTAAATCCATGGTGTCCTTGATTCACGTCCCAGTGAATTCTAGATTTGCACTGGAGCTTGGTCTTGATTTAGTAAATGCCTTCAACTTCTTTGTTTATAAAATGACAACCAAAATATTGGCACTTTAGTGATAATAATGAGGTTCTTTTTCTCACACTATAATTTTCTCCTGATCTGTATCAAAAGACTATTAAGTGATTGCTTCGCCAGTACTTATACTAAAATTGGAAGCATACAGAGATTGGCACAGCCTCTGTGCAAGTTTGACACACAAATTCATGAATCATTCCATAAAAAAGACAAAACAAACAAACAAACAAAAACTACTGATGAAGAAAAAAAAAACCTAAATTATGGTTCTGACCGCTAATGATGAATTTACAGCATAGTAGCATCTCACATGGGAATTAGTTTTAAGGTTAGTACTTAAGGTAAAAATGAAATGAAATAAATAATGCCCTTGCAAATGAACTTCCAGTAAAATATCCATTAAATCCAATACAGTTTTCCCTCTGGTCTTAGAATAGAGCTGTTTTTTTGGTTAAGCAACAGGCGACAGTTGGCATTAACGTCTCAGAATAAAAGTATTTACTGCATGTTTAAACAATGAGGATTACAGTTACTGCAGCAAGATGCTTACACTCAGGTAGTTGAGAAGGAGATAAATGGGGAATTGCAGATTCGTATCTTCCATTTCATGCTTACTGGGGGCTGTAAGCTCATCCTGTGGACAGTGGATACAATTAGCTGATCTCTCTCTCTGCACATGTATAATTGAATTTATTTAAGTTACGGAAGCATACCATGCTACTTCTTTATCATGTTTAGCAGATGACATCAGTATACTAGATCCTTTAACATGTTTGAGCAATCTTTTCATAACCATATATGAGAGTTAGGCAGTATCACTAACAAGGTTTTTTTTTAACGCATTGATTGAAACCAACCAACCAATAAAGAAAAAATACTAACAATTTGGCAGAAGTATTGGCCAAAGTATGCTACAAGTATAACAATGACAAAAGATAAATCATAGGATCAAAATATTTAGACTAGTTGTTTGCTGGGCGCTCCCAGTGTAGCTGCGATGCACAAGAATCTGGAAACATCTTTGTCTTTTTGATATGGGGGTGGAAGAGCTTGGGAAAAGGGGTATTACAAAGCTACATGACCATATGGAATGCACTAATTGGTGCTGCATATGCTGAAGTGAAATTATCTTGGTAATTGAGATAGAAGTATTGCCTGCAAAAGCAGAATTCTCCTACCAATACAGCTTTAGAAGATATCCAAGCACACATTTTACATATTGTACCACTAATATTCCTTTTTTTTTTGTTTTTGCTAGGAGCAATGTTATTTAACCTATACAAATATACTACAGATGAATAAATGGTGTGTTGGACTCTACAGTTAAAATGGAAAGATTAGCATTTTTTTCCCTTTCGGAGGATGGACTCACTATATGGTCATATATGGATAGACTCATGGGCTTCTATGCAAATAAAATAACAAAAAGTATGTATGTATGTATGTATGTATGTATGTAGGCAAAATGGAGAAATGCATTCTCTTATTCTCTTTTTTCTTCCTAGGCCTATACTGACTTATGTTATCTTGATAGGTCCACTTTTTTGGCTATTATTTTAAATAGTTAACATGCTGTTGCAAAAATTTATTTGAGGAAAATGTGTAGACTAAGATTCAAAAAAAAGGAGGAGGGGCACCTGGATGGCTCAGTCGGTTGAGCGTACGACTTCAGCTCAGGTCATGATCTCACGGTTTGGCTCGTGGGTTTGAGCCTGGCATCAGGCTCTGGGCTGACAGCTCAGAGCCTGGAGCCTGCTTCAGATTCTAGTGTCTCCCTCTCTGTCTGCCCCTCCCCCACTTGTGCTGTGTGTCTCTCTCAAAAATAAATAAACATTTAAAAAAATTAAAAAAAAAAGAAAAAAGGAGGAGGAAAAAAAGGAAGAAAGGAAGAAAGAATTAAGTATTAAGTATATTACTTTACTTATGAAAGTTGTAATAAACTGACAGTGGAGTAAAGTCATATGGTTAAATAAACTACAAAATTTAAAAACCACAACAAATTAAATCTAAAATAATAACAAACACCCATTTTTGTCTCTCTGTGTGTGTTTAGAAATGTTAACACTTACTAAATAGAGTAATATTTTGAGGACATCAGAGTTGAGTTTATTTTACTTTGTAAAATATATGTTTCCCTTACAGAGATGTCTGGAGTGTAATAAATCAGTGTTTGATTATAAAAAGCCCTCAATTCAGAGTAATTTAAGTAAGTCTTAAATGACAAGTACATAGATTTTTCATGCATTCTAATTCTGATGTTAAGGCTGAATTATGATGAATCAGGTTTTAATTAGGCATTTTGTAAATAAAGCACTAAAATCTTTTTCTTTTTTTTTTTTTTTTTAATTTTTTTTTTTTCAACGTTTATCTATTTTTGGGACAGAGAGAGACAGAGCATGAACGGGGGAGGGGCAGAGAGAGAGGGAGACACAGAATCGGAAACGGGCTCCAGGCTCTGAGCCATCAGCCCAGAGCCCGACGCGGGGCTCGAACTCGCGGACCGCGAGATCGTGACCTGAGCTGAAGTCGGACGCTTAACCGACTGCGCCACCCAGGCGCCCCTAAAATCTTTTTCACATAAATAAATGGTACACAAAAATCTCACTGCAAGGGAGTTTTAAAGTACAATACTTAATACATACTCTCTGGACTAGCCTACTTCTGAAGGAAGGAAGGAAGGAAGGAAGGAAGGAAGGAAGGAAGGAAGGAAGGAAGGAAGGAATTTAGGAATATTTTTTAGAAGTATTTTTCCCTAGGAACTTCACTGAAAATTCTGAAAAACCAAATAAAGTACATTCTGTAATGTCAGTGACTTTATACTTCTTATCTACATTCAAATAAAAGTTGTAATCAATAAGAAATAATTGTTTACTTAAATAGTGACTTATTTGAATATTGCTTGTGTATATATTCTCTCATTTGATATTAAAAAAAATTTAAGCTAGTATTACTTTAACCTTCCTTCACCCCAAATATGTAGATGAAACTCTGTTTCAGAAAGTTAAGTAACTCACCAAAGATTATACACTTTTGGAGAGGGTGTTGAGGGAGAGGCCGGTCTCTGATTACAAAGCTCTTTACTCTGTACCACACGGAAACCTTGTTATTTTTAAAAACGAACCATCTCTAGGATTGGTTTCTAGAAGTCTAGATTCCATACTAATATGTCAGTTTTTCCAGACAGATTTCATGGGTTGGTTGGAGGTGGGAAGACAAGAGAAGATGAGGTTCTTGGATTCTTTTATGTTCCACTGCTTCTAGTGTTAGCCACAACAGAGACAAACAATGAAAGTAACAAATAGAAACTATTCCTGGACCCTGATTTTAAATTGCATACTAGTTGGAGGGAGCACATGTTTTCCGTTTTCCCAAGTTCTTTCCTTAGTCTTTTCTCTCTTCTTCCACTGGCCTGTTCTTACAAGAGGAGGGGGAGGAAGCTGGGAGAGGAGGAGGAAAGATACCTATCTGTGAGAGTGAAAACAGGGATCACAGGGCTCCCTTACTCAGATTCCACGTGGCTTTTCAGGATCTGCCTATCCTCAGGCCTCTCTCATCCGATTCGGTTCCCCTTCTGTTCACCAGGTCAGAGCTGTTTGCCGCACAGAGGCAGGTTGGGACCTTCCGTGTGATCAGTTGGGTTATAGTGATGCACTGGAAGTCAATAGGTGGCTTCTAGATGTAGATTGGAGAGAGGAAGTACCAGAGGCTCATTTTAACCCACCAGCTTGCGTTGTGCTTGCCAGTATACGACTGCTCATTTATCTCTGCTTCCCAGTTCAAAATTCAGGAGGGTTGACTAGACATCTCCAGAATCCCAAAATACTTGTTTTATTGTCATTGTTGCTACTAAGAAAGCAGAATATTCTGAAGAGAATATATTAATAAAGTTTGGTCCCTTGAAAGACTCTAAGATAATTTTAAGAAAGTAAAAAAATGTGTTATGTTTTCGATTTTCTCCAGTGACTGCAATAACTAAAATGGGAATATTTCCAGACCTTGCTTTTGGGAACATATAAATCAAAGGCAGTAATAAAAAAAAAACTGGGTAATTTTGTAAGTTTCGCAGCCTGACAGTATTCCTTTAAAAACTGCAAATTTTTGACACATTATAGTTTAAGAATATGCTTTCACATGTCTAATTGCTAGCTGATAGAAAGACATGAATCTGCTTGGAATCCAAAGTTTCCATCTGTCTAGCTGATCGCTTCAATGTGAGTTTGCTAATAATGAATTTTATTTTAAAAAATGAACATACTACATTAGCATATGAAAATGTGTTTTTCCTTTTTTCTGAAGGTTTTAGTGTGATTATAACCTGCAAATCACCTAATCCCAGATTCTTCAGTCTAGATCACTTTCCCTGGCCAGGCACTCTTGCAGCAGAGTGAATCCTCTGCTTTTTTTTTTTTTTTTTTATGTTTATTTTTGAGAGAGAGACAGACAGAGCGTGAGTGGAAGAGGGGTAGAAGGAGAGGGAGGCAGAATCTGAAGCAGTCTCCAGGGCTTGAGCCATCAGCACAGAGCCTGATGCAGGGCTTGACCTCACAAACTGTGAGATCATGACCTGAACTGAAGTCAGACACTTAACCAACTGAGCCACTCAGTCTCCCCCAGCATCTGCTGCTTTTATTGCAGAGCCATTATTTCAGTAGCAGTTGGAAAACTACTGGTGTAATCACGTTGATGGACTGCATCCCTCAGTAGATTGTTGGTTCCATGAATGAAGGGATCACATCTGTTTTGTTCACCATATTTCTGTCATCCAGCATAGAGCCCAATATACGACAAGTAAACTTCAGGCAAAATCAACATATCACATTTACAATGCAGATATTAGAATCAACTCTATTTAAACCAAACATTAAAGAAATTTGCAAGGTTGGAGGGGTGCCTGGGTGGCTCAGTCAGTTAAGCGTCCAACTTCGGCTCAGTTCATGATCTCACAGTTCATGGATTCGAGTCCCATGTTGGGTTCTGCACTGACAGCTCAGAGCCTGAAGCCTACTTCAGATTCTGTGTCTCCCCCCCAACCCCACCCTCCCGCCTCTCTCTCTGCCCCTCCCCTACTCATGCTCTGTCTCTCAAAAATAAATAAACATTTAAAAAAACATTTAAAATAAATTTGCAAGATTGGATAATTTAATCATTTATGTTTAAAGCAATTATCGTTAGGTATAAAAACTTACTGTTGTCCTTTTGTTACATGTTTTCTCTTGTAGATCCTTTGTTCTTTGATGCCTCTTCTGTTGTCTCTCTTGGTGATTTAATTAGTTTTCGTGGAGGTATGCTTTGACTCCTCTGTCATAACCTTTTGTGAACCTACTACAAGCTTTTCTTTTGTGGTTACCATGAGGCTTACATAATAAGCTTGGTAAAGCCTTTTTGAGGTTCAACCTATTTGGGAATTCATGAATCTGGATACCTACTTCTCTCCCCATGTTTGCAAAGTTTTCATCTATTTCTTTAAATAGACTTTCTGTCCCTTTTTATTGTCTCCTTCCAGGATTCCCATAATGTATACATTGATTCTTTTGATCCCATGCCATCAAAAAAAGGTAGACTTTATTTTTCATTCTTTTTTTTCCTCCTAACTAGGTCATTTCAAATGATCTGTCTGAATTCATTGATTTTCTCCTGTTTTGTTGAGTATGCTATTGAAGCTCTCTATTGAATTCTTCAGTTCAGTATTCTTCTTCAGCTTTAGAATTTGTTTGTTTGTTTTTTTACTTCTTTGTTGAACTTCTCATTTGACTCATGCCTTGTTTCCTTAATACTGTTTAGTTGTCTGTGTGTTCTTGTAGTTCACTCAATTTAAGAAGACTATTCTGCATTCTTTGTCAGACAGTTCATAGATTTCTATTTCCTTAGGGTCACTTACTGGAGCTTTATTAGTTTCCTTTGACAGTGTCATGTCTACCTGATCCTTTGTGATCCTTGTATCCTTGCATTGGCATATGTGCTTTTGAGTATAGAGTCTCCTCTACTAGACTTTATAGGTTTGTTGGCAAGGAAAGACCTTAGCCAGTCCTCTTAGCTTGTAGTACTAGATGGATCAGCTGGTAGTGTCTGTAAGTCGGCAGGGTTTGCCACTGTGGTCTTGTGGGCAAGGCCACTGCCCATGCTCTGAGGTCAGGTGAAGAGTGCCATGGTTGGGTTCTGCAGTCAGGCATGATTGCTGTTTGGACTCCCTGAGTGGGGCTACAGCCTGTGCTCCATGATTGCATGGGGTCACTGGCTGGGTTCTGTGTCTGGATGAGGCTGCAGGCTCTGTTCAGCAGTTGGGCAGAGCCGTATGCTAAGCTTCACTGCTGGGTTGGGTGGTAGACTGGACTCCATGGCTGAATGGTACTATGGGCTATACTCTGAGGCTGGTCAGGATCATTGTTCAGGCTCCCTGGTTATCTGGGCCAGAGAGTATACACAACAGTTGGGCATGGTTGCTGGCTTGTCTCCCTGACCATAAAGCCCATAGGATATACTCTGCAGCTGCTGAGTATCTGTGACCACTCTTCTCAGAAGGGCTGTCTATGTTCAGCAGTTGGGCTGAAAGGCAAATTTGGTCCCCAATCTGGGAAAACACTATTGGTAGGCATGTAAATTAATACAGTCGCTATGGAAAACAGAATCGAGTTTCCTCAAAAAATTTTAAATAGAACAATTATTTGATCCAGCAATCCAATTTCTAAGCATATGTCAACAAATAAAGGAAAAAAAATGAAATCACTATCTTGAAGAGATATCTGCACCTCCATGTTCACTGCAGCATTAATTTACAATAGCCAAGACAGAGAAACAACCAAAGTGCCCATCAATAGATGAATGGATAAAGAAAATGTGACACACACACACACACACACACACACACACACACACACAGGAATATTATTTATCTGTGAGAAAGTGGGAAATCCTGTCATTTGTGACAACATGGATGAACCCCAAAGGCATTACGCAAGTAAATTAAGTCAGATTGAAAAAAGATAAATACTGTATGATCTCACTTATATGTAGAATCTAAAAAGAAACTGAAATCATAGAAATAATACATTGGCAGCTTCCAGAGGTGGGGCTACGTGGAGAAAATGGATGATAGTAGTCAAAGGCAAAGTCAAAGTAGTCGAACAAACTCCCAGTTATATGATAAACAAGTTCTGGGGATCTAACGTACAGCATGGTAACTATAGTTTACAATACTGTATGTTTACTTGGAAGTTTCTAACAGTTCTTCCCACAAAAAAACGTAACTGTGAGGTGATGGATGTGTTAACTAACCTTATTGTGACAATCATAAATATATGTTAAATCATCATATTGTACACCTTAAACTTACACAATGTTATATGCCAGTTATCTTTCATAAAGCTGGGGAAAATTACAATAATTTAAAACATTGCTACTCTTCTCACTTTTTTTTTATTTTGGAAAATATGCTTGCTTTTCATAGTTGTAGGTTAGCTATGCTAACCAGAGAGAATCAAAATAAATAGTATAGTGTCTGCAACAGAGTAAGTGCTCAATAAAGTACTTTTTAATATCACTATTAATAAAATTATTACTATATGCCCATTCTTGGGACAAATGTGAAAACCTACCATCCAAACTGATTTCAAAAGCAATATGTTTTTCCAGTCTTGTCTACAGCCCCTCTATCTCATTCTCTGCCTCATCCACAGAAAGGTTTTTGAGATTCCTCCAGAACACCAAATCCATTTGACTTTCTTAGTTTTGCATATGACATTTGTTCTGCCAGGAAGGTTCTTCTTTTCCTAGTTATTAGCACACTAGTTATTAGCCTTCCTAGTTATTAGCCTTGAGTTCAACTTCAAGGCTTCCATGTCAGAGTTAATCTCTTTTAAAAATTTTTTTTCAATATTTATTTATTTTTGTGAGAGAGAGAGAGAGAGAGAGAGAGAGAGAGAGAGAGAGAGAGAATGAGCAGGGGAGGTGCAGAGAGAGATGGAGACACAGAATCCAAAGCAGGCTCCAGGCTCTGAGTTGTCTGTACAGAGCCTGACACAGGGCTTGAACCCACGAGCTATGAGATCATGACCTGAGCTGAAGTTGGATGCTTAACCAACTGAACCATCCAGGAACCCTGAGTTAATCTCTGTCTTTTGGCACTTTGAACATAATACTTTCAGCATATTTTACTTCATATTTTATCTTATTTATTTTTACCCCTTTCAAGTCTCTAAAGCAGTGTCTAGCATATAATAAGCACCCAAGAAATGCTTATTGTGAGAACGTGTGAATGCAACTGAGTATGTTTTCTTTTTACACAATATGTATTCTTTAAATGGTTCTTTAGATTTGTTTCAATTTTATTTTTCAGGATGGTAGGGCTTTATTTACTAAAAATGATTACAGATGTTAAGGATACCCGTCCTATTTTCTGCCAGACTTCACCAGTGAAGGTGTGCCATAATCTTTGTGTTTTCCAACAGTTGCTGCTAGAACTGGCTTTCTCAAGTACAAAAAAATTAATTAGAGATGCTTTTCTCACAGATTATCTAAGGATGAGGCCACTCTCTGGGGTCCCTTGACAGAAAGTCGTTGGTGACTCCCAGCTCAAACTCTTCATAAAGTCCCTTAGTAAATGCTGGCTTTTGCATAGTATGGTAGAGAGGGGGAAAGCCAGAAAGAACTGATGGGACCAGTGGTATGTTTCTTTCTTATCAGCGATAAATTCCTTAATCTCAATTCAGTTTTACTGAGTCCTTTCTAGGCACGAAAATTTGGCATACTGAAAGTTACGAAGTTGCTAAGTGTTAAACCTTAGAATAAGGTTTATTTGCCAAGCTTCCAATGATGGATGTCTTAATTCTCTGCATGGTAACCTCCAGTTGAAATTGATGTTGGGGCAAAGCTAAGGTACCAAGTAAGCAATGTTCATGGTCCACACTGCTATTTCCAATTGTCTTGTTCAATCTAGAACTGAAGGATTGCGGGGGATGTGGGACTGACAGTGATGAAACTGGGGAGGTACTGGGCAATATGGGAAGGGTTGGTCTCTCTGGCTGGTTTGTTTATGTCATACTTAGCTTCAGCAGCCAGGAGTGCATGATTTTATTCGTCTTAATACCAGCTGTGTTCTATTATTGAAATAAGGTAAATAAGTTGTTGTTATGAGCTAGGTATTAACAATATCTATATCTATTTATATTTTGCTTCTGGATAGATGGTATAGCACAAGGCTTAGTGGCTTTGATATTGAAGCCAAGTGCCTGGGTCCAAATCTCAGTTGTACCATTTATTTGCTAAGTACCCTTGGGAGGTTTTTTAAAACTTCTCTGTGCCTCAGTTTCTTCATGTGTAAAGTCTCTAATTGTGGACCATACCTCATTGGCTTGTTATTGAGAATGAAATTGGGGTAATACGTGTAAAGTCCTTACAATAGTGCTGATTATACTCACTTTGGCTGCACATATACTAAAATAGTGCTTATTGTTGCCATAACTTTTGTTACCATTATTAATTAGCTATTAATTAGATGTTTAATTCTTCAGTTTCTTTATCTGTAAAATGGAGATAGTGTTTCATATGGTTAATGTGAGGATTCAGAGGGAAGAAAGAATATTGGAAAGCACTTAGTACAATGACTAGCAAAATGTATACTCTCAAGATTTTATTCAGGGTCATTAATACTATTATTATTAAAAGTGTATTATTATTATTATTATTATTATTATCATTAGCTTTCCTTATTCTAGTTCCTAAAATAGAAAACAGTACTCATGGTTATAGGTAAATTCCTTGGATTCTTGGAAAGCTTTCAATTATCTAATATTTCCTGGGATATTGCCTCATATTATAGCTCCAGAACCCAATAAACTATCCCATAAGGACAACTTTCACAGATGATAATACAATTGGGACAAGTTACAGGCTTCTCCAGGATGATTTGCCACAAGCAGGGGACAGGCACATGGACCAATGCCATTGACAATGGACTGCTACTTTGTTTTCAGGGTGTAGTTGTCAGGGTCCTAGAGAAATTTTACACAAGTGATGTCTGGGGCAGATTACTCCCCTGTTTTGTCACCTTTCCCAAAGTTCTCAGTTCTTATAGTTCAGGGACTGCACTTCTCATAAACTCAAAAAACAGAGTAGATTAGAACTGCATATCCATAAAATGTTTCTTGGGAGAGGAAATGAAAAAACTGGAAACCATTTTTAAAGCACACATTTCTGATTAATAACAATGCAAGTGCCATGTTTGAGTTAAGGAAGAAAGAAAGGGAGAGAAAAGGAGATGGAAATCGTCAACTAACTGGTAGAGCTTAGCTAAGCCTTTGAGGCTCCCAGAAATGCATTATTAAGCATACATTCCAAGCCTGAAATGTGAATATAGATTCTTTATGTCTCAGTATGGCATGCTGGGTTATAGGCTTTTGTAGCTAAGGGGAAAACAAAACCAAAAACCAAAAACAAAAGATTGGTTTAAGTATTGAGATTATAACACCAAAGCTTACACAAATACAAATCAATCTTAGAACAACATTTGATATTATCAGACCTATGAACAAGGTAACCATATCCAGCCTCTAAAGTCTCTGAAAAGGTGTGGTATTGAGTAAGAAATGTCTGTCCTCACATGAACTCATTGTACAGGAGAAGGATTTAAAAGTAGCTCTATTTTTAAGAAAATGGGCAAACTCACCAAAGAGAGATATCAGATACTTTCAGGTGGCTTAAGCCCTGGCTCTTACAAATACATTTCAATGCTCAGTTCAGTGACATCGTATGGTTGGATTTGGAAGGCTTTTGCCCAAAACCAAAGGAGTGCAGCCAATATGTGCAACAGGATCAGTTTTACTTCATTTCTGTAATTCAGCCCTGTTCAGACTGACAAAAAAGAAACCTGAAAGGTTTAGGCTTACAGTTAAAGACAGGGTTTTAAGCTTGGCTGTCCTATAGCTTGTGATGTGATAGGAAAGTCATAGCGGGCATAGGAAGTGTGCCAAATGAAAACCAATGTGCACAAGTGAAAAGGGACACTAAGCCAACAATAAGGGATAGGCACACTTTTATGTAGGGATCATCTCAGTCTTTCTGAATGCTATGGAAGGTAAAGAAGATTTTCAAGATTTTAGAAGGTAGGTAGACCCATTCTCTTAATGAGAAGCAAACATGCTTTTAGGAATTCCTAGAAATGATTTTATGAAAGTAATTTTATGAATAAAAGATGATTTCTAGAATTCATTATGAGTTCAGAGAGCCACTAGTTTTTAGGGTGTGTTCAGGAAGTTATACTAAAATGAGTACATACACTCATGAGGTAAATTTAAAAAAACATGCATTTTTCTTTCTGAGGAGTAGAGAGTATTTTCTATGAGAAGAGCTTTTAGCCCTTTTATCTGACATGGAATTCATGAGGACAGGTAGAGCAGTGGTATGCAGAACCTCATTGCTTTTGTCACTTTCCAGCAGGCATTCATTTACTTCTCTCTTAGTTTCTCTCAAGCCTGATGCGTCATATAACTTATGCTATTTTACAATAGCTCAACCAGACCTACAAAACAGGACCACTTCTGAAAGACTTTCTCTTGCTATTTATTCACCAGGTTTGGCTGCTTGTAATATTTTACTAAGACACTCAGACTAGTTTTTTTTTTTTTTTTTAGTATGATAGGCCATGTTTAATGACCCATTGCATCACTATTTCACTCCCCTCACCAAGGGAATGAAATGGATGTGAAAATCTGGCCAACAGGACCTCATCATCAAATAATATTTATTAATCCTTTCATGTGTTTGGGGAAGGTGTTCAATATCTATTTTTCAATAATTGATTGATATTTATTATGTCCTTACTACATTTTCAGGCACTTCTAGTAGCTAATCATATGCCTTTCTTTAAATTACTAAGCAATTTATCATCATAATATCTCTAATATTCATTTGTCAAAAACTCATGCATTTTGTATATTTGAAAATTTTTCTCCCATGAGCCAGATATTATGCTAAATGTTTTATGTACATAATTTTTAGTATTCCTCAAAACTTCTTCAGAGTAGGAATTATCACCCTTTTTTTAGAATGGAGATATTGAGGCCCATAGGCACTGAGGGACATACCTTAAGCCACAGATCTACTAGTGGGGAAGGGGCTTTCCAAATCTAAAATTTTGAGGCCCCAGCTCACCTCCTTTTACTAGATCACAAGCTTAGGAGTTGTTGTCAACCATTATTGAAAAGTCTTCATAGTCAGAGAAACATAGCTTGGGATTTCACTGACTACTATGGTGCTTTCCATGATTTATTCATTCAACATATTTTTACTTGGTCTTCGATTAAATTAAGATGTTAGTCATTGATTTTAGACAATGAAACAGCAGGACTATGGGCTGGACAAAGAATGGAACTAAAAAAAAAAACCCAGAGGAAGGAAAAATTATCTGGCAATAAAATCTATGTGTATGTGAAAAGGAAGACCTGTAGACAGATAATACTTGTGACCTTAGAATTTGAAAATTCTCCTTAGTAGGGGAATTCTCCAAGGAGAAATTAAATGTTCACAAAGTGACCTGGATTTTTTCCTCTTCCTAGTCTCCTTTACTCCCTGCCTCTTTCTCTCCTTTTCTTTTCCTTTCTTTCCTATCACATTAATTAATTACTGATATGCAAGGTTCTATGTTATATGCTAGGACTATAATGATGAATCCTGGAAGACACACATGTAAAAAGATAATTATAAAATGTACGTGCTAAGGAAGCAAAAAGGAAGTTAAAATTGCCAAGGTAGAGAATTAAGTAAAGAGAATTGAGCAAATTAAATATATAAATATATAATTCATATATATACCTGTATATCTATATCTATATATATAGATACCTCCAAAATTTTAATTATATATGTTGTACATATGGACACGTATAACAAGAATACACACACACACTATTTGCCTTAGGAAAAGAAGCTTCTTGAGAGCATGGACCACGTGTTATATTTAACTTTTTAAAGATCATCCACTGAATTTGTCTTATCCCTGATAACTGATCCTCAATAAATACCTAAACTACTCTCTTTGGTGAATGCTTAAGCTGACAACTTCTTATTCCCTTATTCCCTTCTTATTCCCTTCAGTAGAGAATTAAGTAAAGAGAATTGAGCAAATTAAATATATAAATATATAATTCATATATATACCTGTATATCTATATCTATATATATAGATACCTCCAAAATTTTAATTATATATGTTGTACATATGGACACGTATAACAAGAATACACACACACACTATTTGCCTTAGGAAAAGAAGCTTCTTGAGAGCATGGACCACGTGTTATATTTAACTTTTTAAAGATCATCCACTGAATTTGTCTTATCCCTGATAACTGATCCTCAATAAATACCTAAACTACTCTCTTTGGTGAATGCTTAAGCTGACAACTTCTTATTCCCTTCAGTTTCATTTTATCTATGAGTTTTAAACTTTTAATTTATGTTGAAATTCTACTCAAGACCTCTACTAACAATACTTATATAATGTCTATTGCTTCACAATTTTCAAAGTATTGTCACACAGTAATCTCATTTTTTTAATTTCTTAAGCAGTCTGGGTTATCATTTTTCAGATGAGTAGACAAAGGTCATAAAAGTCTTTGTGGCTTTCTGGTGGTCATTCAGCTGAAAAAGGGACATCCAAATCCCGGGCTTCCAAGCCCAGAGACTATTACATTAAAGTGACTCTATGAGAAAATATTTAAAGTGAGACCCTCACATTTCATAAGCCTAAATGAAAACAAAAACAAAAACAACTTTCCTTTCACACAACAGAGTAAGTGGCAGTGTGGGCTTTATAGATAGTCAGACCTGGAGTCACTATTTACCAACTTTAAGTCTTTGATGGAGTTAAAATTAAACTTCCTGAATTTTATAATCTCCATATTTCAAAAAGTGAATAATAACTACCTCAGAAGATCTGTTGTACGGATGGTATGAGATCACATGAGGGGCTGGATCATACTAGGCACCCCAAAATGGAAGGTGTTATTATTATCAGAGAAATAATCTACATGATTAAGGCAAATCAAGAAAGGATAAGTTTTGTATATTTAATCTGCTCAAGGAATCATCAAGGAAGAAATGGAAATTAAATTGGCTTTTAGAGAAAGATTAGCTCTATGTTGGCCAAAAAGAGAATTCCAGACAGAACTCTGTCCCCAGAGGGAAAGAACAAGTAAGACAGGAAAGATAATGGTGAAAATGGAGGAAAATGAGATGACTATTCCAACCAGAGAATACTTATGTTGGGAAATAAAGGAAATAAAGCAAAATAGTGAAATGAGAGGCGCATGTGTGGCTCAGCTGGTTAAGCATCCAACTCTTGATATCGGCTCAGGTCATGATATTACGGTTTGTGGGATAGAACCCAGGATCGGGCTCTGTGCTGACAGTGTGGAGCCTGCTTGGGATTCTCTCTCTCCCTCGCTTTCTGTCTCTGCTCTCTCTCTCTCTCTCTCTCTCTCTCTCTCTCAAAATAAATAAATAACCATTAAAAAAATAGTGAAATAAAATCAGTTTAAGGGGCTTGGATTCCATGTTGAGAAAAGGTGACTCTTAATTTGCCTTCTATTAACTTCTGAGACAGGGGATAACATAACAGAAGTGATGTTTTAAGGAAAAGAGTTCTAAATCTTAGTACATGTTGGGTGAAAGAGTTCAAAATGAAACCATGTCAAAGGTTATTGCAATTGGTAGAACAGATGTCAAATGGTCAGCTTAGCCTAGTGGAAAGCAGACAAAGTATTTTCTGGTGTGTTTCCTCAGATGTCCTACTGGAACTTCAAGATCAGCCTTCCCACAACTGCCTCAAATATGACTTCTATCCTTTGTCATCTCTCCTTGTCCCACCAACCACTTTGTTACCCAAATCTAGGAATTATCCTTAATCCTATATTATCCCATCAAGTCAAACACTCAGTCATACAATCCTGTCAGTTCTGCTTGGTAAATAACCTCTCTTCCAATTTCATGGCCACTGTGAGTATTCACTGAACATCTACTCTGCTGTAGGCACTGGGATACAGGGGGGACAATATGGCTTATGGCATAGCACAGAAGGCCAATATTGAGTGGATATTCTGGGTGTGATCATTGATACAGAGAAGTGTAACATCTTATTGTGTATTTCAGGGCTATGAATCCTGATCTGAAGGGTCAGTGAAACCTTGTCTGGAGAAGTAATATTAAAACTAAAACCTAAAAGATGAGAAGCTAAGTAATTAAAGAGAAGAAAAAAAAAATCCAGAAAGAAAGGAATATCATCTGCAGTGGTCCTGACTCAGTAAAGGATATGACATCTATGGGAAAAACAGAAGCTTTCATGGAACTGATAGATTGCCTGTCTGTGTATCTTTCACTGAACGACCAAAATAATTTTCTCATTTTCTTTTTCCCTTTCTCTTGAAATGCTCTCATCAGTTTTTCAACTTGCTGCTAGAATGACCTTTCTAAAATGCACAAATTCCACAGTGGTTCCCCACTGCCTATTCAATAGAGATCAAATTCCCAGTAAGGTACATGGGGTCTTCCAGTTTTCTTCCCTGTAGCTTCCACTGCCACCAACCCAAAGGGCCAATAATACTATTTTTGTCTTTTCAAATGAGTAATGCCTGTTCACCTACATATACTTTTGCTAAACACTATTTCTCCAATCTAGAATGCCTTAGTCTGTTTGGAAAACTCCTACACATCCTTTAATGGAACTCATGTGCCACATTCTCTACTTTTTCTGTTTCTTTGTTTGTTGTTTGTTTTGAGAGAGAGAGAGAGAGAGAGAGGGAGAGAGAGAGAGAGAGAGAGTCCATGCACACATGCAAGCAGTGGGAGGCAGAGAAAGAGAGAAAGAGAGGGAGAATCCTAAGCAGGCTCTGCACTGGGGCTCAGTCAATATGGGGCTCAATCTGACCATTGTGAGATCATGACCTGAACCAAAATCAAGTCAGACGATTAACCAACTGAGCCACCCAGGCAACCTTATGCCACATTCTCTAAACCAGAGGTCATCAAACTATAGTCCATGAGCCAAATCCAATTCTCTGTCTGTCAATGTATGATGTATTAGCTAAAAATGGCTTTTACATTTTTTTAGAAGTTGAAATATATTTAAAGAAGAATATTTTGTGATATGTAAAAATTATATCAAATTTTAATGGCCATTCATGCAATTTTATTGGAATGCACCCATGCTCATTTGTTGACAGATTGCCTGTGGCTACTCAATACACATTTATTAAATGAACAAATGAATGAATGTAATGAGGTCATGGCCATGGAAGATGAGAATGACTGTGGATTGTGTTGAGCACTAAACTGACATTTAATACACACATCACAAATTTGTGATGCTTTCCTTTATGATTTTCAGCTGCATTTTTAAAATGTAATAAAACAAGAAATTATTTGCATTCAAATGCCAGAATATATATGTAAGAGATATTTGACTAAACAGGAAAGGCTACATTGCATATTAAGGTCTTATAAGCTCCAGTAACTAACTCTGAACTTTTATTACCTGGAGACCATTTCTTGACTTTCATGGGAGCCATTCTGGGCAGTATATTCACACTTGCTGATGCCTTTGTGTGCTCTTGGGCCAACTTCTCATTTCATCTTTTCTTACAACTGACTTATTTGCCTTCTGCACATGAGGCTGCATTTAATTAGGCTGAAAAGCAAGAATAGGTATTATCACAATGTAAGAAATGTAAAACAATCCCTACACTTAAGCACACACACACACACACACACACAGTCCACAGAATATGTAGGGAAGAAATTTTTCTCAGCTGTGAATGCAATGGGACCTCAGCCTTAATCTAGGAAATATCTATTGCTAAGATTTAGACCAGACTAGTTATGTTCATTGAAATGCTGAAATGAGATCTCCAGAAATTTCTCTCCATGAAGGATTTGTGAAGCCCTCTGGGAATTAATTCATTCTGAGCAAAAAGAGAGTTGGAAAAACAAGTTTAAGACAGTGGCAGAGCTTTGGCAGTCAGAGAAGAGATGATTCTGAGAACAGGCGGATACTGGCCCTGTCAGCCAGACCAGGCTCCATGGTCTCACGTCCCTAGATGTGAATGTTAAACCCAATAGCATACTTTCTTAGAATCTCCATATGACGTGGAGTCATAAGCAGAACTGCTTTAGTTTGTCTTTAGACAATGTATGAAAAAAAGTGGGTGTGGAGGAGAAAGACCTTTTTCTCTCACTTGGAAGCCTTGAGTCTGGAACATATCCATGCCTCAGTGGCCATGACAGGGGCACAAGAAATGGTCCTGGCCACTTAAGGAGGCACCTACAGAGAAGTTCTGTGGAAATAAAGTTGTACCTAGTACAAGCATTAGCATAAAGTCAGCACCAGGGCCTGTAGAAACACAGAAGAGTGCTATAAAAATTTGGAGAGTTAAAAGTTTCCTAGAGGGTGGACTAGCTAACCTGAGACTAAATGAAAGAGTGGGGAGGTACAGGAACATCTACTACAAAGGCTTGGCCATGATGAAGGTCATGGCCCATTTGGGAAACTGCAACCCATTTAATTCTGACCACAAAGCTTTAAAGTGGGTACAATTATTATCTTCATGTACAAATGAAAAACTGAGACATAGAGAAGTTAAGAAGCTTACCTTAAGTTACACAGCTTAAAAGTGGCAGATATAGGAGCTAAACTCAAGCAGTATGACCCTAGGTCTGTCATCCTAACCTCTACTGTATAACATTACTTGTTCAGTCCAGGACCTCATTACATAGTAATTATACTGAAGAGAGGTAGTTTCGTTGACTTTTGTTCAGCTAAATTTCAAGTATGCAATTCTTTCCCCCAAATCCCCCTTTAAGAGAAAAGGATATTTAAAAGTACACCAAATGGTTTTAGGAATTTGGTCAAAAGCTAATGCACTCCATATATATAGACTCGGTCCTTTTAAAACGTGTGTATTCTATACCTTTTACATTTACTACTTTAATTCTAATTTTTAAGAGCCATTACTGGCATCTCTCTTAAATATAAGGAAGCTAAATGTTAGAGAGGTTAATTATTTTTTCCATTGGTCCCTCAGTGGCAAAGCTCAAAGCTCAGACTAAATCCAGGATACCCAATGTCCTTGTTTGCTCCACTTTTTTCCACTCCATTTACTCAAAGAGCAAGAAACATTAATGTGATTATTGGAAAAGAACCATTCCTTAATTAATAGAAACAGTTTTTGGGTGTGCACTCTGTGGAGGTGCCATGCTAGATCCTGGCAATGTAAAATGAATGAGTCACAGTCATGGTCTTCAAAGATAGACATGTGGAAGGGGATGTGAGCACAAATAATCTCCATACCACATGAGCAGCCCCTCCCCGAACAAGATAACCTGTGGAAAAAAGTAAACCCAAATCTAAGGGAGGGATTCAGGGTAGTTTCTTAAAAAGAGGTAACAGTTGAGTTGCATCTTGAAATGCTATTCATTTCACCAGAGAGTAGGATTCTAGACAACAGAAACAATACAGATCAATCATTAATTGCTCATTTAAAAACCACAATGGGCCAGGGCCATATGCTGCATACTGGAGTACAAGAGTGGGCAAGATAATAAGGTCCTCTGCCTGGGTGCATCTTTTATTCCACTGGGAAATTTGAAGGGTTAACTATGGGTCATTTGTCTTTTAAAAGCACAATGAAAATGTTTGGTAAGAAGATTTAATTTGGGGAGAAGAGGGAGGCAGAGACACTTCTCAGGAAATGACACTGGAGTTAGAGCCTGGAGGATAATAGAATTATCTACTCTAAGTGGAAAACAGAAGAGAGAACATTAAGAGGCAATGACTATGCCGTGTCTAGTGGCCCTGAGGCAATAATCAGCTATGCATGAAGGTGAGCTGGCTTGGACATAAACAGTAGGTACAGAAGTAGCCTAAGATGGCTCCAGATAGGTAGGCAGGGACAGGTCAAGGAATACCTGTGGGCAACATCAGTGAAGCCATTGAAGAATTCAAAAAGGGTTTGAGTGAAATGATTAAATTTGTTATCTTAAGATTTACTTTGAGTCCATGGACAAAGCCACAACGCTGTGAAAGACACTGGATACTCAGGAATCGAAGATAATTGTCTGAGGCTGGAATTTAGGGCCTGAGGTGGAGAGTCACAGGAAATGCTGGCTGGAGTCAGATCCTGAAAAAACTCCTTTCTGCCTCAAGATAAGACATGCATTTTATCCAGCAAGGAATGCGGATATCTTGATGGTTCATATGCAGGAGAATAAAATGTTCAGACTACAAGAATTATTCCAAGCAGATTCATGTGCATCCACAATATGGTAATTACTGATACAGATAATGGATTGACAGATTTTAGAAGTATTTTATAAAAAGATGGAAAGAAAAAAAAAAACTGTGCATTTAAACTAACCCGAACTGTGGGCACCTGGGTGGCTCAGTTGGTTAAGAGTCTGACTCTTGGTTTCGGCTCAGGTCATGATCTCACAGCTCATGAGTTCGAGCCCCACATCAGGCTCCGTGCTGACACAGCAGAGCCTGCCTGGGATTCTCTCTCTCACTTTCTCTCTGCCCCTCCCCTACTTGTTTTCTCTCTCTCTCTCTCTTTCTCTCTCAAAATAAATAAATAAACTTAAAATAAAAATTTAAACTAACCAGAACTGCCTAGTTAACCTTTCCAGTTATTTGAAGTTTGTTGGAAGTCTTCAAATGTAGAAAGAGACAGACTGAGACATGGCAGAGAAGGGCAATTAAGACCTTGCCATACAATGCCTAGTGGGATGGACTTACTGGTAAACCTATGTGAGCTCCCCAAGGAACTGCCTGGGCATATACCAGAATACAGCCTGCCTATGTGATGCAACCTAATGCTGCCTCTACTTGCTACAATTTTGCTTTATGCCTCTGGGTGGTAATTACAGATTGTTTGATCTTAGTCAGTAAAATACTCTTCAATTTCCCCTGAAGACATCAGAGATGTGTATATACTACAGTAAAAATATTTTCCCATGCCACTGTTTGAATTTCAAGCATAGATTTCTACTCATTTAATTTCTAGCTACTTACACCGGCTTTTTTTTACATATAAACTGAGTGCAAATCAAAAATATAAGAACATTACTCATGTTGCTGAAGGTAACGATGGATGGATGTCCAGTAAATACACCTACTCTTATGGAAGTGGCTGTTGATGAGGTTCATGAAGGTTAACGTCTTGGTCAGTCTATACTGCCTGTTTCCCATGACACAGTCTATTTTCTTTAGCTTAGATTAAACAGATGATGCAACAGACCCCTACGTTCAGAATTTGAGAAGTAACTGAAAATTCAGTGGAATCCTATTGTAATAATTTTCTCAATCACATATCTCATACATAACATGGTCCAAATTCTGCCTTTCAATTCACTGTAACCACTCATCTTAGAGTTTCTCTAAAAAACTGGAAGCAATCCCTTTTTATACCTCCTGTGTCAATATGAAGAGGTGCCATTCTGTCTAACAACTTATGAGGCTGCTGTTGGTAAATGCACTAGTGGCAGTGGTAGATTCAGGACAGAGTCAAAGATCTTGAAATTGTCCAATGATTAAATAATTAAACTTCGCTGATTTATTCACAAGGAATAGGAAAGGAAATCACACCCTGAACTCAGTGTCACTGACACCTTAGAAATGTGAGTCGGTTTGGATCCTTGTTAATTTGATGAAACATATAGCTTTAAATTTGGAAGTTCCATGTTTTCTGCTTACGTCATTATGCTGTATTATGTGGCATTGAATAGCAGGCTAAATAAATATGATTTTTAAATGTGCATGAAACCATTATTGTATATCCATTAAAAATGTCTTTGAAATAAGTCAAAGGACTCATGTTTTGTGTCAACTGTCTTCAGAACACCAGAATCTCTCTATATTATGATGACACGATGTAGGTTTAGTAATGAATATAACTGAGACAGTTTGTAGTAAAACTTGAAGTAATACTCTGAAAATGCATTAGTAATAGTGTTAGGATTTAAATTTGCTCATCAACATAAAAAGTATTAAAATGCTTTGTTTTGTTTTTTTGGAGAAATATAGAAATAAATCAAGAAGTATGGCAGCGCTACTTTCAAATGGCACATAACCTTGAGGAGAATAGATATGTGTAGGTTAAATAATAGAGGGGTTGAACAGTTTTAGAATAGAAAAAAACACAGAAAAATTGATGTCATGATGCAAATACGTGATTGAATAGGAATCACATTAGCAATAAAGACATTAAATGCTATGAGGTCATATGCTACAGAGTGCAGTTCGTTGGTGTTGTCAAGATTTCATAGGCAAGTTAGAGGTTAAGGGGCACTAAAACACTGCTCGAAAGAGCTAGAAAAAGGAGTTTAGGAAGGGAGAGGTGGAAAATAGGGGGTGGGCATGAGTTAATAGACACAAGGGCAAAGAGGGAAGGATATCCAGTATTAATATCAGGCAATGACTAAATGAGTGGGATGCAATTCTCTAGATTCACATATTTATGAAGGTGAATAGCAGGAAGTAGCCTGAAATGTTAGGTAGAGGGAAGCGTGGGACTCCTTTAGTCAAATTCTCCTTGAAAATCTCCATTGGTAGTCTTCCACTTCTCCCAGTCTTTGGTGTCTGGACTTCTGGTAGATTGTGATGGATGATGTGAATTCCCTTGTTCAATTCATCTTCTCATATTCAGACTCAAAATATGGAGCTTGGTACAAATTGGCTTTTCCAAAAGAAGAATGAAGATGAATGCGAAATCAGCTTCTGGAATGTACATCTCAGTTTGTCTTTTATCTTAACTGTCTGTTGGGCATTTACACTTTGAAATCCTGCCACTGCTCCCTCTAATCTCCCAAAGTGAACTTATTCCCCGTTCCAGATGCCCATCTTCCCTGTATTTGTCAGAGGCACTGCAAGGCAGTTTCATCATCACACCTGCCTGATCAAGAAACTGTTCTCCAATATATTTAAGATGAGACTATAATTTATCATCAAAATGAAAGAAGTGTTATCAATAACTACACAAGTATACCAGATGTAAATTAGATGGTCCTGAGGAAACCAGGATTAACAGTTACCTTATTTAATCCTTCTATCATTAAGTTCTGTCAATTCCTTATTTTAACTCTCTTAAAGTTTCTGCCTTCTTTTTCATTGCATCTGCACCCATCCACACATTGAATGCTGTAGCACCCTCCTCACTTCCTTGCTAGTCTCAGTTCCTTTCCTTTGTGATGAATATACCTGAAAACCTATTTCTGGAGTCCACCTTGCTCAAGAATCTTTAGTAAATCTTCAGCATTTCTCCCCCCGCAAAAACTAAGCTCCTCTTTCTTGATCTGCATCCATATACCTGTTGTTGTCTTCTACTACTCCTAGCCATAGTACTGAATTCCCTGGGAGTATTCTTTGTGTCATGTTATGTTATGTTATGTTATGTTATGTTATGTTATGTTATGTTATCTTACATTACGTTATGTTATTTTGATTTTTGCTAATGAAACCTGGACAGCCTAGAATGTCTACATCTACCCCACCACAACTTTTTATGTTTTCCTTCTAATCCAGCTATATATTCTTTAAAGAATTAAATATATTTTTTAAGAATTAAATCAATCCTGCCTTCTTAGAGCCTTCTTTGATACTAAATTCTCCTCCATACTTAATAACCTTGTATCTAATCCTTGATAAACCACTAAGCTTTTGTGTTCACACTCACTTTTGCTACCACTATTACAGCTTTATGTTCTTAAGCAAATTTCTGTAGCTAAATTGGTAACTTCTTGAGGATAAAGAATAGGGTTTCATGTATCACTGACATAAAGTGTGTTTTCAAATACTTGATGAAATGTGTCTTTCTCATCAAATACTTACTATTCCCCTCCCGACTGATTTTGGCCACTTCTAGAAACAAAACAAGATTTTTAAAAGAAGCTTCTGTTTTTTATTTCATAATTATACACTTGATAAAATCTAAAGTAATGGTATCCTCTTCTTACTAAATGAACTCAATAAAATCTAATACACAGTGATATTGGTAGCCTAGGTCTTCAATGTCTATGCCCAAATAACCAAATCATTCTAGGAAAGACAAATAGCTTGCTTTCTTAGGCATAATGGATTCATATTTAAAAATTTCCTGAATGGGATTATTCCTGGAAAGATAAATAAATGAAATGAATAAATATGGCATTGTTCCTGTCCTCTTATATCTTTCTATCTTTTGATTTGAGTGCCTTATGTAAACCTAAAGCCAGCAGTGGGGATTCTGCTGAGTCCTCCATTTGGTTCAATGGCCTGACTGTTCCCTCCACCTCAGTTGACCAGACATAGTGGTTCTTGAATCAGTGTCTATGATACATGGAACTGAGGGTGGTTCAGAAACTCTACACCTCAGGAAAGTGGGGGCCACCATTCCAGATTATTACAAGACTGTCACCAACATAGTTTCTACCCAGAGTTGCAAAGGTACAGGGAGGAATACCTTGTTTTGTTCTTTCTCTCAATTCCTAGACCTGTCCTTCTGAGTACTATTCAGGAAGAGAGGAAAACTTAATTTCCTACTTCTGGTTTCCATTTTATTTTTCTTGCTATTTCTCAGAATGAAGAGGGGGTAAGCTCTTTTCTCTAGCTGTCCTCCCTCTTCCTGATTTTAACAGTGGACTGGTTACTCTAAGAGCTGCAGTCCTCAGGTTTGGGCCTGGCATGTGTTAAAAGAGAGAGTATGTCCTCCTTATACATAAAGCCAGTCTTTTATTGCTATTATCTTGCAAAGAAGTTAGTCTTACCCTTCTCTTATTCTAAACTAGACATTGCAGAGAAAATTAAGACCCATCACTTTAATATAATTGAAAAGTAAATATCTGGATTATTTTAATGAGTAAGATAAAATACCTCTATTTTTTTTAACTGATAGAAAAAATTCCTTGCAAAATGTACTCCTTTGTGAAGGCACTGGCTTTCATAGTTAAACCCTAGTAATACATAGCTTTAAAATTATTTCTTACAATTCTACAATCATGGGTAATATATGTGGTTACAAAAATGCAAAGTTTGTGTTTAATGCTCAATGAAATTACCCCACATATCTTAAAAGAAGTTAAAAATACCAGCTTCCTATATAGCATCATTTTGAGCAAATAATTATTATTACTGTTTTTTATTGAAGTACAATTGACATACAATATCTTATTAGTTATTGTTGCTGTTAATTACTTATCTATTGCACACTAAAATTATTCACTCAGAAAAGTGACATTAATAATATACTGCTAGAATTTTAAGAGATGAAAGGAGCTTTCTGACTCTTTGGATCTTCTCTCCTTTCCTTTTAATTCAATGCTCATTCATTCGGCATTTATTAAAAACCTATTTTGAACTAAACCCTTCATGCCGTGCAGCAATAGAAATGAAAGACAATAAAATTGGGTCCTCTACCAGAATAGCTCATATACTTATTGTGTGCTAGACATTTTCTTTCCTATATTACTCCTACTTTCATTTAATTTCACGACACAATAATTTCCCAAACATATGGTAGGTATTTCTCTGAATGAGAAGAAAAGAATAGCAGAGTCTAATAGAAGCTGCTATTTTACCTAAGAAATTAATGCTCCGTTCTTCATTCATAAGTTCAATTGGTTCATTTAAATTTTTGTATATTCATTCATTATTCCATTCATTCCATAAACATTTATTAAGTAGTTGCCGTGAGTCAACTGTTGTAGTTGGCCTCTGGACATAAACCATCTATCTTGGCCTTAAAGTGATTTCAGTCTACTGACTTAGTATACACAATGGTGCTATAACAGAGTGCTGTGAATGTGAAATGAGGGCGGGTTGCTTTGGTGGCATGGGAACACTTCACAGGGGAATGGATAAATTGAATTGATGTTAAGGAATAGAAGTTCGTAAAACAGTAAAGTGGGAAAGGGCAATCTTGTCTGGGTAAACTATATATACACAGAGGCGTGGAGGCTGAGAAAACATAATTTCATTAAGCCTGCAATACAGAGTATGCCAAAGACCCTATTGCAATTTTGTTGGGCCTAAAAATGTGACCAGTTATAACATGACATTTCATGGCCTTCCTTGTAAATAAAGGTGAAGAGTAATGTAGCCCAGGCCTGGCTAATGAGTTAAAGTGGTTGTTGTGGAGGAAAGCTTCCAGGCAAATTCCTTCAAAGGGGAGGAGGCTCAGCTGGATGGGCCTTTGCCCTCTTCCCTTCCTGTTCTTCCGGCCTGGAAAGTGCAGATGACGCTCAGAGGAAGAACAAGGCAACAAGCCAGTGGCTAAGGATGGCTAAGCAAGGACCTGCAGCCCCAGGGCTGAATAGAAAAGCTCTGTGGATCCTCCACACTGGCTATCTCAGACTTACTACCAGAGGGTAAAGTTCCTTAATTAGTTAAGCCATTGTTTTTCAGGTTTATGTTACTTGGGCAACTTGGTGGGATGAATCTAAACAGACTGGGCAAAGCCACCCACAATGAGAGTTTGAACTGTATCTGCTAGAGGTTCTTAAACTTTACTGTTTTTGAGAATCACCAGAAGTACCTGTTAAACATGTGTGTTTCTAAGCCACACCCACACAGATTCTGGTTCTGATTCCAGTCATCTGGGTGGCACATAAAAATTTCCACTTTACTTTCTGATGTTAGTTCTAAGACTACATTTAAACAGAGTAAACCTAACAAATAACAAAAAATAAAAACTCTCAGATTTACGGATGTTGAAGCAATTGATGTGTTTGCTGTGGTAAGTGAGGCAGATATTTTTTTGTTTCTCTTCTTCTTCCTTCCTATTTTCCCCACACATGGGAAGACAAAATCGCTGTCCACACTTTACACAATCCAAATCTGGGACATCTATGTTTGGCCATAAGGCTGATGAAGAAAATATTTTGTGTTTAATTTAACAACACTTAAATGGTGTTTACTCTACTACAGGCACTGTTCTAGGAACTTAACAAGTATTAATTCATTTAGCTTTTATAAGAACTGTATGCAGTGGGAACTACTATTGTCCCAGCTCATAGATGTGGAAATGAAGGCACAGAGATGTTAAATAACTGGGCCACACAATTATCATGCTGCATCTAATCTTTGGCCATCATAGATTTATTTATACTTCCAACTACTTATCAGGGAGCACCAAAAAAAAAAAAAAATCCCATGATTTATTCAACTATAATGAGAATAAAGACATAAGCACCATATGGCTATTCTGAGACATAAACATCTGGAGAAATGAAGATCTTGTAATAAAAGCATCTAGCATGAATTTGAATCTCCTGGGCTGTGATATTATTTTGACAAGCAAGTTACTTTGCCAGCCTAGCTAATTCTCAAACATCTGTTTCTTAATTCCTTAATTTCTGGGTCTTATGAATTTGAAAATACTCTAGGGTCTGGAGCTGTAACCAATATAAATATTATGGGTCTCCAGAAGCACTTCCTCAAATATTTTTTTCCTTAAACAGTTGTTCTACAAGATGTCAAATTTAAAAAGGCTTCCTGTTTAAATAAATTTGGGAAATATTAGGTTAGCAAAGTCTTTACATGCAGGATTTATCAGAACCTTAATATGGAAAAGCCCCCTATAATTTTCCAAGAGAGAAATATATGTAGTCTTTCCCAAAAATTTGACCTTGAAATCCCTTTTTACTGAGTTTGCAGTGGTAGTATTCTTCCAAAATGTAATTTTAAAACTGACAGCTACTGTGTATTCAAATTAAAAATTTTTTATTTTGTACAACTTGAAGTAATATTTTTGGCAGAACTGTTCATAAATGGTTTTCTGCAGGGGCGCCTGGGTGGCGCAGTCGGTTAAGCGTCCGACTTCAGCCAGGTCACGATCTCGCGGTCCGTGAGTTCGAGCCCCGCGTCGGGCTCTGGGCTGATGGCTCAGAGCCTGGAGCATGTTTCCGATTCTGTGTCTCCCTCTCTCTCTGCCCCTCCCCCGTTCATGCTCTGTCTCTCTCTGTCCCAAAAAATAAATAAACGTTGAAAAAAAAAAAAATGGTTTTCTGCAAGCTGCGGGTAACTCATTGGCATGTACAATTATGTAGATGATTGAACAGAGCAGGAATAAAGAGAGAACTGAAACACTGCTAAATGTTAACTTAATTTCCTTTGCACACACAGAAAAGCACTGTTTTAGAAATAATTTCTAAATATTTGTATTAGTCTCTTAATTCCTTTTAATTTATTGTAGCATTTTGTTCTCATTTTTTTTCTATCCCTGCCTTTGAGAAGTTCTACTGTTTTCCCTTTCAGCTCTGCAAGCTCAAGTGTTTTGTGTATTGCCCCGTTTCTTTTTCTTTCTCTAACCATAAAGCTGTAGCTATAAAATGTTACAATGAAAGATTCATATCCTTCATCCACCCAGTAGACATCTTTTTTCATCATCTGAAGTAAGTGGGAGAAGTAATATATGCAGGACAAAAATTAAATCATATTTTTCTTAATGAGCTAAATAAGCTGAGAAATGTTATGGAGAAACTGTGTGGTAAACTGTAAATAAATATGCCTGAACTTCTCTACTAAGGAAAATGTTCTCATTAACGTTGGTGCTTTATTGTTTTGATTTCATTAAACATGAGACAAAATTTTAATAATTTGATTATGTAAACTCAAGTCTCTGAAAGGATTGTTGGATTTCAAAAGGGACACAATAAAGCATTCGTTTCAGATATTTTTCAATTAAATATTCCAGCTGATGAAAAAATAAAAACTCGTCATTTAAAGGTGACAAAGAACTGATTAAGCCAACCAATTATCAAAACACTTACTTCTCCTACATTCTCAGTAAAAATATTTCTCAACCAGGGGCACCTGAGTGGTTCAGTTGGTTAAGCATCCAATTCTTGATTTCTGCTCTAGTCATGATCTTACGGTTCATGAGTTTGAGCCCCGCATCAGGTTCTGCACTGACATTAAGGAACCTGCTTCGGATTCCCTCTCTCTTCCTCTCTCTGTACTTCTCCTGTTTGTGAGCTCTCTCTGTCTCAGAAATAAATGAATAAACTTAAAAAAAAAAAACTTCTCAATTGAATTCAGGTTTTCTCTTCTCTGGGGAATATGCATTTCTTAGGGAGTGAATGTTTTGGAGTATTATCCTCATGTTGCTTACTCTGCCTTGTGTGTGGTTGTGTTGTGACTTTTCTTTCTTTCTTTTCCCCACATTTTCATTATTAGAAGTCAGGTCCTTTTTTAATATGTGAGATTTGTGTTTGTTATTTTATTATTTTAAGGAAGGAGATAGCTACATATTAATATGAGTTGAGACTGTTATTCACCAATTCCCAAATATATTATACAAAGAGCATACAGAGGTGAATGAAAGGCACTCCAATTTGCCCAAATTAATGTCCTATCATTTGGGTAGAGAAGCACTAACAGAATTATAAATCCCATCAATAAAATTATAAGATTTCCTCTAATAAAGCAGAGTACTCACTTCCACACTCCCCTCTAACAAAAATTTCCAGTCCTCTTAATTTTTGTGATGGAATAAAAATTAAGTGAAACCTGAACATTGGCATATTTTCCATTTCTGCCTCATATCTTTGTACAGATTTTGCCAACCTGTGGTTTCCAAACAAAAAATGGTAATCTCACACGAATTATTAATCAGTCTATCAAAATTTTTCAGCATCCTATTGGAAATGTATCCAAGACCACTGGGTAAATCAGAGTATAATGTTAAAAGATCAAAATGTTATAATCCCAATCAAAGGACAACAACATATGAAATTTCTGCTATGTACTTGTCACTAGACATAATCAGTAATTGATGATTGAGGTTAGTTACCATTTTGCTTGACCTTAGTTTGGATTTCTAACCAGAGCAAATTGGCTCATAAATGGACACCCAAAGAAATACAGGGCAAATCATTGTTTTTACCTGGATTTTTTAAAAGGCTTAGATTCATAATCTATGCTTTAGATTTTAAATCTATGTGGCTAATTACCAGTATCAGAGTTGTAAGTGTCTAAAGCTATTCTTTTCAATATACTAGGCACTCGTCATATGTAGTTACTGGACACTCAAAATGTGTTTAAGTCCAAAGTAAGGTGTGCCATAAGTATAAAATATACACTAGATTTAGAAGACTTAATACAAAAAAGAATGTAAAATATCTCAATTTTTTATTTGATTAAATATTGACACAATATTTTGGATATATTGGGTCATAAATAAAATATACTATTAAGATTAATTATTTTCACTTTTTTTATTATTTTGATGAGGGTATTAGAAAATGTAAAGTACATATGTGGCTTGCTCATGTTATTATTACTTTAATACATTTAACTTCCAACTTAGAGCTTTATATTTTATCAGTGCTATTCTAGAGCAGTGCTTTGTTTATAAAGTATTTGAAATAATACTATTTATTACTAATGTTTAAGAGGCTAAAGAGTGTTATACGATGGATAACTTTAAAGAGAAAAGAAAAACTCAGAATTTTGAGTTTAGATTGGAAGGCTTTAATTTTTAATAAATTCTCCCATTTACCTTTGAATTGATGCATACTGAAAAACATTTTTGTTAAATCATCATCTCTACTTAATTACAATTAAGTAAGAACTTTTCCCTAAATTATAATAGATAAGAAGCAAAGCACACTTTTTCTATCCTTGTATACATATCCAAATCGCTCAAATTATTGGAGTATCTGTTGATATAAACGAATATTCAGAAAGAAAAATCAACCAATTCCAGAACTATTTTGAAAGAAATCAAAGAATTGTATTTACCAATTGCAAGGGAGTCTTCCCCTTGCTACATGATATATTTAGGATGTCTGATTATAAAACCTGCTTTGAAGGCATGCTGTGAAAATTACATGACATGGTGACGAAAACCAAGTAGCATTATGCTCTTCACAGAGTTGATGGCAAACAAATGTTGAGTAGGATAATATCATCTCTAATCCAATTGCTATTTTACTCTTCATCGATGCTAGTGTCTTCCTGCACTTGTGTGAAGTTGCTACCACCACCGCATGGCCTGGGGGCAGGAGCAGCGAAAAATCAAGATGCGGTGCCAAGGAATACACTCTTCTCCCCAAGATGTCTCTCCAAATCCCAAACTCCGCCTAAGTGTCTGAGAATAATCCCTACTTGCCACTGTCTGTTTACATGAACCATTTCTCCATTAATTTTAGAAAATAATTCATCTAATTAGTGAATAAATGTTGGTTTTATGTGAGCTACTTTTACAGTGGACCAGAAGTGAACTGACAAACTCAATGGGGCACATCGATATTCTAGATCCAAAGGGGAATGGGCAGCTTAATAGGCAGAAAGCAAAAACTGAAGGTGTTCAAAAATATCTTTTTCTGTTTCTGAAAGAAAACTGAGGACAAGGTAGGGTGGATGCCCCTGAGGTTCTTCTCCAATCTAAACATTTTGATTCTATGCTTTTCACTTTGGTATGTGATTAAGATTTGTAGACTTTATAATCACCATTTCCATTAGTTATTTATACACATACATAAGATTTTTATCGACATTGTTACTTTTTGTTGTTTTCCTCTTTCACAACGCCGTGTGCCTTTGTGAGCTTTCTTTTTCCATGCTTTCACAGCTCTCCCATCTGACTGGTAGACTTTTCACTAGATTAATATCCTTAGTCTGATGATAGTCAAATTGTGGTGGTCTAGAAGCCATTTTTCCTCTTTAAAGGATCTTTTCATGTCCCTCTGATGTGGACCTAACTGCTTGATTCTGAGTAGGCAATCTGATTTTCCTCATTTGCAAGTGCTTAGCAGACTGAGCCTGTGATACCGAAAAATGATAAATTATTGATGAACAAATAATGGCCAGGCATTCAGTTACTGTGTTGTTGACTTTAAAGTCCAGACTTAAAGATGACCTATCTTTAGTTTAAAGTGTTAAAATTTATAAAGTAAGTTTTGACATTTTTTCCCTTAGATATGAACATTATGTAGGCAACAGAAATGAATGTATTTAGTTTGATAAACTTGTTCACATTTGACATTTGGAGCCTTATAATTTATTTTTGCAGTATAAGTATTAGAGCTAGGGGAAAAAAGGAGTTTAATTTAGTAGTCAAATGCCAAAACATTATGTAAAGCTCAGATTAGAAATAGAAAGGTTTTCTTGCCTTTCAACAGCTGGTAGAGCCTCACATGGAAGAAATCTTGGCAGATTTTTATGTCAAGACTACAATTAAGAAGGAAGAAATAATAAATACGGTCCCATATCTCACACACGCACACACACACACGCATACTACACACATACAAATATACACTCCCCATACTTCCTCTGTCTCCTAAGTGATTCAGATTTTCAAAAGGAAAAATAAAACATGAATATAAATGATAGAGCATATTTTCCTCAAAGGTACTAAGATCTGATACACGTTTAAGTACTCATTATAGGACACAATTTTAAAAGCAATTGAAGTAGTGAGTGCTAGAGTGGCACAGTCCGAAGAGACAGTCCTCTAACTTTCCATCTTGCCATCCCTCTACTGAGTTGCTATTACCTTCAGGAAGCCATCTGGCATTTCTGCACAGAATGCTTTTTTCCCCCACCCTCCTTTCTTGGATATAATCATAAAACTTGGACTATGGGAGGGAAACTGGGGGTACTCAAGCACCTACAATTAGGCATCCCTACCTCTACCTTCGTGCTTTCTCTACTCACATGGCAGTAGGATAGACACTGACAAACCCAAGGAAATGTGGGTGAGAGCAATTTACTTTTACTTTTATTCTTACATTGGAATCAGTTTAGTTGTATATGGCACCTAAATAATTTTCCTTTAGCACCTTGGAGACATTGTTTGCTAGCAGCCTACATTATAGCCAAAAAGTCAGATGTCATTTTAGCTCTCACTTTTTTTTTAAGTTTATTTATTTGTTTTAAGAGAGAGAGTGTGTGTGTGAGCAGGGGAGGGGCAGAGATAGGGAAAGAGAGAATCCCAAGCAGGCTCTGCATGGCCCATGCAGAACCCAACAGAGTGCTCAATCTCACAAACCATGAGATCACAGCCTGAGCCAAAATCAAGATTCTGACACTCAACTGACTGAGCAACCCAGGTGCCCCCATTTTTAGTTCTCACTCTTAAGCAATCTCTTTTTTCCCTTTGAAATCATGGGAATATATTTATTATATCTTTTACTGTTTGTTCTCCTATATCTTCTATTCTCTTCTTCAAAAACTCTAATAGGAGAGATACTGGCTTTTCTAGATCTATTCTTTATGCCCCATCAAACCATATAGATGGTATTATGTCTGAATTATTACTTATATAAAAAGGTTGTAAGAAATTGGTACAATCTGTAGAGAAATATCTGGGCATTAATGAATAACATTTAATTTTTTTTTTTACATTTATTTTTGAGAGACAGAGCATAACTGGGGGAGGGAAAGAGAGAGGAGACACAGAATCTGAAGCAGGCTCCAGGCTCTGAGCTGTCAACACAGAGCCCAACGCGGGGCTTGAACTCACAAACCGGGAGATCATGACTTGAGCCGAAATCAGACGCGAACCAACTGAGCCACCCAGGCACCCCAGTAATTAATAACATTTAAAATAAGCTTACAGGGCCTCCTGGGTGGCTCAGTGGGCTGAGCATCCGACTTCGGCTCAGGTCATGATCTCGCGGTTTGTGAGTTCAAGCCCCACGTTGGGCTCTGTGCTGACGGCTCAGAGCCTGGAGCCTGCGTTGGATTCTGTCTCCTCTCTCTGCCTCTCCCCCAGTTGTGCTCTCTCTGTCTCTCAAAAATAAATAAGTGAAAAAAAATTTTAATAACTAAATAAAATAAGCTTACAATTAGATCAACAAATTATCCAAAAGAACTTCCGCCAAAAGTGCTGTAATATAAGAATGTATGTACAAATATTTAAGCACTTTTTTGCTGTCTCTTTCTTACTTTCTCTCTTTCTCTCTCTCTTTCTTTCTTCACTTCTTTCTTTTTCCCTTTCTTTCTCTTTCTTTCAATTGCAAAACATACAAATGTTCACCAACATAAGGATGGTTAAAAAATATGGCATATATATTCTGTGGAATAGTATATAACTACTCATAAAATGAATTAGATTTAAACTACTGACTACACTACTTTCCTTTTAATACCTATAAATACATTCAGTGATAACGTTATTACTTTTACTTGTTTTTAAGGAAAAAAAAAAAAACATTAAAGAAAGAAAAATGGAGGTGCACCTGGATGGCTCAGTCAGTTGAGCGGCTAACTTCAACTCAGGTAATGATCTTACAGTTGGTGAGTTCGAGCCCCGCGTCAGGTTTGCTGCTGTCAGCGCGGAGCCAGCTTCAGATACTCTGTCCTCTCTCTCTGCCCTTCCCCGTCTTATGCTCTCTCTCTCAAAAATAAATAAACATTAAAAAAGAAGAAAGAAAAATGGAAAAAATAAAGGCAAGAAAGAAGAATGTGGAAGAGAAAGATTAACTCACAGTCATATCAAACTTTGACTTTTTCTGATGACAAAGGTTTTATCTGGTACTTTTGTGCCCTACCCTTGTGGGACCTAGTGTTTACAGAGTTTCAAGCTGCTTTCATAGAACTACACAGGTAGGAGAAATAAAACCCTTCAAGATAATTATTAGAAAATTCTATTTCTGTAACCTCCCTCAACAAACCTATTCAGTAGGTGGTTATCTCCCTAAATTGGCAGTCCTTGTTTTTCCAACAGCCAAGTTCTGGAAAAACTGCCAAAACTATTATATTTAGGTTTCTGAGATGTGATAAGAGGTTTAAAATAGTATTTAAATGTTATTAGACTCTTAAATAGTTTCTTTTTGGTGCTATTTTCCATAACAACTTGCTAAAATAGTCAGGATTATTATTTTTTAACATCTAGTAATCCTTATCAACTTGGGGCTTAAAGGAAGAAAGGAAAAACAAGACTTTATTTCAGAATACCAATTTGTTGATAGGAGCTAAGAAGAGAAATATCTCTCAAAAGGCACAAGGATGGAGTTTCAGGAACTCTTCATATCATAAGAGACTATTTTTAAGTTTGTAGAATCTTTTATAACAACTCAGTTATATTTAACATTTCAGAGGATTGGACAAGGAAAAATAATCAAGTCCAGGATTATGCAAACATCAGAGGGACACTAAGTATTTGCAGGGGGGGGCATATCTTAAAATGGCAATATTAGTAAAGTTAACCTATGAGAAAAATATTAATTTGAACAGGAACATTCCACTTAAAAGAATGACCCATGAGGGAACAATCTTCATACTTGAAAATGAGTCCAGGTAAGGTTCTGGAAAGTCTACCATCTATTGTGACATTCAAGTTCACAGCAATATTTATTTAATCTGCTAGATACTTGGACTAAATGGAATTCACAAGATTGTTGAATTATAGCCATACACCTGAACAAACAACTGGTACTTTGGCAAGAGTATATAAACATTAAAAATTTTTGCATCCATCTTATTTGGGAGTTCCACCGAGACCAAAAGAAGTTCTGTCTACATAATACTGGGAGGTCAGTAAGAATCTCTTGATTATAACTGAAATTATAATAGCCAGTGTGCCTTTATTTCTGCCTTTCTTGACTTTCAGCTGTTGGGGGTAGTAGAAAGCTGAAATCATTTTTCTAGGTATAAACCATTAAAACTTAGAAGAAAAAATCCAGTAGAATTGAACTGCTAAAATTAAGTCCCTATTCGGCCACATTACAAGAGAGGAATCTTGGACCTTGGAAGCACACCAGTGGGAATCTCATGCAAGGGAAAATATTCCATGTGGCATAGAATTAAGTGGAGCATAACTGTCAGTTGAATGACTATCAAAACTGGTTCTGTCCTAGGTTGTTGAAACCAAAGTACAACTAATCATAAGGAAAAGTCTGCAGGTTGCTGGATTTGAGCCATCATTACGAACACTTATGCTCAATCTGTGAAATACACCACAAAACATGGTAGGAAATGCTAATGATCGATTTCAGGAACAAGTATTTGGGTATCTAGTTTGCTTGCAAGATGAGGTTTTGAAGAGGGAAAATTGGGGAGTGGGGGAAGATGAGGTGGACAATTAGTGAAGAGGTCAATTGTATAAGTCCCAACAAAAGAAGTGATATCTTAATAAGGTTTTTGCCACATAGTGGAGAAAGCATTAAGTTCTCTTTATCATAGGGAGGAAAACAGAGTAATTCAGGAGCCCAGAGCATCCCTGGCTTACATTAAGATGCATCATAGACTGAAAGGGAAAAAAATGAGATAGAGGCCAAATTCTCATGAAACTGACATTTTCAGCAGACCTTATGTGTTTTGAGGAGAGGAGTCCAGCCTTAATCAATTTCTACCTAAATCAAATAATAAAGAAAAATTCCTTTTATAAGAGGATTCTCCTATTAGTCTGTCTGCAAAGTGGGTGACGCCAGTAGCTATAATTAGAAATCAACTCAATTTTCATTAGCATTAGCATTTGTCCTTTAAAATAAATAAATCCATTGGCTGCCATATTTAAAGCCTATTTTCAAAGGGGGGACTGTCCTCTAAAATGATCAAACCATTCAATCTTTTATTAAAAAAATATTTATTAAATGCCTACCATGTGCCAGGCATTATGACTCCAATTAAAACTGTCCTTAAGGGTGCTGGGAATATTGTACTCAGGATAGATTAAAAACTGGAGCAGGTTACCCAACTTCTGGGGAAATTACAGATGTCTCTGTGATGTGGGCAAATCTATTGGTCCACTTTTCAAAACAATGTGTATATGCATAGAGTGGGTTGTACTTTGTCCCTCAAAAACAGTCCAAGTCCTAACCTCTAGTGCCTGTAAATATGACCTTATTTGGAAATAGTCTTTGCAGATAAAATTAAGTAAAAAAAAAAAAATATCATGATGAAATCATCCCGGGTTTAGAGAGAAAAGAAGACACAGAGACACAGAGAAGAATGTCAGGCATAGACAAAGGCAGAGATTGGAATTATGTATGCTACCACAAAGTAGGAAATGTTTAAGGTCGCTAGAAGCCACCACAGGCTAGGAGAAAGGCAGGGGAGCCTCGGAGCCTCCAGAAGGACTCAACCCTGCTGACACTTTGATTTCAGAGTCCTGGCCTGTGAGAGAATAAATTTCTGTTGTTTTAAGCTACCTAGTCTGTGGCAATTTGTTACACCAGCCCTAGGAATCTCATATAATGCTGTTACATGCATTATTTCTTAAAATATCACACCCTATGCATGGGACCCCCCAAAGGGTCCACGAAGCCTGATAACAACATCTAAATTAGAAAAAGTCCAGGAGACTGTGGCCAAAGGGGATTAAGGGAAACTTGCGACTGTGTCATTTGGGGTAAAGATCAACCAGGAATATTAGCCTGCAAAGGAGATACATGGTAAGAGACTTGATGATTCTCCTTAAATATTTGGAAAACTTAAATCTTTGTGGTCTCATAGATGTGTGAACATATAATTTATCATCCATAATAGGGCATTTCTGAGAGTTAAAGGGAGATATTATTAATAATTATGTTGGGACAACAGATTTAAATAATCCAAGACTGCCCTGAGCAAAGTAGGACATATGGCCACCCTACACAAGGGAGGAAACAAAGATCAAAAGATAGGGTAGAGAAAAAGAGAGAGAGAGAGAGAGAGAGAGAGAAAGAGAGAGAGAAATTTGGCTCAAAACTAGAATGAATTTCTCAAGAAAATAATGCAACCTTTTACTAGATTTGTCTAGGCAGAAATTTTTGGAGGAGCAGCATTTTGCATTAAGAAGACCTCTGAAGCCACTTCCAAGTCTTAGGTTATATGTTGTATGATTCTGGCCCAGATCTGAATTTTACCATTTTCAATACATACTCCTAGAATGACAAAATATTGACTTTGGAGTCTCTCAAGAACTGATTTTGAGTTCTGCCTGTCAGTTTTCAATTATGAGGTTTTAGCAAATATATTCAACTACTTTGAGTTACAGTAATATACATTTCAAAAGGTGGTTGTAAAGTTTAAATGACAAAATATATGTAAAATTCAGCACAGAGTCTGACATGTAATAGGTGATTAATAAAATATATTTTTACCATAGTAAATAATAAATATATATAACTATATGTGTATTTCACTACATATGTAACTATATATTTATTATTTGATTCATTGAGTTAATGCTAACCCTTGAATTCTTGAGAAACTCTTATTGTTTTGGTATTTTTTAGAGCTTTGGGAGTAGAAAATGATGTTTTTCACATTCTTGATGGAAGGGAGGTAAGGAGGAGGGAAGACAGAAAAGAAAGAAGGAAAGAATGAGGGAACAAATGAATTAACAAATAAACAGTAAGAGAAGAAAGGAAGAAAGAAGAGAGGAAGAGGGTGAGAGGAGAGGAAAGAAAGAAATTTTAAAAACATTGACAGCGATCCTTTTGTTACACAAGAACTTCACCATGAAGATTTTGACTGGCATCAAAGGGATACAATCTAGTTCAAAGTGAAGTGTATAACTAATGTCCTTCAGTTCCCACCCCTGACAATTCCTGTAATGTTTTGCAAAGATTAGTATGTGAATGCCTCAGATACTCTGCAGTGATTTATCCTCAGCTGAAATAAGACATGAATGCCTTAGATACAGTTCATTCTTGTTATGTGGAGTATGTTTTTAGCAACTTAAACTTCTATCAACAAATCTTGAATCAACAGTACAGCCACTAAGGGCTCTAATCAAAACTATAGTTAGGAGGCATAGATGATAACATTTGTCCTACTTTGCAGGATTCTCATGAGGATCAAATGTGATAATGAGTGAAAAATCTTTAAAACTTTAATTGCTATGGAGTGGAAAATTCTTTTAATAATTATGAGTTAATAATGACAACAATTCTGTTGGAAAAAGTCAGCTCTGTTTGGCAGCAGGGACATGGGGTATACCCTTCTGACCCAGGAGTACATGGAAAATCCAGCTCTGCTCTGAAAATGTAGGGCATCTGGAGAACACATGTAATAACTTTGAAGAAGACTCCCAAGTGGAAAACCAAAAGCCCTGTGGCTACCAATTTGAAAAAGACAAAGGCACTGGGGATTTGAAGTACATAAAATATAAACCCCCAAAACAGACTGTTTTCAAGAAGTAGCAAAGATAACCTGCACCAGGCCTGTGAAAGGCTGCAGGCAAGATAATGTTAAGCATTGTGTAGATGACTACAAATGTCCAAGGTTCCGTGGCACTTTTTCAACTTAGCTAACTGGGACTTACCTCCTTCCCCTACTGTTTCCCATGGACGACGCCCTTAATGGCAGGATAATTTATTGAAAGGTTAGATTGTGCATGTTGTGCCTACATACTCCTTCCCCTCCCATTTGTAGCAGGCAGCCAGCTTTGTAATTGTGGCTTCAAGGCTTTGAGCAAAGCCAAAGCAGAAGCAGTCAAATATGAAGAGCTCCTTTTGCTTTTCTTTAAAACAAAATCTCTGGAAGGATTATGCCAGAAAGGGAGAAAAAGTGAAGAAGACATTAGGGAAGCCATAAGAACTCCAGGAATGATTGGAGTGGAGAGGGGAGAGGGGTCCAAAAGGCCAGCAAGAAATAGGTTCTGCTCTGCAGGACCTTGTAGCATCCCAAATAGGGGAAAGATTTCAAAAGCAGTGTGGGACTTTTAGAGACACATGATCTCAGGCACCAGGGCTCTTAGTCTCTCTGAAGACAGAGATATTTGTGTCCAAGAAGCAGAGTGGCCCAACCTGGGGGGACCATGAACTCAGAAAATTGATATCCTCATAGCAAGTAGCATGGACATAATATCCAATAACTTGAAGATTCTCCACAGCCTTGGGTTATGTAAGATCCAAGGACTTTGCTCAGCAAAGAATAAAGAGCTTCAAAAATTACTGAGATCTAATTTTTACCATTCTCATGTGTTGAGGTTTGGATTATGAATTCAGTTGGTTTAAATAAAAGATTTTACATGTGATAATTTTTGTACATGTAACTGTGTAGATGGAGAATTTTATCTCTTTACATTGATCTCTGACTTCTAAAGGTCATGACCCTGCTTGGGGATTTCACTAAATCCTACACTTCCTGAAGTGTGATCTACTGACCCTTCCCTTGTCTTTGAATCAGAACATAGATGTCTCAGTGTGGCAGATTCCAGCATGAAGAGAGCAGTCCAAGGGACTCTACCATAAGATGAGAATGAATGAACATGAGGTTGAACTTGCTGGAATTTGTGAATCCCTATTCACTTACATTTTTATGAAGAACTTGCACTAGTTTTCTGGAAGCATCTCATCCATCTTCTCTCAAGCTTCTTTTATTTCCTAATGCCTAGTTAGGAATTCCCTGTTTGTTATTCCATAGGAACTTGTGACCATTCCTATCATGAAACCTACCATTGTATGCAATTATCTATTTGCTTCTTGACTTCTCCATCTCCTTACAGGATAGCGTGTATCCTGAAGTTGGGAAATGGGTCTAAACACTGAAATCTCTAAACAATGTCTCAACATAATAAAGTCTTACATTGTGTATAAATATAACATGAATGGTACCTCTTGCCTGACGAGTCAAGCAAACACTTGTGAGAGAATATTGATTCATGGATTAGAATTTTGAATAAAATAAGACATTTCACCAAATGGATCTAGATAGGAAGTCCTGTTATTAATAGCATCTCAATTTGAGGACATGGTATTTGTCTTTTTGCCTCACATGAAAACCAAAGTCAGACTTGAGGAAGAAAAATTCACCAAGTTCATTCTTTTTTATTTAAAAAAAATTTAGGTTATTTCTATTTATTTTGAGAGAGAGAGGGAGAGGGAGAAAGAGAGAGAGCTTGGGAGGGACAGAGAGGGAGAGAGAGAATTCCCCAATCAGGCCTCACACTCAGTGTGGAGCCCTGATGACTCAGGGTTCGACCCCATAACTGCAAGATCATAACCTGAGCCCAAATCAAAAGTCGGAAGCTTAGCCAACTGAGCCACCCAGTCGTCCCTCATCAGGTTCATTCTTAAACATATGTTAAGCTCACTAAATGTTCCAAAAAGAAGATTAAATAGGAAGATGAATGGGAGGAGAAGGGAAAATGCACAGTATTATTCCAAAATTTTGGATTTTGAGTTTCCGTTTGAAATCAAAATTACATATTGAATTGCAAAGTCTTTAATAAAAACCGTTTGTAGGGCTTCAATAATCAAGCTACCAATCAAATATAATTAATCTTATAACTAAAACATTTGTTTTAAATTAAAAGAATTTTTTTCTGGTGTGAATTTCAAATTTCCAATGAAATTTAATACAAGGAAAATACTTGAAGTCTGGGAATTAAATCAGAATTCAATGATTTTCTTCAGATTATAACATAGTTTTCTAATGCTTATTTTTTTTTAGTGAATTTTTAGTTCTTATTCAATATGATAGGTATTTTAAATATGTTTTATTGGCATTCACATGTTACATGGATAGTTTGTCTTCCTTTCAACACTAGTAAACTATGGAAAAGGCAACTGATTCTCACACCATATTTGTTGCTATTGTTAAAATTGTTCATTTTCACAGCATTAAAAAAAACCAAAGTGATCCAAGATGAAACCTGGCTTGCAAAGTCACAACTTACAAATGGATTTAAACATAGTTTGGAAGAATCTATTCATTCCTTTATAACATGCGATTCTATGAATCAAATATAGATGTGACAATTTTTAGACCCCTTTCGCAATTGCATCACCAACAAATGGTTTGTTTAAAAATATAGTTGTAATTTAAAAAGCACATGCGCTTCCATAATATTTTATCACCCCTTGTCTTGTGAGATGGTGGGGAACCAAAAAGAGAGGTCTTTTTTTTTTTTTATTTTTCTGAAAAATGCATTCTCTATTTAAACCTTTTTGTTACCGACCCTTAAACTTTTGCCTAAGCCAATGGTTTTCAATATTTTTTAGGGCAGTGGAAAATCCTTTCAAACTGTGTTTTCTGCAGAAAGGTAACCCCCACAAAGCAGATGGAAGCACGGCCACTCAGGTGAGGCTGTCATCAGCATTCACTGCCTCCACCCTCCTCCTGAGGCCTCTGAAGAGAATGAAGAAGGTGCCCAGGTGCTTCCGGGCAATCCTGGTTTCCACTGGTTGTTCCAGCATAATTATTAATACATCCCTCTTTCACATGCCCAAACTGTATGGTCAGAATGCCCTGAGGCACTGCCAGATAATAATAAAGAGCTCTGTAGAGCCCATTCTACTACTGGTGGTAGTAGAAAACCACTGGTCTAGAATTGTTATAAAAGATGACAGAATTCTCTTCACTTTTAATTAATATTTTTCTTTTCCTTTTTTTTAAAAAGAGCTTATTTTTAAGTACTTTTAAGTTCATAGCAAAATTGAAAGAAAAATACAGAGATATCTCACATACTCCCTGCCTTCACATGTGCAGAACCTCCCACATTATCAACATCCCCACCAGAGTGACTGATACCTTTGTTACAACTGATGAACCCATATTGACACATCATAATCACTCAAAGTCCATATTTGCATTAAGATTCACTCTTGGTGGTGTACATTCTGTGGGGATATCTCTCTTCTCCAGGCATCTACTCCCCTTATGCCTTGCTGCAGTTGGTAGCTAGTGTTCCACCAACAGCATCAGTATAGTCAGGTTCTATTACATTCTACATCTAGATACACGTGATTTTGACTGTCCAACAGGTAAAATGGAGCGTGTCCAAAATAAAAGTCCATCACCTTCCCTACCGATGTACTCCTTCGGCAATTCAGTGTTTCTACTAATTTTACCAACTTTCCACTCATTGACACCAAAATCCTAGTGAATTTTTACTTCTCCTTCCTCCTTATGTCAAAATCCACTTAGTTGTCAATTTCTATCAGTTCTGTCCCCAAACATCTCTCTCCTATGTGCTATTTTACCTCTATTGTCATTGTTAATAAAAATGTCACTGTTAATGAAAATTTATGTTTGCTCTAATATCTTGAGGGCCAAGACATACTTCCTCTCCCTGTTCCAATTCCTATTTAAAACACGTTCTCACCAATTCCCCTTCCTGCAATCTGCCATTACCCCCACCAAACTTTCCCAATTCCCTTCTGCTTGAAGCAATCTTTCCTTCCTCAGAACATCATTACAACTTCATCCATGCCTCACTTGTGACTCATGCAACTTTTTGCTTTCAGTTTTATGTGTTTGCTTATCTTATTTCCTCTATTAGTTTATCAGTTCTTTGAGGGTGAGATTTATGGTTCATCTTGGTGTTTTTGATAACACCTTGAACTTTGGAGGCTTATGAAATGAATAACAAATACATGAAATGAAATGAATGAACAAATACAAAAACAGGACTTGCTTTCAATATTTTAATTCCTTCAACCTTCACACTCTGACCTGAATAATGACATGCTGTTCACTCTTTTCCCTATTCCAAACAGGGAAATCTCCCTAATTTGCCCCAAGTATAAGCCACCTTCTACCATTGTTTTCACAAATGACCTACATACAAAGCTTTCCCCTAATTCCTGCTACTCCTGCATGCTCTCCAGATTTTCAAAATTCAACTCAAAATTAAGTGTCTCTTCACCAATAACCTAATTAGCTAGCCCTACCGAGCAACCCTGTTATTCTATATTATTTAACCAATCCCTATTCCCTGGTATCATCAACTTTTAATGATGCAAATAACATAAAGAACAGGGAAAAATAATTCACATGTCTATATCATGCATTTCTCCCACATTTCTCCCAAGTTTTTGAGTACTTACTACAAACTAGATATATTTTAAGAGTTTTCCTGCAATGTTTCATTAATTTTTGCTAAATCCCTCATAAAACAGGCAATATCCCCCTTTTATGAATTAGGAAACTGAGACCAGAGAGACACGTTGCAGAACTGGGCTTCACATACAGGCAGTATGGCATTATCAACCCCCATGCTTGTTGCTACTACATTTCCACTTCTCAGAACTTTGAACTCACTGAGCTTTTAGGTTAATCATATGGTGTAATAAAAAGCCTTCAAAGTCACACAAACTGAAATTCAAAGTTTGTATCTGGTACTCAATAGTTCTGAGCCCTGAAATGTGATATATAACTGAGGCCTCTGTTTTCTTATCTCTAACGTTGGGAAATTTTTAGTATTGTGAAAATTGAATGAATATGGATACATTTCATCAAAAGTATCCAGCAGAAGACTTAACATATAGTCTGTGTTCAATACAGAAAATAAATGAGGGGCGCCTGGGTGGCGCAGTCGGTTAAGCGTCCGACTTCAGCCAGGTCACGACCTCGCGGTCCGTGAGTTCGAGCCCCGCGTCAGGCTCTGGGCTGATGGCTCGGAGCCTGGAGCCTGTTTCCGATTCTGTGTCTCCCTCTCTCTCTGCCCCTCCCCCGTTCATGCTCTGTCTCTCTCTGTACCAAAAATAAATATAAAAACGTTGAAAAAAAAAATTTAAAAAAAAAAAAAAGAAAATAAATGAAAAGGGAAATTTGTAGCATGATGACGATTCAAACAGAACCAACGGGCCAACTGTCATATTGTTTTCATCCTGGCCCTATGGTCTCCAGCCTTTGAACTAGAGAAAGTACGTGGGATAAAGGTTGAGAACCTGTTCTCTGGAGTTGTTTTGTCTAGATCTAAACCCCAGATCTACAAAATGCTAGCTCTGTGAAGTTAAGCACATTTCTTAACCCAAGTAAGCTTCAATTTCTTCAACTGTCAAATAAGAATAGCAACAGCACTGTATCAAGGATTTTGTGAAGGTTCTGTGTTTATTTATTTTTTTTTTAATTTTTTTTTCAACGTTTTTTATTTATTTTTGGGACAGAGAGAGACAGAGCATGAACGGGGGAGGGGCAGAGAGAGAGGGAGACACAGAATCGGAAACAGGCTCCAGGCTCCGAGCCATCAGCCCAGAGCCTGATGCGGGGCTCGAATTCACGGACCGCGAGATCGCGACCCGGCTGAAGTCGGACGCTTAACCGACTGCGCCACCCAGGCGCCCCATGAAGGTTCTGTGTTTAAAGCATAAACAGGGTCTAGTGCATACCAAGCAGCTGGTATTAACTAACTAGACCTTTAATACCTCAGCTCAAATTGCTAAAATAGTTCCTGAGTTGCCTTTACACATCTGGGAACTTCCCTTTACTAACCTGTGCAATACTGACAGAATTCTAGATGGTCCTGTGAACTTAGCCTTTTAGTGTTACTCTTGTGATTGTTTCCTTACATGGCAAAAAGGATTTTGCAGATGTAATCAGGGTAACTAATCAGCTGGCCTTAACTTAGGGAGAATTTCCTAGTGGGCCTAATCTAATTCCACAATCCTTTAGAACAGAGCTTTTTCTCAGACTGATGGCAGAATAAAAGAGAGATCTGAAAGCATGAGAAGGCCTCAGTGTTCTGTTGTTGCCCTTCATGTTGGACCATGTGAGAAGGAATGTGGGTGACTTCTAGGAGCAGGGAGTAAACTCCACATGATGGCCAGCAAGGAAATGGGACCTCAGTACCACAGTGGCAAGGAACTCAGTTCTGCCAACACCCTAATGAGCTTGGAAGCTTATTCTTCCCTAGAACCTCTGGATAAGCACATGGCCTGACCAGCATCTTGGCTTCAGCCTTGTGCCACCCTGAACAGTCACCCTGTGCTGTACATCTATCTTAGAAAACTGAAATAAAGAATGAGTGCTGTTTTAAGCTACTCACTTGGGGTCAAACTGTTATGCGGCAATAGAAAAATGAATACAATCATCTCTCTAGGTGATTGATTCATCATTATCAATGGAATCTAATTGTTTTAACCTGCTATACACGGCCTTCCAAGTGTCATTCTAATCTTTCTAACTGTATCTCATTTTCACTTATTGCTTACAAGTAACAATCACTCACATCAAAAGAGACCATTAACTAACTTTGTTGTGCCTTTCATTTTCCAACCTCCTGCTCTTAGTTACTGCTCTGACACCTGGAGAACCAAGACATACCTTTCCTAATACTTTCCATTTCTGGTCCCTTCACAATCAATTTCCTGACTCCTAATGATGAAAAAATTTGGTGATGAAGACATTGATGGTCATGATGATAAAAAGGATCTAACCACAATAATGCCAACTATAATAGCAATAGCACAACCAGTGTTTTGTTAAACACTTAGAATGCCCTAAGCTCTGTGTTGAATACTTTACATTCTCATACTCCCTTCCATCAACTCTGTAAGATAGCTTTAAAGAACCTTAGTTTGTAGGCCAAAGTTTGAACTCAGGTGGTTCAAATAACCTAAGATTAAATAGGTAGTAAATGATCTATACTTCTATCTATTTGACTCAAAAGTCCTTACTATTAATCAAATGTTTGTTTTCGGTTGGTTTTCGCAGTAGGGGATACCAGGGAATTGAGGAAGGATTCTGAGCTCTACAGTGCCTTGCAAAACAACTATTTTTAGTTGAATTTAATCAATGCTTATTTAAAATGTACTTGTATCAACCCCTGTGCAAGGCACCAGAAACACAAAGATGAATAAGCTACAGTCTCTTCAGAGATTCGCAGTCAACTTGAGAGAGAACTCTTTAAATTGGGACTTAAAGAATGAGGAAAGACTGTTAAATAGGAAGGGTGTTCCTGGAAGAGGAGACCACAGGTGTAATGGTGTAAAAGACTTGGAAGAGCTTGGGAAACAATGAGTACTGGGGTAAAGATGGACAAAGTGAGAGAGGCCCACATGGCCAACTTAGGACAGAGTACACCCTGCCCAAAGATCCCACTCAGCCCTGAAGCAATAGGGCATCTCTGTTGATTAGATGCAAACAGAGTTAGTAATATTAAGATAGAGAGCATTTACTGCATTCTTATTGTATACCTGACATTGTGATCTATGTTTTACATACTTTATATTTACTTATCTTTATAATGACTTGTTATGCAATATTTTAAAGCCCATTTTATAAATGAGGAAAATGGGTTCTCAGAGATTGATTAACTTGCTCAAGTTGAGAGCTACTAAGCGGTTGATTCAAAATTCAAACCCAGAATTACCTGAAACCAAAGCCCATAATCTTAACTGATGGATTTGGCCAGGGCTCAGTGGTAAAGTGGGAATCTGAGGTTAGGACATGTTTTAAAATTAGAGGGACTCATTGGCTAATGAAATAGTTTTGTTTACATATAATGTGTTGTTCATTAATTATATATATATGTATATGTATATATATATAAAGTTTTTACTTTATATTTATTTTGAGAGGGGGGAAGGGCAGAGAGGGAGAGGGGGAGGGGGAGAGAGAGAGAGAGAGAGAGAGAGAGAGAGAGAATGAATCCCAAGTAGGCTCCACACTACCAGCATGGAGCCCGATGCAAGGCTCAAACTCACAAACCATGAGAGCATGACCTGAGCTGAAATCAAGAGTCAGAGGCATAACCAACTGAGCCACCCAGATGCCCCTGTTCAGTAATTATAAACATTTGCTCTTTTGCCTAAAGTTTGTTCTTATGATATTGCAGTACCAATGAGAGAGTGAGAGCAAGACAGAAGAGAAAGCACTTACTTTCCCTTTGTATTTAAGGATGAATCTGAAATTCCTAATTGTTACACTTCCCCATTATCTTGAGCCATTTAGTTTGAAGATAACATTTTTTAAACGTCTTTATTTATTATTATTATTATTTTTTTTATTTTTTGAGACACAGAGAGAGAGAGAGAGAGCATGTGCATGCAAGCAGGGGAGAGGCAGAGGGAGAGGGAGAGAGAGAGAATATTAAGCAGGCTCCACTCCCAGAGCAGAACCAGAGACTGATGATGGGCCCGATCTCAGGGATCTCAGGACTCTGAGATCATGATGTAAGCGGAAATCAAGAGTTGGATGCTTAACAGACTGAGCCACTGAGGCGCTCCCCAAAGTCTTTAAAGTGATTCACCTTAAAAGCTCATTGTGCACTCAAATATGCATATTTGTAAAAAGTTCTCTTTCAGAAACATACCCTTCCCTAGTAACTTTATGGGTTCTAGATAAATTTAAAAAATGGAATATGAGTTTATCATTAACGCTTTTCAATAAATTAAAAGAATAAAATGTTCCTATCTCATTTAGACTATTCCATACACTGCTTGCTCGCTTTTCTTTGTCAGGTAGAATGGTTCATATCTCAAATACGATTTATTAGGCTGAAAGGAACATAGCTAGAGATTTGATTGAGACATAAGTCATGTAATATTGTGTGTCAACTATACTTCAACTTTAAAAAATACATAATTCCTGCCTTTGGTTGATTTAACTTCCAGATGGGAAGACGCCACACAGTCTCATAAAAAAATTGAACTGAAATGTCATTAAGTAATCACCTAACGAGATCATTAGTGTCATCAGAATGGAGACAAAGAAGAGATTTGGGGGTGATTTTTGAAGAGATGGAGTGGGTATGTGGTCTGGGGCTTGAAAGAAGGATCAGATACAAAAAAAGAAAGAGAGAAAGAGAGGAAGGAAGGAAGGAAGGAAGGAAGGAAGGAAGGAAGGAAGGAAGGAAGGAAGATCAGATAATCATGATTTCCTTTGAAAGAAAGAAAGAGAACATTGAAGGGAAGATGATAAGGCATCAGCAAGAGCAGGGAGGTTAGGAAACTTGATTTTTTTCTAAATGAAGACAGGAGACCGGGGCTCCTGGGTGGCTCAGTGGGCTGAGCATCCGACTTCAGCTCAGGTCATGATCTCACGGTTCGTGGGTTCGAGCCCCTTGTCTGGCTCTGTGCTGACAGCTCAGAGCCTGAAGCCTGCTTCAGGTTCTGTGTCTCGTTCTCTCTCTGTCCCTTCCCAATTCGTGCACTGTCTCACTCTATCTCTCAAAAATAAATAAATATAAAAAAAATTAATAAAGACGGGAGACTAATTGTTTAGAGATAAAAGTATGCCTTGAAAAGTAGATTTTAATACTTGGGTGATCACTTATGTCTCTGAGACTTTGATGAAAGCTATAAATTCATTTCAGAAAAAAATGTACAATTGCAAGTAAAGTACATTATCCTATTATACAGAAACAACTAGCATTTTGGCATATATCATTCTAGAGCTTCATCTCCAGTCAAAGGCATATAGGCATATGTATATAAAACTATCTAAAATAAAAAAATAAATAAATGTTCAAATATAAATACAAGAAAATGGGAAACATATGGTGCATAAAAAAACATCTACTGGTTTTATGTGTGAATACTTATGTGTATTTATATATATTTCTCTCCCTCCCCACAGTGACTGATACAGAGTTTGGTCATTTGCAGCAACAAATTCAAGTGCAGAAACTGGTATTCATTTTGGAATCAGAAATGCTATTATATTCAGAATTATTTTGTTACAACAAATATCTAGTCCTTTGAATATTTTTATCTTTTCAAAATAAAAATAGTTTTATTCTTAATTATATTTAAGTAAAACTACATGCTTATAGTAAACATTTCAAGCAATACACTAAAGCCTAAGAAAGGAAGTGACAATCAGGTGAAAACCTACCAAGAATGGAAGGGTTTTGGAGCAGCAGAATAACATAGTTAATATAGTTCTTCAGTTGGTAATGCTACGAAAGATGAGTAGAAAAGAAAAAGCCTAGAAGCCAGAGAACTAGCTGTCAATGCAATCATCTGACAAATAACTAAGGCCAAGAAGAAAACTGTCACCAGTAGTGACAATGAGGGCCAAATGTGTTGAGCATCTAATTTGTGCAAAGCAATACAATGGACACACTGAAGAAAATGTTTAAAAACATATTACCTGTGCCCTCTAGGAGCTCAAATGAGTGGAAGAGACTAGTTCATGTGTAATGGGGGTTCACAAAACATGCTTGGGCAATTTTTGTGAATAAGATTAATTCCTTGAAACTAATATAACACTGTATGTTAACTAACTGGAATTAAAATAAAAACTTAAAAAAAAAGGTTAATTACTGGTACACATCCTTTTCCTGTGTGCTGTTGTGTTAGGAAACATTTCAAATATGTATTCTTAATTTAGGGTTAGGAAACCGAGCAACAGAGAATTACCATCTCAGGGTTATGGTGATAACAAAGTTTGGAAAACCTTTCAATCAGCATGAATCATTTGATCTGGGAATGCAAAGAATGATAGATTTGCAGGAAAGAAGGGCTCCAGAGTCATAGTTGCCTAGAGGGCAGAAGTAATAAGCCCCTTTAAATGTGGAACCTTATAAAACATTTATCTCTTGGTGGCCGTCTGACCAGAAAGGTCAGGCTGGTGTGACATTTGTTAATGATTACTGAGTGTAGAGTTGTTTTGGAATGTATCTAAAGCTAATTTTTAAATCAAAAGTAAGATATGAGAGTGATTAAAAAGACAGCACGAATTATTTAAAAATAAAAGGAAGAAAACAAAGAACAAGAGAGAAAATAAACAGCCCTACAAGTAGCTGGGTTCTCCCCCTCCCCCAATAACATGGATTTTGTTTTCTGATTATCTGGAATATTTCTCAGTGAATCCACTTTTTTGCATAAAGCTTGGAGACCCAAAATAAATAGTGTAATTCTTTTATTTTTCATGCATCTGATAAAAATTAGAAATGATATGTCAAAAGTAACAGAGTTAGAAATAAACAGTTAAATCTATATTATTTTGACTTTATATGGTATTCCATTATACTGTAATTTTCAAATGCAATTTCTCTTTTTTGATTATATAAAGAGGGAGAATATTAAAAATAAACTTTGAAAATACACATATAACAATCTTTTCATACTACAATCTGCATCTGATTCTTTTATGGTTATTGAGGCCAGATCAATTTTTAATGTCTTATTACTCGAGTAATATGCAATTGAAAAAAATCTTAAAAGACATGCAAATAAATCCTAATGTAGAACTTACATATAGAAGCTTATATAGATTTTAAGCTGAAATGGCACTGTATATTCCCCATTTTAATTTCACTAGTACCAGACAAATCCTTTTAATAATCTAAACACAACTCCTAGGCTGGGAGGGGCTGCCTTTCAATTTTTGATTCAATTCCAAAGTTCCTTTCAGAGTAATAAAAACATTTTCTAAGGAAGCAGAGGACGACCTTGCTTCATTATTTAAGCAGCTTAGTCTGTTTTTTTCCAAGCTCACATAGAGTTGTCTTCAAGGACGTTTTTCATAAAGTTCTTACGGGAGGGATGATGTCACCATGAAAGTTGTCAAATGTGTTTTCCCAGAGACATTGCTCTATGTTCATTAGGAAGAAGGGGCCAAAAGACAGAAATCCCCAAAGACATTTCTAGGTTTAGATCTAGATCCACATCTTTTCTTCCTTAGGAAAACACTCTGCTTTGAAAGCAATTCAAAGGGACACAAACATTTAGAAGCAGTTACAGGTACTTTTTAATGTAAAAAGTACTAAGATAATAATTCATCACATCAATTTAGAAAGAAAACTAGGTATCATTAAATTATATTCCTATTTTTACTTTGTATTTTTTCTTCTGGTAAAGACATCAAACTCACTAAATAATATAAATTAAATATGTTAAAATTATATTGAAAGTAAATGGTCAAATAGTATGCTAGGAAAGGTCTTTAAAATAAGCATATAATTAATTTCCCTATCTTGTCCCAAGTTGATGGATTACATCTTCTAAATTCTGTTTAAATTTCAAGTTATGAGTAAATTGAAAAAACGGAAAGTATAAAAAAGGGCTTTTGCCATATAATTGGGAAAAAAAAAGATGACAGTATGGTTTGGGTCTGCATTCTGCACAATGTACTCAAATTATTTGGTTCAGGTAAGCTCCTCCAATTCCTGAGTATTCTTCATTATTTTTATTTTAAAGAATCAGACTAAATTGCCCTCAGTCTTGTCTATTGCTTTCCCAAACTATTCCAAGACACTTGATTATTATTTTTCTCACCTACTCACTCCAGGTTTGCAAAATAATCAAGGGTCTCCAATTGCTTCTGAATTTCTCTCTCTTCCAGTCACTCACCTTCAGACAATTCTGCTCATGACCTCTTTGTACGACTTTCTTAATGTCATGACCTTTGGTAATTCTCCTTGGCCCTCAGCCTAGTGCACCCGTGATCTTCTCAGGCATACTTTACCTGACCCTTCTGTTATGAGGTCCCCACATGCCCCTCAAGTTTACTCCTCCAGAAAACTTTTATTCTAGTTCACTATCTAAACTCTTAATAGCTGAGCTAAGCTAAAAGTTTATTTAGGCTTAAAACCAGTTGCACTTTTTCTTTTTTCATAACCCTCACTGTCAGTATAAAATATCGAAAGGCTCCTGGCAAAAACTCAAACAATAACCAATTCTTCATGTACTTATTTTGATTTAAAATTTTTAAATATCTTAAAAACAATCTACACAGCAGCAGTCACTAAAGGGCCTTTTACCTCTCCAACTTTTCTACACTCACAAAAATTCAGAACTACATTTCAAGCTCAATGTCTTCATAAAATAAAAACTGAGAGAGATGAAAAGTCAATCTGAATTTGAAAAGGTCTTTATTTTTCAAAGTGTTTTAAGGTGGATCCTCAATTATGTCATGTTGAGAAGAATTTCATTGTAGATGGTTAACAGAAGAACTTTTGTCAGTACAACTGACAAAATGTGCCTGGAAAATGTTCAGCTATTTTGAAAATAAAATGTCAGGACGTCAGCTATCCATTTCTCTTGCCTCAGGCTATGATTATTTGGCTATTTAACACCCATTTGCACTAGCCTGTATATTTTAACTGCATCAGAAATGTGTAAACAAATTGGAACTGAGTTTCTGCTAACCAACTTCTAATTCTTTAACGTCACACATAAAACAATTTAACTTTGTTTTTCTTCCTTAAGGTTATGTTTTCAGATTGAGCGATTTACTATAGATTTATATCCATAGTCATATAAAAAACAATGAAAGAAAAGTAACTATCACTTTTCAATCATTAATGCTGGTCATCTAAATATGACAAATATAGAGGAGAATGGAGGAGAGATGAAACTAGCAGTCTTAAAGCCTTCTATATCTCCAGTCATGTTTACATCCTGAAAGTCTATCACTTGCTGTCTTCATTTTGTGGTATTCCAGTGCATTCATAATTTTAAAGTAATCCTAGAATGTTCAAGAGCAAATAACTTTATTTGTATTTTTTAACTTAAATTATACCCTGCAGTAGCATAAAGAAAACGGAAAATACATCCCCAAATCAAATAGTCAATACCTATATGATTTCCACTTAAGATCTCATTGTCCTTGAATATTAAAATTATTCAGCTTAATTTTTTAAACTGCCAGAGAAATCTTTTGGAGGATAGATTAGTGCATATATGTGGAAAGAGGGAGCGAAGTAGAGGTGGGAAACACTGTTTATTTTCTAGCCATGCATTCCTTAACCTATTTATGCAGCTACATATCTAAACTCCATCTTCAAAATTTCTCTAAGAATGTTTATCATGGCATTGTATACAACAGTGAAAAAGTGGAAACCACTTGAATGTCCTACACTAAAAGATTAATTGATCAATAAAGATGATGTAACATAATGTTATATAGCCCTTAAAGACACTGGAAGATATAATTATAAGAAAATAAGATCAGAGGGGCCTGGGTGGCTCAGTCAGTTAAGCATCCAACTTCAGCTCAGGTTGTGATCTCGGGGTCCATGAGTTAGAGCCCTGGGCAGGCTCTGTGCTGACAGCTCAGAGGCCTGAGCCTGCTTCAGATTCTGTGTTTCCCTCTCTCTCTGCCCCTCCCCCCCCCATGCTCTCTTTCTCCCTCAAACATTAAAAAAAAAAAGAAAATAAGATAATAAAATATTATCTTATGGTTATAAGATAAATATGTGTATCTATTTATTGTGCATAACACATTTCTATAGTAAATTACGTATACATAAGTATGGAATGCCATGTACAAAAGTAGAAACATGGTTTATCTTTGTGTGATGGGATTATAAACAATGATTAGTTTCTTCTTTTTCTTATAATCATTGTTAAAATTCCTATAGTAAACATGTTACAAATATTACTTTTCTAATATAAAGGTAATAAATATATTTTAAGTAAGAATGACAAACCTTAGGAAAAAAGATACAAAACATAACATGCTTACAATGAATATATAAACATATATATGGCTCTATGTGTATGTGTAGTATATATAAATTATACACGTATATATAATTTATAATTAGATATGTATAAGTTAAAATATAACATAGAAATGTTTCCTATTACAAAATTGCTTCTGATCCGGGATTGATAGGATTGCAAAGATATGATCAACAAAATAATTTTCATTTCCATTTTTGCATTCAAGCTTAGCAAAAGCAGAAATGAGCTGGTACCTTAGAAATTTGAGTTCCATAGTCTTGCCCTAATCTTGTAGGCATTAATTCAAGGTTGGATACATTTTCAGTTTTCCTTTTTATCAAATCTATGAGCCAGGAACCAGGAAAAGAGATCATACTGAGCTGCAGCTGTAGACCCTTACCTCCGAAACTGAAGATCGGGCGTATCAGGAGGACAAAGTTCATTTAGCAAAAAATAAGAAAGAAAAAAAAAATCATACGACACAGCACACATAGTCGCGCGCGCGCACACACACACACACGCCCCAGTGTTTCCAAGATGCAGTCAGAATTCTTAGGAAGTATTGTAATATGTGAAATCATTTTGTTTCCACTTTCTTTTTTTTAAATCATGTCACCAGAAACTTCTTTTAATGGAAAACAAAAAGAAAGAAAAAAAATTTCCATAGTTCTACCATTCTAATAAAGTCACAGGTGAAATTAGAAAATATTTATGTGTAACTATGATTATCAAAAAACATAAGCTCCATGACATGAGTTTATATCCTCATTACCTCATCATTATAAATCTGAATATTCAAATATATATAACAGGTAAAATCCTTTGAGGTTTTCATTATTTTAAATTTGTCCTCCTATAGCAAATGTGAGTCCATATCCCCTTATTATAATTTCATAGGCCCCATACTTTTCAGGTAAAACATGGATCATAGTTAATATATGTGATTGCATAATTTTAAAACAATTGTATTGCTATCTCTCCTCAATATGATCATAAGCAATTTGAGTACCAGGACTATTCTGGCTTCTGCGCACTGTGGTACCCCTGGCACCTAGCTCAGTGGCACCTGCCATAAACTATCACTGCATCATATAATTATCAGCAAATGAATGGCAGTTATCCAATAAATGAATGAAAGCCTCTTCCCTGGATCACATAATTTGATTCACTTTGGAACTTCTATTCTTGAATTAAACATCATTTTCAGTGTTTCCTTTCATTTTTGCTTTGAGTAGTAGTATCTATTTTACAGTGTTATTTTAAAAATCATGCATCCAACAGGGTGTCTGTCTATGAGTGCATAATACTGGCCATTATTGGAAACTCCATCCTTTCTGGAATAAAATTAACCTGGGTTCAAATACTTATTCAATTACATATCTCTGTGATACTGGGAAAGCTATCTTAACTTTATCGAGCGTCAGCATAAACATCTATAAAATCAAAATGTGTACAATTTAACTAGCCAGGGTTGTAGCTGTGGATAATAAGTAACATGCATAAAGCATCTGGTATGTAGAAGAAATTTCCATATTAGTTCCAACCCCTAACATACTTAGACATTTATACTAAATAGCAACCAAGTGACTTTGGCTATGTACTTTGTACAGGATTTCGTATCTTATACCTCGTTTAAAAAATAATCAGTCTGAATAAACAGTCCATGAAATTAATGCTGACTATGAAATTGCCTTAAGATCATAGACTGGCTTTATCAAAACAACAGATAATTGGCTCCTAGAAGAATCTCTTTTGTGGAATAAGATCACTTATGCGAAAAGCACTATCTCCAGGGAGAAAAGTGGGAGGCACAAAGAAACTATAGACCCAATTAAAAATCATTAATCGTGGTAAAGATAACTTAGCAAAGCAACAAAGTCCACATATAATTAATGTGTGTCTAAAGTTTGCCATTCAAAGCAAATGGCCAAGATCCTGGAGTCACCATACAAAGTAACAACATGCTTGCCCATTTTTATGATAGTGTGCCGCCACATCTTTGAATCACTAGAATAAAACATGATTTATTTAGCAACACACTTTGTGACATATCCAATTGTTCTGTCCAGAATCAGCAGAGATTCATACTTTACAGGTTTTCAACTGAAGTTAATTGGGGTCTCAGTATAAAAAGCAACATAGGGTTTATGTAGCAATTACACTACACATGTGGCTTCTATAATCATTGACTAAACTTACTTACTTTATTTATTTATGTATTATATGACTATAGTGGACACATATGTTACATTAGTTTCAAGTATCCAACAGTGATTCAATAAGGTTGTAAATTATGACTAAATTTTATTTTTAAAGTAATTTCCTCTTTTACTCTGGGATAATATGAAAGAACATATAAATAATAAATGAAATTCACACATAAAAATCCAAATATCTGAAGCTGAACATCTTTTCCTGCAAAATTAACATAAATAATGAAGCAATGCTTACTAGTCAATAAATGTACACCACTTTACATGCAACCTCATTTAATACTTAACCACAAACTTATGAGCATGGTTGTGCTATTAATCTCAATTTATACATGAGGAAAGCGAGGCTTACAGAAGTTGAGAGACTTAACTGAGTTCACGTAGTTGGTAATTGGCAAACTCCAACGAATATACTATTTATCCATCTCCAAGGCCTGCTGTTAACCATTCTCATCCAGGAACTGCTAACAAGACATCACACTAAATGATGAGAGAATATTTGCCTATTTTAGCACATAGATGACCAACAAAATGAGTAAAAGGCAGTGATTTGGAGGAAGAAAGGTCAAAAAGCAGGACAGTGTTAGATTTTAGAAAAGGTAACTGTGGAGACCACTTTGCCCAGTCTCCTCACAAAAGAGTAAGGCCAAAATAGCAAGATAGGGAAAACTAAGCCCAATCTGGCATCTTTTCATGATATCATTGTGTAAGTACCTTAATAGTATTTCTCCCTAATCTAATGGGAGAAGATTCTCTGACCTCTACCTTGATTTTTAAGAATTCAACAATTTAGACAACGTGCTATGTGGTTTTCCTCTTGCTATTCTGAAATAAATTGCCATGTCAGCAGGACCTATGCTTTAGCGATGGGCTCTGTGGACAAGGAAATGAAACATTCTACAAATGGAGTAATTTTCTTCTCTAATGGAGTGAAAAAATAAGTAGTTGATGAACTGATGTTTAGCATACTTATAGCGTCATTTACATATTGCTTTTGAAAGAGACAACAGTATTCAATCCGCTTGTGGCTGCACCATGGTTTAAGAACACAATTGAACTCTATGATCGACTTTAGTTCCAAAAACCTAACCAAAACCTAGGTGTTTCAGAAAGGGAAATTACGGGATTAACACTTTGCTCCAGGAAAGAAAGATCTCCAGTTTAGTTTTGTGTTACTCTCACCCTGAGAGCATCCATACCCCCATGCTCTCAGCAATTGGATATTAAGTTCATCTCACTTGTCATCTCTGTGCTTTCTAAATAGACACTATTTTTTTCCATGGGTTCATTTATTCTCCAAACCGTTATGCCTCATGGGATCAGCCATGATTGTTCCTTCTTTAGGATATTTTCACTCTTTCGTCCCTTGCTGCAACATTTTGCATGCCCAATTCTAACCTAATTCAGAACAATTTGATAGTCCATTTATTTAACAAAGAGTTACTCCATGGCATGTCCATGAAATTGTGAACAGAGTGTAAAGTATTTGAGAAAAAGGTATGTGCAGCGTGTTACAGAAGAAATCAGCTCAGTTTGTTTGCCACAGATATCTTCTTTAGAGAAGTAATCCTGAGCTGTGACTTGAAACATTTGTAAGAAAGTTTGTCCATTGCAGGATTAGGAGGAAATAGTGCTCTAGCCAAAAGCGGTAGCATGTATTCTCTGCGTATGTAAAGAAAACAGTACCAAAGTGCTGAAGGACAAGGCATAGCTTTAATTTATAAAACTAACAAAATTTTGTCTTGCAATTATTGTCAGCTAAAGTGAGCAATGACAATAGTTTTCAAATCGTAGCACTGCCACATATTGCTCTGAAACCTTGCCCTGGTCTTAGTTTCTTTACCTGTAAATGAGATACACTACCTCAAACCACACAGAGTAGTATGATGGTTAAGTGAGAAAAGCCCATGTTGCACATGAAACATAGTATCTTGCAAAAGGTATTTTAGCTATTAGTAATTAATTTCCAGGCCTAGATCAGGTCATACTGGCAGGAAACTGGAACAATCTGCTAGTGGAAAAGACAGGAGGTCACTTAAATTTTTAAATATATTGAAATACGTAATTATTGGTATGTTCATATACATTTACTTGTCTATATATCCCTGAACACAACAGTTTAGGTTGGCATAAAAGACCAAATAAATGAACCAAAGTCACAATGGTGAGAAGTTAAAATAGGTAAGAAGAGCACTAAATGAAGGAATGCCACTTCTGTGTTTGACCATGACCTGAAATTACTTCTGTTCTTAGAACTTGTTATTTCAAATGGCTTGAAGAGTCGAAGAAGTTGGTATTCCTTTTGTGCCTTCTGCTAAACCCTGGCACTGGTGTCATTCTTCTAGACCCAACTGTATGTTAATGAGTCTGGTCTGAAAAGCATAAGTCTCTGATCAATCTGCATTAGGCTTATGTTAATGATGCCCCTCCTAATCCAAATACAAGCAATGTTTCCTTCAAAAAGCCACTGCCCCAGCTGAAGACTGATTTCTTACTCCTGCAAAAGGAGTTTTGACATTTTTCTTATAGTCTAAAGAGAAATGTTATTTACTCAAGTATGAGGTAGTTTAGTAATTTGTTTAATGTTTACCAGAATCTGACTTTTTTTTTTTTTAAGTGAGCTACTCTGCAATAGGCCCAAGTAGGGGATACTCAATGGTTCTGTGTAATCTCATTTTTATATTAACTTACTTATGGGAACAAGTCTTGAGAAGGAAAGATCAATAAGTAAAATGTCAGGTAAAGTTGTTAACTTTATGCAAGCCAATATCTGCAATGCTTTTCCTTTATTTCCATGGCATCTGTCAGGTAATTTACTGTGTTACAGAAATAATGAGCTCTTTTAAACTCTGAGCCCCTTAAGGAAAAGGCTGTGTCTTTTTCTACTGATTCCTCTGTGCCTGATACCAGGCCTACCACTGATTATTGGATGGATGAAAGAATAAATGGACAAAGACACACATACATGTATGAACAAACATGAATTATCACTATGCAGTACATAGTTAAATGTGAAAAAATAAGTGGGTAGATATTGTGTGTTTAGTTCTTAGGAAAATACAACTGGCTGTTGATAGTTTGTGGACTCCAAAATAGTATTAACTTGAAATAAGAGTATTATTTAAATTAAAATGGTTGCTTCAATAGAATGGTTTTTACATCAAGGAAACTTAAAATAGCACTGTTTCTATCAAAAAAATATCAACAATGTTATTACTTTTCTATCCTAACATCTAATTTAACAAACACTTATTGACCAATAACATGTCATGTGATTATTCCTTGCAATTGGCTGGAATTATAGCAAATTTAAAAAAGTAATTCTAGATGTCTCATGCTTTCCAGAAGTTCTGAATCATATAAATGAAATTAATAAAAAATGGAAAAACATTTCATTACCTAATAGTGTCCAGACTTTCTAAATGTGGGGTCCACAAAAGGAAGAAGGAGTAATTGATGGTTAAAAAAAAACAACTGAGGGGCACCCGGGTGGCTCAGTCGGTTCAGCCTCTGACTCTTCATTTTAGCTCGGGTCATGATTCCAGGGTCATGGAATTGAGCCCAGAGTTGGGCTCTGTGCTGAGCATGGAGCCTGCTTAAGATTCTCTCTCTGTCTCTCTCTGTCTCTCTCTCTCTCTCTCTCTCTCTCCTACTCATGCTCTCTCTCTCTCTCTCTCAACAAATAAAGGCAAGAAACAACAACAACAACAACAAAAAACTTAGAACCATGTACTGAATCTAAAAAATTATTCTCTAATGATAAAAATTTCTCTCTTTAAAAATTTCTATTGTTTTCTGTTTATAATAGTACTGCATACACATTAATTGTTCAATATCCAGTCTAACACTTAAAACATGTAAAATATGATTATGGATTTCCAGAAATGTACAAAAATGTATGCATTCTTATTTCAAAAAGAAATTAAAAATTAGAGAAGAGTGCATTGTGCATTATGGGAAAGTCTCCATAAAATTGTAGCAAGTCCTAATGTTATGGCAAGAGAGAGATTTGGGGACCAAAAGCTTTCAGAGGGGCTATCCTACACACCTATGAGCGCTAAGTAATCCAAACAAAACACTTATTCCATTATTTCATCCAATCTATAAATGCAAAATTAAAAATGGAATTTCCCATTCTATTAGACATAGCCATCTGATTGGATCATAATAATCGATATGATTAGATCAAAAGTCAAATTAGCTAAAGCAACCCATGCGCTGACATCAATGATCTTAGAGAGGCTATGATTTTGTTCATTCTACTATTCCAATTACCTGTTGCTGGCACTCAAGAGCACAGAGTAATTCAGCTCCTTCAGAGGCAAGTCCGTTTGGGGAGGCAGCCTTAAGGGGAACACCACCACATAGGCTGCAATAGCTCTTTCCTCTTTCTTTGAATATAGGTTTGGCGAGTTTTAATTCCAAGACTGATGTCTTCAAATACCCTAGAACATACTGGAATAATTTGACTTTATATAATATTTCCTCTTGTACGAGACTCATGCTCTCTGTTCCTCTGATAAATGAGTGCTGATTGATCCATGACCATAGTATCATTTTCCTTAATTATCTTTATCTTGCTAGAAACCATACTACAACACTGTCTACTACTACTTTTTTACTCAGAAAAATCCTGTCCTTTTATCCGCAAATCTCAAATCTTCACTTCTAGTTATTCTCCCCCCCCAAAATTCCTTTTTTGTTTGTAGTATCTAAAAGAAATCTTTCTTTCATTAAAATAGTCTAAAGATCTCTTCTATTGTCTTTCATAGAAGTTTTTCTTTTTCTTTAGCACATTTCTCCCAACTTGCAGTTGTATTCTTATTTGTATGTTTATTTGTTTTAATTTCTTTCTCTCAGAATAGAATGGCCTTTTGTCTGAGGGCAGAAACCCAACATGTTTGGCTTACCATTACATACTCATTGTCTTGAAAAGTGCTGTTGCATTGTGGATGCTTCAAACTTATGATGAATTAATTAATGAAGATGCTATTCAAGAAGGAAAGCACAACTGAACTGAGAATTATTTATATGCTGCAAACTACAACCTCATACATATTATAGGATGAATACCAGTCCAGCTTTCTTGCAATAGTGGGGTTACCCAGGAGCATGGGATTTTCACTACTGAAACCAGGACCGTCTAGAAAATGAAAAGGATTGGCCATCCTTGCACATTAGAGGCATGATTTGCAAGACAATGGAGATCGTAATGTATGACTAGAATAGCACTAATAATAACCTCTACTCGTGTCATGCTGTTCAGTTTTAAACAGAATATTCAACTACATTATCTCCCTGTTCCTTCACACTTCTCTGAGATAGAAAGGTAAGAGACTACGACCCATATGTTATAGATGAGGATCCTGATACTCAGAAAGTTTAACAGATTTCTCTAGTCATTTGACTAATAAATATAGCCATGCTACTGGAAGCAATGCCTTAGAAAAGATGCCTATTACTCCTATGCCTGACCTAACACATCACTCTGTCTTAACAACTCACATAAGAATTAAACCTGTAACTTTGGCCAAATCAACACTACATTCCCAGTAACTAAGAAATCTGACACAAATAAATATTAACAGTCAACAAACCAGATAAAGACAAACTGTTATCATTTCTATAACATGCATAATATTTCTATGTCAGGGGTATTATCTCTGAACTGGTATTTTATCCAGGTCTTTGAAATTTTTTTAGCTGTATGTTTTTAATTTTCAGTGCAATGTTGTTATGGTTTTTAATTAATCGTTTCCTGACCGCTATCTCATTATATGTGTGATATGCATACTCTTTGAAGCTCACTTTATCATTTTGTGGCCCTTGTGTACAGAAAGAGCTTAACTAATGATAGGAATATTTTCCTTTATTCATTGTTCACTTCTGACAGATCCTTAAGAAACAGTCAACTGGAAGTAATTAGAAGTTACTAAAATATAAGAAAATGTAACCAGCAGGCAATAATATACAATGGCAAGAGGACAGTCTTCAATAAATGGTGTTGAGAGACCTGGACAGTCACATGCAAAAGAATGAAACTTTACCATTACCTTACACCATCCACAAAATTAACTCAAAATAAAGACTTGAATGTAAGACCACAAACCTTTAAACTCCTAGAAGAAAATATAGATGGTAAGTTTCCTGTATTTGCCCTGGCAATAATTTTTTGAACCTGATTACAAAGGCAAGAGCAACAAAAACAAAAATAAACAAATGGGACTACAGCTCTTCCTTGATGTATGTCCTCATAAAACCATCATCAATTGAAATATTGTAAGTTAAAAATGCATCTAATATACCTAACCTAGCGAACATTATAGCTCAGTCTAGCTTACATTAAACGTGTTCAAAACACTTATATTAGCCTACAGGTGGGACATCAAACACAAACTTTTTTTTTTTTAAGAAAGAATGCATGCACACAAGTGGGGGTGGGGCGGGGGGGGGGGGGGGGGGAGAAGGAGAAAGAGAGAATCTTAAGCAGGCTCCACGCCCAGTGTGGAGCCTGACACAGGACTCGATCTCAAGATCCTGAGATCATGATCTGACCTAAAATCAAGAGTTGGGCTCTTGACTGACTGAGCCACCTGGGTCCTCTTATAATAAAGTATTAAATATCTCATGGAATTTATTGAATACTGTGAAAAACAGAATGGATGTGTGGGTATGGAATGGTTTTAAGTGTACTGGATGATTACCCTTGTGATAAACTAGCTGACTGGGAGCTGCAGCTCACTACCCTGCCCAGCATCACAAGAGAGTATCATAGTTCATATCACTAGCCTGGGAAAAGATCAAAATTCAAAATTTGTTTTCACACCATTGTAAAGCTGCAAATTTGTACGCTGAACCATTACTGGTCAGGGACCGGTTTGTACACCGAAGTAAAAAGCTTCTGCACAGCAAAGGAAACCATCAATCAAAAGGCTACCTACTGAATGGAAGAAAAATTTGCAAACCATATATCTGACAAGGAGTTAATATCCAAACTATATAAAGTACTCATATAACTCAATAACAACAACAACAAAAACCCCACAATATTATTTAGAAATGGGCAGAGTATCTGAACATACATTTGCCCAAAGAAGATGTACAGATGGCCAAAAGGCAATGAAAAGATGTTCAATATCACTAACCAGGGAAACGCAAATCAAAACCACAATGGCATATCACCTCATACCTGTTAGGGTTTGTACTGTCAAAATAACAAAACAAAAACAACAACAACAACAACAACAACAACAACAAAAACAAGAAATAACATGTTAGCAAATATGTGAAAAAAAAAGGCACCCTCATGCACCACTGGTGGGAATGGAAATTGGTCATAGCCACAGAAAACAGCCTGGAGTGTCCTCAAAGATTTTTAATTGAACTACCATATCATCTAGCAATTCCACTTCTGCATATTTATCCAAAGAAAATGAAAACACTACTTTGAAAAGATATATGCACTCCTATGTTTACTGCAGCATTATTTACAATAACCAAGATATGGAAGCAATCAAAATGTCTATCAATAGATGAATGGATAAAGAAAATGCTGTATATATACACAATGGAATATTACTCAGCCACAAAAAATAATGTCATCTTGAGTTCTGGTCCAAGATGATGATATGGGAAGACCCTGAACTTACCTCCTCTATGGACGCACAAGATCTATAGAGCAATTTCTCCTGAAGAGCTGAGAGCTAAGTGAACAGCTTCAGCACAACAAAAGCTATAGAGACCACCCAGAGAACAACAAAAAATGGAGATACAGTAACAAAGGGAACCACCACTCCTAATATGAACTACAGTGGGAAGGGACAGTACAGGGAAACTGTGAGCGGATCCATCTGCCCTGGGGCACAGAAAAAAAGCTGCAGTTCAAAAGAGCAACTAGATTATAATTTCACCAAATGGCAGAGGAACTGCCAGAACCCTGTCTAGGTTGGAGGGGCTGAGGAGTGCCATGGTTTATGTTTGCCCTCCACTGTGATAGTGCAGTTAACAGCAAGGCTCTGGTTGCCTCCCCAGTAGGTCCTTGCCCTAGTCCTGGATGCCCTGGGGCAAAGAAAAAAAGCTGCAGTTTAAAAGAGCCCCAGAACTCCACCAACAGTGGGAAAGCTGCTAGAACTCTCTCCAGGTTGGAGGAGCTGGTGGGCACCACTGTTTCTGTTCTTTCTCCACCTTGATATCCTGGAGGGGAGCAAGGTCTGAGCACTATAGTGAGAGGACTGCCTCAGTGAGCTCTGGGTCCCTAGCCCACACCAGCCCTAGCTGTCCCGCCACAGCAACTCCAATGCAGCACATATGAGGACACCCCTGATCAGTGCTCACCATAGCTCCAGCCATCATGCCACGGTGACACAGATGTAAAGCACATTAGAACACTCCAGGCTCATATCACTTCAGCTCCAGATGGCTTGCTAAGGCAGCCCCAGTGCAGAGCACTCTGGGACCTCCTGGTTCATGCTTCAGCTGCAGCCACTCCACCAAGGCACGCACCCTGGTGTGGAACACCCTGGGAATGCCTGGCCCATGCCTTCTTCGGTTCTTCCTGTATGGAGCATGCCAGGATCCCTGGCTCACATCAGCCTTAGCTCCAATCATCCCACCAGGTACCCTCTGAGAGGAGAGCCCTTGCACCACACCAGCTCATGCCCACTTTAGTTACAGGTATCCTTCCAGGGCACTGCCTTTTGAGGAGTGCTCCAGGACCCCCCAACCCCAGCCTGTGCTCTACCTTGACTGTAGCTGCCCCATTAAGGCAACCCCTGCACAGAGTGCCCCAGGACCCCCTGGCCTGCCTTGGCTCTAGTCATCCCACCAGGGGCCCTTCTGGCCCAGGATACTCCAGCCCATTTCCACTTCAGCTCTAGCCATTCCATCAGGGAAGTCCCAGCATAGAGTGCCCTAGGACTCCCAACCCATACCAGACACAGCTCTAGCCAGCCAGCCAGTCACCAGGCACATAATCTACACAGGAGGTGACCATACACAAAGCCACTTCTTCAACTTTAGAAGTTCTTTGACCTAATTCAGGGAAACAAACACAGAAAGTCAAGCAAAATGGGGGAGACAGAAAGATACGCTCCAAACAAAAGAACAGGACAAAACCCCCCCAAAATAACTAAGTAAAACAAAGTTAAGCAATATGCCTCATAAAGCATGGGCTGGTGTGGTGCTAGGGCTCTCCTAAAGTAATGATCATAAAGATGCTCACCAGACTAGAGGTAAGAGTGGAAGACTCAGCAATAACTTCAACTGAGAGAAAGAAAATATAAAAAAGAACCAATTGGAATTGAAGAATACAATATCTGAAATAAAAAATACCCAGCAGGAATCAATAGTAGATTAGCAGATGCAAATGAACAGATCAACCATCTGGACAACAGAGTAATGGAAAGTAACCAACCTGAACAAGAGAAAGAAAAAAGAGTTTTAAAAAATTAGGATAGGTTAAGGAATCTCTTGGACAACATCAAGTGAACAAACGTTCACATTATAGGCGTCCCAGAAGGAAAAGAGAGAGAAAGGGTCAGAAAACTTACTTGAAGAAATAAGAGCTGAAAATTCCCCTAACCTGGGAACAGAAACAGACATTCAGGTTCAGCAAGCACAGAGAATCCCAAACAAGATGAATTTAAGGAGGACCATTCCAAGACACATAAAAATTAAAATGGCAAAAATTAAAGATAGAGAATTTTAAAAGCAGCAAAAGGAAAAAGATATGAACAGAAGAAACCGCATAAAACCATCAGCTGATTTTTAGCAGAACCTTTGCAAGCCAGAAAGTAGTGGGATGATGTATTCAAAGAGCTGAGAGGGAAAACGAAAAACGCTACAAGCAGGAATATTCTACCTGGCACGATTATCATTCAGAATTAAAGAAGAGATAATGAGTTTCCTAGACAAATTTTAAAGAAGTTTATCACCACCAAACTGGTCTTATAAGAAATATTTAAGAGACTTCTTTAAGTGGAAAAGAAAGGCTATATTTAGCAGTAAGAAAATTATCAGAGGACCTGGGTGGCTCAGTTGGTTGAGTACCCCACTCTTGATTTCAGCTCAGGTCATCATCTCATGGTTTTGCCCCTTCCCCACTTGTTCTCCCTCTCTCTCTCTCTCTCTCTCTCTCTCTCTCTCTCTCTGTGTCTCTCAAAAATGGATACATAAACATTTAAAAAGTAACAAAATCAATAAGAAGATAAAATATGACAACATATGCCTAAAACATGGAGGAGGGAATAAAAAAAGGTCTTTTAGAATGTATTTAACTTAAAAGACCATCAACTTAATATAGATTGATAGATTGCTATATACTCAGAATCTTATATATGAACCCATGTTAGCCACAAACCCAAAACCTATAATAGATACACAAAAAATAAAGAGAAAGAAAGCCAAGCATAACACTACAGAAAACCGTCAATCATGAAGACAGGGAGCAAGAGAAGAAGAAAGGAGCAGAGAAAAACTACAAAAACAACCAGAAAACAATGAAAAAAATGACAAGTACATACCTACTATCAACAATTACTTCAAATGTAAATGCTCTCAATGCTCCAATCAAAGAACAAAGTGTAGCAGAAGGGATAAAAACCAAGACCCAGTTGTATACTGCCTACAAGACACATTTCAGACCTAAAGACACATATAGACTGAAATTGAAAGGATGGAAAAAGATATACTACAAAAATAAACATGAAAAAAAAAACTGGAGTAGAAATACTTATATCTACAAAATACTTATATCTACAAAATAGACTTTAAAACAAAGACTGTAACAAGAGACAAAGAAGGACAATACATAAAATAAAGGGATCAATCCAATAAGAGAATTTAACAATTATGAATATTCACCCAACTTTAGAGCACCTAAATACATAAAGCAAATATTAACAGATATAAAGTGAGAAATTGATAGCAATATAATAATGTAGGAGACTTTAATACACCACTTATATCCATGCATAGATCATCCAGGCAGAAAAATCAATACGGAAATAGTGTCTTTGAAAACATCTTAGATATACACCACAGCACAGGGGAAGTGCCCTGCAGGTCCTCACCACACCAGGGACTATCCAAAATGACCAAGTGGAAGAATTCCCCTCAGAAGAATCTCCAGGAAATAACAACAGCTAATGAGCTGATCAAAAAGGATTTAAATAATATAACAGAAAGTGAATTTAGAATAATAGTCATAAAATTAATCGCTGGGCTGGAAAACAGTATACAGGACAGCAGAGAATCTCTTGCTACAGAGATCAAGGGACTAAGGAACAGTCACGAGGAGCTGAAAAACGCTTTAAAGGAAATGCAAAACAAAATGCAAACCACCACAGCTCGGATGGAAGAGGCAGAGGAGAGAATAGGTGAACTAGAAGATAAAGTTATGGAAAAAGAGGAAGCTGAGAAAAAGAGAGATAAAAAAATCCAGGAGTATGAGGGGAAAATTAGAGAACTAAGTGATACACTAAAAAGAAATAATATACGCATAATTGGTATTCCAGAGGAGGAAGAGAGAGGGAACGGTGCTGAAGGGGTACTTGAAGAAATAATAGCTGAGAACTTCCCTGAACTGGGGAAGGAAAAAGGCATTGAAATCCAAGAGGCACAGAGAACTCCCTTCAGACGTAACTTGAATCGATCTTCTGCACGACATATCATAGTGAAACTGGCAAAATACAAGGATAAAGAGAAAATTCTGAAAGCAGCAAGGGGTAAACGTGCCCTCACATATAAAGGGAGACCTATAAGACTCGTGACTGATCTCTCTTTTGAAACTTGGCAGGCCAGAAAGAATTGGCACGAGATTTTCAGTGTGCTAGACAGCAAAAATATGCAGCCGAGAATCCTTTATCCAGCAAGTCTGTCATTTAGAATAGAAGGAGAGATAAAGGTCTTCCCAAACAAACAAAAACTGAAGGAATTTGTCACCACTAAACCAGCCCTACAAGAGATCCTAAGGGGGACCCTGTGAGACAAAGTACCAGAGACATCACTACAAGCATAAAACATACAGACATCACAATGACTCTAAACCCATATCTTTCTATAATAACACTGAATGTAAACGGATTAAATGCGCCAACCAAAAGACACAGGGTATCAGAATGGATAAAAAAACAAGACCCATCTATTTGCTGTCTACAAGAGACTCATTTTAGACCTGAGGGCACCTTTAGATTCAGAGTGAGGGGATGGAGAACTATTTATCATGCTACTGGAAGCCAAAAGAAAGCTGGAGTAGCCATACTTATATCAGACAAACTAGACTTTAAATTAAAGGCTGTAACAAGAGATGAAGAAGGACATTATATAATAGTTACAGGGTCTATCCATCAGGAAGAGCTAACAATTATAAATGTCTATGTGCCGAATACCGGAGCCCCCAAGTATATAAAACAATTACTCATAAACAGAAGCAACCTTATTGATAAGAATGTGGTAATTGCAGGGGACTTTAACACCCCACTTACAGAAATGGATAGATCATCTAGACACACTGTCAATAAAGAAACAAGGGCCCTGAATGAGACATTGGATCAGATGGACTTGACAGATATATTTAGAACTCTGCATCCCAAAGCAACAGAATATACTTTCTTCTCGAGTGCACATGGAACATTCTCCAAGATAGATCATATACTGGGTCACAAAACAGCCCTTCATAAGTTTACAAGAATTGAAATTATACCATGCATACTTTCAGACCACAATGCTATGAAGCTTGAAATCAACCACAGGAAAAAGTCTGGAAAACCTCCAAAAGCGTGGAGGTTAAAGAACACCCTACTAACGAATGAGTGGGTCAACCAGGCAATTAGAGAAGAAATCAAAAAATATATGGAAACAAACGAAAATGAAAATACAACAATCCAAACGCTTTGGGACGCAGCGAAGGCAGTCCTGAGAGGAAAATACATTGCAATCCAGGCCTATCTCCAGAAAAAAGAAAAATCCCAAATACAAAATCTAACAGCACACCTAAAGGAAATAGAAGCAGAACAGCAAAGGCAGCCTAAACCCAGCAGAAGAAGAGAAATAATAAAGATCAGAGCAGAAATAAACAATATAGAATCTAAAAAAACTGTAGAGCAGATCAACGAAACCAAGAGTTGGTTTTTTGAAAAAATAAACAAAATTGACAAACCTCTAGCCAGGCTTCTCAAAAAGAAAAAGGAGATGACCCAAATAGATAAAATCATGAATGAAAATGGAATTATTACAACCAATCCCTCAGAGATACAAACAATTATCAGGGAATACTATGAAAAATTATATGCCAACAAATTGGACAACCTGGAAGAAATGGACACATTCCTGAACACCCACACTCTTCCAAAACTCAATCAGGAGGAAATAGAAAGCTTGAACAGACCCATAACCAGCGAAGAAATTGAATCGGTTATCAAAAATCTCCCAACAAATAAGAGTCCAGGACCAGATGGCTTCCCAGGGGAGTTCTACCAGACATTTAAAGCAGAGATAATACCTATCCTTCTCAAGCTATTCCAAGAAATAGAAAGGGAAGGAAAACTTCCAGACTCATTCTATGAAGCCAGTATTACTTTGATTCCTAAACCAGACAGAGACCCAGTAAAAAAAGAGAACTACAGGCCAATATCCCTGATGAATATGGATGCAAAAATTCTCAATAAGATACTAGCAAATCGAATTCAACAGCATATAAAAAGAATTATTCACCATGATCAAGTGGGATTCATTCCTGGGATGCAGGGCTGGTTCAACATTCGCAAATCAATCAACGTGATACATCACATTAACAAAAAAAAAGAGAAGAACCATATGATCCTGTCAATCGATGCAGAAAAGGCCTTTGACAAAATCCAGCACCCTTTCTTAATAAAAACCCTTGAGAAAGTCGGGATAGAAGGAACATACTTAAAGATCATAAAAGCCATTTATGAAAAGCCCACAGCTAACATCATCCTCAACGGGGAAAAACTGAGAGCTTTTTCCCTGAGATCAGGAACACGACAGGGATGCCCACTCTCACCGCTGTTGTTTAACATAGTGCTGGAAGTTCTAGCATCAGCAATCAGACAACGAAAGGAAATCAAAGGCATCAAAATTGGCAAAGATGAAGTCAAGCTTTCGCTTTTTGCAGATGACATGATATTATACATGGAAAATCCGATAGACTCCACCAAAAGTCTGCTAGAACTGATACATGAATTCAGCAAAGTTGCAGGATACAAAATCAATGTACAGAAATCAGTTGCATTCTTATACACTAACAATGAAGCAACAGAAAGACAAATAAAGAAACTGATCCCATTCACAATTGCACCAAGAAGCATAAAATACCTAGGAATAAATCTAACCAAAGATGTAAAGGATCTGTATGCTGAAAACTATAGAAAGCTTATGAAGGTAATTGAAGAAGACTTAAAGAAATGGAAAGACATTCCCTGCTCATGGATTGGAAAAATAAATATTGTCAAAATGTCAATACTACCCAAAGCTATCTACACATTCAATGCAATCCCAATCAAAATTGCACCAGCATTCTTCTCGAAACTAGAACAAGCAATCCTAAAATTCATATGGAACCACAAAAGGCCCCGAATAGCCAAAGGAATTTTGAAGAAGAAGACCAAAGCAGGAGGCATCACAATCCCAGACTTTAGCCTCTACTACAAAGCTGTCATCATCAAGACAGCATGGTATTGGCACAAAAACAGACACACAGACCAATGGAATAGAATAGAAACCCCAGAACTAGACCCACAAACGTATGGCCAACTCATCTTTGACAAAGCAGGAAAGAACATCCAATGGAAAAAAGACAGCCTCTTTAACAAATGGTGCTGGGAGAACTGGACAGCAACATGCAGAAGGTTGAAACTAGACCACTTTCTCACACCATTTACAAAAATAAACTCAAAATGGATAAAGGACCTAAATGTGAGACAGGAAACCATCAAAACCTTAGAGGAGAAAGCAGGAAAAGATCTCTCTGACCTCAGCCGTAGCAATCTCTTACTCGACACATCCCCAAAGGCAAGGGAATTAAAAGCAAAAGTGAATTACTGGGACCTTATGAAGATAAAAAGCTTCTGCACAGCAAAGGAAACAACCAACAAAACTAAAAGGCAACCAACGGAATGGGAAAAGATATTTGCAAATGACATATCGGACAAAGGGCTAGTATCTAAAATCTATAAAGAGCTCACCAAACTCCACACCCGAAAAACAAATAACCCAGTGAAGAAATGGGCAGAAAACATGAATAGACACTTCTCTAAAGAAGACATCCGGATGGCCAACAGGCACATGAAAAGATGTTCAGCGTCGCTCCTTATCAGGGAAATACAAATCAAAACCACACTCAGGTATCACCTCACGCCAGTCAGAGTGGCCAAAATGAACAAATCAGGAGACTATAGATGCTGGAGAGGATGTGGAGAAACGGGAACCCTCTTGCACTGTTGGTGGGAATGCAAATTGGTGCAGCCGCTCTGGAAAGCAGTGTGGAGGTTCCTCAGAAAATTAAAAATAGACCTACCCTATGACCCAGCAATAGCACTGCTAGGAATTTATCCAAGGGATACAGGAGTACTGATGCATAGGGGCACTTGTACCCCAATGTTCATAGCAGCACTCTCAACAATAGCCAAATTATGGAAAGAGCCTAAATGTCCATCAACTGATGAATGGATAAAGAAATTGTGGTATATATACACAATGGAGTACTACGTGGCAATGAGAAAAAATGAAATATGGCCCTTTGTAGCAACGTGGATGGAACTGGAGAGTGTAATGCTAAGTGAAATAAGCCATACAGAGAAAGACAGATACCATATGGTTTCACTCTTATGTGGATCCTGAGAAACTTAACAGGAACCCATGGGGGAGGGGAAGGAAAAAAAAAAAAAAAAGAGGTTAGAGTGGGAGAGAGCCAAAGCATAAGAGACTGTTAAAAACTGAGAACAAACTGAGGGTTGATGGGGGGTGGGAGGGAGGGGAGGGTGGGTGATGGGTATTGAGGAGGGCACCTTTTGGGATGAGCACTGGGTGTTGTATGGAAACCAATTTGTCAATAAATTTCATAAAAAAAAAAAAAAAAAAAAGAAAACATCTTAGACCAGATGGACTTAACGGATGCATACAGAATATCCCATCCTAAAACAGCAGAATACACACTGTTTTCAAGTACACAGGGAACATTCTCCAGGATAAATCACATGTTAGGCCACATAATAATCTCAATAAATTGAAGAAGACTGAAATCATATCATGCATCTTTTCTGACTACAATGGTATGAAACCAGAAGTTAATAATCCTCATAGAAAAACTGGAAAAAACACAAATGCATGAAGGCTAAAAAACATGCTACTAAACAGCCAAGGAGTAAATGAAGAAATCAAAGAGAAAGTTAAAAATACATGAAGACAAATGAAAACAAAATAGTATAAAATCTTTGAGATACAGCAAAAGTAGCACTAAGTGGAAAATTTATAGCAATATAGGCCACCTCAAGAAAAAAAGAAAAATTTCAAATAAACACTCTAACCTTGAACTTAAAGGAACTAGAGAAAGAATAACAAAGCCCACGATTACTAAAAGGAAGGAAATAATAAAGATTAGAGCAGAACTAAATGGAATAGAGACGAAAAAAAATAGAAAATATGAATGAAACCAAGACCTGGTTCATTGCAAAGAAAAACAAAATTGATAATTCTTTAAGAAAAAAAGAGAGAGGACACAAATAAACAAAATTTGAAATTAAAAAGGAAAAGTAACAATCACCATCCCAGAAATATAAAGAATTATAATAGAATGCTATTTATAAAAAGTATGCCAGCAAATTGGATAACTTAGAAGAAAGGGACAAATTCCTAGAAACGCAAATCTTTCAAAACTGAATCAGGAAGAAACACAAAATCTGAACAGACAAATTACTAGTAATTAAATTGAATTAGTAATCAAAAAAAAAAAAAAAACAAAAAACTCCTAACAGACAAAAATTCAGTACCAGAGGGACTAGATTTACCAGATAAATTCTACTAAATATTTAAAGAAGAGTTAATATCTGTTCTTTTCAAACTATTCCAAAAAATAGAAGAGGAATAAAAGTTTCCAAAGACCCTATAAAACAAATAAAACAAAACAAAATGCGCTATAGGCCAAAATCCTTGATGAATATAGCTGCAAAAAAATCCTCAACAAAATAGTAGCAAACTTAATTCAACCATACATTAAAATAATGATTCACCGGGGCGCCTGGATGGCTCGGTCAGTTGGGCGGCCAACTTTGGCTCAGGTCATGATTTTGCAGTTCCTGAGTTCAAGTCTGTTGTCAGGCTCTGTGCTGAGAGCTCAGACGGTGGAGCCTGCTTCAGATTCTGTGTTCCTTTCTCTCTGCCCTCCCCACTCGTGCTCGGTCTCACTCTGTCTCTCAAAAATAAATGTTAAAAAAAATTTAAATGATGATTCACCATGATCAAATGGGATTTATCCAGGGATGCACAAATGGTTCAATATTCACAAATCAATCAACATGAAACATCACATCAATAAAACAAAAGATAAAAATCATATGATCATCTCAATAGTTGCAGAAAAGCATTTGACAAAATTCAATATCCATTCATGATTTAAAAAATCTCAACAAAGTGGGTTTAGAGGGAAAATCCCTTAACATAATAAAGGCCATATATGAAAACATACAACTAACAACATACTCAGTGGTGAAAAACTAATAAGTTTTCTTCTAAGATCAGGAATAAGACAAGAATGGAAGAAGATAGATAGTACTCAAAGTCCTAGCCACAATAATCAGACAAGAAAAAGAACTAAAAGGCACCCAGAGTGGTAAGGAGGAAGTTAAACTGTCATTATTTGCAGATGCTATGATAATATATATAGAAAACCCTAAAGACTCCACCAAAAGTTGTTATAAATAATGAATGAAGTCAGTAAAGTTTCAGGATACAAAAGATACACAGAAATCAGTTGCATTTCTATACCCTAATAACAAAGTCACAGAAAGAGAAATTAAGAAAACAATTACACTCCTGTATCCCTTGGGTAAATCCTTAGCAGTGCTATTGCTGGGTCATAGCGTAGGTCTATTTTTAATTTTTTGAGGAACCTCCACACTGTTTTCCAGAGCGGCTGCACCAGTTTGCATTCCCACCAACAGTGCAAGAGGGTTCCCGTTTCTCCACATCCTCTCCAGCATCTATAGTCTCCTGATTTGTTCATTTTAGCCACTCTGACTGACGTGAGGTGATATCTGAATGTGGTTTTGAGCGATGTTGAGCATCTTTTCATGTGCCTGTTGGCCATCTGGATGTCTTTTTTTTTTTAATTTTTTTAATGTTTTTTATTTATTTTTGAGACAGAGAGAGACAGAGCATGACCGGGGTAGGGGCAGAGAGAGAAGGAGACACAGAACTGGAAGCAGGCTCCAGGCTCTGAGCCATCAGCCCAGAGCCAGACGCGGGGCTCAAACTCACGGAACGCGAGATCGTGACCTGAGCTGAAGTCTGACACTTAACCGACTGAGCCACCCAGGCGCCCCCATCTGGATGTCTTCCTTAGAGAAGTGTCTATTCATGTTTTCTGCCCATTTCGTCACTGGATTATTTGTTTTTCAGGTGTGGAGTTTGGTGAGCTTTTTATAGATTTTGGATACTAGCCCTTTGTCCTATGTCATTTGCAAATATCTTTTCCCATTCCATTGGTTGCCTTTTAGTTTTGATTGTTTCCTTTGCTGTGCAGAAGCTTTTTTATCTTCATGAGGTCCCAATAGTTCATTTTTGCTTTTAATTCCCTTGCCCTTGGGGATGTGTCAAGTAAGAAATTGCTGCAGCTGAGGTCAGAGAGGTTTTTTCCTGCTTTCTCCTCTAGGGTTTTGATGGCTTCCTGTGTCACATTCAGGTACTTTATCCATTTTGAGTTTGTTTTTGTGAATGGTGTAAGAAAGTGGTCTAGTTTCATTTTTTTGCATAGGGGCACTTGTACCCCAATGTTTATAGCAGCACTCTCAACAATAGCCAAATTATGGAAAGAGCCTAAATGTCCATCAACTGACGAATGGATAAAGAAATTGTGGTTTATATACACAATGGAATACTACGTGGCAATGAAAAAGAATGAAATATGGCCATTTGTAGCAACGTGGATGGAACTGGAGAGTGTGATGCTAAGTGAAATAAGCCACACAGAGAAAGACAGATACCATATGTTTTCACTCTTATGTGGATTCTGAGAAACTTAACAGAAGTCTATGGGGGAGGGGAAGAAAAAAAAAAGAGGTTAGAGAGGGAGAGAGCCAAAGCATAAGAGACTCTTAAAAACTGAGAACAAACTGAGGGTTGATGGGGGGTGGGAGGGAGGGGAGGGTGGGTGATGGGTATTGAGGAGGGCACCTTTTGGGATGAGCACTGGGTGTTGTATGGAAACCAATTTGACAATAAATTTCATATTAAAAAAAAGAAAAAGAAAACAATTACATTTACAACAGCATCGAAAAGAACAAAATACCTAGGAATAAATTTAGCCAAGGAAATAAAAGATTTGTACTCTGAAAATTATAAAACACTAATAAAAGAAATCGAAGAAGACACAGACAGAAAGATATTCCATGCTTATGAATTAGGAGAATTGATACTATTAAAATGTCCATACTACCCAAAGTAATCTACATATTCAATGTAATCCCTATTTTTTTTTTTTTAATTTTTTTTTTCAACGTTTATTTATTTTTGGGACAGAGAGAGACAGAGCATGAATGGGGGAGGGGCAGAGAGAGAGGGAGACACAGAGTCGGAAACAGGCTCCAGGCTCTGAGCCATCAGCCCAGAGCCCGACGCGGGGCTCGAACTCACGGACCGCGAGATCGTGACCTGGCTGAAGTCGGACGCTTAACCGACTGCGCCACCCAGGCGCCCCGCAATGTAATCCCTATTAAGATAGCAACAGCACTTTTCATAGTAGAGTAAGTAATCCAAAAATTTGTGTGGACCTACAAAAGACCCCAAATAGCTAAAGTGATTTTTGAGAAAGAAGAACAAAGCTGGGAGTACCTCGAAACTCCAGATTTCAAGATTTACCACAAAGTTGTAGTAATCAAAACAGTATGGTACTGGCACAAAAACAGACCACAGAGCAACAGAACAGAACAGAGAGCCCAGAAATAAACCCACACTTACATAGTCAATTAGTCTATGACAAAGGAAGCAAAAATATACAATGAGGAAAAGATGGTCTTTTCAACAAATAGTGCTGGGAAAACTGGATAGCTGCATGTAAAAGAATAAAACTGGACCATTTTCTTACACTGTACACAAAAATAAACTCAAAATGGATAAAGGACTGAATATGAGACCTGAAACCATAACATTTTTAGAAGAAAACATAGGCATTAATTCTTTGACATCAGCCATCATGACACTTCTAGAAATGTCTCTTCAGGAAAAGGAAACAAAAACAAAAATAAATTATTGGAACCACACCAAAATAAAAAGCTTATGCAGAGTGAAGGAAACTATCAACAAGACAAAAAAGAAATCTACTGAATGAGAGAAGATATTTGCAAATTATATATCCAATAAGAGGTTAATATCCCATATATATAATGAACTTATGCAACTCAACATCAAAAATCAAATAATCCAATTTAGGGGCGTCTGGGTGGCTCAGTCGGTTAAGCAGCTGAGTTCGGCTCAGGTCATGATCTCATGGTTCGTGAGTTCGAGCCCCACATCAGGCTCTGTGCTGACAGCTCAGAGCCTGGAGCCTGTTTCAGATTCTGTATCTCCCTCTCTCTCTGCCCCTCCCCTGCTCCTGCTCTTTCTCTGTCTCTCAAAATATAAACAAATGTTAAAAAAAATTTTTTAAATAGGCACCGGCCCTGAATAGACATTTTTCCAAAAAAGACATGCAGATGGCCAACACATGAAAAGATGCTCAGCATCATTAATCATTGGGGAAATGCAAATCAAAGCCAAAATGAGATATCACCTCATACCAGTCGGAATGGCTAGTATCAAAAGGCCAAGAAATGACAAGTGTGGGTGAGGATACGGGGAAAAGGGAACCCACATACTATTTGTGGGAATGTAAATTGGTGTAACCACTGTGGAAACATAGTACAGAGGTTCTTCAAAAAATTAAAAATACATCTCCCTCTCTTCTCTCTCCTCTCTCTTCTCTGTCTTTCTCTCTACCTCTCCCCTGCTCGTGCTCTCATTAAAATAAAAATTAAGTGAAGTAAAAAATTAAAAATAGAAACAGCATATGATCTAATAATTCCACTACTGGATATTAACTCAAAGAAAATAAAATACTAATTCAAAAACATATATACACCCCTGTGTTTACTGGAGAATCATTTACAATAAGCAAGATATGGAAGTAACTTAAATGCCCAGCAATATAGGAGTGGAAAAAGAAGTGATATATAATGGAATATTACTCAGCCATAAAAAGTATGAGATCTTGCCATTTGTGACTACATAGATGAACCTGGAGGGTATTATGTTAAGTGAAATCAGTCAGACAGGGAAAGACAAATATCATGATTTCACTTATAAATGTAGAATCTGGAACATAAAACACATGAAAAAATGAATGAAGAGCAGAAAGAGACCCACAGACAACAAACTGACGGGGGTTTGGGGTTGCGGGTGTGTCAAAATAGGTGAAGAAGAGTGGAAGATACATGCTTTCAGTTATGGAATAAAGTCACAGAGATAAAAGGTACAGTATAGGGAACAGAGTCAATAGTATTACAATAGCATTGTAGGGTGACAGATGGTAGCTACACTTGTGGTGAGCATAACATAACTTACAGACGTATTGAATCACTATATTGTACACCTGAAACTAGTGTAATATTGTGTATCAACTACACATCAATTAAAAAAAAAAGAACGCAATTTTGCCATTTGGGACAAGGATAGACCTTATGTATATTATGCTAAGTGAAATAAGTTAGACAGAGAAAAAGAAATACCATATGATGTTACTTATATGTGAAATCTGAAAAACCAAACAGATGGGCAAAATAAATCTCATAGATACAGAGAACAGATTGTCGATTGTCAGAGGGGAGGGGGTTGGGAGGTGGGCAAAATGGGAGAAGGGGATCAAGAGATACAAAGTTCTCATAAAATAAATAAGTCATGGGGATGTAATGTACAGCATGGTGACTATAGTCAATAATATTATATTGCATATTTGCAAGTTATTAAGAAAGTAGATCTTGTAAAATAAGAAATTATAAGAAAAAATGTTTTGTAATTATTTATAGTGACAGATGACAACTAGACATGTTGTGGTGATAATTTTGACATTTACACAAATATTGAATCATTATGTTATACACCTGAAACTAATATAATGCTATATGTTAATTACACTTAAATTTGTTTTAAAAAGTAACCAATAAAAAGGTATTAAGACAAAGAAATAGATCTTAGGTCAAGGATCTAAAAGGGTGGTTTTTAACCAGTCACAGTACACCAAATAGAAATAAAAGTAACTATTTAAAGATTGTGGCTATTTTCTTTAAAAATTGTGTCCTTTGTGACTGCAAAGAGGAAACCATTCCTCTTTAATTGTCTTCTGAGTGAGATAGTCTGGCAAGGAAGACTAAAGGTCAAAAATGAAGATCTATAAACTGCAAAGAGATGAAATATTAGAATGAGTCAATGCTTACTTGTCTTCATGTTAGAGAACTTTAACCTCTAGTTCACTTGAGGAAGATTCTTACAGTGGATACAAAACCCATTAGGAATTAAACCAAAGCATACAGTGTATGGAGAGAAGAAAATCTTCCACAAATAAATTGGTTAGAGAAGATCTATATCATCTTTTCCCGAATTTAGTTGGAAAAGGAAAGACAGAAAGGAAGCGATTGACCTGAAACTGAGAAATTACATTACCGTTGATCTCAAATTTTAGGAAGAAGCAATCTACTTGGATAATCACAAACTGTGAATAAGGAAAATAAAGTTTCTTTCAATGGTCAGCATGCTTGCAGCTTTGGCTGACAAGTGTAATAATGGTTTTCCAAACAAGAATGAGCCTCTGACCTTGCCCACATTTTCTGTTTTATGCAGATCTGAAGGAGTGAGCCACATTTGGAAAGCAGATGGGGTAGAAAGAGCAGTTAGCTCCCATTCTAATCCTCTTGTTTAGGACACTTCTCGCTTTTCATGGACTCTTACTTATTTTTATTTCAAAGTACTAAACGTTCTTTAGCTTGCAAAATGATCATTTTTCATACATGGATGAAAAGAAAACAACAAGAATTCTTGTCATCAAGGTGATTTTATGTCAAGCCTGTGAAGAAAAGTTGAAGAATGAAAGGCCTGCTACTAATAAGTGATTTTAACAATCCTCCACACACATTAATCTTACAATTAATCAAAATCAGAAAGAAACAGACTTTTGAAAGGACAACAGCTGTAAAGTGCTTAAATTTGGATAAAGGTCTAGATATCTTCAGATATGGCATGTAATAACACAGCATGTGAAAATCAGGGGAAATATGTGAATAATGGGTTAGATTATGCAAGGAGAGAAACATTCCTAGTATAATTTGTAAAGATGATCATAAATGTGCAAGAAATAGCAGTAAAGAATTAAACTCTCCAAATAAAGCAAAAATAACAGTATTAACATTAGGCAAAGTCAAACACACAAAGTATTAAAGTAAGGTCATTATTGATTGATCAAAGGCAGCATCAAAACTGAAAGCAAAATAGATGCACTATTACAGATGAATAATGTAGCCACAGAAACATCAATAAAAACACTACGAGACACAAGAAAGAGAAATAGATATAATTACTATAGTGATAGAAGATTTTAACAATCCATCTAAAAAATGTGATAAACTACAATTATAATTAATTTCATGGACTTAAATATCTCATTAACAAAGTAAATGAATAAACAGAACTCATTAAAAATTTATATTCTTAAATGTTTATTATTTTAAAATAGAGAAAATAAATCAAAATAATGTCCAATTCAAGAATTTTATTTTTTAATTAAGTTTTTTTTAATTCCTGTACAGTTAACATACACTGTTATATTACTATCAGCTGTATAATATAGTGATTCAACAATTCTGTACTTCATGACTCAGTTCTTATCATGATAAATGTACTCTTAATCCCCTTTACCTATTTCACTCATCCCCCCCCAACCACCTTCCCTCTGATATGCTTTATTTTAAATGAGTACCCTCAGTTAAAAGTATTATTTTTTTCAACAAGAACATTTTTCACTTGAAGCATACTTTAGAAAACATGGTTCTAAAAGATATATATAAAACATTCCATCCAAGAAAAATAGAATACACATTTTCTTCAAGGACACACAGAAGAATCCCCTGGTTAAATTGCATAAAAAGAGACACAACAAATATTACAAATTTAGAAGACTGAAATCATACCAAATATACTTTCCAATTGCAATGGTACAACACTAAAGATCAAACATAAAACAAAGCTGGAATATCTTCATTGTAAATATTAAATATTTAATATGTAAATATTAACACACTACTTCACAAGCAATGGGCCAAATAAGAAATCAACTGGCAAATCAAAATATGTCTCAAAACAAAAGGAAAAGAAACACAATATTCCAAAACCTATGGGATGTTAGAGTGAAATTTATGCTATAAATGCTTGTATTAAGAAAAGAAGTTCATATAGACAACATTACACCACAAGGAAGTAGAAAGAAGGATCTTAGCTGAAATTTAGTAGAAAAAGGAAATAATAAAAAAAATCAGAAATAAATAAAATAGAGACCAGAATAAACAATAACATAAAATTGAAAGTATCCTTTGGATAGATTCCTATTAGTACTATTTCTGGGTCATAGGGTAATTCTATTTTTAATTTTTGGAGGAACCTCCACACTGTTTTCCAGAGTGGCTGCGCCAGTTTGTATTCCCAAGAACAATGCAAGAGGGTACCCCTTTCTCCACATCCTTACTAACATCTGTTAGCACCCTGGGTTGTTTATTAGCCACTCTGACCAGTGTGAGGTGGTATCTCATTGTGGTCTTGATTTGTATTCCCTGATGATGAGTGATGAATGTTGAGCAATTTTTTCATGTGTCTGTTAGCCATTTGGAAGTCTTCTTTGGAAAAATGTCTATTCATGTCTTCTGCCCATTTCTTCACTGGATTTTTTGTTTTCTGGGTGTTGAGTTTGGTAAGTTCTTTATACATTTTGGATACTAACCCTTTATTTGATATGTCATTTACAAATAACTTCTCCAATTCCATTGGTTGCCTTTTAGTTTTGTTGATTGTTTCCTTTGCTGTGCAGAAGCTTTTTATCTTGATGAGGTCCCACTAGTTCATTTTTACTTTTATTTCCCTTGCCTTCAGAGATGTGTCAAGTAAGAAGTTCCTGCATCCAAGGTCAAAGAGCTTGTTGCCTCTTTTCTCTTCTAGGATTTTGATGGTTTCCTGTCTCACATTTAGGTCCTTCATCCATTTTGAGTTTATTTTTGTGTATGGAGTAAGAAAGTGGTCCAGTTTCATTCTTCTGCATGTTGCTGTCCAGTTCTCCCAGCACCATTTGCTAAAGAGATTGTCTTTTTCCATTGGATACTCTTTCCTGCTTTGTCGAAGATTAGTTGGCCATACATTTGTGGGTCCCAATTCTGGGTTCTCTATTCTATTCCATTGGTCTATGTGTCTGTTTTTGTGCCAATACCATACTGTATTGATGATTACAGCTTTGTAATACAGCTTGAAGTCTGGGATTGTGATGCCTCTAGCTTTGGTTTTCTTTTTCAACATTACTTTGGCTATTTGGGGGTCTTTTGTGGTTCCATACAAATTTTAGGATTGTTTGTTCTAGCTTTGAGAAGAATATTGGCACTATTTTTTTTTATTCTTTTTTTTTATTTTATATATGAAATTTATTGTCAAATTGGTTTCCATACAACACCCAGTGCTCATCCCAAAAGGTGCCCTCTTCAATACCCATCACCCACCCTCCCCTCCCTCCCACCCCCCATCAACCCTCAGTTTGTTCTCAGTTTTTAACAGTCTCTTATGCTTTGGCTCTCTCCCACTCTAACCTCTTTTTTTTTTGTTCCTTCCCCTCCCCCATGGGTTCCTGTTAAGTTTCTCAGGATCCACATAAGAGTGAAACCATATGGTATCTGTCTTTCTCTGTATGGCTTATTTCACTTAGCATCACACTCTCCAGTTCCATCCACGTTGCTACAAAGGGCCATATTTCATTTTTTCTCATTGCCACGTAGTATTCCATTGTGTATATAAACCACAATTTCTTTATCCATTCATCAGTTGATGGACATTTAGGCTCTTTCCATAATTTAGCTATTGTTGAGAGTGCTGCTATGAACATTGGGGTACAAGTGCCCCTATGCATCAGTACTCCTGTATCCCTTGGATAAATTCCTAGCAGTGCTATTGCTGGGTCATAGGGTAGGTCTATTTTTAATTTTCTGAGGAACCTCCACACTGCTTTCCAGAGCGGCTGCACCAATTTGCATTCCCACCAACAGTGCAAGAGGGTTCCCGTTTCTCCACATCCTCTCCAGCATCTATAGTCTCCTGATTTGTTCATTTTGGCCACTCTGACTGGCGTGAGGTGATACCTGAGTGTGGTTTTGATTTGTATTTCCCTGATAAGGAGCGACGCTGAACATCTTTTCATGTGCCTGTTGGCCATCCGGATGTCTTCTTTAGAGAAGTGTCTATTCATGTCTTCTGCCCATTTCTTCACTGGGTTATTTGTTTTTTGGGTGTGGAGTTTGGTGAGCTCTTTATAGATTTTGGATACTAGCCCTTTGTCCGATATGTCATTTGCAAATATCTTTTCCCATTCCGTTGGTTGCCTTTTAGTTTTGTTGGTTGTTTCCTTTGCTGTGCAGAAGCTTTTTATCTTCATAAGGTCCCAGTAGTTCACTTTTGCTTTTAATTCCCTTGCCTTTGGGGATGTGTCGAGTAAGAGATTGCTACGGCTGAGGTCAGAGAGGTCTTTTCCTGCATTCTCCTCTAAGGTTTTGATGGTTTCCTGTCTCACATACAGGTCCTTTATCCATTTTGAGTTTATTTTTGTAAATGGTGTGAGAAAGTGGTCTAGTTTCAACCTTCTGCATGTTGCTGTCCAGTTCTCCCAGCACCATTTGTTAAAGAGGCTGTCTTTTTTCCATTGGATGTTCTTTCCTGCTTTGTCAAAGATGAGTTGGCCATATGTTTGTGGGTCTAGTTCTGGGGTTTCTATTCTATTCCATTGGTCTATGTGTCTGTTTTTGTGCCAATACCATGCTGTCTTGATGATGACAGCTTTGTAGTAGAGGCTAAAGTCTGGGATTGTGATGCCTCCTGCTTTGGTCTTTTTCTTCAAAATTCCTTTGGCTATTCGGGGCCTTTTGTGGTTCCATATGAATTTTAGGATTGCTTGTTCTAGTTTCGAGAAGAATGCTGGTACAATTTTGATTGGGATTGCATTGAATGTGTAGATAGCTTTGGGTAGTATTGACATTTTGACAATATTTATTCTTCCAATCCATGAGCAGGGAATGTCTTTCCATTTCTTTAAATATTCTTCAATTACCTTCATAAGCTTTCTATAGTTTTCAGCATACAGATCCTTTACATCTTTGGTTAGATTTATTCCTAGGTATTTTATGCTTCTTGGTGCAATTGTGAATGGGATCAGTTTCTTTATTTGTCTTTCTGTTGCTTCATTGTTAGTGTATAAGAATGCAACTGATTTCTGTACATTGATTTTGTATCCTGCAACTTTGCTGAATTCATGTATCAGTTCTAGCAGACTTTTGGTGGAGTCTATCGGATTTTCCATGTATAATATCATGTCATCTGCAAAAAGTGAAAGCTTGACTTCATCTTTGCCAATTTTGATGTATTGGCACTATTTTGATTGGGATTGCATTGAATGTGTAGATTGCTTTGGGTAGTATTGACATTTTAACAATATTTGTTCTTCTAATCCATGAGCATGGAATGTTTTTCCATTTCTTTGTGTCTTGTTCAGTTTCTTTCATAAGCTTTTTCTTTCTTTCATAGTTTTCAGGGTACAGATCTTTTACCTCTTTGGTTAGGTTTGTTTATTCCTAGGTATTTATGGTTCTTGGTGCAATTGTAAATGGGATCGATTCCAGGGGGAAAGTCTCAGTTTTCCCCCATGGATGATATTAGCTGTGGGCCTTTCATATATGACTTTTGTGATGTTAAGGTATGTTCCTCTATCTCGACTTTCTTGAGGGTTTTTATTAAGAAAGGATGCTGTATTTTGTCAAATGCTTTTTCTGAATCTGTTGACAAGATACTATGGTTTTTATCCTTTCTTCTATTAATGTGATGTAGCACATTGATTGATTTGTGAATACTGAACCAGCCCTGCAGCCCAGGAATAAATCTCACTTGGTCATGGTGAATAATTCTTTTAATACACTGTTGAATTTGATTTGTTAGTATCTTGTTGAGAATTTTCACATCCATGCTCATCAGGGGTATTGGCCTGTTATTCTCCTCTTTAGTGGGATCTTTGTCTGGTTTGGGAATCAAGGTAATGCTGGCTTTATAGAATGAGTCTGGAAGTTTTCCTTCTGTATCTATTTTTTGGAATAGCTTGAAAAGAATAGGTACTAACTTTGTTTTCAATGTCTGGTAGAATTCCCTGGGAAGCCATCTGGCCCAGGACTCTTATCTGTTGGGAGATTTTTGATAACCTATTCAATTTCTTTGCTGGTTATGGATCTGCTCAAGTTTTCTTCTTCCTGGCACACGTATCCCAATATTTATAGCAGCACTATCAACAATAGCCAAATTACGGAAAGAACGCAGATGTTCATCAACTGATAAATGGATAAAGAAGATGTGGTATATATATATATATATATATATATATATATATAGTGGAATACTACTCGGCAATGAAAAAGAATGAAATCTTGCCATTTGCAACAACGTGGATGGAACTGGAGGATATTATGCTAAGTGAAATAAGTCAGTCAGAGAAAGACAAATATCATGTTTTCATTAATCTGTGGAAGTTGAGAACCTTAACAGAAGACCATGGGGGAAGCAAAAGAAAAAAAAATAGTTACAGAGAGGGAGGCAAACCATAAGAGACTCTTAAATATAGAGAAAAAACTGAGGGTGTAAGGGGGTGGGGGTCAGGGAAAATGGGTGATGGGCATTGAGGAGAGCACTTGTTGGAATGAGTGCCGAATGATGTATGTAAGTGATGAATCACAAGAATCTACTCCCGAAGCCAAGAGCACACTGTATATGCTGTATGTTAGCAAACTTTTAAATAAATTATATTTTTAAAAAATGTAGAGAGAAGGGCACCTGGGTGGCTCAGTTGAGCATCTGACTCTTGCTTTCATCTCAGGTCATGATCCTGGGGTTGTGGGATCGAGCCCTGCATCAAGCCCCATGTCAGTCTCCACACTGGGCATAGAGCATTCTTGAGATTCTCATTCTTAGGAAGGCACTTGTTGGGATGAGCTCTGGGTGTTATATTTAAGTAATGAATCCCTGGATTCTTCTGAAACCAATACTACACTGTATGTCACCTAACTCAAATTTAAATGAATTAATTAAAAAAAGAAAGTAATGACTAATTTATCCAAAAAAATAAACAAAATAGGCAATACCTTAACTAAGTTGACTAAGGACAAAAAAGAAAACTCAAAAACCAAAATGAGAAATGGAAGAGAAAATGTAACAGATAACCACAGAAATACGTAGTATGATAGCAGATTACTATAAACAATTATATACTAACAAATCAAATAACTTAGGGAAAAAAAGAGATAATTCTCAAAAAAACACACAAGTTGCCGTAATTGAATCATGGATCTTGAATCCAATAAACAGGAAATCTTCTTAGACTAATAACAAGAATGCAAGTTGAATTAGGAATCAAAAATTTCCCAGCCCAGAAAAACCCAAGACCATATGGTTTCACTGGTAAATTCTACCAAACATTAAAGATAATAATAATAATTAATGACAATGTTTATCAAAATCTTACAAATGATAGAGGGAACGCATTCAAAATAGTGTCCAATTCACGAATTTTAAGAGAACAAGAAAAACAAGCAGAAGGACGTAATTAACATAAAACCAAATTAAAAAAAAAAAAAAAACAGAAAAAAAGAGGAATTATCAAAAACATAGCCTTCTTTCTCATTTGTCCTTCCCTGCCACCCTTTCTCCTCCACTGCTGCTGTCCCATGTTGAGATGGGTAACTAAAAAGTACCGCCACAGTTCGATGTAAAAGGCAGGACATCTACTTTCTGGAGATTCACCAGCTGCTGACACTTAGAAGGGACTGACTATTGAGTAATCCTCAGAAACCCAGTACACTGAACATTAAAATCTCCTTTCTTAGGGCACCTAGGTGGCTCAGTCGGTTAAGGATCCAACTTTGGCTCAGGTCATGATCTCATGGTTCATGAGTTTGAGCCCTGCGTTGGGCTCTGTGCTGACAGCTCAGACCCTGGAGCCTGCTTCAAATTCTGTGTCTCCCTCTCTCTGCCCTTTCCTCACTCACATTCTGTTTCTATCTCTCTCAAAAATAAATAAACATAAAAAAAGAAAGAAATCTCCTTTCTCTATCCCTCTAAACAGGCCCAGAACACATCATATTGGGATCAACCCCAGATCTCCAAAGAATTTTTAGATCTGGTATAGTGTTTAGGACAGAACAGAGGACTTTAATGGGATCCCAAATCTCTCATCGTCATTCTCCAAACAAATGTATGATTTGGAAACATTGACTCATTTTTTTTTTTAATTCCCAGATTATGTAATCATCACTTCAGAATGCATAGGCAAAAGACGGAGAAAGGAAAAAAAATATTAACTGAATTGGCAGTTAATGCCAAAATGCTCCTTTTTATCAACATATTTTTTTTTCTTTCCACCTTCACAGTATGAATGCATGATGCTTGATCAGTAAGTAGTCAAGGATGTATAGAACACACATACCCAGCAACTTTGCAATTTTAAAAGTAAGTGGAAATTTTAGTGACTAGAATTGAGGAATCATCTCTTGGCTAATTCATTTAGTTTAAACACTGCAACAGTTTGTTTGGCATCTGAACTACTCTACTTGTATAATGAATACAATTCAGACTAAAAAAACCCTCTACAATTAATCACTTAAAATTGTAATGATGAGTGTGTTAGTCAAAGAGAATATGCAGCTGATTTAGTCATATCACATAGACATGCTCTTTCGAAAAAAAAAACTATGAAATGCAAAAAGCTCCCAGAAACGTCGAAGTCATCTTAAAATCCTCCTTTTCTCTCAGTCTCCTCAACCTGTCATTTACCAAATATTGTCAGTTCTACCACTTTAATATCTTTGCCCCCCGCCCACTCTTCAGTTCCTACAGCCTATGATTTAGTTTAAGCTGTATCACTTTTTAACGTCTACCACAGTGGCTTCATACTTTATTTCTCTTCCTGCCTTCACCTCCAATTCAATCTCCACACCTGCCAGATATTTCTGATCTGATCTGATAATTTTGCAGCTTCCTATTGCCTTCAGAATACAAAATCCAGACAGCTTAGGATAGTATCCCAGGAGCTTCACAACCTCATGCCTGCAACTTCCCCTCCTCACCTCTCCCTACTATCTCTTCATTTTATTCTGCTGGCAGCATCTGTGGCCCCTTAAAATTGTCAAGCCTTCTTCCTCTTAGACTTTGTGCATGCTTTTGTCCTTCTTCCTAGAACATCCTTGCTCTCTTTCCTCCCTTGACCTTGCTGCTTCTTACTCATCTTTCAATTTGCAGGGTCAGTAGCTTTTCTTCTTACCACCTCCCATCCTATTCCATCTGAATTAAACTGCTGCTCTCCAGTGGGTTCTCATAGAGCCCTGGGGATATCTCCTCTACTGAGCACTAAAATTGTTTATTCTGATTCTCCTCAGGCAATAAATCCCCACAGCACTGAATGTGTCTTTGTCGTCTTCCTAAACCCAGAGGCTAGTACAATGCCAGGCATAGTAGCCATTCAAAAAGAATTTGTTGACTGAGTCATTCAATAAATACAGAGTTAGTTATTTGGTGGCTGTGTAATCTTGAGCAAAGTTCTTAACCATCTCGGTTTCTTCATCTATACAATTGGTGTAATATTACACTTTTCTTCTGTGATTTGTAAACAAAAACAAAAAGAAAGAAAGAAAGAAAGAAAGAAAGAAAGAAAGAAAGAAAGAAAGAAAGAACACCTAAATGAGATCATACCACAAAGCTCTTTGTTCAGGAAATATTGTCTAACAGATTTATGTTAATATTCCTAGTCTCCCACTTTTATTGGTAGTGTGACCTACTTTCACTGCATTACCTAGAGCAAATTTAATGATCTTTCCAAACTGCATCTTTCTTATCAATTAAGAATTTAATATTAGTGCTTCCCAATGATTTAATGGCATATGCACATAAAGATATAGCAGAACTTAGTGTATAGTAAATGCCTAATAAAAGTTTGCTATGATTATTATTGCTATTAATTTCTGGTCTAATAATATTAATGGCATAGGTTATAAACAATGCTGACTTTAGAAGTCAGCATCAGGGGCGCCTGGGTGGCTCAGTCGGTTGAGCGTCCGACTTCGGCTCAGGTCATGATCTCACAGCCTGTGGGTTTGAGCCCCGCGTCGGGCTCTGGGCTGACAGCTCAGAGCCTGGAGCCTGCTTCTGATCCTGTGTCTTCCTCTCTCTCTGCCCCTCCCCCCACTCTCACTTTGTCTCACTCTATCTCTCAAAAATAAATAAATGTAAAAAAAAAAAAAACTAAAAAAAAAAAAGAAGTCAGCATCAGAAGGTTCAAAACCTTCACTAGACCTGTAAAGGGATAAACTTTCTCAGACAAAAATTTAACACTTTCAGAAAAACAACATAAGTAATAAAAATTAATTAATTATTGTTATTAAAATGTGGGATTTACTTGACCCTAATGTTAAAAATTATTCTCAAGATTTATATCAGGTTTCTTCCTAGAATTGAAAGAACTTCGATGACAGGGCATAATAATAGCTAGCAATGCACATATCTAGGGCAATATATTTTTGACATTCTTCAACTATTTCAGAACATTAAGCATCAAGGGAAGCAGAAATAGCACAGACAAAAAAGAAAAAGAAATTAAGAATGACTTTAGAGAAAGCAAAGGAAATATGATTTTCATTTGACCTACATTTATACAGGGAAGTTCTGCAACAGAGAAATAATGAGGAAATTTTGGGTGCCCTCAATATATATTAAGTTCAATTTTTGCTATAAATTAGGAAAATTATTAGATTTTTTAAAAACCTTTAATTTGACGACTAGTTTTAAAGATCAAAAGGGTCTATTGCAAAAACAAATATTAAAGATTTGCTTACTCAAAAAGGAAGTTCATCTGAAATTGTTGCTTATGATCAGTTTTGACAGAGAACATGTCTGTTAACTGCCACAGCCAGTCTGAGGAATCATTATTTCCTATTTATTTATTTAACATCACTGATAAAGTTGGTATTGCATCAACCAGAGACAGCTTGGTGCCTGCCTTAAGGGTAGGGAATTTCAAAATGGAAAGAGGACACAGCCTTAATAAGTACATTATATTCATCTTTTGACTTCGGCTATCTTTGGCAGCTTCTCAGTGCAAATGTCATTTTTTTTTTTTTTTTACTGTAGTATCAACTAAAATACTGTAGAAAGGTTAGCAATGTTACTTCCAAAAGAAATTAAACAAGCCATGCTGATAAAGCTTTCATTGTTCTCCATTTACCTAAGTAGCTTGAAACCTTTTTTGGAAGAAGCTAGGGAGTGAAACATAAACATTTTCCTTAAGCAAAGCACATTCTTTTCAGAGCAGCACTAGTTACACTGAGATCTAACTTATCTAGATATAATTTTGAGGTTCTTAGATTATGGCTAGAGGGGCAGCGCAGATATATTTTAAATATTTCTTTTTGTGACAAGATTAGGGAACCAAAAATGGTAAACCATTGGCAGAGGGCTTGATTTGAAACCGAACACACCTTAGAGAATAAGCTTCTAGTTTTATGATCAGAGCTACAGAAGAACTGGTCATTCCACTAAACACAATCAGGAGGGGTGTATGTGTGTGTGAATGGGGGCAGGGGAAGGCCAGACAGAAAGGACAGAATTTGAAACATAAGCAGAAAGTGGAATTCACTACAAAGACAAATCCTGCATGAGAAAGGTAAGAATGATGAAGAAAATACCATGAACAAAATGGTTGCCTCCCACCCCAAATAGGTCTTCATGCAATTGCTCAGGAACTAAGAAATAGACTTTCTTTTCCTTCACATTTGCATCTCACAATGAGTTTCTTAGTTTTTTACAAATAAAAAAAAAAGTCATTTAGTAACCCCTTGGTTATTTTGTATATTTAAATTCCTTTCTTTTATTTTGGAAAATACACTACTGTCTATGAACTTTTCATTTTACAACGTCTAAGCATTAGGCTCAGAAAGCAAACTATTTTAGTCATTAAGTATTTCTGTTTCCTGGCATTTCATCATTTTTTTTGGTTTGAAACATTACTTATATATTTTCTTAGCATTTAACTTTTCATCTGCTAGTCTTATAACCCTAACAAGATCGCAAATCCTTGTGTCTTAATTCCCCTGTGTCCTCCATAGGACCGACCCAATGTCTTGTATGTAGATAATAACTAGTTTTAATTTGATCGAATTAGAACAATTTTAGGATGTAAATCAGAAATAAATAACAGCTTCATTTTAAAGTTAACAAGGACCAGGGTGCCTGGGTGGTTCAGTTGGTTGGGCGACCAACTTCGGCTCAGGTCATGATCTCGCAGTTTGTGAGTTCGAGCCCCGCGTCGGGCTCTGTGCTGACAGCTCAGAGCCTGGAGCCTACTTTGGATTCTGTGTCTCCCCCCTCTCTCTACCCCTCCCCTGCTTATGCTCTGTGTCTCTCTCTCAATAATAAATAAACATAAAAAAATTTTTAAAGTTAACATGAACCATCTAGAAAGAAAATAAGAAATGGTACTAGGAATAGATGGAAAACTAATACTCATTCAAAAATACTGGAATACCTTTCATGTGTCAAGTACTATTTGAGATTTTTGGGACATGCTGATGAACAAAACTGACAAAAAAATTTGCCCTCCATAAATAATATATATGTCAGAAGGTAGTAAATGTTACAGAGAAAAATAAAGCAGAAGTGTTAGGGGAGTACCAGGGGCAGAAATGTGGGGGAATGGGTTAGAGTTTTAATACGGTAGTCAGGGAAGGCTTCACTCAGAAGGTGGTATTTGAGCAAGACCTGGTGGAGGTGGGGAGTGATCCAGGGGAGTATCTGGGAGAATATTCCAGACAGAAAGAACAAGTCCAAAAAGCCTTGAGATAGAAGCATGTTATGTGTGTTCAAAAAATTGCAAGGCTGTCCCTGTGGGCTGAACACTGTAAATGGCCAGAGTGTTGTAGGAGATAATCTCAGAGAGACAGTAAGTTTGGAGGGAGGTACAGATCATGAAAGGCGTAATGGGCCATTGCAAAGACTTTTTTATTTGGCAGGGAGCAAGATGTGAACTTAGAAGAATTTAACAAGGGAAGTATTATCTGGCTAACTTTTACTTTAGGATCACTGTTTGCTTTATTGAAACTAGATTATGAAAGTGTAAGGGAGGGGCGCTGGGTGTTTCAGTCAGTTAAGCATCTGACTTTGGCTCAGATCATAATCTTACAGTGGCTCATGGGTTTGGGCCCTGTGTTGGGCTCTGTGCTGACAGCTCAGAGCCTGGAGCCTGCTTCAGATTCGGTGTCTCCCTCTCTCTCTGTCCCTCCCCTGCTCATGCTCTTTCTCAAAAATAAAAAAAATAATAAAACATAAAACATTAAAAAAAAGAGAAAGAAAGAAAGAAAGAGAGAGAGAGAGAGAAAGAAAGAAAGAAAGAAAGAAAGAAAGAAAGAAAGAAAGAAAAGAAAAGAAAGAAAAAAGGAAAGAAAGTGTAAGGGAAACCAGTCAGGAAGAATGACAACAATCTAAGCAAGAAATCCTGGTGGTCGGGACCAGATTGATAAGCAGCAGTAAAAGTAGTAGGGAGTAATTAGATTCTTACTATAGAAGTTAGAGTCAACAAGATTTGATGATATACAGTGGGAAAATAAGACAGAAATTATGGATGGCTAAACGCACTAAGAAACACTGTCTAAAACTTGGAAATAAGACAAAGGGATGACTATGTGTCCTTTCATATTAGGCCATTACTTCACAGGCCCTGACAGAGATGACTTAAGGCTATATAGGGCATGCACCAATGTTGTTGATTCACTATTTATTATTTTGAAATAATTTCACTACTGTGAAGTTACATGTTCACTTGTAAATTTTTGTCCAATAAAGATGCAAACATTTCCTATCCAGCAGAGAAGATAACCTCAACAGATTTATTGTCCTAAAGATTATTAACCATTATTTTTTCCAATTTAGCAAACTTACTTTTCTTGCTTTCCTGACTGACTACATAATTTCTGTCTTCTTTGAATCAGTTTTATCTCTGTTGAGTTTTTGATTCTTTTTGAATCAGCTTTACCACCCTGCTGTTTCCCACATATGTGAGCTAATACATTTTTGGCACATACTCATTTTATATTTGTATGAGTCATGTTCCTATCTCCTAAAAATTATATTTGATAAAGATTTTTGGTGTGAGCAATTGGAAGAATGAAACTACCATTTACTAAAGTGGAAGTCTTGAAAGAACAAAGTTTAGAGGGAAAATGATAATTCCATTTTGGGCAGATTAAGTTTAAGGTGCCTATTAGGTACCTGTGTCAAATGGAGATGTTGAATAACAAGCTGGATGGAAGCGTTTGAAAAAGGAAAGAGAGCTGTATTTAAGATACAAAACTGAGTGTCATCAGTGCTGCAGATGGTCTCGAAAGTTATGAGACTAAATGAGATCACTAAAGGAGACTAGCTAGAAAAAAACTCTATTTTCCCCTAAGGACTGAGCCTTGAGGCATGCCAGCTTTTAAAGTTCAGGCAAACAGGATGAACAAGAAAAAGAAGTGGCTAGGAAATTCAGGGGTTTATGCTGTCCCAGAAGCTAATTGAAGAAGGTGTTTCAAGTAGGATTTAAGAATCTATTCTGTCAAATGCAGCTGAGTACTCAAGTAAGATGAAGACTGAGAATTGACCACTGACTTCAGAAACATGCAAGTCCTTGGAGTCCTTAACCAAAATACTTTTGATGGAATTATGGGATTAAAAGCTTACTTGGAAAGAGTTCAAAGGACAATGAGAACAAAGCAATTGAAGAAAATAAATATAGACAACTCTAGGGTGCAATTTTGCTACACATGAAAAAGGAAAATTTCTATTCATTTATATGCTTATGTGAGTGATCAAACTGATGGTGAAAAGTGGATGGTGCTGGAGAACGAGGGGAAAATGCTTGGAACAAGTTCTTGAGTAGGTGAGAAGGAAGACAGCCTAATGTACAAGTTATAGACAACTTATCTCTTAGTATGGATTGTTCATTCATAGTAAGAGGAAAAGAGGCAAAGTATGTGGGCACAGATCCAGGCCTAGTTTCACTGTTATGCACATGAAGTAAGACTAGTCACCTTGACTATGTGCCTTTCTTCAGTCACATTTTGCCGTGCGTCACAGGTATAGGGTAGGCTGAAAGCTTAAGTGAAGAGCAGTTGGTTTTTGTCAGGAGATCGTGATGGAGCAAGGGAGGCTCTTGCTTGACTTGAGCTATACAAAGAAGTAATTATAATGATGGACCACAGAATTATACTGGAGAAGAGGAATTAAAAGTACATGAGGGAGTGATAGATAGTGAAAAAGGAAATAATAAGATCTAGTGAAATTAATGTTGAAGTTTGAGAACTCTAAGGAGTAAGCTATAAAAATCAGAGAACTCTTGAGAAGTCTGATTGCAGAGACTGTGCTCTTAATGATACCTTATAATGTCACGCAGTTGCCCAGCTGCTTATAAAGTTGCAATGCTTTTAACTGCCTTACATTATAGAAATGGAAAGCACTGTAGAAATATTTATTTTGTATACTAGACTGGATGGTCTTCTAAATAATCCTTTAAAGTAGTCATCTTGTCTACTCCCCAAAACGGCATTTCCTAAGTGAACAACACTCACCTTTTTGCCCTTTTCACCAAGAACACAAATATAAAGCAAAGTAAGCAATAGAGAAAGCTTGGCAACAGTAAAAACAAGGGGCTGACACATGAGAAGAGGAATACAGAACAAATCAAGTGGTGGGTGCAAAGAGAAGGGAAAGTTTTTAAAGGAAGTATCCAGGGAAGGGGGGAAAAGTGTGTTCAGGAGAATGAGAAAATAACCTTACATGGCTTTGCATAGGGATCAGAAAGCCTGCATACAGTGATGGAGTAGCTCATGGAAAGAATTACTCAAGAATGTATACTACAAGACAACAAAACAAGAGACTGATGAAACAATACAGCTAAGGTGTACTTGTCCCTCCTGGTTGGTAACTACTACAGATATCCTGGGACCAGGGGAGATTTGGGGTGTTTAAAATTACTTGCATTAACATCATTTACTAGAAAAATATTGCCTATTTGTAATTGATTGTGTAAAGTTTAACTATTGAATAGATTTATTAATCATTCTGTCTACATCATAACTCACGAATAATGAGTTTGTTTGTTTAAAACTTAAGTGCTACTTGTATTAGTAATGCCTGAACCCAAATGACCCTTGGGAACATAAAACTAAGCAGACAGCATCCAGGCTGGGATGGAGGTTCTCAAAGTGGTTCTGCTGATACCTTCTTTCTACAATATGGGGTTATAGATTTAGTATCTGAATATGTTTGGTTATACAATCATGCCTCTCTTGATATAAACCAAAGTGCTCATTCAAGAATTTGGCTCAACTTTTTTTTAATAGAGCATTAAAAAGATAGCAGTCACACCTAGATTAGTATCATGTAAATTTCTGTGATGACAGAAGTGGAAGAAAAATCCAATAAAAACAAATAAAAAAGATTTATATTAAATCTGCTTGTGAGGTGTCAGATAATTTCTTAAAGACCTGTCCACACCCTCTTTATGTAAAGGTAATCCCCTGTCACATTTTTCATAGTTTTAAAGGAAAAATATACTGAGAACACATGTTAATTGCATAATGTTAATTTTTTAATAAAGACAAAATGATTTGGGAGTGAAAGGTATTATTTAAACAATTCAATTAAGAAATGATCTTGAGCTGTCCTTAGTTCAGCAAACATGATTGAACATATACACCTTTGTCCTGCTCATTTAACTGGCAGGAAACATTGTTCCTTAATTCCAGTTTACGCATTCCTAGTCATTTTCGTAACAGCAGTGAGAAAAACCAAACAGTACATTTCTAGGGGATTATAGCATTTCTCAGGTACTCCTAATCACTTGAAGAGCATTACTAGGTGCAAGGCTTACGGCCAAAATATGCTAATTATGCACAATTGCACCGTCTATCTTTAAGGAAGGCATCTGAACAAGACAGAACAGTATCTCCACATATGTTCTATCCTATAAAGATTTTAAGGATTTATAGTTATCAAATAACTTGAAATTTTAGAAAGTATTCTTGATCACTTGTAGAAGAAGCCTTAGTCAAATTACAGTTTCATGACAATGATACTAGAAAACTAGAGTTTGTACTACTCTTTTACCTCCAAAAATGTAGTCCCACTGTCTACCTTGATGTATAAAATTTTCCATTTCGGACAGTTGAAGGATCTAGGCCCTTAATTCCCTGCATTCTCCACATATGCACACATCCCTTTGCCCACTCATCACATCCTTTGTAGTGTGTCTACTGTTAGTGTGTCTGGACTGTACTTTTTCTGTAAATTCTCTAAATCTTAATGAGCATGTGAGAATGCCTTACTCCTAGGCAGAAATCTCCATAAGTCATTTTCATTTCAGGGGCAACTAAGAATATTGGTCTGTTTCACAGACCTTAAAATGTGACCATGGCTTATGCTTGCCTCCTGAATTATAAAGCATCTCAGTATTTCCTTATAGAAAATGTCTGTTATTGCCCTTATTTATGTTTGTCAAATGTTTTGGATACTCCACATTTCTTCACATCAATTATTTCTCTTCAATTAACTTTGCAAAAGGAGAAAGTGACCACAAATGTCACTTGAGTTCTCTTTGTTCAGGTGTAGTCTTTGATAATATCTCTTCTTTACTTGATACACAAGTGGTCAGAACTCTGGCAATTAAAAGTGAGCAATGAGCCACTAACACATATTTAAACAACAACGAGTGTGTGCTGAGTGAAGAGAGTTAGTTGGCTTATAGAAACTGGGCATTAACTTCAGATGTGATTAGATACAACAGAATCTGAATTACATCATTAGTGCTCAGTTTCTTTTGATCTCTAAACTGTTTTCCTCCCCTGTCCTCTCCACTCTTAGACCACCTCAGCCCTCATCATGGCAAGACAGCTGCCAGAAGTCCCAAGTATACCATATTTCATGGGACCTACATCATCACTGATTGTAAGAAAATACATTTATGTATCAATAAGAAAAAATGCTGATCCTTTAATAATAACAGAATAGCTTGTTATGATGTTAATTATAAAATGTACCCCAATATCAGTGATGTTAAAATATGGATGAAAATAGGGCACCCTAGCCAATAATTTTTAAATAGCACATTAGTACTTGCGCTACTTGGTTTTAACAGGTTGCTGAGGACACAATCATAAATACATGGAAGCCATAAGCTATTGTGTTGGGGTTGTTTCACGTAGTTATTCAAATTTTGAAATATGACAACTTTTATAAAAGGTTGCTCTTTCTTATCTCTAAATACTTATTTTTCTTTTTTATATATGAAATTTATTGACAAATTGGTTTCCATACAACACCCAGTGCTCATCCCAAAAGGTGCCCTCCTCAATACCCATCACCCACCTTCCCCTCCCTCCCACCCCCCATCAACCCTCAGTTTGTTCTCAGTTTTTAACAGTCTCTTATGCTTTGGCTCTCTCCCACTCTAACCTCTCTCTTTTTTTTTTTTTTTTTCCTTCCCCTCCCCCATGGGTTCCTGTTAAGTTTCTCAGGATCCACATAAGAGTGAAACCATATGGTATCTGTCTTTCTCTGTATGGCTTATTTCACTTAGCATCACACTCTCCAGTTCCATCCACGTTGCTTGGGGAGCTTGAGTGGCTCAGTCGGTTTAGCATCTGACTTTAGATCAGGTCATGATTTCACGGTTCATGGGTTCAAGCCCCACATTGGGCACTATTCTGATAGCTCAGAGCCTGGAGCCTGCTTCAGATTCTGTGTCTCCCTCTCTCTCTGCCCCTTGCCTGCTCATGCTCTATCTCTAGAAAATGAATAAATGTTAAAATAAATAAATAAAAATTATTGGCTTATACTATATTTTTCTTAAACTGGTAATGTTTTCATAAAGTTTATAATAAAATGTTCTTCAACCCAAAAAAAAAAAAAAAAAGAAAACAGGGCACCCTAGAATCAATGAAACATAAGCCATTTTCTCAGCAACTCCAAGGTAATAGTAGAATTTATAACCCTTATCAGGTAGAGCTGCTTTTAAATAGGATTGAGCCTGGGGCACCTGGGTGGCTCAGTCACTTAAGCGTCTGACTTTGGCTCAGGTCACGATCGTACATTCTGTGAGTTCAAGCCCCACATAGGGCTCTGTGCTGACAGCTTGGAGCCTGGAGCCTGCTTCGGATTCCGCGTCTCCCTCTCTCTCTGGCCCTTCCCTTCTTGAGCTCTCTATCTCTCTCTGTCTCTCTCTGTCTCTCTCAAAAATAAATAAACATTAAAAAAAATTTTAAATAGGACTGAGCCTATCTCTGAATGGATTAGAGTGGCTGGCCAGAAAAATAGTATATAGTGATCAACCTTATTCAAGTCCCTTGGGCTAAGAGTGGGAAAGGGGTAGTTTCCACAAGAAAAAAGATCTTTTTCAGAAGAGATTGTGACTTCCAGGAAGACAAAATATGACAACAAACATGCAATATAAACCTCCATAATAATAAAACCATGGAACATCTGACTCATTGAATAATTATAAATGTTTTCACTAAATATTTGATTTCTATTGCAAGAAGAATATTTAGAACTCTAGGCATAGAGAAAGAAAGATTACATTTTGGGAGCTGAACAGTGCCTGAAAATATTCCACCTCTTTTTCAAAATGTTTCTCTTTTTATACCCCACCCCTACCCCCAGTTCTTGCTTTAATTGTTTTCACAAAAGATACCACCTACTGTTGGCCCTGAAGCCTATAGCATAAAGGATACAAATAGTTCTCGTTGATGAAACAACATTATGATATTATCCTTCCAGTAATATCTTCATTTGGATAGTACCCAAAACTTGAGCTAAGTTTCACCTTATGTTTTAGTAATGATGCAATTTATAAAGTAATTTAGTATCTGCTGAATACCATATACAGCCCTTTCATCACCAAAGGGAACAGACAACAAAAAGCTCTTCTGCAGATCCCTGTATCTAAGAGAGTAGCTGGTTACTTTTTACTCAAATCATAGGCAAAAACTAAAAAGTACCATAGATAGGTAATCTGAGATTCTCAGCTTGTTTTTTCTTTCCAATGGATAGGACTGACAAACCTTTACTAGGGACCCAGGCCCTTTTTATTTCCAAAGATGAAACAAAAGATGCTCCCCAGTCTGGCCAGCCAGGATCAGGAAGAGAACTGACTGCAGACCCACCAGCATACAGCTACTGTGCAGCCCTCAGTGGGGCAGTGAGTGGAACACCAAGGGAAACTCTGAGTGACAGGCAGCAGAATTTAAGGGCTATTTAAGATTCAATCATTATGCATTGAGTTTCTACTCCGTAGACATTAAGGTGCTTTTGCAATTACCATTCTGAAAACAGACATTAATTCAGTAACTAAAGCAGCCAGAGTGGCAAAAGAAGCAAAATAACCAAGAGAATGTGCACAGACAACATCAGGATATGTGTGGCTCCAAAGAACTCAATAGTGAAAGAACTGTGAGAGGAGAAACAGATTCTTTAAGGATTTGCAGAGAGGGCAGCAAAGCCTGAGTAGAAACATTAAAAACCGAGCACTTTGCCACTCCTAAGAGGGTAGAGTCCTTGATGACACATGTAAAAAGATGACTAGGGGACCAAAAGGGAAGGGAGTGAATATAGTTAAGCAACTATTTTATATGAAGCATGAAACTAGACACAATTTCATTAGGACTCCACAATAACTTTAGAAGGTAGATATTATTGTTCTGTGTTATAGATATAAACTAAAGCAAAGAGGAATTAATTTCTTCAAGGAAACACACTAGAAAATTGAGGAAAGCAGAGCTATCTACTAGGTATCCATCCATAAATTCAACAAATATTTTTTACTGAGTACCTTCTATGTGTCAAGTTACTTATACTCACTTCATCATAAACAAAGTGTTTAAAAATTATTAAAGATACGAAAAAAGAATCAAGAACATAAATTAATGTGAAGAAAGTATAAGCTTATTTAGAAAATAACTAAATACAACTTGCAGAAATGAAAAATATGGCCATTGAGATTGTTTTAAAAATGCAGTGGACAGCCTCAAAAAAATAACTGACATTTTTTGGCACTTACTGTGTACCAGACTTTTCTGAGCACCCACTTTTTTGTCCTTACAATTCAGCTTTGAGGTGGGTAATATCATTATCCACATCACAGTTGCACAAAGATGTAAAGGAACTTGCCCATAGCCACATGGCCAATTGGAAATGCCAGTATTTGAACCTGGGCACTCTGACTCAAGAGTCTTGAGTCTTCGTCATCATTTAAATGGCTTAATAAAGATATGAAGATAGAGCTATAATTCACATATGATACAATTCATCCATTGACAGCATACAGTTCAATGGTTTTTAGTAAAATTTGGAGTTGTACAGTCACCACCATAATCTAGTTTTAGAAATTTTCATCACCCACAATCTATTGACTATCCCCTCCCACAACCGCCCCCAGACCTAGGCAACCACTAAACTACTCTCTGTAGTTTTGCTTGTTCTGGACATTTCATACAAATGGAATCATACAATAATACAATATGTAGTCTTTTGAGACTGGCTGCTTTCACTTAGCATAATGTTTAAGAGATTCATCCATGTTGTAACATGCATCAATACTTCATATTTTTTTATTGTCAAATAATATTTCATTGTGTGGATAGACCACATTTAATTTATTCATTAATTGGTTGATAGACAATTGGGTTGTTTCCACTTTTTGTCATAAGCTGAATAATTCTGAATGAATAATGCAGCTATGAATGTTCGTGTACAAGTTTTTGTGTGGACATGTGTTTTCATTCCTCTTTGGTATATAAAAAAGAGTAGAATTACTGTGTCATATGGTAACTTTTAAGTTAAACATTTTGAAGAGCTATCAAACTGCTTTCTAACGTGGGTACACCAGTTTACATTCATTTATATCCTAGTGGGTGTGAAGTGATATCACATTATGGTATTGATTTGCATTTCTCTATTAACTAATGATACTGAACATCTTTTCATGTGTTTATCAGTTATTTGTGTACCTTCTTTAGAGAAATGTCTATTTAGATCCTTGGCCTATAATGTGGATGCATGTCATTTGTTGCCTTCAATTAGGTCTTAGCAAGGAGTCTCTGGATGGGGTAGTAAGATAAAACAGGAAAAGGGAGATATTCATCGTTAGATGGAAAACCATAAAGCTGGTGATAAGGAGTTCTCTGCTGTGAGACTTGCCAGAACACCAAAACTGATGGAAATGTCATAGAGGAGACCAAATAAAGGACTGCATGAAAGGTTTTTAAGACAGGCAAACAAAACGGAAGCTCAGACTATGTTACCTCATCCCTCCCCTTCTACAAATAACTCTTCAGCAAATACTACTCTACATGATAGTAGTAAGAACCAATAAAACGTCTTTGGGCAGATACAGCTCTCCCCCCGCACTCCCTCCCCAACAACAAAAAAACATGGACTAAGTAAAGGATGACTCAGAAAATATACCAAGGTATAATTACTCTTTCTATCCATTCCTCCAAAAATGTTAGAAGTAGTACTAACTACTTCTACTGGGTTCAAAGAAATCACAAATAACATGGTCTTTTAAAATGATTTTTTTTTAAAAAAGACAAATATTTAAAGAAATAATTATTGGATAGAAGGAAATGAAAAACAGAAAAGGAGAGAAATGTATAAGAAAAATAGAAATGTTACAGAGTTGAACGTTACTATAGAATGAAAAAAATAAACATGACTATATAGAGTAAGAGACATGGTAGGCAGGCTGGAAGTAATCACTCAGCATGAAACAAAATAAATATGTGAAATATACCTTTATGTAAAAGATTATGGGACCAATGAAAATAAGCATATAATTGGCATTCCTATAAAAGAGAATTTTGAGAGTACAAAAATTATTTAAATCTTTAACAGCAGGAAATTTTATTTAATAAATAAAACATACTTCTGGTCCAGGAGGTGTTAACACAGAACTATGAATACACAAACATGTCTTAGTAAAATTACCAAATGTGAAGAGTAAAAGAGAAAAAATAAAACTCTCCAGAACAGTAAAAGTGACACGCAATAAGAAGTACCCAGAAAGACTTTTCTATAGTTACACTCTATGTCTGAAGATAAGAAAAGCTGCCTATAAAGAGCTGAGGGAAGGACAGGGATGTGACAGTGTTAAGCACAACGAAGTGGTCCATCATAAGAGCCAAAGGGAGCACAGCATTACTGAGCCCTACTTGTAAAATTACTGGCCAGTAAAAACTAGCCCACTGATACATGACTCAAAATAATAACGGGGAGAAGTCATGGTCAAAACACTGACAAAGAACTCTGAATCTATTTAATTTTAGAACGCAACATGGACCGAATTCACATGTTATCAGCATTAGAAATATATAATTAATAATATAGTATTTCAAATATTGGTGTTCAGGAAAAGGGAAGCTGGTAATCTGTAAATGCATTTTATATAGATTCTCTTAACCAGTTATTTTTAAAAGAAATGTAAGAGAATTTAAAATAAACTTTAAAGTTAAATTTTGAGAGAGAGAAATAATTCAATTTAGGGAAATGATGACAGTTTCATCATGTGGTATCAGGTATAATTATTGGATTTGAGTAAATATATTTAATTGAATGCTTGTATCACTATTCTATTTAAAGATAAAAAATTAGCTATGGTGATTTAATCAGCATATCCCTTTAAGTATGCATTGATATCATATATTGTTTTCCCCTTCAATTTAATTCAATCGTGTTAATACCTTTCTTGATATTGAGCTGTTTTCACCCTCCTTGAATAATCCAGCTCGAATCATGGTATATTCCTTGATGGTTGCTCAGTTCCCTTGACTTACAATTGTTTAGAATTTTTATATTTATATTCTTAAATACATAAATAGTTTGGGGAGTTTTTTAATGTTATTTTTATTTAAATTTTATTAAGTCAACACACAGTGCTACACCGGTTTCAGGAGTAGAAATCAGTGATTCATCAGTTACATACAACACCTAGGGCCCAACAAGTGCCCTCCAAATACCAATCACCTATCTAGCCCATCTCCCACCCACCTCTCTCCATCAACCCATAGTTTGTTGTCTATCATTAAGAGTCACTTGTGGTTTACTTTCCTCTCTTGCCTTTCCACCCACACCCCACTTCCAATATGTGCACCTATGTTGTTTCCTTAATTCCACATGAGTAAAATCCTATGGTATTTGTCTTTCTCTGATTGACCTATTTTGCTTAGCATAATTCATTCTAGCCCCATCCATGTCTTTGCAAATGGCAAGATTTCATTCTTTTTGATAGCTGAGTAATATTCCATTGTATATATATATATATGCCACACCCTTATCCATTCATAAGTTGATGGACATTTGGGCTCTTTCCATAGTTTGGCTATTGTTGATAGTGCTGCTATAAACATTGGGGTACATGTACCCCTTTGAATCTGTATTTTTGTATCCTTTGGGTAAATACCTAGTAGTGTAATTGCTGGGTCATAGGATAGTTCTATTTTTAGTTTCTTGAGGAACCTCCATACTGTTCTCTAGAGTGGCCACACCAATTTCCATTCCCACCAACACTTTTTTCCCCACATCCTGGCCAACACCTGTTGTTTCTTGTGTTGTTAATTTTAGCCATTTTGACAGTTATGAGGCAGTATCTCATCATGGTTTTGATTTGTATTTCCCTGATGATGGGTGATGTTGAGCATCTTTTCATGTGTCTGTTAGCGATCTTTAAGTCTTCCTTGATAAAGTGTCTATGTCTTCTGCCCATTTCTTAACTGGGTTATTTGGTTTTTGGATGTGAAGTTTGATAAGTTCTTTATAGATTTTGGATACTAACCCTTCATCAGATATGTCATTTGAAAATATTTTCTCCTTTTCTGTAGGCTGCCTTTTAGTTTTGTTGAATGTTTTCTTCATTGTACAGAGCTTTTTATCTTGATCCCAATAGTTCATGTTTGCTTTTGTTTCCCTTGCTTTTGTTGACATGTCTAGTAAGAAGTTGCTCCAGCTGAGGTCAAAGAGGTTAGTGCTTATGTTCTGCTCTAGGATTTTAATGGTTTCCTGTCTCACATTTAGGTCTTTCATCCATTTTGAATTTAATTTTGTGTATGGTATAAGAAAGTGGGCCAGTTTCACTTTTCTTCATGTTGCCATCCAGTTTTCCCAATACCATTTGTTGAAGAGAATGTCTTTTTTCCATTGGATATTCTTTCCTGCTTTGTCAAAGATTAGTTGACCATATAGTTGTGGTAGTTTTGGGAGTTTTTTACTATCTTATTAAGGAAATAACCTCATAAACCTCAGCCGCATAAACCCAACTAGAGATTTTTGTCTTTTTTCAGGCTTTAAAATGGTTTAAACAACACTGTACTTATCTTTTTTTAAAAATTAGCCTTTTTTAATGGTATATCTTATGTTACCTTCCAAATCTCTCCCATTGTTATTGTCTTCTCAGGTTTTCTATTTTTATTTAAGTTACTTTTGGTAATTTCCTCAAAAATCATCCAGTTCCTTTTGTTAGAAAATCATCCAGTTTCTCTTGTCTTGCAAATTTATTGCCACAGAATTGCAAGTAATATTCTCTCAAACTTCTAATATCTTTCAAATCTTTTGTTATATTTCCTTTCCTACATCCCATCCCAACACATAAAGATAAAATCTTTAGAAGTCTTTTACTGCCCTACTCCACAACCACCATAAGATCATTAGAATAAGAATTCTTTAATCCCTGGTTTGGTGATCTAACATGGAGGGGAGGTGCAGTTCGTTCAATTTAGATTTCAAGTCATGAAATTGCATGCAGGAAAATTGTCTTTGATCATCCTTGACAACAAGATGAAGCCATTGCTTTGATTTGACTAGCCATGCTGTTGAAATAATATGTATCCATAAGCACTAGAAACCTTCAACAGTAGAGAGACACACTGTCAGAAGCATGTGCAAAATGCTGCTGATGGAAGGAAGAACAGGGTCATATATTTCATTTCATATTCACTCAGAGCTATCTGCTTATTAAGTGAAATGAGGGATGAAATTAGTAGCAGTATTAATTCTCTCTTATGCTCTCTTTCTTTCTCTCCCTCTCTTCCTCCCATTTCTACACCAAAAAAAAAAATAGCTCAAAGCAATTGCTGAGTTTTTCCATTGCAGAATGAATATATCATTCATTTCAAACTTAATACTTAAAATATATATAGGCAGAACATGACCTTCACTTTACTACCTATCACATTTTTCTTCTTGAGATCTTGAGTTCCCTGGTTTTCATTCAGCTAGAACACAAATTCGAACATATTTTTTCAGATAAGATATAAAGTGGTATATTCTCCGACCTCTTGAATTCCTGGAAATGGTCTTCCTTTGTCTGGTTAGAGAGATGATATCTTGGCTGGGTATATGATTCCTGACTGCAGTCTCTCAATCATGTATTAAAGTATTCCCACTGTTTTCTATCATCCAATATTGCAAACAATATGCTCAATACTGGAAAGCTGCTATTGTCTTTCTAAGTTATCTATTCTCTGTAAACCTATAAGATTTCCTTTTTATTCTTGAAATTATGAAAAGTCACCAAAATAAGTCTTGGCATTTGGCTTTGTAATAACAGATCTTCCTTCATTTATGATGGGGTTATATACCAATAAACCAGTAAGTTGAAAATATGATAACTCAAAAATGTGTTTTTTAAGTTTATTTATTTATTTTTAGAGAGAGAGAGGGGCAGAGGGAGAGAGAGAGGAGAGAGAGAATCGCAAGCAGACCCCACACTGTCAGCACAGAGCCCAATGCAAGGCTCGAATTCATGAACTGTGAGATCACCACCTGAGCAGAGAGCAAGAGTTGGGCACTTAACCAACTGAGCCAACCCACGTGCTCCTCAAAAATGCATTTAATATATCTAACATCATAGCTTAGCCTAGCCTACCTTAAATGTGCTCTGAACAGTTACATTAGCCTACAATTGGGCAAAATCATCTAACACAAAGCCTATTTTATAATAAAAGTGTTGAATATCTCAAGCAGTTATTGAATACTGTATTGAAAGTGAAAAACAGAACTGTTGTATGGGTCCAGAATAGTTGTCAGTGCATCAATTGTTTATCCTTGTAATCATGTGACTGGCTAGAAGTTGCAGCTCACTGTCACTGACCAGCAGTGAAAGAGAGTAATGTATCATATATCACTAGCCCAGGAAAAGATTAAAATTTTAAGTATAGTTTTACTAAATGCATATTGCTTTTGCACCATCATAAAGTGGAACATTTTAAGTCAAACCATTGTAAGTCAGGGACCATCTGTAATTCTTCCTAGTTTCAGGAGGGTTTTCCAATCCCCAGACTTAAGTCCACTTTCAACCCAGTCAATTCTTCTTGAATTATTTAAGTTATTACCACTATGTTTCTTCATTTTCCTCCTATGGAACTCCTATTATTCATATGCATGTTTTCAGGATATGTTCTCTAAGACTCTTACCTTTTATTTAATGATATTCATCACTTCATATTTTTGTTCTGTGCTGTTAGAATTTCCTACCACTTGAAATTCAGAAAAGGAATTTATTTCTTTTCATTGACACTTCATTTTAGTAGACACAGAAAGGTTTTTTTTGTTTGTTTGTTTTTGGCGTGTGATTTGTTTGCAACTACGGATTTGTTAAAATTGTCTTGTAACTCTTCTATTGATTCTACCACAAAGGAAGTCACTTATTCTTCCTCTCAGTAACTGGGTCTCCTTAATTAGGTTGCTATTATTCTTGTTTTTGCTTATAGATTTATGTCCACATAACACATGTACAGTTCAGGCAGTGATGGTATCTTTATCAATGCACATTATCAAGTTAGAACTATAGTACAGAGAGTGGCAAAAAGCACAACATTTTGCACTTGATGGTCAGTAGTGAAGGTGTTGGTAGCTGTTAACACTCTGATGAATCACAAAGGAGCAATTTGGCTTCCAGTCTCCTCCCAGTGCCAGCAGGAGCTCTGTCCAAATTGCAGAGCCAGGAGAAATCAGTGGACCGTGCAGTTCACCTCCAGGCTCACAGGAATTCCCAGGTTTGTGTGGGCTATTCCCAGAGAAAACACAGGAATTGGAAAGGTGTTGCTACTATCCTGAGCAAATGTAGGTGCTCATTTAGTGACCCTGTTAGAATCCAGGAAAGCCAGGTCTTCCTCCTAGGCTCCATACTTCTCTACTACCATTACACTCTGGACAAGGACAAGTAACACCTGTACCTGTATAGGCTATTTGACAGCTACTAAGTATTTGTTAAATTAGTTACTTAATATTACATGAAATGGTCTGACAACCAGATAAATAAAAATGTTCTCTCTGCTCTTGGTCAAGTGACCTTTTCACTACAGCCTGTTTCTTCTTTTTTCTTTAATTTTTAAATTTTATTTAAATCCAAGTTAGTTAACATATAGTGTAATAATGATTTCAGGAGTAGAATTTAGTGGTTCGTCACTTATATATACCGTCCAGTGCTCATCCCAACAAACGCCTTCTTTAATGCCCATCACCCATTTAGCACATCCACCCACCCAACACCCCTCTAGCAGCCCTTGGTTTGATCTCTATATTTAAGAGTATCTTATGGTTTGCCTCCCTTTCTCTTTTTATTTTATTTTTCCTTCCCTTCCCCTATGTTCATCTGTTGTGTTTCTTAAATTCCACATAGGAGTAAAATCATAAATATATGATTTGACTTATTTTGCTTAGCATAATACACTCTCGTTCCATCGACATTGTTGCAACTGGGAAGATTTCATTCTTTTTGATTGTCAAGTAATAATCCATTATATATATATATATATATATATATATATATATATATATACATATATATATATATATATATATATGCCACACCTTCTTCATCCATTCATCAGTTGTTAGACATTTGGGCTCTTCCTATAATGTGGCTATTGTTGATAGTGCTAGTATAAACATTGGGGTACATGTGCCCCTTTGAATCAGCATTTTTATATCCTTTGTATGAATACCTAGTAGTGCAATTGCTGGGTCATAGGGTAGTTCTATTTTTAATTTTTTGAGGAACCTCCCACCAGCAATGCAAAAGTGTTCCCATTTCTCCACATCCTTGCCAACATATGTTGTTGCCTGAATTGTTAATTTTTGCCATTCTGAAAGTTGTGAGGTGGTATCTGATTGTGGTTTTAATTTGTATTTCCCTGATGATGAGTGATGTTGAGCATCTTTCATATGTCTGTTAGCCATCTGGATGTCTTCTGTGGAAAAATGTGTCTGTTCATGTCTTTTGCTCATTTCTTCACTGGGTTATTTGTTTTTTGGGTGTTAAGTTTGATAAGTTCTTTATAGATTTTGGGTACTAACCCTGTATCCAATATATTATTTGTAAATATCTTCTCCCATTCCATAGGTTGCCTTTTAATTTTGTTGATGGTTTTCTTCACGACAAGCTGTTTTTTCTTAACGCCATGCTGTTGTCCTCATGGTTAAGGTCACTAAACTGACTCTACTTGCTATGCTGTGATCTTTCTTTGCACACGTGTTGACATCCATTTGTGACTATTCAATTGATTTGCAGTCACCTCTAGAAATAAGATTCAGCCTTCTTGTGCCTCAGTTTTTCAAAATAAAATGATTATAAAATGACATCTGTTTATTAAGGCTTTTGATCTTATAAATGTGTGAAATGTCATTACTTTAATATTAGGCTTTCTGGTTGTTAAAAATATAATAACACTCTATACTCCTTTAGTGCCTTTCATCTGAGAATGTCAAAGTGTTTCATAAACTTTTACTAATTAATCAAGCCTCCTAGCACTATTGTAAGGTAGGCACAGTTTTATTATCTCTATTTAATGAGTTGAAAACAGGAGATCACTGGGCTAGAGAATGAAGGATGGACTCCAATCAGGGAAATGGCAGAGCAAGAGCAAAGGTGGCCTTTTCTGGGCTTTGTTCTTAAGGATGCCTAGGCCATTTGAAGGACCTCTCTCTGCATGACAAATAATTATGCACTATACAAATTCTGCCCTGAGGGCAGAAGAAACTATTTCCTACTTATTCTTCCTTTCTCCTAAAAGTAATGTTGGCCAAAGGAAAAGAAGTGGAAGACTCTCCTCAGCTCTCTGTATCTCAGGAATACAGATCTTCTAAAACTGCAAATGAGAAAACCATAGAGAAGATGCTCACAGATTTTTGAGTTTTTATAGACATAGTTTCTGTGAAAACTCATTATAAAGCAATGTATCTTAGTAATATATTATTTTTTAATAATGAAAATGCTCTCATACATTCATTGATTCAATATTGGCATCTACTGTGTGTTCTAAGCAATGGGGATGCAGCAATGAATAAAACAAAGTCGTTACTTACAAAAGCTCATGCTTCAAAGGGAGTGGAAGTGCAAAGAGACAATAAACAAAGATCCACATATATGGTAAAGAAAAGAAAGAAGAAAAGTAAAACAAAGTAGGAGACAGAGGAACAGGAAGGCCAGGCTATTTTATAAAGATGCAGGGGAGTTGGCAATTAACAGAGGCATAAAGGAGGTATGGGGACAGTCTATGGATAAGTGAGAGGATATTTTTCTGGCACAGAGAACAATAAAGGCAAAGGTCTTGAGGAAAGAATGTGCTTGGCATATTTCAAGATTAGCAAGGATGCCAGAGTGCCTGGAAAGAAGCAAGCAAGGTAAAGAGATGAGATGAGATTAGAGAGGTGGGGCACAGAATAGAGAGAGTAACACTCAGATCACATAAAGCCTTATTGGTCAATGGGAAAGGTTTCCACTTTTATTCTGTATGATCAATAAAGCAATTTGATGCTTTTGAGCAAAGGAGTGACATGATCTGTCTTAACATTTTTTAAAAGTCACTCTAGATACACTATAGAGAACAGGCCACACGGATGGAAGCAAGCGGTTGTTGCAATACTCTAGACTTGAACCAGAGTGTAGCAATGAGATCCCAGCGGGAAGATTAAGGAGCAGTTGAATAGATGAGTCTTGAATGACAAATGGAGGGTCACACTGGGCATATAGATGTGGGCCTGAATCAGATCACCAAGTGAATGAATGCAGAGCGGGTGAGGAGTGCAAAGCTGAGGTCTGGGCACTTCAATGTGTGTAAGTGGGAAATGGAGGAAATCCCACAAAGAAGAGGAGTGCCCAGTGAGGTAGGAAATGAATCAAGACAGCAGTTTTCTGGAGGCCAAGTAGAAAAAAAAATGTTTCAAAGAAGAGGGAATCACCAATTGCATGAATGCTTCTGAGTAAAATTAGGCTTCAAAATTGAACATTAAATAATGTAACATGGATCTCACTATAGATCTTTTAAAAATGATTTAAAGAGAATAAGGAGAATGAGTCTGTACCATGACAAATTTTCTTTGAAGAAATTTCTTTTCTCTATGTTATTAAATTCTATAGTACTTTGGTCTCTTTCTTTCTTATCAGAGAAATTTTCTGCAATGCAGTATTTGCACAGCTCTTATACTCCTTATGATCTTTTTTCTTTCTTTCTTTCTTTCTTTCTTTTTGCCTACTGGCAAGGAGAATGTTATTTTACATTTCACTCATCGTTCATTCAACAAATACTTATTCAGTGCTTGAAAAACACTTTCTTGAAGGGTTGTAATGAATTTTATAAGACAATATTTGAAAATTACTGGCAGATAATAGGTATTCAAGAAAAACCTATTAGTAGAAATGTAATGCAAAATATATAAAATGTCATAAATCCTTTTTCTTCAGTTATTATTCTAGTTATATTGTTATCTTGATGTGTTATTCAATCCTATTGTAGATATTAACCTCTGGAAGCATAATTTATTGCAATCAAGTGGCTACAAAACACTCTTGGGTTGAGCAAACTTCAACAGCAAAAAATCTGTATGGGCCATATAACCTTTTCCTTCTCAACACAGACTTACACATTATAAAACATATGTATTAGGTGATAGGAAAATCAATCTCCCAACCCTTCTTCAGGTACTTAACTACCATGTAAAACAATCATGGAAGAACTTAGCCAGGAAACTCCTACTAAAAGATAGTAGAATGTCATGACTCTTGAAGCCATACTGCTGAGTTGAATCCTGGTTCAATTACTTACCATCTGGATGAGCCTACATAAGCTGTTTAAATTCTCTGTATCCTAATTTCTTTATCCATAAAATGGAAATAGTATGTATGCCTAATTTATAGGGTTAAAGACTGGTTTTAAATCAGTTAATAGATATAATATCCTTAGAACACTGCCTGGTACATAGTAAGTGCTCAATAAATACTGTATCTAAGAAAACGGTCTGGATAAAATTGGAGCCGAGATAAAAAACACTGACCCATTTTCCAATAGTATGTGAAATCAGATTCAAAGATTAACCCTTCTGATGAAGAAAATATTTTTTTTTAATCTTTCAAAATGAACTTAACCAGCTGGAAAGAAATTAAGGAATTCCCCCACCCTCACCAAAAGCAAAGCAAAGCAAGAGCCCAAAGGGGTAAGTGGAGCACAGAAGCTGATTTTCTCTGTGTCTTAGCTCAGATTCCCTAGACACAGAACCTGAGCAGGAATCTGCCTGCATGGATATAGTCTCAGTTAAAGTCTAGTCTAAGTCTGATAAGGGGACAAGGAGGGGATGGGAGGTAGAGCATAAATTTCACTGCAGTATTATTCCCTACCTTGAGACAGAAGGACCAGATTTTCGAACCCCTGTATCAATCAGTTATTGTCTATGGGCCAATGGAGGCAAACTTCTGAATGAGTCAGCTTCCATCAGCCCTAACTGGGCAGGTAGCAGCAAACTTGCATCAGCTGGGAGATGGAAGCACGAGCCCAGTAAAGAGATCTGAAGAAGTAACTCTCTGAATCACCACAGAGACTATTACAGCTCACTGCTTGCCCCACTCAGCTGCAATTGCTTTTAACATTAAGTTCTCTCAGTGTCTTTAGAATACTATGATCATAGTTTGTGGAAAAACTTAGGAGGGATGTATTATTGGAACGAACAGAGTCTGCACTGCTGTAGTTGCTCTCCAAGACAAAACTGATACTTATCTTCTAGCATTCCATCATCCTAGAATAGCATTTCTATAATCTAATATCTTGCCTAGTGAGGTGACCCAGACTCTCATCCCTGTAGTTGAACGAACCCCTGGTTATCACGGCCTTATCCATGCCATGATTGTTTTGCATGCCTATATATAATTAAAATGGAACACAGATACCCCAAAATGCCCCAGTGGCTCACCTTTGTACCAAACATTCTATCCAGCCTCCATACAAAAAAACCAGTCACACCTGCTCATGAAGATCAGGATTGAGTATACCCTTTCTGTGCTTGCTCTTCCACAGACAAAGGAACCCACAATCATCAGATGGCAGCTGCATCTTTAAATTTAGGCAGACTTTTACTCTATCCTTTCATGGAAGCACCTATCCCCACTACTAACCAATACCTCCATATCCACTGAGCCTAAACATGTGGTGATAGGAAACACAACTCCTCCCAAGTAGCTCACTAGGAAGAAGAGTAAATAGGGCCACTTCTATTTTTACCCCTTGGGTTTTGAACCTATTTATTCTATCTATTTGAGACAAATCATAAATAGAGATTGTTGGTTTATGGAGTGTACTGCATCCTATAGGATAGCCCTATAGTGGAGGCCTTGGTGCCTTGGCCAGATCTTGGCTGATTACAAATCACATATGCCCCATCATTAGAGAGTGGTCTTCCACTAATAGGAACCACCTGACCCAGGAGGCTATCCTCTATCTTGAGGAGTGGGAGTGGACCTTAGCCATTGACTGACTGACACAATGTATAAGAGGTCAGCACCCTTGCTCAAAATAGAACTAACTCGGTGATACAATCTGTGCTCCAGATCTCTGTGAAATCATTTCTATGCATACAACAGATGTGTCTTTAAGGAGCCAAACCACAGCCTGAAGAGCACTGAAAACACCACTGACATGGAGAACAATGGAAATATTAAATATGTGGATAGATATAAAAGATTAAATAAAGATTATAAAAATTTTTAAAACCCATTATCTATTTAAAGCAAAAATTAATATTTATAATGTATTATGGGGTTTATATATAGAAGAAATATCTGACATCAATATCACAGTGGATAGAAGAAAGGTAGTTAAAATTATACTGTTGTGAGATTCTTATCCATGGTAGTATAATGTTAATTCAAACAGACTTTCATAACTTAAAGATGTATATTGTGGTCTCTAAAGCAGTCACTAAAAAAAATACCAATAAGTATAGCGAAATATCTATCAGAAGAGCCAGAATGGAATCCTAGAAAGTCATTGATTAAATAATTGTCAGACTAGTTAAAAATCCAAGGCTCAATTAGATATTTATGAAAGAGACACACTTCATTTTTTTAATATAATTTATTGCCAAATTGGTTAACATACAGTATGTACAGCATGTTCTTGGTTTTGGAGGTAGATTCCCATGATTCATCGCTTACATACAACACCTAGTGCTCATCTCAGTAAGTGCCCTCCTCAATGCCCATCACCCATTTTCCCCTCTCACTGCCCCATCAACCCTCAGTTTGTTTTCTACATTTAAGAGTCTCTGATGGTTTGCCTCCCTCCCTCTCTGTAACTATTTTTTTCCCTTCCCTTCTCCCCATGGTCTTCTGTTAAGTTTCTCAAGTTCCACATGAGTGAAACATATGATATCTGGTTTTCTCTGACTTATTTCACTTAGCATAATACCCTCCAGTTCCATCCACGTTGCTGCAAATGGCAGGATTTCATTCTTATTGCCACATAGTATTCCATTGTATATATAAACCACATCTTCTTTATCCTTTCATCAGTTGATGGGCATTTGGGCTCTTTCCATAATTTGGCTATTGTTGAAAGCGTTGCTATAAACATTGGGGTACATGTGCGCCTATGAATCAGCATTCCTGTATCCTTTGGATAAATTCCTAATAGTGCTACTGTTGGGTCGTGGGGTAGTTCTATTTTTAATTTTTTAAGGAGCTTCCGCTCTGTTTTCCAGAGTGGTTGCCCCAGTTTGCATTCCCACCAACAGTGCAAGAGCGTTCCCATTTCTCCACATCCTCGCCAGCATCTGTTGTCTCCTGAGTTGTTCATTTTAGCCACTCTGACCCATGTAAGGTGGTATCTCAGTGTAGTTTTGATTTGTATTTCCCTGATGATGAGTGAAATTGAACATCTTTTCATGTGTCTGTTAGCCATCTGGATTTCTTCTTTGGGAAAGTGTCTATTCATGTTTGCTGCCTAATTCTTCACTGGATTGTTTTCTGGGTGTTGAGCTTGGTTAAGTTCTTTATCGATTTTGGACACTAACCCTTTATCTGATATGTCATTTGCAACTATCTTTTCCCATTCCATCAGTTGCCTTTTAGTTTTGTTGATTGTTTCCTTTGCAGTGCAGAAGCTTTTTATCTTGATGAGTTCCCAATGGTTCATTTTTGCTTTTAATTCCCATACCTTTGGAGATGTGTCAAGCAACAAATTGCTGTGGCTGAGGTCAAAGAGGTTGTTGCCTGTTTTCTCCTCTAGGGTTTTGATGGTTTTCTGTCTCACATTTAGGTCTGAAAGAGACATACTTTAAATATAAAAGTGCACACAAGTTGAAAATAAAAGAATGGAAATAAACATACTATTCAACCCACAAGTCTAAGAAATTTAGTGTGACTAGATTATTTCAATACAAGAAGTATTACCAGAGATAGAAGGTTATTTTATTATGATAAAAGGATTTATTCATCAGGACAACATAATTATAAATGTGTACTTATTTAATTACAGAGCTAAAAATATATGAGGCAAAAATGGACAGGACTAACAGGAAGAGTAGACCAATCCACAATCATTGGTAAAGATTTTATGTATCGAAATAATTGATAGAATAGCCAAAAAAATTAGTAATGATATAGAATATTTTATAGGAATACTAGTGGGCACATCAATATAAATCCTGTGGATATTAAATAATAATAAATAAGTATTATGAACATCTGTATGCCAATAAATTTAATAACTTAGATAAGCTGGACACATTATTCCTTAAATAATATAACTTTCCAAAACTGACACAAGTAAAAGTGAAAATCTGAATAACCCTAAGAAATAGATGTAATTAAACACTTTCTCAAAGAGAAAATTCCAGGTTCTAATGACTTCACGGTTGAAGTCTATCAAATATCAAAGGAGATACCAATCTTTGCAAGCTCTTTAAAAAAACAGAGGAGAGGGGCGCCTGGGTGGCGCAGTCGGTTAAGCGTCCGACTTCAGCCAGGTCACGATCTCGCGGTCCGTGAGTTCGAGCCCCGCGTCAGGCTCTGGGCTGATGCCTCAGAGCCTGGAGCCTGTTTCCGATTCTGTGTCTCCTTCTCTCTCTGCCCCTCCCCCATTCATGCTCTGTCTCTCTCTGTCCCAAAAATAAACGTTGAAAAAAAAAAAAAAAAAAAAAAAAAAAAAAAAAAAAAAAAGAGGAGATAGATGCTTCCAAGTTTGTTTATTGAAGCCAACAAAACCTGGACACAATATTATCAGAAAAGAAAATTATAGGCCATTAGCTCTCATGAGCATAGACACAAGAATCTTTACAGATTATAGCAAATTAAATCTACCGCTATATAAATAATAGAATACATCACGGCTAAGTAGAATTTACTGCAGGAAATTGAAAACAAAATTATATGGCATTTCAATAAACACAGAAATCATTTGATGTAGTAGTACAGCAGCTATTTATGCTAAAAATACTTGGGAAACTAAGAAGAGAGAATTCCCTCAACTTGATATATTTCATAGTGATTAATCCCCCTTGATATTGAGAAAGGCAACAATGTTTGAATTCACCACTTCTATTTAACATTGCACTGGAAGTCTTAGCCCTTAATAAATCAAGAAAAAGAAGTAAAAAGCATCCACATTGCAAAGGACAATATGACTCCTTATTTTCAGACATCATTGTTTATGTATAAAACCCTAAGAAATTTACCAAAAATTCATTAGAATTAAAAAAGTGAATTTAGCAAAGAGTACAGAATATATATATATATATATATATATATATAGAGAGAGAGAGAGAGAGAGAGAGAGAGAGAGGTCAAAGAATATATATATATATATCACTTAACAGAGAGAGAGAGAGAGAGAGAGAGAGAGAGAAATATAGAAAGGCCAATCAGAAAATTTAATGTAAAAATGTTTTACAATAGCAACAAAAACACAAAATATTTGGAAACACATCAGAGAAAAGATGTGCAAGTTCTCTACTTTGGAACTATAAAAACGTTGCTGGGAGAATTTAGAGAAGAGCAAAATAAATGGAGGAATATACTGGTCAAGGATTGGAAGACTCAAAGCTATTGTCAATTATCCTTAAATGGATGCACTGGTAGAGTGCAGTACCAATTAAAATTCCAGAAGACTTTTTAAAAAGAAATTCACAAGCTGATTCCACAATGATTAGGAAAATGTAAAGTACTTAAAATAACAAAGTTGGAGGACATATGCTATATCATTTCAAAGTATATGGTAAAGCTGTATTTGTCAAAAAACGTGGCATCAGTATAAAGACAGCAGAATAAAGAGTCCAATAGACAAATATTTATATGGTCAACAGATCTTTTCTATAAAGCAGCAAAGCAATTCCATGGGAGAAGGATAATTTTTCTGTAAAAACTTTGGAGCAACTGAATATACATGGAAGAAAAAGTTCAACTTCTACCATACTAAAAACTAATTCAAGATGTGAAATAGATCTAAATATAAGATAACTATAAAATTTCTACAAGAAAACATAGGAAAATGTCTTTACAATATGGAGGTAGGCTAAGATTTCTTAGGACAAAAAACCTCTAACCATTAAAAAAATTAATAAATTATATATACTCTGTGAAAATTAAACTTGTGCTCCTAGAAAACATCATTAAGACAATAAAAAGGCTAAGATAATAATTCACTTTATATATTCCAGTTAAATAGAGAATTCCTCCAATGCAATAATAAAAATACAAACCAACAAAAATTTGCCAAAGATTATACAGATACTTAAGAAGATAATATAGAAGTTTCCAAAACATACATGAGATGATACTCAACATCATTAGTTTTCAGAAAACTTCAAATTAAAAACATATCACTTCACACTAAATAGGATGACTAAAATTTAAAATACTAATACCGACTGTTGAGAATGTGGAATAAATAGATGTCTCATAGGTTGCTGGTGGGAGTGTATAATGAAACAGCCGCTTTGGAAAAGAGTTTGCAATTTCTTATGTAAGTTTACACATACACATAACCTATATACCAGCAATTCCATTTCTACATATTTACCCAAAATAAATGACAATGCATTCACAAAAATGATGTGTACAATGATGTTTGAGAGGTTTTATTCCTAGTAGCCAAAACCTAAATGATTTATGTGAAAAAATCTATATGTTCATCAACATGTGATTGGACACATTACGGTATATTAAGAAAACAGAATACTTAATGACAAAAAGGAACAAACTACTGATATACACAACAACAAAGATGAATTTCATAACCATAAAGTTAGGTGAAAAAAGCCAGACACAAAAGAGTACGTTCTATTTGATACCATCTATATGAAGTTCTAAAAACAGAAAAATTAATGCTATGGTTTTATTTTTTTAAATTTTTTTGACATTAATCATTTTTCAGAGGGAGAGAGACAGAGTGTGAGTGGGGGAGGGGCAGAGAGTGTGGGAGACAAGAATCTGAAGCAGGCTCCAGGCTCTGAGCTGTCAGCACAGAGCCCAACACGAGGCTCGAACTCATAGACTGCGAAATCATGACCTGGGCTGAAGTCGAACACTTAACCAACTGAGCCACCCAGGCGCCCCTAAAGCTATGGTTTTAGATACCAGATTATTTCTTGGTGTGAGTGGGGGGTGAGATATTGCAAACTGCATTAGGGAACTTTCTGGGATAATGGAAATAATCTATCTATTAATTGGAATACTAATCACACAGGTGTACATATTTGTCAAAACTTAATGAAAATTAAAATGTGTGCAAACTGTTATGTGCAAAGCATATTTCAATATACATATTGATTAAACGCATGTTCAAATTAAGAATGACACTTTTTCCATTTGTTTTCTCTATCAATCAACAGCAATAACAACAATAATAAAACTAACTCTTATTGGGCACATGTTCTGTGCGAGGCACTATGATGAATGCTTCATGCATGTTAACTAATTTAACCCTGCTAAGAATTCTGATACTTCATATAATAGGTATGATATTTTCTATCTTCATGTGACATATAAGGAAGTTGATATACAGAATATTGTGTTAGTATGCTCAGTGGTTCACAGTTAAAAGCTGGTGGAGCCAGTCTATTAATCCAGGTATCTTAGATCCAGAGCCTGTTTTCCTCATCACCTTGCTGTGTTCCCTTTATTTTCTATACAGCTGTAATAAGTGAAAGACAAAGGGTTAATTTTTTTAGCAGTATTAGATGACACGAGGTTGAAAGCTCCTGAGGACTACAACACTAGGAACCAGCTAAGCATGTGTAAATCCAAAGTAACTTCTCTAGGAGTCTGTGTAACATGGAACTCCAATAGGTGTACATCCATCATTTCTCCAGGTGTTGCAGACAGGCGGCCAATTCCTCAAAGCTGGCAGCGTTACCAGCAGCTGGTCAATCAGGTTTGAGCAGCATCACTGTGTGGTCCACCAGAATACTTCGGATGCTTTCTATTCTCCTTCCCATTCCTGGGTTTCACTAAAGGGTCTCCAGGTGTGACCGGTGCCCAGGTGCTGCCAAAAAGGGCCCACTATCATCTTCCCCTTCAACAACTCATGAACTGAACTGAACTAGGAAAAGATATAGGCCTGTGTTCGATTTCTCAGTGGAGGAATATCAACATTTATGCTAGAATGGTAGGCGTTTCGCCATCTCTTTAAGTAGTGTATGCTGACCTGACAGCCAACAAGTTGGAACATACAACAGAATCTTACTTCTTAAACTAATCTACACTATAATCTATAGGTTTATCTCTACCAAGACTCTTTTTAAGAATCGGATTTCATGACATACAATCAGCTCTTATGAAATTTCTGTGCTGCTTTGAAATCAAAACAATGGGGTAATTTGCTTTTCCATTACATATTTGTGCATAGCACTCATAGTTCCCTTGGAAAGCAAGGTAATGGTACTTCCTTTTAAATCTAATTCTTTTCATGAAAAAAAATGTGGGGCGCCTAAGTGGCTCAGTCAGTTAAGCATCCGACTCTGGGTTTTGGCTCAGGGCGTGATCTCACAATTTGTGAGTTCAAGCCCCACGTTGGGCTCTGTGCTGACAGCCCTGAGCCTGCTTGGGATTCTCTCTCTCCCTCTCTTTCTGCCCTTCCCCTGCTAATGCGCGCGCGCTCTCTCTCTCAAAGTAAATAAACTTTAAAAAGAAAACAATTCACTGTCTTTGACCATTTGGAGTAAACTCATCAATTAAACCTATAAAATATCTTGCAAAAAAGCTATCTAGAACACTTATGTTCACTTTTTTCCAGAATTAGTTTAGGCTAGTGTTTTTCTACACAATCCCTGCATCAAGGTCAACTGAGTAGTCACTTGAAAGGTGGGTTCCTGGGTCCCACCCCAAGTCTCCTAAATCAATGTATTAGCTGAGAATCCTAGGAATCAACATTTTAGCAAACACGCCAGGTGGTTCTTATTTACCCTTAAATTTGGCAACTTCTGCTTTAGGCTTGCTTTAGGAAGGGAAAAATAGCCATCAAACATTTTATTTGTAGGAAGCAATTCCTAAAATGAATGGAGAATTAAACCACAGCCAGAAAAAGAAACTTTTCACATCAGCACGACAGCTACTCTCTGCAAAGGGCTGCTTGCTGGCTTTAAAACCCAGATCTTTAAAACCTATAGCACACTATGCCATTATCTTCAAGTTCACAAAGAGGTTTTTAGATCTGCTACATGAAAGATGTTGTAATAAACCACACAAATGCTACATTGAGCGAAAGCAAATGCAAGGGGAGAATTTAATACCTACAGATATAAAACCTCAGTTTGTTTTTAAAGATCCTTTTCATCTTGAGAAGAAAGAGAGATTTAATCAATCCTTTTGCAGAAGTTATCCCATGTCAGACTTGTGCCTGCCTTACTTTAGTTCAAAGGGGACAAAGGTAGTTTCTTCTTCTAAACCAAGTTGGGAAGGGTCAAGAACTAAAATAAATGAGGACCTACCTTTATTTCCATGGATCAAATGATGTGTAATATAAGAGGCTTTTCTATTTTGAGGAAAATGAAGAACCTGGATCCTATAGAAACCTAAATGTAGTTGAGCTATGGTTTCTTTTCTGGTTGTTTGTTTTTTACTTTTCCATGAAATTGAAAATAAAAATTAATGAATGAATAAATGAACACATATTTTTAAATGATCTGATTGAACTTGTTTTATGTATTTCCTGTTCCTTGCATGATTTTTCGCCTGTGACCGGAGATTGCCTGAGTATTACAAATGGGTTTCTCCTGCCTCCTGAACCCTGGCTGGCCTCAGTAAACCTGACAAGCTAAAGAGCAAGGGAAAGGTCTTTGGAAACAGGTGGCTCCAAGCAGGACTTTGTCCTCTCAGAGCAACTCATCCACTAGCATCTGTAAAAGACTGGATCTCAGTGTGTTACTTTCTCCCTCCAGGCTATTGTTATCCTTGGTAGCGGGCTTTACACCAGCTTCTTGTCTTATTCTTTGTTCCTCTGCACACAGCTGGAGAGTAGCTCTTAAATCAGTTTTGCAAAACTATGATGCAAGACCAGAAAAGAAGCAAACTAGGTTTTTTTGTTTTGTTTTTTTTTTTTACAAAAACAAGTACATTCATTGAAAACCTATTTAATAAACATACACACTTGGCACAAACTGCAAGTTCTGGAAGAAAAGAAGAGGTATTGAACTTTTTCTTAGAATGGGAGGGCCATATGATGAAGTATTGAATGTAATTAATATTTTTCTTACACATTCTAAATAAGATGGACACTTCATTTATATGCTGATCACTTAATTAGATATTTGGGGGTCAGTCTTGGGTAGTTAAAAGTATTGTTGTTGAAAATAAATAAGCTTTTTGGAGATATGCCGAAAAGAATTAGAAAGCAATTCTGGATTCCTCACTTAATTCGCAAGAGTTTCTAAATTTGCTTTCATTGATATTATTTACTTCCTCTTCTGCCATACCAGGAGCCATTTCAATTCTCTATCATCCTGAATTTTTTTTATTTATGATATTGACTACGCAGCAATCACCCACATTTTCTATTATTTTAAAATAATTGACCATCAAATTTCCCATGAACATGACATATAGGATTTACATGGATTGGTTTTCATCTAATCTAATTGTGCTGCTTAAGAGGAAAAAAAAAAAAAAAAACAAAGCCTATACTAAGATGCTGAAAAAAGTCCCCAGCCACTTGGAATCTTACCATTGTTCAAGGAAAGGTATTTTATGTCATAGGAATTAGAGAATTTCATAAGAATATGTGTGTTTTTAGGACTGAGGGTGATTTGTTCCTCCCATCTCCCCTGTTAACACTTGTTACGGTGATGGGAGTGAAGAGTTACTGAAGCAAAAGAGTCTATGGTATGTTGCAATTAAGAGAAAAATGTATGATTTATGAAGCTCCATCAAATGTCCTTACTTGAGCTGGTTTTAAAGTCCTCCAAAGCCATAATCCCACAACTCCAGGAGGTATGATAGTATTTACAAAATCTCAGGATTTAGACATACTATAATCTGTGTCCTCTGTTATCTCAGAACTTGAAGGGCCTACAAAAGGTAAAAGAAATTAGAGCTGAGGTAGTAGCCTAGTATAGTTAAAATCACTAATATCACAACAATGCCAATAATGGAGGAGCATAGATGATAGGTATAAAATATACCCTCTAAATCTGTAAAGTGAAATATGGATCATCATTCAATGAGTATTCATTGAGCACCTAACACAATCAGTACTGTGCTAAATATTGTGGGGACAGACGCACAAGGAGCAGAAAATATGATGTCTGACCCTGCAGGAGTTTGGATCCAAGAAACGTACTGTGATAATGCTTTATTTCTTCTACCATTCCATGGATAATTAGCTCCTTTGCTGGTAAAAACTTGAATGTATTATTTGCACAGCCTGTTTACAGAAATTCAGTCCCATGAGTGAAACCAAAGAGTTTATCTAATTCCCTGTAGCTTGTTTGTTCTGAATTCACTTCACAGATAATCAAAATTCTATGCATCAAAAAAACAAACAAAAACTTATGCACTGGTAAGAATGCTAAAGGAAATCGGCCAACTGAATATTTGGCTTCTCTCCTTTCAACACGTTCTTTCTGAAATATAGAGTTGTAGTTAAAAACAGTCTCTATAAAGCATACCACCAGTTATAGATTTGAGATTTAATTTATCATTCTAGCAAAGCTGGCTAAGCCATGCTGAATATTTTTGGTGTCAGCTAACTTTATATCCTGACAAAATTTGCTAGAGCAGTTGATTAGATCTTAGCTATGTACATACAAATTCGATAAAATCTTCCTAAGATCAAGATTTTTGCTTTATTGTATAAGATGTCAGTTATTTTTCACAAATCCCATAATGGACTAAATTTGTGTCATCTTTTTAAATTCATATAAATATGTACCTCTTTACATTCCAGCCGACACTAATCGTGGCGTTTATCTATTACCCTTTACTCTGACTCAATTTTTCCAAGTTTCTGTAAGGATAGAGGCCTTTTCTCATTTGTCCTTGTATCCCTAAGCTTAGCACACAATTTGTCACAAGGTAGATGTACAATAAATATTCACTGAATAATTAAATGATATCTACCCCTGAGAAGATCAAAATTTAGGTTGACAAAAATGTATATAACTAATAATAATGCAAAGCCAAATATGACAAAGGAGCCATTACTTAAGATTAGAGAGATATATTTGCTCTATCCTTTTACAGAAGATCAAATTATTTTTGCAAATAAATTATAATCACTAAATAAGACATTTGTTGGCAAAATTTCATATAGATAATTTCATTGTACTCTTTTTTCTAAGTATGTTATTTTCCTGATATTTATTCCTTTCCTGAGAAAATAAACTACATATTTCAATTTTAAAATACTGACTTTATATTTTACAATAGTTACTTGCAGAATTACAGTGAACTTAAAGAAAATGAAGAGTTGTCTTCTGTTTTCTCTCTGACTTTGGGTATATTGGGGGAAATGGGTATATCTAAGCTTGACCATAAGGAAGACAAAACTGTGTCATTTATTTCCCAAGGAAGAAAGGAAAGAAGGAAGGAAGGGAAGGAGGGGAAAGGAAAATACAAAAGAAGAAAGGAAGGGAGATAGGAAGGAAGAAAGAAGGAAAGAGGGAAAGGAAAAGGAAAAAAAAATTCACGTAGAGTCATGGAAAAGTAATCTCACTGTATAGAAAAGAGCAGCTTAGTTAAATATTTGCCAGATATTAGTGCTTAAGCTCTTCAAAATGGTACTTTTTTTTTCACCATAATGATGCTATTATTAAAATAAACACATGTGATTTTTATTTATTTTTTAATATGTACCAAAGATATTTACTAAGTACAATGAAATCTTCAGAAGCTAGGGAATTTTTCTTAATCTTGAAAAACTTGTTTTTATTTCCATTTCCATCATTTCCTCCTATGATTCCACAATCCTGTCTGGTTAATTTTAAACCAATGACAGCTAAGAAGGCCAGGTTTTTTGCTATTTAACGAATATGAATTTAATCCTGAATATTTTAGTATAAACCATTGGCTTCATTTTTATAGAAAATAAAAACTTCCTCCTTTTAAAACAAACCAGAAATAAGATTCTTTTCCAAAAGATTTATTACTTTATTGCTTCAACCTATTGGACTCAAGCCTTCTTTCTTAAGAAAAGTTAAGTTTGCATGTGGTTGATGATTCATGTGACTACTGTGCTTCAAGTTTCATTTGTGCTTTGGAAGAATTCCTTATAATGGTTACTATTGTCCATGGTCAATATACAATTACTTTTTAAATAAAACAAAATCTTTATTTCTACTTATCGTGAAACTTTCAGCAACACAAACCAATGCCAGTTAAGGTTCACAACAAATGAGATATAAAAATAATACTATTTTACAATAAATATATATACTCTAAGAGGACCTAATTTTTTAAATAAATTTGCAATTTGGGGGGACTTTCTCCTGAGTGATAATTAAAAGTATTGACTTTAAATCCTGACTCCAATAATTACTAGTTATGGGACCAAAGTAAACTGACTTAGAATCTTTAAGCCTTAGTATCTCCATTTATAAAATGAGGATGATAATATAATTACCTCATAGGGAGAAATGCTGGCAGGATTACATTAATACATAAAATTATTTGGACTTATCATTGGCACATAATTACCTGACAACATTCAATAAGATGGCAGTAATTTTTATCACCATTATTATTATTCTTTCCAATTGATACCTATAGATATGAATGCTGTTTGCCTTATATATTTTATCATGTAAATTCCAATTATGAATACCTATGTCTTAGGTTGTTTCCTTAAAATAGATCCTGGGGCAAGAATTTTAGTAGAGTTTATTTGGGAGATGATTTCAGGAATTATCAGAAGGGAGGGAAACAGACAATGGGGAAGAAAGAGGAAGAATCTTGAAAATGTCAACCAAAGCACGTATGAGCTTAAATAATCTGCACATCCTGAGATATTCCTTCAAGTTAGCTTTAGTATACACAAGGTCCAGACTATGAATGGTGTACCTCAAAAGACGAATTAAATGACTAAAAGAGGTACATCTCTTCTTCAGAGATACTATCCTAGGATAGATCTCTGTTTAAAACCGTATCTAAGTAAGTAGAGCTACAGAAAATAGTTTAACAATTGTACCTACTAATAAGGTGTCACTTACATGTCTTACTTATTCTTATTTAATTATTGCTTAGCATACAGGAAACATTAGGGTGGTCTTATCGAAAGGCTTGTTAAATGTAGAAGCTGAACATCCTAACCAGCTACTTTTCACATCCTTAATCTCAAGAAAGAAGTGTCACCCGATGCTCTGTTTATTCATATGCAAAATATAAGTTTTCCTATGATAATTATCACTTTATTTATAGAAAACCTGTAACTGTGAGTAACAAACTGCATCTGCTTTGTCAGTTTTCTATAAATATAATAATAATTATTGTTAAAACCAGTGGTTAAGTTTTGAAAATAGCTGACGATGATAAATAAGGGTGCTATTGACATGCTTAAAATGCAAAAGGAGAAACTATTCAGTAAAAAGTCTGTAATCATGATCTCTTTGTTGAATTCAGCCCATAATTTCCAATGTCAGAATTCTATATCCCTATAGTTTGTGACAAAATTCATTTTGTTATATTGTGTGCATTAAAACAACAACAACAACAACAACAAAACAACAAAAACACTCTAATATGACTGAATGAATAAGGACAGGTCTGAAATAATGGAGTTAAAACAGTATTCTCTACTTAAGGAAGTACTACTTAGGTTGAACTATGAGTAGTGCTTTTGGAATGTTGATAGACTTCTCTTTTAAAATATTTAAGAGAATTTTATGGATCCAGAAATGTATTTTATATATCCTTGCATCTGAAAACTTGGAATTTATTGTTGGTCCCACCACTGGTTTAGTGACAATAGACTAGACACATGTATTCTCTTTTTACTTGTCCATCCTCACTTTTTCACAGAATTTTTGGTAAAGGCAAAACAGAAGTGAACCTACTCATCAGTCTCATTTTTAATAAATACAAAATCAGTAACCAAGTAAAGCCTTTTTTTCAGGCTTACTTATAATTTTTAAAACTGATTGACTCAAACATGCTGTGACCTAGTATTACTGTTTTCAATGTGGGACTTTTCACTCACTATTAGTTACCCAATCTTGTAGGTTTCTGATACTACTCATAAGTTATTCACTCACCAAATATGTTTTAGCATATACTATGTATCAGGTACTGTTACAGCTGCTGGGAATGAAGAAGTGAATAAAATTTATACACTAAAATAAATAAAACAGTTTGTCATAGAGCTTACACATTTATTCATTCCTACAAGATTCCAAGATAAGTTCCAAGTCATTGCTAAATTAAAGCAATTTCACCAGGAAATGGTGAATTCTTTGACTTGCAAATGACAAGTAATAAAATTGAGTACTTGAGAAAGGAAAGTAATTTATAAAGAAACCACACAGTTTCTTGATTATGCTGCTAAAAGTCACGATCCAGGGATAAAGAGCTTTGTTTAATCACAACTCAAGAATTAATAAACATACAAGAATTATACACTCTCTATCAATGTCCATTTTCCCTTCAGCATACAAATATGCTCATATTTTTTCCAATATCTCAAAAAAGAAAACTCACTATAGCCTTCTTCCTTCTCATTCTATACTTTCTTATATTTGCAAAAGGAACTGCCCATTTATTTTCACTTCTCATCTCTTAACTCTTCAATTTGCTGCAACCCTCCCTAGTTCACAACTCCTGACATAATAGCAAAGGTAACTTTATTTTTTGTCTCCCATGGGTAACTTTCAAAATCATTTGGGGTACTATCCCCCTCCTGTTGAGGAAAACTCTGGCCAATCCCATGGCTTCTCTGCATAGTAGAAGTCATGGATGGCTGTGCTGTAGTTTTATGTCTCAAACTCAGTCTCTATTCAATAGTTAGAATGTCCAAGATAGTAATCAAAATTCCAGATTTTATTTTATTATTAAATATTCTCTCTCCCAGCTAACACCTGCTTCAATCCCTCTTCTTTCTCACATTGTTCCTGGATGTAAGAAGGAAGGCATTGATAGGAAAGAGGAAAAGAGATGGCAGAAAAAGTCTTACTTGAACTTGAACCATCACAAATCATTTTGCACTCTCTAGACCAGCTTGTGTGAAAGCCAATTCAAAGATGGCTTTCACCAGAGACCTCTCCTCTTGAAATTCCCACTATCCAAGCTGATGCCTCTTGATTCTGGATAGTTACTTCAGAGATTACTTGATAAATACTCACCATTAGACCAAGCATTGTGAACACAGACGCAAGTATCTCTTTTGCTAATATGGTGTCCTCAGTGTCTTGCATTGTACTTGACACATGGTAATCTCTCATTAAATATTGGTTGGGTGAATAAGTGAAAGATGGCTTGCATATAACCAAATTCAGTGATCACTTTCTGTCTTTAAGTTAACCTTGAAACACATTGGTTTCTTGAGAGAGAGAGAGAGAGAGAGAGAGAGAGAGAGAGAGAGAGAGAGAGAAAGAAGTGTGTACTCACTCCTGTGGGGGGGGGCATGCATGCAGGCAGAGGAGGGGGATAAGGAGAGGGAGAGAATCTTAAGCAGGCTCCACACTAAGTGTCAAGCCCAACATGGAGCTCAATCTCACAACCATGAGATCATGCTCTGAACCAAAATCAAGAGTTAGACACTTAACCAAGTAAACCAAACAGGCACCCCAAAAAACACATTTTACACTATGGGTCACATCTCTCTTATGAAATTCTCTCCTCCTTTTCTTCTCTCTGGTTACACTCTCAGTCTTTATGAAGACTTTTCTTCTTTCTTTGACTCCTCCCTAAATGCTAGTGTTCCCTAGGGCTGAATATGTGGCTTTTCTTATTTTTAGACACAGTTTCATTAACCATTTTCTTGGCTTTGTAACAAATCCACAGTTCCAGCCCAGAACTCATTCCTCAGCTCCAGATCCACATATTCAACTGCCTACAGGATATCTGCCATCTCACAGAGATGTCCAGATTTAAATGCATTACCTTTTCTCTAAGATATATCTAGTTCTTGATTTCTATAATGTGGTGAACAGCATAATTACATGCTCAGTCTCTCAGATCAGAAATCTGGAAACCTATCCTAAACTACAGCTCTGTTATTCAAACTCACATCCAAATGGTTCACCAGGTCCTTTGCATTTCATCTTATAAGTAGGTTTTTAATCCATATCTTCCTCTTAACTTCCACAGCCTTGTTTGGGGCTCTTATCATTTTGTAATTCAATTATTGCCAACAGCTTCCTCCTAACTGGTTGCCCAGCCTCTTCCTATCTTCTGCTGCTAGTGCGATCATCCTAAAACTCAAATTTACTAACAGTACCTTTCTCGAAATAGCTTCCTGCATAGCATCCAAGATAAAGCACAAATTCCTTAGCCTGGATCGGAAGTTCCTTTATGATCTGTCCCTGACCCATCTTCCCATGCTCAATTTTAACCCCTTCCTACAATGAGAACCACACTCAAATATTGTGTAGTTCCCTCAAAGCAGTCACCCATTTTTACAGTGGTAGGCCTGCAGATTTTTCCCCCTCCTTCACCTTTTTCAGCTTCCAAAATTTCAGAGAACTTACCATTTTATTCATTCTAGAATAGCAAATAGACTTTAGGCTAACTCTTCTCACACTTCAAGGCTTAAGTCAAATACTTCACTGAGAAGCACGCTCTTTTTTTTGCTTGGAGGTAGTTTTTGTTTTTTTGTTTTTTTGTTTTTTTTTTTCCTGTATTGCCACAGCTCCATCTGCATTCCTTTACTTTAGGACTGAGAACACTACATTAGCTCTTTTTTTGTTATTTCCCCATATTTCTGGGTCTTCATTGTTGAGCTCAGTAAGGTAACAAGTTAGTGCTTAGAGGTATATAGTGTGAGTCAGACTATGGAATGGAATTCTTTCATTATCACTTCCAAACTGCTGACCCTAGTTAGGCAAGTTATTTATTGTTTCTCAGTTTCTTCATCTGTAAAATGAGTATAATAATATTTTCTGCCTCATAGAAATATTACAAAAATGAAAGAAGCCTATATATATATAAAGTTCTTACAACAATGCATGATTCATAACTGCTCTCTATAAGTTGTCTATTATTTTTATTTTTATACTTATAGAGACAATCTTCAAGTATTAGTTGAGTGAATGGATGAATTAGTCAATGAACATTAAAAATTATTAACTTTTAAGAAAATTATAAATGTTTAAAATACACCCAAATATTTCCTTGAAGAACATGTTCTTGAACCCCTCCACAAAGTAAAATAGGTTACTCCTTTACTCCCGCTCACATAATCCAGGGCTTCTCTTTCATATTATTTATTAGAACTTATAAGAATATATATTTTTAGGGGCACCTGGGCGGCTCAGTCAGTTAAGCATTCAGTTCTTGATTAAGTTCAGGTCATGATTTCACGATTCCTGAGATCAAGCCCCACAGTGGGCTCTGCACTGTCAGCCCTCTTTCTCAAAATAAATGAATAATCATATTAAAGAAAAGAATATATTTTTTAATTACAAGTTGCATTTTATTCATTTCTGTATTTCTTACCCAAATTGACTTGATGTCAAAGCATGTCCATTTTCCTTCTCACTGTTAACTAGAACATTGTATAAAACATCCTAAGTGTTTTATATATGTGTATATATATATATATGTATATTTATCCACATAATTTAGTTTGAGAGAAAGAAAGAGTGCATATATGCTCTCATGAGCAGGGAAAGGGTAAAGGGAGAGAGAGAGAGAGAGAGAGAGAGAGAGAGAATCTTAATAAGGCTCTGCACCCAGCCTGAAGCCTGACATGGCTCTGTTTCACAACCATGTGATCATGACCTGAGCCAGAATCAAGAGGCAGACACTTAACTGACCGAGCCACCCAGATGCCCCAATATATTTTAATTGAATGTGTGAAGGCACAGTTACATGAGTAGAGTGCATTTTTCTTAGATGAATTAGAATTCCCAGAAACTGTCAGTGCTGCTGCATTATCCTAATAAGCAGCAGTTATTGTACTACTCACATCGAGTTCTACAATCCAAAGTTTATTCTTGGTTTTAGTGTTATCCATATTAACTCTCAGAATTTACTTAGAATTCAGTTTTCATTATTTAAACTTCCTTCCATTTCTGTTTTGTTAGTCATAATGGACATATTTTACTTGCAACAAGTCTCAAATCTGTTTTCAAAGGAAGGCAGGAAAGAAAAGATGAGACAGAGAAAGAGGGGAACAGACTGTTGTTGATCACAATGGAAGTGTGAAGCTGTATCATTCATAACCTTAGGGACAGCTCACCAAGAAAGCTGCCCTGAATCCAAATGTAATTATACTGCTACTACTACTCGTCAAAGACATTTGTTTAATGTTTTACAATAGAAAGTAGTTTTAATATATTTTTTCTCTCATCTAATGCTCACAAAAGCCCCAAGGGACAGTCATGAATTGTCATCCACATTTCACATATGGATCAATTTAGGCTCTGAGAAATTGCGGGACTTGCTCAAGTTCCCATAGCTGTTGAATTGGTCAAGCTATGACTCAGATATAGGTCAGCTCTGCCACGTCCGTTGCTTTTTATAGGATACCGCTGCGCTTCCTTCAAAAGTGAAATTTCTGTGATTGAAAAAAACAAAACTAAACTAGGAACAGAGTTTTAATTAGGATTTCCTTTAGGGTAATAGGCTCTGTTCATTACATTAAATACCAAGAGGAATGGATTTATAGGTACTCATACATTTGAGCTTATTTAAGCTACTGACACAAGCTGTATCAGGAATTTCTGAAATAAGTGATAGATTTTTTTTAATTTTGCATTTTATCAGATGTAGATATAGTGTTTTCTATAGCGCTTGCCAAGTGATAATGTCTAAAGCAAATCATTGTTTAATTACAATGAAAGCTGGAGTAAACAACTTGAATGATTTCTGAAAACCTAACCACTGAAAACCACACCCTTTGGCAACTCTCCTAAAATTCACAAAAAGAAAATAGGGTAGATTGTGTTTAGAGAAAATTTTAAAATAAGCGTTAAGTTCTATGTCAAAACATGGCAAAAGATAGAATCCTAATGGAAACTAATGAAGAAAAGTATGTGAAGTTACATAAAGGACCCTTCTTTTGTTTATTTTTTCAGTTTTTTTGTACACCTTCAACATTTCCACATGTTTTATGATTAATATGTAAAAGACAAGAATCTAAGCAAGGAAGACTTTTCAGCTAAATCCAGTTTAAGATTTTTTACAAGCATAAACTTGAGTCATATCGATGTGAATTTGAATCATACCTGTTAATTATTACTATTAGCTATGAAAATCAAAGCACACAACTTAAGCTTTTTGATAACATCACATAACAGGTTATTATCAGGATTAAACATTTTTTCATTCAGAACCCACTGTGTCAAGCACTGTGTAGAGCACTTAAAATACAGTAGTTAACAAAACAAAATTCCTGTCCACATAGTTTCCATTCTAGTAAGTGCAGTGTAAGAAAGTTTCTACTACAATGGGCGATACATAAAAAGATACACAAAAAAATGCTGGCTTTCTTATTTGGTTGCCTCCATCACACCATCTAAAATTCTTAATTCTTTGTTTAAGCCTACAATATTTAACAATACTTAACCAGTACTCACAGTAGTTACCTCTGAAAGTAAAGATTCTATTAAAAACAGTAATAGTTAAATGTGTGTTTAAGATGATTCCCACACAATGTTGCACTATATGCTAACTAATTTGGATGTAAAAAAAAAAAAAAAAAAAAAAAAAAGATGATTCCCATCCAGCCAAGCTTATTCCTTTATGTGTCCTTATGTTTAGAGAAAACAACAATAGCAACAACAAATAGCCCACAGAATGATTAACTCAGTCACCCAGGTTTGACTAGCCTGGTCATCTACATGGACTAAGGGACCATACTTGAAGAGAAGTAATATTGCAAGTAATTGTCAATTCTGTACATTTAATCTTTAATATGAATATGAATCAGGCTATTTCTAGTAATCCATTACCAAGTTTCTGTCTCAAAATGCATTCTTCCACACACTACTGAGGGACAAAAAGAAAAACAAAGGAGGAGTAAGTCTCTGTAGATGTCATAAAGAAAGAAGAGCCCAAATTTGGAAGCTACTTGAAGATATAAAGAAAATAAAAAATAAATATCATGTAATTGTTAAGAAGCTTGGGCTTTATGTTTAGGGTGGGTTTATTTTTATACTCCTAGAGGGAATTTAAGAGACAAGGAGGGGCGCTTGGGTGGCTCAGTCAGTTAAGCGTCCAACTCTTGATTTCAGCTCAGGTCATGATCTTGCAGTTCATGGGTTCGCCCCTGGCCCAGAGTTTGATTCTGTGCTGACAGTGAGGAGCCTGCTTGGGATTCTCTCTTTTCCTCTCTCTCTGCCCCTCCCCCACTCGTGCACCCACGTATACATTCACTTTCTCTCTCAAAAAAAAAAAAAAAAAAAAAAAGAGAGAGAGAGAGAGAGAAAGAGACCAGGAAAATAACTCTGGGAACCTTAGAACTGCAGGAGTGGTTGTAAGAATCACTGAAAAGGGGCTAGGAAATTTAAAAGATGAACTGCAAAATAAAGATGAAAAAAAAGGAAAATTTCTGCCATTAACCTAGAGCCAGCAATCAGAGCATGAGAAACAGAATCTGCAGTGTATGGGTAACTCACATTAACCAAATTAATGTATGGTAAATCTAGTAATCATTTTAAAGACTGATTTCAAAGACAGATTATTATTAAACACTTAAAATATCTCAAACTTGGATCAGTTTTCTTTTGGCTGATTTGATTGTTTTATATCCAGATATAAACCCAGAAAGTAAACCAAGTAAAAAGAAGATGTGGGACCAAGGAAACGGAACAGAATAAGGAAAAAGACCATTTGAATATCCAATGTGATGGGAAAATATCCCAGGATGGCAGTTTTGTAGCAGACAGGGAGAGCCACCACTCTGATTTGAGCAAGAGAACAGAAACCTCTACAATAGATGTGTCTAAGAAGAAAATATTAACAAAATACCTGCTCTGTTGATCAGTTTGAATGATTCTTGGAGGTCATATGGCAAGAGACACAAGGGAAAGTAAATAATTAGAAATGTGACAATAACTAAATCCATGGAAAACAGAAGTTGTACCAGAAAGAAATGTAATCATAATATACAATATAGCTTATCTGTGAAGGTGTTTACATGGTAATAACAATGTAGGCACCACAGACTTGCCTTACCCTAATTAGCTATATTGAGGGGATAGGAAGAGACATAGGATGTGTGTGTTGTGGGGCAGGGGGCAGTTGGAAGTGGAATGAGGATAAAAGAGACCTACTTCTCATCCTTCATATCAGGAAAAACCTACAAGTGTTAATTTACGGATGTTATTTATAGATTTAGGGGTACATAAAAACAGGCATGGTGGGAAGCAGAGGAACCTAAAAAGAGAGCAGGTTACTCCTTGTAGACCTATCTGACTTTTTAAGCAGTATGTAAATGTAATTTAAAAAAATTAAAATCAGAAACAAAAGCAAAGACAAAAGCAATTGAAGATTTGATTACCACTGCTATCGAGCTTATCCAGGTGAAGAAAAAAATGTAAATCTAACATAATCTGGTAAGTATTGTATCAAAAATGACTTTATAAGAACATTGTTATTTGAAGGTATATTTTCCTAAAATGCTTCTTTACTAAATCGTAAACAATGCTATTAAATCATAAAAGTCTATAATGTGAGACTAGCATGTAACCCTAAAACAACACAGTAATAACAATACGTGTCATTTTGTGATACATGTTCTTATCTTAAGACAAATACTGAGAAAGGCAAGAGACATTATGAAGAGTTTTAAAAGTTTGTGTCAGAGCTAACAAAATGATTGGGCAACTCCATTCTGTCTTTCTCTTAAAGCTGTCCACTATAAATGAGTCTAAGCTAAAACAGATGTTTTTCTCTCACTACCCAAGCCCACTACACAACCTTCCCTACTAGATATGCCTATTACTAGGTATACACATATTACTAGGTATACACTAGATATACACACAAATTTGCCCAATAGAAAACACTTCTATTATGTATAAGTGTCAATGATCCTCCTGAAAAGATGAAATTGGGGAGAGGTAGAAACTGCGTAAGTCTTCCCAAGAGGTCTGCCATTTTCTCACACTATGGTGTCTACTTATGAAATATCTGCAAATCTTTGACATCCACAGGCACTATCAATATGACTAATAATAACAGTATTGAAAAATTCTCCTGCACAGCTACATGTAAAAAGACGCATTAATATGCTATCTTTTAAAAATCAATAAAACTCTTATTTCTACAGTTTATCCTAATAATAATCAATACTTTGATTTACTTGCAATGCAGATGATATTTTATGATGAGAAACCACACTCTAATTTGTATTCAAAGAGTGGTAATATCCCTAAAATATTCTATTCCTTAAATATAGGTATTTTTATTTTCAATTGTCACATTGCATAGTTAATTACAAAAGCATGGTAAAGTACAAAAACAAAATTTAAGCTTTGTAAATTTTAACAGGGCTGATGGCAACTTTCTACATTTAAAAAAATCAGAGAAGCAAATGTCTTATTCTTTGGAATCCGTGTTTTTCACTTTTTTAAATAGCTGCGATTTTCCATTCCTAATGGTGCAATTTTGTTTTTCATTGAAAAACTGCAATCACAGAATCTGAAATGACTCAAATATCATCTCTCAAATTCCATATCTACTAAGGCAAGATGTGAAGGATAGTGTTTGTATCTGAGATAACACTTTCTAAGTAATTTAAAATATTTTATTCATCTATCTTCCCAACTAGTAAAATGATGATGAGAAAAAAAAAAAAAAAAAAGACTGGTTACAGCATAATGAAATTGTGTGGGCATACCTCCCAACCTTCATAAAAGTAAAAAATATTTATTCATTCATAGCTTTTTTGTTGAAAGTGTTTATTGTTTGTTCTGCTCCCAGTACTGTGAGTGTTTTGATATTAGTTTCTGATTTCCACTTTACTGGAGCTGTCCTTTCTCCTGTCTTTTGAGACCTGGTTTTCAATCTTTCCTGTCTGTCTATCAATCCTCTCCAAACCCCTACTTCTCTCTTTCTCTCTCTCTGTGAGTCTCTCAGGCTAAATTGCTCAGGTAACAGCATTCTCGTTATCCGGTAACTCTATTTTAAACTCTACTCTTTTCACCTACACCATCTCATACACGTTTTCCAATTCAGTCTGCTGGTCTATTGAGCATGGACTTATAATTACCATTTTAATGGACAGAGGAAATTTTACCATGTTGAGAGAACAATTATTAAAATATTCCCTTAGTGTTGGCTTTTTATTGTTTTATTTGTCTGTTCTTTCGGTTTGGCTTCTTTAGATGTTAGTAAATGAAAGAGAAGACCTATCTTTATTACAGCTTCCTTCGAAATTCCATCTTCAGTGTCCACTCTGCCATCTGTTAACACCTGACCTTGAGCAACCTCCTCTTACTGTCTCTGGATTCGTGGCCTTTGTCCTGGATTCCAGATGTACCCCAGCCCTTTTATCAGTGGAGCTGTTTCCATCATAGTTAGCTTCCTAAGGTATAGGGGTGATGGAGCACTTGGGTTTTATGTATGGAGGCATAAGAGCAGAACAGGAATAAGCAAATACAGACAAGATAATAAGCTGTGCACTTTTTTTTTCTGGGGAGGAAAAATAATATAGTAACAAAGTTGACCTAAAAACAATTTTAAAAAAATAATAGTGGGGATAAGGATTCTATTGACAGCAATACAGAAAGACATTTTATTTCTTCCAAATGAAACTTGGAGCATATCAACTTGCAAAAACTGAATAGGTTACAATATGGCCAACATTTATTTTTAGAAACTAAAGTATTAGTTCATTTGTCTGAATATCTATTTGGCTGTTATGATTTGGATCAATCAGAGAGAGATAGTTAAAATGAATGCTTAAGCTATAGTGCAGTTTGGTTCAGCCACCACATAAAGATATAATCCTCATTCTTTGTGTTTTAACTCCCTTCATTTAGAGCACTATAAAATTTTCAGTGAATTTTCAAAGACTAGGAAACATGCCTTTGGAGATCAATCATTGAGAAATATAATTTGTTCCAACAGATTCCCACTGCTGCAGCTGCTACTATACTACCTGCAGGTATTAAAAAAGACAACAGAGAGTGACTCTTACATTGAGGTACTTTAATCGCCTATTGGAAAATCAGAAAGATTTGTTGAATACAGTTTAAGGTCCATATTCTTTCACACAATAAAGATTTACTCATTTAGTATAGAAAGATACTTTCTTATAAATTACTTTGGTCTTATTGGTAAGAGTTTTCATCCTTAGGACAAAGAGTCCATAGGGAAAGTATCCATTTACTAATGAAAATTGCCCAAGGCTACCTTCCTGCCATAGGGTCAGAGTCCGTCTTTCTGAGACATTTGGTGGTATACCACGTTCCAATATTGGTGACCAGCTACTTGCTAAATGGCTGACTCCCAACAATCCTGCAATTCTTTTCCTCTTTGCTTTTGAACTGGCATAACAACTCTACCTTCTTGCACAAAGGGGAATAATAACATAATAACATAATAAACCCTGTATTTGAGGCCTGGGTCCAAAATCAACTACCCACACAAAATCTTTTAAATTGCTTAAAATCTCTGAATTAGTTCATAGATTAGTCCCTTCATCTATGAAATGCAGTGTTGATGTCTACCTAATCATGTTGTTATTAAGACTAGGTGAAATACCTTAGCAAATAAATATCCCATAAATATGAGTTCTCCTCCCGTCTCTTCCAAGAAAATAACATTTGTTTAAGCCAGAAAGAAAGGTCAGGCAACTATCGAAAATATAAATAGCTAACTTTGTATGTAGAAGCCCAGATAATAAATGTTTTAGGTTTGGTGTACCACAGAGTCTCTGTTACAACTACTCACTTCTGCAGTTGTGGTGTGAAAGTATCCATAGACAGCATGTAGACAAATGAGTATGGCTGTGTTCCAGTAAAACTTTATTTATAGAAATTGAAATTTCAACCTCAAATTACTTTCACAAACATGAATTAGTATTTTTCTTAGCTCGAGGACCTACAAGAACATGGGGCATGCTGCATTTGGTCTTTGGGCCATAGCTTGCCAACCCCTATTCTAGAAAATCAACAACAAATTAATCAGAAGATTGCTCAACATCAAAAAAGATCCAGTTCAAATAAGAAACGTAGGGCATGAGGTGAATTAGCATTGTTTAGCATCTCGCCTCTATTTCCATGGTTCATTTTGATCCATAATCATCTCTTCTTTCCCTGACCTCACATAGTACTCATGTTCTGTATTGTCACATGCATGGAATATCCTTCTGCATTAGAACAAAACACAATCCTCCAATATAAGAGCAGAGATATTCTAAATAGAATTTAGTTAACAAGGGCCCATGTGCTTCTAACCATGGTATTTTCATCCTAAACTCCTCCCTAGGCATACTTAGAAGGATTTTGTCTTTAGTTTTTATGTAAGAATGAGAAACTGTTTGGACATTAACTATATTCTCTCTACTGACGTTCTATAGTTACCTCACTCACAAACCTCTCAGCTTCCCATGAAGATGGGAAGGACAATGAAACCAGGAACCATACCATAAATCGCTTTGAATTTTTTACCACACAAAAAATGTATACAACAACACAAAGGTGGAATGGGACAGGAGGATATATATACATATATACAAACATACATACACACATACATACATACATACATACACACACACAACTCAGAAATACTTAGGATACTATTGGACACATTTAAACAAGTTTGTGCTTTATCAAAGTTTCCCAGTAAAATATTTTGTGGAATCACAAGGCACTGAACTTTTGTGTGACCTCAGTAACACATGTTTTACTTTGTTATTCCCAAACTTATAAGATTGCAAAGAGCATCCAAATTCATTCTTTTTAATTTACATCCAAATTAGTTAGCATATAGCGCAACAATGATTTCAGGAGTAGATTCTTTAATGCCCCTTACCCATTTAGCCCATCCCCCATCCCACCACCCCTCCAGTAACCCTCTGTTTGTTCTCCATATTTAAGAGTCTCTTATGTTTTGTCCTCCTCCCTGTTTTTATATTAGTTTTGCTTCCCTTCCCTTAAGTTCATCTGTTATGTGTCTTAAAGTTCTCATATGAGTGAAGTCATATGATTTTTGTCTTTCTCTAATTTTGCTTAGCATAACACCCTCTAGTTCCATCCATGTAGTTGCAAATGGCAAGACTTCATTCCTTTTGATTGCCGAGTAATACTACATCATATATTACATCATATATATATATATATACATATATATAGAGAGAGATATAGATATAGATATAGATATAGATATAGATATAGATATAGACATATACACCTCATCTTCTTTATCCATTCATCCATCAATGGACATTTGGACTCTTTCCATACTTTGGCTATTGTTGATAGTGCTGCTATAGACCTTGGGGTGCGTGTGCCCCCTTCAAAACAGCATACCTGTATCCTTCAGATAAATACCTAGTAGCGTAATTGCTGGGTCACAGGGTAGTTCTATTTTTAATTTTCTGAGGAACCTCCACAGTTTTCCAGAGTGGCTGCACCAGTTTGCATTCCCACCAGCAATGCAAGAAAGATCTTCTTTCTCTGCATCCTCGCCAACATCTGTTGTTGCCTGAGTTGTTAATGTTAGCCATTCTGACAGGTGTGAGGTGGTATCTCATTGTGGTTTTGATTTGTATTTCCCTGATGATGAGTGATGTTGAGCATGTTTTCATGTGTTGGTTGGCCATCTGGATGTCTTCTTTGGAGAAGTGTCTATTCATGTCTTTGGCCCATTTCTTCACTGGATCATTTGTTTTTTGGGTGTTGAGTTTGAGAAGTTCTTTATAGATTTTGGATACTAACCCTTTATCTGATATGTCGTTTGCAAATATCTTCTCCCATTCTGTTGGTTGCCGTTTAGTTTTGCAGATTGTTTCCTTCGCTGTCCAGAAGCTTTTTATTTTGATGAGCTCCCAATAGGTCATCTTTGCTTTTGTTTCCATTGCCTCCAGAGATGTGTTGAGTAAGAAGTTGCTGCAGCCAAGATCAAAGATTTTTTGCCTGCTTTCTCCTTGAGGATTTTGATGGCTTCCTGTCTTACATTTAGGTCGTTCATCCATTTTGAGTTTATTTTTGTATATGGTGTAAGAAAGTGGTCCAGGTTCATTCTTCTGCAAGTCACTTTCCAGTTTTCCCAGCACCACTTGCTGAAGGGACTGTCTTGATTCCATTGGATATTCTTTCCTGCTTTGTCAAAGATTAGTTGGCCATATGTTTGTGGATCCATTTCTGTGTTCTCTATTCTGTTCCATTGATCTGAGTGTCTGTTTTTGTGCCAGTACCATACTATCTTGATGATTACAGCTTTGTAGTATAGCTTGAGGTCTGGGATTGTGATGCCTCCAGCTTTGGTTTTCTTTTTCAAGATTGCTGTGGCTGTTCGTGGTCTTTTCTGGTTCCATACAATTTTAGGATTATTTGTTCTAGCCCTGTGAAGAATGCTGGTATTATTTTAATAGGGATTTCATTGAATATGTAGATTGCTTTGGGTGTTATTGACATTTTAACAATATTTGTTCTTCCTATCCAGGTGCATGGAATATTTTTCCATTTTTTGGTGTCTTCTTCAATTTCTTTCATAAGCTTTCTATAGTTTTTAGTGTATAGATTTTTCACCTCTTTGGTTAAATTTATTCCTAAGTATTTTACGGTTTTTGGTGCAATTGTAAATGGGATTGATTCCTTGATTTCTCTTTCTGTTGCTTCATTATTGGTGTATAGGAATGCAACCAATTTCTGTGTATTGATTTTATATCCTGCAGCTTTGCTGAATTCATGAATCAGTTCTAGCAGTTTTTTTGGTGGAATCTTTTGGGTTTTCCATATAGAGTATCATCTCATCTGCAAAGAGTGAGAAGTTTGACCTCCTCCTGACCAATGGATGCCTTTTATTTCTTTGTGTTATCTGATTGCAGGGGCTAGGACTTCTAATACTATGTTAAATAACAGTGGCGAAAGTGAACATCCCTGTCTTGTTCCTGACCTTAGGGGGAAAGCTCTCAGTTTTTCCCCATTGAGAATGATATTAGCATTGGGTCATTTGAATATGGCTTTTATGATCTTGGGGTATGATTCTTCTATCCCTACTTTCTTGAGGGTTATCAAGAAACATTGCTGTATCTTGTCAAATGCTTTCTCTGCATTTATTGAGAGGATCATGTGGTTCTTGTCCTTTCTTTTATTGATATGATGAATCACATTGATTGTTTTCAGATATCAACCAGCCCTGCATCCCAGGTAAAAATCCCACTTGGTTGTGGTGAATAATTTTTTTAATGTATTGTTGGAGCCAGTTGGCTAATACCTTGCTGAGGATTTTTGCATCCATGTTCATCAAGGAAACTGGTCTTTAGTTCTCCTTTTTAGTGGGGTCTCTGGTTTTGGAATCAAGGTAATGCTGGCTTCATAGAAAGAGTTTGGAAGTTTTCCTTCCATTTCTATTTTTTGGAACAGCTTCAAGAGAATAGGTGTTAACTCTTCCTTAAATGTTTGGTAGAATTCCCCTGGAAAACCATCTGGCCCTGGACTCTTGTTTTTTGGCAGATTTTTGATTACTAATTCTATTTCTTTACTGGTTACGGGTCTGCTCAAATTTTCTATTTCTTCCTGTTTCAGTTTTGGTAGTTTATATGTTTCTAGGAATTTGTCCATTTCTTCCAGATTGCCCATTTTATTGGCGTATAATTGCTCATAATATTCTATTATTGTTTTTATTTCTGCTGTGTTGGTTGTGATCTCTCCTCTTTCATACTTGATTTTATTTATTTGGGTCCCTTCCTTTTTCTTATTGATCAAACTGGCTAGTAGTTTATCAATTTTGTTAATTCAAAGAACCGGCTTCTGGTTTCATTGATCTATTCTACTGTTTTTTTTGGTTTCAATAGCATTAATTTCTGCTCTAATCTTTATTATTTCCTGTATTCTACTGGTTTTGGGTTTTATTTGCTGTTATTTTTCCAGCTCTTTAAGGTGTAAGGTTAGGTTGCATATCTGAGACCTTTCTTCCTTCTTTAGGAAGGCCTGGATTGCTATATACTTTCGAAACTCTTATGACTGCCTTTCCTGCATCCCAGAGGTTTTGGGTTGTGGTGTTAATCATTTTCATTGGCTTCCATGAACTTTTAAATTTCCTCTTTAACTTCTTGGTTAGCCCTCATTCTTTAGTAGTGTGTTCTTTAGTCTCCAAGTATTTGTTACCTTTTGAAATTTTTTCTTGTGGTTGATTTCAAGTTTCATAGCACAAATTCATTCTTATTTTATGACCAATAGCATATATTATGATTCAGTTTGCTAGGACAGGTTGCTATGGAACAGAGGATGTTGTTTAATTTTATTTTTATTTTTTATTTAATTCTTGTGTGAAATATGCTAGCTGACAGAGAAATCAAATGCACTGGTGTGTACTTGGTAGCAATACCACCTAAACCATTGGTCTCCCAAAAGGAGGGAGATGCTTACATTAAAGGCTGCCAGGGTGATCCACTGATGTATAGGGAAAAAATAACAATTTATACTTACACTTACTTTTAGTTGAAACAATTAAGAAGTTAGGGTTAACTAATTTGTAACATACACTTGAAATCGTATCATCACTTGCTATGTTTGTCAGGTAACCTGATGTCAAGTTCATAAGCAGGGGATCCTATGAAAGGATGGGAGGGAATTCTGCAACACAGTCCTTCATTCACTTGCTCACTTCCAGCTTTTGTAGTTTAAATAGGTTTACCGGATTTGCAGATTAAATTATTTACATTTAGTTAACCTAACTTTACAAAATGGACAATTGGCTTAAAAAGATTCCAGCAAATAAATTACAAATTGAGAGTGTTGCTACTAACACAACCACAAGCAAACTACAAAAAGAACAGCAGAGACAACAGATACTCCTACTCCTAGAATAGCTGCTCATCATTTAAAATACGGGATGTTTTTTAGAACAGTTGGTTAAGAATAGGTATTAACTCTTCTTTATATGTCTGGTAGAATTCCCCTGGGAAGCCATCTGGCCCAGGACTCTTATTTGTTGGGAGATTTTTAATAACTGATTCAATTTCTCTGCTGGTTATGGGCCTGTTCAAATTTTCTATTTCTTCCTGTTTCAGTTTTGGTAATGCGTGAGTCTCTAGGAATTTATCCATTTCTTCCAGACTGCCCAGTTTGTTGGCATATAATTTTTCATAGTCTTTCTCATGAAAGAATTAACATAAGTAAAAATACACTAATAACTCAGGGCAGGGGGGATACTTGCAATATATGTGTATAACAAATGAGTTATATCCAAATTGTTTAAAGAACTTCTTACAATTCAGGGGCACCTGGGTGGCTCAGTCAGTTAAGTCTCTGACTCTTGGTTTTGGGTCAGGTCATGATCTCATGGTTTGTGAGATCAAGCCCCACGTCAGGCTCTTCACTGACAGTGCAGAGCCTGCTTAAGATTCTCTCTCTCCTTCTCTCTCTGCCCCTCCCCTGCTTGTACACACATGCTCTCTTACTCTCTCAAAATAAATAAGCATTAAAAAAAGAACTTCTCACAAATCAATAATAAAGAAGCAAACAACTAATTAAAAGTGGTCAAAAATTTTAAATATTCTCCCCATAAAAGATATAAATGGCCAACTAGCACAAGAAATGTTCTTCATATCATTTGTCATCAGAAAAATTCAAATCAAAACCTAATAGGATACTCCACACTTACTAGAATGGCTAACATTAAAAAGAAGGCATTACCAAGTGCCAATAAGGATGTGGAACAACTGAGCCAACTCTCACATATTGCTGGTGGGCGTGCAGAATGGTATAGCCACTTTGGAAAATAGTTTGTCAGTTGTGAAGCATACTCCTATCATATGGTTCAGCAATTTCACTCTTATATATTAAGAGAAAAGAAAACATAGACCCACACAAAGGTTTGTATAAAAACAGTCATAGCAGCTTTGGAAATTGAAAATAATTGAAATACTAATTAACAGGCAATTAGATAAATAAATTATAGTATATACCTAAAATAGTTTATTATTCAGCAACACAAAGGAACAAATTACTGATCCATGCAAATACATGGATAAATCTCAAAAATATCATGCTGAGTAAAAGAAGCCAGAAACAATGAATAGAAGTTTTCATTCACATAAAATTCTAAAACAGGCAAAACTAATCTGAACTAATAGAAAGCAAGTAAGTGGTTGTTTGCAGTGCTTGGGATTGAGGAAGAAAGTACTGACTACAGAGAGTTCAAGGGAACTTTCTGGAATTATGAAAATACTCTATACTTTGATTAGACTGGCCATTATCAAAACTCATCAAACCATAGAATTAAAATGGATGCATTTTATTGAATATTAATTATACCCCAATAAAGTCAATTTAAAAAATAATCTCTTATGTTAGTCATAAAAAATGCAGACTTAGCATATTTACTTGCTACGTGTTCTTTCAAAACCTCAGGAGCTTCCCTGGTGAAATCTGAAACTGGCCCCTATGTATGAAGGGCAATGAGACACAGAAGAGGCAGACACCACTCCAGACTGGGTAGGTGGCACTTTTAGTAAACAAGGGAATTTACATATGAGGCTTGTATTGGGCGTTCACAAGACCATTAGATCTCTGCACCGACGTGCCATAACCTTGGAAGTTTATATAGAGGACTTAAGTAGGTTTAGTCATGTACACCACCCAGATGGTCTCAACAACACATTGCTCTCTGGATCCCTGAAAACGTCTTCCACTGGGGGAATGGTGGGCAGAACATACATTCCAAAGACAGGGGAGAGGGTCAGGAGCCTCCAATTCCCTGGGTCCAGCTTGCGGGTTAACTTGCAGTCACATCCTCACAAAGACCTCCTCCAATGTTAGTTTTCTCATTTATTATCTGCTTCTCTCAGCAAACTGGAAATTCCATGAAGAGATGGGCCATGTCTTTTTTATTAACTGTGTATCCAGGGCATATTGTACTTTCCCTGGTTCAAAGAAGGCACTCAATAAACACTTCTTGAATGAATAAATCCATGAATGAGTAAATAAGTAGTCATTTGTATTTCATTGCCTCCCACGCATCCACACTTTCCTTAACTACACCCACATTAGGCAAGTCTGTTAATTTCCTTTATTCTTGAATGCAATCCGTTATAAAATAAATAAAATCTAGATGTCTTTTGGGAATGACTGGACTCTGAGATCTAGACAGAATCAAGGGTGAAAACAATTCATAGGCAAAATAATACACAGTCCAGACCCATCTTAAGGTCTGTTTTATGTTTAGAAACCTACCTTAATTAGACAGGTATTTGCTTCCACAGAGCCTTCTAACCCAGGAACTCTCCAGCCCCTCCTCATTTTTGAGTGAGGAACGTGCTGATTTCCAGACAGAGACTAGTTGATTGAACATTGAATGTGCAATAAGTCTAGTCCACACACAAGGGGCCTTATACGAACATTTTTTTTGATGGAAATCTAATATAGGAGGCTATAATCCATTTCAGGAATCAAAAGTGGTTGCATAATTGGAATAGCAAAACAGCCCATAAACTAACTTACAGTGAAAGCATTGAATCTACGGTTTAAGGAGTAAACAATCAGAAGTGTTTAGGACTCCATCTTGCTCCCAATACCACTGGAGAAATGGTGAAGACAAGAAGGCTTCTGCTATAAATGGTTTGTAGTTGATACGATGGCATATAAATCCCAAAGGTCAGGGCTTCAGCAAGTCTCTGGGCTACATCAAGCATAGTAGATTGTAAGAGAGAAGCCTACTCCTATAGACAAAACCAATGGAAGAGTAAGAAATAGGAACCATGACTCAAAGCAATGTGGATAATACAGGTAGAAGCAGAGGAGGTCAAAAATTCTGCCTGAATCCTTACATTTAGGTTCTGAAAGGGTGACCCTTAAAAAAATTTTTTTTGGCTTTTATTAAGATTTCATTGGGGCACCTGGGTGGCTCAGTCAGTTAAGTGTCTGACTTCAGCTCAGGTCATGATTTCACTGTTCGTGAGTTCGAGCCCTGTGTCAGGCTCTGTGCTGACAGCTGAAAGCCTGGAGCCTGCTTCGGATTCTGTGTCTCCCTCTCTCTCTGTCCTTTCCACGCTCATACTGTCTCTCTCCGCCTCTCAAAAAATAAATAAATGCTAATAAATAAATAAATAAAAATTTTATTGTTGGGGTGCCTGGGTGGCTCAGTCAGTTAAATGTCTGACTCTTGATTTCAGCTCAGGTCATGATCTCTTTGTCGTGAGATCAAGCCCCACATCAGGCTCCACACTGGGCACAAAGCCTGCCTAAGATTCTCTCTCTCTCTCTCCCTCCTCCTTCCCCATACAAGTGTGCACTCTCTGTCTCTCTCCCTCTCTCTCTCTCTCAAAAAAAAAGATTTTATTGTTTAGAACAATTTTAGATACAGAGATTTCCCATATACCCCTGTCTCCACATATACATAGCCTCATTCTTATCAGTATCTACCAGAGTGTTATATCTGTTACAAATGATGAATCAACATTGACATATCATAATTACCCAAGGTCCATAGTTTACATTATGGTTCATGCTTGGTATTGTACATTCTATAAGTTTGGACAAGTGTGTAATCACATATATCCATCATCTTGGTATCACACAGGTTATACTCACTGCCCTAAAAATCTGTGCTCTGCTTATTCACCCCTCCTCTTCCGCACCCCTGGTGACCACTGATCTTCTTTTCACTGTTTCCATAGTTTTGCCTTTTTCAGAATGTCATATATTTTGACACATACAACATAGATGCTTTTCAAATTGGCTTCTTGGTAACTTATTTTTTTTAATCCCAAAGACTGGCAAAAGTACAGTGTTAAGTGATACAGGGATATTTTCTGTTGAGTCAGAGTAGTCTTAGGAAATGGGATTAAGAATCAATGAATCCAGGGGTGCCTGGGTGGCTCAGTCGGTTGAGCGCCGACTTCGGCTAGGGTCATGGTCTTGCGGTTCGTGAGTTCGAGCCCTGCATCAAGCTTTGTGTTGACAGCTCAGAGCCTGGAGCCTGCTTCGGATTCTGTGTCTCCCTCTCTCTCTGCTCCTGCCCCACTTGTGCTCTGTTTCTGTCTCTCAAAAATAAATAAACAATAAAAAATTTAAAAAATAAAGAATCAATGAATTCAGGGATACCTGGGTGGCTCAGTTGGTTGAGCACTGACTTAGGCTCAGGTCATGATCTCACGGTTTGTCAGTTCGCATCCCATTTTGGGCTCTGCTCTGACAGTGTGGAGCCTGCTTCAGATTCTCTGTCTTCCTCTCTCTCTGCCCTTCCCCCACGCTCTCTCAAAAATAAACATTAAAATAAATACATTAAAAAAAAAGAATCAATGAATCCAGCTCTGAGGACTTGGGAAAAGCAACGGCCATTTAAACAGGGGCTAGGCAGGAACACCTAAGGGTAATATTTACCATGCTCAAAAAGAGAGGGGCTTTGAGAGTGAGCAGTGGAACCCGCAGAGGGAAGGAGAATGACAAAAAATTAGGGGAGGTTATAAGGATCCTCAGTGTGCAGTAGAACCTTAAGATTTCAACTGAGAAGCTTAATAAGAACTTTTTTCCCCTCTTCTAAATTCTTTCCTGTCACACATTTCAATTAAAACTAAAAATGGCTCTAAAGTAGTTTCAGGTGTGATGATGACATTTGAAGGAAGTCAGCTGTTGTGGTCTTAAGGCAGAAAGAGAGGCTTTCTCAGCTGTTTTACTATATAGTAAGTCTACTAAAGGTGATTACCTTTCAGCAATAAAAGAGTGACCTAAATTGCTCTAATCAAGATCTTATTAGATTTTGTTGCTTTCAGAGAGCTGACCAACTCTTAGGTCGATTCAAATTTCCTACTTCAAGATGAGCTGGCCTCTTTCTACTAAGCACATAAACTGAATCTTCTACCAAACACCAGGCATCTGGTTAAAGATTTGCTATTTTTAACAGTGAAAATATTCAGTGGATCTACCTATAACAAGGGTTTACTAAGTTAGCATTTTAAAAATGCATGACTTCAATAAGGCATGACTTTCAATTAGAAAAATGTAAGAGCCAAGGGCAATAAATATTGTGAGGTTGAAATAAGTCTTTTGGAGTGAAGCAGAAATTGATTATGAAATAGGTATAATTTTAGGAAAAGGTGATCACTCGACTTCAAAATCTATAATAAAGACACAGTGCAAAGTAGCAAATAGAATGAATATACGGAACTTACATATTCACAAGCACATGTACCTGGTATGTAGTAATCTTTTCCTTCTGCATCAATACAACTATATGTAAATAGTCAGTAATTGTTTCATTGCTTGACCATAAACTCTACATGCATAAAATCATAATTACGCAAGGTCATCAGCTGTTTGTAAGAGTCATTTTGTTCTGGTTTGGTTTACTCTGTTTGGTTTGGGTTGGTTTGGACTGAATTTGGACAGATGAGCTCTGGAAACATGTACTTTTGTCAACATGAATCAATGTATCTCTGAATTTCGCAAGACCGGAGGCAACATCTAAGATTTTCTTTACAGATGCCATTAGCACTATTAATATTATCTTAAATGTAGGTCTGACTCTGGACCTAGACACATTCCAATTATCCTGACTGTAGTCGGGTGAATATAGTCTTTTATACTATCACTTATAGGTTAACAGGTTGTGGATAACTTAATTGCTTTCGAGAGAAAATGAAGTACAGAAGTTCATCTTTTCTGCCCTATGCCCTGGGGTGGAAGTGTGATAACAATTCATTGGATTTAAGCTACTGGGTCATTTCACTCTTAGACCCACTAAAAATAATAGGAAGTACTTGGCCTTTGTAGACCTGGGTTCAAATCCTAATTCTACCACCAGGTGTGTGCCCCTATGCAAAACATGTGACTTCTCTGGGATCCAGTTTCCTCCTCTGTAAAATGAGAATGATATCACCTACCTCATAGAGTTTTGAATGAATTAAATAAACTAGCATAGGGGCCCCTGGGTGGGTCAGTCGGTTAAGCGTCCAACTTCAACTCTGGTCATGATCTCACAGTCTGTGAGTTTGAGCCCCGTATCAGGCTCTGTGCTGACCGCTCAGAGCCTGGAGCCTGCTTCAGATTCTGTCTCCCTCGCTCTCTGCCCCTCCCCCACTCCAACTCTGTCTCTCTCTCTGTCTCTCTCTCTCCCCCAAGTTAATAAACATTAAAAAAATTAAGTAAGCTAGCATAGATAAAGCACTAAACACAAGTTTTGAAAAATAGAAGGTTAAAAAAAATGAGAACTCTCTTGCCACATTCAAGAAGAATCTTGTGTGATTTCATTCTAGGTTGGTAGGGCCAGCACCTACTATGTTTCTATTTGTTTCTATTCCTCATCTAAATGTTTACTTATTTTTTTTTTTTCAACGTTTATTTGTTTACTTATTTTTGAGGGGGGGGGGCAGGCAGAGGATTTGAAGCTGGCTCTGCACTAACATCAGAGCCCAATGTGGGCTTGAACCCCTGAACCATCAGATCACCACCTGAGCCAAAGTCAGATGCTTAACTGACTGAAATCACCCAGGTGCTCCCCTATTCCTCATCTATAAGAGAGTGTAGAGACAGATTTCAATGACTGTTTATATTTTGCAGGAGTGGAATTTTAGAATAAACGACCACAGGTTATGGTATGCACATCCCCTCTGACAGTCACTGGTTCCATACATGTGGAATCTTCTTGGTTCCTTAAGGCCTCCTTATATAAGATTGCTTAAGTTGTGCCCCATTTTGATTTTCAGCTTTAGGCTGTTGGCTTTTCCCAAATTCTCAAACCCTGTAAGCTTCCATTATCTCTCCTCCTCATAAGCCTGTTCTCTTTAATCTCAGAAGGCCTCCCATTGCAGAACTTCACATACTCTGAGGGTTGATATGGCTCATAGAACATGGCAAACACTTACCAGATGGTAACTTCTTGACAGCAATTTTTCCTGTTTCTTAATATTATTTCAGAATATAAAAATGAGATTTTTCAGATATAGAGGCTTAATTATTTCTGATGTAATTTATTTGGAAGTAATATAAGCCATAATAAAGTTTTAGTAAACAAAAATGAATATAAAATGTATACATAGTTCCCCTCATATTAGTATAGTAACTGAACTTTTGGTCTATTTTACTTCATTTTTTAATTTAAACCATGATCGTTTTCTCTTTTAACATAATGATAGTCACACATGGTATTTTATATTCTGCCTCTTCACTTAACATTATACTGATTTTTGTAAGGATTAATAACCATACTTTAATATCCAAATTGTTAGCCTAACAAGTAGATATAATTCTATTTATCTAGTATTTCCTTTTTGAATGAAAATTTAGGTTGTTTCCAGGTTTGACTATTATAAACAATACTGTGGTGAACATTTAATGCATGAAATTTATTATTTTCATTTTACAATTTATTTTTTTTAGGCTTCTTAGAAGTGACATTAGTGAATTAGAGTGGGCACATTTTTAAAGCTCACAGTGTAGTTGCCAAGCTGCTTTCCAAAAGGGATATAAAAGTTAATGCCAGGAGACTAATCTGCCTATATCTCAGCTTTAAGGAGCTTCAAGCTCCACATGGAAATTGGAATTAAAGGACTTTTTAAGTGGCTTTTGCTTCCTCCACTCTCTTTCTCTTGGAAAGAAACTTGGTGTATATTCCACTCAGCTTTGTCAAGTCTGTTCTGAGTCATTGTTATAGATGCATTTAGCTATCTCGAAATATTTTCTGTAGTAAGGTACAGTATAAATAAATAAATGATACATTTGCCAACCAAGCACAAGGCATGTTTTTGAAATTGTTTTAAAGTTTTGGGGGAACATAGTATTCTGGGTCTGGGCATTAAACTCTAAATTCCAGTTGGTGTGTAACCTCAGACAAGATTAATTTTTTTTCTATCACACCCCTCCCAGGGAAATTTCTACTTTAGTGTTACATACAGTTAGCCCAGTTAGCCCTATTCATCATAGTACAACCATTTTGAAAAACATACAAAAATACATTATTAAAAAATACTAATATATTTGGACCCAATAATTTTGTTCTTAAAAATTAATTTTAGGGGTGCCTGGGTGGCTCCATTGGTTAAGTGACCGACTTTGGCTCAGGTCATGATCTTATGGTTCGTGGGTTTGAGCCTCGCATCAGGGTCTGTGCTGACAGCTCAGAGCCTGGAGCCTGCTTCAGATTTTGTGTCTCCCTCTCTCTGCCCCTCCCCACTCACACTCTACCCCCCTCTCAAAAATAAAATAAAAACATTTAAAAAAATTTTTTAATTAATTTTAGAAAAAAATGCCCATTGGAGCTAAATGCTCAAAAACAACTTAAAGATTCAAATGTAGAGAAATGGTTATGTAATTCATGAAGCATCAGGTGAATAAATAATAGTAAAAGTGGACATTTATGATATTTTCCTGCCCAATATCTGTAACCTCTTTTTTTGGTAACAATTCCCAAATCAGCCTTTCCCAACAATTCTCAAATTAGCCTTTCCCGTATCCTGAGTGTTTCAGTCAAGTCAGTCAAGTCTTTCCAGACACTATAAAGATATCCTATGCTACACGGAATAAAGGTGTTAAAATGGCATCATTCTCAAAATAGCCAGGAGTAATTGTTATAAATATACACCTAGAAAGAAAGACTTCTGACAAATGTATTTTAGTAAGAAAAAATATTTAAGTATTGAAACTATGAACAAGAGTAGCTGCTCATCCTTTTTATGTCTTGATTCAATATTAAAGAGCATTTGAGCTGAATAAAACTGAGTTAGAACTGAAGCTTCAAAATTACTTTGGTAGAGACTAAAATACCCTACTCACTGTTAAAAAATATAGCCCTATTTTCTTATATATTACCTAGGTAAATTCAATATTCATTTAACATTCATAACATAATGTTTTAAAAAGTTTAAATAATTATATAGATATACATATACACTTAATTATTACAATGGAAAAATAAATAGTAATATACCATGATGAAAATATGAAAAATATGATATATTCTCAATTAACTACATTAAATATGTTCTTAGTGATATCTGATTAAACTTTTTTTTAACTCTGATTTTTTTAAGGGCTTCATTCAGCAACATTGCTTCATTCACCAATTCAGTCAGCATATATTTACCACCTACTATCTGTAGGTATTGCTCTATGCTACTTTATTTGTGTGTATTTCCCAATATGTATTCTTCAGGAAGGAAACTGAATTGAATGTCAGTTCAATAAAAAATATAATTGGGAAAGCAAGACTGCAATAAGAAAATCATATAGCCACAAAATCTAAAGTTTAGGATTTAGATAGTCATTTAAATTCCATATATTATTGGATAGTAAATATTATGAATATGCATGAATAGCTATGTGTGAATATGTATGAATAAATACGGATGAATTCCATATATTACCAATGCCCATACCAGCTTCTGAAATTTAATTTTTATAAGCAGTGCTCAAAGACAAGGGGAAAATACATCACAAAGAAAACTAAAAATTTAAGAAACATTTTAACCCAGGACAACAGAAATCAGGGAAAGAAACCATTCCAAAGAAACGAAACTTAACTATGACAGAAAACAAAAAATAGATCTTATTTGAAATCATATACCACAGAGTGGATTCCTGGCCTAAAGGTTATCCATTTCTTCGGAAAATATTTGTAGAAAAGGCAATAGTGTGACTATACTGAATCCATCTAAACATTCATTGCTAACAGATAAGACATTTGTGGAAATCATTGTCCTTGATTTTCTTACGTCCTAAAATATGTTTACCCCAAAGCGTAAGCACTTTTAATATTATTCTTTTGAAAGAAAAGTTTTGTTTGGTGTTCCCAGAAACATAAACAGTTCATTAGAAAAGAGTAAAACTCTCAGACTTGTAATACAATGTTATATGGAAGTGCAGCCTCCCCCCAGCCCTCCAGAAGCCTTAACCAGGCTTGCTAACATAATCTCCCAGTTTATCCTTCAAAGCTGCTCTTATCTTGGCAATGTTTCTTCAAGCAGCTGTGGGCTTTGCTCTTAGTGCTTGGGACCTCCCCCATCTTCATTACAGACAGTGAATCTTTGACAAAGTGCCTAGAAACTTTGGCAAAAGTCTCTGTATATGTACTTAAGAGAAGGGGTCAACACATTTCTAGAAGCGTAAGAGCTGATTACCTTTGTATTTGAGCACAGGCAATTAATTGGCGGTAGAGATGGACCAGAATGCACTGAAACAGACAGTAGCCTGTGGTTTAGTCCAGTTCACTCCTGCACAAAGAATAGGAGAGATAAGAAGCTACTTTATGTGATTAGGGGAAAGAAAAATCCATACTTTCCATATGGGAATTTCTCATCTGTTTTCTTAATGACACAGAGAGAAGTTGAAAGAGACTTTTAAGCTGTTAAAACTCTTAACATATTCTCTTTGGGGCTGGGAGAGTATGAATTTCCTAATTTCATCAGAACCATTAATGACTTCAGTTCCTTCCTTTTTCAACAAAGGAAGTGAAGGGATTCTTCACTGCACTATGATTTTGAAAAGCATTAGACAGCAGGAGAAATTATTTGTAAGCATGCTGTGGAAAGAAACAAAATTTTTTCTTCTCACTCTAGAAGTGATTCTCATTGTTGAAATTCTAAAAGCTCTTTAAAGGTTAAATAACTTATTGTAATGGAAGATACTTATAAGTTAGCATTACATAATAATTGGGATGTCATCTTTTCTCCCAGGCTTCTTTCTATAAAGGATGCCTTAGCCTCTATGAAGAAGATTGCATGTTTTATTTCAACTATAAACTTAAGATAGAATTAAGCAAATGTCAAGAGGGGTACCTCCTCTCCCATGCCCTTCAATTACCATGATTTTTTTTAAAAGAATCTTTTCCTTACCCAAATAACTGAGATCAAGAGAAGTAAGAAGTGAAATGTCAGATATATGGAGCAGAACCAGGAGACAACTACTGAAAGCAAGATAAGGAAGATTGTTCAAAACCCAGGTAATTTGAAGTGAAGCAAAAGGAGGAAAGGACAACAGGGAAAGAAGTACAAGATCCTGAAACCAGAAAGAGCAAGGAGCTACAACCTTGGACTCAAAATGCAGGGCTGCAAATACTTTGTCGGGCAGGAGAGAGAGTGAGCAGAAGAAAGCTGCAGCTATTGTGTGTGCCAGCAAAGCCAGACAGAGACGGATTTAAATTAAGTGATACAAGTACTAGGAATATTTTTTTTTTAAGATTTAGGTATAATTTATTTGAGTAAATTAAGTAAAATGAGGCATTTGTTTAATTCTGACCACCTTTGCAATTCATACACATACATGTCTTATAGATATAGGTATATAGTTATAGCATTGAAGAGGAGACAAGCCCTAACATTGTAACGAGATGGGCACTGTTTTACATGGGTAGTCCATAAGTAAATCACTCTTAAACAACAATATACTTGGCTACTTAGATGCTTACTCAAAAACAAAAATCAAGGGGCGCCTGGGTGGCGCAGTCGGTTAAGCGTCCGACTTCAGCCAGGTCACGATCTCGCGGTCCGTGAGTTCGAGCCCCGCGTCGGGCTCTGGGCTGATGGCTCAGAGCCTGGAGCCTGTTTCCGATTCTGTGTCTCCCCCTCTCTCTGCCCCTCCCCCGTTCATGCTCTGTCTCTCTCTGTCGCAAAAATAGATAAACGTTGAAAAAAAATTTAAAAAAAAAAAAAAAACAAAAATCAAATTATTTACCTTAGGGACTTAGATTCATTACATCATAATTATTTATAATAAAATATAGATGCATTTTTCTGTACAGTAATAAAAGTCAGAATGAATAAAAATTTATTATACTATGAAAAATATGGAACTTTGAGTTTTTAGTTTATTTATTGTAGTTGGGATTTAGTAAACTCCAAATAACAGTATCTTTACAATTATTCAAAAAATGAAATCAATGGGTCAAGGAAGAAGCCTCGAGAAAACTTAAAATATTTTGAATTAAATGTAAATAAAGATTGCTAAATTTGTAGGATCCAGCAAAAACAGTGCTTAGAGGGGAATTTATAGCACTGAAACCATGTATTAGAAAACGGGAAAAATCTACACTCAGCACTCCTTGCCTTCACCTTAAGAAAATAGAAAAAGAAAGCAATATAAGCTTAAGGCAAACAGAAGAGGAATATTAAAAATTATAGCAGAGATCAATAAAATTGTAAAGAAGAAATCAGTAAAGAAAATTAACAATATACACTGATTCTCTGAAAAGATCAGTAAAATCAATAAACTCCTAGCCAGGCTAACCAAGAATAAAAAAGACACAAATTACTAGTATCAGAAATGAAAGGGTCATTACTACTAATTCCATTAACATAAAAAGAATAATAAAGGAATTTTATGAATAGGTCCGTACTCAAAGTTTAATAACTTAGATGAATTATGCCAATTTCTTTAAAGACACAAATACACAAAACACAAAAAACAAAACACACAAAGGTGAAAGATAATTCAAGTAAACGTATATCTATTAACAATATTTAATCAGTAATTAATAATATTCCAAAAAAGAAAGCAAAGCCTAGATGATTTCTGTGGCGAATGCTACCAAATATTTAAGGAAGAGATTATACCAATTCTCTATAATCTCTTCCAAAAAATAGAAGCAGTGGAACATTTACTAACTCATTCTTTAAGGCCAGAATTACACTAATACAAAAACTAGTTAAAGACATTACTACAAAAGAAAAACCATAGACCAATATCTCTTATGAACATAATTATAAAAATCTTCCATAAAATACTAACAAATTGAAACCTAAAATGTATTAAAAGAATATCCACAATGACCAAATGGGATTTATTCTAGGTATGCAAGGCTAGTTGCAAAATTAATTAATGTATTATTTCAATAGTACATGTAAGTCAAACCACTGTGCTTTATACCTTAAATTTATATAGTGATGTATGTCAATTACATCTATAAAACTGGAAATAGAATCAGTTAACGTAGTCTATCACTTCAATGGGCTATAAACAAGAAAAGTCACAGGATTTTATCAATAGATACAGAAAAAGCATTTAATAAAATCCAACAACCATTCATGATAAAAATTAAGCTAACTATGAATAGAGGGGAATTTCCTCAATTTTATATGGAATATCCACAAAAAAACAATAATTATACTCAATGGTGAGCTTTCCCATTAAGATCAGATACAAGGTAAGCATGTTGCCTCTTATTATGCCTTTCCAACATCATACCTGAAGTCATAGCTATTGCAATAAGGAAAGGAAGTAAGAAGAATATATATCGGAAAGAAAGAAATAAAACTGTCTTTGTTTGAAGTTGATACGACTGTCTAGGCACAAAACCCAAAATTATCAATATTCAAATAATAATAATAATAATAATTCAAAATAATTCAGAATAATCAACAATCAAACAACAACAAAAAACCTCCTGGAACTGATAGGTAATTATATCAAGTTTTCAGGATACAAAGTTAATAGACAAAAGTCAATTGCATTCCTATATATCAGCAATGAACACATGGAATTTTAAATTAAAAACAATTACCATTTACATTACTACTCTCCCAAAATGGGACATTAGGTATAAATAACAAAATATCCACAAGGTATATATGAAGAAAACCACAAACACTGATGAAAGAAATCTAAAAAGATCCAAATATTGGAGAGAGATTCCATGTTCATGGATAGGAAGACTCAATATCAGGATGCTTGTTCTTGCCAACTTGATCTCTAGATCCAATTAAATCTCAATAAAAATTCCCAGCAAGTTTTTTCATGGATTCCAAAAATTAATTCCAAAGTTTATAAGGAAAAGCAAAAGTTTATAAGGAAAAACAAAAATATTGTGTTAGCTAACACAATACTGAAGGAGAAGAGCAAAGTTGCAGATCTGGCACTCCTCAACTTAAAGACTTATTATAAAGCTATTTTAATCAAGACAATGTGATACTGGCAAAACAGACAAAAAAAAAGAAAGAAAGAAAGAAAGAAAGAAAGAAAGAAAGAAAGAAAGAAAGAAAGAAAGAAAGAAATCAATGGACCAGAACAGAGTCCAGAAATAGATACGCACAGGAGAAAACCTAGATGACCTTGGGAATGGTGAAGACTTTTTTTTTTTTTTTCAACGTTTATTTATTTTTGGGACAGAGAGAGACAGAGCATGAACGGGGGAGGGGCAGAGAGAGAGGGAGACACAGAATCGGAAACAGGCTCCAGGCTCCGAGCCATCAGCCCAGAGCCTGACGCGGGGCTCGAACTCACGGACCGCGAGATCGTGACCTGGCTGAAGTCGGACGCTTAACCGACTGCGCCACCCAGGCGCCCCAAGACTTTTTAGATAAAACACCAAATATGCATTCCATGAAAGAAATATTTGATAAGCCGCACTTTATTAAAACCAAAAGCTTTTGCTCTGCCAAAGATAGTGTCAAGAGAATGAGAAGACAGGCCACAGATTGTGAGAAAATATTTTGAAAAGACACATTTGATAAAGGACTGTAATCCAAAATATGTAAAGAACTCTTGAAACTCAATGATAAAAAATTCCAACTAAAAATGAGACACGAACCTTAATAGACTATTCATCAAAAAAATTATACATATATACAGATACAAATAAGCACATGAAAAGATGACCCACGTCATATGTCATCAAGAAAATGTAAATTAACAAACACAGACACATAGACCAATGGAATAGAATAGAAACCCCAGAACTAGATCCACAAACGTATGGCCAACTAATCTTTGACAAAGCAGGAAATGTAAAAAAGACATCCAATGTAAAAAAGACAGTCTCTTTAACAAATGGTGCTGGGAGAACTGAACAGCAACATGCAGAAGATTGAAACTAGACCACTTTCTCACACCATTCACAAAAATAAACTCAAAATGGATAAAGGACCTGCATGTGAGACAGGAAACCATCAAAACCCTAGAGGAGAAAGCAGGAAAAGACCTCTCTGACCTCAGCCATAGCAATCTCTTACTTGACACATCCCCAAAGGCAAGGGAATTAAAAGCAAAAATTAACTACTGGGACCTTATGAAAATAAAAAGCTTCTGCACAACAAAGGAAACAACCAACAAAACTAAAAGGCAACCAACGGAATGGGAAAAGATATTTGCAAATGACATATCGGACAAAGGGCTAGTATCCAAAATCTATAAAGAGCTCACCAAACCCCACACCCGAAAAACAAATAACCCAGTGAAGAAATGGGCAGAAAACATGAATAGACACTTCTCTAAAGAAGACATCAGGATGGGCGCCTGGGTGGCTCAGTCAGTTGAGTGACCGACTTTGGCTCAGGTCATGATCTCACAGTTTGTGAGTTCGAGCCCCGCGTCAGGCTCTGTGCTGACAGCTCAGAGCCTGGAGCCTGCTTCCGATTCTGGGTCTCCCTCTCTCTCTGCCCCTCTCCCTCTAATGCTCTGTCTCTCTCTGTCTCAGAAATAAATAAACATAAAAAAAAAAATAAAAAAAAAAAAAAAGAAGACATCCAGATGGCCAACAGGCACATGAAAAGATGCTCAACGTTGCTCCTCATCAGGGAAATACAAATCAAAACCACACTCAGATCTCACCTCACGGCAGTCAGAGTGGCCAAAATGAACGAATCAGGAGACTATAGATGCTGGAGAGGATGTGGAGAAATGGGAACCCTCTTGCACTGTTGGTGGGAATGCAAATTGATGCAGCCACTCTGGAAAACAGTGTGGAGGTTCCTCAAAAAGTTAAAAATAGATAGACCTACCCTATGACCCAGCAGTAGCACTGCTAGAAATTTACCCAAGGGAGACAGGAGTACTGATGCATAGGGGCACTTGTACCCCAATGCTTATAGCAGCACTCTCAACAATAGCCAAATTATGGAAAGAGCCTAAATGTCCATCAACTGATGAATGGATAAAGAAATTTTGGTTTATATACACAATGGAGTACTACGTGGCAATGAGAAAGAATGAAATACGGCCCTTTGTAGCAACATGGATGGAACTGGAGAATGTTATGCTAAGTGAAATAAGCCATACAGACAAAGACAGATGCCATATGTTTTCACTCTTATGTGGATCCTGAGAAACTTAACAGAACCCCATGGGGAAGGGGAAGGAAAAAAAAAAGAGGTTAGAGTGGGAGAGAGCCAAAGCATAAGAGACTCTTAAAAACTGAGAACAAACTGAGGGTTGATGGGGGGTGGGAGGGAGGGGAGGGTGGGTGATGGGTATTGACGAGGGCACCTTTTGGGATGAGCACTGGGTGTTGTATGGAAACCAATTTGACAATAAACTTCATATATTGAAAAAAAAGTTGAATAAAAAGAAATACAATATCCCTTAAAAAAAAATTAAAAAAAATAAAAGGTCACCTTTCTGGAATAAGTTGAAACGAAAAAAAAAATGCAAATTAAAAGAGCAATAAAATACCACTAAACACCAATCGAGAACACTGCCAACACCAAATGCTGGTGAGAATCTACAGCAATAGGAACTGATGGGAATGCAAAATGCTACAGCTGGCTATCTTGATTGATTATTTTCAGATTTCGTATTTAATTATTTTTGTTCTGTTTTCCAAATGTACTTTTATAGGTCTCCCCCTTTCCCTTTAATTAAACTCCTCAACTAAAGAAGAATTTACTAGATGCGATGGATAAATTATTGATTTTTTTTTTAATTTTTTTTTCAACGTTTATTTATTTTTGGGACAGAGAGAGACAGAGCATGAACGGGGGAGGGGCAGAGAGAGAGGGAGACACAGAATCGGAAACAGGCTCCAGGCTCCGAGCCATCAGCCCAGAGCCTGACGCGGGGCTCGAACTCCCAGACCGCGAGATCGTGACCTGGCTGAAGTCGGACGCTTAACCGACTGCGCCACCCAGGCGCCCCAAATTATTGATTTTTTAAAGCGAATCAACTTCTCAGAGCGCCTGGATATCTCAGTCGGTTAAGCGTCCCACTCTTGATTTCAGTTTTGGTCGTGATCTCATGGTTTGTGACTTTGAGCCTCAAGTTGGGCTCCGCGTTGACAGTGCCCAGCATGCTTGGGATTCTCTCTCTGCTCCTCCCCACTCTCTCTCTCAAGCACTGGATCTCTGTCTCTGTCTCTGTCTCTCTCTCTCTCTCTCAAAATAATTAATTAATTAGGGGCGCATGGGTGGCTCAGTCAGTTAAGTGTCTGACTTCAGCTCAGGTCATGCTCTCACAGTCTCCGGGTTCCAGCCCCGCATCTGGCTCTGTGCTGATGGCTAGGAGCCTGGAGCCTGTTTTCAGACTCTGTGTCTCCCTCTCTCTTTGCCCCTCCCTGTTCGCACTCTGTATCTCTCTCTCTCAAAAATAAATAAACATTAAAAAAAAATTTTAATTAATTAATTTTAAAAAAGAGTAAAACAGTTTAAAAAAATAAAGTGAATCAACTTCTCTAAGTAAAATATACAGGGTGGCCATAAAGACTGGCAACATAAACATGCATACTAAACAGTTTATTGCTGTTCTATTACAATATGTAATCTGTCCAATATGTTGTTCCTCATCAACAGTGAATACGGTACCTTAAGGGAGCATTTTCATCAATCTCTGCACACGCATCTGTGATGTGTTGCTTTAGATGGCTTGTATATTAGTTTGCTAGGGCTGCTGTAAAAGGATACCACAACTAGGTGGCTTAAACAACATAAATGTACTGTCTCCAGTTTTGGAAGTAGAAGTCTGAAGTTCTGGAGACAGATTAAGGGGTGAGCAGATTTGATTTCTTCTGAGGGCTCTGAAGAGGAATCTATTTCATGCCTCTCTCTCAGTTCTGGTATTTTGCGGGCTTTCCCTAGCCTGTAGACACATCATTCCTATCTCTGCCTTCATGTCCAGGTGGCATTTTCACTGTGCGTATCTATGTCCAAATTTCCTCTTTTTATATAGACATCAGGTGATTAGAGCCTCACCCTACTCTGCATAACCTCATTTTGACCTAAGTAAGTACATCTATGACAACTCTATTTCTAAAAAAAAATATTTTTAAGTACTGGGGGTTAAGATTTCAACATATGAATTTGAGAGGGATGCAGTTTAACCCATAACAATTGGTATGTCTAATTGTCATTGAAGAAACCTGCACCTTAAGCATATTTCAAAAGAAGCAATCAAGATGTTTCATCTATTTTTTAAAAAATCTATCTTCCTAGTCTTTGTGGCCATCCTGACTAGTGTGGCAGCATTGAGCACAGGCTTTGAATGTGTGGATTTTAATAGTATCTCAAGCACTTATAGGCAATTTAAATTTTGGCAAACCACGTAAGTGTTTTCCATTTGTTTCCTTATTATAAAATGGGACTAATAATTTATAATTGAACACAGAATTATTGCAAATATTAAAGAAAATAATTTACATATAGCATTTATGACAGTGCTATCATCATTTTAATCATCTTGTCCCAGAAAAATTCCTGATAGAATATAAGTTCTGATTCACAGCTATACCCCAAATCCCAATGCCAATTACAGTACCTACAACACAATCGTGTCCTGTAAAGTCTTTTTGGCATGAATACCTAATTTTTTACTTGACTAATTCATACTGAATTATTGATATTTTCACATATAAACACATACAGACACACACAAAATCTGTTCAATCTAAGAGACTTCTACACACAAATCCTAGGATGTCACTGTTTTATACCAGGAATACTCAAGCATTCACTTAGAAGCCTCTAATACCATTCAAATAGAAACCGTTGCTAAACAAATGTAACAGAACAATCAGGGATAAAGTAAATCGCACTTTCTTTTTCAGTAGGCTCACCAGGAAAATAAGAACCATTTTTCTTCCTCCCTCTGTAGAAGAAAAGGAAGATTTTTGTGTTCCAAAGACTTTTGCTCTTGAATTTAACTAAAAAGAAGCTGGATTATTTTAGAGGCAGAAGGCCTCACAGAGATTAAAGAGAGAGGAGTATTGTAACTTCAGAATGAGATAAGATTCCATGGGGCTAGAAAATATTCTGGAAGGAAGCAGTAACCTAATGTCAATAGGCCTGGAATGTTTGGGGACTAAGGCATAAAAACCAAGGCCTTGGAAATGTTATACCAAGTCTGAGAAGCCAAAAATGCATGCTGTCAGCCTCAGAGCCTCCAGCCATCCTATAGGCCATGTAAAACTGACAACAGGTATATTCTGAGGTATATCCCCTCTTAACTCTAAGGGAAGGGAGAATTTAATTTAGAAAAATAAAATCAGTTTGTTTTGGAACAAACATATCTGGAATAACAATGTAATAAATCCAAAGCTACTGCTTGACCGAACCTATTCTGAAACACCATTCTGTTCCCTTTCAAGTTAGATTTACAAGTCAACTGGAAATTTCCAAGGATTCCAGGTTGTCTCTCTTCTGAATAAAGAGTAAAGAAAAATAAATACTAGGATCTGGTGGTTAGATGGAACAGCATCTTATTTACTAAACTGCAGAATTATAGAAAGATGGCATTCTTCAGCATTTAGAAAGGTGGTTTAATATGTTGCCAAAATATTTGATATAACAGGTGGTAAAGCCATGTTCTTTGCTTGGTATATTGGGGATGATTCAGGTAAAAAACAAACAAACAAACATAAAAACAAACAGGAAAGAAAGGAAGGAGAAAAAAAGAAAAGAGAAGAAAAGAAAATCAAATCAAAACAAAACAAAACCCAACTTTGGATGGTACTGGATGAATTCATGATACTAAATGGGAATTTTTGGAAATAAGAAGATAGATGTTTTTCCATACCAAAAGCAACCATGAAGTGGTAGGGAACCTCTCTCTCAATCTGAAATCTCAGGACAGGATAGGCAACTGGACCAACTGGAAACAGCACACATTTCCTATATTTTTCTATTAACTTCTAAGACAAGATGAGATAGATATATGCCCTCTTGTGGTAGGGAATAAAAGGGAAAAACGGGGGAAAAGCCTTTAGGAATCTTAATCTATTCAGTAGATTGAATCTGACATTGAGAATTTATAAAATATTTAGACATTCTGTGGGGGGAAATTGTGTTTTATATTAATAACAGAAAAAAATGCTGATGAATAATGATGTAGAAGAAGAAAGAGGTCAGGGGCACCTGGCTAGCTCAGTCAGTAGTGCATGTGAATCTTGATCTCAGGGTTGTAAATTTGAGCCCCATGTTGGGTGTAGAGATCAGTTAAAAATTAAAAAAAATCTTGGAAAAGTGTCTATTCATATCTTCTGCCCATTTCTTCACTGGATTATTTGTTCTTCAGGTGTTGAGTTTGGTAAGTTCTTTATAGATTTTGGATACTAGCCCTTTATCTGATATGTCATTTGCAAATATCTTCTCCCATTCCGTTGGTTGTCTTTTAGTTTTGTTGATTGTTTCCTTTGCTGTGCAGAAGCTTTTTATCTTGATGAGGTCCCAATAGTTCATTTTTGCTTCTATTTCCCTTGCCTTCGGAGACATGTCAAGTAAGAAGTTGCTGTGGCAGAGGTCAACTTGCCTGTTTTCTCCTCTATGATTTTGATGGTTTCCTGTCTCACATTTAGTTCTTTCATTCATTTTGAAGTTATTTTTGTGTATGGTGTAAGAAAGTGGTCCTGGTTCATTCTTCTGCATGTTGCTGTTCAGTTCTCCCAGCACCATTTGCTAAACAGACTGTCTTTTTTCCATCAGATACTCTTTTCTGCTTTGTGAAGATTAGCTGGCCATACATTTGTGAGTCCGTTTCTGGGTTCTCTATTCTATTCTATTGGTCTATGTGTCTTTGCCAATACCATAATGTCTTGATGATTACAGCTTTGTAGTACAGGCTAAAGTCTGGGATTGTGATGCCTCTAACTTTGGTTTTCTTTTCAACATTACTTTGGTTATTCAGGGTCTTTTCTAGTTCCACACAAATGTTAAGATTGCTTGTTCTATCTCTGTTAGGAATGCTGGTGCTATTTTGATTGGGATTACGATGAATGAGTAGATGGCTTGAGCAGTATCGACACTTTAACAATATTTGTTCTTCCGATCCAGAAGCATGGAATGTTTTTGCATTTCTTTGTGTCTCCTTCAATTTCTTTCATAAGCTTTCTATAGTTTTCACCATACAGATCTTTACCTCTTTGGTTACATTTATTCCTAGGTATTTTATGGTTCTTGGTGCAACTGTAAATGGGATCTATTCCTTGATATCTCTTTCTGTTGCTTCATTATTGCAACCGATTTCTGTACATTGATTTTATATCCTGTGACTTTGCTGAATTTGTGTATCAGTTCTAGCCGTTTTTTGGTGGAGTCTTTTGGGTTTTCCATGTACAGTATCATGTCATCTGCAAAAAGTGGAAGTTTTACTTCTTCTTTGCCAATTTGGACACCTTTTATTTCACTATGTTGTCTGACTGCTGAAGCTATGACTTCCAACCCTACATTAAACAACACTGGTGAGAGTGGACATCCCTGTTGTGTTCCCGATCTTAGGAAGAAAGCTCTGTTTTTCCCCACTGAAGATGATACTAGCAGCTGGCCTTTTATATATGGCTTTTATGATGTGAAGTTAAAGTTCCTTCTATCCCAACTTTCTTGAGGGTTTTTTATTAAGAAAGGATGCTTTATTTTCTCAAATGATTTTTCTGCATCTATTGACAGAATCATATAATTCTTATCCTTTTTTCTATTAATGTGATATATCACATTGATTGATTTGTGAATATTGAACAAGCCCTGCAGCCCAGGAATGAATCCCACTTGATCATGGTGGATAATTCTTTTAATATGCTGTTGAATTCACTTTGCTAGTATCTTCTTGAGAATTTTTATGTCCACGTTCATCAGGGATATTGGCCTGTAGTTCTTTTTAGTGGGGTCTTTGGTTTGGAAATCAAGGTAATGCGGACTTCATAGAATGTGCCTGCAAACTTTACTTCTGTTTCTATTTTTTGGAACAGCTTGAGAAGAACAGGTATTAACTCTGCTTTAAAGACGCATGAAAAGATGCCCAACATTGCTCATCATCAGGGAAATACAAATCAAAACCACATTGATTTGTCAGAATGGCTAAAATGAACAACTCAAGAGACAACAGATGTTGATGAGGATGTGGAGAAAGGGGAACCCTCTTGAACTGTTGGTGGGAATGCAAACTGGTACAGCCACTCTGGAAAACAGTGTGGAAGTTCCTCAAAAAATTAAAAATAGAGTTACCGTACAACTCAGCAATAGCACTACTAGAAATCTATCCAAAGAATACAGGAGTGAGGATTCATAGGGGCACATGTACCCCAATTTTTATAGCAGCTCTATCAACAATAGCCAAATTATGGAAGGTGCCCAAATGTCCATCAACTGATGAATGGATAAAGAAATTGTGTCTCTGATATTTCAGGAAAGTGCCAGTCACTTTATATACATCTTTGTCATTTAATCCTCTCAACAACTCCACAAAGAGTATAATTTTCCCTATTTTAAAAGAAGAAAAGGAGGCTCTGAGAGGCTGAAGAGCTTGGCCAAGTTTCCCATAGCTAGTAAGTAATACTAGAGCAGAAGACCAAGATTGAAACCTGTGTCCACATTCTTTCCAGAATGAAGTACTGTTGCTTCTTCCTCCTATCTTTCCTAGATGAATAAATAATACCCCTATTCATTCTATTTCCCAAACAAAAAAATTAGTCATTTAGTACTCTTCCTCTTCCATTATGTCTACCTCTTCTTCTCTCCCTTATCGGCCACCAGCTCTTCTCAAGTTTACCATCTCCAGACAGTTCTCATATCCCACCTGTCCTGTCTCCTTCCATTGTAAGTACTGCATCTGACGTGCTCAAATTTGCCTATTAATTACTAACTTGCATTGCTGCATTGCTCTTTCTTAGAAAGGACCTACTCCCCTTTCTGTTATCAAGGTGATCTCTCTAATACATGCTGTTTCTTTTTTCTGCTTAAGTGGTACATAAACCCTTTCAACTGTTGTGTCTCCAGCCTTGTTCCCAGTCTCACTTCCTGTCCCATAGGACTTCTTACTAGTCCTCCTGCACTACACTCATGATGGTGCTTTCAACTCAGATACTCTTCTCCTTATGTCCCCAGGACATTTCTCAAACATCCTCTCCCCTTGGTAACCTTTCTGAGCCATCTCACCTCTCCCTAAACAGAATTTAGTGTTTCATAATTGGTGAGTTTCTGATACTTTATGCATACTTCTTTTATAGCACTTAACTAATTGTACTATGATTCTTTGTCTCCAAGCTTATTTTTCCTCAAGACTGTGTTATAGGTATTGAGCACAATTATATTTTATAGGTGCTCAAATTTATTGTGTTTTTAAACAGAAGTTTCAGTTACCATTAAAATGGCAAAAATATCTACACAATCAGCTGGCAAAGAAACTATTAAAAAGAACATTTAATACGGGGTGCCTGGGTGGTTCAGTCACTTGAGCATCCGACTTTGGCTCAGGTCATATCTCATAGCTCGTTAAGTTCGAGCCCCACGTCAGGTTCTGTGCTGACAGCTCAGAGCCTGGAGCCTGCTTCGGATTGTGTGTCTCCCTCTCTCTCTGCTCCTAACCCACTAGCATTCTGTCTCTGTCTCTCTCAAAAATAAATAGACATTAAAAAAATATTAAAAATAACACTTAATACTGGAGTTTTGAAACAACAAAAATTTATGGTAATTGAAGTGTTAAATAATTGCGCATAAATGTCTTTGAATATACTTCCTCACAAAACTATTCAAGAATAACCATCATCTATAAAGACACAAAAAAATAAAGTTCTGATACTTTATTGCGATAGAGGACTAGATATTTCACGAGGTTCTGACCAGTAATTACAAAAGTTTGAAAATTTTAAATCAAACTTCTCCTAGAGTGATCCTTTGTAAGGAGTGTGTTAATGAGTCCAACTCATAAACTCTTGTAATAAATCAAATCACATAGTAGCTGGCAGCAGTTCTGTTCTATAGAAAGCACTAAATTGTTTCCTAAGAGAATAAGTATATATTAGATAAAGTATACAAAATACTCCATTAACTTAGACAAACAGAGTGCCTATGTACAAAAAGAATAAATTTAATTCCAAAGCAAAAGAAAAATTACTCCATAAAATGTTTTCAATTGTTGTTTAAAATTAAAACTAATAAAGCATTGAATGCATGCAGTTGTTTCCCTATTTAAAAAAAAATTGGCACAGAATTTAAAGACGTTGCTTAATAGGAATGCTTAAATACTCTAACTCAAACAGTAATTATTTTCTAAACATTAGTTTAAGAAAGAATGCCTCTGCAAATTTTTTCAAGTCTTAAAGTATTTTACAGTCATCAGATCTCCCTCTTTTCCCTTCCCACTGGTCCTGTGGCCAAATTATATTCATGTCAAGACCCAAGAGAAAAGTCCCTCAGTAGCTTTTCCTAGCCCTCCCTGACCTGCATGCGTGAAAGCAGAGTTAATTGCCCCCCACGCAGCAGTTCCATTGCACTTTGTAGACACCATTATTATGGTTGTCGCTTTTGATTATCACTATTTATTTGTGAAGCTTTCTCCTGTTGAACTGACAGCTCCATGCAGACAAGGACCAGTCCTACTGTTAGGTGACAGGAACATAACTAAGAAAAACCTGTTTCAAGAGATCATGGTAGAGCAGCAAATTGGCAGAACATGAATGTATTGCATTGTTCGTTTACTCAGGGAAAAGTTATGACAGTGACTTTATCCTGTCACTGTAGCTTACAACTATAAAAATCTAGGCATTAAACGAACAGCGGTATCCCAGAAGTATTTGTTGGAAATCACTGAAAACCCTAACACTGAACTCTAGTGCCCTGAAATAAAAGTGCGATGAGGGGAGGGGACATGTTGGAGGAAGCAGGAAAAATACGTCTTTTGCTAATATGCATGCTTAGGAAACATGAGGTATCCTAAAATTTGAATAAACACTGAACTTGTATATGTCCTGAAAAGCTTAGCAACTACAGGATTTCCTTGAAAAAGTATATAGTTGGGTTTAACCTTGAGCTATTTTTCTCACCCTAAGAGAGCTGCAAATGCTTCATATGTCCTTCTGAGAAATAAGTATATGCAACCTTTTCCGTCAATGGGAGGGCACTCAGTTAAGAAAGTGCTAAGATACTGCTGAACTTCTTGGGCTCAACAAAGCAATCAATGCTTTGACTGGTATCTCTTCCCTGGGAAGGAAAAGAAAAGAACCAGATATATATATATATATATCTGGCATTCCAAGGTCTCTAAAACCCATCCATCTATATGAGAGTAAAGACCCCTGAAGAAGTCAGAGGCAGCCCCCAGTAGAAGCGACCAAACTGGGGGGCTTTGAAAATAACAAGAGCAAAGATGAACTTCAGAGGATGGGTATAATCTTCCGGAGGCCAAGTGAGTCCTCTAGCAGCTAAGCTTCAGCAGTTGAGAACTGAGCAAGTGGCTGCCAGATCCTAAAAGCACTTTGGGTCTCCAAGCCAGAGGAAAACAGACCTAGAGCTACATGAAATGAGCTTGAGGTAGGTGTTTCAGAGCAGGACTCTGCTTAAATGGGGTTGCCATGGGACAGCATCTAGCCCCATGAATAGGAATGGCTCCCCTTTGCTTTTCTCTCTTGGAGCTCTCTCTTTAAAGAGACTTTGCAGAAAGGAGTACAAGTCTTTGAAGCTAGTGTGTTTATGGTAAAGTTTAGCTCCTTCTGATGAACTCATGAGAAAGGTAAACAGGTGAATGCATTGGTCAGGATTCTCCAGAGAAAAAGAACCAATAGAATATACATACATATAAAGATATTTATTATAAGGAATTAGCAATGCAATTATGAAAGTGGAGAAGTCCCAAAATCCGTAGTCGCAAACTGGAGTCTCAAGAGAGCTGATGTAAAAGTTTGGGTCAGAGTCTGAAGGCCTGAGAACCAGGCTAGCTGATGGTGTAAGTTCCAGTCTAACTCGAAGGGCATGAAAAGATTGATGTCCCAACTCAAACACAGTCAGGCAAAGAGAGAAAATTCTTCTTTACTCAGCCTTTTTGTTCTCTTCTAGCCTTCAACTATTTGGATGAGACTTACCCACACTGAGAAGAGCAATCTGCTTTATTCAGCCTGCCAATTTAAATGTTGATCTCCTCCAGAAACACCCTCAAAGATACATCGAGAATAGTGTTTAATCAAATATCTGGGTACCCTGTGGCCCGGTCAAGTGGACACACAAGATAAAACAACATAGTGACCTCAAATGGAAAGATGACCAAAGAAACTTTTAGGAGAACCAATCACAGTCCAAGGCAGAACAAAAAAAGACTTCAGATGCTAATGCTGACTATTATAAATATGGTTAACAAAGGCAGTCAAGAGGGCATAGCGGTATTGTACCACTTCTCTGTAACATGAGCAAACTAAAATAACACAAACATATGAGCTGCTTCTTAGATCTTATCTCAAAATATAATCAAAAATATTTATATTCCATTTAAGATAAAGTATGTATTAAATGTCTATCAAGAATGCATTGCATTGACTGCCTTGCTGATCATGCTTTCTGTAAAGGACTGTTTTCTTTTTATTTGTTGTAACTTTACTTCTGGGCCATTATAATAGTTCAGGGGCTTACACAATATTTATCTTGGATGAAGTGGCCTAATTTTTGCAAAAATGTATATGTGATACTCTAACCCATCATAAGTACAGAAAATTAGAAGCTTTTGAAACTATTTGAAACCATATATATATATATATATATAGTTTTTTTTAACTATTGCTTGGATTTTAAAATGAGGTCAAGAGTGATTCTGAGAAAATATCAAAAGTTCAGTCATTTAAGAATGCAACTATCAGTGATTTTATAGTACTTGATAGTCTTCTTATTTATGAGTTCCAGGCACCAGAATTTGGTCAATTGGCAGTTAACTGTACTAATGAAGAGGAGTAATTTTAACAACATAAATAATCTCAAACCATAGAAGATCTAAAGCATACCGTATTTGATTTTAGACATTCTGTATGTTTGAGTTGTTGTTTTTTTTTTTTTTCACATCCAGCTTTCCTATGTTTCGCTGACACACACCACAGCATTCTTCATGACTATATATCAACTGAACAATGGGAGGAAATTCAGACCCTAAAACCCTACTTAATATTTGGATATTTTAAAAGGAGTCTTAGATAATCCATGAAGTAAATAAACCTTATGCAGTTAATTTAAAATTGAATATATACAGTAAATCCAGCTTGAGAAAAATGCTGATGGTGACTTTAGTAAACTAAGGCCATGGGAACAGAGGCGAGCAGAAATATTTTCATCCCCTTTACTGTAAGTTTCCTCACTAGCATCTCCCCAATAAGACTCTTATGTACTCTGGTCGACTGCCATGCAAGGTTTTAATGGCAGAAGAGAAGAGGAATTCTTTTTTTAATAATGACTTAAGGAAAATCCTCTGAGGCCTTTCTTTATTAGGTTCTGAAGACTAGAGGAGGGAAAAAGGAAATTCAATTTTTACATCTAACAATTGAATTTATTTTTATGAACTTTTATAATATATATCCTTACATGTATTTAATTATTTATTAGGAATACCTCTGCTTTGAAGGCTGTTAAATTACACAAAAGTTCTCTTCCTAACCAGCTCCTTCTTTTCCTTCCCATTCTGGCTCCCTTTCATTTTTAAGCTATGATGCTTTCTTCCCCAGGTAACACCCATATGTCTGTCCCTTTTTGCCATGACATTCTTTGAGAAAAATCTCTCATCTGTCAAGTTTTCCTGCTTGATATCTTCCCCCTCCTAAGATTCTCCTTATAACGTCCACATTTTCTGAGGTTGTGCTCCTTCAAGTTTCCTGCAACGGGGGGCTTCTTCTTTAACTCCATTTCAATCATGGTCCCTCAGTCAACCTCTCAAGAGTCACTTTCCAGATCATACTCTTGTAACTAACGATGAGCTAAAATGAAGAAAGGGAGGCCAGAGAAGTAAAGGAACACAGAAGCAAAAAGACAAATTAACAGCAAGTTTATTCAATACTGGCTCTGCTTCCCAGGGCAAGGGAGCTGGTAATAGGTCGCAACATCCAGAAATCACTTTGACAGTGCAACACTGGTCATGACTGAAAGCCAGGCCCTGTCTGTGCCTGGCGCCAAGTCTGTAGCACCAATTTGTATCTCCCTTTGAGGCTTCTGACTCCTGATATAATCACTGATGTAGGGCGTGCAGTGTCAGCCACAATTCATACCCACATTCACCTTCCAATCCCAGGAACTGGACTACTGACTAGTAATAAAGATTCTTTTTCCCCAAAGATTAAAACTAACTATGCTTAAATAATATTCTATAAAATCTTTATTGTTTGGGCTAGAATGAGGCCAATATGAATCAGATGATTTTTAACTTGATGACAACAAAATAATTTAATCTTACCAGTAGTGTCTCTATTTATTTTCAAACTGAAAAAGCTCAAGGAAGAGAAAACAAATTTGGAGCTATAAAGGACTCGGGATTGTGAATTTTTTATTGATGAATCACTATTACTGAGTGTGGTTTTGTATTTCTTAATCTGAAGAGAATTTTGGAGAAGAAAGCAGTGATTAAGAAAAAAACAGATTGCAAAGCAGGCATTGTATCAATGGCAGAATTCCAGGGTGATTATGAAAAACAACACTGTGACTGATTACAAAGTCAGATTGTTTTTCCATCAAAATTCTCTTTTATGAGATCTGTCAATCAAATAAACTCCATTCATCATTTTAAAGTTAGATGACCTCTAAGAGGTCCTCCAACATTACCCATCTTTTTTATTGCCATCAAATTGTAGTCTTATGTGGACAAAATGTAACCCTCACCCCATCACATAGGGTATAATATTATATAAAATTACTTTTAAGAGGATATCCCTAAACTTAGGAAAAAATTTTAAATGTTGACTTATGGAATGTAAAAAGTATGATATTCATGTTTACAAAATGTATAATCCTAAATGTAGAGCATTTGGAAAACACAATATACCATGACTAATTTGAGGGTCTCAAGTTTGCAAGACTTTGGAGATTCCCTTTCCTTTAATATCCAAATACAAATCATTCAACTCTTCATCTTGCATGATTGCAGATATCCATGTCGTTTTCATATTCCTGTTTCTTAATTTTTCAGTCAACCTTGAAGAATACTTGTGCATTCTACTGGCCAATCTTGGGTGTCACTAGTCATTTCTTGCTCTTTCATGAGCCACTTTCATTATTGCTGACCAATTCATAGAATTCACAAACTGATGACATCTATTGGAAGGATGTTGTTACCTTCCCATTAACCTCAGGGAAAAACAAACAAACAAACAGCTACTCTCATGTCATGAGCTCAATACAACTGTGATAAAAAAAATTGTCTCATAATTTCTCTCAGCAAAGTTTAATCCAGACACTAGTGATTGATAAAGCTTAAATATAAATTTAAGTATAAATAAAGAAATGAGAATAAGGAAAAAATTAACAACAGATATTATTTGAGCTCCTAAAGTTCATGGGTCATGCCCTTCCATGAGAAGTTCCCTACTTATAATCTCCCTGCTTTTTCCCTTATTCCCCGGGGTGAGCCTTAGACAACAATTCAAGGTCTTTTACTCTGTTTCTCATCATCCCCCAGTGACCCATATCTCCTGTACCTACCATCCACCAGCCAGCAGAAGCAGAATCAGTTAACCTAACCATCTCTCAGAATTGCCTGCTTTCTCAACGAATACTGCCTTTTTCACTAGATAGCACAGCAGTTTTTCTTCTTTGTGCAAACCTCTCCCAACATACTCTGGACTTTGATTTTTCATACTAATAGGGTGATTTTTCTAAACAAAAGGAGAGTCTCCACTCAAAATTGAATCCTGCTTCCTTTCAACCTTCCCTTACCATAGAATTCATAAGTAGTTGTACTTTTAAAAATATGACCTCATTAAAAACTTTATTTATCAAAAATGAATAAAATATGCCTCCACTGCATATATTAAATCACTGCAGTCTATGAAAAAATTCTATTGGGTCTCAAATGTATTAGACATCAATTTTAAAAGAAAGAAGGAAGAGAGGTTGAAATTGAGGGGAAAAGGGAGAGAAAAAGGGAGGGCAATAGTTCTAGGACTGAAAAAGGAAACATAGCCAAGAAGGGACACGGCGTCTTACAAAATACAACTGGGACTTTGGTATCCTAAGTACCATTAGGAAATTTCAGGATATTGTTGTGTGTGTGTGTGTGTGTGTGTGTGTGTGTGTGTGCATGTGGTTATTTTTGTTGTGGTTATGATATACTAGGCTATACCAAATTCAGTAGAGTGTTACACATACCAGGGAAACCACATTTTTATGTCCTTAACAATTGTAATTTTAAACAAATATAAGAAATTCTCATGAATTTCTGTACAGTGAAATACAAAAAGTATATCAATCCTTCTTCCTTTTTTCTTCTCTAGGTTGGAAGCAGAGGAAAGGTCAACAGAAGAGAGAGTCTCTACCCTGATATTCACCAACCCCTTACTCTAGCTTTCTCACTTTAGGGTGTAACTCCAAGGTCATTTCACCAAGTTAACTCTCAATCACTGTTGCCAGAAAATGGGGAATCTGGTCCAGAGTACCAGAACAAGGCCAAAACAAGCTTGTAGGAGACCTAATTACCTATTTAATCAGCTAACAAAACAAAGACAGGAGGTGAGAAAGATCATACCCACACTAAAGGAAACACAGAATTTCAATAACCTCCAACGTTAAGGAACTAAACTTCTTTATGTTTGCAACACTCCGTCTGTTACCCATGCCTACTCCACCAACCCCATTTCCCGTCCCAGCCACTTTACAGACACTTCACATCTAAATATTTACAAATCAGGAAGAAATAAGGGAAATTTTAATGACTGCTGTATTATGTCAGCAAGGAATCCCCCAATGACTGACACCCAGTGGCAGCAGGAATTCCTATCGCAGAGAGGCACCTGAGGGTTTGGTAAGCCAGGATTTTAAAAGTTTGAAACAATAAACACAATTTCACCAAAGGCATCTTACTTGGTAGGCCCAGGAACAAACACACACATGACAACAAGGAGATTTATTTAAAGGTAAGATTCTTCTTCACAGTGCCACATGATGCTTACAGTCATACATATCATAGAATCCTAGAACTGGGAGGGAATGCCAATTGTCCGATGAGAAAATGAGTATCAGAGATGTGCCATTTGTGCAAGGCCACCTAAATGACAAGGATTAGAACTAAAACTCGGGCCCTTGGGTTCTCAAGTTAGTACTCTTTTCAATGTACCAATGATCCTCAAAAGTTGGTATAACTGGGGTGCCTGGATGGCTCAGTCAGTAGAGCATGTAACTCTTGATCTTGGGATTGTAAATTCAAGCCCCACATTGGGCGCGGAGCCTACTTAAAAAAAAAAAAAAAAAAAAAAAGGTTGATATACGTGAGAATCACCAACAGTGTTCTTTAAAAATACAAGCTCCCAGGTATCACCCTCAGAGCATCCTATTTGGTAGATCAATAGTGGAACCTGGGAATCTGTGTTTCTACTGAGAACCTTTCCCTGCCCCCCCACCATGAGTCACATGCAAGAGGTCTACCCTCTGAGAAAGTGTCCTGTACCATTTGCCTGCTGAAAGAACACCAAATTTGGTTCACCATATTTATACACATTTTTATTATATCCTTGGTTAGCCTCTCTCACATTGTTCCCTTCACCAATAGGCTCATCATTAAGACTAACTTGTCAACAAATAGATGTTTAAACCCTCAATGCATTATACACTCTAGTATTTTGTGTGGGGGTAGGTGTAGAAAGGAGCCTTCCACATCAGGAGATAGTAGTTCTTTTAAAGAATTATACAAGTAATCCATGAATACATGTTGATTGAAAATTTTATATAGTACAGGAGAATATAATTAAAAAGCAAAGTTCTGCCTTTATGCCTTCCTTAATCTCACTCCCCTAACCAAAGCTTTCACTGACAACTATTGGGTGTGTACTCTTCAGATTTTTCTATATATTTATACATATAGATACATAGCTATATATGTCCTTTCTTTCCTTTTGCTTTTGGACAAAAATTCTGCTTATAAAATGATCTCGGCAATTTTTTTCATCATATAGGTGACAGGGGCTATTATCATGAGCTCAGAAGCAATCAAACCTAAGTTAAGGACACATCAGGATAGGTGACTACTATTGATAATCAGAACATCCACTCTTGATTCTTTTAGAAATGAAGACTTCCTCACCCACCGCCTCAAACACATTTTGTTCAGTAAGTGATATTCCTCAGTCATAAAAAGTATCCGTGAGGGTGCTAAAGGAAAAAGAAAGGGCTTGCAGTCACATTGTATAACTCGTGAATACTATTATAGAGTTCGCATGTGAGCACAAGGTGCTAAATTAATTCAGCTCATTGCAAGCCCTGCATGACTGAGAATCTGTTTCTGTGGAAAAGGTTGCATGGGGCAGGGCCAAGGGTGCGGTATGGGATGCTGCTATGCATTTATATAAAACGTACAGCATTGATTTTGCTTTCTCATATTTCAGGCCTCACAATCCAGCTCACTTCCATCACCCAACTGAAATGCCTCTTTTAAGGTCACCCCAAACTCTTAACTGCTCATTCTCTTGACTTTTGCAGCATTTTTTTGGTTGATGATTCTTCCTTCTGCAGATTCCCCTTCCTTTCTCTCTCCTCTGGTTCTGGTGAAACTGAGTATTTATTCTCCATCTTTACCAATTCCTCTTAAATATTCATGTACCTCAGAATTCCATCCTAGGAGTGCTTGTATTCTTGCCTTGTACCTTCTAGCAGATGGCACCCATAAAATCCTATAGCCTCAGCAATGACACCCAAACCTGCCTCTACAGCCCCATTTTACACTGAGCTCAGGGGTCATCTTCTTAATAGCATCTGGCAATTCAAACATGGCATGTTTAATAGCAAACTGGTGTCTCCCTCCCCTTCTTTCTACCAAGCCTGCTCCCTCTACCCATGTATTAGTCGTACTAGTTAAAGATAAAACAATATATCAGTTCCCTGAATTAGAAACTTTTTCATTCTTTGTTCCTTCCTTTACCTTATTCTTTTCTTCAAATCCTATAGATTCAACCTCCAAAATATTTATTTACTCTATCACCTCCTCTCTGCTCCCACTGCTATCACCCTAGTCCTTATCACCTTCACTTGGACCAAAGTCATGGCTCCCTAGCATGCATCTCTATATGAAATCTCTTTCTTCCTCCGTTCCCAAACATTTTGCACCAAAAATGTGTATGTTTCTGAAACATATAACATATATGTCACTCCTCACTTAATAACCTTAAGTAGTTTCTCAGAGCCTACAGGATACAAATTAAAAATTCTTAAGATACTTTCTAATTCTGCCCCAACCTACATTCCCAGTCTTATCTCTGGTCACAAATAACTTGGCAATTCCCCCCAAATGCCATAAGCTTCCCCATTTATGTTTTTGACCATTTAGTTCCCTCAGCTCAGAGTAACCTCTCTTAAAAACTCCTTTGGCATGTAAAATAAATTATTTTTCCTCAGTAGATCCATGACTGGCAATATCTCTTCACAACCTCCCTAAAGGCACTCACGAGTTTTTCTGTGTTCCTACTTTATATCTACCTCTATCAGGATGCTTATTCTAGCATTCATTCATATATTCTTCCAGCCAGCATGTAAGTAAGCATCCATACAGTATATCATAATAATACACATCATTTCTAAACCCTACTTGCCTTAGCAAACCTGCTAACCTAGAACTCTGTATCAACTCCATCATATAGAACAATGCCTTTACGTAAAAGGTTCTCAGCAAATGTTTAAGTGAATGGATGAATGAATGAAGCATATATTTATACTAAATAATAGTCCCGCATGGAAATTATGTTCATCTTCTTTCTTATGAAGCTGGCAACTAGAAAGCCACAGCTTTGACCCTATTACCAGCTCTGAACCCTATCCTCAGAATTTGTTCATTCATTATTTTATTTACTCATGAATTCAATAACTATCTAGTACCTACTGTGTACTATGTACGGCTCCAGGGGCCAGGAATACAACAGTGAACAACACAGATAAAATCCCTGATATTATGCAATTTATATTCTAGTGGAAAAGGAACAAACTATAGACAAATATAGAAGTAGAATATAAGGCATTCCAGTCAGTGATGAATATTAGGGAGGAAAAGAGAGCTGAAAAGGGGATAGAGAGTATGTGGAGCATGGTTAAAGGTTTGAGGGAAGGCAATTCTAAGTAGAGAAGTCAATAAATGACTTTGGGTAACATAATACAGGCTTGTACTCCAGGGGTGGCTTCTTACGAAATCCAAGGGAAATGGAATACCAAATCTACCTCCACAGCCCTTCTCAGGAAAGAAAAAAAAAAAAAGGAGTTATAAACAGTACATAATGGTATGGTAAACAAAGAAACCTACAACTCACAAAGAGGTCTATAGCACTTCACCATTCTGTGGATTCATAAGGAGCAGGACAGAAATGTTGTTGACCCAGGCATACAACTGTAAGTGCATACCTCTCCTGGGAGAGCCTCTGGGCTTTATGAGAAAGAGAAAGCTTAAAGCCTAGTGGCTTTGGGAGGACACTGTGTTGTCAGTGCAGAGCCTACTTGGGATTCTCTCTCTCCCTCTCTTTCTGACCCTCCTACCAATCAAAAGAAATAAACAAGAAAAAAGAAAAAATTAAAAAATGGTATGTATATAGTTAAATATATGAAATTATGTAAAATCATTGGAAGTCGTGGAATTGGAAGCAGTTTGTGGTTGGGTTCTCTGTCTCTTGAGAAGGGGAAAACAAGATATATAAACAAAAATTTTAAATATTAATTTAAAAGTCACCCTACCCAAGCCTACTGCCCACTTCATTTCTCCTTCCATAACTCTTAACTGTAGGCCACTTCTACTTTTCCATGCTACGAAGCCTGCCTCTACCTGATTAGAGAGTTCAAGTCCTAGACTGTCTCTGATAATGTGCCTGAGCCTCTTCTCCAAAGTCCCAATGTGGGGCTCAAACCCACAAACCACAAGATCATCACCCGAGCTGAAACCAAGAGTTGGACACTCAACTGACTGAGCCACCCAGGCACCCCATTATATATACCATTTTTTAAATTGTATCAACAATTTTTATGGTATAAAGCTGATGTGTATCTTTAGAAGACACTGTTTCCACAATTATTTGCATAAGGATATTTAGTACAACTAACAAAAAACATTTGAAAGGAAAGGGAATAGTCTAATGAAATTTTTAGTTTCATTAACAAAATTTAGATCCTTTAAATACCATATTTAATTGTTTTATTGACATTCTGGACTTCTCTGGGCTTCTCTAAACTTCTAATTGGCAGAAATTATCAATGGGGATACCATTACTAAAACTGTACACAAAGGTTAACTCATAAAAAAAAATGGTATGCTAGAACAGCTATTTTTAAAAGATTTATTAAGTGATGAAAACTACAGTCGTGTCATTTTGGAATTCTTTTTACTATTATTTAGGTTGTAAATTTCTTCTGGAAATAAAATCATTTCACAGATTTTTTTAAAGTTTATTTATTTTGAGAGAGAGAAAGAGAATGTGTGTATGTGCACAAGCTGCGAAGGGGCAGAGAAAGAGGGAGAGAGAGAATTCCAAGCAGGCTCCATGCTATCAGCCCAGAGCCCAATGTGCGGCTGGATCTCACCAAAGATGAGTTCATAACCTGAGCAGAAATCAAGAGTTGGATGCTTAACTGACTGAGCCACCCAGGCGTCCCTCATTCCACATATTTAAACACTGAAACTCATCCTAGAATGTGAGCTAAAGAATATTTTTATAGGGGCACCTGGGTGCTCAGTCAGTTGAGCGTCCGACTTCGGCTCAGGTCATTATCTCACGGTTTGTGAGTTTGAGCCCCGCGTCAGGCTCTGTCTGTGCTGACAGATCAGAGCCTGGAGCCTGCTTCAGATTCTGTGTCTCCCTCTCTTTGCTCCTCCCCCCCACTCATGCTCGCTCTCTCTCTCGCTCTCTCAAAAATAAATAAAGCTTAATAAAGTTAAAAAAAATAATATTTTTATAATACCATATCTATGAATGGTGTTACTGGGAATGATAGCTTGCTTTAAGCAAGTCAGAACTTAGCGGGTGGGACGGAGGGAGGGAGGGAGGGAGGAAGAGAGCAGCTGAAAGACTTGTAGAAATTATCTCATTTATCTCATTTTTAAAGCTGGTTAGAAGCAAGCAACTCACTAGCAGATGGAGAAATGCTTTCCCTCAGTGACTACTTTTACCTTTTCCATACTTGTCAAGCTGTAGGCTTGAGAATGAAGCTTCTAATCAAAAGGAGGAGGCAAAGCCTTACCAATGACCCAGAAACCTATCATGTCTATCCAGGAGAAAGAAGACAGTGACTGCCACATTCTTAGGTTCCTTGCTCACAACTCAAGCGGATACTCCAATTTGCCTCCACCTACCTCTGACCTACCCTCCTGGAGAGATGAAAGAAAAGAACAAAGGGAGGCCATGGCTCATAAAATTTTCAATAATATAGCCAGCTTTTTCTTGCTGGTGATATTGGTGCATGTTACTCAGATGCTTTGCCTGGATTCAGACAACTTCTCATCCAGTCTGTCTGCCTAAGTCCCTGATCCCTGGTCCATTATCCCTGCCTACGTTACAAATCTCTGTGGCAGCACTGGTAGTATGCTGGAGCTGGCCCCATGATGGCTCACGAGAATGGACTGTTTAAATTTCAAAAATTTTGTGAGCCTATTGATCCCATTTTGGTAGTTTGAAATTGGTTGTGGTAGAAACATTTACACCAGGGAAGCTGGTACATGCTACAAATTCTCCTCTCCTCCCCTCAACTCCACACCTGCCTCATGACCCCTTATAACCACTACTAATTCCCTGCCTAGTTTAAACTTGCATGCTGATCCCTGCTTTACCTAATTTCCAGATGTATCGTTATACTTACCCAATACTTTCTGTCTGCAGGTTCATAGTCCTGACTCTTAACTCACCTTGTCTTAGCAAGGCAGTATATTCTGCCAAAAGCTGCCCCATCAGGGGAGACAAATATCCTTCTCATCCAGAGTATTATCTGGTATGATCAGTATGATAGAATACAAGTAAACCCAAGTCTACAGGTGGATTGTACAGTTACTAGCTGTTTAATCCATCCCATTTCTTAAAAGCAACTCTTCTTTCTCGGCATCCCTAATAAAGGCAATGTGATATGCTTAAGAAAGCATCTTTTGGCAAATAGGTGACCATTTCAAAAATGAAAAACTATTAAAGCAGAAAATTTTTTTTCTCGTTCCTTCAAATTCTCCTACATTCTACTGTCACATCATTTGCTTAAAATATAGATCTTATCATGACATGAAAATGCTCAACAACTTTGATGGTTCCCTCTTGCTTACCAACTCAAATCTAACCAAATAGAGTGTTTGAGATCTGATCTGATATCAGTTTACCACTCCAATTATACTCCAAGTACTGGCCTTCACAGAGTAATGTACCAGTCAAAATTTTCTACAGGCATCTGGCACTTTTAGCCATCTGTTTTTGCACACATAGTTCCCTTCATTTGGAAAATTCTCTTCTCCAAACCCAAACCTAACGTTCAGATTCTATCTTGCCTTAAAATGTCATCTCAAATAGCCTTTTACCCATTAGACATCCCTGGTCTTCTCAGATACAAGTGATCTATAGGAATGCATTACATATCCATTGAGAGTGATGAGTTGCCCCGCCCAGAAATTCATGTGGGGTGGATTGTGGTTTTATTTTTTATTTTTTTTTTGGTAACTCTTCACTTTTTTAACAATCATTTTTGTAATTCTTTAAATGTATTTATCATTTCTCTTAGAGTTGCCTGAGTCTTCACTCCTTTATCTGATTTCAAAGTTTGTCCAATTCATATATATCATCTCCCTACCCACAACCTGTATCATAATGTGGTTCAAACATTTATGTTGAGTAATTGAATGCTGGTAAATCAGGTTAGAAAACCACAATTTTTAGCAAGACAGCAGACTGAACATTGCTGCAGCAATAAATTAACATTGGTTACACCTGAATTTTTAAATTAGGCATTATTATTCATTATGGGCATAGATGTATATTAATTGTTCAAGTATCCAGTTTCAAATGCAAACTCATTATAAAAAATATCCCCAAACTACATAATTATCAAAACTGGAAACTGAAATATTCATCATGCCATTCAGTAGAAGCACAAAAATTCTTCCAAGAATTTAATAAAATGTCCCATAGATGCTGTACATTTAAGTCTTAAAATTTTCTTTGCATAGCTCTCACATACCTTTTGTTCATTTTTAAAGATTTTTTATATTATTTTAGAAACTATTTTCAGGTATATTTAGCATACAAAAGGGACATATTTAATGTGTACAATTTGATAGGTATTAATATATGTGTATACTGATGGATCCATCAGACTAACCAAGGTAATGAACATATTCATCACACCAAAAGTTTCCCATGTACTTTTGTGTCCCTCTTACCCACCCTCCACTGGTATCCCCAGGCAAAAATTGATCTGGTTTTTTGTCACTATAGATTATTTTTCACTTGCTAGAATTTTGAATAATGGAATCATACAGTGTGTACTTTGACTGTATTTATTTGTCTGACTTCTTTCACTCCATATAATTATTTTTATAGAGATTCATCCATGATTTTATGTGTATCAATTGTTGGTTTTATTGATTGTTGAGTAATATTTTATCATATGTATATAAAATGGTTTGTTTATCCATTTACTTATTGGAAATTTGGGTTGTTTCATTATTTGGCTACTACAAAAGAAGCTGTGAACATTTGTAGCCATGTCTTTGTATGGACATATGTCTTCATTTCTCTGAGGAGTGGAATGACTGAATCATTTGAAAAGTGTATCTTTTAAGAGCTTTTTTTCCTGGAACTGTATATGGTTGATAAGGATCTTAAAATTAATATTAAATTTTATATCTCAACAATAAAGAATAATTAGGACTATATAACAATAAGCAAAATTATGTAAAACTCACTTGAAATCCAAAAGTACAAAATCTGGGATTTACTTACACCCCCTTGAATTATTAGCATCTTGCTCCTATTATCAATGGTGATTAAGAATTAAATGTAATTCTACTGAGTTTGAAATCTTCCTAAAGAATTGCACAACTACAAATTACTCCAAAAACTTTCTTAACCATAGAGTCATATCAAGGTCCTGTTAAAAAAAATTCTCTCAATTTTAAAAAAGTCTTCTGAGCACTTCTCCCGACCTACTGAATCTCTACAAGGAGGGACTCAGAACATTATAACAAATGTCTTAAGTAATTTAATGATCATATACTGATTTGATATAACCTCCCATTTTTTAATGAGAAAACTGGTCTAGAAAAGCAAAATGGGTACAGCTCATGATAGTCAACTTATTAATGAACATTTCACTGGTTTATGTCATACTTGAAGACAGTAGACAGAATAATCCAAGATTCATAATATATTACTTCCACAATAAAAACAGATGGCTATTTTATATAGAATGGCAAACAAATGTATTAGATGAGAACACCGATATTATATGAATCACGAAAAAGAAACTAAGTAAAAGTTTGAACTATAGGCAGCATTAAAAAAGCAAACATATTTGAAAAACTTGCCTAAAAATAGTCAAATAAACAAAAATAACTGTTACATCGTCTTTTATGACCTGTTTTCAGATGTCCCATATTATCCCTTCTGCTGCGTTCCATTTATTGAGGCAGTCACAGATGCCCACGAAGTTTTAAAGGTGTAGACGGGGGGAAGGCAGAGACACAGGCTCCACCTCTTGACTGAAGGTTGCAAGAGCCTGTGGTATTGGAAATGCTGTTGCTGCCACTTTTGGAAAATTCAATTGAAAACAGCAAGACCCTTGTTGAATGTACTCGGGATGACGTTTAACTCGGTACAACCGCAGATAATTTATTTTAGTCTATATAAACATACCCCAAAATCAGGCTTAATGTAGCATGAAATTGTGTTAATCTAAAAGAGAAACTTAGCCAAATGCATTTTTAAAAAGAATGCTTCTAGCATGGTAAGAATATGTGATTCTTGCTACTCGTTTGGTTATGTCTAATTAATAAATGGATGCATACTTTTGGTTGTAAATGTGTGAGTGAATACAAGGTAGCTATAACCACAGCCGTCTCTTTGCCTGCTAGTGTGTGCATACGTGTGTATTTATATATGCACACACAGATATATAAAATATCCTACTAAAGCTAATTCAGGAATATCTTTTTTTTTTTTTTTTTTTTTTTTTAAACTGTTTCTTTTCCAGCAATCTCATTTCCATTTTCCGTTTAAGAGTGCGTGGAAAAAGAGGGACGCCTGGGTGGCTCAGTCGAGTGTCCAACTTTTTGGTTTTTCACTCAGGTTATGATCTCACCATTCGGGTCCGTTGGCGAGTTCAAGCCCCGCATGGGGCTCCGTGGTGACAATGTGGGGCCTGCTTGGGATTCCCTCTCGTTCTCTCTTTCTCTCTCTCTCTCTCTCCCTCTGCCCCTCCCCCTCCCACCCCGCCCTGTGCGCGCTCTCTCTCTCTCTCTCTCTCAAAGTAAATTTAAAAACAAGAGTGTGTAGAAGAAGAGCTTAAGACCACGCAGTGGTTGTTCCTACCCATTCAGTAGCTGGAGCAGTGTCGCTGCAGTCTTGAGGGGCAGGCTGGGCGCTGCACTCCAGCAGGGAACCACGGAAGAGGCCAGAGGACACCTGCAGGCCTTCACTCTCTTCTGTGACCTCAGGTTGAGTTACAGTAAATTTGGGAGCCGGAGCAGTCCACTCACCCTGAAATTCTTCCTTGGTCATGGTCATTTCAGCAGCGGCCTGCTCTTCCTTTCCAATCCCTTCAGGATCTCTGCAGACACAGAGATCAAACGTGACCTCACACGGGCACCCACGCAAGACTGTGGCGCGCATGCGTAGAACTTCCCACAGCGGTAGCCACCCTATCAGACCCTCACAGAGACACGGCAACGTGAACCTGGTGCGGAAGAGAGTCTGTTCTACGGAGCCATGGCGGGAGGGTTAACCTACGAGGCCACCGTGAGCAGATGGTGCTTAGACCTGGGATCAGTAACCACAGGAAGTCGCGGCTCCCAGAACCTGCCTGGATCTGGTTAGGGAAGGTTCCAGGAGCTACGGGGCCAGCCACAGGAATGGCTCCAGTGGCAGCAACAAACTTCAGGCTCGCTGGCCAGTATTCCTGGGGGCTATGACACTGACATTGGTCAGGTTTTCAATGGCAACAATGGCACGAACCACCAGCAGAAGCATCTCTCAGGTTCTCTGCAGATTTATGAGGTAATTCCACGGCTTTTTTTTTTCCCCTTCCCATAATGTACTGCGCTGTTTGGAAGTCAAGGCTGGTGCCACATCAGTGGGTTCCTGCTGCAAGGAAATTGAGCACACCCTCCTCCTTCATTTGCAGGACATTTAGGGCTCCAGACATTGTGAAAATTTCCCTTTAAGTTATGAAGGAAACCCAGACAATGTAATAGGGATCTTCTTCTCTGCATAGCACAGAAAAACGGGAATGTCATTTTTTAAAAAAGAAAAGCATTTATATAGTAAAATTAGATTGTGGTCAATTTATATGCAGTGAAAATTTTGTAGAAGAGACACGGAATTCTAGATCTGGAAGAACTCTCAGTTCTTTACAGCTAAAGGTCGCTGTTAGGGGCTGAATTGTTTTCCCTCAAAATTCATATGTTGAAGTCCTAATTTCCAGTAGCTTGAATGTGATTGTGTTTATAGAGAGAACCTTTAAAGACGTAATTAAGCTAAAATGAGGCCAATAGCATGGTCCCTAACCCAATCTGACTGCTGCCCTTATAATAAGAAATTTGGACATGCAAAGAGATACCCAGGGCCTGTGTGCACAGAGGGACACCCTTGGGAGGACACAGCAAGAGGGCAGCCATCTGCAAGCCAAGGAGAGGCCATAGAAGAAGCCAGCCCTTCCAGCCTTCAGAACTGTGAGCAAATAGATTTCTGTTGTTGAAGCCACCTAGTCAGTGGTAGTTTGTTATGGCAGCCTGATAAACTAACACAGACACTCAATCTACTATTTAAATGCATGAATGGATTTAGAAATCTCTACTTTTCTAAATATTCTACCAAGAGTTTTCTATATGCAAATTTTAAATAAAATGGGGGGGAGGAGTCTATTCTTTTTTTAAAACTTCATGTTTCTCTGAATTTCCTTCCTATACATGTTCCCCTCATGCACACATGTCTGAGGTTCTCCAGCCTTGTGTGTTTGGGATCCTTTTATATGTATATATATTTTTATATGAAATTTATTGGGATCCTTTTATAAAAGACAGTTCTGAGTATATTCAAAGAAGGCTATTACCATAATTCTGTAGGAAAAACACAAATGTGGTTTAAGAGGAGAAGTTTTATTATGAAGTCAACTGAAAATTTAAATATCATTTTGGTTATAATTTGTCTTTAAAAAAATGAACAAAGTGCTGTGGTAGGGCCAGAGTATTTGAGACTGGAGTTAATAGCCATGAAAGGCTTTTGTGCTCCTCTGTTATTATAAACACATTGCCCTTTCTGCATGATAATGATGACACTATCACATAGTCATTATTTAAACATAAGCTGGCAGGAGAAATAATACTAACAGAAAGAACACCTCGGCTTCAATTAAAGAAGAAAAAGTATATTCATAGTTTTTGTTTTTGTTTTTTTTTTTTTAATTTTTTTTCAACGTTTATTTATTTTTGGGACAGAGAGAGACAGAGCATGAACGGGGGAGGGGCAGAGAGAGAGGGAGACACAGAATCGGAAACAGGCTCCAGGCTCTGAGCCATCAGCCCAGAGCCTGACGCGGGGCTCGAACTCCCAGACCGCGAGATCGTGACCTGGCTGAAGTCGGACGCTCAACCGACTGCGCCACCCAGGCGCCCCTATTCATAGTTTTTTTAAAGTTGCAAGTATTTGTGTCTACTTATGTAGGCATGTTGGTTTGTGTCTGCATATCTGTGTTAATATATTAATTAGGTGAATAAATTAAGCCATTTGTGAGCTGTGTGTCCCTGGATATATTCCTTAATCTAAGCCATTTTTCCCTTATCTATAAAATGGGGTTAATATATCTTCAAAGGATGTTGTTGGGGTACTAAATAAGAAAACATGAGCAAAACTTAGTAGTGTGGCTGATACATGCAAGAGATCAATAAATTTAACTATATGCTTTTATTATCATAAAGCTCAGACAGACACTGAATTCCTCAAAGACCTTAGTTATCTTAGGGCCAACAGTATGCCCTAAAGGGTAGACTCTTTATGGGTATTATAGGTTGAATTAAATTATTGTAAGTTGGACTGAACTAAAATAGATAGTATATTACATTTACACGATGCTTTATATTTCTGATACTTTCTAGAAGTATTCTAATAGTGCAAAAAAAAAACCTATCGAACATTATTTTCCAGAGCAAAATAAATTACATTAAGGAATTTAACTCAGTTTGGGCTTGATTCTTATAAACCCAATGCTTTTAAACGATGTGTGGTAAGTAGTCATGTACTGTAAGCAGACATGTTTCAAAGAAAATTAAATAATTTTGTTGATACTCCAGTTTTCTTTGTTGGTCAAAATATGTTTTCCTTAGCTATTTAAAGTTGATGAATTTGATTTGTAATCTTAAAAAGCTTCAATCTTTGTTTCTGAAAAATGGCAAAACATTTTGCTAATTTTCAAGTTTCAAGGGTCTGAAATCAGGTCAAGGCTCAAAATTGATAGTGGCACGAGCCCACTCAATTTAGCAAAAGTGTGTTCTCTCTGTTCTTCTCTAAATGTTACAGAGAATTCAGTATCTTTTTTTTTTTTACATTTAAAAAACTGAAACAATAAGCCAAGGATATCAACACATCATGAGCTCATAAGGGGAAAGCCTATTTTAATTATTTTTGTCTTGCTCTTGCTGTTTACCATAACAGAGGATTTCTAGAAAGGTGTGCCATACCCACAGAACAGAGAGACTATAATGTAGTGAGGAGATCACTGGGATGGAATTCAGGAATTCAGAATCCAAGCCTAACTTCCTACTTAAAGTCACATCATCTCTGGTAAGTATTGCTAAATTTCTCTGGATCTCAGCCTTCCTTTCTGGAAAATAAGGGGTATGATATATGTGTGTCCTTCTCTAGGAGGATATGATTATGCTTTGGAAAAAAATGGAGAACACAATTTAAATATGAGAAATTTTTATCTCATATGTCATCTACTATGGCATTCATTTTTTTTTTGTGAAAGCAAGTTTTGAGTAAGCCAATGCCTATAGACCTTGTATACCTATAGACCTTGTATAAATTTAATAATGTAGTTCTAATATTTACTGCATACCTACTATGCACCATTTATAGCCTGGCTATCACAAACTAGAAATCTGAAAGAAATTACTGTATAATCTTTAAAATGCCACTACTAGGTAGTCATTATTATTCTGGTTTGACAGAACAAAAGCCACCAAGGGCATCAGTCCTGTATGTTTGGTCCACATGTATGGGAAAAAGTTCTCTAGTGGGACCAGGGAGCATTATTATTCCCTTTTTAAAGATGGGACTTCTGACACTCAGTAGGGTGATTTGCCCGGAGTCAAAAACAGACGGCTAGTGACAAATACAGACTCCAACACAGACAGATACTGGAAGCTCCATTTAACCTCTGGAGAAAGTGAGGCCCAGAGAGGTTAAAGAATGTGCTCTAAACTTCCCAGGTGGAAAATGGTAGAGCCAGCTTTAAACCCAGGTCTGTTTACTGAATAGTTAATATTCTTTCCACTAAAAAATGAAACATGTTAGATAAGTGATATGTGCCTCTTCCTTTCATCTAATAAACAGCTGTAAATAAATCATTTTGTGTTTTACAGCTCTCTTGTTCACTTTCCCCCACCTCCTTGGCTACAAAGCCTCTCTCTGCTCGTCCATCTGATTTAGTTGGTCTCCAAAAGTCAAACCTGTGCTATTTTCTTTCCAGAGAGGAAAGCTTATGTAGCATTACACTTTTTTTTTTTTTTTTTTTTTTTTTTGCCAGCTCTGCTTATATTGCTAACAGTTCTTAGGATTATCTTCCTTAATGATGCCAGATCTTTGATGCATTAGATTTAGGAGAACTGCTTCAGCATAAGGATGAATTGACAAAAACTCTTTATTGTAGTTTAGATAGGAAAACTTTGTACCATTGCAAATCAAGATTTTAGCCAACCCTCTTTGTTCGCAATGTCCTATGGTGCCAATATCCTTTAGTGAACCTTCTCCCTAGGAAGTCTTCCTTCTTCAAATACCTTCTTTAGATTCACTGTTAGGTGCTTTAATACCTTGGCTACTTTATTTCTGCTCAATGTAAACTTTTTAGTTTCTCCTTTTCTAGTTAGCACCCTTGGAAACCAGATGAAAGACAGCTTCTCACTTTGCACTGATAGTTGATCAAGATAAACTGACAAACACAAAGGTTACAGAGATGATATTGTACAACCTATACTAAGGTCAGGTAACCAGAAACCCAGTAACGGGGATTAGGGTAAAAATCAGCACAGATAATCTTCAGCTTCCAATGTTTGCCCTGAAAAGACTCAATGCTAACCTAACTGTTTCCTTTGGTCTACATAAAAGAACCTTGTTCCGCTTTCAGAGTCCTTCATTGTCATGAAATCAGTCATTTGAACCAGAGTCCTTAAGGACATTTTCCATGCTGAGCGTACTCCTTTGAAAGGTATCTAATTATCCTATAGTCCTGACAGCTACCCAGCATGCCCTAGGATTTGACAAGTTATCTTCCACCTTTTGACCACACAAGAAAACTCTACAGTGTAAATACTGTAGCATCAGAAATTAACTTACTTCTTAGTCCCTAAATTCTTCTTTTTAACAGCAAAGAATCATTAACAGATGCAGTAAATCATCATAATTAGAAGGATGGGTTTTTAGAGTCACTCAGGCACAAATTAAATCCAAAATTGGTCACTTTCGAGCTCTGTGACCTTGAGTAGTCACTTAACTCCCTGTGGCTTAATTTCCTAATCTGTAAAACAGGGTAATTGTACCCATCTTTAGCTGGATTTGATCATCTTGATTCTCCTTCTCCAAATAATGGCAATGATTAGCAACACCCTATGCATAGATGGTTTACCAACCAAAAAGTAACAATTGTGTTAGGAGTATTGCGAGGATTGTTGTATAGATTACTATGAAGATTAAATAATATATGCAAAGTACTTAGCATTTGGTAAGTGCTCCATAGATAATCATGAACTGACCTCAAGCCAATTTAATATGCACAGCTTTTAGGTTCTTTGTGGTATATTATGTGGCCACCAGATCATACTGAAAGCGAATTACAAACCAAATTTTGTAACACATATAGACCACTGTATTGACAAATAGACACAACTCAGGTCATATAAAATATTCTTTAAAGTTTGATAAAGTCCTAGCTTTTTGTACAGTTAAGTGCTCTCATTAACATCTTGCATGAAATATTTACTCAAGACAAACACGTCATTAGAAATCCTCCCACACCGGTAACTGGAATCAGTCTGTTTACGGCTCAAGTCTCACGCCTCATTTCTACTGCCAAAGGCTTCAGACTTCCTTGAATTCTTATACCCTATTCCTGTCCATGCCTCTAAAGCAATTTTATCCAAACCACGTATCCTGAAGAGCTTTAATTTTACCAGTGAGCCTTTCTTACATTAATGGTGTAAGTCAGTAAGCAAACATTTTCCTGCCTATTTTGCCATATAGTATGCTATTAATGGGTGATATCCGACATTCTTATTTCTAACATATTTCCAACATCTATGAATAAGGTAAATGTGGATGGTATAGATATAGATAATAGAAGCACTGGCATTGATATCTTCTAGAGCATGTAACTTCTAGTTAGAAAGCTAGCTGGCCAGCCCTGGACTGAAATTCTTAAATAGAATACTTACAGCACCTGGGGGATGCACTTTCAGTGATATAACACACACAATATCATCCTACATATTTTAAGGCAAAGGAAAGTTATCATAGAAATAATCAGTCCAATTTAAGCATGCCTTCTTTATAAATGAAAAATAAAGTACATATTTAAAAATCAATTGTTATGACAACAATCATCTTACTTTTATCTACTGTCTCACACTGTCTCACCTAGAGTTTAGTTTTCAGAATAAGAAAGGTGGTATCTTGGGGCGCCTGGGTGGCGCAGTCGGTTAAGCGTCCGACTTCAGCCAGGTCACGATCTCGCGGTCCGTGAGTTCGAGCCCCGTGTCAGGCTCTGGGCTGATGGCTCAGAGCCTGGAGCCTGTTTCCGATTCTGTGTCTCCCTCTCTCTCTGCCCCTCCCCCATTCATGCTCTGTCTCTCTCTGTCCCAAAAATAAATAAACGTTGAAAAAAAATTAAAAAAAAAAAAAAAAAGAAAGGTGGTATCTGGGATTTGCCATGAGAGCCTCCATAACATGGAATGGCAGCTTTGAATAGAAACAGAATAAAGCAAAGGAAGGTGGGTGAGGGTGGCTGGTGTATGTGGCTAATGATGACAATGTCCAGGGCTTAGTAGCCATTTTAAGGTTGAATCTCTAAATTTTGAAAGCCCTCTCTTTCCTCAAGGCCTCTGAAGCATAGGTTGAAAACTGGTCAAGATCCCCATAACCTCTACAGATAGGGTCATTGCAAACAGTTTCTAATTGAGGGAAAACACAGACAATGAGGTACATTGTGAACAAATGTCTTTTATCCAAACTTGATAAATGGTCTTTGATAAATGGTCTGATGACGCTGAGAGAGACATGAAAAATCTGCTACTTGTCTAATTAAGTGGCACATCCACTAAAAAAAAAAAAAAAAAGTATCTACAATGCTTATTTCAGACTGTGGAACCCACAATAGTAAAGTTTTCTGTTGCCTAGCCAGCTTAATGTCAAACCCATCCTTTGTCACCTACCACTCCTTCAAAAAAGAAAGAAAGAAAAAAAATTCCAAATATGTGAGTTTCTCCAGTATTTCCTGTTTCTAGTTTTTATAGAAAGAGATAGCAAGGGGAGTTGAATTACATCTTGCCATAGAGCTTTGCAAAGTAGTATATTTATCTATTTCTCTACACTCTGTTAACTGTGCCATTCAAGAGTTGTACATAAAACACTTGTCAATTAGGAAATAAGCCATGTTCAAAACTTCTCATTTAAGTGATTTGTGAAAGAACACACATTTCAAAAGAAAAACATAAAAAAAAATATTGCCACAATTGGAGCCATGAATCTCTTTTAAAATCAGATAACTGAAAATGATAGTGTCACTGCCAAAAACACAATGTAAATTAATTTTTCTTATACACATAACAGTTATGAGACACATATGAAAGTCATAACCAGGAAAATTATGCAAAAATGTACAATTAGATGATATATTTTTTAAATGTCATGGAGAAGAGGGATCTCTGGCAAAATATTTCAAGTTGGTAGGTAATATCTCATGGTAGTTAAGCATCTAAAATATATATATATTCAGTAGACCCCTATATACATAGAATATGTAGAACACACGTATCATTTAAAAAATCAATTTCAACTTTTCTTCTTCTCTAGAAATCCTTCTCTGAATAATCTTTAAATCATTTGCTTATTAATAAATCACTCTTCAAAAAATAAATCACTTTTTTTCATATTTTTAAAGATCATTTATTTATTTCAAGAGAGAGAGAGAGCACGAGCAGGGGAGGGGCAGAAAGAGAGAAAGAGAAAGAATCCCAAGTAGGCTCCGCATTGTTAGCACAGACACTTGAACTCACGAGCCATGAGATCATGACCTGAGTGGAAATCAAGGGTTGGATGCTTAACTGACTGAGCCACCCAGGCGCCCTGATAATAAATCACTCTTTACTATAAACAAAAGTGGAATATTTACTCTTTGATCTTGATTCCTTAGAAGTAGTGCTTTTGGACTAGCCATAAAGTGTTTCATAAGTCAGTTCTGGAGATATGGAGTCTACCCCCTCATTCAAATTAGCCCTTTGTGGCCTCAGTTTCTTCATCTGTAGATTAACTGTGTAAACTACATTTATCAAAATTGCCTTATAGTTTTAAAAACTATGTGTTCACGGGTCGCCTAGGTGGCTCAGTCAGTTGAGTATCCGACTTCGGCTGAGGTCATGATCTCTTGGCTCATGGGTTTGAGCCTTGCGTTGGGCTCTGTGCTGACAGCTCAGAGCCTGGAGCCTGTTTCAGATTCTGTGTCTCCTTCTCTCTTTGCCCCTCCCTTGCTCGCACTTTGTCTCTCTGTCAAAAATAAATAAACATTAAAAAAAATTAAAAACAATGTGTTCATGAAATAACAGCTTCTGTAATCTCTCCGAATTAGAAAATGACAAGCAAAATGTTGATATAAGTTAATTGAAATAAGTTTTCCTCTTTTATTAAAAAATACATTTTGAGTCAAAAAAATATTTGTTAAACTTTTAGTAGCCAATATAATGACATGAAAACATTGTTAACTTTTATCAAGCCCTATTTCATATTCTCTCCCAAGAATGTTCCATCAAATGCCCACAGCTTACTTTACTCTTTTACTCATCACATTGTGACCAATATCCTTTTCCCTTTCACTGAGTGAGGACTCATGTATTACAAATTAATTTTCCCATTAATTGTAAATGTAATTAAGGTTATAAAGAATGAATTGCACTCTGCTTCAAAGAGGAAGTGTTATTTGAACCAGGATTTGAATGATGAAAAGGAGATTTCAGGCAGAAAATAGGAAAAAAGCTACTCCATGATCAAGGAATAATGTGAACACAGGAACAAAGGTGTCAGAGAAAATGTTAAGTCCAACATGGCTAGATGGACAGAAGTGGCTCATACAATAGATGAGTCTAGGGAGCTATAAAGATTGGGGCCAAACTGTGAGGAACTTTGGATTTCATTCTCTAGATATTGAGAATCAACATACATTTATAGACAGTGAGGTGATATGACCAGATTATTACAGATGCTACTGAAATGTTGGCGCTGAATTTGAAATGGACTGGAAAAAACAAAAACAAGGAGGACCATTGGTGTATCTGTTGAAATAGTTTAAGTGAAATTCTTGTGACTCTGAAGTAGGGCAGTAGATAACAGAAATAGATAATATGTTTTAAAGAAAATTAATCATTTGGAGGTATTCAAAAATATTTGTTAAATTGATTAATGAATAGTACACATGAATAAATGATATGAGTTATCTCCATAAAATTTAACAATTTTAAATATGCCAGGAAATTCCTTCTCTAGGATCCATTGGATTTCTTTTCTCTCATATTCGTAACAGAATGTTTGAATAAGTTTATAACTTTAGAATTTCTTGGGGCACCTGGATGGCTCAGTCAGTTAAGCGTCAGACTCTTGATTTCAGCTCGGGTCATGATCTCATGGTTTGTGGGTTCAAGCCCCATGCCAGGCTCTGTGCTGACAACATGGAGCCTGCTTGGGATTCTCTCTCTTCCTCTCTGTCCCTCCCCATGTTCTCTCTCTTTCAAAATAAATAAATAAACTTAAAAATATTTCTTGATAATCTCAATTTTTCTTTGAATCATATGGTTAATAGCTTCTTGATTACTTGATAAATGTAGAGAATAATGATCTATCTTTATTATAATTATCTCCATGGAACACTAATTCTTTTATTTTGTCAATTTCAAACTCCATTTGATATATGATCAATTTTTATTGACAACATTAAACAGAACATTCTGAGTTAATATTATAAACATTTCTAGAATTTCACAAGAGTTCAAACAATTTTTTTTATGTTTCATTCATTTTGTGTGTGAGAGAGAGAGAGAGAGAGAGAGAAGAGAATGGATGAGGGAGTGGCAGAGAGAGAGGGAGACACAGAATACAAAGCAGGCTTCAGGCTCTGAGCCATCAGCACAGAGCCTGATGCCGGGTGGGAACTGCAAGATCATGACCTGAGCTGAAGTGGGACATTTAACCTACTGAGCCACCCAGGTGCCCCAAGAGTTTAAACATTTTTTTTTTAACATCCCTCTGATTTGGTATTACCCAGGCTCACCTCTTTTCAGGAATGTAATTATTTACTGTTAATTTTTAAATTGGACCTATGATTCATTTTTAGGCACAGTGTAAAGGGAAAAAATCCAACTACCAATAATTTAAGTATTTAGTATCTTTGGCAATATTTGCTAATCTTTGTTCTATAACCAAGAAAAACAATGAACTAAACAAATGGGTTTGATGATATTCCCTGAATACTAAAAAATAGGGTTACTCAAAGAATACTCCATTAACTGATGCTTTTCATCATTTTTAGGGCTGGTAAAATCATACACCTAGAAGGATAAAGGAGGATTTACATTTTTGTAGCTTGGCAACTCCACAGGAGAGAGTTGATCTTTCCAATTAACTTTAGCAGCTAAGTCTCACAGTGGATTTTGATTGGTCCACCTGAGGCGATGTATCCCTACCTCACCAATCTGGGGATTGGACAGGCCTGGGTCATAAACTCACCCCTACAGTGGGGTTGCAGATGAGGGAAACAGAGACTTGTGAATTACAATCCATCCTGAAAGACATGGAATCCATGTGAATTCTACAAAAGAAAGTAGGGTGCTGCTAGCAGAAGAGGAATAGCAAGGTGTGCTGGGCAGATAAAACATGCTTACCATAGTCCACATGCCTGGATTAGATCAATGCTTTTTCTACTTACTGATTGAGGGACCTTTTAAGAAACTACTCTATCTTGTTGTCCTCAGTTTCCTTATTTATCAAATCGAAAAATTATCTCCCTTACATGATTGTTGTAGGAAGTTAGTGACATAGTATAAGCTAAGAGCCTGGCACAGTCCCTGCCTCAAGCCTGGCATCAGCAACTTAATTAGAACAGAGATTCACTATGTTCTGCTCACTATACTTGACACTGAAGATAAAAAAATGAGTGAGGACAGTCATAGTCGGTGACTTTAATCAAATAATCATACAGACAAATGTTAAACTGCAGCTACTTTGTAAGTGCTACAGAAGAGAAGGAATTCACACTTGAGTTTATAATAAAAGCAGAGCTGACTAAATCAGAAGTTAAGGAAAGCCTGCCTAAGGAAGAGAATATAGAGGATATTGAATTGAGATCTAATGAGAATGAAAAGTTATTTAGTCAAAGAGGAAAGGGTTGAGCAAAGCGATGTAAGTGGAGTCTAAAGGAAGGAGATATGCAGAGGCTCTGAAAGGGTAAGGAACTATGAGGAACAGAGAGAAGGCCCTTGCCTCTGGAGCAGGGGAGCACAAAATGAATGGACTTTGGAGAGGTAGCAAGGGGCCAAACCCTGGAAGCCATGAAGTCTTTGCTAAGGTATGTACTGCTTTATCCCAAGAGCAATGGAAAGTCACCAAAGAGTTTTCAGCAGAGGAAGTTGCATGATCAAAGAACAATTCTAATCCTTCTCCATTTCCACCTCCCCCAAAGATGGGAATGGATGGCAACCCTCTGGGCTAGCCTGGTCAAACAAAGAGATTTTAGTTTGGGGTGCCATTTTTGTAAAGAAACGTACTGAAAATAACATGTGTGTCTAACACAGGGCAGTCACAAAATGGTGAGTGAACAAGAGATGTTTTACATGCATGAGACAAGATTTACAAGACTTACTTGCTAAATGAAAGTTGTTTCTTAACAACAAGTGTTAAGCTCAAAACCAAAAACTGTTTCCAACAATTAATCAGAAACAGCATGATGGACAAAGTAGCAGTGAAAGAATGCAAGCATAGATGAGATCATCATGGAGAGACTTTCTTCCCAATGTACTGAAGTTGAACTCCCTGAACCCTGTAATGGGAAGCTACTATTTCTACAAGAAAATATTCCCCATGTCTCCTTTTCCACTTGGAGCATAGCTCTGCCTCTTGTTCACTTTTAAGTAGCTCCTAGTTTTCTTCTGCTAAGGGACTGGATACTGGCCTGTGTCTCCTCCAAAGGCCTACCTTAAAGGAAGAACTCCATCTTTCTGGCCCACTTTGGACTACCTCATGAGCTTGATGGAGAATCTTCAAATTTTATATGAGCTCTTCCTAATCTCTTTGAGATATGCTTTTTTTATTCTCTTGACCTGATTTCAAATAACATGATTCTACAGCAAAACTGTGATGCAGCAATATGAAGGAAACAAAAAATACAGTTATGGATAAGAAAGTCAGTGATGATATTAATGTAGCTAGGGCCATTGATTGAGCTGTGCAGGTGGGAGGAGGAGACAGAATGGAGAGGGAAAAGAAGGGAAGGAGGGAGGGAGAGAGCGGGTGAGAGTGTACACTATAGGAGTACACTATAGGAGTACTATATTGAGTACTGAGATGAATGACTTAGTTGAATAATAAAAAAAAAATTGACCTGAATTTATGAGAGTTTTACCCCCTGGGTTCCTTAAACCTGGTCTAATTTATTAGCCTTTCCTTCCTATTGATTTCATAAAATTAATATGGTTAGATTGATGTTTACTGAGCTTTTGTAATTCTACCGACTTCATGATTTTTGTCACGAACACCCTCCTTTAGTACTAGTTATTATTTATTTAATATTATACATTAAACTGTCTTTAAATTGACCCTTCACATTTTTTACTAAGAAACTACTTAGAGTCATCTGATGTGATATATATGTGTATTATATATATACACATTTAAAATGTATACATTTTGATTCATACTCCTCTGATAAAATAAAAATACTAATCTGTGTATCATCCTGGGAACCTTTACAGTTATGCATGTTACACTGTTATACCTATGATTTGAGACAAGGTCATATAGCCTGCAGCACAATCTGAAACAACCTTGCTCATACTCATTTCCATTAAAGTATAATATACATTTCAGGAGTGTAGATCCTTTAGACATAATATATATGCAAGTGTTTGGAAGATTTTTTGGCATAGCAAAATTACCCCGCAGGGCTGGTTGTGTTAAGATTGGGATTACCAGGGAGGAGTCAACAATTAAATGATTGTCTAGTACTGTCATACTTGCTTCTGTTTTCAGGCTTCTTTCCACTTCTGCTTAAAATGATTTGCAGCACTATTCTGATTGAAAGTAAAAACGATCATTTAATACTGTGAACTTTTCTTGTGTCCTTTTTTTCAAACATTTATTTTCATAATTATGGAGGGGTAAGTAGTCTTCTCAGTGGGAGCTCTAGCCTCCTGGAGCAAAGCACTTGCTGAAGGCTGCATAATGACATACGAAGTTCACATTTCCAAGTCCCCAGAGTCCTTTGCCATTAAGTGAATGCAGTAGTCAGAATAATGACCCCCCCAAAGATGTCAAATCCTAATTCCTGGAACTTGTGCATATGTTATGTCACATGGCAAAGGGGAATTAACATTGCAAAGAGTATTAATGTTGTTAATCAGCTAACTTTAAAATAGGAAGATTTTCCTAGAGTATTCTGGTGGACATAATGTAAGCACAAGGTCTTTGGAAGTAGGAGAGTCCAAAGGGAAAGTCAGAGTGGTCTGATGTGAAAACTCAACTCACCTTTACCGATGAAGATGAAGGAGGCTATGAGCCAAAGGATGTGGACAGCTTCTAGAAGCCAAAAAAGGCAAGACAAGGGATTTTCCCCTAGAGCTTCTGTAAGGAATGCAGCATTGCCAACACTTAGCCCAGTGAAATCCATCTTGGACTTCTGACCTTCAACGTGTAAGATAATAAATTTGTGTTGCTTCAAGCCATTAAACTTGTGGTTGTTACAGCATCCATAGAAAACTAACACAGTGAGCCTCAACTTTTTTAAAAAATTTTGTTTAATGGGGCGCCTGGGTGGCGCAGTCGGTTAAGCGTCCGACTTCAGCCAGGTCACGATCTCGCGGTCCGGGAGTTCGAGCCCTGCATCAGGCTCTGGGCGGATGGCTCGGAGCCTGGAGCCTGTTTCCGATTCTGTGTCCCCCTCTCTCTCTGCCCCTCCCCCGTTCAAGCTCTGTCTCTCTCTGTCCCAAAAATAAATAAAAAAAAAAAAAAAAAACGTTGAAAAAAAAATTTTGTTTAATGTTTATTTATTTTTGAGAGAGAGAGAGAGACAGAGTGTGAGTGGGGGAGGGGCAGAGAGCAAGGGAGACAGAATCTGAAGCAGGCTCCAGGCTGTCAGCACAGAGCCAGACATAGGGCTTGAACTCACAAACTACGAAATCGTGACCTGAGCCAAAGTCGGATCTTAACCAACTGAGCCACCCAGGCACCCTGTGAGCTTCAACTTTTACCTAGTTTCTTGATCTCTAATGGTTATAAGTTTGGCATATTCATTTTTTAACAAAAGTACACTGAACTAATTAATGCAAATTTGGAATCCTCTCATTAAAATACCTAATTCCTAAATTTATACATCATTCTTGTTCCAAAAAACTGTTGGTGTTATGTCTGGTTACCATTTTCTTTTAAAAAATTAATAAAATGCTTTTTAATGGTCTCCAGTTATAAGAACAAATATAGAAGGGTTTTGGAGAGGCAATAAAATATTTGTTCTAAGTATTTTTTTTAAGGGCTATATAGCCAGAGGGCTCTGGATTCCAATTAACCTGTACAATTTACTAGATGTGGTTTGGGAAAATTGACCTAAGCCTCTGTTTCATCACCTATAAAATGGGAATAAAAATGACAGGACCTACACAATAGGTTTGAGAAAAGATTTAACAAGATAATCTACAAAAAGTCCTCAGCATGGCACCCGGTATATAATTAAGTGCATTACATAATGGTGTTAGCTATTATCACTGTTTTGCATTATTTTTCCTACTTCAAAACTTTCCCTAACAGCTTTCAAAAAGTACAGCTTTTCAAACACTTGCTATTAGAGACCCGCACATTTAATAATCTATCCCTTCTCTTTTAATGTTAATTTATTTTGTTTATTTTTTTGATTTCTAAAGAAACAACAGCAAACCATCCTGAAAATACCATCTCCCTTAGCAATACTTAACCCTGAGTCAACAAATTTTTTTTAATTATAAATATTCATTCATTCACTGAAGAAATTGTTAAATAGAAGGTAAGACAATGGCCTGCTACAGATACCAATTAAGCTTTTTTTTAAATTTCCCTAAGGCGGGGCGGGGAGGGGGGTGAATTCTTTGCTAGGCACCCAGCGAACTCCTCTCGAACCGCCTGTGTAAAAGGGGGGCCTCCCAGCTCTCTCCAGCGCGCGTCTATCCCCGGGCGGTGCCAGGTGAGCTCCGGCGGAGCTGAGAGGCAGAGCTGGGACTCGCCGCACCAGGCACGCGGCGCGATCGGCGGCTGCAGGTTGTTAAGCTCGCGGAGGGAAGCGCCCTCGCGGCTTCCCTTTGGTGTGCGCCCGCGGCTGCCACGCCAGGGGAAGCGCCTGGCCTGATTTGTTCAACTTCGGGGGCATTCGCTGCGCTCCGGCCTCCCTCCCGGGTCTCCCCGCCGCGCCCCTGCCCCGTCTTGCTTCCCCGGGGCTCCGGAAGGGAAGGAGGCGTGTCCGGAGCAGGCGGGAGGGACCTGTATAAAAGTGCTGGCGGCGCGCCGGCCGGGGCTTCGCTCGCCGCCTTGCGCCGGGACTGGGATCGCTGCGGGAAAGCACGGGCCGGGGAGAGGGCGCTGCGCTCGGGCTACCCAATGCGTGGACTATCTGCAGCCGCTGCTCGTGCAATATGCTGGAGCTCCAGAACATCTAAACGGAGTCGCCACACCGCTGCCTGGACTGGATCACAGCGCTGCCTTTCCTTATGAAGAAGACACAAGTGAGTAGGGCGCGCCGGGAGCTCGCCGGGTCTCCCAGGAAATCGCTCCCGGAGCTCGCGGGAGGCCGGCTTGTCTCGGCACCGGCTGCCGGGGCGAGTGGGGCTCTGCCCGCCGCACGAGCCAGGAGGGTGCGAGGGAGGCGGGCGTGGCGTGCGCGTCCGAGCGGCTGTGGCGGGTGAGCCAGAGAGAGGAGGGAACGATGAGAGAGAGCTGGTGTCAAGTTTGGAGCCGCAGCCGTTAAGTTTCGAGCTGTCAGTCGGGAACCGCAGTTCCTGTAAAATGGAAGGATCTGCTCTTTGGCTGGAGAGGTTTTTGTTTTTTTTGTTTTTGTTTTTGTTTTTTTTTTTAAGTTACCAAGAGAAGGCATTTCTTTGCACGGGAGATGTTTTCCCGTGGATTCCGGGAGATTGCAAAACAGCTCCCAGCGCACCACGCTCGCTCTCGAACCCAGGTTTTTGTGCAGCCCCCCAAGTGGGCGTGGGGCTCGTGTGGACTCGGGTGCAGCCGCTGGAGCGAAGCCAACGGGAGCTCCTTAGCAGCTGCGCTCGGCGGGGCGGAGAACATGCCCTGCCCGGCCAGCCCGGGAAACTTCGCTCTGCGAGGCGTTTCCAGGTTTGCGGCTCTGGGTGAGTTTCCAGAGAGCCACAGATGGGGTAATACCACCACACTGCACCCACCTTCTTCCATTACAGAGGAGAAGGGTTTTTTTTGTTTTTTGTTTTTTGGTTTTTTTTTTGTTCGTTTGTTTTGTTTTTAATAGGCACCTCTAATGATAGTTATTGAGGTAATTCCCAGTGCTGCTCAATTGTGCATTATACATAAACACTGTGGGTAAAGCACCGCCCAGGGGTACAATTAGACTTTTTTTTTTTTCCCTTGAAGCAAATATTTGACTTATCGTTTGGAAAGGACTGCCGAGGTACTCCCACCCACAGTTCGTTCTGCATTATGGTTCTTACCTCTTCTCACTTCTCCCCTTAGGAATCTATCTGCGTAACTGCCGCGAGTTGGGTAAAACTGCCCTTTCACCCCCAAGAGGATCTCTCAGAGACTGCACTATCTGAAATGTGTCCAAGGGGTGGAAGTGGTGGGGAAAAAAGGAAATTGAGAATTTGTCCACATCCTCAGTTTAGAATGAAGGCATCCGTAAGCAGAAAATGCTTTACTGAATGAGTTGCTTTGTATCCTACTTTAAATTGATATGTAGGCCTGGGAAATGTACACATTCAGAAGGAAGTAGGAAGAATTGAGCTTAGTGCACAGGTGTGGAAAGGTCGGCAGGGGGCGGGGGGAAGGGATGCTGCCTGGCAGAAAGGAGGTTTGTGCAGTCTTCAGGGCAGCCGCCCAAGACTAAGCGGAGCGCGGGTTCCTCTCGAAAGCAGGTTCATAGGCAGAGCATTGAACGCCGCCACACCTGAGATCTGCACACTGTGATGTTGAAATGCAAATGTTAAAGACTGACAACAAAAGTTATAATGTAATTATTTGACTTGTACAAGCCTTCTGCTTTGTGGAATGTAAGGGCGGTGGGGGGGGGGGCGGGGGATGAGGACCAATTCCTTGTTATAATAGCATCTCTTCAGGTGGATAGTAGTGGTGGGATCTGGTGGAGAAACCGTTACCTTCTAGTTCAGAAAGAAAAAAAAAAGCCTAAACTTTCCTATTTAAACAACACAGGAGACAGATCAGGTTAATGACCAACACTCCAAAGGGGGAGGATGTACTATCCTGTCACTTTGAGAGTCAGTAGGATTGATGATCCTTGCACCCTTGCTTTGCAAAACAAACGTGAGCTCTGTAATCTCCTTTCTCACTTTGATTAAATGGCTGTGTAAATCGGATTACATGGAATAATTCCATTGAAAACCTGAAAGAGGTCGATCTAGGCTGAAACGCTGTGGCGTCAGTGACTCAGTGCTGCCGACCAGGGACATTTGAGAGGGCTAAATATTTTAGAAATGTGACCTGCTCCAACCAAGTTAAAGTGCAAGCCCTCTGGGGATCTTGCTGATGTTAAAGGGTTTGCAGGCAAAGGAGGGCAGTGCCCTTTGTTGAATGAAGGCATTCATTGCCAGGGATTTGATGACCTTCAAGGTTTCCTTTAAGGATACTTCTAGCAATTCCACATTCTTGCCACTAAAAAAGAAGACACTTGGAAATAGCAGGAAATCGATAAAATAATCCGTGGAAATGGGGGAGGGGAATTAGATTCTCCTTCATATTGTTAAATTTCCTAATCCAAAAGTTAGAAGTTTTCTGTGCAACTGTATGAGGATGGAGAATAGTATAAGGAAATTAGACATTAATATGTAAGGTCATTTGTTCTGCATCTAATGTTCTTGCCAGGGAGGAATATCTATTAATGCTTAACAGTTTAAATGATCATTTATAAAGATGGCATTGATACCAGAGTTCTAAGGCATATGGTTCTATATGTTTCCATTACCCAATACCTAAAATGATAATTTATTAATTGTAATAGTTTTAACTTGAATTACAAGCTCTCCAAGAATCCCAGGGACACCAGGCATTCTGGCTTTTCACTCAAACCAAATAAGTGTGGAAATTCCATCAACAACCACTTGGGGGTTGATAAATTATTCTGTCATTTAGCATGTGTGATAAGACTTTAGTATTTGGAAAATAATTACACGGGCAGTAGTCCTTAGGAACAATTGTAACAAATTCAATCAGCCTATAGAAATGAATACACTTTGCATTTTTCCTATTTCTGATTGTATTTGTGTGGTTTTTACAGTTTCTGAAGAGAATTGTGGCTCTGGCTTAGAAAGAACATCTATTTCAATGTGTAATCATTTTTTTTTTTCAATGTAATGCTCTGTTATACTGGTATATTAAATAACAATTGTGCAGCATATTTGGTAAGACCAATTAGAAGAGTGCTGTCAGTTTAATGGGCCTGGTGCCATGTTTATCGATGTTGTACTTGTATTTTAGTTTTGAGATGGTTTGTGAGAGTTTTTATGACTGCTGTCAGTTTTAGAAATCGTAACATAGGAAAAATTCATCTTGCAAACAGTGTAGAAAGGCCATTTTAGGCACATGTTAGTTCTCTGAAAAGAAACAAATAGAATTCTTGTTAGCTTATGTTATTCCAAAGAAAATAATCCTCTTGTTTGTATGAAGTTTGCATCTGGGTGATAATGCAAGTTTATAGAAAATAACATTTATGAAGAGAGCATTTTAAAATTTTGTCTTTAAAATCGCTCCATTTGGATTGTGTGCTTTGAATAATTCTAATTTAGATAGCTTTTAATTGATAGATTCTGCCAAGACTTTAAAAGTCAAGTGCTAAGTCAATTTCATTTAATATAAAACAAGGAAAGAAACCATATGGAAATCTGAAGGCCTGAGCCAAACCAATTAAAATTGCTAAATTTTATGTCTAACTACTGATTTGAAGATAGCAATTGTGAGTCACATTTTTTCTTTAATGATAAGTGTTTGAAATTCTTCCATCACCATAAATAACATTGGAGAAAAAAAAAATCCCTGCCCAAATAGCTAGTCTAAATATTGGAGGATATTTTATTGCGTGGTCCATTGAACCCCACTGCATGTGCCTTCTCCATCCATGTCTGGGGAGTGCCTCAACTATAATGGAAAGATGCTAGGATCTTGCTTTTGAAGACTTAAACTCTGATTTCTGTTTTACCACTGGTAAGACAAATGACTTTAGGCAAATGGTTAAACTTCTTAGGATTTCTGTTTTATAATCTGTATGATGATAAACTAGTTATAAAGATTCTTTTCCTGATCATTGTAAAGGGCTAAACAAAATTTTATATAGGTCTTTATCCCAGTACTGTGACTTCCTATAGTTACAGTCAGAATTTATTATCCCCCAGAAGAGAATTGCCTTGCTGGCAACTTAAAAACCAAAGAAAAACTGGCTATTGCAGCTAAATGATGCTTACCCAACAAAGCAGACAGACCAAAATTTTATAAATTTGGATCTGTGAATTCAGTGCCTCTCATTATACATGGTTATATTTTTATAGACTGTAATTAATACACCTCAAATAGGAATGTGTGAAGACAGAGGCTCTATGTGGCATGAGAGATGTTAAATTCTTTGGAATTTTTCTTTAGGGCTACCTGGGTGGCTCAGTCGGTTAAGCATCCAACTTTAGCCCAGGGCATGATCTTGCAGTCTGTGAGTTCGAGCCCCGCCCGTGTTGGGCTCTGAGCTGACAGTTCAGAGCCTGGAGCCTGCTTTAGATTCTGTGTCTCCCTCTCTGTCCCTCTTCTGCTGTGCGTTCTCTCTCTCTCCTCTCTCTCTCTCTCTCTTTCCCAAGAGTAAAGCCATAAACATTAAAAAAAAATAAAAATAAATTGTTTCTTTTAAAGGTAAACCTGAATGAGGGAATTAGAATTGAAAATAAAAATAGAAACTGGAAGTATTATTACCATATCTGATTCATATCCATATTTCACTTACTTTCTGAGTTCCCCTGGTAGGATTCTGAGAGTTTACTGTAGACTGAATGTACTTGGTCAGCTTCCTATCCTTGATGTTCTCTCTTGCACTTGCTCTCCTGAGGGAGGCCATGCATTCATTTCTGCAGAATGTCTTTACTGGGCAACATGCAGTAACTTTTTTTTTTTTTTTTCCATTATGCAAGTTTGTGAGACTTCCCCCCTCCCCCTTTTCTCGATTACCTTAATGTTCCCTTTTGTAAATAAGGGTGTAAAGCATTTGGATATAAATATGAGGAATGATCTTTTATCTTTGTTTTCTACTACATGAATCATGAGCAGCTGCAGGAGACCCTTTTTTGGTGTTTGTCACCTGTGTAGTTAGACCAATTTATAAAACAAATGGAGGGAACACTGGGATGCTTTTATAATAAATGCTGTTTTCAGTTATTTTGTGTAGACTTTGTCTCATAGAAACCATTGACTATACCCTTACTAATTTGTAGATGCAACAAGATGTTTTTGCCTTTTCACTTAATTATGGGTATACTAAAAACTGTTTACAAGGGCCAGGAGATTGAGAAACTGTCATTTCATCTCTACCTATTTCCTTCTGCGCAGAAAAAAAAGGAGATGGGCGGGGGTGGTGATTTTCTTATAATTAGGCCTCATGGTTCTTTTTTTAAAATCACAATGTGTGTCATCTAAAGAAAGACTGTTCTTTATGTAGCTCTCTTTCTCTTTTGGCTACATTTTACTATGTTTCTAGGCTGCCACATTGACTTGGATATTAGGGGATAGAGTTCTCTTATTAGCCCAGATAGAAGTTGTATGGCTTTGGGAAGGTATTTTAGTCTCTTTGAACCTTGGTTTCCTCAACTGTAAAGTGAGAAAGTAGGACTAGGTGATTTGTTTTTAAGTTTATTTATTTTTATTTTTTGTTTTGAGAGCGAAAGCATGAGCGGGGGAGGGGCAGAGAAGGAAAGGCTGAGAATCCCAAGGAGGCTCCACACTGTCAGTGCAGAGCAGGATATGGGGCTCAAACCCATGAACCAAGAGATGATGATCTGAGATGAAATCAAGAGTCAGAGGCTTAACCGACTAAGCCACCCAGGTGCCCAGGACTAGGTGATTTCTAAATGCCTTCTAGCTCTAAAATTCTCTATTTCTAAGATCCTAGTAAAATAAAGGTTTGAACCACATGACTTTTGAGCTTTGATTCTGAGATTTATGTAACCATTGCTTTGGTTTGGTGTGAATACAAATTATAACCATTGGTTTATGATTATGAACTAGCCAATGGGGAGAAATGAAGGTTTAAGTATAGACTGTCCTACTTTTAGCCATTTCACCTACTACATGCAATTTCTCTATAATAATAATGGTAGTTAACGCTTTTCCTGTTTTAGCAATATCCACAGTTCACGGGGTTTTTTTTTTTCGCTTCTAATCTTTAAATTCTCTAAGTGAAGAAGAATCCTAAGGCAAGGTCAGACAGCCAGAAGAGGTAAATTTACAAAAGGTAATGAAGGCCTCCCAGTATTTATTTGCTTCTCTTTGCTGCCTCTGTAGCCCCCCACATCTGTGTGCAGGGAGTGGAGTAGAAGGAGCATTTAGTGGGCAGAATCAGAGGAATGGGTCCAATGTTCACGCTTGCTCCACTGCCCATCACTGAATCTTAGTAGTCTTGGGCAAGTCTTGGGCAAGTCAGGGGCAAGTCATTGGCAAATCATGGGCAAGTCACAGGCAAGTCTCTGAGTGGTAGTAGTATCTGTGCATCTCACTCAGAGTTAATCCTGAGAAGATCATGAAGTGGAGACCTGTAGCTGGAGGCACTGAAGCTGGAAAAAAGAGGGAACAACCCTTTTGCCGCAGGGAAGAGACCTTTCCTGCGGATAACACTTAGGACACTTGCCACTTGCAGTGGCAGAGTCTCTCCTTGCCCTGGCTTTTTTGCAGTTCTAATGTGGTCTCAGTTTCTGGAACACCTCTCAGCTATCTCCTTTCCTTAGCTTTCCTTAAGGACTGATACTAGCTGAGAGTTGGGGCAAGCCCAGTAACAGGCAGTCGGTTTTCCTTAGCAGTCAGAAGCCATGACTCTCTTTTTTTCTTATTGTTGGCATGAATTCTCCTATTCTTCTTGTTGACCACATTCTTAGTCAAAGGTCAGTTGGACCTCTCCTCCAGCAAGAGAATGTGGATGCCTCAGAAAATAGAGCCGAGACAGTGATGGTAATGCTCTTCTCAAAACGCCCGCAGAGTCAAATGTGCTACCCATGAAAACAAAGTCAAAATTGAGTGATCCAGACAGTTAAACTAGCAGTTACCTGGATGCAGGAATTCAGTACTTGACTTTGCAGGTTGCCTTGAGGCCTTGAATACCGTGGATTAGAATGTGGTCTTAACAGGGGCAGTTAGGGTGCCTTTTCTGTGTTCCTGGTGCATAGATGGCAGCTCAAAAATCCCGCAGTTGCCTTGCAAAGAATGCCTTGCTCCCGTGGAAAAGGGCGTAAAGGGCGAGAGCAAGAGCAAACCCACCCTCAGTTCTCACTTGAAAGAGCAAGCCTCCCTCTGTTTCACCTTTGAGGAAAGGGCATCCCCACTGCATAATAGGCCTCCCCTGTGGACCTGGGAGGAAAGAGCACAGCCCAGAGCAGGGCCCTGTGTTTGTCTTGTATGCTATACACATGCTGTTGCTCTTTGAGGAACAGAAGTTTATCTTCTGAACAAAAGCCCTGTGGGTGCTGAGAACTTTCGCCTCTTTTTCACCTTGACATAAAATCTCTGAAGCCAGTGACCTTTCCATTGAAGTGCCTTGACTAAACTCCAGGACCAAAACTCCTCTCCTAATTGGCTTGTTTCTCCTTAATGCACGCATTTGAATGGTTGTAAACCAGGGCACTGATAGAAATGACAATTTAATAGTAGCTGTCTATTGTGAGGGTCTCTCTTCTGCTGAGTTTTCCACTGTTTCCTTGGGGGTCCCTTTCTAATGCCCTCCCAGGCAACTGCCTTGTGAAAACACCGATTCCTTGATTTCCAAGAAGAGTGTTGCAGAGAAAGCGGGTTGTGTTATAAAGGTCTTGAACCCCCTCCTGGGATGTGCTGTCCATAAGGATGGCCCTCAAAATTTATATTCACTGCGGAACTTCAGATGGGGGGCAGGGTGGAGAGGTTTCATATGAAATGTGATTTTGAAAACCCAAGGATTGCGAAACAAACCTTGGCAGTCACACATCATTATTTATGGTTCTGTGTAAACCTGCAATTTAACGCTTCTGAAACAGTCAACACATTAGGGATTTACATTTTTCATGACCAACTAAAACCTCCTGTGATTGCTTTAGTTGGGATCTTCTGGTGATTTTAGAAAACTGCTTTATTTATCTGGCCCTGCCCAGACATCTCTGATGTGTTCCATTATGCAGAGGCCTAACACATGTTATTCTATTGTTTGTTAGATAAATTATCACAGTACAGGGGAGTGGCTGGTGTTTTCAGCCTCCAGGTGGTCCAAAGTGGACACCAAAATGCCAAGGATGAAAGAGGAGCTAGAAAACATTCATGAAAAATAAACAGGAGGTCATTAGCATAATGTGTTTAATATTAGATGAAATTCTATGTAGAAAAGCACAGAGCTGCAAAATAGGGTTTATATAATCCTTGTCTTCACAACAATTGTAACAGGCTTGTTTTTTTCATTTTTAAAACTTTTTATTTCTTAATCCCTGCCCAGGAAAATAGTTTTTAAACTTCAGTACGTGTTTGTTTATAATGTTCCATGGCCATAGTGCTGTGTCTTAACAACATTCAGAAAGTGGGCTTTTCTTCTCCCATTTGAAACTTAGATCTTTTTTACTTCTGATCAATTCTATGCACTTTTAAATCCCAGACTGATTTGACCACTGTTTGTACCTCTGTACAAATGTCACACATAAATGATTCATCTTGGGGGAAAATAAAAAGGAAATTTACTGTAGTTAAGTGTTAAATGTTTGACATTTAAATGTGTAGCCATTTTAAATAGCTCCCATCATTGTTTTTTATAAAATCAAATCATCCTGATACTAAGATCATGCCAAAATGACACTTAGTAGAACACTGATCCAAGATTAATTAATTCATAGAATTTTTCTTCTGGGAGGTAGGTGCTGTTTGTTGTTTTTTTTTTTTTTTTTTCCAAATCCCATTTCACAGATGAGGAAATTAAGATAAGGTCTTTTCTCTGCCAACTCCAAGTGTTGATTGCCAACACTAACACCCAAAGATATTTAGCTGGCACAACCACAGTGCATTCGTGAGGCTAATTCAGTACCTCAAAGATGCATATTCTGTTATAGAAACATTGAATCCAAAAACAATTGCAATTCAGATATTAAAACAGCTGCCAGTGATACTAATTTGAACAACAAAAATTTCGTGATTCTAGTTCCCTAACCGAATGGTTTATACTAGATGCTTAATAAATACATATCAAATGTTGTGGAATGAATAGATACCTGATTCAGGTTGTTAGGTACTGATATATTCTTAAGAATTTTTTTTTTGTTTTTTTTAACAGAAGGCAAATTTCAACTACTATATTGAGTCTATTATACAAACACATGTGTTTGGTTGATGATTGGAAGGGTTACTCTGTTCACCATTTACAGCATTAATTTTCAGTATATATGCAATATAATTTACTAACCAAAACTGGAGACCATGCAAGAAAATAGAAAACATTGGATTGAGTTATAGCTCAGATGTGTTATTGGTTCTGCCACTTATTATTTATATGACTTTCAGTGTTTCTCTCTGAACTTTACTTTCCCAATCTTAAAATAACTGCCTATTATACTACTGAAGAGGTAATGATTAAGTGAGATCATGTCTAAGGGCACAGTGACTTGTACTTACTAAATAATCTTCTGATTCTCTGCTAGAATAGTGAATCACAGAACATTACAGCAAACCCACATGCTATAAGAAATAAATTCATTATTAGCAATACCTGGTTTTGGCTATAGGGCTTGAATGAATAAATGAATTACAATAATCCTTAGAGATTAATTCCTTTTTTATATATTATCTACCTTCTTTAATACTCAAGTACTCTTAGCAAATTCAGCAAAATTCCCCCCCCCCCAGTTTTATCTTTTACCTTTCTCCCCTTTCTGAGAAAGGAAACAGTTGTATAAAATAGGCCAAAAGACAAGCTGGTTAAGAAGAGAGACAGCAGCTAATAGAATATGGAAGTAAGACTAGTTAGTAAGTTAATAGTGTTGATTCTGTACCGTGGATGAGGCACCATGCCACAAACTGCACAGGTGGATCTCATTGGATTCTTGGGGGGGGGGGAGAAAATTTAAGGAGATAGTGATGTTTTTTTTGAAAAAAACGAGGAAACTGAAGTTCAGAGAGATAAAGAAAATTTGCCCAAGATTAAGAGGAAAAAAATGCAAGTAAGTGGGAGAGCTTGGTTTGCAAGACAAGCCTGTTTAATTACAAAGACTAGATTCCTCCTAACTGCTGCAGTAGAATGCACCTGTATTTTAAGTATGTATATACACATGTGGTCCAGAGGATTTGTGTGTGTGTGTGTGTGTGTGTGTGTGTGTGTAGATTATGCCTTTTAATCTAATGTGGGCAAGACTGAGACTGAGAGCAGGTGGGGCTGAGTTTCTGCTTAAGTGACCTGCTGCTTTTGACCCAGGAGTATAAATAGTTGTCAAGGCCAACAGGAGCCTCGGCTTGGTCCCCAGCCTCTCCCCCCACCCCCAGCCCCCGCCCCCGTCTCCTTAGCCATCAGATGCATCCCTCATGTGTTGTAAGGGAGGCCCCTTAGAAACTGTAAAAATGCCTTTTACTTTACAGAATTAAGAAGTACTGCCAAATCCTTGGTGTCTTTCAAAGAAAATGGTTTTTGTTTTTTGTTTTTTGACAGAGGGAAGATTTTAAAATATTTTAAAATTGTGTTTCAAAAAACTTCTTGGAGGAACAGGGAGGCTTCAGGGATTACTTTAATCAATTTGCTCTGACCTTCTTTCGTGCTATTTTTGAAGACAGTTTTAAGTGGTTCTGATGATACTAGAAAACTATTTCATAATAATGCCCTTATGCTTATTATGTCTGGCTTTTAAAACTACCAGCCATTTAAGTTGTGACCTTTGCATTGTCATTCTTTGCCCAAGTGCAGGAGTAGTAAAAATTCATTTTCTGCATTGATGTTAGGATTGTTTAAATAAATGACAGTCACAATACCTTTATCAGCCGCATCAGTATGTGACCTAGCAGCACTTTATTGGAAATGAAAGTGTTAAATAGAAGGAATCATTTGAGTACAGGTGAAGGGAACAGAACAGGGGTGTGATGAACCAAACAGACACCAAATAGATGGCCTACTTTGGTTGGCTAAGCACATCATCTTGAGCCTCAGTTTCCCCATCTGCCAAACAAGGGGACCAATAGTGCATTTACCCAGGGTGGTAATGAAGATTACATGAAATCCACAAAAAGCCCTTAATCCAGTGCCTGGCACATTGGCAATAATACATGTTTGCTGTTATCGTGAGCATTAAAGACGTGGTAAGTTTATCAGTGTCAATGACTTCTGTCTTAAAGTGACTTTAATTGTCAGGTCTCGACTGTCAGAACGAAAGGGAGAGTTGAAGCAGTTCACCCAGATAACTCAGGCTTCAGACTCCCTTTAGTCCTGAATAATTTGATTGTTTTCATTCCCTACTTTAACAAAAACTGAAAAAGAGCTAAATGTGCATGATTTACAATCGCAAGATAGTTTAGGAGCAATTACTTCTTTCTGTCGTGTGCCCAAGGCCACAGAGCTAATCCGAGGTAGAGCTGCTTCATGAACCAGCCAGTTCAGAGCCAGAGTCTCTATTCCTAAACTCTGTGCTTGGAGCTGGAGGCACGGAGTAGGAGTCCTTCCCCTGAATTGGTGAGTGGTTTCCTACTTTTCCCCGTCCAGAAGGAGAAGTCGTTTTCAGCATCAACAGAAATACAGCCACCTGTCCAGGGAGAATGGGAAGAGCGTTTGCGTTAGAGGACCTAGGCCTTGCCTCCAGCTCTTGACTCCAGCTTGCCAAGGGATCTTATACAAGTTATTTAACTCTGCTTAACCTTTTCTTACCTGGAATTTCCTCCTCCATTTAAAAAACAATTTTTTTTACATTTTATTTATTTTTGATAGAGAGCATAAGCGGGGGAGGGGCAGAGAGAGAGGGAGACACAGAATCCCAAGCAGGCTTCAGGCTCCGAGCTGTCAGCACAGAGCCTGACGTAGGGCTCGAACTCACAAACCGCTAGATCATGACCTGAGCTGAAGTCGGACGCTTAACCGACTGAGCCAAGCAGGTGCCCCAAATTTCCTCCTCCATAAAATAAAATAAGAATACTTAGAGGCTTTCTTCCTCTTTCCTCCCTTTTCCTCCCTCCACCCCCCTTCTTTTCCTTGTTTCCCCCCTTTTTTTTTTAACCGAGAAAGAGTATGTTATCTACCTGCTTTGTGATTGTCACTCATGGAATTACACTACTATAAAAAATAATTGTCAGGCTTAACACATATTTTCCTACTATACTGTTAAACACAAAATTATATGTTTGTGGAAAGTGCTTGACTCATTGGCCTCAAAGACACTTGAAGGAGAATGGACTTTGGGGTTAGAAGGAAGCCCAAGTCCTAGCTCTGTTACTCACCAAGACCGTGTGCATGTTGTTAACATTCTTTCTCTAGGCCTTGATGTTCTCATGTGTATAATGGGTTAATATAGGTAATAGTACACAATTGGAAGAATACGAAGATTAAATGACATAATCTATGGAAGTTGGCTGACGCGAAACCGATGTTTGATAAGTGGTATCTCTAATCTTTGGGGCTACATTTTACCAGCAGAGATAAGATCAGTATATGCCAGACTGTGTACTCTGTGGGTTTGTTCCATTTGTGTGATGGCTATAATAATTTAAAATCTGTTGTTGTTAAAGAGCAGAGGTTATGGGAGATGTGGGAAATGGGATTGTGTATGGTAATTGGAGATGAGTAAGGGGTCTGGCTTAGGATCCACATCCTCCTTTGTAACTAAGGATGGTGACATACGTCTTGGCTACCTCACAAGCTGTGTGTGTGTGTGTGTGTGTGTGAGAGAGAGAGAGAGAGAGAGAGAGAGAGAGAGAGAGAGAGAGGATAATTGAGCAGTGAGTGTTCTGTAGACCATGCTGTTCCACTCAGGGGTCTAGGTCATGTTATTCTAACTCTTGAGTGATTAAAAAATTCAAACTTTCTAAACATACAAATGCTTTGTATTAATGTCTTCCAAAAATGAGCCTCAAACAACCTTATGTGTAGTATGTATTGATAGCTTTGGAGATTCCTAAATCTGGAGTCATCTCTTCAGAAGGATGACCTTGAGTCACAATATTCTGATTTTCTGATTTGTAAAACGAGGTTTACAACAGTTCTAATTCCTCAGATGGTTGTCAGGATTAAATGAGCCAGTACCTGCAATAAATTCTAGGTGCTTTTAAGCAAAGTGTGTTTTTGCTTTCAAAGCTTTTTTAAGTTTTTTTTTTTTTTAATTTGACTTAATTATTTTGCAAGTACTAAATTTAATAAGTGTGTGGGGATCAATAATTTGGGAGTGTTCTATTTTCCTGAAGGTAATTGTGTTTAGAGTGTGAGGGCTTGATTGTCCAGGTTAATCTTCAAGTAAGTTTGTATCAATCAAACAAGCTACTTTTATCAGTCTGTTACTTCAGGTAAACAAGCATTCCATTCTTTGACCGAACATTAAACTGTTGTGTTCCTTTTGATGGAGTGCTGACTGGTTCAAAGCACTTGTGAAAGAAAACAGCTCCTGTTTCCTGACATTGTATAATCTAAAGAGCCTTTCTAGAGGTTTCTTGACTGAATCTCTTACCATTGCTACCTCGGTGATTAAATTACCAACCTAGAAATGTACGATGTGATTTTTGGGTTCAGTTCAGAGTAGATTTAACAACAACAACAAAAAAAATTGAACCAAGACTGTGAAACCAAGAAGCGAAATTTCTTTTAAATGTTAAGGGGGGAAAAAAGTATAAGTCCATTATTTTCAGACCCAAAGGAGAATGGGATGGAACATTATCACATATTATTTTTGTTAGTGGTCTAGGAGGAGAGTTGGAGTACAAGGGAGCTTAGTTTTGCATCTCTACCCCAAAATTTGTGTCCTGACATTTGAAGGGTTCTGCAGGAATGTCAGAACAAGAATTTGCCCACACAGGAGATCCATGTCCTGAATACAGTTATGTGGTCTTGATGTTTTAGTCTTTCCAAGGGTGTCCATTTCATTATCCAACAAAACAAATGGTGATTTCTGTAGTTTGAAAGAGTCTAGAGCACACAATCTAGAGTGATTAGAGGGAGTCTCGCTGTGTAACTATCCTGGTTTAAAATCCTCCCCTGCCTTTTCATTTCCCGCAGGATAAAGTCCAAACCCTCAGCACACTATACAGGGTTCTCTGTTGGCTGTTGCTTATTCCCTCTGCTCCCTGAGTGGTAAATTTTATTATGGTGTCATCTGACACTGTAATAAAGGTGTAGTGATGCACCTAGTACACCAGACTTGGTCTTCTGGCCCTGTCAGCCCTTCTCCATCCTCTGAGTTACTTCCTCTTCCAAGAAGCCCTCTGTGATGTTTGTTTGCTCTTATTCTTCATCCGTACTCCCCGGATCTACCCTGTGCTTCCGTAGCATTTAAAAAAAAAAAAAAAATCACATAGGAGCACCCTGGTGTCTCAGTCATTTAAATGTCCGACTCTTGATTTCTGTTCAGGTCATGATCTCACGATTCGTGAGTTGGAGCCCCACGTCGGGCTCTGCACCAGTAGTGCAAAGCCCGCTTGGGATTCTTTCTCTGTCTCTCTCTGCCCTTCCCCCACTCATGCTATCTCACTCTCAAACAAAACAAAACAAAACCAAAGCAAAAAATCATAGAATGAAAACAATGTACTGAAATTATCTTCTTACCTGTCTGCCTGTCTAAATTGCCTCATGTTGGTATCTCCAGTTAGGGGCCCAGCACCAGAATCTCCGTAAAGATTTTCTGAACCAAACTCTGATCAGATGCTGCATTCTGAGCTTGGATCTGGGTATTTATCATTTTTATGCCTGCTGACCTCAGTTGATATATGGGTTGGCACTAAGGAGAGTGATTTAGTTAGGAGGTAAGAAGAACACTTTAGAATCGTACTATTCTGCGTTGGTATCAGTAAGAAGTACGTATAACCATGCAGATAACACTGGCCCACACAAACGTATGTTGTTCAAACATAACTCTGTTTGGAGAGAGAAATGGGCCAGTTGGGCTTGTAGAAGAGAATGGAGACCATGGATTAAAACAGAGAGGAGGGTGGGAAAGTTCTGGCCATCTTTTTTTTTTTTTTTTTTTTTTTTTAAGTTTATTCATTTTGAGCGCGAAAGCGTGTATACATGAGAAACCGTGTGCACGAAGAGGGGAGGGGCAGACTGAACAGCAGACAGAATCCCAAGCAGGCTTTGCACCGTTGGCAAGGAGCCCGACACAGGGCTTGAACCCATGAACTGTGAGATCATGAACTGAACGGAAATCAAGAGTCAAATGCTTAACCGACTGAGCCACCCAGGCACCCCAAGTTACTGGCCATCCTTAAGGAAATAATACAATAGGTCGAATATCAGGTGCCAGCAGTGTTGCTAACTAAGATGTATAGAAGGTTTAAGAGCCAGAAAAGATTTGAGGCATAATACTGTTGCTGATGGAAAAAAAAAAAAATACATGCTTTATCTCCCCTGTCTCCATCTGTGAGAGTGGTACTGTGGATGTTCCTTTGACAGAAGAGGAATGTGGGCTTGGGGAGGTTGAGCAAGTGACTTTGCATCTTCTATCTAGTCAGTCTTCAGACCTGATCTGTTTGCTCCTAAGCCTTTGCTTTGTACTGGTATTTGTCATCTTCTTGTATTGCCTGGATAGCGTGTTTTCCTTGATATACAATACAATTAATAATCATATATAATATAATGAATACGATTGTTGTAAGTAAAGTAGGTTCTTACTCCACAGCTTACCTACATTCAAGATGCTTCCTTTTAAAAAAAAAATTTTTTTTTCAACGTTTATTTATTTTTGGGACAGAGAGAGACAGAGCATGAACGGGGGAGGGGCAGAGAGAGAGGGAGACACAGAATCGGAAGCAGGCTCCAGGCTCTGAGCCATCAGCCCAGAGCCCGATGCGGGGCTCGAACTCACGGACCGCGAGATCGTGACCTGGCTGAAGTCGGACGCTTAACCGACCGCGCCACCCAGGCGCCCCAAGATGCTTCCTTTTAGATTTTCTTTTCATAGTTTGTGTTACTTAATAGTTAGCCAGTGCAGTTGACAGAGACAGGGTGTTCTATACATTCTGATCCTGATGTGTATAATCCCTATCTGGAAAGTGATAGGAGACAGAAATATGACAATATGAGAAGTATTAGATGGCTCAATTTGAGTGACATTTAAGACCGATGTGTTTAAGGAATTTAGCAAAAAATGATGTTTCAGTACTTAAGATCAAAGATCTATTTACATGCAGAGGAAGAAGGTTAGAGGAGGATTAATAAGAAGTGATGTTTTCAAGTTTCATCTGTGATTAGAATACACCATGTTAGTGACTCAGGGAAGTAATAATGCTGCTTTACCATACAGTGCTAGAGTAACAATATAGTATAAGATTCGTATACTTTAAAAAATTCATAAAACTCTTTGGATGCCAAGTTTTCAAAGTTCTGAACTTTTTTTTTCAAAGTTTACTTTGAGAGAGAGTGTGAGAGGGGCAGAGAGAGAGAGAGAGAGAGAGAGAGAGAGAGAGAATCCCAAGCAGGCTCTGTGCTGTCAGTGTGGAGCCTGATGCTGGGTTCACACTCAGAAACCATGAGATCATGACCTGAGCAGAAATCAAGAGTCAGATGCTCAATTGACTGAGGCCACCCAGGCGCCCCAAAGTTCTGAAATTTTAAAGTTAGGCAACCTTGTAGCATGGTCTATCTTTTTGTCTTAATCAGGTAAGCTCCATTTGGGGTGTAGAACTAAAATGTTAACATTTCTGGAACCCATAAAACTTCTCAGATATTAAATAATTATTACCTCAAAAAGAGCAAAGTCTACCTCCTGCCCTGATTGGAAAATGAAAGCTCCAAAAAGTACCATAAATGAGAAGAGGAGATAACCTACAAAAATGAAACCATGAAGTAGATGTGCATAATTATCTGTGCGGATTTGGCACCTAAATCATAGAGCAGCTGAAGCATATCTTTTAAATTTCACTTAACTGGAGGTGCTGCCCACACAGGCCTCTCTCCACGTCCCGAGGAAGTAGATCCCCATTCTCCCAGCTATGGTGAGAGAGCCTCTGTGCTACCCAGGCAGTCCCCCTGTTTACATTTATTCCCCCCAGCTTCCTTTAATTCCTCAGCAAAGCAGCTGCTTTGAAAAGAAACTCCCCCCCCCTCCCCCCCCGCCAAGGATTATCTTGCATGGCTACCCACTCACCCTCTTTCCTGACTCAAGAAGAAAGTTCGTTTTTTGTTTTTTGTTTTTTTCCTCCCGGACTTAGAGTAAGAACTTGAGGGTTTTAAAGTACATTTTTCATCTTCTTCTTTTGTTTTTTTAAACCAGAGAATATTATCAAGTAAGCTTCCAAGTCCAACTTGAGAAAGAATTTCAGAACACAAAATAGTTTACATTTACTCTGAAGACTGTTAACTCAGAATCTTTTTAAAAATTTTAAAAACCTGGGGCGCCTGGGTGGCGCAGTCGGTTAAGCGTCCGACTTCAGCCAGGTCACGATCTCGCGGTCCGTGAGTTCAAGCCCCGCGTCAGGCTCTGGGCTGATGGCTCAGAGCCTGGAGCCTGTTTCCGATTCTGTGTCTCCCTCTCTCTCTGCCCCTCCCCCGTTCATGCTCTGTCTCTCTCTGTCCCAAAAATAAATAAACGTTGAAAAAAAAATTAAAAAAAAAATTTTTTTAAACCTGTGATGCCTGTACTGGTATCCTGATACACTGTAAAAGCTCGGCCTTTTAATTTCTGTTGTTAAGTCTTCTTTCTGTACTGAATTTGGAGTCTTCTCCTCCATAAGTGATATCATGGAGAATGCTAAGTATAACTTCATGAATATCATGGTGAAAAATTGGAATAAAAGGGCTGACCACTTACTATTGCATTTTCCTACTGTTAGGCATGACTGAAGCCTATGGGAGTGGGGCGGAGAGTGTCATTTGAGCTGGTGCATGAGTTTTCCAGCATGCTGTTTTATTTCCTGCATACAAGTCAAGGGAGAGGGCAGCAGTTAAAGTATGCCTGTGTTACTCTCTTGAAGAAAAGGGAGCTTTTTATATCTTCAATCATACTAGGAATAGGTCTGGATGACAAAAAAAATAATAATAATAATAGCTCTAAGAGCTTGTTTTTGCCTGCTGTAGTAGGTCTCTAGGGATGACCTAGAGATAAGTCAACCCATGCTTTGGGAAGAGATAAGATTAGCATTTAAAAGCTTAACCTGTGTCATTGCTTCTGAACATATCTGCTCCCAAGTGAAGTCCTAGTCTCTGCAAGTGTTCCCAGTGCAGAAGCACCATGAGTAATTTTTTTTTTTTTTTTTTTTTTTTTTTGACTGCTTGAGAAATCTTGATGGATTGCAGCTCACTGGGGACACAGGGAGAAATTTAAAGTTGTTGTATTCTGAATTCTAAATGAAGTGCAGAATTGTAGGATTCTCAGAGATTTCCCCTGAACTTATCATAGGAAAGTGTCTGCATTCAGATCTGTGGGGTTTTTATTGTTGTTTTTGTTTTAATATGCTCCTGTTGGGTCAATAAAGGAAAGTAACTCTAAAATTATACTTAATCTAGGTTCTTTAGAAAGGGAATTCTGAGGGGGGTGCCTGGATGGCTCAGTCGGTTGGGCATCCATCTTGATTTCGGCTTGGGTCTTGATCTCCTGGTTTGTGGGATCGAGCCCCGCATCAGGCTCCATGTGCTGACAGTGCAAAGCTTGCTTAGGATTCTCTTTCTCCCTCTCTGTCTCTGCCCCTCCCTTGCTTATGCTGTATGTATGTGCACACTTTCTGTCTCTCAAAATAAACTTAAAAAAAAAAAAAAGAATTCTGAGGATTTTACAGGCAGGTCAGCACCTTGGCTTAATGTTGTGCTTTGGCCACATTGCCAGGAAAGGCATTTTCCAGTAGTTCCTTATTCATTAGTTGTTTCTGTAGCATTTACTGTAAGGCACTGTGCTAGAGGCTAGAAATACTGTAGTGAAAAAAATCACCTCATTGCTGTGCTTCATGGAGCTTACAGTCTACCCCTGGTTTTATATCCCAATTTACTATTTTCATGGAGCTAGAAAAGTACTTAAAGGTACAGAGATAATGGTTAGAAGTTCAAACCAAAAAGCAGTTAGCTAATGTCACACTTTGAATAATTAAGAGAATGTGGAATATTACTTATACATGTCATTAGGATTTAGCACTCACCGGACCCTCGAGTGAGAAGTAGGACAATGGTTTATGGCCTACTGATGAGCAAAACTCTTCTGTTTGTCCTTCCTGTGTTCGTTCATTTAAAAAATATTCACGAGAGGCTTCCCAGTGCTCGTCACGGCTCTATCCATTCTGGACAAAATGGTGAGACACTGCAAGTACTGGCCGGTGGTGCTCAGACCCCAGTGCAAGAGACAGATTATAAGCAAAACTGGTGGATGATGTTGCAATTCAGTTGTGTGAATATGGACACTGGCTGCTGAGAATTGAAGCCTGCGTTATCCAGACTTCATCTGTACCCCAGTTCGTAAACCCGCGTTTGCACTCTAACCATCGTGGTCTGTCCCGTATAAGAGAAGGTTTGCATTTTGTGGATACTTCAGTAGCAGGTTGCACCGTGTGCAACGCACACATAAGGAGCCTGTGCTGTGAGTGAGGAGGAGCTCCAGGTGCTGGAGGTAAGAGTGAAGAGCAAGAACAATAGACTTCTCATCTTCACACCATCGACATGCTTGTCAGTAGGGACAGGTGACAAACAAGTAAACTAACTGGGTAAGCAGGAGAACTTTCTGATGAAAAGTGATTCCGTGGAAATAAAACTGTGATAGGAGAAGGTTTGGAGCTGCTGAAGACAGGTCACCTTGGGAAGGTTTCTCTGAGCAGGTGGTATTTGAACTGAATCCTGAGTGACGAGAAGGACTTGCCTTTGCAGAGCTTTGCAGAGAAAGCTCATGGCAGCGAGTGCAAAGGGCTAATGGCAGGAATACATTTCAGGTGTTTCCGGAACAAAAAGGAGGCCGGTGGGGTTGTGGTGAGTATGGTGGGGAGAGAGGGCATGCTAAGATGGGAACATGGAGGTAGGCAAGTTTATGTTAAGTAGAGCCTTTTAGGCCTTGGTCAGCAGCTCACATCTTGTAAATGGAACGGAAAGGTATGCAGAGATTCGAAGCAAGCAGTGAGTACTGTCATGTATTCCCAAAGGGCCACACTGTTGTAAGTAGCAAGCGTGAAAGCAGAGAAGGCTATTTAGAGGCCTTTGAAGGCTTCTGGGCAAGCGTGGAGCCTGTACTGTAGCCGTACAAGATGAGACGGAGAGAAGTGAATGTTGCAAGATTTATTTTGCTGGTAGAACTAACAGGGCATAAGAGACTGGATATGGAAATAGGGGAAGAATCAAGGATGGTGCCCAGAGTTTTGGCTTGAAGTTTGGAAATAACATTATCCAGGATGCTTGTTCTAAGTGTCGTTGTTAACAATGGTAACTTTTACAGGGGTGTGCTTCCTGTCCGGTACCGTACCAAGTGCTTTGCATATTAGTCCTCAACAGGCCTGGAAAGTAGGTTCTATTAGGCCCATGGTACAGGTAAGAAGACTAAAGCACAGAAAGATAAACTTTCCATAGGCCACAAGGCAGGTCAGTGGCAGAGTGGGGATTCAAAGTTGGGCAGTCTGATTTTAAAATTTGCTTATTTATAGAGTGGGGAAGGGGCACTTTATATTTGTTTATTTATAGAGAGGGAGAGACACCAAGCAGGCTCCATGCTCAGTGGAGAGACTGATGCAGGTCTTGCCCCCATGACATGAGATCAAGACCTGAGCCGAAGTCAAGGCTCGGACACCCACTTAACTGAGCCACGTAGGTGCCCCTTGGTAGTCTGAATCACTGTCCCCCAGGCCCTACTCCACACTGCTTCTCTGTGCATGAGTACACACATTGTGTTTTCGAAAGCGGTCTTGAATTTATTTATTGCTGAAGCTCAAGCTGACTTTTGAAACTCTGCTGTTTAGGTTAACATTCACCCGTGGCCCAAACAGTTCAGCCTCACTTTTACACCAGGTCAAGATGGCCACTTGCTTTGGGAGAGCTGATCCAAATCCAAACCCAGGGCAGTTTCACAAACTCTTGATCATCTTCCTGTGCTGATCTTCAATCTACAGGGAAGCAGAACATAAATGGAATGTGAAATTCACTATTAGTACAACTGTTAGTTTTGAATTCAGCATCTAAAGGAGTAGTAATAATGATAAAATACCTATAGCATTGGCAGTCATGTCATGATCTGTTCCAGGCCTCTTGTCGGTGCTTTACATAATACTGTCTTAATTAATCTTTTCAAAAATCTAAAGAAATGCTATTCCCTCCCCGCCCCATGAGAAAACTGAGGCTCAGAGAAGTTACATAATTGGTTCAAGGTTATAGCATGTCAGTGACAGAATCAGGATTTGAATCCATGTCTTACTTTGCTGATGTTCTTCTGTTCTAAACATTATCTCCTGCATCAACAATGAACTTGCTGATGAAGTGTACTGTTACCAAAGGAACATGTCCCGGGCATGTCAGAGATGGATGCTTTGCTGTGCTTTAGGTGGTAGAATTACATTAACATTCTCCGGGGTTGACCATCAAAAATTTCTCTTTTTTTTTTTTTTTTCTTAAATTTTAAAGTGATCCTTATCTTACAGTTTCAATTTTTAAACACTAATGGAAAATTCCTACGGAAAGTTTAGACTAACCTTTATAAGAAGTGCTTAATAACTTGGGTTCTTTTTCTCCAAGTATTGCTTAGGGGTTAGTTGCAGATGGGATAAACCGTTCCAGCTAAACAGAGTGGGGGATATAATGAAATGTATTTGATGGCTTATAAAACCACTGGAAGGGCTAGAAGAGGAGTCTGAGCTTCCGGAATACTCTGGTTGCCTGGAACCCAGTTAAATCCACCACTGTCTGTAAAACTGTTACAGCTAATGCAGGAAGCTCTTACTGCTACTGATGGCAGGGAGTTTCTGCCCGCATTACCACCCAAGGGAGCAAAATGCATGCCCAACACCCAGCTTCTTTTCTCAAGAATTTCCTTCCCACATCAGTCTTGCAGAGTTGTGCCTGATTGCCAGAACCTAAGTCACATCTGCAATTGTAGCTGACTACAAAGGAATGGAAGTTTTGCAGCCACCACAGTGTAGGAGAATATGCTAGGAGAGAGATGGAGTAGGAATTGAAAGAGCCAATCCGTAGTATCCTCGACACTCACCACTCCTACACTGTTCATTACGTTTAGCTTTCCTTTTTTCAAGTTGCTCTAAATCCAGAGAATCTAATATGTAGCCCTTGAACCAAATGTAAACTCATTTACCTTTTTAGACCTTTTTGTTTTCTGTAATGATATAACACCCATGAGCTAGTACAGCCTAAAATAGCATGTCTCAGATTTTAAAGAATACCTAAAAATCACATGGAGGGCTTGTTATAAGTGCACATCTTTGTGATGCACCCTCAGAAATTTTGATTCTGTATGATGCTTAGGAATCTGAAATCTTCATAAACACCCCAGATGATTACATTTTCTTCTAAAGGTAAGACAACCAATTCCCCGCACCCCCCCCCCCAACCCTGTTTCCGGTTAGGGCACCTTCAGTGAAAGCAGGGAACATTTGAACAGTTTATTCAACTCAACCAAAGCAGTTGGTGTATCTAGCACACGTTGCATAATCAGGGATGCTTATGCCGTGACCTTTGCAAACTGGGCTTATCATCTGATGTGATGGAGAAAATGATCAAGATTGTGAGTGTTCTTTGAGTTTATGCCTTTAACTCCCAGTGGTTTTGATGCTATTGGAAGCAGTTAACAGAGTATAAAGATTTGGTTTATTTTAATGTGGTAAAAAAAAAAAAAAAAAAAAAAAAAAAACTCAGGTGAGAAGACCTTCAGAGATTTTCTGAGCTGCTTCCTCAGATTAAGTTCTTAAAAATTAAAAGATTAAAAGTCCCTTAGAGACCCAACTTGTAAGACTCCTGGTAGCTGATCTGACAAGACATCTGAGCCCATTTAATTGCAACCATAGGACAAAACAAAACACAAGAAGTTCTATAGGGGAGTCATTCAGTCCAAATTCAGCACATGGGATCAGATAGCAGCTGGAATCTGCATTCATTTTCCATCTCTCAGTTGTTGGGAGTGCAGAAGATTTTACAAGTTTTCAAAAATTGCAGAGCTTTTGATTTACGTGCGATCCCACTTTCAGAAGTGAGTCACATAGTTGAGAGAGTATAAATTACAATTTGCGTTTTTGTAGCTGTTTGTTGGAAAGCTACGACACTGGGAGTGCATATTGTGGTTTAATTTTAAGAGCAGCTAATTGACATAATAGTGAACAAGGTCCTGTGCCTGTGGAGTGTTTGAAGGTGAATATCTGAATTTCAAAACTGCCCTAAATTTTTTTTCTATGTTCCTATACTTTTGCCAATTTGGGGGCCTGTCTCTTATTTCTTTGAAAATGTATACTTACATCAAAAAAAAAAAAATCTGGCAACAAATATGTACATCTAGGTTCAACATTAAACTAGCACCTAGCAATTTTCTAGCATAGTTTGGTTTGTTACATATCATCCTCATAAAATTGATTAGAATTAGTCATCAACCAGCATTTCCCTAAAATACAGCAGATTATACTGCTTGGGGGAATTCTTTCCTTCTATTTTTATATAACTGTTGTATTTATGAATAGCTAATGACTTACATTACCATTGTTTCTAATGACGTAATGTCTACTGCTGGCACAAATGCTTCTGCCTTGTACATGTCTATTCCAAAATAGTAATAGCAAAATTTGAACACCTAGGCCCTAGATTCTAGCCTGAGGTAGAAGTTCTTTGCAGGGATTTCCACAGTGGCCAAGCCTCGCAGCTCACTTGGCTGTCATGGACCACAGGGGAGTTGTTCCCAGGCACAGACCCTTTAAGAAAGAAGAAAGCTTAGCACATCATTACGGCTCCACTCTTTCCAAGCTGTCTTTGCTTCTACCCAGACTAAAGTGAACTCTCTAGCCTTTCCAGATTACCTGTTCTCCTTCCTTTTCAAGCTGTTGTAGTATATCGCCTTGAAATTTCCCCCTGGCTCATTTACCACTGTGGTTTGATTCCTAGCTCTGTCACTCCTGGAAACTATCCTTAGCAGCGTCAACCCCATTAGGTATTTTTCAGCAACCATCAGGTTGACCTCTTTCAGTGCCTGTTTTATTGCTCACACTTGCCCTCTTGTGCTTTCTTTTTATAGTGATTGCAGATCCCACAATCAACAGACTTGCCTCTCGTGCTCCGCTTCTCATTCTCTCCTCTCCTCTGCAGACAGTTCTTCTCCCCCTTAGAGGGGTTATCCCCCAAGGTTTTCGGTGATAACTTCCAATAATCTCCAGCTACCACTTCTCCTACATGTCCTGGCTCAGTGAATAGCTCTACTTTTTACCCCGTCACCTAAACTGGAACTGGAGGTCATTTGTGACTCCTCCTCCTTTTATCCCACACACTTTCTGCCCATCACCCAAGTCCCATTCAACTTTATATCCTCTTGAACTCGTCCATTTCCATTTCTCTTCACTCCCACTGCGTCTGTCCTAGTTGATGACTTCAGTGACCTCCACAAGCCCCAGCCTATCCTTCATTCTGATGCCTGATAAGCCTTTCTAAAATCAGATCTTGATCCTCCCCTGCTCTAAGATAAAGAGCTCCCCATGTCTCTAAGATAAAATCCACACCAGTTAGCAAAATTGGGAGGACCTCTGCCTATCTCTCTAGCTTCCTCTGTTTTATTATTTATTCCTTGAAATTCATTTTCCAGTCATGTCATCAATGTGAAGTTCCATGAAAATGCCCTGTTTTCTCAATTCTATGGGCACTTCCTACTTCCTCTGCCAGGTGTCTTCACCCCTGCTTTCTTTGATCTGGCTACCTGCTATTCACCCCCGAAGAAGGGGTCATCTCCCAGGAGCTATCTCTGAGCCTCTCCTTCAGTTCCCCCAAAGTCAGGTTTAGCTGTCCCTCCTGGGCCAAAGAAGACATCTGCTGTGTCTTTATCTTACATACCTATCAGGTACGCCATACGTTTTTTTAAATGTTTATTTATTTTTGAAAGAGAACACAAGAGGGAGAGGGGCAGAGAGAAAGGGAGACGCAGAATGTGAAGCAGGCTCCAGGCTCTGAGCTGTCAGCACAGAGCCCATCGCGGGGCTCGAACTCCAGAACCACGAGATCATGACCTGAGCCAAAGCCAGACGCTTAACCAACTGAACCACCCAGGCACTCCCGTACATGTTTGTTAAATGAATAGGTAGCTCTTAGAAGTCTGAAAGCACTTAATTTTGTTTTTATCAGAAGGAACAACTTATCACTTTGTTTTTTTTTCCCCTCCCTCTAGCTATGCAATTTTTTATAAACCTACAGTGAAGTGTAACTTGATTTACCTGTACTACTTGTTTACCCAGCCTAGTAATAATTTGATATGGTGGCTTCAATCAAAAACTGATTCAGCTAAATGGACCTATACGCCATCCACAGCGTAGGTATTTTCGAAAAAATTGAATAGTTCATTAAATATAAATGAAATCAGTTTTATTATGTGACTAGCCCAGGATTTTCCTTCCTAGTATAGTGTAGATACTGGTTTAAACCCAGCTCAGGGGTTTACTAGCAGAGTGTCCATAAACAAGTTACTTAATCCTACTGAAGCATGTTTTACTAACCTGTAAAATCTGGTTGGTGGGAAGGTTATATGTAATATCTGCAAACTGTTGCTCCTGTGTGTGGCCCTTAGTAGAAGTCTATACATGTGAGTCATTTCCTCTTTAAATAGCATTTACATTTAGAGTAAGGACTATCAATAGTGACTTTTCTCATTTTTTCCCCTATATTGAATCCACTGAAATCCTTAAATTCCCTGTTTACATTAAAGCCATTGTTTGTCTTTTCATATTAAAAAATTCATTTCTAGGTTGTTCAGTTTTTGTTAGTAGAGCATATTAACATGTTTTAGTGATCACCAATACTTTAGGATCTTTTTTAGTGTTTTTTTTTTTTTTCAACGTTTATTTTTATTTTTTTTGGGACAGAGAGAGACAGAGCATGAACGGGGGAGGGGCAGAGAGAGAGGGAGACACAGAATCGGAAACAGGCTCCAGGCTCTGAGCCATCAGCCCAGAGCCCGACGCGGGGCTCGAACTCCCGGACCGCGAGATCGTGACCTGGCTGAAGTCGGACGCTTAACCGACTGCGCCACCCAGGCGCCCCTAGTGTTTTTTTTAATTTTGAGAGACTGCAAGCAGTGAAGGGGCAAAGAGACGGGAACAGGGGACCGGAAATGGGCTCTGTGCTTGACAGCAGCTAGCCCATGTGGGGTTTGAACTCCCAGAACTATGAGATCATGACTTGAGCCGAGGTCAGACGCTCAACCAACTGAGCCACCCACGTGTCCCTAGAGTATTTTTATTTCACTTCTTCACAAAAGCATCTGCATGGAGAGATATGGAAGTAGATCTTTACAAGATTCTAGTGCACCAATCTGGACTTGAAGCTGGCTTGAGTTTCATTTAGCTACCCTGTTAACATCTGCTTTCCTGAGAGGCTTGTGCTAAGTGTTTACTTTGCCCCTTGAGCTTACTGGATGATCACTAGAGAAGAATTTGTGTAGGATGATTCGGTATTTTCTCTAGAATGTTTAGTGGTATATTACTTAAAGATTAGAAATCAAGGGGCATCTGGGTGGCTCAGTTGGTTAAGTGTCCAACTTCAGCTCAGGTCTTGATCTCATAGTTCGTGAGTCCAAGCCCCACGTCGGCTCTGTGCTGACAGCTGGGAGCCTGGAGCCCACATCAGATTTTGTGTCTCCCTCTCTCTCTGCCCCTCCCCTACTCATGCTCTGTCTCTCAAAAATATACATGAAAAAATTTTTTTTAAAAATCTGAAGGAAGAAGTTCTGTAGAATTAAATGGTTACTCACTGAACCAGAATCTGTTGGTAGTTTACATTACGATTATTTTTGAAGGATATGGTTCATACGACCTCAAAAGACCTGAACTCAGGACTAATTACTATACCTGTATCTTGGTAACTTGCTTTCCTGGCTCTGGGTAGCTAAGCCAGTTGGCTTGTTTCCAAAGCACATTTGGGCTACAAGGGAACTGCCTGCTTCGCTAGCTGGCATTCCAGATTAAAGAGAAGATGAATGTTGTTTTTGGCAGCAGCTGCTGTTTTGTTCGGGGCAGACCCAATACCACTTTGTAGGTCTGTGCATAAAGAAAACGAGCTACGCAGACACCGCACTCACTTTTTGACTTTGAGAAGTCTGTCACGTGGGCCCTGGCAACACTTATTTTAAAATCGCTTCTCAAGTTCATAGAAAAGTTTGCGGGATTTTTTTTTTTTCTTTAAGTTTAGAAGCTAGGAATCTTCTGATTTCTCAAACAGCATATGTTCCCCTGATGTTCTTGGGCTGCAATCATGTTAGTTTCTACCAAAGGAAAGAAGTTTGCAAAGCGACTTCTGTGTCATAACACATGTTCAGATCAAGTAAATAGTTTGCTTTAGGGGGATTTTGCAGCTCTTTTTCCTGGCATGTGGCTTTTTATTGTAAGGAAGGTTCTTATGTTCAGGAAGAATTAACGAGCAGATGAATGTCCCACTGGGATCTACTGAGACTGGTTCTCAACAAAAATGAGACATCGGTCTCAGGTCTTCAGGGTCTCTGGCCTCTTCCTGTAACTTTCCCCCTCTTCCTCTTCTTCAAAGGATCTTTTCAGCATGGTCTGCCACTATAAAAACTCCCCAGAAAAAGATCTGCTTTTCTGTCATTCAAAATTAAGTATGAATGTTAATTCCCTATATTTCCCTCTACCAGAACTATTTCTATTGTATGGCTTAGTTCTAACAGTACATACAGATTTCTCATTTTTTTTTAATCATGTAAATAATTTCAAGGCAACTATTAGCAATGAAAGGGTTAGTGGAATTCTGTGTGATGTGGGGAGTATGTGGGGGACACTTTTGACGCATGCCTCCAAATAAAAAATCTAGAACTGCCGACAATAAGATTAGTTTAATGTGTCTGTGCAATGAAAGGTTATCATGAAATGAGAGGTTATCACATAATGAGCGTGACCTAGAGAGAAAAGTTGTAGGATGCTAAAACAAAGTAGCCAAAGAAAAATGTCGTACGCAGAAGCAGAGAATGTTACAGGAAAAACAAAACAAAACAAAACAAAAAACCAGTGAGATGACTGCCCAAAGTGAAAAGATACATTTTAGAGCAGAAGTCACAAACACAGGGACATTTTGCTTCAGCATTCTATCTCCAATAGGGTGTGTGTGTGTGCGTGCACACCCCCACATTTAGGTACCCCTGTACCTTTGTTAGGGTTTCCAGAAATTAGAGAAAGAGGAAGAGTGCGAAACCAAAGATGGGGAAATACCTCACTTAATTGGAAGTGCAGCGTTAACTGAAGCTACTCTCAACACAGTTGAGAACTAAGAAATACATTGAAAAACGCGTGTGAAACCAGTACTGGTGTCAAAGTATCCATACCAAAGGTCCTATTCTTTGTTCATGAAAGATTGACTATGTAAAGTCCTTTCCCTGAGTGTTCAGTTTGAAGCCCTTCTTTCCCTGGTTTCCTTGACTATCTAAAACCTACAAACCGCACAGCAAATAATTGCACAGCACCTGTAGTTGGAAAAGTTTTTATTTGATCCCCTCACCATCGCTCCATGAAGTGCGTGAGGCAAAAATTATTGTCCTCTTATACGCTACAGACATTTGGAAGAATTAACTGGCTTACTTGAGGTCATACGGTAAAGGAGTTGAGAGGTTTCCTGGATTCATGTTCTGTTCTCTGCCATCACACCACCAGTTTTCAAAAGCATGTGTTTTTTTGTGTGTTTTTTTTTCTCTCTCTCTTACCCTTGGAAACCTTTGTTTAAACAAAATCTTACCCAGAAGCATGAACAAATAAAGCAGGAAAAAAGCTGAGCTGCTTTGCTTAAAGCAGGGGTTGGGGGCCCAGAATACTGACAGAGGCAGTTTATTTTCCTTACCAGAAAAGCTTGGGCATTGCAACACTATACCATTCATGCATTGATTCATTCAAAAAGTGAGTTTCTTAAGCTCTGATTTTTTTTTTCTGTTGCTGCTATAACAAATTATCACAAACTTAGCCACTTAAAACTATACAAACTTATTATGTCACAGTTCTGTAGATTCAGAAATCCAAACTTGGTGGACTTACTGAGCTAAAATCAAGGTGTCAGGGCCACTATGTTCCTTCCTGAAGGCTCTGAGGTCGACTTTGTTCCTTGCTCTTTCAGCTTCTAGAAGCCACTGGTATTCTTTGACTCCTGGCCCATTTCCAGAAACGGCAAGTAAAGTCCTTACCATGTCACATCTTCCGCCTCTTCCTTTATTGCGGTTCTCTCACCAGAGCTGGAAAACATTCTTAGTTTGTGAGGAGCTGTAGCACTCTCTTGGACCCAGAAGATACGGGGTAGGCTCTCCATCTCAAGGTTCCTAGCTTAATCACATCTGTAAAGTCCATTCTGCCATACAAAGCAAAAAATTCACAAGCTCCAAGAATTAGGGCATGGCCATCTTTTTGCCAGAGTTCTGACTACCATAGGCACCCACTGTGGTCCATGTGTTGTGTTTTGCCATTGAGACTGCAGGAGGCTAGAAACAGGCATACTAGCAGTAAACTATGTTGCAAGTAATGACTGACAGACTGGGAGAAACTGGTAAACTGGGAAGCCAGCCGACAAAAACTAAAACAACATTTTAAAAACAGTCATTCAGTCAAATACAGTAATTTGGAGCTACTTAGGCAAAGGTCGTCACAACTGCATACCTGGAATGTTTTTTCCCCCTCACCTTTATTGAAGTATAACTGACAAAAATCGTATATATTTAAGGTGTACAATGTGATGGCTTTGATATAAGCATACATCATGAAATGACAGCAAACTATCCCCTCATAGTTTTCCTTTACAATATAGTATTAACTACAGTCCCCTTACTGTACATTAGATCCGCAGAATTTACTCATTTTATAACTGGAAAGTTTGTATCCTTTCTAGATATCCCCCAGTCTCTGATAACCACCACTCTATTTTACTCTGTTACCATTATTATTTTCTTTCTTAGATTCTGCATGTAAGTGAGATCATATCATATTTGTCTATGTCTGGCTTATTTCACTTAGTCTCTCTTTTATTTGATGAACCTGAATCATCAAAAAAAAGTAAAGCTTAGTACTTCTTCCCACCGTTTAAGAAGTCAAGGAAGTGCGTGTACTATATGTTAGAAAAATGTCTGTATTCTCTATAGAATAATACTGAAAAATTACTTTTCCATACAAAGAAATAGGCTTTGCATTTCAGCGCTCTCACGAGAACACTGATGAGGGACATTTCTCTATGATTTCTTCTCTATTGTAATGTCTAGTTTTGCCAGAGTGAACTGTTGAATTTAACAAAAGGTGACTATTCCTTACTAGTAGCTAAGTATATACAAAGTTAAATTACAACGTAAGTTTATTTAACAGCTTTAAAATAAAGTGCTTCAAGAAATACAAGTTTGTCAGAGATGTGTGAATGTATTAACAGATTTAATTTTAGCCCTGACCAAATAGGCTTTTGCTCATTTTATAGGAATCTATCTTCACTGGTATTTGTATATAACTGATGCAAAAAAAATATTTTGACGCTGCCTTGGTGACATTATTTTGCAATTGTTATAGAAGTCTGTATTAGTATATTTTTAAAAACTAATAGAACATATTAAAAATTATGGTAATCTGAAAAACATAGAGTATTCAACTGACATGGATTATGGAACATGCTTGTCTTGATATGCTCAATATTTTAAAAATTATGACCGTTTTAGAACTGTGCTATTTGGAATTCTCACCAATGATGTGACAGCTTTGTGGGAGTACTGTGACAGTATTGGGTGGTGAAGAGCACAGGATTTAGAATTGTGGACAGACCTGGGTTTTTACCACTTAGAAGTCACCAAATCTCTCTGTAGTTCAATTTCTCCATCATTAGAATTAGAATATATGAAACTTGAAGTTTGTTTATGATCAGATATACAAAATGCTTGGCACACATAGAGGGTAGCTGTCATTCACCGTATTGTTGAAAAATCACCCACATCTGCACTCACATTTTCGGACATTCTGTCTGATAGCACTGATAAACTGTATGTACTCTTACGTAAGGCCAGCCCCTGTGCTTGACGCCTCGATCTCCCCGCTTCTTGCCTTCTCAAGAACATTGCTCCAGCAATTAGTTGCCTCTCTTCTGACCTGCGTCGCCCAGTTGCACCTTCCTGCTGGATCAGCCCCAGGGGCATACACACTTCCCAGTGCTCCTACCAACTTGCAGAGAGAACTCTCCCCTCCCTCAAGTCCTTGCCAATTACTACCCCACTTGTTTTTATTTATTCATTTGCTTATTGGCTCCCCTTTGAAGGACAGCTCTTTAAGAGAGCTGTCTACATTCACCGTTTCTAATTACTCCCTCATGTTCTCTGAAACCCACACCCCACTGACTTTTTCCTGCACCTGCCTCAGTAAAACCGTTTTTGATAACGTCACCAGTGACCTGAACTCTGCCAAATCCAGTGGTCAGTGCTCAGTTCTCATCTTACTTGACCTGTTATGAGTATTTGACGTAGTTCGACCTCATTCTCCTTAACCTAACTTTTCTTTTTTTAAACTTGGCTTCCTCCTACTCCTTTGGCTTCTCCCTGAGATTCTTTTGTGCTTTCTAAATCTTCTGCCAGACCTTTTACAGTTAGAGCACTGTAGGACCCAGTCCTTTGTTCTTTTTTTTTCCATTTGTACTTATTCCCTGGATGGACTCAGCCACTCTTTGCTTAAAATTCCATTTATACATCAGAGGCTGTCATTTATGTATCTAGCCCAAACTTACCTCCTAAACCCAGATTCAAATATCATGACCTGGTATCATCAGTAAGATATCTCAAAGACATTTCAAACTTCACACGCTCAAAATTAGACTCCTAATCTGACCTCCAGACCTTCCCCACCATCAGCCTTCCCACTTCAGTTGATGGTAGTACCATCTTTTCATTTGCTCAAGCCAGAAACCTTGGAGTCACCTTTGACTTTTTCAAATCACACCCCAGCTATCAGGAAATCTTATTGGCTGAGCCCGCAGGAGACATCCAGAATCAAACCAATTCTGGTCAGTGCATTGCTACAGCCCTTTCTTGCTTGGGTGATAACGATAGCCCTTAAATGGTCTCTTTCTTCTACCTATTGCTACCCTAAAGTTTGTTCTCACCACAGTGAAGTGATTTTTTTTAATGACTTTTTTTTCTTTCTTTGAACAGTTTGAGGTTCACAGCAAAATTGAGAGGAAAGTACAGAGATTTCCCATACGCTCCCTGCCCCTACACATGCACAGAGTGGTATGTTTATTACAAGTGATAAACCTGCATTGACACCTCTTAATCATCCAGAGTCCATAGTTCATGTTAGGGTTCAGTCTTAATGTTGCATTCTGTGAGTTTGGACAAATGTACAGTGGCCAATGTCTACCATTATAGTGTCATACGGAGTATTTCCACTACCCTAAAAATCCTGTGTTCCACCTGTTCATCCCTCCCCCTACAGTCTCTGGCAACTGCTGATCCTTTTACTGTTTCCATAGTTTTGCCTTTTCCAGAACGTCCTAATAGTTGGAATCATACAGTATGTAGGTAGCCTCTTTGGATTGGCTTCCTTCATTTAATAATATAAATTTAAGTTTCCTTCATGTTTTTTCATGGCTGGATAGCTCATTTCTTTTTAATGATTAATGATTAATATTAATTAATATTTTAATAAAAATATACCATTGTCTGATATGCCACAGTTTATCCACCTGCTGAAGAACATCCTGGTTGTTTTCAGGAAATCATTTGCACAACTTAGTCTTCATTTCAATCCAAGGGAGACAGTGCTATGAACAGAATGACCCCTCAGTGTTCAAAGTAGCCTTAACCAAACTTAAACAGGATTACTGCTAGAATAGGTCACGATGCTAAAACAATGAAAAGGCTTAGGTTTTGTTTACAAGCCACTCTTATCTATGTAGGTAGCGTTGTACTCTCAGAAATTTTGTAAATGCTGATGTTCACTTGGTCCAGTGTGACAGCTAGTTAGTGTGCAGATATTAGTTGAAAATAATCCAGTGTTTTTAAAAAGTACCTGGCTAGCTACATAAATAGGAAAGGTTTCTAGTCGTGTGCAGATGGACTTCGTGTAATTGTAAGATGCCATAGACAAATGTTAACTCCTAAAAGATTACCGTCACATTTTAAAATGTCTTCAGATATCCATGCCTTTTCTCATGCTGTTTATTTTTCCTGGAATGCATGTCCCTTCTTTGTCCACTCTTGCAAGCTCCTCCTTGTCCTCCAAAAGCCAGCCAGAGTCCTATTTTTTTTTTTTTCTGGCTTTTCTTGGCACTGTCTTCCTGCCAAGGGGTTCTCCTCCTTTAAGGTTAATTGATTAATTGCTTCCTTCTTTGTGTTCTCAAAGCATTTGTCATAGAGTGTGTGTGTTCTTTATGCACCTGCCTCTGAGTTTCAAGGGCATCTTCATCACCTTTGTTTCTCTAGTGACTGGCACAGTCCCTGTTTCATAATATGTGCTCAATAAATTGGATTTGAATTTGAAGCATTAGACAGTTTTTACTTTGGTCACTGATTCATCCAGCCAATATTTACATAAAGAGCTCTTAATGTGCAAGGTGCTGTGTTGTGTGTTATAAGGATAAAAAAAATAAAAAAAAGAATCAGGTGCTCAGGTTCTTAAAAACCTAGAATCCAGTGTAGTAAGAAAAAATAAGTCCTGCATAAAAGTAACTACAAAACATGGTGGGATTTTCAAGGAGAAGTGTGTGTGAGCACACGTGTGTGTGTGTGTGTGTGTGTGTGTGTGTGTGTGTGTGTGTGTGTGAGTGAGAGAGAGAGAGAGAGAGAGATCGATCGATCATGCTAGGGTTCAGGAATGTCTTCCTCTTCACTAAGGAAATGTTTTTCCTTATTAAGTGGTTTAAAAGCTGTGATTAAAAACGACGATTCTTTTGATGTCTCTTAAATGAGGTTAAATTCTGTCCCAGATCTAAAAATACATCTCTCTCCCTCACTTGGAGTACTATCATATACTATCGGATTTAAAGCACTGCTCAGGGGTTGCTGCTACTTGCCAAACGGTCTACACTTAAAGTATAGAAAGCCTTTTTTGGTGCCTTAAGGTACGAATTTCATACATTCCTAGTTTAAAAAAGAAAACACCTTTAGTGGTAGATCCTTTATAAGTTGCTACATGTTCATTCCTAATCGCCATTAGGAAATTGGCCTTAGAAAGCTTTTGACAAGAGTTAACAATAATGTCATTGAAATGAAAATCCAAACCACATTTTAACAGACAATTTTTTAAAAATTTGGTCAGCATATTTTGAACACCCAGCATTTAAGTTATATTTAAGGCAGTAGTTTTTTGTTTGTTTGTTTCTTTTTTTTTTTTTTTTTTAATATAGATTGTCCTTTCCACCTTAAGGTATAAGATGCAATCGTTTGAGTGATTACAGTTTTTCACTGGTCATCACCAGCAGTTTTTCTGTTTTCATCTAGACTTGGATTGTCACTTGCATTTATCTTCAGCTGCTCCTATTTAACCCTCTGGTCAAAACTAAAGGGCTCTGCAGGAACCGTGTGACTGATGATGTGAAAGACGTTACAAAATTGGTAAGTAAGGAATGCTTTCGATAGCTGTGAATTTTTGTTTCTTGTGGTTTTTGAAAAAGACTTCATTTTTTTCCTGTCCCAAGTTAGTATTTTTCTAAGACAAGGAGAGAAATCCTGGAGTTATTCTGAAGGGCTTATAGAGAGCAGGTAGGGAGATATTTAAGGTCATGGAGAATCTGTGGGTAAAATTGGTACATCACTGCGGTGACTTTGTTTCTTTGCTCATTTTTTCATCTCCATCACAGGCAGTGAAGGACACCGAAGAGTTCTCTTTGTGCTGATGTGGCAGCACCAGCTTGTTCCCCATTTTCTCTTTTGTGGGTTCCACAGTGTGTCTTATCCCCCTCCACATGCCTTCCTACTATTCTCTAACAAGCCTAACAAAAAAGATCTGAGATGGCCATTCTCCCCTTTCCAACAACACAAAGACCCTGTCACATGTGGGTGGGTGGGTGACCCGTGTGAGAACATAGCTGGAGGAGTGGTTTGTTACCCAAATGTTGAACGACTTCTCTCCCACATTTGCCACATTGGAACTCTTCTCTCAGCAAAAGCAATCTTACACCAGTGCCCCTTGGTCACTGCCAGTTTCATGCCACCATTCTCTTAAAATGCACACCACAGAGAGGGAAATAATACAGCATCTGGAATGGATTCTTCCCAACTCTCCTGATGTAGGGGAGATTTTATGTGCGCACTTGAGCGGCAGTATGTGATTTCAGCATGAACAAACTTTGAGAAGCATTTTTCACAAATTCCTGGTTCAAAATAGCCAAGTGGCATCTATTACTTGAAAACTGTCTAGAGAACAGAGATGATACGAGAATAAGGAAGAGATAAGGGTTGTGATATGGAGAAAAGAAAGTGCTATTTGTTGAGATACTTTCCTACTCTTTATATACGTTTCCTGGTTTATATTTTATTTGGGGTTCATAGCCAAACTTCAAAAAAAAGTTTAATACTAGGGTCAGAGTCTTTCTGGCTTAGGCTCAATGCAGAATTAATAACACACACACACACACACACACACACACACACACGCAATTTATGTGGATTCCTTAGAAAGATGCCCTGGGGTCCAGGCTTAAAAAGTATTCTCTGATGCAATACCTGAAGATATATCAACACACTTAATTCAAGGGGCTGGTGATCAAAGCAGTGCACCATTTTCCTGCTATCTGCCCTGCTAGATATTGGGTATAAAGATGTGGTAAGGAAAGTTGATTTTGTTTTTTAAAGAACATAGAGCATGGACCTATTCCTCAAGTTAGTTGTTAATTTGTGATCCAAGAAACTACACTAAAAAGAAAATATATGCTTATATTCTAAATTTTATATCAACAGAAGACACTCATTAAATGTTTGTTTAGTGAATGAAGACCTGATGAGTTTTGCTGTGATAAGCATTGTGATCACCTGTGGTGCTTATTAAAATTACAGGTATCTGGGCAGCACTCCAAAAAACTGATACAATGATCAGTCTGAGGAAGGGCTCCAGGCGTCTATATTTTAAAGAAATTTCTGAAAGATTTAAGAACTCCTGTCCTAGATGATCTGTTCAGTCAACATTTGGAAACCAAAGTGTCTTGATCCTAGTATGTCCCGATTCTTACTATGACTGGCTTTATCTGTGTTACGTGAATTATATGGATGTCAGATTAACATGAGTCTCAAAAACATGCTTAAAGTAGTTCATAGCTGGGAAATTACAGTTCTCCTGGGGATGCTGGTATGACCGTGGAGCTGGGGATGAGCAATGGAGACCTGCAGTGGTCTTAAGGGGAAAATGTCAAGTATATTGGCAATGAATCAAAGTTGGAAGATGATTGTATATTTGACCATAGGCCACGCACGTCCAAGATTAACGTGGTAGTCAAGGAAAATTACTAAGCATTATTACTTGCTAAGCGTTGAAGGAATACTACTCACTAAGCACTACTTCCTGTGAAATGTCAAACTAGTATTTTGAAGTGGCCTAAGTAGGTGTTCTGAGCACCTTCCAGGATTTTCCATCCTTGTCTTTAAACATCTGCTTATTCTCCGTCTGTTACCTGTCAGGTGATACAATGAAAAATGGCAAGAAGCATTACTGAGAAAAGTACCTGGAAGAGGGATAACTTGTTAATGTTGACACTAAAATATAGTTCCTCACCCCAAGGGCAAATGTGAAATACTAAGACTGAAAAAAGGTGTTTGTTTTGTTTTGTTTTGTTTTGTTTTTAACCCCTTCCAGCAACTGACTTGGGAAATATTTTAATTTCAAGAGTTGATTTAGTGAAATTAGTGTGTTTACTTTGGATTAATGAAAGAAATCAAGTTAATAAAAACTTGGACTCAGATTACTCCTAACTAAGTACAGATTGACATGATTCACAGCCCATATTTCATAGAGTAGGAAGTAGAAAAATAATCCTTGACCTCAAAATGTTCATAATCTAGTTTGGGAGATAAATGATCTCCATAAAAATATGAATACATATCATTAATACCACAGTAATAAGACATGCGTGGATGCCATTTAAAAGATTTCGTGGTAGGAACACCTGGCTGATTCAGTAGCGTGTGAGACTCTTGATCTGGGGGTTGTGAGTTCAAGTCCCATGTCGGGTATAGAGATTAGCTAAAAATAAAATCTAAATAGATATAATTTATTTTGTGATGTACCAACCTGTGCTGATATATTGGTTAAGGAATGGATTTTGGAATTGGTGGTAGACCTGAATTTTTTTTTATAAGTTTGTTTTGTTTATTTATTTAGAGTGTGTGTGTGTGTGTCAGAGTGAGCAAGGAGGGGAGGGGCAGAGAGAGAGCATCCCAAGCAGGCTTCATGCTGTCAGTGTGGAGCCCGACACTGGACTCCATCTCAGGAATCGTGATATCATGACCTGAGCTAAAATCAAGAGTCAGCCCCTTAACCGACTGAGCCACCCAGATGCCCTGGTAGACCTGAATTTAAATCCCAGTTTTTTGACCTTAGATGAGTAACTAACTACCTTTCTAAATCTCAGTTTCTATTTCCCAATTTTGTCTTATAGATTAAATAAGAGAGAACGTATGTACAGATTTTTAAATATAGTCATTGTCAGAAAACTTCTTTGGGCCTCAGTTTCCTCATCAGTATTAAGATTAATAGTACTTCACAGGGGCGCCTGGGTGGCGCAGTCGGTTAAGCGTCCGACTTCAGCCAGGTCGCGATCTCGCGGTCCGTGAGTTTGAGCCCCGCGTCAGGCTCTGGGCTGATGGCTCGGAGCCTGGAGCCTGTTTCCGATTCTGTGTCTCCCTCTCTCTGCCCCTCCCCCGTTCATGCTCTGTCTCTCTCTGTCCCAAAAATAAATAAACGTTGAAAAAAAAAATTAAAAAAAAAAATAGTACTTCACAGAGTGATTTTTAAGGATTGAATCAATTAGTAGAACAGTGTTAGGAACACAGCAAGCACCTGCTAAATATTAGCTATTAGTGGTAGCTATTAGCTATTAGTGGTAGTTGTGGTGTTGTGGGATCATAGGATACTGGAGCTGAAAGAGAACTTAAGAGATAATCTAGACAAACTGTTTCATAAATAAAGAAACTGAGACCCAGGAGCAGGGAAGCACAGCTCCTGGCCCCATTTACCAGTGATGTGCCTTCTACAACATTGATTTTCAAACTGGCTCCTAGAGCCTGCTCAGCCACTCTGCTTTTGTGTATCTGGACTCCCAAATAAGACTTGATTTGAAAAAAAAAAAAAAAGAGGGGCGCCTGGGTGGCGCAGTCCGTTAAGCGTCCGACTTCAGCCAGGTCACGATCTCGCAGTCCGTGAGTTCGAGCCCCGCGTCGGGCTCTGGGCTGATGGCTCAGAGCCTGGAGCCTGTTTCCGATTCTGTGTCTCCCTCTCTCTCTGCCCCTCCCCCATTCATGCTCTGTCTCTCTCTGTCCCAAAAATAAATAAACGTTGAAAAAAAAAATTAAAAAAAAAAAAAGATGTCAACCCCTAATTAGAAAAAAAAAAAAAAAAAGAATTGAGCTTCTGAAAAGAATGTTGGAAAGTCACTGCTGTAAACCAGCATTTGTAGGATATCATCTGAGAATCATTCAATCATACTTTTTTAGGGTACTTAATGAAAGGACAGCTATCAGAGCTCTACTGCAGAAATACAGAGTCTCAGCTGGTGGAGATGGGGTGTAGGAACGGTAATGTTGCCAAGTAGCAGCCTAGGTGATAGGGTGCCAGGACTGCTGAAGCCATAATACTTGTTAAGGTTGGGTTTTTTTCATCTTTGGGCAGGGGGAGAAAGTGTTCTCATCCTTACTCATGAATTTCACTAATTCAGACAGCAACATGAGTGACTTCAGAGTTGTATGGATACAGATAATCACAGCCTCACTCTAAAGTAGAGTGGGGCGGAGCATCTTGAAGTCAGGCGTACTGGCTTGTTTAAGCGTCAGCTCTGCTGTTACTTTGCTGTGTGATCTTGGACAAATAAATCCGGGATTCAATTTCTGGATTTTAAAACGAGGAACAAGGACATGATCAGTAGTTCTGAGTCTAGGATTCATAAACTTCGAACTCTTACAAGTGGAGCTCCAGACTGTGCCTCTGTACGCTTTATGCACATTTCTGGGAACAGGGTATATAGTTTTAATTTCCCAGAGAAGCCTGTGATACCCCTCCGCCCAAAGAGATGCACTAAAAATCTTCTTGGAAGCCCTTTTCAGCTCTGCAATTCTTTCATTTCATAATGATACTTTGTGCGGTTGCACCTTTCAGAATAATTCAGTAATGCCTGGACTCCAGGAGGTTGCATAGAACAAGAAGTAATTGTTCTGCTGGCATAACCTTGGTATATTCTATTTGGGAGAAATAAAGTAGGTTGACAGTACCTTTTTACCTTTGCTCACAGTAATTTCTTTTGACTGAACTCATTTCTTCACAGTCTCTACCGATTCTGCCTCGGCATTAGGTGGCAACTTGCAATGGGGCCCACCAACCTGAAGTCTGTTTGCTTGGGGTGATTCTCATGTCACAGAAGCACATGATTTACGACCTTAATGTCATTTTTTTTTTTTTATTTCTTCTTGGATCCTTTGTGCTGTCCCTACAGTCCCTATGGTTTTCATTTGAAATCCTTCTGGCATGTTTGCTCAGCATAATAGTTCATCTATTTACAGAACATTTTGCTTTGTTTCTAAAAAATGTTGCAAGACTTGTTTTAAATGGCAAACTCAGACCTACCTAAAGAAAAGGTCAAGTGTCTGGGCAGAGGATGAATCAAACTTTAAAAACTTGTATCTGTGGGATAATTAGGCTACAGCTTTTAACAGTTGTGTTAATATAAGGAGGCATACAAATATTGAAATAGTTCAAATTAGTTTCTCCTTTTGTTCTTCTACTGTTTCTTTCATTTGCGATCATGGTGTTCTTCCATTTGGGGGTATTTGATTAAATGTGACCATGTTGCTTTTTAAAACCCTATTTATTTTAAAATATCTTTTGAATAATGTTTAAGGCAGGCTGCAGTCCCAGCCCCATCTTATAAGGGTGAAATTACTCTGTCTTTCAAGGTCAGTTTACAAATCAGTGTAATAGAATTAAAACACAGGAATTTATGGTTTTCCTGGTCTTGTGATAGGCACTTATTTTAACATAATAGGAGTTCAGCATAATGGGAGATCATAAAATATCTTAGATAAATTTCACTTCGGACAGTTTTGAATAATTCTGATTTTTATTCTTCAAATGCAGAGTTCTTCAAATAGAATTCTCACCGCATAGGTTTTTGTTTTTTTGGAGCTTTGAAAAACAATGGTTTGACAACTGGATAGTTTTTAAATTTTATTAGTTTGCTATATTTAGCATTTTAATTTCTTCTCCTGTGGTCAGTAGAAATCTTCTTTTCCATTTAAAACTAAATTTTGGACTTTCAGTATTCAAAGAAAGGACAGAAGTATATTAGAAATAATATTTGTAAAACTAACAAGTATGTGGCCTGCTATATTACCAAGCATGTCCAACTTACTGTGAAGAAAAAAAAATATTTTTTCCTTTGTAGGATGACCCACTTAGGTACTATGTCTCCTACTCCTTGACTTTTTAAAGCAGTAGTTACTGTGTGAGTATCCAGGTACCATGCAAAGCACATTGTCCCCTTTAATCATTACAACCCTAGGAAGTAATTATTTTTACCCCCTGTTTATTGATTAGGAAGCTGAGACCTAGTGATAAGTGACCTGATCATCCTTATCTGGAAATAGGAAGCTGAGTGGAGAGGTTTGAACCTGTAACTGTTTCTGGAACACAAGAACCTAGTTAATAATGTATGATGTCTTAATTTAAGCTGTAAATGTCAATAAACTGAGGGTTGATGGGGGGGTGAGAGGGAGGGGAAAGTGGGTGATTAGCATTGAGGAGGGTACCTGTTGGGATGAGCACTGGGTGTTGTATGGAAACCAATTTGACAATAAATTTCATATTAAAAATAAAAATAAATTTAAAAAGATGTAAATGTCAACTGCAGTTTTAAGAGCTATCATTGTAACCTCTCGAATTTTACTTCCTAAGTAGTAGTCACATGATGAGGGAGTGAATATAATCTAGATGTTCTTTTAATCTCTCTCTCTTTCTCTCTCGTTTTTGTTTTTGGAGGGAGAAGAGTCTTCTAACTTTTAGGTATTCTTCACTGAGAAACGATGACTCAGAAAAGTCTTGTAAAATTGCCATCTTACCTTTGTTTTAGTTGCTAATTGAGTTATTATCAAAAAACAAATACCTGTGAAAACCGAAGACAGTTGTCCTGGTGAATTAGATTGTTAGTATTAACAGGAGATGATTTACAAGGGAAAATTTAAAAAGCAAAAAGCTTCCTCCTGTGTTATTTCTGAAAACCAGCATTACACTAAGCTGTACCTGAGTAGGCTGTGATATTTAAATATGAGCATAGATTTTTTCCCCCCTCTACAGCAGCAACTCTTTAACTTCTCTGGGTCTGAAACTCTGGAAACTGTGGACTCTTTTCCCAGAGGCTTTGTTATGTGCAACATTTTATGTACAGTGTCAAGGGAACCATGAGTTACCACTCCTGTATTTTGATTGTTGCCTTGAACTTGGGGAGAACAATGGAGACAAGTATGTGTCTCAGCAAAGACATTTAAGAAGCCACTATTTCATAAGATTTAGAGACCTCAACGACATTTGAATTATGAGTTCCAAAGATTTTAGATTAGCGATCTAGAGGGGGCATTAAATGTTCTAACCTTGAGTTCTTTTTCTCCTGAGTCCAAACACCTTTAGGGCCTGCTATGCAGCCAGTGACAATTTGGCATAAAAAAAACTTTTTCTTGGCTGAGTTTTCAGGATTTCTGCATGCTGCCCCTTATGCATTTTTTTCTTTGTTCTTCCCAGTGTCACTGAGTATGGTCAGTCCTCAAGACATCCAAAAAATACAGCCAAAGGGGCCCATCTAGTAGAGTGGGCCCATCATAAAGTGACTTGTGTTGCTGTTTTATGCATTTTACAATCTGGCATAGTACTGACCTCCTCATACTCCAAATCACAAAGCTCACTGGGATAATTTGGCGTTCAGTAAAATTTTTAATCAGTTAAGTTCCATTTCATTATTTTATATTTTGCCCTGAACTTATTTTAGAAACTAGAATAGATTTGTTTTCAGAATCTACAGTTTTGATTACTTATCTGTTTGACCCTACCAATGGGCTACTGCCCTAGATTCTAAACCTCGTTCCTGGGTTTTTGTTTTTGTTTTGTTTTGTTTTGTTTTCAGCTTCCAATCTCTACAGGAATATTTAATACATGTTGAGCACTTTCCTAGTGGTCTTCTAAACTGTTCCTGGTCTCTCTTCTGTCCTTGCTGTAATCCATCCTTGCAGACCAATCTTTCTGAATTTACTATCCCATCCCTCCCTGCTTAGACATTTAATGCAGCACCACTTCTTCTGTGAGAAAGTTAGATCAGACTCAATTTTCAGTAACTAGTTTGTTCCCTTTATTTTAGAGACAAATAGAGGTTCTATAGAGAAGAAACGATGTGTCTAAGGAAGAAGTGACTTGCTGTACGGTTCTGGTAAAACGTGTCTTACCGAACCTCACTGTCTCCTAGTGGGCTGCCTTCACCCAACACTCAAGTCCTTCTCTCATGTGGCTTTCCTGGCATATTTCCTACCTCTTACCTGCTGGAGCTTGATTTATCTGTCCACGATTTCCCAAACACACCTTGTGCTTTCCCATTTCTTTGTCTTTGCATACGACCTCTCCTCTAGGTAGGAGAAAATTGAGGCTAAAGTAGATTAGGGAACTTGCCCAAGATCTCTGAGTTGCCAGGCTGAGGGCCTGGATCCAACCCGAACAGTGTATTCCCAGCACCTGTGCAGTGACTCGTACATCAGACTAACTCAAAGGAACATCTAAACTCCGGGCCCAAGGCTCCCTCTATACTGTCACACTTCCTATAATGATCCATGTATATCAAGCTGAATTTATCACAAGGTTATCTGTGCTGAGTGCTCTTTAACACACTCTTGTGTGCTTGGAAAGTAATACAGTAACTCATGAAGCAACCATAAGAATCTACAACTTGACTCCCTAAGTTCTTCCTAAATTCTCTTCCAAATATAATTGGAAAGGAACCAATGTAAGCTGAGAAAATAATAAAGGGAGACTGCCCTATAGATGACTTACTGAGCCCAGCACGTGGGGCCAGGTTTGTATTCTTCCTGCATCTGGAACTCTTGAGCTCTGCTACCTGGAGACACCAATTAACCCCTCTGGGCCTCCATGTCTTCATCTATAAAATAGACATAATAATATATGTCTCATGAAGTTGTGGCAGGCTGTATATGAAAATTTGTTATGGATTATGAAGCATTTTTAGAAATACTATTACTTTTCATCCTATCAGAAATTAAATATCAGCAAATCAGTTTAATGCAGAATTTATTATTATATACCCCTTCCCCCCAAGTAGTAAGGTATAGAGATTTCAGTGTGTTGGTCAGAGAACTTCTTGTAAGGTTTCTTTGACTTCTTTGAACCAATTTATATATATAAATTAATAATAAAATTAATTGACCATATCCCTTATATTTCTTCCTGCTTGTTAGGAGTATGTATATATATACTCAGGTCCTAAATTTGCTGAATACGAATTCTGTCAATTTTATAAAGATGGATAGAAATAGATAATGTAAACTATCCTGAAGAAGGGGCTAGCAGGTTGTGTTCGGAACACCTGCCACTTCTCGTCCAGTTTTTCCATCTGGAATGGCTTTCATTTACAAGGTTGGTTCATAACATAATAGAATGTTGTTGCTTAGTCTAATTCCAGTTTTTACACATGTGGAAGTGTCCACTGTTTCTTTGCCAGCAGGGCTTACATAAAATGACTGGGTAATTTTGCCTTTCAAACATGGGAATGAAGATCCAAAAGACAAAAGAAATCATGGAAGCATGGGGAGAAATTTGAGAGGAAGAACGTACCCAGGACAAATGTGCAGATAGTAGATGAAATGTGTAGTAGAACAAAGAGGAAAGGGAGGCACTGCTGTCCAAGATCTGAATTCTAGTTCTCGTCCATACTCCTCACGTGGTAGCTGTGTGACCTCTTTGAGCCTCAAGTTCTCCGTCTGTTAAATAGAGATAATGTGTCACAGGGATCGGAAGACTAGATGTGATGAGGCAACATAAGCCCTTCATGAGCACAGTGCCTGGCACATACTACATATTCAGAAAAGGTTAGGCTCCAGACTAAGGTGAGTGTAAGACGAGTAAGATGTACCCTTGGAGGTAGAATGGTGGTAAGCACGAGGGAGCAGTCGCTCCCTTGGCTCCCTTCTGACTACTTATGCCTGTGCCTAGATTCTTTTCTCACCAAATTTTTCTCAGATTCTAGAAGCTATTGGCATGGCCAGGAAGAAACATACAGATTGTGTTACGGGAGACTTGTCGGAGGTGACCCAGTCCAGCAAACGTGAGCAAGATCCTAGCTTAATGTGGGGAAGAGCAAAGTTTTGGGATGTATTGAAGACGTAATCGTGCAAAACCACACTTTTCCACCATATGTTGTCTTAAGACTCCATGGTCTGAATCAGTTGTTGGCTGTATTCAGCTGGAAATGGTAATAGTGGTGGCATGACCGAGCTAGTACTGTTTGTAGGAAAGGAGATCAGGGAATCTAGAACTCTAAGACACCATGATATATATTCTAGAAGTCAGTTGCCAATATATCTCTCAGTAAAGGATCTAGATTGTGTTTATGATGTGTTTGGCACATTCAGTTAGTTCGTACATTGACTATTTGGGCATGGGTACTTTTATCTCCATTTTATAGATGAGAGAAACCAAAGTACAGAATTTAGCTTTGGTTCCAGATCAGGTGTTTGGTCAACATATCTCACAATGACTGATAAAAATGTGTTAGATATTTTTTAAAAGCCTGTGAAAGAAGCTAGGTAAACATTTGAGACCTTTCTTAAGTCCTGGGGAAGCAGATTAAGCTCTCTCACAGAACTGAATCTTTGCAAGTTAGGTTAGAAAGCACTTGGATCTCATAAGTAGTAGTTCTTTTGAAGTTTCACTGACATTTTTTTCTAGGATCAATAAATTCTCAAACTTGCATCAAAGTCATCTAGAGAATTTGTTAAGTAAGATTCAGTAGGTCTGATGTGGTCTGAGAAGTTACATCTCTAGCAGGTTCCCTGGTGATGTTGACACATCTCTTTGAAAACCACTGTCAAAAGAACCCAAAACAAAGAAGACACATCATATTATTGATTCTTTGGTGAAACAGTAGGAAACTAGTCCTGGGAGGGAATTCCAAGACCACAGGTAAAAATTGAAATTTAGAGGTTTCCAAAATTCAATGGATTATACTTAGCCACTCATTATTGAATTTGGAGTCCAAAAGACTTGTATTGTCACTTCCTTTTTTTTTTTTTTTTTTTTTGAGAGTGCCTGTGATTACAAAGGGAAATCAAGAAAGGAAAATCACTATGTAAATATTGATATTCAGTGGTAACTTAACAACAATATGACACGTGTATATGTGTTTTCCTCCAAACCATTAAAAATAATGATTAATTGATATATATGAATTTTCTCATGGATTTTTTTTCCTTCTTTGTTTTTCTTCTGGTCTCTGTAGGTGGCAAATCTTCCAAAAGACTATAAGATAGCCCTCAAATATGTCCCCGGGATGGATGGTTTTGGTATGTAAACTGTACATTTCTGCGTTTCTTTTCAGAGCTGACAAAAGAGATGAGAACATTCTATGAGACAGGAAATTATCTGCCATTTAGGAGTTATTGATTGTTAGTATTTGAAGAAGGGTATTTTTGGAATTTGACCTTGCATAGTTTGTTTTGGCTGTTTTTTTTCTTTTTTCTTTTTTTCTTTTTTTTTTTTTGAGCAAGCAAGAGCGGAGGAGGGCCAAAGAGAGAGAATCCCAAGCAGGCTCTGTGCTGTCAGCAAAGAGCCCAGTGTGGGGGCTCAAACCCATGAACCATGAATCATGACCTGAGCTGAAATCAAGAGTTGGGCACTCGACTGACTGAGCCATCCATGCGCTCCATAAATATGTATTTTTAATGAAACATTATAAATACTACCATGCCTCTTTCCTATCTCCAGTGGTCCCCACTTTGTCTCATACAGGCAATTTGATGTTAGGAACAAGTATTTTGAGCTGGAATCTTTCATTCTACCATGTGTTTTCAAGTCATGGCCTGAGGAGTTGTGTTGAGTGCAACAGTGCATAGTAACTCTGCCTGCTCTTTCATATTTACGGCAAACTATGCACCCAGAAGATACTGTATTTTTTGCATATTTTCATATTTATGTTAATTGCACTGTAGTACATATACCACTTTGCAACTTGCTTATATTTTGTGACATGCGTTTGACCTATAATGTGCCGATCCACGATGATTCATTTTAACTACTGGATTGTGTTCCTTGACTTAATTTAAAATCGTTTGGGTTACTCTGCAAGTAAACATCTTTCCACGATTTATGAAATGCTTATTATAAATCCACCCTGTGCAAGTTGTCTTAGGCTTTGAATACTTTTTGTGGCTTAGTCAATCAAAATGATGACCATTTTAAGTGTGTTACATCACTAAGTGCTTGTGCTTAAAAAGTCATTCAAAGACTATAAGGTTATTTTCAAGAGAATGTCAAAGGCCAATTTTCATTAAGAAAGTAAACATTTTAGCATGAGCTATCTAAAGTTCCTTAGAACTCCTTAGAATGTGTTTCTTCATGTTGAACCAGATACCCTCAAGTTTAGGTTAGTGTCTGTTCCGCTGAATTAGGGGGAGTTCTCTTCAAATAGGAATGTAAAATCATAGCAGCTTGAAAGTTAATTCATCTATTCAGTCGATCACTCAGGCAGCAGGTATAGTATTTGTTAGGAAAAGTTCTGGAGCCAGCCCTTTGGCAGACATTTTAAGGAACAAACACATCAATTAGCTTTATGTGCAAAAAATTTAATAACTAGGTGAGGGGGACTATCTGGCCTTTTCATAATGCTTTTTTTTTTTTTTTTAACTTTCATGATGATTTCACATATTTATTTCTTTGGATGGTTAGAAAAACCCTTCAAGGAAGGCAAGACAGCTTCTGTGATTTGTATGGGTTCTTGTTTTACAAATGACACACTGAGGTTTATAAGCATTTTGCCCAGGGTTGTCCAACTAAAAAGTGACAGTCTTAAAAAGAAACCTCTAGTCATCAATAGCAAGGAAGGGTGTTCTGAGTGAAACATGTAAGTAATAAAGGTGCATCCTGCTCCTGGCAGAAGCATTTAGGTCTGTGATTGCCAAACTCAAAGAAATCATGCAGCTTTTCACGTTAAATTGAAAATAACAAAATAGATTACTTTGTGCTGATAAAATCCTAGGTTGTGCTCAGTCACACATTTTAGTATGGGCTGTGGTAGCAAGAGCCAAACTTGCAAAAATAAAGCTGATTCATTGCCACGTTTTTTTTTCTTGTTTCTGTAATTGAGAAAAGTCCACTATTATTTGATCTTGGCACACCGTCCTGGCACAACTGGAGAAACTTTGTTCTTGGCTACCACAGTTGGCAAGAAAAATAAGCTCGTGCATAAGGCTTTGGGTAGAAACGGGGTCTTACACTTTGTTTTACCTTTATTTTCAAATGTTAGTTTCTGCCAAGACCAGAGGAGTTTCCCAGTGGAGAGGCCAGTGATTGTTTGTCAGTGGTCAGAGACCCAGCTGCGTTATATTTTGTCTTTAAACAATAAAGGGTGGAGTAGGAATCGGAATGAGCACCAGAAAGATTCTCTGGGGCCACGGCAATAAAATTCCGTCTTGAAGCACCGGGCAGAAGGTGGCTCTAGAATAGAATACGCTTTATTGTTGTAGTTTTGCTTTAAAATTCTGCTAAGTACTCCTGAAAATGGTGGGGGGAGGGGAGGTACTTTTCTAAGGGACTTCTTAGAAAATTACCTAGCAGTTTCCTTCTCACAAATAGCAGGGTGCTACCAGCCAGTTGGTATTTAAACCTGATGATAATCACCAATTCTGTCTTAAGCTCTTGAAACTGTAATATTGCCAGACTGTTAGGATTTTAAGTCACTAACCTTAAAAATCCTAAACATTTCTGATCCTTTCATTTACCAGTGACGTTATTGCAGAAAGACCAAAAATTGGATTGCTGAATTTGTGCCACACATGTGCTGTTATCCCAACGTTTATAAAATGATATATATTATGACTTGCTTATGGTGTTTGAGTAAAAAGAAGATTTATCCATTTTTATAGATTTATCAGCTTTAACTTTTTATTTGGAAATAATTCCAAACTTACAGAAAAGTTGTGAGTATTCCAAAAACACTCACAAACTCTTTAATGCATATTCGTCTACTTTTAACATTTTGCCTCATTTACTTTACTAAAGTAAATGTGCAAACATGTGTGTTATTGTTTTTCTGAACTCATTGAATCACTTGTATATATAAGGGATGTTTACCGCTACATACTTCAGTGTGTGTTTCCTAAGTAAAGGCTCTTCTCCTTTGTAGCCACAGTATGGTTGTCAACTTCAGTAAATTTACCAATAACTAAAATACTTAAATCTATTGGCTGTATCTTTTTAGTATTTTTCTCTAGTACAAGATCCAGTCTAGGATAATGGCTTGCATTTTTACATCAGGTGTGAGACGGCCAAATGTCTCCCAAAGATGTCCCATGCTGTGACCATATCACCTTACATGTAAAAAGGGATTTTGCCAATATAATTAAATGCCCCATCTCTAAGTCCTTAAGCTATCTGAAATTATCCAGATTGTTCTATTCTAATCACGTGAATCCTTATATGAGGGAGGCAGAAGTATCAGAGCCAGAGAGAGTGATTAGAAGATGTTACACTATTGGCTTTGAAGATGGGGAAGGGGGCCACGGGCCAAGGGACGCAGGTGGTGGCCTCTAAAGGCTGAAAAGGGCAAGGAAAATAATTCTCCTGAAGAGCCCCTTTGAATAAACCAGCCCACGTGCACACCTTGATTTGAGCCTAAACAGCCTGGAGTTGGATCTGACCTCAACAACTGTAACATCATAAATTTGTACTGTTTTAAGCCCACCAGTCTGCTTTAAGAGTTCCTCAGCCTTTCTTTTGTCTTTATGACACTGAGATTTTTGAGTAACACAGCCCTCCTCTTTAAGTAAAACGTGTGTCTCTGAGACACTTGATTGGTGTTTCTTGATGACTGTTACATTTAGGTTATGTGTTCCAAGCCATGAATGCTATATAAGTGATGAAACATCCTCAGGTTATCATACCCAGAGGCACACAGTGTCCATATTCCCCCTTCATGGTGCTGTTTGGATCACCTGATTAAGGTGTTACACTGTTTCTGTGTGTTTACTCATGAGCAACTCAGAAGCAATATTTGGGGAGATGTTTTAAGACCATGTACGGTTCTTCATCAAAGTTTATCCCATAAATTGAGTATGTATTGATGATTCTTACCTGAACCAGTCTTTGCCACATCAGTTTCTATTTCCAAAGGCAGGGTTAAACAAAGAAGCCCTTGGCAATATGTAACAATAAGCCTGCAGGCCACCTTCCCTTTAGCGCCTTCACCCTCGTATCCAGGATTCCCATTCTCAATTCTCCCCACCTTTCTCTACCCGGCCCTGCGGCCTCTGGGCTCTTCCCATCTCCCTCGCCATTTCAGGACTTCTCATTTGAGGTTTTGACTCTTCTTGAGTAGACAGAGTAATTAAAAAAAACAAACACACCTGATTATTTTACCCCTCCTTCTTCATACACTTTGATGTCTGTGTGCCTGTTGCTCTTAGGAAACAGAAAAAGGAGCTCCTTAAATAACACCTTCAAGATTCTCATGATCTGGCCCCTTTCCAAGTCCTCTTTTAGCTGCACATCCTCACGTGTTTCCTGTTGCCACTGTTCCTCTGCACATGGCTTTCTGTGTACCTGAGCAGTCCTTTGATCCCGGCAACTTCTGACTCTTGCTTTCAATTTCACTTCTTTAAGGGAGCCTTCCCCTTCTTCCTCGAAGAAGCCAAATCCTCCTGTTGGAAACTCTTTTTGTAACCTCCTTCAAAATAGCAGTTTTCCATTTATCTGTGGATTTATTTAATTGATAACCTTCTACTTAACGCCTGAAAACATCTGTAAGGCAGGAATTTGTCGATGTTTGCTCTTATGTCTTCAGTGCGTGATGAACAATAGGCACTTAATAAATCCCTGCTGAAAGTGAAGAAGGAAGAAGTTCCCATGTCATCTCATGTAATTTCTCTAAGGAACAAATTTGATCTGAGTAGAGTCCATGAGATTATTGTGTTGAGTGCCTGTAACTCCTTACACAATACCTGCACTTCAATATTATTGCTGTCTTTTTTTTAGATATATGTGTATTTTATTAAAAATCTTAGATATGAGGTATTCAATTTTTAAGGGTTTTTTGTGTGTTTATTTTTGAGAGAGAGGGAGAGAGAGAATGTGAGTGAAGGAGGGGTGGAGAGAGAGGGAGACACAGAATCTGAAGCAGGCCGCAGGCCCCAGGCTCCAAGCTGTCAGCACAGAGCCTGACACGGAGCTCAACCTCACGATCTATGAGATCATGACCTGAGCTGAGTCGGACACTCAACCAACTGAGCCACCCCACGTATTATGCAATTTTTAGGAATCATGGTTTTCTTGAGGCTTCTGTCCAACCACTTTCACTGAGTCATTTCCATATTCAAGAACATTCTCACTGTTCCCAGTAACTAAAGGCTGAAAGCCAAATTCCTGAATCTAATGTTCATAATCTTCATAATCTTGCCTCCTCCTAACCACCTCATCTTAATACCTATTTTTGCCCAACGCAAACCAGCCACCCCAGCTAGATGCATCCCTGCCTCCTAAAATTACCTTGCTTATTCTCAACTCTGACTTTGCTCAGTGCTACTTCCCTTGGCCAGGGATGTCCTTTCCCCTTCCATCCAGCCATCGCAATTCTACCTGTAGAATCCTGCAGTGTCTCGCAGCTAAAAGCATCTTCTCCATGGCCTCTTGTCCAAGATCAGGGTGAGATCTACCTTTCTCACCAGGGCTAGTTCCTACTGTTCCATGCTCTCTTCCCTGCATCATCCAGTAAAACTGGCTTCACCCCTACTCTGCTTGCCCCGGGGGATGCAGTGGTCAGGAATACCAAGATGGTGTCTGATCTGTAGACTTTACCTTTTAGTTCATCATCTCTGAATTTTTATAGAACTTGTCCAGAAACAACTCATTTTGGGTACCTGATCATATTATTTCTCACCTAGCTATTTAAAATTGTATGTGTTATATATTTGTCTCAAAGTGTTGTGAGAAATAATTAAGATAGGAAAAGCCCAAGATATAAGATCTATACATCGTCAGATGCTATCATTATTATTTTCTTATATTTTCTCTTTTTACTGTATTTTATTTGTCTAATGATTAGGGATCAAATCTTTCACTCCTTTATATTTCCTCACCTTTCAAGCAGATAGTAGTTACTCAGAAACTGCTTACCAGTTAGCATTTAACTGTGGCAAAAAAATGTCTTGATTTCCAAATCTTGAAAGGTCCATCTTCATTTATTTAGAGTTCTTTGGTTCTCACTAATAGTAATGAATTCAAACTTAATTCTAAAGAGGAAAGAGAGAAAGAAAAAGTTCCGGTTATAAGGATACTGAAGGGTAGCATTCCAAGTTAAAGGACAAGGATGCAGCCAGGCTTCATGAAGGGACTCCAGCCAGTTGTCCAATCAGTTATGGCCACAGGGCAACTTCACTAGTTGTGAGTATGATTCCTGAGGGGCAACCCTATGGTTAGAAGTACTTCCTGTAGAAATAGATGAAATCAGCCAAGCAGACACTGTAGTTATCTACTTCTATCTCCCATAGAATAAGTATTTATTTAAAAAGAATAGGTATAAAATGTTAGTCAAATGAATAAAACATAACATTAAATACTAATTCTAAGAAGATTGTCTTTTTTTTAATTTATTTTTATTTATTTTTAGAGAGAGCGCATAAGTAAGGGAGAGGGGGAGGGAGAAAGAATCTTAAGCAGGCTCAGCTGACTCTGGAGCCACCCAGGCATCCCAAAACTATTTTTAAGTGGCTCTTTTGTGTACTCAAACTACAGGCAGGGTCCATCTTTAGTGATTATGTTAAGATGCTGTTCAGAATATCTAGACCACTGCTGTCTAGTAGAAACATAATGAAAGCTATATATATAATCTTAAAAATTGTTCAGTAGCCACATTTTAAAAAGTTAAAGGGGGGGGGGGCGGCGCGTGGGGCACCTGGATGGCTCAGTCAGTTGAGCGGCTGAGTCTTGATTTCAGCTCAGGTCATGATCCCAAGGTCGTGGTATGGAGCCCCTCATGGGGTTCCGGGCTGAGCGTGGAGCCTACTTGGGCTTCTCTCTCTCTCTCTCTCTCTCTCTCTCTCTCCCTCCCTCCCTCCCTCCCTCCCTCCCTCTCTCTCTCTCTTTACTACGATATATCCAAAATATCATTTTACCCTATCAATATAAATTAATGGAATTTTACATTTTTTCATGTTATTCAAAATCCACAGTGTATTTCATACCTACAGCACATTTCAGTGCAGATGTTAAATTTTCATCAGAAATATTTACTCCATGTTTAGATTTTCATAAAGTTTACAGTTGAAAGTGCAGATTCACAAACCTAAGATTTTCTAAATATACTTAAAAGTTTTTCAGTCATTGAATCAAGTATTGATTTTTAAGTGTAAACAAATTAAAAGTAAGTAAAATAAAATGTTAGTGCTTTATACTAGCCACATTTTGAGCGATCAGTAGCCACAGGTGGCTAATAGCCCCTGTATTTTATGACCCCTTTAGTCTATGGAGAAATTGAAGCTCTGAATAGATGGAGTGACTTGACTGAAATCACAAAGTGTGTTAACAGTTAAGACTAAACACCGAACCTCTAGTTCATCCTTTCTGCCCTCACCTGTCTGTGCTGTTCCTTCCTCACTGTGCTATTTTGTGTCTGGCTCAGGGACCATTTATAGGCCATGGGAAACAACACGTATTTATAGTATGTGGGCTGATTACCATCTTAATCAGGTTAAAGTTTCTACATCACTTTAATTCAAGCAAGAAAATGCAAAGTTAGATGCCTAAAGTAAATACCGAAGACCCAAATTGTTTAGGGAGAAGACCAAAATAAATCCTGACAAAACCCGGCTCCTCCAAAAGGGAGTTAAGATTTTAGAGATTCCACACTACTAATGTGAGCACACACTGCTTTTGCAAAGTGCTTTTATAGAAATGTTTGAAATTTGCCTGCTGTGGAATGTTTGTGAGTAGCAGGGGAGTGTCAGTTCTCTAGCCTTTAAGACTAAATACCAGAAGGAGGATAAAGAAAGGCCACTAAAGGCAATTGGCATTTGCTGTTTGGTTGTGACCGTTGGCTCGGAGAAATTTATTTTCATCAGTAGACTCTGAATTCATTGAAATGAGACGGAACCATTTCCATTCCCAAGAGATCTCTTCATTGAGTCCAAGGGCCAGTATAGTCTGGTCTAGATGTGAGACCACAAGACTCATAGACAACCTGGCAGAAGAAATGCTGCAGCTGTATGTGCTTTGTACCACTGACAAAAGAACTAAGTGAGTGCTTGGGAGTCTCGGTTTTGTAATGTTTCTGTTTTAAATTTATTGTACAGCCTTGGACAAATCACGTCATTGCTCTAGGTCTTGGCATTCCCATCTGTGAAGTTATGGGGCTGGACCAGGTGGTCTTGGGTATTCCTTCCAGATCCAAACTATTGTGATTCTAATGGCGTGGCTCTAGGTTCTTTTGATTTCTCAGAAGGGAAATGCTGGAAACAGGAGAGGAAACAAAGGAATGCTTTGTGCCTTGGGCATTCATACCTCTAATACTGGCACACACACATTAAAGAAAAGAAAACAAAAACAATCTAAGTGGGCGGTAATGCTAGTAATTAGATTAGTTGGAATAGAAGACTGAGTGCATGCTTCTTGTGACTATTCCTCAGAGGGCTCATGGTTATGAGCCAGTGCTGTTTCTCTGTAAGAATCTCTAACAGATACATTACCCCAGCTCCTTTGTCAGGAACTCTCACAACGCAGATACCAACCTTAGACCCAGTAAGGAAGCACACAGGTATCTGTCTTCAAATAGCTACCAAATGGAAAGAAGCGCCAAGTGCTTGCATGAAGAAATTTACAGTACATTGTGTCCACTTTCACCTTCTGATTCTATAAAGCTAATGGTGACTGCTCTTAGAGACTCCCTCTGCATCCAAGATTGATGCAGAATAATGTGTCAAGTTCTTTCAGCTAATAAAGCAGAACAATTTCTTGAATGAAGCAGAGAACAGAGAAGAGAAAGTATGGCAGACTGAGTAAGTCCCCAGGATGTTTGTTTTTTCAATTTTTATTTTTTTAATGTTTATTTTTGAGAGAGAGCTCATCTGCAAGTTGGGAAGGGGCAGAGAGAGGGTGGGGAACGGGATCTGAAGCAGGCTCTGTGCTGACAGCAGAAAGCCCTATGTGGGGCTCAACTCGTGAACGGTGAGATCATGACCTCAGCCCAAGTCGGATGCTCAACCGACTGAGCCACACAGGCACCCACTAGGATGTTTTTAAAACACACAATTTCAGCCAGGGTCTCAAATGTATCAGTTCTGGGATTGCAGAGGTGTTATATCACATATCATATGTTATCTATTTCATATATTCATATATTATGTATTTTAAATATGTGTGGTTTTAGAATGTGCATGGATTTTTTCATTATTGATCTTTAGAAGCAGTAGTGTTCCTAGTTATGTTTAGAATGCTTTTAATAGTTTTTATATCTTTCATTTAATCATTTACTTAAATCATTAACTTAGTCATGATGCTATAAACTTTAAAATCCCTTAGGGGTACCCAGATGGCTCGGTTGAGCACCCCACTCTTGATTTCACCTACTGTTGTGATCCCAGAGTTGTGGGATGGAGCCCCACATCTGGCTCCGTGCTGAGCATGGAGCTGCTTAGGACTTTTCTCTCTCTCTACCCCCCTCTCTCCCTCTCCCTGTCCCTCCCTTCCTCTGCCCCTCTCCCCAGCTCACACACTTTAAACTTAAAAAAAAAAATCACTTACAGGAGGTTCACAGTTTTTAAGCAAATCTTCAAGGGTAGGGGCATGGTAGCCCGTTAAGGATGTTGATGCATTATCATTGACTAACTTAGCATTCTAGAACGATATGTGTTATATAGGAATTGGAAGCATATCTTTCCAGTGGTTTTATCCAGAGTTGCTGTAATTAACCCAGAAAATGTAAGATGGAAGCTACCAAGAAAGAAGATAAGAAATTGAGAGTATGGAGTTAAGGAAAACCCAGATAGATTTTCCCTTTCATTTTTATTTTATTTATTACTTTTTTAATTTTTTTTTTTGATAGAGGTGGACTACAAGTGGGGGAGGGGCAGAGAGAGAGGGAGACACAGAATCTGAAGCAGGCTCCAGGCTCAGAGCTGTCAGCACAAAGCTCCTTGCGGGGCTCAAACCCATGAACTGTGAGATCATGACCTGAGCCGAAGTCAATCACTTAACTGACTGAGCCACCCAGGCGCCCCTAGATTTTCCCTTTCAAAGCAAGGATTGTATTTCTTTTGGTATGTATATAGGTGAGTCGAACATTAAGGTATATGTACTTTAAGAATTTGAAAGGTACTTTTTACATCACTTCATTGAACTCCTCTGTGGCTTTATCAACTTTCCTAATTCTTCACATTCTTCTGTTAGTAAAATAGAGAACATTATTTATATCTTACATTCTTCTGATGCATGTTGTGAGTTAATATTTATATGGAACTGTTTGAGCTTAAAATTGTCTCTGAACGCTAAGAAAGTGTGACAATAATGCCTGTTACTAAGGCAAAGGAAAAGATTACATTTGGGAACCCCATAGCCTTAAATCATCCATTTCCTAATCATAATCTTGGAATCAGTCAAAAAAAAAAAAAAAAAACAGGTCTGTCATCTCACAAATGAAGTATTAGCTTACTGTATTTTGTTCTCTTTTGCAAATCATTGACTATATTTAATTAAAAAGAAAATATGAAACTGCTTGATGATATAGTCAGAACTGGTTTTCTTTTTTGCAGGGAGACAGGTCAAAACTGGCCGATATTTGATATATTTTTTTTAACCTCAGATCCATCTTGAATAAGTCCAAGAATCCTGGGGTGCCTGGGTGGCTCAGTCAGTTAGGTGTCCGACTTCGGCTCAGGTCATGTTCTCACGGCTCGTGGTTTGTGGTTTGAGCCCCATATTGGGCTCTGTGCTGATAGCTCAGAGCCTGGAGCTTGCTTCCAATTCTGTGTCTCCCTCTCTCAGGCCCTCCCCCACTCACACTCTGTCTCACACTCTCTCTCTCTCAAAAATAAACATTAAGAAATTTTTTTTTAAATAAAAAAAATAAGTCCAAGAATCCTAAAATCCTAACATGTTAACTCTTTGAACAAATTAATGAAAAGATAGAACTCTGAATTGTACAGTTTTTTCCAAGAAAATTATTGCAAGAATGAGTAATGAATGAAATACAACTTATAAGATGTTTAGAGATGTGTTTTTCAGCAGTGTAGTACAGAAATTTCATATTGGCTATCAATGAATTCATGTTAAAGGGGCAGATTTGGCTAAGATTAGATTGTTGGATTGCCATGATTTCACTGTAAGAAATTACAAGTTTAGGCTTGAGGATTTTCCTGGAAAAAGTTGATTGCCTCAGCTGTTGATTAGGTATGTGGACAGAACGTGGGTGGCCATGAGGGAGTCGTCATAGCTAAATGAGAACTTGAATGCAGAATGCAAACTTAGAGTTCAGCTGAAAATAGAGATAAACAGAAGTGGTAGCAATAAGCACCCCCAGAGTTCCCTGGTTTAAATATAAGAAACCTATAAACAAAATTTTTTTTCTACTTTAACCACAAAAAAGAAAAAAAAAAAACCTGCTCACTTAAGGCAAAGATTGCAGAAACTAAATGAATACCTTATTTCAGATTAAGGGAACTTGATTTTGGTTCTTCCACATCAGAAGATCTGAGGGGAAGGATAGGCAAGAATATTTATAAAGCGGAATAATGACAGAGTTTGAAGAGACCCAACACCTAAAATCTTCTTGCCACAGTAAAATTTGCACAATTACAACAGAATGAACTAATTGGGGAAGGCTTCCCTGCCCTATAAATACCCTTCAAACAGTATTTCCAGGATATGCTGTGTCCTGTATCCTAGGAAATCTGCCCCTTGCTGATAGGGCTGGCTATCTAAAAGGGAATTATCACTGCCTAAATGGTGGGAGACTTGGAGAGTGATTAAGCCCCGTAGGAAAGACTGACATCTTGGAAAAAGACGTGCGAATGATGTGAATGTGAACTTGCATGTGCTTGGGATAAGCACTGAGTAAACAAAACAAAGAATCCATTCTGAACATTCTTTGGAAACACATAGTCTTTGAGAACTTGGTTGATGAGTTGAGTGAAATGGCCTAATTGAACTAATTCCCATTTGGGGGTTTGTTTATTCTACTTTTCTGAAGCCAGAGCCAACACTCCTGAAAGTTTTGAATGTCATTTTGTGCTTCCAGGAATTGGGGCTTACCATTCTGTAGATAAACCAGTCTCCTTTTTAGCTGTGTTCTATTAATTAAAACTGTTCTGTTAAATGAATAGATGGGCCCCAAATATCCTAATTTAGGATAAATTACTTGGCCTTCCCTTAGAGATATCTGCTGGTAGAAATTGGGTTTAGTGGTTTGATTTATTTTACGTGGCATCAGTTACTCCCTGTGATTATAATATATTTATTACAGCAGAAGTTATTTTAAATAATTTAGGATCACATAAGCTATGGCAATTGTAGCCATTCCCAGTCTTTTTTCCCTCACTTGTTACATTTTAGCAGATTAAAGAAAAAAATCAGAGCTTCTACCTAAAAGATCCTTGTGAGAAAACATAACATTAAAATACAGAATATATATGAACTTAAGTAATTATTTTAAGTAACGCCACAATAATTTAAAAAATCCTGAAATCCATTTTAATGTATCAAGGAGGTTTTTCCTAATAATCTAAACCTCTACTGGCCCAGAACCATTCATAGCCAAGGTTGGGAAACTATGCCCTGTAGGTCAGATCCAGTCTGCACCTGGTTTTATATGGCCAGCTAACTGAGATTAGTTTTTACAGATGGACATTTGTGGTCTGTTTGATAATAGAGAATGCTGTGAGGCCCAACCACACCAAATGCTGACCCAAAATAAAGAATTCCATTAATTTTATTGGTAGACCTGTACTAAAAAAGATTAAATTTGGTTATTATGCAAAAGAAATTATATTCAATTATATTTTCTGTAATAAAAGTTTTGTAGAAATTTTCTTTCTCTCTATATATGTACCTACATAATATCCTTTATTTTTGCCTCTTAGCATGCCAAGTCTAACATATTATCTGGCTCTTTACATAAAGTATAGATCCCTGACAGAGTAATTTTTTTCTCATGTATTTTTTCTTCACTCATGCATCTGTTCAGCAAATAGTTTCTGAGCAACTTCCACATGCCAGACACAGTTCTAGGCCATAGGGACACCATGGGGAACAAGCTTTTATAAAAAAAAATACTGCCTTCATAAAACTTACACATTATGTACATTATCTCCCCATAACTACCTTGTTCCATTATTCCCATTCCCATCCAAGAGAGGTTCAGAGAATTTACGTGGCTTGTCTGGAGTTTCTCAGCCCAAAACAAACCCAGTTATACCTGACTCTTAAGATTTGAGCTTCTAACCAATGGGCAGGGCTAGCGTCATGGGCAGGACTCTGTGCTTGGTTTAATGCTTTACTGTCACCATCTTGTAATTAGTCAGCTTTGAACAACTTTTTGAACAATAAATGTATTTTCATTTTGTCCTTGGACCCACAAATTATGTGGCTGGTCCTGCTGCTAAGGCAAAAGTGCTTCTCTCTCAGACCACATTCCTGCCATGATTGTTGTTTGATTTTTAAAGACCCACATGAATTTATGTGTAGAGAAACCTTGAAATCTATCAAGCAGTTTGGAAAAACAGGCTATTTTTAATCCATTGCTTATTATTTCAGTTCACCAAAAGACTGCAAGTTCCTTGAAGGCTAGGGCTCTCTCCTACAATTTTTTTTTTTAACTCCCTCTGTGCTAAAGCTTTTCTAAGAACAGTGAGTAAACCTTGTCAAGGGTAAGACTTAGCTCTTAGTTTACTTCCATACGAGAGCAATATTGTTCATCATCAATATTGGCTCTGATCTTTATTAATTTGCAAATTTTGAAACCGATGTTAAATCTGAGGTAAACAAAACATCTGACCTGTTCTGATATAAGGAAATTCTTTATCCAGCAGTGACTAAAACATTGATGTCTTTGAGGGGTGACTGACCATAGAGATTTTATCTTCCTTTCTTTCAATTTCTTTCAGCCTAGTCATTGTTGGATAAGCGTGATGGTGGAACAGTTGTCAGTCAGTTTGACTGATCTTCTGGACAAGTTTTCGAATATTTCTGAAGGCTTGAGTAATTATTCTATCATAGACAAACTTGTGAAAATAGTGGATGACCTTGTGGAGTGCGTGGAAGGACACTCATCTGAGGTAACTTTGTATTCCCTGGGATTCCTTTTTTACTACTTTTCTCCAAAACCTATGCCCTTTGGCAGTGGCAAGAGTGGGGTTGTCTCTATTTGTGAAGTTTTTAATTTAAAGACTTTTAATTAAAAATTATTTTCAGATGAGCACAGTGAATAGGTGTTTGTAGTTACCCTGCAATGCTGAAATCTACATTAAGGCTTAAATGTTGTTACTTAACATAAAAATAAAATTTATTCACACCTCAACGTAAGAAAAAAAAAAACACCTTTATTTCAGAAGGGAGTGAAGTCCTTCTAACCTACCTATTAGGTTACAAATGTTCATTTATCTTTAAATGGAAAATTACCTATAATGAACACTCTTACTTAACCTTTTATCCATAGTAATCCTGTCACAACAATGAAGTGCATTTTCACATCTCCAGTCCAGGGCATCTGATGATTCGTTGTCACCAGCCTCAGAATGTGGTCATGGCAGTGTTTTCAGATCTAAGTATATTGAAGAGGCAGAGTATAGAGATTAAAAATGAGGTGTTAGGGTTCAAATCCTGACTCACTAATTAGCTTTGTGAACCTAACCTCTCTGTGCTCACTTTCTTTATGCCTAAAATGAGGACAATGACAGGATGCATCTCACGGAATTGACATTGGCTGATTTCTGATTAATGCCTTAGTACCATGTCTGGCAAAATAAATCCTAATAAATATTTCTTATTCTTATTTTAGAACACCTCATCTATAATAAGATAGGTCTTGGGAGGCCTGCTTTGGCATAGAGTTTACAGTTCAGGGTTTATCCTACAGGCCTTCTAGATGCTTAAATCTAAGGTTTTAAACATGGTTCTGTACTGTAAAACTCAAATACTACCTTCTCATCCATCTTCCAGTCACTCTTCGAGACCCAATGTCAGTCCCATTTGTGTTTCAAACTCAGAGTTCTTACCATACTAATAGCCTCCTCACTGTATTTCATCACTTCTGTGCTTTACTTTCTAATTTCTGAATAGTGTGTCTTAAAATCTATAGCCTCTTAGAGTTAACATGTCTTTTCATATTGTTAGTACAAATAGTGTTCTGAGGGCAATGATACAAGATCAAGGACCCCAAAAGTAGGGCATATCAGGAACAGTGTCACGGAGGAAATAAGCTCCCATTGGAGCTTGAAAGATGGAGTTAGGTGCTAGGTAAATGGTGATGTTGAGAAGAGTACCCCAAACACTGGAGAATGTACACTTACTAATCATGACACTTTGGCAAGAACCCAGCTGGTATTTCTCAATTTTTTTGGCGATTGAGTTAATCTATATACAGCACTTAGAGTGGTATATAGCAAGTGCTACATAGGTGTTGTTATTACCTGCCTTTCTTTATAGGTAATCATGCATTTACAAATTCCTAAACTATAGTGTTGGTTTGCTTTCTTGGGGAACTTCTAGAAATTAATCATACTCTTTATTCTTTCATAACTTGGTTCTTTCACTTAGCATTGTTTATAACTTATATTCACTTTGATGCATACAGCTGAAACTCAGTTTTTTTCCTGCTTATAGAGTTGATTCAATATACCAATATTTATTAAACCACTCTTCTGTTGTTTGATGTAAGGGTTATAGAATACTGTTGCTAAGAACTTTCTTATATGTCTCCTGGTGCATATGTGCAAGAACTTCACTAGAGTATTCACCTAGAAGTAGAATTGCTGGGTTACAAAATGGACACATGTCCTACTTTACAAGAGGATATCCAATGTGCCAGTTTACATCATTCCACCAGTATATGGGTCCCCTTTGTTCCATATTCTTGGCAATATTTAGTATCATCAGAATTGTTAATTTTGGGCTGGAGAATGTGTTATGTAAGGGTATTTTTTTTTGAGGAATAATTATTTTAAAGCATTTCTAGTCACCTTACTCATCCCCACCAGCACCCCATTCCTTTTATCTGGAGTTGAGCCCCAGACCTAACTGGATGGGATCACTACCTTGCAGTACCAATTGAATTCTGTGTGTTAAAGCAGTTGTCTAAAAGTATCAATTTTACTTGAGTCTTTGGAGGACATATTTATAATCTATTACCTTGACATCAGTTAAATCTGTAAATTATCTGAAAAACACAATCCTTTTTTTTTATTCTTCTAGAATGTAAAAAAATCATCTAAGAGCCCAGAACCCAGGCTTTTTACTCCTGAAGAATTCTTTAGAATTTTTAATAGATCCATTGATGCCTTCAAGGACTTGGAGATGGTGGCATCTAAAACTAGTGAATGTGTGGTTTCTTCAACGTTAAGTCCTGAAAAAGGTAAGACATGTAAGCATTTCTAATTTAAATGTCAAAAGCAAGCTTGAATCTTGAATGTTTAGGTAAGAATCTACTTCTGACTCAAATATATGTGTAGCTAGAGAAAGATGTATGTGTATATGTGTAATACAAAGACCTATATCAATGGCATGAAAGAAATGATCAGTTAATTTGTTGGTTTTCAAGCCACAGCAACACTCCTCATTTTCAAATATAAGAATTGTGTGTGAGTAAACAATATAGGAATTCGTCACTCATATTTTTTATCTGGTCTTTGCTAGCATTGTGCAAGTATATTATTCTTCACCTCCACTCTTCTTAATGTACCCTTTTCAAATCTTTTCCTTAAGGTCTGCCTCTGGGTCATGAATTCTGATCTTCAGTAGTTACTCTGTATTAAGAACCTTTTTTCCCACTGGGTCCCAGTATTACAAAATCTAATTTCATTGCTTTTTCTGTTTTGTTTTGTTTTGTTTTGTTTTTAAGACCAGTTACCAACAATTTGTGTTACTCATACTTATTAACCCATGTAAGCAATGAATCCTTGTTCTATAATGTGATTGTGGTGCATTTAATAAAAATAGAACAGGACTCAGTATGAAATAAATAGGATCTTAATCAAGATTTGGGAAGCAGACCTAGAAAATATTCTGGTATTGCACTTCAGGCTTTTGCAGACTCTGTAATTCATTAAATCGCCATGCAACACTGACACATTATTGCTTTCTATTTAGATTCCAGGGTCAGTGTCACAAAACCATTTATGTTACCCCCTGTTGCAGCCAGCTCCCTTAGGAATGACAGCAGTAGCAGTAATAGTAAGTACATATATCTGATTTAATGCATGCATGACTCCAGTTAGCATCTATAGGAGTATTGCATGGGCTTTAAAGGAAATTCCTGCAATTACTACTATTAATACTGTTCTGTTACTGTTCTTCCTGTTATGGTCTTCCTCAGAATTAAATATTAGGCTTGTATAAGTGGGTTTCCCTGTAACTGGAAATAATTTTTAGAGAATTGGGTCAAAATCTTCTAAAATTATTTTACATAAGGGATGTAATTAATTTTAGATACTTTTAAGCTTTATTCATTGTCAACTTATATTTTTATGTGAAATTTGCCTGACAAAAATGGAATTTAAAAATTGAAAGTACAGGGGCGCCTGGGTGGCGCAGTCGGTTAAGCGTCCGACTTCAGCCAGGTCACGATCTCGCGGTCTGTGAGTTCGAGCCCCGCGTCGGGCTCTGGGCTGATGGCTCAGAGCCTGGAGCCTGTTTCCGATTCTGTGTCTCCCTCTCTCTCTGCCCCTTGCCCGTTCATGCTCTGTCTCTCTCTGTCCCAAAAATAAAAAAAAATTAAAAAAAAAAAAAACGTTGAAAAAAGGAAAAAAAAAATTGAAAGTACAAATGTTGGTTATATAGAATTCCAAGGATATTTTCAGTTTTGTTTATATTTACTATTCACAGTATTTACTATTGTGTGTTTGTACATTTGATGATTTTATTTTACTATAAAATTATTTTAGAGGAGAATATGCTGCTTTGCCTGAAATTTCTTTCCTTTTAACCAAGAACCCAATTTTGTGCAAGTCTAATGTCCTCTTTTCAAATACAGGCAAGGTCATTATAAAGATCATTGGGTTTTACTAAATATTCTGATCCTCTAGTTTCATGGAAGCTATAGGAGGAAGAACTTCATCCTGTGATCTTAGCTAAGAAAATCATCCCTCAAAACTTTGTAATGGGGCACTGTCATATGATCAGGGACATAGAAGAACTACCTGTAAATAAGAGTAATCAATTTAGTACCAATCCACCATAACAAATCTGCAATTCAGAAAATTTTTAAAAACTTCTAAAATCCGTTTGTTTAGGAATTTTGGCCACCAAAACTGGACCTGACCCGTGATAAGGCTATTTATATATAGTATTTTTCCTTCCAAAAGTGAATATTTCTTGATTTCACTACAGAAATACTGTGTTTGATTACAGTGTGCTACCCAGACCTCAATGAGGATATTATATACAATATTATTTGTAAGACAGAACTTTGTAAAATCTGAAATTTTGAATTACATAACACGTCAGATCTGAAAAGTTTTAAGAATGGACTACATGGGTTAAGATCTCTACTACCAATTTTATTAATCTTTTCAAAGATGCAACTTTTAGCTTCTTAGTTTATATTATGTCATTTTTTAAAATTTTTTTAATGTTTATTTTTGAGAGAGAGAGCACGAGTGGGGGAGGGACAGAGAGAGAGGGAGACACAGAATCCGAAGCAAGCTCCAGGCTGAGCTGTCAGCACAGAGCCTGATGCGGGGCTCGAACCCATGAACCATGAGATCATGACCTGTGCCGAAGTCAGATGCTCCACCGACTGAGCCACCCAGGCGCCCCTATTTCATTGATTTCTCATCTTTCTTATTTCCTTTTACTTGGGGTTGAGTTTGTTCAGCTAACTTCTAGTTTTCTTCAAGTAGAAAAATTTAATCATTGATTTTTAAACCATTCTAATTTTCTAACATAAGCACTTAAAGGTATAAGTTTTCTTGTAAACAACTTTAGTTGCATCCCATACACTTTGATATATTGTGTTTCCATCATTTCCTCAAAAATATTTTTTAATTATCCATGTGATTTATTCTTTGATTAATGGGTAATATTAAAATGGGTTGCTTGATGTCTAAACATATGTGGTTCTTCTGGGTACTTACTGGTTTCTAAATTCTGAATTCTAAATTCAGAAAACATACACTGTAATCTTTCAAAATTTATTGAGACTTATTTTATGTGTATCATTCAAATATGGAGTGTAGCATTCTCAAATTTGATCAAAATGGTTATAGTGTTCAGATCTTCAATATCTTTATTACATTTTTTTGTCTAATTTTTTATCAATTACTGAGGGGTATTAAAAATCTTAAGATTGTGGATTTGGCCATTTGTCCTTTTGGTTATGAGTTTTTCACTTCATATATTTTGAAGCTGTATTATTAGGTGGTTATATATTGATTATTATTATGGGTTTCCTGATTAACAGACCTTTATATTGTTACTGAAATATTCCTCATTACCTCTGCTAGTATTCTGTCTTGAAGTGTATTTTATGTGTATTAGTAGAGCCAGTTTTTCTTATCCTTACTTTTTTCATGGTATATTTTTTTCTTTCCAATCTATTGTCTTTATTTTTAAAGTACATCTCTGGTAGACAGTATATAGTTGGGCCTTGCTATTTTAGCAAGTCTTTGACTTTTAATTGGAGTGTTTAATCCATTTATATTTAATACAGTTCTTATATTATTATTATTATTATTATTATTATCATCATCATCATATCAACATATGGTTGGATTTGGGTCTACCATTTTGTTTCCTATTTGCCTCATTTCTTTATTTCTCCTTTCCAGGTTGATTTTGGGTTAATTTTTTTTATTATTTTGTTTTCAATAAAATTTAAAATTTATTATTTTGTGGTTGTTTTAGGAGTTACAATATATATCTTAACTTGAAATGTTCTACTTAGTTAATAATCACACACATGCCAATAACACATATATTAGGTAGGTTAATATTATCTCAGATGTTAGAGGTTTTGTTCATTGTTTTCCCTTGCCCCGATCTCTTTTCTGTATTCATCAAAATGTATAATTTCTACTTACCTGTTTTCAAGTTCCCTGACTCTTCTGCCATTTGTAAGCTGCTAAACTTTTCATCCAGTACATTTTTATTTTTTGCTATTTTTAATTTTTTTATAGCAGTTTATGATTCATACAAAATTGAGGAGAAGGTACAGAGATTTCCCACACCCTCCCTGCCCCCACACATGTGCAGCCTCTCCTATTATCAGCATCCCCCTCCCCCACCCCAGAGGTACCTTTGTTACAACTGATGAACTTACGTGGACACATCATAATCATTGGAAGTGCATATTTTACATAGGGTTCACTCTTGGTGCTGTACATTCTTTGGGTTTGGATCTAGTGCATTTTTTTCATTTCTAAGTCTGTATTTTGCATTCTAGAATTTCCATTTGATTCTTATTTTCCTGCTGAGATTTGCATTCTGCATATTCATTATGATAATATTTTCTTTTTTGGCCCCTGGAACCATGGAACAAGATGGGGTTGAACCACATGGGTCCACTTATACATGGATTTTTTTTACAGAACTATAAATGTATTTTCTCTTATGATTTTCTTAATATTTTTTCTCTGGATTACTTTATTGTGAGAATACAGGATAGATATACAAAATATATGTTCATCGATTGTTTGTTATTGGTAAGCTTCCAGTTAGCAGGCTATTAGTGAAGTTTTGGGGGAGTCAAAAGTTATATATAGATTTCAACTGTGCAAGGGGGTCGTGCCCCTACCCCCACATTGTTCAAGTGCCAACTGTAGTTAATAAAGCTCTAAAAGTGCTTGTCTCCTAATCTCACCATGTAGGTCATCTCAGGGTTATTGTATATTGACTGCTTTTTTCTCCTGATTATGGGTCACATTTCCCTTTAAATAACTAGTAATTTTTTGAATATATGCTGGATATTATGGATACTATGTTTTTGAGAAAGCAGATTTTGTTTCATTCCTTTAGAGACTTTTGAGTTTTGTTCAGGTAGGCAGTTCAGTTACTGGCAGACTATTTTCCTTGTCAGTCTTGTTTTTAAGCTTTCATGGAGGAAAGAGGGAGAGTAGCCTTATTTCTAAGGCGTGAAATTTCTGAGATATTGAGTGCTTAGAAAATCTCTCCATTCTTGCTTGTCAGAGCTCCTTTGTCTCTGAATGCCAAGGTCATAGCTTCCCAGGTGTTGTTTATTGCCAGGTTTTGTGAAGTCTCTTTCTGTCCATGCACAGCTTATTTCTTAACTGGTGACTTAAGGAGATGCCTCCAGAGATTTCTTTTCAGCCCCGCTCCTTTCCCACAAATAAACCTGCCCCACAAACTGTGGCCACTGCATCCCTGAACTTCAGTTTCTGATACCCTATCTCAAATGAGACCGTTGAACTTTCCTTGGGCTCTATCTTCCATACCTCCTAGCTAGAAAATGAAGATAATCGTGGGACTCACCATGTGTGTTTTTACTCTCTTAGGGAATACATTCTTGTGCTATCTGTTGGCTAATGTATGAAAGTAACTGCCGCCTATAATCTGTCTATGATAATAACTATTTAGGTTGGGAGGGCTAATCTGCTATTATCATGGTTGGAAACAAAAGTCTTTTCTACTTACCTCAAAAAACAACTGAATATAAAACACCTATTCAGTCCTGTGCCTCTGAGTCTGAAGGTATTTTTTAAATTACAAAATGAATGGTCAGTGTTCTTTTTCCTTTGTTTTGCTTTTTCTCTTTTCTTTTTTCTTTTTTGTAAAAAATATGGATCTTGCATAATTTGCTGCTGTCAGATGTCACTCATCAATATAGCACTTAGATAGCCATGCACAAAGACTAGCTCTTGTAGAGCTTACATCTTTCTAAAAGACACATACATAAATAAAATACTCATAGTATTTTATCATATATACCATGTATGGATTACAGTATGTATCATAATAGAAGTATGTAAACATTTTTAGTTGTAGCATAAAGGAGGTAAGACTTCTGGGGGGAATATGGCCAGAGAAATTTGAAGTGATCACACCAGTTTTCCAGATAAGAATCAAAAAGTGGCCATGCTAGCCGGAAGACCAAAGTCTATGAAGGAGTCCTGAGATATGAGTGTCCTCTCATATCTTGTATTATCCCATGATTCTCCCTTATAAAAGTGTTCAAGTTACCCAAAAGGAATTGGGTTTTCACAGTAAAAGTAATTAACTTTATATACCAAGCTAAAAGGATGTTTAAGATCCTTGCAGACAGTATTTAAGAAGAATATTGGAAGAAATTCTTACTTTGACATTACCTTATACATCTTCTAAAAAGAGAGTCTTTGAGTCAGACCTCCTGGGCTTATATCCCAGCATTAGCCCTTGGATAACTGTGTGACCTTGGGTGAGTTACTTAATTTCTCTAGACTTGCCAGTCAAATGAAGGATAATAATACCTCCTTCAGAAGGTTTCTGTGAGTTTTAAATGTGTTAAGACACATGAACTTGGGGCCTTGCCTGTGAGAAGTAAGGGCAGTATTTTCAGAAGTACCAAATAAAAGCTGTGCTATCTATGTATGGGGTGCCTAGGTGGCTCAAGTCTTGATCTCACAGCTCATGAGTTCGAGCCTCGCATCAGGCTCTGTGCTGACAGCTCAGAGCCTGGAGCCTGCTTCAGATTCTGTGTCTCCCTCTCTCTCTCTCTCCCTAACCCACTCTCATTCTGTCTCTGTCTCTCTCAAAAATAAATAAACATTAAAAAAAAATTTTTTTTAAAAAGCTGTGCTTTCTAGTTAACAGGTTTACAACCTATTGGAAATAAGTACGAACCCACACACACACACAATGGAGACCCAAACCCTTAGACATTTCACTTCCTGATTCTTCTTACCCTCTCTGTTTTTCAGGCTTTGCAATGAGCATGTGCCCAAGAGCAAAGGGAGGAGGGACTGAAAGTCTCTGTGTCACCTCAGGGAATGTACATTTGTTCCAGTCAGACTGCTTTCTGCTTGACATGGGCCATAGGCATTGTCTGTGTCCCAGGCAGTAACCTCTATTACTCAGCCAATGAGGAACCAGAGGAAGGACTTGCATGCTAGGAAAAAAATGGTTTGCCGCAACTTCCCTGAGCGTGCCTGTCCCTCAGACACCCAATCTTGCAAGAACGTTGATTAAAGCCTCACTTCACTGTGCTCCGAGTCTCTGTGTCCCTCCTTTGATTGGGCCAGTGGGCTTATTTCTCACAATGCCTTATGTATGTGTTCATCATTAATTGTTAGAATTGTCAGGTACACCAAGCCTGTGGGTCAGTAAATGTGGCAAGCCTACAGTGAGCTTTGAATCTGAATCATGGAGGGACACTGAGCTACAGGTTTTCTAAGCACCAAGAGATCCATGTTCACAGACATGGTGATGCCCATAAGCAGAATCATTCGAAATAGTAGTTCAGCAAAATTGTAGCGCAGTTTTTTGTGTCTTGTGTTTGAACAGATGTTGTGTATTATAAGTCAAACCAAACAAATCAGTTCCCATAAATTTTGGACAATGGACCCTTTTCATAATAACGAGAGAACCATTATAACAACAACCCAGGGATTTGGGATTACTCAAATCCTGTCCAGATGAGCCCCCTTACCTCACAAGTTTTCTGGGACAATCTTTACTAAAAGCAAAGCCTTGTTACTAGCTTGGGCTTTGACCCCAGACACCCACCATATGGGCCTTGAGGCAGACAGTTCAAATCTCATTGATCCCACATAGATAGCAGCAATAGAAATTCTTGGGAGCCAAGCTATGAAGGTGTGAACAAGCCTTTTCTTACAACATCCTTTTTCTTTCTCTGCAAGAGGGATGGCAGTATCAGTGGAGAGAACCAAAGGCTGGCTATTAAGCTCTTTGCATTAATGAGAAATAACAAAAGCAAGGTAACATTGACCCCTTAAGGAGGTGAAGCTCTCAGTTCTCCTGGTCCCTTTCTCCTCCCGGTCTTTACCAGGCCCCTCCCTCTGGCAAGTGGATTGCTTCTATGTCTTAGATGCTAAGACTTTGGGGCCAAAGTCCAGGAGCAGGGAGGGGAAGGACTTTTAAAATGGTTAAAAAGGTCACAATACTCTGGAAGCATGAGGTGAGTTCTCTTTAATTAGATCTCTCCTCCAGCATGGCTTTGTTTGGAACACCTTCTTTAGGGGCCGCCCTACCTGAGAAAGATTGTGAGTGGGGAATCCCAGAATGCCTCTTTCTCTAGTAGCCTGCTTCTGCTTGTTGCTGTAGTGGGCCTGGTCCTTCCTGTGGTCTGAATGGCTCAATTCAAGATTTGGCTTTTTGAAAGAAGGGGAAAAACAGGGTGTTTGGCTGCCTTGATTCCAGGGCATCTGGCTATCCAAACATATGTAATGGAATTTTCCATAGCACCATCCTGGCTCATTAGTTTTCCATTGGAGTCGGGGGACAAAAACATCAGAAGCTTCCTCTGTTCTCTCTGGATACTTTCATTAGGGGATCCCTCCAGGACGTCACCTGGTCAAATCTGTCATAACTACACAGCAGTCCCAATAGACACTGTGGGCTGTAGCAGAGTGGCCCCCTGGGAGAAATCAAACTTGTTACTGGAATGCAACCACAAATAGCCAAGTTATTTACAGACAGTGATATTAAAATGCCTAAAATGGCAAAAATTGCTTATAACTCTGAATCCATTTTCTGAGAGAAAACTCTTTTATAAATGGTAGTCAAATCCCAGACTAGCACGCATAATCTTCTGTAACCCTTAAAATAGCTATATTATCATAATGACAGTAGTACTACTTCAATTCTACCAAATCCCATTTTGTAACTCTGGCTTACTTTGCTGAAAGAATCCATGTTGAACTCCACTTTAAACTCTTGAAACTTCTTTCCCATGGGGCTGTAGGATGGGGGGTGGGGCCAGAAGACAGTAGTTGAGTCTTAAGGAAGTGATTCAGGATGGATGACCCCACTTCCTATCTAGACAGTCTCCCTGTTTCTTATGTGTAAGGGGTACCCATGACTCACTAACCCTCCCCTTAACACACACACACACACACACACACACACACACACACACACACACAAACTTCCTATTAGAGCCTTTGGGAAACAGGAATCCTAGAATTGAACTTCCTGCTCCCAGTTTACAAATGGTGGGGAAATGGGCAATTCCTGTTCTCCCTGCAGTAGATAGCGTTTGTTTCTTCTTGCCTCTCAGGTTAAAATCTGTAAGTTCATTTCCTCCTTATAAAGTTTATACCGTACAGTGGGTTTGGTTCTTTTACATTATATACTTTAGGGTACTTAATATGTTAATAGGTGACCGTAGCTGACACAGGTAACCCAGATCTTGTGCAATATTATAGCCCCAATGGTCACTCTTACCTTGGATTGAGTTTAACATTTTGTTCTTATAATTTGCTGAAAATGCATAAAACCTTTTCAGGTTTGACTGTTAACCAGTTGCATGTGTGTCCGTGTGTTTCTAACAGCTAAGCTGTCCTTGTAAAAGGAGATACAGGAGAAGAGACCCTTGTGGGAGATGTGTTTTGTTTAATTCATCGATCATTCTGCCAAGCAGGATCAAAGCTGAGAGGACCAATTTAATCTCACACACGTTTTCTCTCTCACGCTGTTACTTTATTTAGAGTAAGCAGTGAGAGGACACTGGTTCTTTCAACCATTCTTAGTGTTTGGTACTCTGGGGCTTTCCAATGTAAGTCTGAAAAATTAAACCTTTAGTCCTTAGCACCGTGTTGGGCATTCTCTGGCGTGCAGCAAATGGATACCGGAGATGTGGTGAGGCAATGCCATGACTCTGAGGGTGAGGTACCTAAAAGGACCCTAACCACAAAGTATATTTAATGACTTAATATATGCAGCAGGCCAAACAGCATAATGCATACCGACCTTGATCCAGAATGCAACACGTCCTCTAAAATTTCTTGGCAAGATGTCACGAGTGAAAAAGTGAAAAGGTTTTAGATTTCCTTGATATTATAAATAATTTTTCGGAAAATGTCGTCTGTGGTCCATATGTGTCAACATTAACCAAGTCAGATAACCTTCTGTGGGTTTTCTTTTCTTTTTCCTCGTACGTATTTTGGAGACGACACGGACTTGTATTGCTGTCCCAAAACAACGCCCAGCAGAAAAACCAGTTTTCCAAATATTCCAAACAGAGATAGGTCAAGAGTACGTTATGGCAACAGGTGGGGCCAATCACACACAGCATGAGAGCAAACCTCTAGCATGGATATGCCGTGTTCACCACTGTACTGTTTTCCTTACAGGGAAGGCCACAAATCCCATAGAAGACTCCAGCATACAATGGGCAGTCATGGCATTGCCAGCGTGCTTTTCTCTTGTGATCGATTGCTTTTGGAGCCTTTCTACTGGAAGGTAGGGTTGCTACTCTTTTATTTCTTGATCAAAACTTCCTGAACTTCAGATGTTTATTTGCTCATACTACATTTATATAAATGATTAACAAGCCACCCCTTTTCTGAGAAAAGATCCTACCTTAATTTAGTCTCAATAAAATCTAAATCTTAAGGCTTTGCCCTCATTCCTTATCATGCTTTGGAGAAAACCCCTCTATCTGAAAATGTATATCTAAAGGGCTCCTGTGTGGCTCAGTCGGTAAAACGTCCGACTTTGGCTCAGGTCGTGATCTCATGGCCCTTGAGTTCGAGCCCCACGTCGGACTCTGTACTGACAGCTTAGAGCCTGGAGCCTGCTTAGGATTCTGTGTCCCTCTCTCTGTCTTTCTGCTCCTCCCCCGTTCACACTCTGCCTCTCTGCCTCTCCCTCCCTCCCTCCCTCTCTCTCTCTCTGTCCTCTCTCTCTCTCTCAAGAAGAAAGAAATGTTAAAAAAAAAATTGTTTTTAAATGTACACCTAGAAATGATAACTGGTTTTAATAGCTTGAACTAAATGTAAAAAGGAAGAAATAGAACTGAAAAACATATGATGCACTTAAAGCCAAACAGAAATGTCATTTGTATTATCTGCTATTTTGGATTTTTCTTCTTTTGTTCTCTTCTTACAGAAACCTGTCTCAGATTTTAAAATGTGCTAAATCATTACGATTCAACTTTTTGAAATGTCTTTTGAATTTGAATTACCATTTAAATCTTTCTGTTTCTTCGTTGCTTTTTCACCTCCAGCACCCTGAAAATGTAAGTCGCTAATACGGATGCAATTTTTCATAACTTTTTATTGTAGAAATATTTTACATGCTACATGCTGGGAAACAAAACCCTGATGTTGGAGTTATTGACATAAAGATCAAAGTAGAGACCATTTACCTCTTGAATATTATACTGTCCGTTGATGTTTCTACAATCTATGTCCTTGTTCTTTTCCCAGAAGAAACAACCGAATCTCACAAGGACAGTTGAAAATATACAGATTAACGAAGAGGATAATGAGATAAGGTATTTTGTTTTGCTAAATATGTGCATAAGTAGGCTTGACATTGCCATTTCACTTGCCCTGCACGTGCTTATACATCTTTTAACAAGTTGTTTGCTCTCAGTGGTAGCTCCCAATGCATATCTGCAGTCTTTATCCACACTTCCTACCTCTCACACTTGCTTCAGTCCTACATCTCTGCTTCCCTATAGAATATACCTTCATGTTGTCTTCGTGACTCCTCTTAAGGTATCAGTAGTGGCTGTCTCAGCTCTATTTCTGTGCTCAGCAGAATCTTGCTTAAACTGCCCGTCATGGGGCTCTGGAGGCACACTTGTGCATAATCTCCATCTCCACACTAGCAACCAGGACATGCTCATTCCTCTGTTTGTCTCTTAGCACTTTGGAAATCGTCATCCTCTTCATCCACCCCTTTATGATGTCTTGGCTGAGCTGCGGCAGAATCTTCCCCTTCGCCCTTCTAAACTCCACCTGCAACCCTGGTTCATAAGGTTACTTCCTAGTCAGGATAGTTGAGTGACTTTTCTCTTGCATACTTCATGTATTTGCCTTCCCTTACCCCATATTGCTCCAGCACTAGTACCTTGATTTACCCCCCGTTTATAGTTTTCGTTTGGCATGTTACTTTCTCTCGTATCATGCCTTCGTATATACAGATACACCTATGAAGTACAGATAGGCATGTTTAGTGTGTGTATTTGCATATGCGAGAGAGAGAATTTTTTTAAACAACTTGGGGAAGACTGTGTTGAGGTCTTCCTTCTTCCCTTTAGAATTACTGATGAAGATAAACTTTCCACTCAGTTTTGCCATCTTTTGTTACTGTATTTACAGAAAAAAAAAAAAAAAAAAAAACCCTACCTTTTACAATGCCCAGATCATGGTGTACCTCAGAATCTCTGTCCAAAAGCAAATAAGCATTTTTCTTGTTGTTTTTCAGTATGCTGCAAGAAAAAGAGAGAGAGTTTCAAGAGGTGTAATTGTGGCTTATATCAACACTGTTACTTTTGTGCCTTGGTAAGTTTTTAGAATTTAAGCTGAAAGATTAAACAAGAACCCTACAGAATCTTAGATGCCAAAATTTAGAAACAAAATTTATTAAGTTGACTATTAAACTGATGTTGGTGTGGTAACTGAAGCTGTTACAATGAATTAGATGTGCACAATGCAGTCATGTGTGTTCTTACATTTTGAAAGGCAAACAGTGATTAGTCGTTCTGATTACTGGATTCATCCTGTGTGTAAGGGATACAAAAAATTAACAGTCAAGTGTTTACTATTTTTGAGGCCAGAAAATAAGTTAACCAAGGGGAATAGAACAAATTAGGACTAAAATAAGATAATATTAATAGAGGAAGTAAAAATAAGACTAATTTCAGTTAGGCGTGACTACCATAACGTAATAGAAAAAAAGCAACTCATTTGTTAGATGCTGTAAACAAGTGCATGCCACAAATCTTTCCTTGCTATCTTAAGGAAAAGGATAAATGATCAAAATAGCTTGTACATCAGGAGAAGAAAGTTGTCAAGGTAAAGGGCCACCTGCCCCATGACTGTCCAGAGCCAGGATGCAGTAAACCTACACCAGAAACAGATACCTGATGTTCATACCTCCTCTCCTGTGTACTTTCACAGCTGCTGAGTGGCAGACCCTGGATTAGTGTGGGGGAGGGGGAGGGCACCCTGATGGCACCCACCTGAGCCACGTCAGTTCTGCCTTTCTCATTCTACTTGTGCTAACTGGCTGTTAGTTTGTTACGGCCACCGATCTCGACACATTGATCACAGTGGTGTATGAATGTCCTCTCATCCTCCTGAGTCTTCAGTTCTTTCCCTGCCCTCCCTCATGGTCAGAAGATCACCCACTCTCCGGGGTTATGAGATACATGGTCTGTGGTGAGCTTTGCCTTTTCTTTGTAGATCACTGTCCTTCCAGTTTCATTTCTGTCCCAGATTGAGATTTCTCTCCAGAGAGCTTTTTGCCTTCTCCAGGAGCTCACTCTGATAGTTGGAAAACGTTTTCCAACAGTCCCAAATAAGATGATACAATAACAATGTCTCATATTTCTCTAACATTTTAACCCTGCTATTACACAGACTTCATTTCAGCCTTTAATCGTGCTCTGGATCACCATATCCAAACCATAAATAGCACTTTTTTTCCCCCCTGCTCACGATCTTACCTCCTCTCTAAGGTCTGTTTTCTGTCAAATAATGTTAATGAATAGACCTTTCATTCAATACTTTTTATTTTCTGGAGCAGTACTCTCCAAGTTGAAATCCTAGCTTTCTAAGAAAAATAATTCCTCTGCCCTTCAACCCCAACATGAGCCTGACTGTTGCTTTCCTGTCTGCCATTTCAGTTCCCTTAAGCTAGACATCCAGAAACCACACATTAAATAGTTAATTGAGTCTTGACGGCTCAAGTAATGTCCTGGTTGGTTTTGGATTGCATCGCTGGGATCCTGTTTTGGCACACAGGTCTTTAATCATGTGGTTTTTAATTGTGGTATTTGCCCTATGACGTTTGGAGAATGGATTATGATGGGAAAACCCAGGGCACCTGTTTAGGAGGGAAAAAATGGCATTTGAAAACAACCATGGTCAAGCAATTTCTGCATATGTCTGCTAGTCAGGGAACATTCAGGGATAGGAATTGAGCCTGTTTTGCTGTATCTCCTCATAGCAACTCAGCTTGTTGCCTATGTGTTGTAGACTCAAACCAAATACTTGTTGAATGACAGAGTGAATAAATCCTGAATGAAAGTTTAACCACTGGTAAGGAAGATAGTTCTTCTGAAGTAGGGTTTTTTATGTGCAAGATGAGTAAATTGTAGAGACCTGCTATAAAACATTATGCCCCTAGTTAACAATGCTACATTGTGTACTTAAATATGTGGTGAGAGGATAGATCTCACATTAAGTGTTCGTACCTCAATAAAATAAATTTTTAAAAATCTTTAAGAAGGGGCAGTAGGATTTATTTTTATCATGTAGGTGTGTGTGTGTGTGTGTGCGCGCGCGCATGTGTATTTAACTTATTGATTTGGGTCAATAGGAAAGTAAAGCATCTAAAGGGGAAATATAGTCATGAGAAATGATTTTTCTTAAAATGTAACATGTTATTCATGTATACATTATCACATTAGGTTTAAAAAGAAGCTCTGGATCATTTAGAAATAAACTCCTCACACATTATTGAGTAGTCAATGTGAAATGGATAAGGAATGAACTGGCATTCTCCTTCATAAATATCTTACTCATCAGGTGTGCAAATCTCTCCAAGACTCAGATACCACCACCTCCAAAAAGCTGACTTCCCAAATTTATAGCCTTCTAATCCTATGTCACATGACATGTAATACTCATGTAATATTAACACATTAATAGGACTTCACACTTTTATAGTTATTTTGTGTCCACTGCTAAACCATAAGCTCTTACAGGGCAAGGTTTGTTTCTGAGTTTCATTTTGGAATCCCACCAAACTCTATAACATCTACTTTGTGCATACAGTAATGAATAAATATTTGTTGGAGGACAAATGGAGAAGATGAGAATCTCAGAAAACTGTAATAATATGAGAATAAAATTTATGAAAATAAAAACAAAAATAGACCTGGAGAAGATAGGAAAAATAAAGACAAAAGAGCCAGGTTTCATCATGAATCTGCAGACTCCAAAGTGTGAATATGTAGGTATCATTTGTTACCATTTACTGAGTACCCACTGTGTAGAGTAAAAGCCTTTTGCTTGTCCCTATACCAACAAAGGTTTAAGGCCTGATGAAGAACTTTGTAATTTGGGGAGAGGATTGTGGTGAAGGAAAAGGTTTGGGAGAGCAGAATAGGATGCAGTAAGAAGAAATTTGCTGATAAATAAGAAAGCCGTAGTAAAAAGTACCAAGATAGAAATGTAATATGCAGTTGTTGTTATATATTTTAAATATTAGATATGATTTGGATTATAGTCATTTTCTTGGTTAACAAGGAAGGGGAAATTACAGGGAATGACTCAGATTTATTGCAAGGATTTCTCCCTCAAGTGGAAGTTTCACCAGCTAAAAAAAAATGACAAATATTGGAATACTAGAACAAAAAATGGAATAATTAGTTCTTCAAATGAAATAACCTGTAATTGGAAAATGAAAAGAGGAAAGGTTTGATATTTTGAAAACAAGGAAATAACATGGAATATAAGGTAATGAACTAGAAACAAAAGAAACCGGTGCTAAGAGAAAATATACTAATCTATATAAACAGTTTAAAATCGACTTAGTTGACTAGCTGATGCCAAGTATTCATAAGTGGCATTCCACAAGAATTTTTCATTTATTAGCTTGTGTGTAGCAGTTTGAGAAAGAAAGAAAAGAGTATATTATAGGAAAATTTCACTCTTAATTCTTCCCACAAATGTGATTTCAACACACTCTAGTAGATACATTGTTGGATGCAAAGCTTAATATAGCCTACTTGTGTCCTTAAATTGCTTATAGCCTACCAAAGGAAGTAAGACATATGCATAATAACCTATTTTTAAAAGCAAACTAGAAGTTTGCAAAGTTAAAACAATGAAAGGAGCTTACAAGGAAAATGCAATAAGAGATCAAAGGCACTGATTATGGTTGTACAGGATGTGTCCTTGACTCAGAGATATAGATGGTGATATGTATGGATAGACCTCTTAGAACTGTAGTATGCACACCCATAAACAGTTGCTTTATCTGAAAGGAGAAAGAAATCACTAGCAATAGGAGAAAGGTTTCATCATGTAGGTGTGATGGAGGTGGCATTTATACTGAGCTAGATCTTGGATGACTGGTAACATTTTAATAGCAATAGGGAAGGGGAAATCCAGACACTGCAATTGGTATAAACTAAGAGAGGCCAAAAGTACAGAGAAAGTGTTCAAAGGTCCATTTGTACAGTTGGACTACAGTGGGAGGTCACACATGAAGGGCTGAAATGCTGAGAAGCAAGGATGTGGGCATCAGTTTGAAAAATTACAAATACAGGACGTGTACTCTATTGAGTAATGTAAGGAGCTATGGAGGGCTTCAAAAAGATGTGAGTAATACAGTCAAAACCGAGTATTATGAAAGTAATGAAATGTTGGTGTGGCCGGATGAATGGAAGCAGTGAACTGAAGTCAGGCAGTCCACCTAGGAGGCCAATCTTCCAAACAGATGTGAGAGAATGATGACGTAAACTGGGGCGAGGGCCATGGAAATAGGAAAGCATGGATCTGTTTGAAGATATGCAGTGAAATAATCAACACATTCTAGTTACTGATGGAATGTGAGGCTTGACATCACAGGTAGTACTCAAGGATAATCTGGAGCCTATGAGACTAACCAGATGGCGGTGCCATTAAAAGGAAATAAGAGAAGGAGTTGTTAATAAATATTGATGGGAGCAAATGTCGTAGACTGGAAACTCAAAGAACAGTCAGGGCTGGAGGTAATAGATTTGGGGTTTGGGAGTCATCTACAAAGAATTTTAATTGAGACGTTGGAAGAAGGACTGCATCACTGAGAAGGCCCTGTTTGGTTGACAGTAAATAACATGAGTTTGTAGACACTCATTTGTCAGTGTTATTGAGACACCCCAGCATGGTAAGTGTTGAAAGTAATTTTGGGAGGTCCTGGGTGGCTCAGTCAGTTGGGCATCCGACTCTTGATTTCATCTCAGGTCATGATCTCATGGGTCATGGGTTTGAGCCCTGCATGAGGCTCTGTGCTGCCAGTGCAGTCTGGGATTCTCTCTCTCTGCCCTTACCCCCACTTTCTCTCTCAAATAAACTTAAACTTATTACAAGTAGGCTGGTGGAGAGATTCATAAAAGAAACACAACCTGGACATTTCCTGCAGATCTGGGCTAAGATAGGCGATAATAGATCCTAGATTTGGAATACGGGTAACGTTGAGTCGAATTTTTATCATTTGGCACACACAGGATTTGCCAAGATCTCTGACTCTTTACCAGATATTTCTTAAGAATTTCAGAGGATTTGCTTTTGAGCTCTTTCTGAGAACACACACATAGAGGATAAGAAGGGATCAGACTTGGGTTCAGGCCATGGCTCTGCAAATAGTTAAGCTGTAGGTTATTGGATGGGTCAGTTGTCTTTTAACCCCTGTTTTTTCAAGTTCTAGTAAGGGGATAATAAGACTCACCCTGCTTATTTCATGAGGTGGTTGCAAGGATCCCAGGGTATCATTATAAAAATTGTTGTTTTGTTTTATGGGAAAACTGTTGTCAACCTTCAAGTTTATTTTCTTTGCTAAGAGACCTGGGAACAAAACTAGAAATAGATTTCCAATCTTCTCTACTTAAGTTTAGAATTTCAAGCTATTCCTTTTTTAAAAAATATATCCTTTTGTATTCTGTGTGATTCCCTTTTGGTTTTTTAATCAAGGCTTATTTTAAAAATATCATCTACTTATATATTTTGGATTTCTGAAGTTTTCTCTTAATTGTTTCTTAATTTTCCTCTTGGGATTTAATTCTCCTTTCCCAGATGCAGGTTCTCTAGTTTCTAGAGTTCTCTGATAATTTGTCATAGTACAATTTGTAGTAAATTCATTTAGAGAGAGCGGAAAAAAATAGTGCACTTCTTACCATTTATACTGTGGAATTTTATGCAGTTTATATATAACCTTTGTGTTGATGTCAAATATTTAAAAACTGAGATATTTGAATTCAGGAAATAAGGACGAAGGGTATTGAGTAGGGAAGAAAAAGCAACATACGCGGTTATTTAGGGGTGGTGATTGAAGATATTGTGAAGATACGATCTTTGAAAAAAATAGTTAAGTAAGTAGAGAGACTTGATGTGAAAGTTGAAAATCTAAAAGCTGAGTCCAAAGCTCAGTGGATTAGCACCAGCTCTGAAGAACTGAAACAATGTCTGGCTTTAATGTTTCAACAAGTATAAGTTATGTTAAGGCCAAATGAACCTCCCCAGAGACTTTGTCCGGATGTGATGCCAGGATTTCTTCCTTTTCTTGGCTGACAGTTTTGAAAGCCCTCTTGCTGCTGCTGTTTCCTCAGTTGGGAGAAGTGATGGCTTAGCAGTTAAGATACTGGCATTGCTCAGTGACCAGAAGGCTGCTGTTTGTTGATGGTCTCTTATTAGCTTCTCCACTGATGTCTCCTTAATGCTACTGCATTTCTCTCTAGACACTGTCTTTGTCTTTCAAAAACCCTCTCCCCTCACCATGTATATACTACCTTTTCATAGCTTGGTTAGAGAAATTCAGGCTGCAAAATAACCCTCTTACCACAAATGGAAACAATCTATAGTATGCAAATGGGTGTGAAGGCCACTGGGTATTCATTCATCCATCCTTATGTTCCAGGAATATTTACTGAATATTTCCTCTGCCAGGTATTATTCTAGGTGTTGGAGTACAGCAGTAAAAAAAGATAGACAAAGGTCTCTGTCCTCATGGAGCTTACATTTTAATGAGAGGAGAGAGTCAAACAATGAGTAAGATCATTCAGATAATGTTAAATGTTACCAGGGAGGTCACGGAGAGTGACTAATCATTGCATCTAGGAAAAGATTTCTCAAGTTCTTGTAGCTTGTGTAAGTGAAGCTTGTATTTTAAGTATATTACTCATTCTGTAGTCCTATGAATTCAGCTATTGAGAATGGAAAGAAGGCAGAAAGCAGATACACCATAATCTCTCTCTTTTCTTTCCTCTCTAGGCGGGTAACAGTTCATGTTTGCTTCATAAATGAAGCAGCTTTAAACAAATTCATATTCTGTCTGGAGTAACAGACTGCATTTTTATCTGTTCTTGCTACCCATGACTCTATATGGATGATTCACAAATTGGAACAAAGTGTTTTACTGTGAAACTGGCACTGAATTAATCATCTATAAAGAAGACCTTGCATGGAGCAGGACTCTATTTTAAAGACCTGGGGGACTGGTGGTCTCATTTAGAACTTGCAACTGACGTTGGGAGAGAAAGCACGTGTCCCAGATTGCATGCACCATTTTGCATGCCTCCAGAAGTGTCTAATTGCTGAAAAGTCACATAGCTTTATTTTCAGTTACAACCTGCAGTTCATAGTAATCTTGGTCTTTGCAAGTAGATTTCATCCTGTATAGTGGGGATAATTTTTCTGAAATGAATCTAGAAAAAATGTTAAAAACAAAAACTCAACAGCATCAGCCAGTCTACATTTAGAAAGCAGTAGGAACAAAATGATTGGAGTAGGCAACATGTCAGCCTTGTAGCTGCTAATTAATGGTCTGGGTCTGATCTTGGTCTCTTCTTGACATAAACCTATCTCCCACTAGACAAATGGACATGGTTAGCTGGATCTATCCATGCTTGGGAGTCAGTATTGTATTAGAACAGTGATGACATCAATAAAATGGGAAAAAAAACCTGAATGGGAGAAAATAATTGCAAGTCATATATCTGATAAGGGGCTAATAGCTAAATCTACCAAGAACTCCTACAATAATAGCAAAAAAAAGAAAAAGAAAAAAACCTCTAACTTAAAAATGGGAAGATCTGAGTAGATGTTTTTCCAAAGAAGACCTGCAAATGGCCAACAGGTACATGAAAAGATGCTCACCATCAATCAACAGAGCAATACAAATCAAAACCACAATGAGATATCCCTCATACCTGTTAGAATGGCTATTATCAAAAATATAAGAATTAAGAGGGAACCCTGTGCACTGTTGGTGGGACTGTATATTGGTGCAGTCGCTATGGGAAATTTTGAGTTTCCTCAAAAAAATTAAAATAGAACTGCCATGTTATCCAGCAGTTCCACTTCTGGGTATTTGAGGAAAATGAAAACACATTCTAAAAGATGTATAAGCCCCATGTTCATTGCATTATTATTTATAATAGCCAAGATATGGAAACAATGTAAGTGTCCATCAATAGATGAATAAAGAAAATGTGTTACGTGTGTGTGTATAACACACGTATTATACATACAGTGGATTCTGCTCTAAAAATGAAATCTTGCCATTTGTGACAACATGGATGGAACTTGAGGGCATTATGCTAAGTGAAATAGGTCAGAATGAGAAATACCATATGATCTCTCTTATATGTGGAATCTAAAAAAAATTTTTAAGTAAAAAAATTAAAAATACGAAGCTCATAGATACAAAGGAAAGATTGGTAGTTGCAAGGGATGGGGGTGGTTGGGAGAAATGGATGAACTGGGTTGTTTTTGTTTTGGTTTGCTTTGGTTTAAGTAAGTTGAATAAAAATGTAAAAAAAAAAAAAACACCCCCTAAAAAAAACATTGATGCCTTTGCAGAGAGGAGACTCTCCAAAGGAGTTATGGCCCAAAGAAGCCATGAACACTGAACAGCACGGTCACTGAGGAGGACATTTTGCACCCCTTTCCCCTACCACTTATAGAGTGTATAAATTGTGCTTGCAAAATATATTATGAAATGTTTATATTCTAAAACTATTACAGAGTTATGTAAAGGGACTTAAGAGAAATTGCTGAATTTATGAAGGTCTCATTTTCAATTTACATCATGAGAGAAACTAAAAATTATATTTAGTATCTAAGATTAGAAAACCACACCCACATGGTAATATGGGTATTGAAAATTAGGTTACTTGGCTTTTATAAGAATGAAAGGAATCAGGAAATTTTAGTTATTTCTTGTATAGTCACCATTATCAGTTTAAGGGATCCATTTATTTAAAACCAGGCACTCTATATTAATATTTATGAATTTAAAATAGCGAGCTTTATGTAGTTATGCATGTCAGTTTGCTGTTTAAAATGTGTGACAGCGTTTGTTGTATTAAGAGTGAATTTGGTAAGAATTCTCAAGATGGACATCATGCTTTTAAACTAAAACTTGTAAGACATTTTGTGAATTTCCCTTGCCATTTTTTTTTAATAGTCGAAGATCTGACTAAAGAAATGGTTTCTTGTGGTTTAAGATTCTTTCAGTAGGTCATGAACATACAGATGAAGGGATCCAAAGCTATTATAACTTAATTCTTGTTATAACATTATTGTCATGTTCTACCCCCTCAGATGATCATTTTCAATGTAGTGATACAAAAGGGCATGAAAAACTGCTAGCTTTCCTTTATTTCAAAAGTCCAAGAATTTCTAGTATAGTTGGACTTCATGTTAAAAGAGGATCCAAATACAACTCCAGTGAAGCGGCTTTTGCGCTTTTTTGTACCAAAAAGCCCAGATGATTTCTACAATCCCTTCCTTCTCTAAAGTGCTGGGCTTCCTCAGATGGTAGTCATTTCTCTAAGATACAACCCAGGTGTTTTGGGAAGCTGCATTGACTTACTCAGGCCCTTAAATATCCCATGGATCAAACGTTTAGTAATAAAACCAGCGATCAGTTTAATTGCTGAAAGGACCTGACTCTCAGTGTGTGGCTTTGATTTTTTTGAAGAAACTAGATATAAGTTAGTATGAGTTATGTGTGTAGGTCAGGTGTAGATTGAGAAGATTGATACTTCTCAATTTAATAGTTTATTTCACCAATGGTTTTGATTTTCTTAGCCATGAGAAAATGCTGTTTAATGAGCTTGAGAGTACAATAAATGCACTTTTATTCTCAAAGGCAGGAGCTGGGTTTTAACACTCAAGGACATGGTCCTAATCAATAGAGTTAAATAACAAATTCAGCAAGTTATGAAATCTGGCATCATAGGCAAGGGGTGATATATTCTACCTAATTAAATGTATTAGTTCATTGAGAGTTACGTGAATTACCAATTTTTAAAACACTAAAGTTCAATAAAATGCATGAACAGTAGAAAAAGGCTGAACATGATTTTGGATGCTGGCTGCTTGGGAATTATATGTCATATCTGCTTTGAGATGAATATGTGTGTGTGTGTACGTGTGTGTATATATATATACACACATACACACACACACATTTGCTTTATTTTATCTGATATGTGTGCTGAATATCCTTCAGAAATCATGGAAAACTCACAACTGATATTATCAATCATGAAATCACCTTTTAAATTGGTGCCATGTATCTGATATCTTTTGTAATGTTCCAAAATTGCCTTTTAAAATGATCTCAGAAGTCTGCAGATTCTAAATTATACTAAAAGCTTTGCACCTCTTTGGTAGAACACAAGTCTATAAAGAAACTGGCTCTGTGATAAATGGTGCCTGCCCAGTAATATCAAAGTGTTGCCGGATTTTGTATTATAATCTAACGTGCTTACCACACTGCCATTTTTTAATGAGTCAGAGACAAATTTCAGTTTTTTTCAATATGCTAATAGAATAAGTACCCTATTCTCTTTAAAAAGAATTAAGTATATGAAGAATGAAAACGCGTTTTTTAATGTAGTGTTTGCTTTTAGTAAGAATTAACACATTTAATTGAGTATGAAAGTACTTCGGGGAAACTTTGTGGCATATTTTGGTATTCTAATTCAACTGAGGTTTGAAATTAACAGAAAAATCCATTCATGATTCATGATTCATGGATATCTCAATATTTTTCTGCAGCTAGGTTTTGGTTTCAAAATGTAATTCCAATATGGGGCTTTTAGCCATTTCCCATGTATTCTTAGAAATTTTTCAAAAGACAGTTTGGCATAATGAGGCAGATGTTGGAAAAAATTGTAAGAAACTTCTCTGCTGTTAACTGATATTGGTAAGTCACCTCTTCTCTTTGGATCTCCATGTTTTATTTATGGTGAAGTTGGAGGTCACACCTTAGGTGTGAAACCTATTGATATCTGACAAAGACAACAAAATAGATCTGAAACTATTCCATATGAGATATTCCATTCTGATCTGTGAATAAGCAATTTGAACACAAAAAGTCATTGCTATTCTTGTTTGTAATGTAAATAGGATCCATTAGTAAAAGTAAAATTCAATCTCCTATAGGGTGAATTGGGTAACCATTTACACAAGAGATGGCTTTTTCCTTTGCTTAAGTAAACATTTTTGGATCACCTCTGAAGAATGAAAACCACGAGTGCATTTTAGTCAGGAAGAGATACTATAAGATATGTGCAACATTTGGAAATGCACCAAATTAAGCATTTAAATGCTGTCATTTTATTAAAAGCTTAGAACAGAAATGTAAGATGCTTAAAGTTTTTGAGTGCCAAAAAATAATTTATAATCCATTTGGAAAGGGGTCATCCATAAATTTCATTTTAAAATTAGAAGGTGGGATAAGAATTTTAAAGTAAGCCAGCTTGTCTTTGAAACAGTATTATTTTGTAAAATTGGCATTAAAATATAAACATTGAAATTCTAACTAGTTAATTTATGATATTTTATTGCACAAATTATGGTTTTGCTGCTTTTCATTAACAAGTCTGGAAATGCCTTTGTTACAAATAAAGTAATGGTACTTTTATTTCCTAACAACATGTTTTAGAAATAATTTAAACTGGATATTCATAATCCTAAAATGTTTCCTAAGCATTGTAAATTTATAACTGCCATCTCCAACTACATCTTTATGATGTTTTTAAAAATAAAATTGTTTTAAAAACATAGTATTTTCAACTACTTGATTTCTCAGCTATAAGGCTCAAAATTTTTTCAATAAAAATATCCTATATTATAAGGATTAATGTGTGATTATAGTGTCCATTTGTCGCTATTTTTTAAATTGATGGACTTGAAAAGTATTCAAACATTTAGATGGATGCATAGATACATTGCTAGTTCATTCATAGATTGGAGTTTGCATATTGTAATGTAAATGTATGTCAACACTATTCTAGTTTATTATGACTGAAGTGTAATTAAATAAAAAACGTTGTAAAATGTGATGTGTATGTGTATATACTATATGTGTACTTTTTAAACTAGGTATATGTCCTGACCCTTTTTTATACAGGTTTGAATTTGAAATTACATTATATATATATACATATACTTTATTGTTCTAAATAAAGAATTTTATGCACTCTCATAAGTTTGCCTTGTCATTTGATATCAAGGTTATCACACATGTTTAAAAAATGGTTGAGCATATAAGCTAAAATCTAGATTTTGTTATAATATGGACGTATTTACCGGTTACTAAAATAGGTAAGGTAACCGGTTACTAAAATAGGTAAGGTAATTGAAGAAGATAAAGTTAACACTGTTTGACCTCAAGAGGTTTCTAACTTGGTTGGGGAGAAGATCTGAAAACGACTATAATATTTATAAAACCACACTGAAGTTATTACCTAAGTATAAAGCTGAGGTCCAGTTAATGTCCTTAGAGCATGCAGAAAGGAGGAATGGATATAGACTACATGGGATTATGGAGGAGTTGGGTGTTTGGGCTAATAAGACTTACAAGGGTAAGACAAATTTTGACAGAGGAGAATTAGGCCCAGTCTGAGCAGCACCTTCCAAAGCAAGAAGCTATATATTCTATCAGATCAAATCAGTGCACCCAGAGTATATAATGCAAAAAGAGATACACAGAGAGATGAGAGCATGACCTTGAATGTCACAACAAGGAGGGTAGACATTCTTAGGGGCCATGGGAAACCACTGTGTGTTTCTGAGAAGAGGAATGGCAAGATCAAACACCATGGTGGCGAATATGGTTTAGGCAATAAATCATTATCCTGCTAACCTCTGGTCGGTATTTGACTTTTCAGACCATATACCCTAGCTTTATGACATAATATTTATTCACCCACCATGTCTTTTCAACTTCTTTGCTTATTCTGCCTTTTCTGTTCAGCCTTTGTATTGCAATTTCACCGATGTAAGCCTAGACAATTTTAATAACCTCCTAACTGATCACACATACCTAGCCCTTTTTCAATCAGTTCCTCAAGTTAGAACAAATAATATGGAGACATCTGATATTTTTCTCTGGTTGGAACACTTAAATCGTTTCTCATTATTTTCAAAGGAAAACCCAAATGCCTTAACATGGCTTACAAGGCCCTCCTTGGTCCATCTCATAATTTTGGGGAAGGAGAGGAGATTGCTAATTGTTTTTACTTTTAAGCCATAAACAATGTGAGGGGTAGGACCATGAATATTTATAACACTATGTTCCCCAAATTTAATATAATAAAGTGTGTAATGAAACAAAATTTTAACTGAATAGATACTACCTATTATAATGTCTGATAAGTTATTTTCTATAACATTTTATTATGAACACTTTGAAACATGTATAAAAATACAGTAGTGTAATGTAACCCCCATGTAACCATAGCCTAGGTTCAACTTTACTCAACTACAGAATGATCTTGTATCTAAGTCTCCTATCTATACTCTTTATCCACTCCCCCTTTCATATTACTTTTAGGCCAATACCCAAAAATATTTGATCTGTAAATATGTATTTCTAAATTAAAAAAAAAAACCCATGATATACTTGCCACACTTAAGAAAAATGAACAATTCCTTAATATTAGAGTCAGTAAGTATTCATATTTCAATTGTCTCATCATTATACATTTCAATATTGCACTACAGCAGGCTATAAAATAAAGGCAAACGTATCCCTTCAACATTCATTGTATTTAGATCCCCCCCCCCCACACACACAGATGAACACCACTACTTTGTGTTAACTTTGAGAACTTTTTGGCATGAGCAAACTATATACATATATGTGAATGTGTGTGTGTGTGTATACACATATATATGTATATAATGCTATTCTGTAGCCTTACATTTTTCATTTATTAGAAGAATGTGTAACATTCAATAGACCTCTATTCACTGTGCCACAATAGCCAGGAAATTATAGATGGACACTGAGACTGTAATATAATGTGTGCCCTTTGGAATTCCAAAGCCCATACTTTGCAAAATCCAATGTATTTTCAAAACTTTTCCTTCATCTTACTCAAAATTAAAATGAGTCTGTCTTCTGAGGATGTATCTATCTCTTCAGCCCTCTCATTTGGTGGCTGTGTTTCCTCCGTAACAATCACAGAGTCCAGAAGTGAGTTATCTGTTCTTGCCGCTTCTGTATTACTTTCTCCTCCCTCCTCCCTCCCAGATTTGAATCTCATTAGATTTTCCACTGCCACTCACTGTTCCTTCCATATATAACTCCCAGGCTCTACGGCCTCATTTCTTGATGGTGTTAGCACCTGGTTCACTGTCACTCATTTGTACTCCTGTCTTCATTCTTGGGATTTTGATATGCACATAAATGATCCTTTCAACATCCTGTCCCTTCAGGTCCTTGAACTTTTCTCCTAATGAACCAGTCCTCAACACCATCCTAGTCCCCTAGTTTGATGGTCTTCCTGTAGCCTTTGTCATTGCCATTGATTGCAATCCATTCATCGCTTCAATTCCATGTATTCCATCTCTGACCACCACTTTGTATCTTTCCAGTTTATTCTCTTTGATCCAGTGGGCCTGTCAATCTGTCGATTCTACCATTTTCCACTAATTGTCAAACTTGATGTCCTCTCTTCTCTCCTTATACAGGTTAAAATCCACAATCCAGCATTAATAATCACTCTCCTACATATACCTTCTATTTAATCGCTCTCATTTCCTAATATTTGCTTGTTAAATGACAACCCTGCTCAAATCCAGTTATCCATGCACTCTCTGTCTGCACTCGTAGGGCTAAACACGTCTGGTGTACAACACGCCATCATGCCTACTAATTTCTCTGTAGATTCCTTCCCATCAAGTGGGTCTTAATGCTGCTCAACAATTCTATTTCTCTAGTCCATTGCTTTTCCATTCTCATAGCTATTTCATACATTATTTTCTCTTCCAAAGCACCCACTACATTCCTCATTCCCACTCTTAGCCGATAATCTTGATTGCTATTTTACCTGCAAACTGAAAGAATAGAACTTCCAAAGACCCCTAATGCCTGGAGGCTGATTTTCTGTGAAGCTAAAGAAATTCAGATTTCTGGTCCTCACTTATACAGGCCCTCTATATGTCATAGAGAGGAGCTAGCAATGTATTCATATAGTAATATATTTTTGTAAAATTTGCAGCCACTTGCATTTATCTTTAAGATATTAAAGTACCTCTCATGTGGGAATGGCTTCCAGAAACACTCCCACTGGACACTGTGCCAATTTACTAGGACACCATGACCTAAAAGTATATGTGAGGTTGTATCATGATGCCCTAGTGAATGTGTCTTATGGATCTGGCACCAGAAGTATGCGGGTGATGGATGAGAAATGAGTTTTGAAATGAATGGAGGCAGAATCCAGTTTGTGGGAAATTTTCACAATCATCACAGTCTCCTGATATGTAAAACTGTAAGTGGAAGACTAAGGTTTCATTAAAGCTTTCCCCAATCACAAAATGCTCAGTAATGCAGAGTATACAATTATAAACAAAGCCATACACTTTTTTTTCTCTTAGTGGTGAGGAAATACAATAGAATTTAATAAAATTGCTGTGTTTATAGAACCAGAAAATCCGTATGTGAGATAACATGTTTTCGGCTTCTCAATACACTGGTCTCAACAAATGTGTAGTGTTGTATATCCACTATTATAGAACATACAGAATTGTTTAATTGCCCTAAAAAAATCCCTTGTGCTTTACCTATTCAAAATCTCTTCCATTCCCCTGTACCTCTAGAAACCAGTAATTTTTTTTAATTGTTGTTACAGTTTCTATGTTTTCCAGAGTATCATATAATTGAAATTACATAATGTGTAGCCTTTTCAGACGAGTTTCTTTCACCTAGAAATATGCATTTAATACTCATCTATGTCTTTCATGGCTTGGATAGCCCACTTGTTTTTATCATAGAATAATATCCCTTTGTATGAATGTGTTACACTTTGTTTATCTATTTACGTATTAAGGACATCTTGGTTGTTTCCAGTTTTGGGTGATTATGAATTAAGCTGCTATAAACGTTCATGTTTTTGGAACACAGAAGTTTTCAAATCAGTTGGGTAAATGCCCAGGAGCATGATTTCTGGACCGTATGGTACACCTATGTGTAGATTCGTAAGAAAACATAAAACTATCTTCTAAAGTGGCGGTGCCATTCTGCATTCCTAGCAGCTATGAGTGTAAAGTTCTGCTGCTCCACATACTCACTAGCAATTGTTATGGTCAGTCTGTTGGATTTTAGCCATTCTAGTAGATGAGTACTGGTTTATCATCATTGTTTTAATTTGCAGTTCCCTAATGACAAATGATGGTGAGCATTTTTTCATGAGCTTATTTGCCACCTGTTTATCTTCTTTGGTGAGGTGTCTTTTCAAATCTTTTGTCCATTTTTAAATTGGGTTATTTGTTTCCTTACTAATGAATTTTAAAAGGTTCTTGTATATATTTACAGGCAAACCCTCTGTCAGATATGTGTTCTACACATATTTGCTAGTTTGTGGCTTGTCTTTTCATTCTCTTAACATTGTCTTTCATAGAGCAGCTTCAAGCATTTTTTAACATATTTTAAAACTTTCTAAAGAGTTTTTGTGTAACAAGATGGTCTTCTAACATAAGGCTGTTGGGACATAATAACATTTTAAGGACTTGGAACTTGTAATGACTGCTAACATAGTTTTAAAGACTCCAAACAAACAAACAAACAAAAACAAACAAAACATTAGAAGAAAAAAGATAAAACTCAGACATTTAACTCCAGTCTGGAAAGATGTCTTGGAATCGTTCATAAAAATAATTGAGAAATTATAAACTAATTCAAACATATAAAATGGATATAAAGGATCCCTTTCTGTAATCATTGTATTTATTTATTAAAGACCTAGGAGTTTTAAGAAGATGGCAGAGTAGGAGCCTCCTGAGCTCATCTCATCCCATGGACATACAAATATAACAGCTGCGTCCATACGACTAACTCTGAAAAACCACCTGAAGACTGGCAGAACAGACTTCTCACTGCTAATCATAGAAAAGGGTAGAAGAGATAGAGACATAGTTGCGAACCAAACCCCTGGTCAGACTAACCAGAAACAGGAGGGACATCACAAGTATGGAAAAGCAAGAGGATCAGACACCACACTGGGCATCTCTGGCACTGGGGACCTCCCCTGGGAAGACCATTCCCATAGCATCTAGCTTTAAAAACCAGCAGGACTTTATTCCAAGAACTTTAAAAATCAGTGGGGCTTAACTCCAGCAGCTTTAAAAACCAACAGGCTTAACTTCAGGAGAGCCAGAGGGTGGAAGAAAACTGA